>NC_090989.1:99711428-101047500 GCF_041146395.1 Eulemur rufifrons | reverse complement strand
TGAATGAATAACCAGTTTCCCTTCATTCTTTTAAACCTACTTAAGTAGCTTATCTTGAGCTTACAATGGATTCCAAATAATCTCATTGAAAGTATAACCCAACTTTGTTATGTCCCGAATCACAGCCATGTAAAATGAAACCAAGGAATGTCAAAATACTATCAATATTTGCTAATATGAATTTATCTTACATGAGCTCACTGAATTTTCTGTGTATCCAAAAACATAAAAAGATTATTATTGCAGATGTTGAATGAGAAAGGAAGCAGAATAAAAAAGTTTAATACTATGCATTTTCCTATAATATAATCCAGAACTAGAAAAAAAGTGGGAAATTGTAAACCTTCACTTTAAGTATTCAGTTGATTTTTACTAAAAGATGTAACCTTCCTATAACTCAATTAAAGTGGGAAGAGTTAGCAAATGGCTCAAGAAAGGGGGCCCATCATCAAATACTAGCTGTATTCACTAAGTGGAAAATCATCTGAGCTATATAAGGACCACGAAAAGCACTCTAAATGGGGTACCACTGTTTAAAGGGTAGAAGGTAAAGTAGTTGTCCTGGACAAGTTTTGGTGTGTTGCCTGACTTTTATCTTGGATACAATACTTGCAAACATAATTATGTTGAAGAACAATTCTACTGGTAAAATAACCTATATGACACAAATTTCAAAAGATAAAAGGTGTGTTTTTCATTCAGTAAGTTTGCTTTACTTATTTTTTATAGGTAAAAGTAAATTACTTGCTAGATTCTTTGTTGTTCTTGTTGCTTGCTTTCAAAATTTTTTCTTGTGGGTTGTCTAGATACTTGAATGCTATCAAATTAACCTTTCCCTGAAAATGATTAATGTATAAAATACATTTATTTTATTTCACATAATTAGTCGAGCTCCAAATTGAAACCTGATATACATCAGTATGCATGTGTGTATGTATTTCCATATCTGAAAGAATAATAATCCTTTATTTTCAACCTATAAGACACTAGTAATTCACTCTGTCACATCATTTATACAATTCATCTCTTAATTTTTCAGCATGCTGATATGCAGTACAGGGTTGAAAGCATTGTGAAATGTAGATAAATATTGTCTACCCAGTTCCCTTTGTCTACTCTCTGTTATCTCAAAATAGCTATTGTATTAGCATTACAATCTGTGCCGTGCAAATTCATTCTATTATGTAATCCGTTCCTTTGAGTGTTCTTAAATCAATAACATAATTATGTTTGCAAGTATTGTATCCAAGATAAAAGTCAGGCAACACACCAAAACTTGTCCAGGACAACTACTTTACCTTCCACCCTTTAAACAGTGGTACCCCATTTAGAGTGCTTTTCGTGGTCCTTATATAGCTCAGATGATTTTCCACTTAGTGAATACAGCTAGTATTTGATGATGGGCCCCCTTTCTTGAGCCATTTGCTAACTTTTCCCACTTTAATTGAGTTATAGGAAGGTTACATCTTTTAGTAAAAATCAACTGAATACTTAAAGTGAAGGTTTACAATTTCCCACTTTTTTTCTAGTTCTGGATTATATTATAGGAAAATGCATAGTATTAAACCTTTTTATTCTGCTTTCTTTCTCATTCCTTGACTTAGTAAATACTTGACTTTCTCTTTTTCTCTGTATGTGTTTGAAAATGTCCTAACTATACTTTTAAAATATATAATTAAAAATCATTTCAACTTCTTCCTTTGATTTGTTCTGTTATTGAATGCGTTAGCATAACTATTTAGGTTTTCTGTGTATTTTTATATTTAACTTAGCAGATATTTAAGGGTGCTAATTATGTTATAAATCCATTTGTAAGCATAACAGTCTTTATTTGCATTTGACTCCTCTCTAATATAAAATTCTTATTTGTGGTATAAGTATAGTAGTTCTTGAATTCTTTTTCCCTTGTGTTTATTCAAAACAGCTCTACCCATCTGTTCTTTTACTTCAAATATTTTTGTTTCCAAAAGTGTTAGGCAATCCATTCTAAATTATTCATGGAAGTGGTGGACAGTGGAAATATGAACATAATATGAGGCAGTTCAAGTGAAAACTTAGAGCAATCCTCAAATCTCATTTGTTTAAGTTGAAATTCATCAAATCTTTTGCCACAGCTGATTGACAAGAAGTAAAATAGATTGGCTTTAATTTCATATTTTATATTTATAATCCTTTGGTGAAGGTGAGGTAAAGAGTACTAGTAAATGAAAGGCAAAGTAGGTGCCAGGCAATTTTCTGAGTACTTAACGTATTTTAACTCTCTTAATACTCATGAAGTCTATGAGGTTTGTGCCGTTATTCCTGTACTATAGGAACGATAGGAAACTAAGGCACAGTGCTTAATAGCTTGCTCTATAGCTGATAAGTGGTAAAGCCAGGATACAAACTCAGGCAGTCTGACTCCAATATACATTTCCCCTCTTTAAACAGCCTGCATAAATCACAACTCTTACAATCAGTGTTCAAAAATAATATGATTTCATTCTTTCTTCCTCTATCTCTTACCTTCCTCTCTGGATCCTGCCCTTCAGCTCTTAAGCATTTGTTTACTATAAAATTTTCTGTCCTCACTTAGATCTATACCTGTATTAGGTTGGCTCACTTGGGTTTTGGGACACCCAGCAGGTGAGGTGCACCAGACAGAGGCACATTTTGTCATCATGTCTATGTCCTCTTCCCCTAATCTCTATCTGCTTTTCTCCCTAGAGACTAGCTGGGCTGTGTCAGATACTCATAATGTCCCTGCCACACCTAACCTTCAGAGCCTGGGCCAGACCTAACATCTGGTTTCTCAGGTCCCTTTCATTGAGGTTGTGCCTGTCCCAGAGTTTTGTGGTTCCTAGCATAAAACACACTTAGCACCAGGTCTCTCAGAGAGAGAACTGTTATAATCCCTTTTTCCTCCACTGTGGTTTGTTGCCTAAGACCCAGGGAAGAAGATGAATGTGTGGGGTTCTGAAGCATACCCTTTATAAGAAAGTTGGAGTGAAGTTGAAGGGAGAAGTTAGCAGGTACACAGATATCATTTAGGAGTCACTGTTTATTCAGTTGGCATGTTGATCTAAGTAGGTCAGACAGAAGTAAGAGGATTGTCCTTTCTGGCCCACTTCCTGAATTGGCTGCTCATTGTAACATGCAATGTTATTTCGTTCTTAGATTTAAACATTCACAATTGCTCCCCTCAACTTTGTCTTACTTTATTACATTCTTCCATTATAAGATTTAAAATATTGCTTTAGGAAATTTGTGTTATATATGTGTGAGATTTAATAGTTCTACATCTTTCATAATGTAGTATTTAAAAATATATTAAGTGCTCATATGGTAATAACATTCGTCAGGTGTTGGGCAGATGGGAGCGGGGAGGGGGGATGGGTATATTCACACCTAATGGGTGCAGTGTGCACCGTCTGGGGGATGAACACGCTTCAAGCTCTGACTAGGGTGGGGCAAAGGCAATATATGTAACCTAAACATTTGTACCCCTGTAATATGCAGAAATAAAAAGAAAAAAATAATCAAAAAATATATATGTCTGTATAATCTTTTAACACATTAGCTCTAATGTTAGAATGCTATTTTCTTTAAGAAGAAAATTAATCTGTTTTGCCTGAATGCATTGCTTTATTGTATATTTTTCCTCAAGTTCTTATTTAGTCAAAAAAAAAATTAACTCAAGAACACTCAGTGATTTATCCTAGCCATCTGTCTTATTTCCCTCAGCAATGATTTGTCCTTTATAATCCCCTTGATTCCATGTCTGCAAGAACTTGATTGCTAAATATTTTTAACCTTTCCTTTGTATATCGTTTTATCTATGTCATATTACATAGCATCAACTATTTGTTTCTCAGTTTCAATGCTTCCGGTAAATGTGTGCTAATTCATTTTTAACTTTTTAACAAAGAAGGAATTCTCTCTTGTTTTCCTAATAGCTCAGTAATAACTGTTTTTGTTTCCTATGTATTCAGCTGTATTCTTTATGGATTTAGAAGCCAGTTTATATCCATTTTATTTACTTTCAGTAAAATGTTCATGAAATACAGATGGACTGATACCTATTTAACCATTATTAGGCCTCTGGGGGCCGACTGTCATGTATTTCCTTAATGATTTAAATATATTCTATTCTCTACAAACACAAATTTCAAGACCAACTTGAAGGTACAGGTTTTCTCTTCAATCAGCTATTTCCAGTATAAATTAAACATTGGGAAGCTGACATACATAGTGAATGTCCACAGGTGTGCAGTCCTGGGAGTAGCCGAGGGGAAGCTAGTGCAATCTAAGGAGTGAACTGTGCTCTAGTGGAAATAGCCTTAGCTTCCTCTAGCTAACAATAGTGATGATATACCACTGGCTAGAGAGGGAGAGATAAGGGTAATGAGATCCAGGCAGTTCCTTCCTCTCTCTTCAAGGTAATGGTGTCTCACTCTAATTTCAGAGTAAAGAATTCTGCTTGTGACAGACAACACTAATTGATTTAATACTCTTATAGTTTGTTTTTTGTTGTTGTTGTTGTTGTTGTTGTTTTTAAAGAGACAGGGTCCTGCTCTGTCACCCAGGCTGAAGTGCAATGGCCTAATCATAGGTCACTGTAACCTTGAACTGCAACTCCTGGGCTCAAGCAATCCTCCTACCTCAGCCTCCAGAGTAGCTGGGACTACAGGCATACACCACCATGCGCAGCTAATTTTTTTTATTTTTTGTGGAAGGGGGTGTCTCACTATTGTTGCCCAGGCTGGTCTCAAACTCGTGGCCTCAAGCAATCCTTCTGCCTCAGCCTCCCAAAGTGCTGTGATTACAGACATGAGCCACCACACCCAGCTAATACTTTTATAATTATGAGTAACACACAACTCAGATGCTTGCCATGTCTTTCTTTGTACTGTTAGTGAACTAGCAGAATTTGCTATGAGTTTAGAAGTTAGGATGACTCAGACTTTCCAAGGCTATAAAAGACTACTGCAAAGACATTGGAAATGGTAAGAATTGTTGGAATGAGAGGAAAGGAGAGGATCTCATGGTCTTGTTGAATCCTATTCAACTGAGGTAGCCATTATTGCTGGTGATTTGGATCAAGCCCTGCTGTAGTGCTGCTGACCTCAGCAGAGTAAACACCATAGTAATAATATAGATGCTCACTGGGCTTCAGAGCCAAAATATACTAAGAAATTAGGGTTGTTTATGTAAAAAAACAAAATATTTATATAAACAAAGAGTAAGTCTCTCTGCAATCCATTATTAAATAAGCATAAAAAGAAAAATGAAAAAGAAAAATGTTATGTGACAGCAACATTCTAAGTACCTTAGTAATTTTTATTGTATTTAGTGTATACCCAGTCTTTGTTCCTACCTGCCATATCATAAATGATTTTTTGAGATCAAGTTGGTTTTTAAATCCAGGTTGTTTTATAATTCTGAGCTAAGATTGCTTTCTATTCATTATCTTTTTGGGAACTTTCCAGTCAGAAGTGCCATTGACCAGCACCTACCTTGAGGATTAAAAATAACAAGTCTTCTCTTTATAAAATAGCTTGAAATAGCCTCTTGTTAAAGAAAAAAACAAACTCCTCTCTGTATCCTTTTAACTTCTCTCTAGAGCATCATTTTTTTAAATATACAACATACAAGAGACATATTATAATTTGCAACCCAGTTCACATAAGCATATGTACACATAACACAAAAAAATTTACAAAACAATATTTAAAACATTTGATTTCTTTTCTAATTCTATTGCATCTTAAAACAAAATAAAAACAACCCACTAATGGGCCATCATCCTCAGTGTTTAAGATACTGCTCTAGAATAGATTACTCCTGCATTTTTCTCCCTTACCCAAATCACTCTCATACCTTAAATATAAAAGCCTGAGAAAATGTCCCATTTTCACCTATGATTATAGTTAGAGATAGTAAATTACTACATGTTGTTGGAGTTTTTTAAGGCAAGACTTTAAGATAAGTCAATATATTGTCCTAATAAAGCAATTCAAAATTAGAAGCAACTAAATTTTTTTTAAATTGGCATTCTGTTTGAACTCAATGAATAATTGTTAACTGATTATAGATCATTTCCTTGGAAGTAACTGAACTTACCGAGGACATTAAGTGTTCTTACTTAGGATATAATTATCTGTTAAGTCTCTATTAATGTAAAATTTTCAACTTTTAAGTGGTATTAATATATTATATGTGTAGGTCATATATTCCTTCACATCTTTGGTTGCAGTTTATTAAGCTAGGTCAGAAATATCTTCCCTTTTAGCACTATTTTGCAACACAAATCACTAACCACTAATGGAATTCATATTAATGTGAATTTGATAACTGAGCCAAATCTGGCTTTATGATGATTTAGAATATAGGCATACCTCAGAGATACTGTGGGTCCAGTTACAGACCACTACAGTAAAGTGAATATTGCAATAAAGCCAGTCACACTAATTTTCCAGTCACCCAGTACATATATAAGTTATGTTTGCACTATACTAAAGTCTATTAAGTGTGCAATAGCATTATAACTAAAAAATGCACATATCTTAATTAAAAAATACTTTATTGCTAAAAAATATTAATGATCATCTGAGACTTCAGTTAAGTCATAATCTTTTTGCTGGTAGAGGGCTTTTACCTCAATGTTGATGGCTGCTGACTGATCAGGGTAGTGGTTGCTGAAGGCTGGGGTGTCTGTAGCAATTTCAAATAAGACAACAGTGAAGTTTGCCACATCAATTAACTCCTCCTTTCATGAAAGATTTCTCTGTACATGCAATGCTCTTGGATAGCATTTTATCCACAGCAGAACTTCTTTCAGTATTGGAGCCAATCCTCTCAAACCCTGCCATTGCTTTATCAACTAGGTTTATGAAGTATTCACCACATCTGCAGTTTCGTGGAAATGGCCTGAATTCACCTAATTATGTGCTATAAGACAACCTATACTCAAATATTTATGTGCATACCAATTTAAAGACACAAATTTAAAAATAATATAATCTCAGAAATGAAAATCCAAATTTAGAAAAAGTAGAATTTTTAAAAGAAAAAAATTTTTAAAAATTGATTTTTTTTTTCCTAGTCAGGTTGTTTAAAATCTATGTCCTCTGTGGAAAGGTCATTCCAGTAATATGATAACAACAACAATAATAATAGTTGTTACCCAGCTATTACAGTTGGTAAAGCCAATATTTGAGCATAGTTCCAGAGCCCAAGATCTTTCTGTGTGTTTTTCTATTTTTAATTTTTAAATTTTTTTAATTTCAGCATATTACAGGATCTTGACCATGATTCTATATTCTCTTCCATTGTGCTGTCCTACAGAGATATCTCTATTGAAACTGATTTCATGGCCTCCTCCCTTTAAGAACAGTTTACATCTATCTGTATATTTTTAGAGATGGGAAGTGCAAAGATCATAAGATTTAAATTGCCAGATTTTAATCTAAGTGCTTTTTTTAAACTGGAGAATTGATATACTATTTGGAATCTATTTTGAAAATGTGTTTCTTACGACTGTGTATCCTGCATTTTGTTTTGTCTAAAGGCGTCCTTTTTAAATACAATTACATTTTAAATAAAAATAATATGAAACTATTTTGTAGAAAATGTCAGCAACATAGGAAAAGTATAAAGAAAGAACTATACATAATCCTACCACCGAGAGAGAAAGCTGTTAACATTTTCATGTAGCCTCCTGATGTTTTTTACTTTCTTTCTTTTTTGTGTTACAGTGTTGAGATCATACAGTACATATGTAATGTCAGTTTAACTTATCAACTATTTATTGTAAGAGATGAGAGGAAAGAGATCTCATGATGCAAAGGAAGCCACATTCTCTAGGCCTCCAAAGTTTGGGACAATAAAAAGTTGCAGTGAAGTGTGAACACACCTTACCTCTCTTTCACCCCACAAATTCATCTGACTCTTGTCAATCCTCAAATACATATAATCTTTTATTCTGCATTTTTCACTAGTTATGTAATATATATGCCATGTAGAAGCAACTATATTTCTTTAAGTTGGCATCCTGGATGAACTCAACAAATAATTCTTAACTGATTATAGATCATTTCCATGGTAATACCTGTGAACTAGAGATCATTAATTCTTCTTACTTAATTCTCTCATATTATTAAGAGCTTTCTGAAAACATTTTAATGGTTGTGTAATATCCCTTTTTTCTAGATACATAATGACTTAAGCATTCTCTATTACTGGATATTTAGATTGTCAGCAGCATATTTTGTCAGGGATATATAGTTCAGTAACAGGAAGCAGTTGAGGTGTTGGAGCTGATACACTCATGGTACTACAGTATGTAGTACCAGTACTACATATGTGTAAAGTCATTCCATTTGTTTATAAAGAGGATCCCTGCGTAATCTTACAGAATTTGAATTTCCAAAGCCATAAGCCATGATGGAAAGAGAGACAATTAGGACAGAGAGGAATTCATAGTAGCTCCTGCTTTTATTTGCATAGTATTTTATAAGTTTTATGAACCTTCACCAATATAGGTTATTGAACTTACTCTTGTTAATTCTGCAAGGTAAGGAGTATTAATCCTCCTTTACAATTGAGGAAATTAATGTTTAGTATAAACAGCAAAACATAATTCTTTCTAATGGATGATATTTGCTTTCGTATAAGGTTCAGTAACTGACTCTCTTACAGTGGAGGATTCTTTGGTTGTTGTTTATATCTTTAAAATTTGGTTAGTTAATAAAACAGGGTGAAAATAACACTCTAAAGTAGATTCACTCAAGTCTAGAATTTAATGCTTTCCAGTATTTCATCAACCATCAAATTGCCCAGTTTAACTGTTGATTTTTACTTTTGAAAACCTTTAGAACTATCCTTTAGATATAAGTTACAGAGAAAATAGGTTATTTTTCCAAAGCAGTACTAATTCATTAATTTGGACACAATTTTACTACAAGTAACATTTTTTTCCTTTAATTGGTTCATATTTTTGTCAAGAAAACATTAGGTCTGTGTTTTGAATGATAATTTATTTTCCATACATAGATTTTACTTAGAAATCCTTCACTAGAACATGTATACTGTTTCTTGGCTTCCTTTAGCCTTATTGATATAAAATAAAGTGTGACAAAACTTTCTGAATTGCTCTTAGTTCTTCAAAGTCAATTTATGTACTCCAGGAGTGGTAAAACATTCAAAAAGGCCTCACATATAATCAAATGGTTTGGGCACAGCAAGTATCAAAACTGATGTTGTTCAAGTTGTATTGAAAACACAGACCAGAAAAAAAATAAATTCAATTACATACACACAAACTCCACTTGTAGAAGTCAGTTGGATAATGCTTATTAAAAGAAAGCTTATTTGAGTGGTTTTCTCAGTGTTTATTTTTTCATAAAAAGTAAATTATTTAGTGCTTCATTTTGCAGCCTTAATGCAAATTTAATCTACCACGAGAAACTACTTCACATCCAATAAGATGACTATAATCAAAAAGATTTGTACACAAATGTTCATAGCCATATTATTCACAATAGGCAAAATGTGGAAACAATCAAAATATCTATCAAGTGGTAAATGGATAAACAATATGCAGTAAATCCATCTAATAGAATATTTTTCAGCAATAAAAAGGAATGAACTACTAATACATACGACAACATGAATGTGCCTGAAAAACCTTATTCTAGGTTAAAGCCATGCTATCTATTGTATGATTCCATTCATATGAAATGTCCTGAAAAGGCAAATGTCCAGAAATCATATTATTGATTGGCTGACGGTAGGAACAGGGAATGCTTGTTAAAAGAGATATTTTGCAGGTGATGAAAATGTTCTAAAATTGGACTGTGGTAATGGTGGCTAAAAATCATCAAACTGTACACTTAAAAGGGGTTAATTTTATTTATTTATTTTTTTGGAGACAGAGTCTCGCTCTGTTGCCTGGGCTAGAATGAGTGCCGTGGCGTCAGCCTAGCTCACAGCAACCTCAGACTCCTGGGTTTAAGCAATCCTCCTGCCTCAGCCTCCCGAGTAGCTGGGACTACAGGCATGCGCCACCATGCCCGGCTAATTTTTTTTTTCTATATATATTTTTAGTTGGCCAGATAATTTCTTTCTATTTTTAGTAGAAACAGGGTCTCATTCTTGCTGAGGCTGGTCTTGAACTCCTGACCTCAAACGATCCACCCACCTCGGCCTCCCAGAGTGCTAGGATTACAGGCGTGAGCCACCGTGCCCAGCCAGGGGTTAATTTTATAATATGTAAAGTATACTTCAATAAAGCTACCTTTAAAATAATGATATAAACTAAAAAGAGCTCCTCCAAAAATACCCTTCAGTCTTTCAAATATCAACTTTCTTGAGGTTAAACTTTCTAATTCAAATCCAAGTCTAAAACAAGAGCAGCAGCCTTAACAAGCCATCTTTTTCCTCCATCCTTTCCCCTTGAGCTTCTAGTGTTTCTCATGCCATCACAAGTCACCTGGGAAGTTTTTAAAATGAAGATTCCAATGGGAAGAGAAAGATAATGAATAAATCATTATAAACGGGCATATCTCATTTTATTGTGCTTTACTTTGTTGTGCATTGCAGATACTGTGCTTTTTACATATTTAATATTTGTGGCAACTCTGCGTGGAGCAAGTCAACCAATGCCAGGTGCCATTTTTCCAAAATCATGTGCTCACTTCATGTCTGTGTGTCACGTTTTGGTAATTATTGCAATATTTCAAACATTTTCATTATTATTATATCTGTTATGGTGACCTGTGATCAGAGATCTTGGATGTTACTATTGCAATTGTTTTGAGGCATCACAGACTGTGCCCATATAAGATGTTAAACTTCATTGATAAACTTGTGTGTGTTCTGACTGCTCCACTAACTGGCTGTTCCCCTGTCTCTTTCCCTCTCTTTGGGCCTCCCTATTCCCTGGGACACAACAATATTTAACATAGGCCAATTAATAACCCTACAATGGCCTCTAAGTGTTCATGTGGAAAGGAAGAGGGGCATATCTCTCACTCTAAATCAAAAGCTAGAAATAATTAAGCTGAGTGAGGAAGGCATATCAAAAGCCGAGATGGGCTGAAAGCCAGGCCGCTTGCCCCAAAGAGTTAGCCAAGTTGTGAATGCAAAGAAAAAGTTCTTGAAGGAAATTAAAAGTGCTACTCCAGTGAATATGTGAATAGTAAGAAAATAAAACAGGCTTTTTGCTGATAGGGAGAAATTTTGAGAAATTTTGAGAAGATCAAACAACCTATAACATTCTTTAAGTCAAAGCCTAATCTGGAGCAAGGACCTAACACTCTTCAATTCTCTGAAGGCTAAAAGAAGTGAGAAAGCTACCAAAGAAAAGTTTGAAGCTAGCAGAGATTGGTTTATGAGGTTTAAGGAAAGAAGCTGCCTTTGTAACAAAAGTGCAAGGCAAAGTAGCAAGTGATCCAGACAGTTAAGATAATTGATGAAGGTGGCTACACTAAATGACAGATACTCAATGTAGATGAAATGAAGAAGATAGGACTGTTATAGCTAGAGAGAAGAAATCAACGCCTTGTGTCAAAGCTTCAACGGACAGGCTGACTCTCTTGTTAGGGGATAATGCAGCTGGTGACTTTAAGGTGAAGCCAATGCTCAGTTACCATTCTGAAAATCCTAGGGCCCTTAAGAATTATGCTAAATCTACACTGCCTGTGCTTTATAAATGGAACAACAAAGCCTGGATGACAGCACATCTGTACATCATGGTTTACTGAATATTTTAAGCCCACTGTTGAGACCTACTGCCCAGAAAAAAAGATTCCTTTCAAAATATTACTGCTCATTGATAATACACCTAGTCATCCAAGAGCTCTGATGGAGGTGTACAAAGAGATTAATGTTGTTTTCATTCCTATTAAAACAACATCCATTCTGCAGCACATAGATCAAGGAATAATTTTGACTTTCAAGTCTTATAATTTAAGAAATATATTTTGTAAGGCCATAGCTGCCATAGATAGTGATTCCTCAGATGGATCTGGGCAAAGTCAATTGAAAACTTTCTGGAAAGGACTCACCATTCTAGATGCCACTAAGAACATCTGTGATTCATGGAAGTCAAATAGCAACATTAACAAGAGTTTGGAAGAAGTTGATTTCAACCCTCGTGCATGACTTTGAGGGCCTTAAGACCTCACTGGAGGAAGTAACTGCAGATGTGGTGAAAAGAGCAAGAGAACTAGAGTTAGAAGTAGAGCCTGAAGATGTAACTGAATGGCTGCATCTCATGATCAAACTTGAACAGATGAGGAGTTGCTGCTTATGGATGAGCAAAGAAAGTGGTTTCTTGAGATGGAATCCACTCCTGTTGAAGACACTGTGAACATTGTTGAAATGACAACAAAGGATTTGGAATACTTCATAAACCTAGTTGATAAAGCAATGGCAGAGTTTGAGAGGATTGGCTCCAATACTGAAAGAAGTTCTGCTGTGGATAAAATGCTATCCAAGAGCATTGCATGTACAGAGAAATCTTTCATGAAAGGAGGAGTTAATTGATGTGGCAAACTTCACTGTTGTCTTATTTGAAATTGCTACAGACACCCCAGCCTTCAGCAACCACTACCCTGATCAGTCAGCAGCCATCAACAAGGCAAGACCCTCTACCAGCAAAAAAAAAATTACCACTCACTGAAGGCTCAGATGATTAACATTATTTAGCAACAAACTATTTTTTAATTAAGATATGTACATTTTTTAGACATAATGCTATTGCACACTTTATAGACCACAGTATAGTATAAACATAACCTTTATATACACTGGGAAACCAGAAAATTAGTGTGACTGGCTTTATTGCAATATTTACTTTATTATGATTGTCTGGAACCAAACTCACACTCTCTCCAAGGTATGCCTATAATATATGAAGTGATGATGGGTGACAGGGAAAATAATGGATTATGATGAAGGTGTAAGTTAAGGGATGGATGTTTTTTATATAGGATCTTCAAGAAAGGCCTATAATGGGATGACCTTTGAGTAGTCCTGAAATAAGAATATGGACACCTTTCAAAGTTACACTGTCTTGGTTTCCTCTTTTTCTTTATAATTCGCACTCCTGTAAATCCATATTCTTAAAATTTGAATTATTTAATATTGTATGTGTTTGAGAATTCTTCAAAATAAGAGATCTATAAGATGCAAATGGTATAATTATAATCTCTTACTAGCAGTAGTGAATTTGTGTTACTTAGCACATTATCACTCTAACCACTTTGGCATTTTTACAAAAATTAGGATTTTTTTCTAGAATATCAAAATCATTTTACATTATTACCAAGTTCTATCCCACACCTATAAGCTTATTTTAAAAAGTAGAAATTTCCTTTGGAGAGGTAGCAGTGAATAAGAAAAGAGCCTAATTTACTAAACTAGAAAAATTGAACTCTCAGACATAGTGAATTGAGACTGTCTTAAACATCGTGCAAAAACACGATTTAGACTACTATTCTTCCTCTCTTCCCAAGTTCTTAAGTTATAATCTACTTGTTTTGATGTTCATCTGTACTATCTACAGAGTATGTGTGTATACATACAATTTATGTATATTGTGCATACTATATATACTATATACATAATGCATAGAATATATATAGGTATGTTACCTACTGTAAATTATTTTTTATTGGTAAGACCAGTGTTGTGTATCTACAGAGATAGGATATCATTTGTATAACCTTGCTCTCTCCCTTCCCACCAGTTATTTCTTTTTCAGGAATAACTTAGACTAATAAGGTAAAAACTTGGAAAAATATCTGAAGTAGTCAAGAAAGACTAGTTAATGATTGTGAATTAGGAATTTCATCAGTTTTGTTACAGAAATTCTTTATTTTCTTTTCAAGTTAATATATAAAATTCTCAGTAATAGTTTATCAATCAAGTGTTTACTGAGAGAATCTAGGGAAAGGGGTTGAAAATGGAGAGTGCTATTTGTGTTCATTAATATATACAAGGTTGTTGACTAAAGATAAAAGGGAAGAATTAAGCAGAAGAAACCAGTTAACAAAAAGAACACAGAAATTTGTGGAAGATGTCAACTTCAAATGGTATTTTATCATTATGGATTAATTTTTATATGTGTCTTTAGTTTTGGAATTTACAAATTTTAATAGACTTTTAAAATTGGAATAATGAGATCATATCATATAAAACAAGTAATTGCCTTATGGGCACAGTCTTCAGATGTTCTTGAGTGCTTTTAAATATCGTAGTATATGGATTCCAGGCTTCACCCCAGTCCAAAAGAATCAGGATGAGCCCAGTGATTGTTATTCAATCTGCCAACACCAAGCCATAGATTAGCATTTTCGAACCACTGCTCTGTACCATTCATTTTGTAGCTAATAATATGAGATGGTATATTATATTTTTGGCAAAGGAGATTGGCTTTAACACATTCAAGTTATTGTCATCTCCTTCAATGCAGTCAGTTTTCAAGACATACAATAAACTAAGCCTTGTGGCTTTATAGCATCACCGAATTTTGTTTTTGTTTTTACTTTATTAAAAACCATTTAACCTAACTTGATAGTCCACCTTGTTCACCAGATATGACTCCAAATGTCTAAAAATGCTGACAAATATTACCCACCTTCCAAGAATTGAGTGTTTGAACATATTTAAATTACAGTAGTCCCCTTTTATCTGCAGTTTCTCTTTCCATGGTTTCAGTTATCCATGGTACAGTACAAGAAGATATTTTTGAGAGAGAAAGAAAGAGAGAAGGACTACATTCACATAACTTTTATTATAGCATATAGTTACAATTATTCTATTCTCTTATTAGTTATTGTAATCTCTCTTCCTAGTTTATAAATTGAACTTTGTCATAGGTATGTATATATAGGAAAAAACATACACAGTTTAGTACTATCTGTGGTTTCAGGCATCCACTTGGGGTCTTGGAATGTATCCCCTGCAGATAATGGGGAACTACTATATTCAAAAAATTATGTGGTAGTCTATGAAAATCACATTGTGGGCACGTGGTAGGCTATGAAATCAAAGTGTTAAAGCAGTATCTACATCATTTGAATAAGTTATGTTTGAGGGAAAACACTTAAGTGTTTTGGTTTGTTTATTTAAAATCTATCAGATTAGTTTAAGTCTCATCTCCTTAACTGAATTATTATTATACTTGCATGCAGAAACCATGACTTTCATACTTCTTTGTAATCTCAGTGTTGGCACAGTACCTTACTCAGAATAGTTATTCTTAATATTTGATGATAATATTTTTCCACTAATGATGTCTCTACACTGAACTAACAAGCCTTTTTTTACCTGTTACATTTTTTGATAAACAGCACAGACTCGTTTGGGCAGTGATGTTTGTAATATTGCTCCTAGCTATTAAATGGCTAATTTAACTGATCCATCGTACCCTTAACATTGACCTTATTACTAACAGATTTTTGAGACAATAGATATTAAATACAATTCCAGAAATTTTGATTACCCCTCATTTTCTCTTCATCTTTAAAATTACAGATCTTGCTTCCAAGCTTTCAGTATTTTTATTCAGAAGAATGTTTTCCTTAGCAAAAGTCAAGGGTAACCATTTAGCAGCTTGAAGTCCATCTTTCACATGCATTTGCTGAAGTGTTCACCTTTGGAACTAGGCATATTTCCCATAGCATACAAAACTGCATATGCATAGGCGAGAAAGGATTAGAAATCATACAATAGGAAATGAGAGTCTTTTCCCCTAAAAATTAAAGTTCTCCATCTGTTAATATATCAAGATGTAGTAAAACTCTATAGTTTAAAGAAATCTTTGCTATTTTAGAAGTTTTGGAATCAATTATTTTGGAAGCATAGTGATATATATTAATAAAAATTATTCTGGATTTCTTTCAAAAGAATAAAAAGCCCTAAAGTTCAGAAGCTCAGCCAAATGTGCATTTTAAAAGTTTTATTCTGGGCCAGGCGCGGTGGCTCACGCCTGTAATCCTAGCACTCTGGGAGGCCGAGGTGGGTGGATCGTTCGAGGTCAGGAGTTCGAGACCAGCCTGAGCAAGAGCGAGACCCTGTCTCTACTAAAAATAGAAAGAAATTATCTGGCCAACTAAAAATATATATAGAAAAAATTAACCGGGCATGGTGGCACATGCCTGTAGTCCCAGCTACTCGGGAGGCTGAGGCAGTAGGATCGCTTAAGCCCAGGAGTTTGAGGTTGCTGTGAGCTAGGCTGACGCCACAGCACTCACTCTAGCCCGGGCAATAGAGCGAGACTCTGTCTCAAAAAAAAAAAAAAAAAAAAGTTTTATTCTTTTTCTAGAGTTATTAATTTACTCTTTATCTGGTCATTTAACTAACCTATAATACAATATATTTAAGGTCAAAAAGATAATTTTGAAGACGTTTCATATATTGAAAAGCCTTTGAAGATATTTGAAGGAAAACTTTTTTTTTGGCTTGAAGTGCACTGAATGAGAAAGTTATTTTTTTCTAATTTTTATATTATAGTCTCTCAGATGCAAATTAGGTAAATTATAGACACCATAGCCTGCTTCCCAGTAACTAACATTTGGACATACCTGCAGTATCCTGAAACCATATTCAATTGTGCATTTTATATGATCTTGGCTATGATTTATTTAACCTTGAATGTGACTGTTACACTTGAAGAATACTATTAATACCTTAATTCCACTTCCACTGCAAAATAAACAAAAATTTTGTGCACTTCTCTCTTAGGTTGTATTTAAGGTTTGTGACTGATTATATAGAGTATTATCGGTATGCCTTTAAACATGGTTTAATTTACTATGATGAAGTGACTACCCAGAGGTGTTGTAATCTGCATACTCCAGAGCATACCATCACAGATATAGTCACCTACAACCACATGAATCTCTAGGGAAAGGGAATTGAGACCCTTGAAACTGCTAATCTGAATCTAATTCAACAGAATTAAGATTTTCAAACAAGAATTTAGAAGGAAGGACAGCTCTGATCTCTCAGTAATGGCCTGCAGAAGCAGAAGAACTACCTTGCTATTTTAGGAAAGAGGTGCTTAAGCTTTATTCTGGTGGGCTGATTTGTGGGTTGCTAGGAATTAGTGTCATTTATATTGTCCTCTGCTCAGCCTCAGAGAAACCTTTTTCTAATTTCTTGATCACCATAGATTGTTCTTTGTTTAACATACATCTAAGTCATGTTAGGTATCAGGTAAAACCTTCTTATTGTTTCCCACCACTTCCTAATCCCCATCAAGCTACAGTGGGTCTGCGGTCCCCAACCCGTGGGCCGCAGATCTGCAGATCTGTACCAGTCCATGGCCTGTTAGAAACTAGGCTGCACAGCAGGAAGTGAGTGGCAGTGAGCAAGCAAAGCTTCGTGTATATTTACAGCCGCTCCCCATCACTCACACATCACTGCCTGAGTTCTACCTTGCCCTCCCCCATCCCTGCCCGTCTGTGGAACAATTATCTTCCATGAAACTGGTCTCTGGTGCCAAAAAGTTGGGGCCTATATCATAGATACTCACTGAATAAACTTTAATAATTTTCTAGTATAATCCTCTTATCTCACAAATTGGGAAACTGAGTCACAAATTGGTTATTTATACAAATCACACAAGAGAATAGAAACTATATCACATGATTGGGGATTTCCTGTGAGTTTGGAATTCAATTTGATCAATCGCATTGAATTTTTTGTTTGTTTGTTTTTATTTTTGTTTTTCTATTATATCCGCTGAATTGAAGTTGCCAGTGACTGAAAGAGTTAGAGCAAAGTAGCCCACCGATCTGCTTTGTCACAAACTAAAGAAAGATAAGAATCAAGCAAAAGAAAGTAATAAAATAAAACTAATTGAGATTATTTTAAATGTGAATCTATATACAAACAAATGTTGAAAATCTCTTGAAAGTATGGACAGTGTCCTGCTTTTCTTTCTATACATCTTTGCATTTTATAATTGGATCAACTCCCCTGCTTTTTATCATTTAAATGATGATAATAATATATGCTATACTAGAATGTAAGCTACAAGAGAGCAGAGACCATTCCTGTATGTTGACTTTGGTATGCCCAGCACCCAGCACAGGGCAATTAGTATGATAATTAAAAAATGAAAAATGATAATTCCCTAAGGAATTCTAAAAACCCAGAGAATAAAGAGTTCCTTTTTAAAATGTGGAATTGGATCTTATCAATCTAGAAAGGCAGTTTAATAAAATCACTTAGTCTTATATTTCCTTTTTATAATCTGAATGTACTTTGTTTTTGTCTTCAGTTTTATTTAAATTATTAAACTCTTTTTCAATAGTGAATTCACAAATTAGTTTGATAAAATTTATATTTACAAAGACAAAGCTACCACTCAGCAGAGGAAAAAACAGACAGATTGGTATAGTTGCTGAGGTCTTATCCAAATAGTGAATTAAAACAATACTAAATTGAATATTATAAAATCAAAATTACTTGCATTTAAGTCTAATAATCTGTTTTGCCTTTGTAATATAAGTCTTAATCCAGCAAATATTATTCTTCAGTTTTCGATTGTAATATTTATAATCAAATCTGTGACATTATTAATATAAAGAAGTTGAGTTTTCAGCTCTTAGTTTTCAGCTCTTTCTGTTTAATTATTCTTTTCTTACTTAACCTTAAGAAGCAATCTGTTCTCCTAAAACAGCCCTTGGATTTTTCAACAGATGGAAGTTTATCTTAGATCAAAACAAAGCTTCTGTTTCAATGTAGTCCTGCCTTAAGGCAGGAGAATGGACTAGGAGACTTCTTAAAGTCTGTTCCACATCCCTATGTTTTGTTTGCAAATCTCACTGCTTTTTAGTGAGCTAAAATAGATGGAACCTCCAGTACCATAAAAGAAGATAGAAATTACACACTGTCCTCATCAGCTCTCATGCTTTGTAATTCATTTTCACCTTTATTAATGAAAAGGTAGGTCTTAGAAGAAGATAGTAAACAATGTAATAATTTATTATTTCCCAACCCATGAAAAAAAGTTCTTATTTCTCCACTTTATAGTTATGATGTCCCTACATTATTTTTATTGTAATTGTATTGCCAAATCAGGTGTGAGATTAGATGTTGGATGTTACATGTAATCTGCACAAAAATCAAATTATTTAACCTCTAAGCCCACAATACCCCCTCCTGCTAGTTTGCTGTTAAATATTCAGTATTTTCTTGTCATGAATACAAATAGAGGACAAATTAGAATCTACAGACAGCTGACCTGAGCTTCAGATTAGAGACTGGGGGGCTTGTGCTATTTTAAATGTTTTAATTATCATAGTCCCAGTAGCCAGTTGAAGGACACACATAAAATCATTTTTAACAAAAGAAAAAGAAAAAGAAAAAGCTCATCCTCCTTCCTCCTCTTAATGTGAATGTTTGAGTATGATTACATTTGCACTTCCATTGGAACTATGCTAATTTACTGCATTAAATTAGGCCTATTAGTAGTAGTAATTTTTATAACCACTAAACATTTTCAGTTGGTGTATGTTTGCCTTTTCGGAATTATGATCATTTTATTTCATAGACAATAGATCTTTTGTGTTTACATGTAAAGCCTAATTTAAACAACAGATCTGGTAGTTCACATTGAATATGATGAAAATATATGGGAATAATGGACTAATTTATATATGATAGCATGTATTTGCATTAGCAAAGAAGAGAGAATCCAAATAAAATCAGCTAGAAAGATCATTCCAGGAATTAAAAATATTTAATGTGTGATAGGTTGAGATTTATTTTTAAATATTGATGCTTAATTGAAAACTTGTAATTTAGAGTTGAAGAAAAGGTTATGAAGTAATCAGAATGTTCTATTGGCTGACTAAATAAAAATGTTTATAGGCATTTATAGAGCAAGGAAATACACTTAATTTTTAAAAAGACAGAAATTTAAGTTTTTTATGTTAAAGTAACTTTACATTAGTATTTATTCTCAAGATTATATTATTCTGATGCCTGCAGTCTTGAATTTGCATTTTTTGTTTCTTGTATATGTTAGTGTAATGTTGATTTGATTAGTTATGCCTGACTAGTAAGCAGTGAAACATTTTTGTATACTCTTGGGAAATAAATTTGGCAGAAAATCAGCATGAGTAGATTTAATTATCACTCTGAGACCTTTTCCTTTTCTAGCTTAGTGATCCTGAAACTCCATGTGTCTCACCGAAATCTGTGTGGATGCTAAGCTTCGCTTCCCAATTTGTTCCTCCACGCAATGATAAGCCAAGCAATTACTGGTTTATTGATTTTTCATCATGGCAAATTTAAAGTTGATTTTTTCCTGAAAAGGCAGGGGTGATTAAGTGTTTCCCCTCGGTTTAGTACAAGAGAGCTATGTGGCATAATCTAATATCCTGAGGTCAACCTCTGCAGGCAGATAATACGGTGTCTTGGCCACGTGTTAAAGAGAGAAATCAGGGCTACAAATGTGATAGGATATATGTGGAGACAGTTTAATTTGCTCCATTTATATGAACAAGTCATGTGGCACATGCTTGGAAAACATCATTTTGAATGGGCTTAGAAGTGAAGCCCACGTGGGCAGAAAGAATGAGTGAGTACAAACAAGAAAGATGTTATTGCTTGTTAAGGGAATTTCACTATCATTTTTAAATGAAAATAAGTAAACTATTAGCATATAGGAGTTAAATCCACATATGCCATTGTGAAGATTTGCTGGTCTGTAAAATGCAAAACTAACCTGTCATGTAAGAAAATTATGATTAAGCTGAGCATTACCAGTTTTAAAAATATATACATTCTAATCTCTTCATGCAGTATATTTTTGTGCTTTTCAAAGGTAGAAAATTTTAAATCAAATATTCAATGCTTGATTCCAAGATACCTTTAACAATTTTTGGAAATAATATATTTCATAAAAGTTACTAATTACTAATTATAAACAGGAGTATAAAGAGATAGACATAATTGTGGAGAGCTTTAAACCTACGAATGATGAGAAAGCTCAATAACTTGCTTGAATATTTACCATAATTCTTATATAAAATGGAAGCATTCTAGTTTTAGCTTTTCTGGTTATAGCAAGCAAATATATTTGCTAGAACATAAAATAGAAGATTTCTCTATATGGTAGTTTTTCTTAATCTAGTATTACATGAAAGCTAAATATTTAACAAAATGTTTAACACATTTAACCTGGTCTTAAATCTACAGTCTGTTTTCCAACTAATTTTATTATTTTTCATTATGGTTCCTCAACATTTACTCATTAGCAGTCCACATTATTCTACCTTTATCAATATTATTCAGAAAGATTCTAATTGTTTTCTTCTGGTAACCTAAAACTGGAGATTGTAGGCTATTTCGTGTATCTTACTAAAAAGTTAACCTGGATGTGTCATCAATCGTTATCTGAAGTTAATTGTATGTTGTTCTTTTGGTGAACTATTGATATGATTCCATGTTTTTAATATTCAAATGCTTTTATTTCTAAAAAAAAATTTAAATGCCTTTGAAACAATGTTGCTATAATCAAATATTTTATCATGTACACAAAGCCAAACTTAGTTCTGATTTTGACATAATAAATCTTTTAAAATCTAACACAAAGGATATAAAATGAATACATTAAGATCATTAATGCCATCTATTCTCTCACTAAGCACCAAGGCAGTGTACAAAAACCAGAGTTCTGCCTTCAATCAAGTCTTTTCCTGTGAATTCAAACCCATGTGGCTAGAATTAGATTGCACTTTACATTCAAGAATCTCTCTTCCACTTAGTTCTTCAATGTTTGAGTTCTGAAGTTTTGTGGTTTTAATTTTTCTCACATCTGACAGTAACTATCTGGCTACTTTTTTGAAATTGGTGAATCTACCATCTTTATATTTAGAAAGATTTATGAATTATTTTTAGCTATGTCATAAATTTTTGTGAGCATACCATTTTCCAATACAGATTGACTTTCATAAATTAGATGGTTGTGATTTTTACTGACTTAAATTTTTTTATTTAAAGATATTTTTCTCTAAAGCAATAAAATTTACAGCAAAAATTCTAATTTTAGTTGCAAAGAGTCTTCTGTCTGGGTTCATATGAAGTCCATATGCATATAAAATATTCATATAGTACTTAAAGAATTTATCCAGGACACAATCTTAAAGGCTTATTTATAAGCATCAAAGAAAAAATTAATTTTTTCGTTTCATCAAAAGTGCTTGACTATTTAGCAGCCATACTGATTATCATTTCTCTAGGTATTTAGCAGAACTATACCACATCCTTATCCCTTCCCCACAACCACTACAGATATTTTCAGACTAAGAGAATGCAAATACAGTGTATTACTCTTTTAAATGTCCATTCTTCTACCAGCCTTCAAGTAAGTGTTAGTTGATCTAATGACTAATTGATAAATCACATTCTAATGTCCCTTACCTGACTTCTAGTGTTGACTGAGCAGCAGTGACCTCTTACAGTTAATGGTTGTTCAAAGGGAGAGGTCAATATGGAAACTGGATCACTGCCTTGCCATTTCATTCACCTCCTTCTGTTAGCAGAACCCCATATCTGTTCCAGGCACAGTGTTAAATGCTAGGGCGATGAAGATAAATTAGGCAAGCTTTTTGTTCTAAAAATGTTTGCAGCCTATTAGAAAGGGTATATCATGTGCATAAATAAGTATAAAACAAGGTAGAAATAAGCTCCAATAAAGAAATGCAGGTAGACTGCTTGTGAGAAGGGAGAGATTACTTGCAGCTGAGAGAATTGGGGAATGCCTCGAGGAAATTGCTTACATTTTTCAAATCTGTCAGTGTGAACAAGCCTGGAGTAAACATATAGGTGGTGGGGGTGGTGAGAGAACATTTTTTAAGTTTATACCAAATGCCTTTACTAGTGCTAGTACCTAAAAGTAGGTTACCTAATTTTAGCTCCATAACAACTCTGTGAATTCTTCTTATTTTATAAATAAAGAAACTGGACAAGTTAAGTGACTTACTCAAGGTCCTACAGCTAGTAAACAGTAGAGCTGGCACTTGAAAATCCTTGTCCTAACTTTACATTCAGAGCTCTTTTTCCTATGTTACAACTAACACAGCAGTTGGACCTGGTGCTACACAAACCTGGCAAACATCAAAATCTCCTGAGGGTGGTTTTTAAAATATCTAGATTTCACAACCTTATATTTTTCATAATTTGAGGGAGTCAGCCCAAGAACCTCTACAGGTTCATAAAGTTTCTCAGGGGATTCTAATTTTCAGTCAGCACGGCTGCACAGATAAGCGTTTGGAAACAACTGCTCTCAGCAGTTGAGCTGGCCAATTACAAACGATTTACCACATACTATGAGAATGAATATATAGTCATGCGTTCATATTTAATTATATACTTTTTTAACCAGTGATTGATTATTTAGATATCCCCTTTATAATTCTGAAAGTGCCATGATTTTCAATCAAAATATTTGTGGATTCTTGAAAAATAGAAAATCATATTTCTTTGATACTAAGGCACACTTTTTTTTTTTACATTTTTTAACATCTCTGAAATCAGAATGCATTTTAGAATTAATGCCATCTTAAACTCACTGTCAGCCAGACAGCAAATGTGATTCTTGATGTCATTTTCTGTTCATTGACAAACTTAGTTCTTGTTCCTGGCCACATGAAGGGTCAACTAAGCCCAACTAGCTATCAAGAAAACATTTAATAACCACTTGAGGAAGGAATATGACCCCCCCTCCCCCCCGATTGTGGTCCAGAAACCTTCCACTGACACTTTCTGATGAAATCAAGAAAGTGCCTGCATAAAACTTGCTAAATGGGTGTCAGTAACTTGGAAGAAAACCCCAGAGACAATACTGGAACACCCTTTTAAGGCTGCCTCACAAATACTCTTGATGATAAAAAGAACATTATTCTGAGCAAAAACATGGACACCAACAACACTAAGTTGAAAGATTCGGAAGAGTCATATTCTGAATGTGAAGAAGTTTGAGAAATACACCAGGAAGTTTGTTTCTTTTATCTTTGTCTTTTTATATATGTGCAGGAATGATATATAATTTTTAAAAATCTGTTTTACATCTGAAAGAACTCTTAGAATAAGTATAAAAAATTCTCAATGATAGGAAAGTATGTGCCACAGAAGCTGTGAATTGACAGCTGTTTCTGACTGGTATGTGAAAGAATTGTGTATTACAATTAATGACATCTTAGATTTGACGAAATATGATATTAGTACCTGTATCACGTTATTTTATTGTACTGCTTTATCTTTTAGTTTCTCTGTTGTGACCTGCTATCCATATTCAGGTCAGATAAGCAATTCCTTGTGATTTTGAGTGACAAGAGAATATTTCCATCCAATGTTGAGCATATTGGAAGTTTTAGACATTGAAGAGGAGCTTTTTAGATATTAGGGTATATCAAGATATTATTAGAAACTTTAAAAACTCCAGCAAAATGTCCTGTAAGAAATAAAATTCCCCGATAATTTTTTAAATAAAATTAATTTTCCTTTTGACAGGTGAAAGAGACCATTCCCACTTTAGCCTCTACTGTTAAATGAGTATCTTATTTCTAACCAAGTTAAGCCAGGAGATGAGTCCTTTTGTTTAACACTTCTTAAAGTAAAAGTTAACATCCTGCCTTATCTAATTGCTATCAAAGACATTAGCCTATTTGGCTCTAGCATGATTCAATTGTATGAGGTCATGCAGCCTAGCTGTAATAACTTAAAGTGCTTCACTTGGTGATAAGAAAATATATTAAAATGCTCTCAGGTTTATTAGTTATTGCCTAAGGTCATCCTTTATGGTCAGTCCATTTACTGAAGTTTGTTGTAATAGCACTAACCTGAACTCACATTTTAAAGTCTTTCAATATAAGAAACAAGGTAAGTTTTAAGAAATTATGCTTGCATTTTAATCCACTTAAAGAAAAATTGATTATTTTCATTTTCACTACTTGGTAGAGAGAGGAGTTAGAAATAGATTTATCATCTTGTCACTAAAGCATACATAAAAGATTTTTTCTTCAGCCTTAATTTTGAAGCAAAACCTGCTGTATAAATGGGAAGGCTTTGATTTAATTTTATTTTTACTTTGATTTTAAATCCTTCTCTATACTTTCATAAATAACCAAATGAGAGCAAGTCCCTCCAAGTCCACCCTTTGTATTCCTCATGAGCATGTGTTGCTTCATTAGGCTGGCTCAACCACCTGGTGTGGAATCTTTAGTCTCAGGAGACTCTCTCAACATCTGGCATTAGCTGTGATCTTTGTATATGTATGTTTAATCTTTTTATTGACATTTTATAAGGAAAAAGAATGTGGGACAAACTAAGAAGGTGGATAAAATAATACCAAATAAAGCTATAGTGGGTCTGATATGCCAGAGTATTTTATGTTATATAGAAGAAACAAATCAATAAATAGAAGATTGATGAGTGTTTCAAAGTAATTTATTTTAGAATTTAGTGTGATATATATAATGTAAAAAATATATTTATTTTATGTGAAATATTATTGGTGAGTTATTAACGTAAGGTCAAACTCCAGTTATCCTTAAAGAGAAATTATATATTTAATTCTATTATTAAATGAACTGTTGTAGCTTTTTAGTATCATTTTTAATAGATTAAAATTTAGTATGATTTATAGTAAAACAGGAAAAAAGATTGGTATCTTATTAACCTTCTGAAAGATAATGTAGTTGAGTTTCTGAACTAGCAAATATTGAGATAATGTATAAAAGTGATTTCTTATCACAGAAAAACATTATCCATTATGTCCTGGAGAAAAGTAAAGGGAGTTATTGAGTAACTATAACTGAGCTAGTTACAGTGAAAACAAAAGTACTATGGATTATTTTTATATGAAAATCTCTTTTTTACTACCTTAAAATTTTTTAAATAAGAATTTTTAAAAAGCCAAATTATTTCTATTTTAGTTCTTTAAATTATCCTGTGTGTTTAAAATGAAGCAAAACTGGCACCCTATGCAGAAAATGAAAGTGTGTAGTGATGTGAGATATTATTCCTTTGTTTGTATATTTGCAGATATAGTCATTCCATGTAGTAGTATTTAGTGTTTTTTAAAGCAAATTAAGGATGAATTATCATATAAGGCATAGCTGTCCTTTGTATCTACTTAATTTAGATAAAGTAGTAGACTTCATAATGTATGTATTTACTCAGTTATGGGACAATTTTGAGAACATATGTAATAGATCTATAGGTAAATGGAGAGAAATTTCTGCTTGGAGCCCAAGAGATGGAGACTGACTCTGATCTTAATCTGCTGACCTGCTGAGTGATCTTGATTAGTGTTCACATTATACACGTACAGCTAAGATTGGGAAGAGCGTGCAGCTATTAAATGCATTGCTATTATAACTTAATGGGACAAAGATTAACAGCAGCTTTGAACACTAATGTAATATAACAGGTTCACTAAGTGCAATCTTAGCAGTTGAAGACAAACCTTTCTAATAATTTGTGGGAGGAGTGGAGACATCATTTATTATTCTGATATTTAAGTGAAGTCGTTACACTAAATTATATAAAACTTTTGCTTTTCAATTATCTTTTGATGCCCTATTTTGAGGTCAACTGAAACTGGTAATTTTATCATAGCTTTCCTAGTTATGTGGTTTATATGATAGATACCTCATTTTCTGTTGTCTACTAGGATATAACCCAGAAGAAGGAGGTATAAAAGAACTAAAATAATAGCTATAGCAGCACATTCACTAAAAACTTCTTTGCACATTTAAGACCATTTTTAATGTGGCAGACGTAAAAATGAGAAGTGTTCTTAATATAGGTCCCTACTGACCAGAAATGATTTATAGTGCCCTATTTATGGAATGGTATAAACTTAAACTGACTTTCATAGCCAGATAATTCAGTCCTTTCCAGAATTATCCAGGAGTATTGGAGTGCCAGGGTTTTTTTGCGGGGGGAGGCGGGGTTGGGTCTTTTTTTTTTTTTTTTTTTACCTGAGTAGGTATGGCTCTTCAGATCCCAAATGAAGAATGTTAAGGCTTTCAATATAATTGGCCTTGTTAAAATTGTATGTTTTAACTGATTGGTAATCCTTAATGGGGGACTTTAACTGAAATTGTTAGTTAAATTAAGTTAACCATTTTTGAATGTTTAACAATTTAACATTTTTGGACAAGTATTGTCAAATTATATGCTGAAATAAAGTAAAGATAACTCAGTATAGTTTTTATATATGATCACAGAACATACCAACAGTGAAAACCTTTAGTACTTTTGAAACCTGGTGGTATTGGTTGAAACATTCTGAGTAGAATGTTCTTATGTTCTTTATCCAGAGGTTTGCCTTCTTGCCTAGAATATGAAAAGGAGGATAATATTTTGAAGAGAATTTTTCGGGTCTTGGTAGCACTTTTAATGAAGATTTTTTTAAACCTCTAAGTTGTATATACTTAATATAAACTTCTCCTAAGTGTTAAGTAATAACCTAAGACTGTTTTTAAAGCCATAATATATTTTCAGTCAAATAGTACTTCCATTCTAAGATTGGAAAATTCTGAACAAATCTAGCTAAAGCTAATATTAGCCTGTTTTAATTACATAATGCTCCCTGGATAGCTGCAGATGGTGTAGGAAATTGATCTAAACATGTTCTGCTCCAGGATTCCTCAAAGAGGCTGGAAAAGTGAAGAAGTTCTCCTGTTATGTTCCTCCCCAGCCCTTCCCCAGAAAGGAAGTGCCAGTAGATTCTGGTTAATTCAAGTTTATCCTGTCTTCTGTTCTCAGATACTTTTCAAGTTAACATTTTATTTCTTTTCTCAGTGCCATTTTAGTTTTTCTTTTTCTTATTAAAACTAAGTCAGAAAATGTTAGAGCTATAAGGAATCTTAAAAAATGATATCTAGTTCAATTTTCTGGTTACTGTTTTGACTCTACAACTAAGAATTCATTTTCCCCCATCTGCTTCCTACCCCCATCTTACTCTGACCTCCCTCCCCCAACACACACAACCTTTGCCAGAAGAAATGTGTTGAGTGGAGCAGAAAAAGCAAAACCAGGGGAGAAAAGTGTTTCTAAGATTATGGTGTGGAGAAAGAAACTCTAAATGTCATCTGGCTTGGGAAAGTGGGTATTTCTGTCAGTGAAACTTGTTCTGAAAGGACAAGTAGAAGCCTAACTACAGCAACAGACATAAAAAGGCAGTCTTATTATTTTATGTTAATTTACTCAGTGGTTCCTGACCTGACTCCAAGGGTTTTACAATAGTGTACACCTTCATTTATCTTCAGTAGTATGAGAGAATTTGGGAAAGCAGATTGAAGTTGAGGAATAAAAATAAAATGCTAAGCCCCCCACCTGCTGAACAGACCCCCTTCTTGGCCAAGGGGACCTCGGAAAAACCTTAAAACTGAGTCCTTGGCCATGACAGGATAGGAGGTCAGACACACCTCCTTATACCTCTTCCCTCATTAAGCACCAGCATTCTTTCCTGAGGAATGGCCACCAACCATGGAATGGTTCTAACCAGACTACGTAGCATGAGTAGTAAGGGTTTTTATGTCCTCTGCTTCTCCTTTTGATGTCAGAAGGTTGAAAACCCCACCCTGGGATCATGCTAAGGCTGCCATTTTTTGTACAATATATGCGACCTATGGGCATGAAGCTCAATTGCACATGCGCATGTTTCTTCTTTTATAAATATTCATGATTCCTTCTATAGCTTGTTAAATATGTATATTTGGCCACCCTGCTTAGCATAAATTCCTGTTCCCATTGTCCATTGAAGTACATGCTCTAGGATTCTGCCCTACGGTTTTGCTTCCCAGCCTGTCAGAATGGTCACCCTGCAGGCTGCAACCCTTTATGAGAAATAAAGAGCTTCTTTCCAAATTTATGAACCTCATCATTTTCTTCAATTGGCAAAGTAAAGTGAGATTTGTTAAATCCCTTTTAACAAATACAGCAAGAAGTCCTAATCATCACTTACTGAGTTGAGGGGGTAGGTCATTGTTCACAACCAAGCAATTGTTGAGTACCTTGCATTAGAGGCACAATAAACTTTCATTCTTCTAGTGGAAGCCTTTGAGGTAGCTTTAGTCAAGTCTTCCTATTCATGCTTTGAAGTTTAGCCTTTTAATTTGTTTTCTGTTGGAGAGTGAGAAGGGAATAAAGAGAAGAGAGAATAGGAAATATTTTTTGTCCCCTACCTCCCTTTTAGAGTTGCTTCAAAAACAACTCTTTTTTTTTTTTTTTTAAAGGGATGCTTCGTACATGGACCAAATTCAAGAAAATAGATTTTTTGATGTACTGTTCAAAACCAGGGACAAATTAAATTTAACAGACTGTAGTTGAGCAAAGAACAATTCACCAGTTGGGCAGCTCTCAGAACCAGAAGAGGTTCAGGACAGCTCCATTCCATAAAGTGGGAAGGCAGCATTTATGAACAGAAGATGGAAGTGAGGTACAGAAGCAGCTTGATTGGTTACAGCTCAGTGTTTGCCTCTGTTGAACATGGTCTGATCAGTTGGCCACCTGTGACTGAAGCTCGGCTACTGTGATTGGCTGAGACTAAGCTCTTTGTTAGAAAAGCATTCTCTCCTATGTTAGGCTTTCAGTTAGGTTATATACTAAGTTAGGTTGCAATTAGTTACGTAAGGACTCAACTATGAAGGCATGCTCAGGCCACATTTAGTTTAATTTGATGTATCCAAAGAAGTCAAAAATATTAAGAAAGATTTAAGACTAGGATAAAAATCATACCTGAGACAGATTGCAAAACTAAAAGTGGAAGAGGGTGGCTTAAAAATTTTTAAGCAATGAAATTTGTGAAATTATTTTATCACTTCAACATTATAATATAGTCACAAGTCACTTAATGATGGAGATACATTCTGAGAAACGTGTCCTTAGGTGATTTCATCATTGTGCAAACCTCATAGTGTACTTCCAAAAACCTAGATGGTATAGGCTACGATACTCCTAGGTTACATGGTAGAGCCTATTGCTTCTAGGCTACAAACCTGTATAGCATGTTACCGTATTGAATATTGTAGGCAGCTGTAATGCAATGGCAAGTATTTATGTCTCTAAACATAGAAAAGATATCATAAACTTACAGAATGACAGATAAAAAATGGTCTACCTCTATAGGGCACTTACCATAAATGGGACATGCAGAACCCTAAGTTGCTCTGGATGAGTCAGTAATAAGTGGTGAGTGAATGTGAAGGCCTAGGACATTAGTGTACACTACTGTAGACTTTACAAACTCTATACAGTTAGGCTACACTAAATTAATAAAAAACATTTGTCTTTCTTCAGTAAGAAATTAACCTTAGCTTACTGTAACTTTTTTACTTTATAAATTTTAAATTAAATTAAATTTTTAAAAATATTTGACTTTTGTAATAGCACTTAGCTTAAAACACAAACACATACAACTGTACAGAAATATTTTCTTTTTTTGTATTCTTATTCTATAAGCTTGTTTCTATTTTTAAAAATTTTTATTTTTTAACTTTTTAAAGTTTTTTATTAAAACTAAGATAGAAACACACACGTTAGCCTAGGCCTACACGAGTTCCAGATCATGAATATTACTGGCTTCCACCTCCATACCTTGTCCCACTGAAAGGTCTTCAGGGGCAAAAACATGCCTTTGATAACAATGCCTTCTGAAATATCTCTTAAAAGACCTGCCTAAGTCTGTTTCACAGTTAACTTTGTTTTTTCACAAGTAAAAGGAGTACAGTCTAACATAACAATAAAAAAATATAGTATAGTAAATACATAAACCAGTAACACAGTCGTTTATTATCATTATCAAGTGTCTTGTACTGTACATAATTGTATGTCCTAGACTTTTGTATGACCAGCAGCACAGTTGGTTTGTAACACCAACATCACCACAAACACCTGAGTGATGCATGGCTCTAGAATGTTAGGATGCTATGGTGTCACTAGGAGATAGGAATTTTTCAGCTCCATTATAATCCTATGCGACCACCTTCATATATGTGGTCTGTCATTAACCAAAACATTGTTGTTGTACAGCACATTACTCATGTGTTTTCTTCATATAAAGCAATATCTGTATATAGTGTGAATTATTCATGCAACATTGGTTCCTGATTATGCACACACTGCCCTCAGTCTCTCAGAAAGCTCAGTAATAGAAATGTGTTTTAATGACAGCTAAAGTCAGGGGTCAGTAAACTAAGGTTAACCAACCAAATCCAGCCTACCACCTGATTTTGTGAATAAAGTACCATTGGAACAAAAGCCACACTCATTTGTTTACATATTGTCTTCAGCTTCTCGTGTGCTACAACAGCAGAATCAGGTAGTTGTGACAGAGACTATATGGCCTACAAAGCCTAAAATATTTACTGCCTTGCCCTTGACAGAAAAAGTTTGCTGACCCGTAACTTAAATCAATCATAAGAAAATAATTCTAATACCAATGTTACAAATATAATTACACACACACATCAGCACACAGATATGTTATGTAGATAAAAGTATACATAAAAGAAAAATTATTTTGGGAATTATCTGTTCTTTTGTGGTATCTTTTGTGTGCCCTTATACTCCTGTTGCCTAGCTTTTTTTGCCCTGGATATTAAATATTAGTATAACATTCCTGGTAATATATAACTAGAATTGGAGCTTAAAATTTATTTTATGAATACTCTTCCTCTGAATAAGAATTTAACTTTGATTTTATGTATTTGTCACATTTTTGCATACTTGGGAGTTCGGGTTTCTATTTAAACAGGATAGATGAGTGATTTTCAAACTGTAGTGTGCCTCAGAATCACCTGGAGACTAATCGTGCCATTCCCAGAGTTTCTGACTCAGTGGGTCAGGGATGGGGACTGATGATTGCGTTTCTAACAAGTACCCAGGAGATACTGGTGCTATTAGTCTGGAGACCACACTTTGAGAACCACTAGAATAGACCTTGAAGATAGTAAAAGGGTAGCAGGGACCCATGAAAGTATTCGCTGAAATACCCTGAGTCTTCTGAAATTCTACCAACCTTCCCAGAGAGTGTCTTGTGGCATTATGGACAATAATTCTGCTTTACAAGAAGTGGTAAAAACTGCCCTCATCTACAGTGGCCTAGCTCATGGAATTTACAAAGCTGCCAAAGCCTTAGACAAGTGCCAAGCCCACCTTTATGTGTTTGTATCCAACTATAGTGAGCTTATGTATGTCAAGTTGGTGGAGGCCCTTTGTGCTGGATAACCAAATCAACCTAATTAAGATTGATGACAACAAGAAACTAGGCCTCAGTAAAGTTGACAGAGAGAGAAAACCCCGTAAAAGTGGTTGGTTGCAGAATCTCTGGCCATGTCATTTAACCTCACTGAAATCAGTAAGTTCTTTAAGGAAAAATGAAGAAAGCTATGCTTACCTCACAGGGATTTTATAAGAACTAACCATATGAAAGCACTTCGTAAAGTTTATGTAAATATTAGTTGGAGGCTATTTTGTACAAATATTTTGTATTTAAATACAAAGGTTTGATTGTGGAAGAAAATAGAGTGTTCCTGTTATGAAATGATTTCACCGTTAAGATAAAGGAAACCTTTAAAGTTGTTAGTGGATAGAGGTGATCAACACTGTCTTCACTGAGTTATTAAGTGCATTGGATTCATTTGTTAGGTATTTCATTTAAATTCTGAGGTTTGGACTTTAAATTTCCATTAATTTGGACTTTTAGGCTTTTGAGGTTTTCATTTATCAAAATTGTTAGCTCTTGGGTATTACTAACACAAATATTGATGTGTAGCTTTGGCCTGTTAGCTGTCAATGGAAATCAGAAAATCAATAAACTTAATAGCTGTTCATTACACAGTTGATGCATTTGCAGGACTATGTTGAGTACTGTCAGTGAGTAATCAATTCAGTAAAAAACTATTACCAGATCACTGCCAAAATTTTTTATAATACACTAATTTATGACTTTGTATAGCTACTCCAGCACTTTTTATGAAGCATTCTTTTATCTTGTGGGATACTGCTTATAATTGTGATGTTTCCACCTAGGTGGAAGCACCTATCACCCTGGAGGTATTCCTAGATTAGCCCTCTCTTAACATAAGCAGAGCTCAAGCTCTTAGGCCAGCTTGCACCCTAGAATTAACTCAGCCAGTTTACACTTACTGAGTCCGTACCATGGGCTAAATACTATAGGAGTACATATATCTGTGCCCTTCTTTATTATATTATCTAGTGGATGAGAAAATGTATAAAACTATAGTGTAGGGAGAATAAAATAAATGCTATATTGGGGATTCAAAGAAACAATTCTAATCAATAGAGCTTTGGGAAGCCTTCATAGGGAATGGCATTTGAGCTGAATTTTGTAGGAGTAAAATTCGTCTTGTGAAGACTAGATGATAGGCATTCCAGTCTGAGGGAAGAACTTGAAAGGAAGTATTGTATGCTATAGAATTGCACAGAAAGGTTTCTAATGAGACCTGTAGGTTCAAGAGAGAAGGTAAATTTCAAGCTGTTGGTTAAAGAATAAATAAAAGTTATATAGACAAAAGTGAGAGAGAATAGGAGCGTTCCAGGTAAAGGGAGCAGCATTTGTGAAACCTATAGACAAGAGAATATGGTTCCTCAAATAATCATGAGTTGGATGAAGTTTAGCATGGCTGAAACCAAGTGATCCATGTAGGGAAACAATGTGCATCAAGTATAGGGGCCTTATGAAGCAGAAATGTATAAATCCTCCCTTAAAAAACAAAGAAATTTGTTAGGGCTATTGGGGAAGTGCTATAGGTCAGGAGATCAATTTAGGAATAGACTTTTTAGGAAAGACCTCAAAAGCACTTTTGCTTTTATAAAAGTGAGTAAAAGTAGACAAATGGGATTGAATCAAGCTATAAAAGCTTTTGTACAGCTAAGGAAACAATCAACAAAGTTGAAGAAACAACCTACAGGATGGGAGAAAATATTTGCAAACTATCCATCCAACAAGGGATTATTAACCAGAATGTATAAATAACTCAAACAATTCAATAGCAAAAAAAAGAAAACAATAGTTGGATTTTAAAATGGGCAAAAGACCTGAATAGACATTTCTCAAAAGAAGACAAATGGCCAAAAAGTATATAAAAATATGCTCAACATCACTAATCATCAGAGAAATGCAAATCAAAACCATAATGAGGTATCATTGCACCCAGTTAAATGGCTGTTATCAAAAAGACAAAAAGTAACAGATGCTTCAAGAATGCAGAGAAAGGGGAACAGTGGTACACTGTTGGTAGGAACTAGTAAAGTAGCACAGCCACTATGGAAAACAGTATGACCAATCCTTAAAAACTAAAAATAGAACTGCCATATGATCCAGCAATCCAGTTGCTTGTTATATATCCAGAAGAAATAAAATTAGTGTATCAAAGAGAGACCTGCACTCCATGTTTATTGCAGCACTTCATAACAGCCAAGACACAGGATCAACCTAAGTGTCCACTGACAGATGAATGGATAAAGAAAATGTGGTATGTATACAACAGAATATTATTCAACCACATAAAAAAAGAATGAATCCTCTCACTTGTAGCAACATGTATGGAACTAGAGGTCATTATGTTAAGTGAAATAAGCCAGGCACAGAAAGACAAATGTCGTATGTTCTCACTCGTATCTGGGAGCTAAAAAAAAGTGGATCTCACGGAGGTGGAGAGGGGAATGGAGGCTGGGAAGGGAGGAGTATAAGGGGAATGAAAAGAAGTTGGTTAATGGTTACAAACGTACAGTTAGCTAGAAGGAATAAGTTATAGTATTCAATGGTACATAGGGAAAATGTAGTTAACAGTAATTTACTATATATTAATATTTCAAGATAGCTAGAAGAGAAGAATTATTATGTTCCCAACACAAAGAAAAGATAAGTGTTTGAGGTGTTGAATATCCCAATCACCCTTATTTGATCAATACACATTATATACATGTATAAAAATATCACATGTACCCCCAAAATATGTACAACTAGTATATATCAATAAATTTTTTTTTCATTTGTTAGGGCTACAAATTTTCCCACAGAGCAGGTGATACTATGAATGTTGATCTTTAAAAAAACCACAAGTAGCAGCATCTTGAAAGTCCATAAATGAGAAATGTTGCTTGATGAAAGTAAGATGGCCTTTTTGTGTGTATGAAATGTGACAATTCTTATTTTATAGCATGATTAGGATTGTTCTTTATTGACAGAAAAAAAGAGGAGGGAAAATTTCAAGAGTGCTTGAGTTTCCAAATTTTCACGAAAACGTTTTAATAAGAATTGTTATAATATCTAAGTTTTTAATCCAGAGCATTAAAGACTTTTGTGGATTTGGGGTTTGCTTTTTTAAAAAATATTAGTCTTTCTGTGAGAAGAATTAAATTGGTGTGGACCTTGCTTCTGAGAGCTGTAGCCAACTTCAAGGCTATGATAACGACACTATGCATGGCCCCAGTCATCTGACACCCTGTCACAAGGCCAAAGATCTTTCCTGTCTCTCTCTGTCCTTTTTGTCTTTCTTCTCTGTTTCTCACTTTTATCTTTTTATTTCTTCTTCCTGTGTTTCATGCCTTTTTTGTATATATCTCTTTATGTCACATTTTCCTCTCTCTCTTTCTATATTTATTTTCTAGCCCCTATGTTTTTCTTAGCTATCTACAATATATAACTAAAGTCTGTTTTATATGTATTATAATTAATGAATGTTACCTTGTTTCCATCTTCTTCTTTCAAAATGCACATACAGTATTCCCTTCTTATCCGTGGTTTTGCTCTCTGTGATTTCAGTTACCCACAGTCATCTGTGGTCCAAAAATATTAAATGAAAAATTCCAGAAATAAACAATTTATAAGTTTTAAATTGTGAGCCATTGTGAGTAACGTGATGAAATCTCACACCATCACACCCCGTCTTGCTGTGATGTGAATCATCCCTTTTTCTAGCATATTCATGTTGGGTACCCAACTCGTTCAATCACTTAGTAGCCTTCTCCATTATCAAATTATCACAGTATCTCATCACGTAGGCATTTTATCATCTCACATCATCACAAAAAGAAGTAGTATGAGTATAGTACAATAAATTTTTTTTTTAGAGACAGGGTCTCACTCTGTTGCCCAGGCTGGTCTCAAACTCCTGGGCTCAAGAGATCCTCCTGCCTCAGCCTCCCAAGTAGCTGGGACTACAGACACATGCCACCACACCCACCACAATAAGATATTTTGAGAGAGAGACCACATTCACATAACTTCTATTACAGTATATTATTATAATTGTTCTGTTTTATTATGATTTATTGTTAATCTCTTACTGTACCTAATTTATAAATTAAGCTTTATTATAGGCATATATGTATAGGAAAAAATGTAGTATATAGAGAATTTGGTACCATCCATGGTTTCAGACATCCACTGGGGGTCTTAGAACGTATACCTCGTGGATAAGGGAGGACCATTGTAACTCATGGATAAGAGAGAACTACTGTAAATGGGATATGTACTCTTCTCTCCAGATATGTTCTGTTGTTTATATATAAACATATATGATTTGCTTACTTCTGTGTTCTATTTTTTTGAATTGGAATATTTCCCTAGAGTCTCTATGACATAGATTATTAAAATAATCTGGGAAGGTTTCATGAAGGAGGTAACCATAGTGACAGCCTACTATTGGATTTTCACCTCCGTAACATTTTTTCAGTAGAAGCATCATCTGTGAAATAACATCCACTTCAGGGATGTTTGCCCGGCTGCCCTGTTCTCACCACAGGCATTACTACCTCATTACTCCACACCACACTCGCTCCCTTTTCATAATGCATCAAGAAGACTATTCATTTTGCAAAATTAGAGTGAGAATATAATAATCTGCTATCAATGCACAACACTAAAAACAAAAGAACTATTTATTTGAAATGTTTTTCATTTTGTATGACATCTTTGATACCACCAAATAATTGGCATGCTTTTCAGATTCTTTAAAGTACTCAAGGAAAAATGATTCTCATTATTCTATGACATAAGATTCATTGATTTTTTTTCTTTATTTCAAAATATTAAGGGCATACAAATGTTTTGTTACATGGATACCTTGTATAGTGCTTAAGTCAAGGCTTTTGGTGTGCTGGTCACCGGAACAGTGTTCATTGTACCTAATTTAGGTAAGTCTTTATGCCTCAACCTGCATTGTACCCTCCCCCCTTCTTGGTTTCTGATGTGCCTATGTATGCCCATCTCTTTGTGCCCATGTGTACCCATCATTTAGCTCCCACTTATTAGTAAGAACATATGGTGTTTGGTTTTCCATTGCTGAGATACTTCTCCAGTTCCATCCAAGTTGATGGAAACAACATTATTTCATTCCTTATTATGTCTGAGAAGTACTCCATGGTATATGTAATATACCATAATTATATATACCATATTTTTTTATCCACTTGTGAATTGATGGGCACTTAGGTTGGTTCCACCTCTTTGTGAATATGAATTGTGCTGTTGTAAACATTCGAGTGCAGATGTCTTTTTGATAAAATGACTTCTTTACCTTTGGGTAGATAGCCAGCAATGGGATTGCTGGATTGAATGGTAGGTCTACATTTATTACCTTGAGTAATCTCCATACTGTTTTCCATAGAGATTATACTAATTTGCAGTCCCACCAAGAGTGGATAAGTGTTCCTTTCTCTCTGCATCCATGCCACCATCTATTGTTTTTTGACTATTTAATAATGGCCATTCTGATAGGGGTAAAGTGGTATCTCATTATGGTTTTAATTTGCATTTCCCTGATGATTAATGATTTTGAGGATTTTTTTCATATGTTTCTTGGCCATCTGTCTATCTTCTTTTGAAAACTTCTGTCTTTTGCCCACTTTTTGATGGGGCTGGTTTTTTTTGTTTGTTTGTTTTGTTTTGTTTTGGGTTTTTTTTTGTTTATTTTTTGCTGATTTGTTTGAGTTCTTTGTAGATTCTGATATAAGTCCTTTGTTGGCTGTATAGCTTGGCAATATTTTCTCTCATTCTGTAGGTTGTCTATTTAGTCTGTTAATTATTTCTTTTGCTGTGCAGAAGCTTTTTATTTAATTAAGTCCCATTTATTTCTTTTTGTTGTTGCTTTATTTGCTTTTGGGGTCTGCTTCATAAATTCTTTGCCTAGGCCAATGTGTAGAAGAGTTTTTCCTATATTTTCTTCTAGAATTGTTATGGTTTCATACCTTACATTTAAGTCTTTTGTCCATCTTGAATTAATTTTTGTATATGGCAAGAGGTAGTGGTCCTGTTTCATTCTTCTGCATGTGGCTATTCAGTTTCCCCAGCACCATTTATTGAAAAGGGCTTCCATTCCCCAGTATATGTTTTTATTTGCTTTGTCGAAGATCAGTTGGTCATAGGTATATGGTTTTATTTCTGGATTCTCTACTGTGTTCTATGGGCCTCTGGTCTCTACTTTTATAGCAGTACCATGCTGTTTTGGTTACTATAGCCTTGTAGTATAATTTGAAGTCAGGTAATATGATGCCTCCAGATTTGTTCTTTTTGCTTAGGATTGCTTTGGCTATTCAGGCTCTTTGTTAGTTCCAAATGAAGCCTAGGATTATTTTTTCTAGGCCTATAAAATAAGACATGAGTATTTTGATGAGAATTACATTCAATCTGTAAATCACTTTGGGCAGTGTGGACACTTTAGCAATGTTGAATCTGCCAATCCATGAACAAGGGATGTTTTTCCATTTGTTCGTGTCATCTACAATTTCTTTCATCAGTGTTTTATAGTTCTCCTTGCAGAGATCTTTCACATCCTTGGTTAAGTATATTTCTAGGTACTTTAGTTTCTTTGTAGCTATTGTGAATGGTAGTGAGTCCTTGATTTGACTCTCAGCTTGACTGTTAATTAATATATAGAAATGCTACTGATTTGTGTGCATTGATTTGTAACCTAAAGCTTCGTTGCATTGATCTATCAATTTTAAGAGTCTTTTGGCAGAGTCTTTAGAGACACAAGATTATAGTTTGACCTCCTCTTTCCCAAATTGGATGCCCTTTATTACTTTCTCTTGCCTGATTGCTCTGGCTAGGACCTCCAATAATATTTGAATAGAAGTGGTGACATTGGGTACCCTTGTCTTGTTCTGGTTCTTTTTTTTTTTTTTTTTTTTTTTTTTTTTTGAGGCAGAGTCTCACTCTGTCACCCTAGCTAGAGTGCAGTCTTGTCATCATTGCTCACTGCAACCTCAAACTGCTGGACTCAAGCAATCCTCCTGCCTCAGCTTCCCGAGTAGCTGGGACTACAGACATGTATCACCATGCCTGGCTATTTTTTTCTATTTTTTTGTAGAGATGGGGTCTTGCTCTTGCTCAGGCTGGTCCTAAACTCCTGACCTCAAGCGATCCTCGCACCTTGGCCTCACAGAGTGCTAGGATTACAGGCTTGAGCCACTGGACCCAACCTTGTTCTGGTTCTTAAGGGGAATCTTTCAACTTGTCCCCATTTAGTATGATGTTGGCTGTGGATATCATATATGGCTTCTATAATTTTGAGGTATGTTCTGTCTATGCCTAGTTTGTTAAGATTTTTTATCAGGAAAGGGGGCTAGATTTTATTGAATGCTTTTTCTGCATCATTAAGATGATTGTATGGTCTTTGTTTTTGCTTCTATTTATGTGGTGATTCATGTTTATGGACATGTATATGTTGAACCATTCTTGCATCACTAGGATGAAACCCACTTGATCATGGTGAGTTATCTTTTGGATGTGTTGTTGAATTTGGTTTGCTAGTATTTTGCTGAAGATTTTTTATCTATGTTCATAAGGGATATTGGTCTGTAGTTTTCTTTTTTTTGTTGTGTCCCTTCCTGGTTTTGGTACCAAGGTGATACTGGCTTTATAAAATGAATTAGGGAGCATTCCCTCCTTCTCGATGTTATGGAATAATTTCTATAGGATAAGCACCAGTTTTTCTTTGTAGGTCTGGTAGAATTTAGCTATGAATCCATCTGGTGTGAGACTATTTTTTGTTGGGAAATTTTTTTTTATTACTGCTTCAATCTCATTGCTTGTTATTGGTATTTTCAGGATCTCTGTTTCTACCTGATTCGGGCTTAGGAGGCTGTGTTTTTCCAGAAATTTATCCATTTCCTCTAGGTTTTCTAGTTTGTTTGCATAGAGGTTTTCTTAGTATTCATGGATAATACTTTGTATTTCTGTGGTATCAGTTGTAATGTCTCCTTTTTCATTTCTTTTGTTTCATTTGTTATTTATTTTTTGTTTTGTTTTGTTTTGTTTTTTGAGACAGAGTTTTACTCTGTCTCCCTGGGTAGAGTATGGTGGCATCATCATAGCTCACTGCAACCTCAAACTCTTGTGCTCAAGTGATCCTCCTGCCTCAGCCTCCTGAGTAGCTGGGACTACATGCATGTGTCACAACATCAGCTAATTTTTCTTTTTTCTTTTCTTTTTTTTTTTTTTTTTTTTTTGTAGAGACAGGGTCTCATTCTTATTCAGGCTGGTCTTTAACTCCTGAGCTCAAGCAGTCCTCCCACCTCAACCTCCCAGAATGCTAGGATTATAGGCATGAGCCATCACACCTGGCCACACCTTATTATTTCTGATTGAGCTATTTGAGTTCCTTCTCTTCTATTTCTGATTAATCTGGCTAGTGGTCTATCAATTTTGTTTATCTTTTCAAGGAACTAATTTTTTGTTTCATTGATCCTTTGTATTGTTGTTTGTTTGTTTGTTTCCATTTCATTTAGTTATGCTCTGATCTTTGTTATTTCTTTTCTTCTGCTGGCTTTGGGTTTGGTTTGTTCTTCTTTTTCTAGTTACTTGTGATATGACATTAGGTTTTTAATTTGTAATCTTTTTGGTTGTTTTTTTTTTTTATGTAGGCATTTAAGGCTATGAATTTTCCCCCTTGTACTGCTTTCACTGTGTCCCATAGATTTTGAAAGTTTGAGTCCTCTTTGTCATTCAGTTTGAGGAATCTTTTGATTTCCATCTTAATTTCCTTATTGACCCAATCAGTAGCCGGTTGTTTAAGTTTCATGACTTTGTGTAGATGTGAGTGTTTCTCTTGCAATTGATTTCTCATTTTATTCCACTGTGGTCTGAGAAGATACATGGTATGATTTTGATAGTTTTGAACTTACTGACACTTGTTTGGTGGCCTAAGGTTTGATGAGTCTTAAAAAATGTCCCAGGTGCTGATGAGAAGAATGTATTTTCAGTAGTTTGGGGGAAGAATAATATTCTGTAAATGTCTGTTAGATCCATTTGTTCTAGAGTCCCATTTAAGTGCAGTGTTTCTTTATTCATTTTCTGCTTTGATGATCTGTCCAGTTCTGTCAATGGGGTGTTGAAGTCCCTGGTTATTAAGATGCTACAGTTTATTTATTTGCTTAGATCCTGTAGATTTGCTTTGTGAATCTGGGGGCTCCTGTGTTAGATGCATATATATTTAGAATTATTATACCTTCTTGTTGAATTGTTCCCTTTATCATTATATAATGACTATCTTTGTCTTTTTTACCATTTTTGATTTAAAGTCTTTTTGTCTGATATGAGAATGGCTACACCTGCTAGCTTTTGGTTTCCATTTGCGTGAAACATTTTTTTCATCCCTTTACCTTGAGTCTGTGTGAGTCCTTGTGGTTTAGATATGTTTCTTGGAGACAGCAAATAATTGGGTTGTGTTTTTTAATCCATTCAGCCAGTCTGTGTCTTTTAAGTGGTGCATTCAGACCATTCATGTTACGTGTTAGTATTGATATATGGGTGCTGTTCTGTTCATTTTCTTGAATGATACTTTATTGTTTTGTTTTCTCTCTTGTGCTATTGTTTTGTAAGAGCTTTTAGCTTTAACTTTTGGATACTTTTACACTGGTGGGTATCTATTATGCTGTCCCATGTATAATGCATTTTTGAGCATTTCATGTAGAGCAGGTTTGATAGTGACAAAGTGCTTTAGTGTTTGCTTGTCTTAAAAAGTCTTTATTTCTCCATCATTTGTGAAACTTAGTCTCCATCATTTATGAAACTTAGTTTTGCAGGATACAAATTCTTGGCTGGCAGCTGTACTGTGAAAAATACTAAAAATGGGGCCCCAATCCCCTCTGATTTATAAGGTCTCTCCTGAGAAGTCTGCTGTTAGCCTGATGGATTTTCCTTTGTAGTTTAGTCATTGCTTTCGTCTTACAGCTTGTAGGATTTTTCTCCTTCATTTTGGCTTAGGCCAGGTTGATGATTATGTGTCTCGGAGATGTCCTGTTTGCTATGAATCTTCCCGGTGTTCAATGACAATCTTGTATATGGATATCCAAATCTCTAGCAATACCACAGAAGTAATTCTTCTGTAATTCCCTTGAATAGGTTTTCAGGCTTTTTGCTTTTTCTTCTTCTCTCTCTAGAATACCTATTAATATAATTTGTATATTGGTTCATTTCACATAGTACAATATTTTTTTAAATGATTGTTCATTCTTCTTTCTTCTTTTTCCTGCATCTTTGACTGACTGGGTTAGTTTGAAAGCCTTGTCTTCAAGCTCTGGGATTCTTTCTTATGCTTGGTCTGGCCTGTTGTTGAAACTTTCAGTGGTATTTTGAACTTCCTTAAGTGACTGTTTCATTTAAGTTTTGTTTAATCCTTTCTTATGTTATCTATCTCTTTAGTGAATTTTTCATATTTTTCATTCATGTCCTGTAAAATTTTTTTGGCTTCCTTTGTGTTGGTTTTCAATGTTGTCTTCCAATTGCATTCATCTTGTTTGCCATCCATATTCTGAATTCTATTCCTGAAATTTTGGCAATTTCTTTTTGATATGGTCCATTGCTGTGGATCTGTTGTGATCCTTTGGGGGTGTCAAACTACCTTGTTTTTTTCATATTGCAAGAATTCTTTCGCTGGTTTCTTCTCATCTGAGACCTCTTCTTCCAGCTCAGGGCTGATAGGTTTGTGGAGCACCTGTTCTCCTTTGCTGGGAACTCTCCTACTTAGTGAGAAGGAGTAAAGACCCCTAAATAGCACTCTTGTGTCCTACTCCGGAGAATTAACCTGGCAGGAGAGGGGTGCATGCACTGAGAACTTGTAATTCAGCTGTTCTCCTGCATCATCCCATTCCCCTGTGTTGTCACAGACCAAGCGGTGCTGGAGGATATTCGTTTCTACTGGTAGATTGGTCCCTTGCCACTGTTGGAAGCCCAGGCAGGGTGCTGGGTGAGTCTTTCTCCACAAAGGCAGGCAACATGACCTTGACCAGCACCTGGGCATGTCGCAGGACTTTGGCCAGTGCCTGGCTGAGTAGCAAGACCTTGGCAGGTGCTTGAGCAGTTTGCAGGACCTTCGTGGCACCTGGGTGCATTGCGGGACTGCAGGTAGTGGTGGGGCTGGTTGCAGGACCTTGGCAGGTAACTTGGGAGGCACCTGCACATATTGCAGGACCTTGATGGCACCTGGGCAGGTTTCAGGACCTTGGCAGGTACCCAGATGGGTCAGGGGGTCTTGGCCAGTGTCTGTGCAAGTCATGGGTCCTTGGCAGGTACTTGGTCATGTCACAGAACTGCAGCTGGCAGCAGGTCAGGTTGTGGGACCTTGGTGGGTGCCTGTGTATGGTCCTGGGCCTTTGGGGATGCCTGGACAGGTTGGAGGGCCTTGGCCGGCACCCGGGCAGGTCACGGGTCCACTGGTGGCAGGGTGGCTCCTCCGGTCTCAGTGGCTGAGCCACCCACAGCCACAGCTGAAACCCCATAAGGAGTTTGGGTGGCTAGGACTCTCCCTCCACCCAGTTCCAACTGTGGCAGCTGCTGCAGTGCTACTCAGGTGGCAGTGGCAGCACTGATGGTGAGATGGCGGGGGCAGATGCTGAGGGCTGGTGGGTACCTACTCTGCTCGGATCTATGGGAGGCAACCCGTGAGGAGGTTTGGAGGCTTGCACCCATTCACAGTGCGCATAAGAGCACCTGCCCTCCACACTCCCTCCCTAACCTGACAGGGTAGTAGGGAAGAGGCTGCAGTGGAGCCAACCCCTCTGCAGACTAGGGGCTCTGGGTCTGAGAGTGCAGATGGCATCTGTTGCAGCAACCTAGGACCAGAAGTTGGCGGGACCCCACTATGCCTACTCTCTGGTGCAATGCTGCCATGCAGTCTCCAAGCAGCTCCCTGACCAGTTTGGAGGTCTGTATGATCAGGGAGCCCCCTGGCAACTCAGGTTGCGTTGTCCACTGGGGGAGTGCAGAGCCCTGGGAATCTCTTCCCTGACCCTTCCCCATATGTGGACACTTCCCCCAGGTGCCTTCTGATCTTTCTGAGTGGGTCACCCCACCTCTCTCGCCCCCATTTTGGGTGTCTCCAGTCGCTTCTCTGTTGGTTCACCATGCTGTCACTGAGACTGTCCATCCACGGGTAAACCTCTACCCACAACCTTTGATTCTCTCCTTGAGAACGGTGAGTCCAGGATGCTTCTATTCTGCCACCTTGGCCCTGCTCCCAGAATTGACTCTATTATATGACATTGACACTCTGTCCCAGCAGTATGTTGTAGTAGATAAAACATGGCCTTGGAACCTGAGACATCTGTCTTCAAATCCCAGCTCTGCCACTTACTAGCTGAGTAGACATGTCAAACTACACATCTATACTATTGTTTTTCTCCAAGAGGCTCACTGTCCCAAGCCAGTTATGTCATATCTTCTTTCTCAAAGTTACTAAACCTTTTGTCTGCTTATGCTCAACTGATGACCTACCTCATTCCTTTATTGACAAAATAGAATCCATGAGACAGGAACATTCTCATCTTCACCCCCAGCCACATCTATTAGCCAAGTGGAATTTGCTCCTATCCTTTACTTCCTTACTCTTATATTAAGAGTATTGCAATTTCCTCCAATGCTGTTCTGAGGCCTCTCTTATCAAGCACTTCCCTTCTTTGATGATATCCTTTCTCTCCAGCATCATTTGTTCTTTTTCCCATTTTCTATATCATTCCGTAACAGGAAACAATCATGCCCTGAGATTTCCATCTTAAAATAACTCTCTTGAACCCACAATCACCATCCCATTTTATTTCCTGTGATCTCAGCAATACATTTAATTTGATTTTTAAAAATATTTTATTCAGCATTACTTCTTGTTGTGGAAGTATCATTTAGAAGTATCAGCAGAAATATTTAAACAATCTTATATGTCCTCCATGATCTAGGAAACAGAAGTCTTCATTTAACCACCACCCTCTCCAATGTGACTGACCACATTACTCCATTAAAACTCCTTTTGTCAAAATGGCCATACTTTCTGATTTGCCAGATCTAATGGAATTTTTCTCATCATATGCAAACTCTTCACAGCATACAACTCAACTGATAACACTGGGTTTTGGAAACACTGCCTTACTCGGTTTATGTGACATAATACTTAATCTTGTTTTAGTACCAGCCCTGGCCAGTCCTATCTCCTTTTCTTCTACCCAATCTCCAAGTGTTGTTTGCTGGAACTCAGTTCTTTTCTATGTCTATATTTTTCTTCTCAGGTAATATTATCATTTTTCATTGATGTAAATGCCTTATATATGCTTATTACTTCAAAATTTGTATCTTCAGCACAGACTCTCTCTTCTGAACTCCAGACTTGGAGACTTTTTAACATATATGCATCTCAAAGCCATCATCTTCAAAACTGAACTGTTAATTCCACCCATAAGTCTTCCTCATCTTAATGAGTGAACCATCATTTATCTAGCTGCTTGATCCGTAAACTTGAAAATCAGCCTTTATTCTTATATTTCTCTTGCTCATTGCAAAATGTCCGTTGGTTCTGCATCCAAAATATATCTCTATCTCCTCTGCTAATTCTGGTCTGGGTATTCATCATCTCTTGCCTGGACTCCTTTAATTGCCTCACAGTTAACTGGTTTCTCTACTCTGTAGTGCTAGAGAGTGACCAGTCTCCCTGAAAAGCTGGTTTTTAAACTGAATCTAAATAACAAGACAGAACTTGCCATCCAAAGAGCATTCTAGATGGAGGTAACAGCTTCTGTAAAGATTCTAAGTTAAAAATAAGCTTAGAATGCTAAAGAACCATGAAGAAGGCTGGTGTGGCTGGGGCAAGGGTTAGAGATTTGAGTGAAGGGTTTAGAGGAGCCAGATTACATAGGGCTTTTTCAGTGAGAGTATGGAGTTTGAATTTTATTCTAAATGTGATAAGAAACCAATGAAAAAGCAATAGTTTGAATTTAGGGTGAGAGAGAAAAATTGGGGACGTGGTATATAAGTCTGGAGTTTGGGAAAGATTTTAAGACTAAAGGTAAAGATTTGAGGGTTACCAGCCTATGGAAGGTATTTATAATTATTTTTTTTTTTTTTTTTTTTTTTTTTTTTGAGACAGAGTCTCACTTTGTTGCCCGGGCTAGAGTGAGTGCCGTGGCGTCAGCCTAGCTCACAGCAACCTCAAACTCCTGGGCTTAAGCAATCCTCCTGCCTCAGCCTCCCGAGTAGCTGGGACTACAGACATGCACCACCATGCCCGGCTAATTTTTTCTCTATATATTTTTAGTTGGCCATATAATTTCTTTCTATTTTTAGTAGAGACGGGGTCTCGCTCTTGCTCAGGCTGGTCTCGAACTCCTGACCTTGAGCGATCCACCCGCCTCGGCCTCCCAGAGTGCTAGGATTACAGGCGTGAGCCACCGCGCCCGGCCAGGTATTTATAATTATATGTTACCTAGAGAGAAAATAGATAAAGAAGTAAAAGTGGCCTGAGCCTTGGGGTACTTACTCTAACATTTAGAGGAGCCATTATAGAAAAATGAGGAATTGTAACCAGTGAGGAGAAAGAAAACCAGAAGTGTATGAAGGCATGGATGTCAAACGAAAGGGAGATTCAAGAATGAGGAAGTGGTCACTTCTATTGAATCATGGGTTGGAGAAGAAATGGAAATAGAATGCTTCTCTTATAAAGGCCATCATTGAGTAGTATCAGGGACAATACAAACGTAGCTTTTAAGTACTCTCTAAAAATTCTTGTAAGAGATAAACAAGTATCTTCCATTTTCCGAAAAATTTAAAGGAGAAAGAGAGTCTTCAAGTTTCCTTCCCTAAGAAAGGAATGCCGTATTCTTTAGCCACAGTAGCCTGTGTTCAGCCCGTCATTCAACAATCCTTACTGAATTCCTTATGAATGTTTAGTATGATCCAAACACTGTTCTTTCCAGACTTTCAGACATATTGTTTGGATACCTAATTTATGCTGACTTGTCTCATTTCTATTTTGTAGCAAAATTTCAGGATGGTCCATAACTTTTTGGACAAGATCAGGTTTTCTTAGAACACTTACAGCTTTTGTAGTGTCTCTGACTAGATGGACAGAAAGAAATAAATATGTTCTCCTAGCAGTCAGCACATGGAGGAACAAGTAAACTCATCTTGTTTAGAAGAATTCTGCCTGCAGTCATCACTTTGAACAAAGATTTTTTGCAGTCAAGGATTATTGTTTGAGGTAGTAACTAGCTTTATGAATGTGTTTACTATACAAAATTTTGAGAAAGGGGCAGCAGGGAGACACTGAAACTTATCTTTTAAATCCATTTTCTGAGTATTTTGGTTAAATGGCTTTCTGATGTGTTGGACAGTAATTGCTTCCAGGGAATTGTTTTACTGTCTGACTAATCACTGTCTCATTGCTTCTGGATTATTGACCTCTTATGTCCATCTGGCTGCCAGGATCAAGCCCTGAGTCAGCCTGTAAAAACTCTTCTTGAAATGTTTGAAATTAATTGTGAATTTGCAGTGGTTTCATTTTCAAAGGTTTATTTTTAGTGCTAACATTGTTATATGATAGTTTTGTGAGTATTAAATGAGTTTAAGTAGGCCTAGAAGTGTGTTATGCATGTATATGTATGTGTGTATATATGATTTGTGTTTATAATCAATCTTAGCATTTTGGGGTTGTGATTAAAATGGCATGCTTATCCAACATAACTAGTATTAGTATTCCTTGGTTATTTGGTTGCAGATGCTACAAGCTGGCAAATATACCATGCGTGGTTTATAAATTTCTTCACTTTTACAGACCCATTGTAAATTTTCTGCCCAAATTTCAAACACTACAGAGTGATTGCCAATAGCACTACCATCTCCCCAATCTCAAAGATTACATACCTTTAGTACACCAGTCACCTATTGGTGGTCGATGTGAATCCATAAGAATTACGATGTGCAGAGTATTAATAGATTCCTCAGAAACCATGTTGCATGGTTAGAGGTTATACCCTAGAGCCACTGTCCTCCTGCACTAGTCACTGGCAGATCTCCATATGAAGCTCAAGACTTCACATGTTGTAAGTGTTCTGTTTGCCATCTCCTCACTTTCCTTTCTTGTACCACCCTCTTTGTTCACCTCTTCAGAACCCCTTGTCCTACCTTATTCCCAGGGTTTAGCACCCACACAGTCCTGATCTTCCTGTCCGTTCCTCGTCCTGCATTTTTCCTTTGTCCAAATTCATCAATTCTACTGGGTCCTGCTCTTGTACAGAATAATAAACTCACCTCTGCTAAAGTGCTACTTTTATCCAGAGATTGTATTAGCATTTTAGTACACACTGTATCTTAATTCAGAAGAAAGGACAGAAATTAAATGGGAAGACTTGCCTAAGAAAATATAATTAGTTGTAAAGTTAGAACTTAGAGCACTAATTTTCAGTCACTTTGTCTGTAAAGAGAGGTGGACTTTCCTATTATATTGCAACTTTATGACTTAAGGTATTGTGTTTTTCATGAAAAACACTGTTATTAATAGTAGAATCAAATTAATGATTAATATTATTACTTTGTTCCTATAGCTGATTTCCCTCACAGTTGCTGAGGAGTAAGCTAAAATATGTATCTGATTTCCCATTTGTTCATTCCTCTTTTTCTTTGTTTATTCTCTACCCTGCTTCTTATCATATTTGAATGGCTCTCTATATATATCAGTTTAATCTAGCAAATCTGAGGATTGGTATGATTTACTTTATTGATATCTTAACATATTGGAAATAGGTTAAAATGTGAGAACTTTTCTCCATTTTTTAAAGAGTATGATCATTATTGATGTGAGATTTCCAACAGAAAGATTTTCTACCCTTTTTTCTTAAAGTAGAATTTTTTAAATGAAATTATTGGGCTATCTCAGCAGAATATTTTAATTGAAAATATACATATATATAGCTATGCATACAATTCATAGCTCTGACTTACTCTCATGTAATTTTTATAACATTGTCAAACAGATTTCAGGCCTGTCCAAAGTCAGCAACAATAATAAATTAAACCATACAATAATCATATTCCTTGATATACCTTGACCAACTGTATTTCAATGTACAAAACCCTCACAGGGCCCAGCCTATTTTAATAATAAAGATAATGTGGTATTTAGAGTTTGTTTTGATTAAAAGCCAAGAAACTTATTTCTGTTTCTTTGAGGGAAAAAGTGAAATGAGGAAAAAGTATTGTCAGAATGACTGATCAGGTAGAGAGGAGATTATAATTACAGATTTCAGAGTATAGTTTGGGATGTATATATGTTGCTTCTTAAATGATAGCTTGAGGAATGGAGATTATTCATCCATTTAATTTGGGATCTCCATGGTTGAGTTTTGTTCCCTGGACAGTTAGATTTTCCCCTTGTCATTCAAACTCTTAAATATATGTACTCACCCTTGGTTCTTTAAAGTCGCTGAAAAGTTGCCTTCTGTATTAGTCAATCATCCTTTATTTTCCCTTTTGATTTTTCTGTCATCAGTGACACCTGAGTACTTTTCCAGACTATATTCATTGACCAAAAAAGAAAACAAAAAAAAACTTGGCATCAACATGTTTTAGTCATTTAGACCATTATCTTCTTATGTGGCAATTTTTTGGTAGAGTTCACATTAGTGTGGCTCAATTTTTGGCTCTAAAATCAGAAGAAATAAAGATTTGCAATAGCAGTATCTATTTGTGATAAATAACATTTTTATAACTTGATCAGTTCCCAAAATCTATTTTTTAAGTTGATTTAAGTAATAGGCAATGGTTTTCTTAAGTGTTGTGCCTATCAGACTAATATTTAGAAAGTCTCTAATTTTAGTAATCATTTATATTTCAACTTATTCCCAAAATTGAATTTCATTATATATAATACTTTACATACTAAATTCAACATAAAGTGGTAGGAGCAAAGTTTCTACTAAGAATCAGTTTTATATGAAATGAAAATAACTTTGAATAATCACAGCAATTTTTAAAAAAATCAAAGTTGGATAACTTACACTACCTGGTATCAAGACTTACTATATAAAATTACAGTAATCAAGACAATAGATTACTGTAAGGGTGGACATATAGATAAATGGAACAGGTTAGAGAGACCAGAAATTGACCCTCATATATATGGTCAATTAATTTTCAAGAAAACTATCAAGGTAATTCAGTCAGGAAAGTCTTCTCAACAAATGGTGCTGAAAAACTGGATATCCTTATGTGGGGGGAAAAGAAAACATTGACCCATCACACATAATTAGCTTGAGTCAGCAGAGTTGTACAGCAGAAGCATTCTAAGCCCATAAGAATTAGCTTGAAATGTATTTTATAAACCTAAATAGAAAGGCTAAAACTATAAAACCTCTAGAAGAAAATATAGGAGAAAATTTTTGCAGCCTTGAGTTAGGCAAAAATTTCTTGGATATGACACAAAACCTACAAACTTTTTAAATTAAAAAGTTTTGCCCTTTGTAAGACACCATTAAGAAACAAAAAGGCAAGTCACAGAATGGGAGAAAATATTGGTAATACATATTAACAAAGGATATATATTCAGTATATATAAAAATCTCCTGTGATACAATAAGACAAACAACCAATTAAAAAATGGACAAAAGATTTAAGCACACACCTCAGAAAAGAATGAATAGCCTAATTATATGGAAAAAATATGTCATTAGTCATCAGGGAAGTATAAATTAAAATAGCAATGGGATATTACAATACACCAATTAGAATGGCTACAATTTAAAGTCTGATAATGACAAATGTTAGTAAAGGTGCAGAACAACCAATGGTCTTACACACTGCTGCTGGGAATATAAAATAGAAATACAACCACTTTGGAAAACAGTTTGGCAGTTTCTTATAAAATTAAACATATACCTACCATACAACCCAGCCATTCCAATATTAGGGTGATATTCACTATCCAAGAGAAATGAAAACATATATCCAGACAAAGACTTGTACATGAATGTTACAGCAACCTTATTCTCAGAAGCCAAAACTGGAAACAACCCAAATGTGGATCAACAGGTGAATGGGTTAAAAAATTGCAGATATTCATATAATAGAATTTTACCAGCATTAAAGGAACAAACTACAGATGCACCCAACAACATGAATTTATCTTAAAAACATTGTGCTGAGTGAAAGACATCAGATATGAAAGAATATACTATTTATATGAAATTCTAGAAAATGCAGGCTAAAGTGACAGAAAGCATATCTGTGATTGTCTGGGATCAGGGTAAAGAAAGAGATTGACTGCAGACAAGCAAGAGAAAATTTTTGGTGGCAATGGAAATGTTCTATGTCTTGATTGCTATGGTGGTCACACAGGTTTAACATTTGTCAAAACTTACGAAATTATAAACTTTAATGAGTACAGTTATTATAGATAAATTATACTTCAGTAAAGCTAATTTTAAGTATTTAGTGCTTTCTTTAACCCTTATGATTTTATATGCTGCCTCTCATTAACAGTATAACAAAATACGCTGCTTTTAGGAGAGAGAAATTAATATCTTCTCCCATCTGCTACCATCCTCCCTAGCCCATCTCTGTTTAAAAGATCAAAATTGTATATAAAAGTGTTAAGTACGTAAAATAAGCACATACAATCATGACTATTAATCATGTAAGGTGCTCAGGGATGCAAAGCCTAAGGAGCCACCTAATGCAATGCGAAGCATATAGAATTTGAAGTACAAAGACTTGGTTTCATGTTCCAACTCTAGCTCTTATGGTACGTCTTAAACTTAAAAATGGGGGTATTATTTATTACCAAAAATAATAACTTTTTAGGATCAAATGAAAGATGTGAAGGCACTTTGCAGTCACCACAAATCCCTGTCCTGTCTAGTCATAACTATTTGCAAATAAAAGTTCTAAATAAGGATTAGTTCCATTTTGCCCATGGACTGTGAGAGGGCAAAAACTATGTTACTTTCAGCTAGAAATCTCCAACATCTACGTAGCACCTGGCATAAGTATATGTTGAATTCTTAATAATTAATTTCAATTCCTATTTCTGAACCCCAGTATTTTTGTCAGTATGTTCAGAGAAATTAAGGCACATGGGACCACAGACTATTTTCTCTAAGCTTATGAGCCCAAAAACAATATGCTTATAAGAAGAGGTATCAGAACTCATAACTTTATACAGACTAATATTCAAATACAAATATGTTAGGTATCTATTTGCTTCTGGCATCATAAAGGAACGGATCTCATAAGACTTGGGCCTAGGCTGTTTACTTTTCCTGGCATAACAAGTCCTCTGGTTCAGTGAATCAAGTCCTTGTAGAATTCAGCCTCACTGCTTCTAATCCATGTAGGGCTTTCTATTAAAGATGAAAACTAATAAAGAAGTAGCCATGAGAAGAAATATAAGATTAAATCCAGCCAACCTTCTCTATACCTTGAGAAGTTGATAGTTCAGAACTTTTGTTTTTTGGCAGAAGACTCCTGAATATACTCCACACTTCCTTTTTTTTTTTTTTTTTTTTTTTTATTTCAGCTCATTATGGGGGTACAAAAGTTCAGGTTATATATATTGCCCATGTCCCCCCACCCCCCAAGTCTGAGCTTCAAGTGTGTCCATTCCCTAGACAGTGCACATCGCACTCATCATGTAGGTATGCACCCATCCCCTCCCCCCACCCCATCCCCCCCAGTCAGAACTTCAAGCGTGTCCATTCCCCAGGCAGTGCGCATCGCACTCATCAAGTAGGTATACACCCATCCCTTCCCCCCAGCCCCCACCTCTGTCCGATACCCAATTGGTGTTACCCCAGTCCCATGGTAGCAGGGGGAGGCTGCAGCTGTGTAACACAATGGTGACTGGGCTGGCATCAGCATCAGCACTGGTAGTTTTTTCCCAATAAGTTTTATTTCATTAACCTTAATGCCACACATGGACACCTTCTCTAGATAGTGGGTGGCCAGACATAAAAACTTGCAAACAAAGGCAAGGACATTACTAGGATGGTGCAAGAAGAGAGTTGAAGATTTGTTTTTATCTCTTTTGCACCTAGGAATGAGCATAGCCAGTGCTTTGGGGGGAATATAAGGAGACTACATCTTGTTACCTTCTATGGAGTAGAGAACTAAGTGGATATGTTGACTCTCGATTCAATATTTATTTCTGAAAAATCTGTCTTTTCATTTTACTCTCATCCTCTAATAAACTGATGCATCCACTTTTCAAAATATAAGATTCTGGAGTTATCATATGTACTTATAAGCATATTTTTGGATTAATGGTTCTGTCTTCCTATACTCTTCATTTCCATCTCATTGATTCTCAAGTTTCAACACAATTTTTTTTAAATAAAGATTTAAACATGAGACAATAATCCTAGGTAAAAAAACTAAAGGATTTTGAAATTTCAAAACTATTCATACTATTTTTAGTAGTTCTACTCTTACAAATATTTATAATATTCAGTTCCTATTAATATTCCTATTTTTCTCTCTAATTTGTTATAAGCAGTATAACTTTAATACAATAATGTATTACATATTTATTATGAGAAATCACAGCAGTATCTTTATATTTGAACCTAAACTTCAATATGAATTTGTAGATCTTATTTTTATATTAATGTCTATATTTTGTAATATATGTGGTATATATATGTTTATTATAGATACATTTGACTACATTTATATATTCACTGAGATTTATATAGAGGCATTAAAAAAACAGGCATAGTCAGTCATGGATATTCGTTATATATAAAGGTTATTGGGGATGCAAAGATATAAAAGATAGAAGAAGCTAGTAATTGCCTTTAAGATCAGAGCACAAAGCATTAGTTTGGATTTTACAAGGCCAGCCAGCAACAAAAGAGCAGTAATTTATGAGCTCAGCGTAAAAGAATAGCATAATTGCATTAAAAATTAATGCTAATGAACACTAAAATGGGGAAGGTGGTTATGATGAAAGTTTGTATTCATCTTCTCTGGTTTGAATGATGGCTAGTGGCTTGATTAATGGCTTAATTTCTATCAATTAGCGGGGAAAAATCTCCTGCGAGACAAGGGTAAATTGAGCATTGAATTACATATCTTGCTTTTGTGTGCTAAGAAAAAAGAGCTGCGTATCTCTGATATTAGCCACAGTGACAAATGTGGTGTGCCCGGCGATGTCTGCATTAGCTCTCCTGACAGGCGAGTTGTGTGTGGTTATGGGGTGTTTGGAGATGGCTGGCAGACAGCATTCACCGCGAGTTCCTTAGAAACATCCAACTCTTCCATCTACAGAATTTTAATTAGAGTCAATAAGGATTCTAGAATTAAAATGGACAGCAAACGGCAACTACAGAGTCTATATTCTGACCTATTAATCTGGTATACCTCAAATTATATGCCTTTTCTCTACCCTGTTAAAATAAGAACACTTACAGTACCTTTAGTTTTGCTGGAATTATTATTTCTTGCCACTCCATTAAAGTGGATTTAACTACCCATGTTGACTACATTTGCAATAAGCATAAGGCAATAGTCTGTGTTGTTGGACTACATGGTGGTTGTTGGTTTTCACAGAAACCATTCTAGTTTTTGGTAACAATTGCTGCACAGTAAATAAAAAACAACTCTAAAGTGACAATTTCCTACTTAGATTGTTAGCAAGCTTGAAGGGAAAAATGCTAGGTTTTGTAGAAACTATTTTTTTATTCATTTATAAATGTTTTTAGAATGTGATATATATAATTCTCTAAAAACTATTTTCAAATATGAAAGATTTTGAAAATATGTCTGTAATCTAGCTCAAGATAATACCAGAGGAATAAGATAATATAAATGATATCTCCTCTACAAATTGTCTTTTACTGAATGAATAAACATTAAAATGCAAAATCAGAACAATACCAAGAGCACTTATTATTTCAGTAAATAGATGGGATGGGAGAAAAAATGTGTTGCTTGGTAGGAGTGGGTAGAGAATTTATTTGGGAAATAAGTAAATAAATACAATGGATCACAATTCAGGATCCCAGCTCCACCACCATCTAGCCATGTGACCTTGGCCAGGTTATTTATCAGCCTCAGTTTTTCATCTCTACAATGAAAATAACAGTATTATCTCTCAGAGTAGTTAAATGAGGTAATCCATGTGAAGCACTCAGGGCAGTGCCTTAAATGTAAGTTTCTGTTGTTGCTATTACTACTTCTGCTACCAGAATAGCTCATCTGACCTTTTAAACACTAATTTAAATGAAAAATTAGCCTCTATGACCTTCCCCACTGGAAAGGTATTACAAATATTGACGATCAAAACAAAGATTTCTGCGGATATGCAGACATTAGACTAAAACACGTCTGCTTTAAAACATGGTTTCTATCACATAACTACCATTTTGGGTAGTTCATGTTATAAGACATTCATTTGTTAGGAAGTGACAGAACCTCCCATCTTTTTACTCACTGGAGCCTGGGTAACCAACCATGTGTCAGCAAAATACTGCTTCCCACCCACAGCATTCAGTGAGTCCGAGTGGGCTCTGGTGTCCTGGGTGATAACATTCAGCTGGGCTTTGTGTGTCTTCTCAGAGATATGCACAGGCCTGTCCTCCACTGCTTCCATTCCCTGTCCCCTCTTCTGATCATTTTCACAGTCCTGCCACACCTCAGGTATACCACAAGATGTGTGCACTAAAGCCAGTTACTACCTCTGGCAGGACTCCAAAATGTTGCCAACTTTGAACCATACTGTCAGAAATGTAGAGGTTTACATACAAACTTTTTAGCCAACTTACATGTCTTTAGTACTAGTATTAAATTAACACTTTTGAAGTGTTACTAGTAACAGTTCATTTATTAAGTGCTTTTAAAGCTTCCTTAGCCCTATGCTGAGCACAGGTGTCGTCTCCCAGATTGTCATGGCTTGCTCCTTCACATCTTTCTTGTCGAAGTATCACATGTCAGGGAGTTCTTCCCTGGTTACTCCATCTGAAATAGTTTCCCTTGCTTCTTCCTAGCCCCTTACCCTTCTCTATTTTCTTTGATATTATAGTTTATTTACTTTTTTATTATTCATCTCCCCCATTAAAACTCAAGCCTCATAAGGGAAGAAACTCTTATTTTGTATTCATTGTTCCACACTAATATGGAACAATGCTGGTACATTGAATGTGCTCAAATATTTGAAAAGAGGAGGAGAGGGAGGGAAGAAAGAACGGAGGGTGGTAGTCTCCCAATCATCTTATGATGTTTAGGCTTTTATTATCCCCATGTCACAGATGAGAAAACTTAAGCCAAAACAGCTTGAGCCACTTGTCCAAAGCCATACAGCTAGTAAGTAGCTGAGACAGGGTTTAACCCAGACAGCCTGAACCCAGAGCCCTTAAAACTAACCACTTAAAGACTTTTAATTTTTTAAGTTACAAAAACTGATTATAATTTGACATTTCCCCCATGAATTTTATTTTTTAACAGTTATCTTAATGCCCTTTGATTTTCAGTTATTCAACAAATGTTCATTGACTACTTACTAAATAATAGAGCAGACTCCACTAAGTTCTGGAGGTAACACAAAGAAGTATGTCCCCTGTAGCTGGGGAGATGAAGCTTTTACTCACGAAGAGATTAAAATCAGTGCAAGGCAGCATATGCTAAGAGCCAAATGAATTATGGAAGAGGCCCCTTTTCTCACAGGTGGCAAGGGAAGGCATCGTCAAAAGGTGGGCATTAGGCATGGTCTTACATACAGGAAGGACTCAGAAAAGGTGAGAGCATTCCAGGTGAGAGGAGCTGAATGAAGCAGTCAGTGTGGATTTTGTTTTTAATAAAGCCGAGCCCAATTCACTTGCACTTATTGAAATATTTAAAGGAAATATTTAATAGAAATTCTTCACTGGTACAGTCACATTAAAGTTATTCCTGATATGGTAAGCAGTTTAATATAAGGTGAGTTTGTCTTGGATCCCATCCAAGGGGGTTGTTATTAGAGACACTTTAAGGAGCCTCATTGACATATATAACTTGATACTATGCCATAAGCTTCCAGAAGACTAAATAGGCAAGCCCTATTCCACTTAAGAAGTTTTCTCATTTTAAAAATTATTTCTGGATATCAGTCCTGGAAATTTTTCCCAGGGATTTTGGTCTTATGAACAACCTAAAAACATTGAATTTGGAAAGATTTCTTCTAATGAATGCTTTGCATGCATTTTAAAGGAAACATTTAAAATGTACTGTTTTGAAAGGGAAAAAATACTATGTTTGGTTAAAATTTGTCTTGATGAGAAATTGCCTGAAAAGCTTTAGAATCCCAAGTACAGGATGATTTGTTTGTTTACAAATATTATTGAATAGCCAGCTTTACCATACAAGCTTGTTTGCTTTTTTATTTGCTATTTTCATTCTTGTAAAGCATTACCTTTCAAAGGTTGAGTTTTTTAGTATCTATCTTGCACCATAAAAAGGAATTTCATGGATGTTTCCATTCTTAATTAAAATTTGAGTCAATTTAATATGCAAATAAGATAATTTTTTGTATTCATGTATTTGTAACAATACATTAGTTTATAATTTTTTTCCTGGAAGAGCAATATAAGTAACTTAGTAACTGTGGGGCCAACTGACCCAAATTCTTTGTAACATAAAATGCATTTTAACTTTGGAGAAATTCATAAAACATTAATATTCAAAATCAATCAGTTGAAGTTGCCAGTTATCCTGTGAGCACATCTTGGGCAATAGTGCCATCTGCTGTTCACAGCCTGGCATTGCTATTAGAGAAGATTGGTTTATGTTTGTAATCTATTAAACGTAAATGCAATATAGACTAAAATTATCCTTTATTTTGTTTAGCAAAGCCCATCACTTCAAAATTTGGAGGGTTTTTATTATCTTTTCAAATGAAAGGTTTATATTGGACCATGTCATCTTTATTTACTAATTTTAAATTTGTATACCATTTCATAATATTTTAAAAGAAAACTCTGTAAATGTTATAATATGTGATGTTGGTTCTAATATAACTTGAAGTAGCAGGAGGGCCTAAATTTTATAACATAACACCAACAATAACTAAGAAAATATTTGACTTTAATTTTTCATCACAAAAGGAACAAAACGATTTTCCATACAGTGAGTTAGTATTGATTTTTGTGCTATGTAGTGACTTGGCTTTCTGGTTCCATTATTTTTCATTTTACTATGAAATATATATCCCTTCAACTGACATCTGACTAACAATATATGGAAGTCATTTTATTTACCAGTAATGTGTTTATTTAAAAAAATTGTCAAGTGCTAATGGATTTTTTCATGTTTACCATGTTAATGTTTTAAAATATCCTATTATTTTGATTCTCCCAGTAATTTTATTATTTGTCTTTATTTTTACCTCTTGGCACTGCATATAAACAATAACTAGTTTTAAGTCACATTTTTTCCAATCTTAAAATTAATACAGGATATTTAAATGACAAGTTGATATGAGTAACTTAAATTGAATTGAAAACAATGTGATATATGTTATTCATGTATTTTATTCTGCTTCCTAAAATGACAGGGTTATACACAAAACATACATTTGTGGACACTGATATCAGAATTTTGAATATGATGTAATTTAAAACGTTTTTATGTTTCTTTTCAGACAGCATAGAGCTAAGCTAGTATAAAGCTGAAAATGTAAATCTCCTATGAATCTTTCAAATTTTAATTTAAATATCACTCTCACAACCCATAAAGCTGAAAATGTAAATCTCCTATGAATCTTTCAAATTTTAATTTAAATATCACTCTCACAACCCATAAAATGGTTCTCACATTGAAAGATAAAAGCTGTGTCGCTTTATTTTCCTATTGTAAGTAAAGCAAACTGGCTTTCTCCTATCTGCCTGTCACTTTGTTAGTTCTGAAGATAATGTTCTGTTTTTCTCCAGTCTTTCTCCCTTCTTTCCTTTATAATTTCTCCAATGGTATTTTGTTAAGTATATTGGTCCTTTAGCAGGCTTCTATGTAATACTTTTATTTGTATTAGGAGCTGTTTGTATTTCCAAATTTAAAGCTACAAATACAACAAGCTTTAAACATCAAGTAACTGTGAGTTCACCTCTGACATTTAATACTAATGATGTGCTTTGCAAATCCAAATGAGAGAATATGTTAGAGAAAAAAAAAAAACCAAAGAGTCCAACAATTGATACATATGAGACATCATCCTGAAGTCATAAATAATGTATTTTGGTTGGGAAATAATCCTACTGAAACTAATTAAGACCTGTACAAATAAATGTTGTTTTCATATGTACATTAAAGTTGGATCACCTGGAATGGTACCCATTGTGACTTTTCTCTGCCCTATTAACACTATTATACATGTAATTAATTTAAAAATTATTCACTGGTATGGGATGTGTTAATAATTAGCTATGCAAAGAATCTTCTTTCATTTCACATGTTCAATTAGTAGTACGTTAAAGCTTTTATTCTAAAGCATGTGGAACTATCTGCTCTTCCATGACACTCTGATAGTGCTTGCTTTTATGTAGGAAAATGTATTCTTCCAAAAATGGGAGTGTTGGCTGTGATGGCTGCTACTTCCAAACATTCCATGCATGATTTCTCACATGAGAAAAGACTGGTTACAGCTGTCAGGCGAACATCTTTGGAAGAGCGATCTTTCCTATAAATAAACTGGTGGTCACACAAGACTATGTAATTATAAATTGTGATGAGCCAAAAGTTGAGCCAAAGATTTTGTCAGACAATACCAATTTTATTGAATTTATGAAACCAAATTTCTCTTCATGTTTTTTGTATTTATCTCTACAGCAACATTTAAAGTTTTCAGGTTAGAGCTACTGGGATATAAAAATTATTTTGATACATGTAACTCCACTTTGTTGTCAAACCATTTTTGTAGTTGTTTCTTAGAAAATAAATCTAGCTATTATCTATGAAGTCTCCAAATTTTTAAGTTCCGTAGCTGAGTATAAAATGGCTCCTAATTCAACTATATATTCATATCAGCTTAAAGCAAGAGTTTATACAGCAAGGGTGTGAACCATAATGTTAAATTTTTTCTGCCTAGCTAGCATGTGAAACTGCTAAAATACAAAAATACATAATACAAAAATATGAAATGACACATGCATTAGCTGTTTATTAAAGTACTGTTAAAGCAAAAAACTAGAAATAACTCAATTAACCATTAATAGAGCATTAGTGAAAAAAATTACCATAAAGCTACAAAATAGAGTATGATGCAATTATAAAATAGAATAAAGAACTCTCTAAGCTGCTATGGAGTGATAGTGAAGACATATTAAGTAAAGAAAAGGTACTATACATAGGAATATGTTATGTGCTAAATTTGTGTAAGCAAGAAGAGAATATGCACTCTTATATTTTTGGAAATAAACAATGGAAGGATAAACCCAAACCCAATAAAAATGGTAACCTATGGACTGGGGGAGAACTAGGGGCATAGGATAGGAAAGGAAGCCTCCTTGTTATTAATAGTAATATTTGTCTTGTTATTTTGAAACTAATAGATACTCACATATTAGAAAAACCAAATATGTACTTTGATCATATCATTAAGGCCTAAGATTTTTAGAGTAAAAGAAACAATGTGCAAATATAAAAGACTTTAAAAATCATACAATCTTTAATTTGGTTGGTAGTATCAGCATGAACTCATTAATTTTTTGTTTCTAAAAATATGTATTTAATATCCCACACACTGAAAAGTTTCAGAAACAATGACAATCCAGTAACAGTGAATTCCACTGGTGCCCAAATTGTTGTCTGTAAATATCATTGCCCCACTAAAAGGAGTCTGGGCTGTTTGGAGAAATATCTAATTTCAGTTCTGGGACAAGAGCTGTACAAGATAATGCTGGAACATCTTATCATATCTTAAGTACTAGGGATCATGTCAAAAGGATGCAGGAGCCAACTTGAAGAGACTCCCACTACCCAAAGGTGAAAAAATTTAAGCATCAAAATAGAAAAATTACTACCATGGACTGAAGTACATTAAATATATAAATATTCATGAATTCATAATGGCCATCTTTGGTCACCTTTGAACCAAAATTGATAAAGAGAAAGAATCAAACATTTATTGTAACTTTCCTCTACAGGCTACATTTCACAGTCGCCAAATGGTCAATGAGGAAACATTCTTCATTATAGCAGGATCAGAGCTAATAAATACAGGAATAATTATAGAATTAGAAAATCACCATTTTATAACCTTTAATGGTATAAAGGATCTAAGCAACAAACGATGTTGATAAATTACTTGAATGAAAGATTGATGAAGAACTTTGTAAAGGGGTCAGGCTAACTCACTGTGGACCCACCTAGCAATCTTAACATCACTAAAAGCAGGAGAAGTGCATCCCGATGTGATGTGATAGGAATTGCACAGAACCACCTATGGCATATTCTTGACCAAAAAAAATTAAACCTAACTATAATCAAGCCTCTCGGTCTAATTACTGTTTTACACAAAATATGGGTGATAGAGGAACATGTTAAATGACACCATGAGGATACAATCAGCTGGATCTGGAATGTGGAAATTTTTACAGGATAAATGATTCAAGATCTTCAATTAATAAATGGCAGTGAAAGAGAAGAGTGATGGATTGTAAGTGATAAGAAAGAGACTTAAGATACTTATCAATCACGAGCAATGTGTGGACCTTGTTTGGATCCTTTTTCAAACAAACCAACTATAGGAAGACAGACTTTTTTTAGACAATCAGTAAAAATTAAACATGAACTATGTGAATGAAAGGAGTTATCAATAATATTTTTAGGTGTGAAAATGGTATTGTAGTTAAGTTGTTTTTTTCTAATTGTTATCTGTTGGAGATGCGTACTAAAATACTTAGGGGCAACATAGTATGATCTGAGATTTACTTTTTTTTTTTTTTTTTTTGAGACTGGGTCTCACTGTGTCAAATGGGCTAGAGCGCAGTGGCATTATCGTCATCATAGTTCACAGCAACCTCAAGCTCGTGGGCTCAAGCAGTCCTCCTGCCTCAGCCTTCCGAGTAGCTGGAACTACAGGCATGTGCCACCGCACCCCGCTAATTTTTCTATTTTTTGTAAAGATGATGTCTCACTCTTGCTCAGGCTGGTCTCGAACTCCAGGCCTCAAGTGATCCTATGTATCCACTGCCCAAAGTGCTGGGATTACAGGCATGAGCCACTGCACCCAGCCTGGAATTTATTTTTATATACTCTAAGTCCACCCAGAAAAATTGAGGTGGGGATAGATAGATTGAATATAATAAGAATAATAGAAAGTGAATGATTGTAGAAGCTGAGTGATGAGTACAGGAGGATTCACTGTGATCTTACTCCTTTTATTAATATATGAATTTTCATAATAAAATGTTAAATAAAAGTTTAAAAGAGGCCTCCCACCAGATTAGCACAGATTAGCTAGGATCATTATAGCAGTGCCTTCTCAGCAATGGTTTAGGTTTGGGGTAAGAGTCTTATTTTGTAGGAATGTTACATTTATGGATCTCAAGGGGAAAAAGTTTCTTGCTATAGCTTATCTATAATGTCCTTTAATCCAGTTAAATATCATATTAGTAACATTTCTTCATAGAAAGAAAGAACATTGTTTAGGTATAGTGCTGTTAACAAGCCTACACCAAAATACACTGACATTATACCCTCTTTTTTAGACCAAGCCACCCTGGTAGAACAAGTAAAAAGAGTAAAAGAAATCGAAGCTATTGAAAGTGATTCTTTTGTTCAGCAGTCATTCAGATCAAGTAAAGAAGTCAAAAAGGTAAGTTTTCATCCAGGAATTATGAATAAACTTTTGGTTCCAACTGAAGAGATGCTTTATTAATGGATTTTACTTAAATGTAAGTGCTGCTTCTAATAGATGAAAGAGAGCAAGAAAGTGTCAGACATGTTATTGAGAGAGAGAATTAATCAGTGAGAATTACCTCAAAGTTAACTTGTATATAAAAAATGTACTGTAAAAATGTATCTGATGTCATTTTTTATTTTAAAATTCACCGAGAAGACAAATTAAGATGTCAACATGATGGTTCTTTAACAATAATATGCATTTCATGAACATATACAGTTTTCTTGTCAATTGTATACATCTACTTTTTGAAGTGACTTGCTAGAGAAAAGTTAGAAAAGAGCTTTAATGATAAAACTAATATCTCCATTCTTTACCCAGATGGTTATCACTTATTCAACTCTAGTAAAAGGAGCTTTGATTGACGTTTTAGTTCTGTTGAATATTTCATGTATTCTTTCATTTATTAGTAGGCCTACTTTTAGGAATTATGTCCCTTGGGTAGGAAAAGTTATTCTAGAAAATACAGGTATTTAATAACCTTCATATAACAAAGACTTGGTTATAGTTATCACTTATTCTAAAATACTGTACATCTGTAAATGTATTCATGGCTGTATAATATCCTGCTGATGTAGCCTGCTGAATGTATCATAATTCACTTATTTTCCCACTGATATTAGATATTTAAGTAGTTGTAAGTTCAGAGATGTTACATACATGTTTATTATCTTCTTAAAAAATTTTTTCAAGATGGAGTTATTTGTTAAAGGTTAACATTGTTTATTTTAACAGATTCCCAAAGTCACTCTTCAAAAACATTGTACCAAGTCAAATTCCACCTAAAAGTGCAAGGAGATATCTGCCTCTCCTTCTGTAGTTAACACCAAATCCTATCAGACTTTTTCATGTTTACTGACCTAATAGGTGAAAATGGATCTGTTGTTTCCATTAGCACTTCTTTTCTTATTAGTGAGATAAAAGTCTTTTCAATTACCATGTACTTTAAAAAATAAGTCATTCAGGAAAAATGTATTGAGCCTATGCTACATGCCAGGCACAGGACTAGATATGCCTTGGATAATCCACGGTCCCTGCATTGTCATTTTGTTGATTTCTTTTGACGATTTATAGTTTGCTACCACAAAGCCTAAAAAAGTAAAGCTGTGAAATGGACATTTATAAATACAATTGCCTATTTTATTTAATATCTTACTCCTATATATTGTAAGGCCATTCATATATCCTAATAGAATTACTGTAACTTATTTTAAAATTCAGTTTCCTAATATTTGTTTTCTGAAATTCACCCTGACTTCTCAGTTTTCCTTGGACTCTCTGATGATAAACTAATACTTTCTTTCTGTGGAAATGCTTATTCCTCCATAGTCAATACACTGGGTTTTCTTTTAAACAACTTTTTCCCATTTGGTACTAATTATTAATATTTCTCTTTAAACTTATTTTTAATTAAATGCCTCTCCTCCAAAAAAGAATGCGTTGAAAGGTAGGAAGTGGTGCCAGCAGGAGAATTTGCTAAAAAGCCTCAGGAGATGGCATTTACCCTGGCGAATGTACAATAATCTAAAGTCTTAGCCCTCTATCACTGTACTTTTATTAGTCACTACACTTTGAAATGATCAGAAGAGCAGTGATGGACTAACAATGAATAAATTCACACTCTACTGAAATATCAAACAGAAGGACAGTTTATTACTTTAGAAAGTGATATCCCTTTTTAGATTCTAAAATGTCTGTGTCTGCAATATAAGGTAAGGATTCAGGATGCCCAAGAAGCTGAATTATTTATCAGGAGATTACTTAGCAAAGGGAGGTAAATTATCTTGAGGACGATTTCATCCAGATCATGGAGAAATATGATGGATTATCCCTAATACATAGCAAGGATTGAAGGATAAATTACCCATGACCCTAGTTTCAACATTTTTTTCTCCTGAACAGTTCTTCATACTTTGGTATAAAGTTCGTGTCTCTGAAAAAGACCTTTTTGTGCTAGTCACCCCTTCAGTTGGTACAGTCTTTCTTTAGCTGTGTTAATTCTACTAATTAAGCGAGGGAGCTGTTACCAGAAAAGTGGCTATTACCAATGACATGCTAGGCACTATATCTCCTGCAACACATATTGATTTAGCTAGTTTAATTCTCTGAAATTATATTTCTCTTGTCTGAATAGAGAATCTGATAGCCCCTGATAGATCATTAACTTTAGAAACTAAGATACAGCTTATTTTCAAACTGTTATGCAAACTAAGCTTAGTGTCAGTTATTCAACCCTAATATTATTATGTCTTGCACATACCCACTTGTGTTCAAAAGGAGAGTAAATAACTCTATGCAATATGGTCTTTTGTTCTTACACTTGGAAGTACATTTTAAAAAGTATTTAATAATTTTTCCAAACCTCACCACCAGGTGGCAGTGCTACTCAAAGCCAGATGTTTGATAGTGGCCATGTTGAGATTTTGTTTACCTCTTATAGTTTTCTTCACTTAAATAAAGAAGCAATTAGTGGTTCTTTCCACAAATTTTTAAATTACTCATTATTAAATAATTGCTTCCACGTGCTTATCCTAACCTGAGAGCTTCACCTTATTAAATGAGTGTAAGTACTTCTTAAAGAAAATATTAGTATACTATGTAGTAAAAAACAGAATGAGATTACTTGGTTTATATAATGGAATATTTTCTGTGCTACCTGAAGAAGTGGGATCCACATCTTTGGCAACGAGAATAATAGTACTCCGCATCTTTTCAAGGCAGTTAAACGTGCGCAGCCAATCCCCTACTAAGCCCTATCACAGAATTGCTGCAATACACAGAATAACATGCTCATGCAGTCTCTGTAAGGCAATATAGACTACCAAAAATCCATGTCCTCACCCTCTTGAATTAGCATACTTCCCACTTTCCCCTATGCAGAATATTGGACTTTACTGTTAACTGTCTTCAGTTTTATAAAGGGTCAATAGAATATCACTTAGGGCCGTGAGCCTTCTATGCTCAGTGTGTGGGAGACATACAAATGTTTGAGACCTGAGAGAAAAAATGTTGGCTTCAAAATGTTAATATAAGAAGAAAGCTGCCAAATCGAATTTAATAAATATCTTTAAATGTCTATAAAAATTAGCATTATGATTAACATTAATTGTTAGATTTGATATTCATGAATATCTCCACGCTTGACAATAATTTGTAGAATAGATTTCTCTTACTTTGCAAGAATTCCTGAACACATATGACAACTGCCCAGATATCTAGCCTTCAAGGCCCATTTGTCTGCAAGAGTATAAATCTCTCCTATGGATGCAGACCAGCTTCTGTTAGCATAAAAATTAAAAATTAGAGTATTTTTAGTTTAATAAAATATTTTACATGCCTTAAGAAAAGTGCATCTTCACATCATCACCTCTGAAATAGCTCAGAATTTGTCTCTTCTCAACTCTCCACGGCCACCACCCTCATCAATGTCATCTCACTCTTTAGCTATTGTGGTAGCCGACTCATTGTTCTTCTTGTTTTTCATTTTGCATTTCTGTGGTCTAGGACCCACACAGCTGCCAGAAAAATCTTTTTCAAGAACTAATTAGGGCCGGGCGCGGTGGCTCACGCCTGTAATCCTAGCTCTCTGGGAGGCCGAGGTGGGCGGATCGTTTGAGCTCAGGAGTTCGAGACCAGCCTGAGCAAGAGCGAGACCCCATCTCTACTAAAAATAGAAAGAAATTATATGGACAGCTAAAAATATATATAGAAAAAATTAGCCGGGCATGGTGGTGCATGCCTGTAGTCCCAGCAACTCGGGAGGCTGAGACAGGAGGATCGCTTGAGCTCAGGAGTTTGAGGTTGCTGTGAGCTAGGCTGACGCCACGGCACTCACTCTAGCCTGGGCAACAGAGTGAGACTCTGTCTCAAAAAAAAAAAAAAAAAAAAAAAGAACTAATTAGATTTCTACCACCTAACATCACACAATAGCTGGTACCAAACTTACCTTCCCACCATAGACAACTATAGAATTTGACAAGATATGTGAGGCATTGTGTTCAAGCGTAGAACAATAGGCAGTGCAGGATCCTTGAGAGAAGGGAAACAAAAGGCCAGCGCAGCAATTACCCTGGCTTTCTGCCTGGGAGCACTTTCTGGCTATGGGGCTGGGAGGTAATACCCAAGCAGAGTGGTGGTATGGCTCAGTTAAGGAAGAAATGACTCAAGTTCTGGGCTGCAATGTCCAGCTGCCCCTTTTGCTTACTGTATACCAGCTCCTCTGGCCTTATTTCTGATCTTCAAAATACACCAAGCTCTTCTCTCCTAGGATCTTTGTAACTCATGGTTCCTCTGGCCGAAGTAGTCTTCTTTTTCCTCTTCACATGCCCAGCTCCTTCTCATTCTTCAGGTCATAAATTTCACCTCCTGCGAGATGCTGTCCCTAGCCACCCAATGTAAAGTAGATGTTTCCCCTCCCTGATCTTTTCCCCTCCCTGATCCCCATCATTCTGTATATCAGCACTTTATTCATTCCTTTATGTCACATGCTACTGAGTACCCAGTGCTTAGCAAGTAGTAGTGCTCAATAAATACTGGTTATATAGGTGGATCTCCAATTCTAAAACAAATTAATCTAAGAAACAATTAACCAATTCTTACATATCTTATTCCCTAGACATTTTCCCAATGATATCTGTTTTGTGCTTCATTCAGAGAGGCGGATATTCAGAAGTAGATAAGTCAAAAGAAAATGGAAATTGAAAAACAATAGGTATAGAACGAATATCTGTACAAAAAGACTACATAGTAGAATTCATCTCCCATTCATCTATTTTTTATTGTTTTACCTTTTAATTTCAGCTTCTTATCTAATCCATTTTATATTATCCCTGCAACCCTGCTGCTAATCAGTCACTTCCCTGGCCACCTTCTTTCTCAGGGAAGAAGATATTGAAATTTACCTGAGTAAGCACTAAGTAAATTTTACTGATTAAGGAGCCTTCAAGGCAGGAATAATGAATGATTTATTAGTCTTTGGTCACCAACACTTAGTACGTTGCATGGCACATGGTGAATACTCAGTAAATGTGGGGAAAATTGAGTGTCTTCAGTTTGCAAGATGGTATAAGAAATCCTAGAGTTTTATTTTTTGCCAAAGATATGATGTGCCGGCCGGGCGCGGTGGCTCACGCCTGTAATCCTAGCACTCTGGGAGGCCGAGGTGGGCGGATCGTTTGAGCTCAGGAGTTCGAGACCAGCCTGAGCAAGAGCGAGACCCCATCTCTACTAAAAATAGAAAGAAATTATATGGACAGCTAAAAATATATATAGAAAAAATTAGCCGGGCATGGTGGTGCATGCCTGTAGTCCCAGCTACTCGGGAGGCTGAGACAGGAGGATCACTTGAGCTCAGGAGTTTGAGGTTGCTGTGAGCTAGGCTGACGCCATGGCACTCACTCTAGCCTGGGCAACAGAGTGAGACTCTGTCTCAGAAAAAAAAAAAAAAGATATGACGTGCCTTTTTTTTAAACTTTTATTTTTTAAATGTTTTGAGTAACCTTAAAAGATAACCTTTGAATCCATCAACTGATGAATGGGTAAATAAAATGTGGTAAATATCATACAATTGAACATTATTTGGAAATAAAGAATGTGAAGTACTGATACATACTACAACACGGATGACCCTTAAAAACATTATGCTAAGTAAAAAAAATAGTCATAAAAGACCACATATTGTACAATTCCTTTTGTAGGAAATGTCCAGAATAGGCAAATCCATACAGAAAGTAGATTAGTGGTTGCCTAGGAAGGTTGGGAGAAATGGGAGTGATTGCTAATGGGTATGGAGTTTTGGAGAGGATGATAAAAATGTTCTAAAGCTGGTTCTGGTAATAGTTGCACAACTTTGTGGATATGCTAAAAGCCATTGAATTATATACTTTAAATGGGTAAATTGTATGGTATGTGAATTCTATCTCAATAAGGCTATTATTTTAAAAAAAAAAAATAAGGTAACCTTTGAATTCACTTTTTATACCTAAAGAGGCCAACTAAATCCTAGAGATTTGTTGCAAGCTTATTTTGATTAATAGAATTTTGATATATGAAATACATATATTTCAATAGTATAGACTCATAAGCAGCAATACCTTAAGAAAAATGTGTTGATCATAAGAAATGATAAACATTTCTCCAACTTTTTGTATTTGTTTGTTGTAGAAATAATTATTTCTCATTCAGTATTGAAGGTTCTTTTTGAGATGGGTATCATCTCAAAGGAAACTAACTGAACAATTATTATTCAAAATCAGAAATATTATTAATGCAAAATTCTAATTTTGTTAAAATTAACATGTGTTGTGTCTTTCAGTCAGTGGAACCTAGTGAAGTGAAACATGCAACTTCAGCATCAGGACCAGCAGCAGCAGTTGCTGATTCACCCAGTATTGAGAAAGAAATAGATGCTAGCAGCATCCCCACTGCTATCAAGTACCAAGATGACAATTCTCTGGCCCATCCAAATGTAAGATCCTTAAACCTTAAGAATGTCCATTGTCATCACCTAAGAGCACATTTAGGAATGACATTAATCGGGTGTCGGGCAGATGTGGGTGGGGGGCAAGGGAGGGATGTATACACACATAATGAGTGCGATGCGCACCATCTAGGGATGGACACACTTGAAGCTCTGACTCGGGGTGGGGGAGGGGAAGCAAGGGCAATATACGTAACCTAAACTTTTGTACTTCCATAATGTGCTGACAAAAAAAAAAAAAAGAATGTCCATTGAAGTCTAGTTAACTGAAATTAATTCAAACTTTTGCCCTTTTGTGCTGACACCAAGAAGACCATTGGAGGAAACAGCTTCATGTGTTCCTACTTGCCAAAAAGAGGCAGCTGGCCCTGTTACATATATTTGAATCCAGTATGGTCCAACACATATTGCCTGACTTCTAGAAGTATTTCTGTGGTTAAGAAAAATAGGCAAAGAGAAGAGTTTTTTAAAAAATCTGGGACTAAAAGTTCTAATTCTGGCTTAGCTCTAGCTTGTTCATTGACTCTGAACACATCACTAACATCATATTTTGCTGTCTTCTGTGAAATGGTGTAATTCCACAGTCTCAGAAAAGTTGTAGGAAATTAACTTCACACAAATACAAGGTGCAAAACAATTAACCAATGGTGCTGATGCTAGTTAGCCCTTTTACTCTAAGACTTTTCTGAGCATTATTAATTCCAAATAGAAGGTCTTTAATCAAGAAGACATCAAAAGTTAAACCGTATCCAAATCTTGTACTGAGAGATGCATTCTATAAAGGTAATTTGTATCATATTAGGTCAGATCTAAGTTAACGGCAGACAGTAACATTTTTCCTTTTTCTTTTCTTATTCCAGTTATTTGTTGAGAAAGCTGAGGCTGAAGAAAAGTGGTTCAAGAGGTTAATTGCACTCCGACAAGAAAGACTAATGGGCAGTCCTGTAGCCTAAGAAATATGCATGTGGTTGAGAGTAACATTGGAAATTTAGGTTTTTAAATCCCAATATTAACTTTTTACTCATAAAAAGGATTTAGTTGATTATATTAAAAGGTAATCTCATTTCATTCTTCTCTCATATAGGCTTGAATATTCGTTGATTTGAACTAAATCATACATTGTAAATAAAATTAGTATAAAATTTAAGAATGCATGGAAATGTTATACTGTTAATAAAGCTAATCATTAAAAAGTCAGTATTAAAATAAATGGTACACAGTAGTGTTTCTTAGTGCAATTAAAAAAATGTCATGTAGTCATTTAAAGACACAATTTTGAGTAATCATGCATATATAAGAATCAAATTATATGTTGTAAATATGAAATTTCATCTTCCATGTACTATGAAACCATTTTTAAATCTTTTATTTCACCTTACTGCAAATTTTTAGGCACAGTGAAAAGCACCCTAAACAGTCTAAGCAGAATGTGCATGTTAAACTTAAAGGAATAACATGTTTATTGAAAAAATTTCTTGAAACTTAAGTTGAGATGGACTTCCACTGAGATGGTTGCTCCTTTGAAACATGTTAGCAAATCCCAGCTCATTCGTTTAGAAATCACATGTTCCTGGTAGATCTAACTAGTTGGCCAAATACCCATGATGGGGAAATCATTTCTGAGGAAAGTGGTAAGAGCCCCCACTTGAGTCTTACTTAACCAACTACTATTCCCTGTGGAGAAAGCCCGCTAATTGTTGTTTTGGTAGAGCTATCTACCATTGTAGAATCCCTTGCTCTAGTAGCTAAATGACAACCAACTATGCATTCCATACCAGACATGTCAGAGATAAGGACTTTTAGGCCTTGCTTTATAAAACTAGTTTTTAACAGCTGACATGAATATTTCCCTTTGCTATTTTGTTCTGTTGTCCAGTCTCACTCTAATTTATTATAGTATCTATGAAGACTGTAGCTCAGAACACAAGATAAGCATGAAAAGCCCTCAAGACAGGATTAGCAACATATGGGTCATTTTAATGTCATCTTTTTTATATTTCTACAACAGCTAAAATTCTAACCTCTGTTGAAAATGAAAAATATAAAGAACTTACACTAAATTGCAAATGGTCTGGAAAAAAGACTGATGATGAAATATTGTTTTTATACGTACATGTTTTCCTGTTCCAAATAAATGCTGATGTTCTTTTTTTTTAGCTATAAATAAAAGTGCCCAATATTTACTCAGGTTTGTGTGGTTTTTAATACAGATATACCAAATTTTAGTGACTTAAAGGGATTATAGTTTCTCAAATATTTTATATTTCATTCTTTGCATAACTTATAAACTATAAAAGTACTGTCACCTCTTGGAAAGTATATTTTAGTAGTCTGCGCAAGAATATGTGTTGTCATTTGGGCCACTCGTGACTCTCCAGAGAACCTGGGCTAGGTAGTTTTCTCAATATGCTTGATCTTCCTTATCTATGAAAAGTGAAGGCCGGGCATGGTGGCTCACGCCTGTAATCCTAGCACTCTGGGAGGCCGAGGCAGGAGGATCATTTGAGCTCAGGAGTTTGAGACCAGACTGAGCAAGAGTGAGACCCTGTCTGTACTAAAAAAAAAAAAAAAAAATAGAAAGAAATTAGCTGGACAACTAAAAATATATAGAAAAAATTAGCTGGGCCTGATGGCACATGCCCGTAGTCCCAGCTACTCGGGAGGCTGAGGCAGAAGGATAGCTTGAGCCCAGGAGTTTGCGGTTGCTGTGAGCTAGGCTGACACCACGGCACTCTAGCCCAGGCAACAGAGTGAGACTCTGTCTCAAAAAAAAAAAAAGAAAGAAAAAGTGAAAATATGGGCTACTTTAATTATATTTAAAACTCGTATTCATCTGCTGCAAGTATCCCAAATACAGAAGCTTGAACTGCAATATATTTGTATTTTAAAGCTAAATTTTTCATAGAGAATAGAAAATCAAGTTTTTTTTAAGTGAACTAAACTATGATCTCTGCAGGAACTCAATGACTACTTCCCTCCTTCCTGATTTTCAACATGATTCACTTTGATATATCATTAACTTTGTTTACCTGCATTCCTATCAAAGACCACAATATTACCACACAAGCCAAATCAAATTTAATGAGAAAGACTTCATAGAACACTATCAAACATATTGCCATACTCAAGCTAGGTGATGCATCCTGGCCTTCTTTAATATCCTAATATAATGAATGTATAAAACAGAACAATCCCTTTCATGTCACTTGATTAATGATAATAATTTGGACTTACCTGAGACCTTAAATGTTTTTTGAAACATTGATTTCTTGCAAAATGATGGATACTAATAATGTAAGTTGTATTTTCATTTCTGACTACTGAATGCATTCTCAGGGAAAATGAAATAAAACTATTGTTTCTGGCACTCCCTAGTTATGAGGAGGCAGATACCTAAAGATACGAGGACAGAACACTTTGAGGTATTCACGTACTTTGCTTCAGCATCCCAACATGTGAAATGAGGATACTAATAGCAGACCTGCTTGCTTTGATTTTTCATTAAAATGGCATAAACGAAAGCCCTTCATAGAAAAGTATACTATTTATGCCAAGGGAACATTTTGACACAATAGACAACTTAATGAAATATGGAACCAATAGTTGCATAAGTAATGATTTGAAAAGCTACACTCCAACTTCAGTGTTTTTCTTATGTGTGTTCTTGAACTGCCAAGGTCAGTAGTCCCCATCCCAGCTTTGTCCTCAGCCTTCCCTGATCTGCCAACGCTGTAAGAAACCTTACTTGCTCTGTGGTTAGTGACCTACTATCTGCTAACTTGGGGAGTCTCGGGTCTTCTGCACAGTCAGATTTACCCATTTATTCATTAACATTGTTTTGAGTACCTAGTTCATGCTGGGCACACTTGGGGAATCCACGGGGGAATCTAATGGGGATTCTGCCTTCAAGAGGCTTAGTTAGGAAGCCCAGACATGTAAATGATGTAGGAGATACAGTACTTAGTGACATAGGAGAGGACTTGGTTGCAAAGATTACAGAAATTACTCTGAGTTAGAAAATTAAGGAAGACTTCATGGAAGAAATCACAACTGAACTAAGATTTGAAGAAGGCAGCTGGAGCCACAGGAATTCAAAGTCACCCACTTGCATGTTCTGAAAGCTACTCTAGAAGGCTGGCAACTGCTACAGTTCCAACCTAAGAACAGAGTCCCTCTCATAAAGACCCAAGTGACCCTGCTCACTCAATCTTATCAAAAATCCAGGCAAAGTTTTGGGTTCCTGGTAATCCTCTGACTCTCTCTGACCATTTTTTTTTTTTTTTCATTTGGTGGAAAATCACCTGAATAAGACAAGTCTTCATTTGGCCACAAGCTTTAACAATTTTGCATTAGTGCCACTTGTCAACCAAGATGACATGAGGTTCTGCAGTGATAGCTGAAAAGAGACTTTCTATGCCTCTAAGAAGGAACTACATCTGCCAGTAAGGACTTGCACAGCCAAGTGGACCACTGTGTGTTCCCTGATACTCTGTTTTCCTACCCTGTACGATTATTAGAGGAAGCATTGTTTTGGAGCTAAAAAATGCAATTCATTTGCCTGTGGTTAGGTCCCTTCCCAAATTTTCCTTTGGTTTGGCCATTAAGTGAAAAATCTTTAAGTGAGCAAATAAAATAGTAACAAAAACTAGAAATGAGACAAGACAGGACATTTTTGGCCACTAAACTGTAGATGAGTTAATCTGGAATGTTTGCACCCATGTTAATTCTTCCTTTCCTCCTTTCCATTCCCCAAAATTCCATGTGAATATTACAAGAGATTTTAAACCAGCTCTTGACCATTACTCCACTGCTACAATGCTTGGATTTGATGACTTTTATTTATTTATTTTTTATTGAAGCATATAATGGGGGTGACTTTTATGCCATCCTGTAAGCCTTACTGTTTGGAACTCCATTATAGAATAATAGAAAAGTTAGTCCTCTTGATAAGAAAACATCTAAGTCTTTACAGTAGAGCAGGAATAAAAATGAATGTAAGAAAGAACACTTTGTAAATTCTGTAATCATCATAACCTTTTATCATAGGGATGGACATTGATTAATATATTCAGCTCTATTTGGTGGAGTTTTTTCTAAATCAAAGAAAACGAAGCCATAATATATTTCCAAGTTATTTTTGCTATCCTTGTATCCCCAGAATCTGGCCCATTGCCTGACACAGAGAAGGTCTCAATAAATATTTTCTAATGAAGGAAGAATTGATTTGCTCATCTCTAATGGGAAATCTATTTAGCAGTCTTGTTATTTAAATTGCTCGAGCTATTTGGAGCCAGTGAAAAATAAATAAATTTGGTTTATCTGATTTATATCCCCAAATGTCTCAGCTGACAGAGGCCTTTGGATGTCGTGGGGAAGTACAGAGTGTGTGGTGCCTTCTCTGTTGCATCAGGGACTAACAACAGTGGGGCTAGAGTTTGAGCAGGGATCTTGTTAATGCTACATTGCCCAGACTTTTTTTCTCGTCTAACTTTTTCATTGTATAACTATTTCAAATGCTGTTGATGTGGTCATTCAAGGTCCACCGACCAGCTCCTATGATTGCTCTCCTTCCAAAGCTATAGGTCAGTTTTCAAAAATAAAAGCTACCAATATGGTAAGACAACACTTTAAACTCAACAATGTAACTGTTTTATTTTTAGGTCTGGAGAAGGACTGGCAAAATGATCCTGCTACAGTTCTCAAAGAGTGATGAACTGAACTGACCCTCTCTTCCTAGCATCTTGTAACATGTTACTAAGGCTTACATCTCACAGTATGAAAAACTTAATATAGTAAGGCTTCCTTTATAATCTTTTAAAAAATGAACTGCTAAAATCCCATGTCTTGGGTAAAATCCAAGGCTGCAGTCTATTGCCTATACATGTTCTATAAAAATTATGTTATTAGTATAAACTTAAAATGGAATCGAAAAACAATTGAGAAATAAATGTTTTCCAAATACCAGTGCAATGGATTGAATGACCATATTAAAGATTAGGTAGATTTTTAAAACTAATTCTACAACTAGATCATTTATTTAGCCATATTGTACCTTTTCTCTTTCCTTTTTCTGCTATAGTAAATGTAATTAATGTGGAGAAGATAAGTAATATGATGACTAGTTTATTAGCAATTTGAAAAAAATGGTTTTCCTCAAAATGCTATGTATTTGAATCAGCTGCAGTCTAATTATGTGAGGTAAAATAGGTCATCCAAAATCATAATCTCTGATAAATATATTTTTCTTCATGTTTGAAATGTCTTGTAAAAGAAATTTTGTATATACCTAGCATAGAGCATAAGTTAGCACCCCAAGCCCTCTGTTATTTAATAGCTGCTCCATCAAAAACACTTGAACCTTCAAGGAGAAATTCATTTTCACCTTAATACTTGTTCTCCTGCAACCATACTTGTGTTTTGAAGGTCATGTGACTCATTTTCAGCAAAGGTGCTCAGAGAATTTTAACATACCTTCTTTATAATTAACAATAAGAGAAGGCAACAGTGATTAGTAAATAGGTTATTGTTCACCCCAGCCTAGAAAATGCCAAAGGCTCAATTTCTATTTGGGATTTTTAACTTGAAGTTCCAATTTTTAACTATTTTTATCTTGCTGTAATAACTGTGCATTATGATTTCCAGGAGACATTGTTCAATTAATTTCTAATTCCCTTGGAAAGGTACTTATACAGACCTTGGAAATCTTTGAAAGTAAGAGTTATAAAAATATTCCACTTTTTCTCTTATTTTTTGAAAAACCTATTTTGGAATTACACAATCTATGGCAGCAATATCTGTTTACTAACAATGCCAGCATAGATTTGAAATATATTTTTACATTGGGAGATTAAAAAAAAAAAACAAGCAATCTAAAGTTTAAATGTCATCAATGGGGATTTAAGTATTGGATTCCAGTTTAAATATGGAATTTGTAAATGAAATATGATTGGCCACCATCTTACTAAACTAATTATCTTTCTGCTAAGTACTTCAAAATTATCTCAATATTCATTTATACATTTTTTCTAAAAATTATATAACTTAAGTATTCCAACTAGCAAATGGCCACACATAATTTATTAAATCTGCTCATTTGCTAGCCTTGTATAGAGGAAAAAGCCTGATGAAAGGATACATAAAATGAAATATCCTGAATTAAGCTTTTTCTTAAGTGATATCTTCCACATTTTTGTGATTCGGATTTTAATTGAAAAATACTAAAAAACACAAAAGGAAAGGCAGGTCATCCGTACACAACCAGCTCTGGAATGTAGAGATAGTCTCTCCTGTCCTGCTGCTGCTTGTATCTCTCCTGGCAAGGTGACCATTCCCAACAATTCCTCCCAACTCTGCACTGTGCCTAAATAAATATAGCTGTATAAAGATATTTACACATGGGCTTGCTTTTTACCAATATGAAAACATATTGGGAACCAGGAGAAAATTATTGGTCTGAAGTTACGTTTTTCCTCATTCTTTTTAATGGCTGCCTAGATTCCTAAATAAGGAATGGCTGGGCCATAGGGTATGCATCTTTCACATTTAAACCAGTAAACAATAAATGAACAGTAACAATGAATAAACTTTCAAATTGGATGATTTCATGCAAATGAAGATTCTATCAGTCTCTTCTTCAAATCATTTAAGAACAAAAAAGTCATTTTGTAATTAGGATAAATTGTATGTATGCTAGTACTCTCCATCTTGCCTTCAGAACCACTCTTCACTCTTCTTTTCCCTGCAGTGTCCCAGGAGGCTGACCCTTACACACTGCACCACCCAGTTTCCCTTGCCCTCTGGCTGCTGGTTGCATTCAGCATGTAGGAGGCAGTAACAGGAAATCAAAGGGAAGGAGGAGAGAGAACTGGGTATCTGTACCCCTGCCGGGCATGTTTGTGTGGCTGCTTTCCAAAGGCCTCTTCTTGTAGTGTAGCCCCTCTTGAGGATACAGCTCTCACTGTATCTCACTTACATTAACAGCTCCTGCCTCATGCCTCTTCAGACCCAGGGGCTGAAACAGTTTTCTGTAGCTACTACTCCCTAATTGATCCCTTAACCCTGCCCACATCTTTGTATATAATGACTTCATTAACTTTGAGTGTGTCATCTGTCTCCTGCTGGGACCAAAGCTGATTAAATTATCTTCGAGAGCAGTGAATCATTTAGGATTAATTAAGTACATCGATTAGCTTTGGTTTCATAAACAGTAACACAACAGCAACAACAAACAGTGGTTTAAATAAGAAAAACGTTTATTTCTCCCTCAAGTGAAAAACATTGAAAAGTAGATATCATGGCTCCGTATGTCAGGGACCCAGGCTCTTGTTAAACAGTTCTTGGTAGGTGGCTTTCACCATGTGGTTCAAGATAGCTGCTGAAGCTCCAGCCACTCTGCCCACATTCCAGGCAGCATGAAGGATGCACTCCCTCCCTTTTAAGGAGATTCAGAAGTTAAAATTAAAGGAGACCTGTAAATTTACACTTCATGGACTAGAGAACTTAGTCAACTAACTGCTCTACTATTGTATGAGAGATTTCGAAATGCAGTATTTAAGTTCATCCATAGCAGAAAATATCCTGATAATTATAAATCATAAGAAAATATGTCCTTAAAAAAATAGTAAAATCCTGAAAAAGAACCTAGCTACATAGCACATCTACCCATTCAAATTCCATTAACTCATGGAGTACTACTGGGTGGCATAATCCCTTTCCCAGTTCCAAGGCTACTAAACAAGCACCCTTTTCATGAAGTTATATTAAACAGTAACAGCAACAGTTTTATATACAAACATTTCAAACACGAAGTGAGTGAGTGACATTTAGACCCTGAGAATTCCTAATTACCATTGCTCCTCATCTCTATTCCAGGCCAACACTGGTCAGTTAAGAGTTCTCTGAAGCTAGCTGTATCCCATTTAGAGAGATCTGGCATGGATGTTTCGGCTTGACTTCATGTCATAATGGTATGATCTCTTGAGGTGAGGGTCCGGGGAAAGGAGGCACCAAATCATCAATTTAACCCTGGTGTCTGATCACCTTCTTGCCAATCTGAGTAGTTTCTATGTCTTCATGTAACTGAACATTTATTCCTTTTTTTTTTTTTTTTTTTGTTGAGACAGAGTCTCACTTTGTTGCCCAGGCTAGAGTGAGTGCCGTGGCGTCAGCCTAGCTCACAGCAACCTCAAACTCCTGGGCTTAAGCGATCCTACTGCCTCAGCCTCCCGAGTAGCTGGGACTACAGGCATGCGCCACTATGCCCGGCTAATTTTTTCTATATAGATTTTTAGGTGTCCATATAATGTCTTTCTATTTTTAGTAGAGACGAGGTCTCGCTCAGGCAGGTCTCGAACTCCTGACCTTGAGCAATCCACCCGCCTCGGCCTCCCAGAGTGCTAGGATTACAGGCGTGAGCCACCGCGCCCGGCCTGAACATTTATTCCTTTAAAGAAAAAAAAAAAGACCCTTTCATACATCTTATATTTTAAACACAAGGAAAATGCTTAATTCCATTCTAATTCTACATTTACCAACCAATCTTTGATCTATGATTTCTGTCTCCACCAGCAGAGTCTTCCTGTCAACAAATTTTTTAATTTACTAAGGATTGAATTAAGCAGGTGCATGAACTCATGTAAATGAAGCAATAAATTTGAATTTTTTCAGCCTGCACTTGGTCCTGAAGAGCCAGTGGGGAACCTGCAGCCTCAAGGTCACATGTGGCCCTCCACATCCCCAAGTGTGGCCCCTCGACAGAATCCAAACTTCACAGAGCAAATCCTTTTAATAAAGGGATTTTTTTATTAAAGGGATCCTTTATTAAAATGATTTGTTCTGTAAAATTTGAATAAAGAGATTTGTTCTCTGAAGTTTGGATTCAGTAAAAAGGCCACACTCAAGGATCCAGAAGGCCACATGTGGCCACCAGGCTGCAGGTTCCCCACCGGTGAAGGGAAATGAGAGGCATAGTCTGGCTCTCTCTGTTCTTAGGAGAGAAGGTTGAAAAGGGTCAGCTGATGCTCTACTCTTCCCTGGCCAACTTATCAAACTAGCAGATGAGCTAGAAATTAGGGGCAGAAACCCCAGTTAGTAATAGCTGTACATTTACCTGGAGCATCCTCTTGCTTGTATTTCTGGGAACCAAATGGATCATCAGGAAGCAGGTAGACAGAAAGTGGGTCCAAAAAGGTAGATAGATGAGAATCCCAACTCCAACATTAAGCCACAAGTAAAAATATGTAGTAGAGTATTTGTTACCCTCTGTGATGATTTTAAAACATGTCTTCAAATTCTTTTTCCTTTGAGAGGTGGAGATCTATGTCCCCTTACTTGAATCTGGATCAATCTCAGTGACTTGCTCATACCAACAAAATGTGTTGGAAGTGTCACAACATAACTTCCAAAGCTAGTTCAGGAAAGGACTTATGACTAATTCTCTTGAGATACTCACCCCTGGATCCCTGAACTGCCATATAAGATGACCAACCACCCTGGGGCTGCCACGTTGTAAGAAAACCCAAGCACTGTGCAAAGTCCACATGTTGGAGTTCTGGCTAACAGTTCCAGCTGAATTTCTAGCCAACAACCAGCATAAACCACCAGACGTGTGAGTGAAGACTCCTCTAGCCATACAGTCTTCTCAGCTGAAGCCATAGAGGTAAACCATCTTTACTTCCCTGTCTAGATTTCTTACCCACAGAATCTGTGAGCATAATAAAATGGCTCTTTTATACCACAAAGTTTTGGGGTGGTTTGCTACACAGCAACAGTAAGCAAAACACCAACTCTATTGAGTCATTGAAAATCTAGTTGTACTACGTACTGATAAATATTGATGTTTATTTGAAGGTCTGCTTAAAGCTGAGCAATTTCTACCATTTGTAGGGAAGCTCCATGGCATGGTGCTGTGAAAATGAACTATAGAGTTAAACCACAATTTTGAGGCCGGGTCAGTGGCTCACATCTGTAATCTTAGCACTCCGGGAGGCTGAGGCGGGAGGATCACTTGAGGCCAGAAGTTCAAGATCAACCTGAACAACACAGTGAGATCCCTCCTCTACAAAAAAATAGAAAAATTAGCTGAGTTTGTTTGCGCAAGGCTGTGGTCTTAGCTGCTTGGGAGGCTGGGGCAAGAGAATCGCTTGAGCCCAGGAGTTTGAGGTGCAGTGAGCTCTGATGATGCCACTACACTCTAGCCCAGGCAACAAAGCGAGACACTGTCTCAAGAACAAAAAATCCATCAATTTTGGCAAGTTACCTCCTGAGCCTCCATTTTATGATCTAGTAAACAGGAGCAGTAATTTCTATCATGCAGAGTTCCTGTGTGGATCAGAGCTGATGTGTATAAAACACTTAGTACAATGCCTAGCAAAGAAGCAGGACTAAGAAAAAATAGTTAAAAATAGCAATACTATAATTTTCTTATGTTCCCTCTCATTTTGCTTCTCAGGTAAATTTACTTTATTCTCTTATGAGTGATTTCCTTATGCTATGGACGGATATATTTATAAGAGTATTTGGGTTTAATAATAAATATAATTAGAAAATGAGAGTGCCATGAAAAACAAATAGAGAGTTATTTAGTGCCTTTAGCTGGAAATCGGCATGTCCTACAAAGCTGACTGCCATGAGTAAGATTGAATGAACCATGATCATGAAAATGGCAGAGAATTAAGAAAGAAAATTAATTCCCAAAGGAAATCACTGTAGATCTCATTATTTCAGGAATAACCTACCTTAGGACTTTAATTAAAAATAATATTTATTCAAAATAAATGAGTGCTGGCAGGTTTCTGTAGAATCCATAATCTTGGTTATGCTAAATCTTCTTGTATTAAGGCAGAAATCATTAATCTCATTTGAGATGCCCTCCAGTCTGACAGCCCTTATAGCGCTGGGGCAATTTCTTGCAGAAGCCTTTTTATCTTCACAAAAGAGTTATAACTTATGCAGATACCTAATGTAAAAAGGTCTGGGCAATTAGAGACATCACTCTGAGATCTACACTGGCACTTTATCATGTTAGCAAGCATCTCATAATGAATTTGTTCTCAAAAGGAGGCCCATATCTCAACATTACCATCAAATTAACAATGGTTATTTTACTGTTTTATTTATTTATTCCTACTAGTCCTTGTTCCAGAAAAGCATCAGGTGTTTTATCAAAATTAATAGAATGTGACCAGATAAAATAAAAATTTCAACAAGTCAATGGAGAATATGCAAAAAAAGAAAGAACCAGAGTAGTAAAGGTAAAACGTTAGAAGGAATAAGGTTAATATTCAAAATGCATACTGTAAAGTTTGGTAAAATCGTAGACTTTCAAGTTTTCCAGCTGATTTTTGGGTCATATTTCAAGTCTTATATAATGATTAACCTTGAGAATTTTGTTTTGTGCCTATTCTGATTATTTTTGAATAAGTTACTAATAGATACACACTGGGTTAAATAGTGCCCTCTCCCAAAATGCATGTCCACCTGTAAACTGTTGAATGTGACCTTATTTGGAAGTAGTATCTTTGCAGATGTGATCAGGTTAAAATGAGGTCATACTGGGTCAGAGTGGGTCCTAAATCCAGTGATTGGTGTCTTTATAAGAAGGAGGTTTGGATTCAGGGATACATGGGAGAGAAGGCCATGTGACGATGGAGGCAGAGATTGGAGTGATACAGGGGCAAATTAGGGAACGCTGGAAACTGTCAGCAGCCATGAGAAGCTAGGAAGAGGCAAAGAAAGATTCTTCTCTAGACTCTTCAGAGGAAACATAACTTGATGGCACATTTTCAACCTTCAGAACTGTGAGAGAATAAATTTGTGTTGTTTTAGGTCACCAGGTTATGGTACTTTTTTACCGCAGCCCTAAGAAACTAAAAAACACCTAAACATTCTTTTTCCTAAGAACCTAGAGTACATATTCAGTACAAATATAAAGGTTTGGAGGAGAAAAAATAAGGCAAGAGAAATAATTCCCTAAAAATGTTGCCTAGTAAGCTTTTAACACCTATGACTCCCCTGGCTGGGTGGTAACAAAACAAGTAATATGTAAACAAATGACTAATATTAAGAGAAAAAAAAAATCTTAGAAGCAACCAACCCCATTGAGTTTAACAAATTGTTTTTACACAGATACATGAGGCTTTTGATATTTTATTACATGCATTATTAGAGTCTATTTTTGCCAAACCTATACAGGGAGGATGGTCTTCAATAAATAAAAAATTGAAAGACAAGCATTTTAGAGCAGAGGCCAAGAGGATTTTGATCTACTTTAAGACTGAGACTGAAGAGAATTAAAAAGGTAATATGATACCCAGAACTTGATAAACATGTACTAAACTTTTGCAGCCCAGGTGAAAAATTAGTGTGTAATCTAAATACACTGCAGAAATAAAACTACTGCCTCATGGCCCTGAACTTTTAAAAGATGAACCTTCAGTGATGTTGTTAGTAAGTGGTGTCCACTCACAAAGGCCTCCTGCTAGGAGTCAGGGTGCTTCGCTTCTCAGCTCTCACAACACGAGACCTGCTATCACATAGTTTTGAGTGATATTTGGAAGATAATATATAGATGTTACTGGGCTTCTGTGTCTCTTTCATGCCATGAAAACTCTAAGTAACTAGATCACAGGCTTGCAGCTTGTGGGCTAGTTTCAGCCTAGAGATTTGTTTTGTTTGGCCTGCTCAGGTATTTTGTTTTTAATTAATTGTGAACTCAGAAAAATTGGGAGATTTCATGTAAATTTCCATATTAGCAGTAGGCATGCATTTCCATAGGGCGGGCATCTGGAGCTGAGCAGCAGCACACGCTTTGCTAGAGTTAAGCCCCCTACAGCACCCACTGTGCCCACCACTCCAAGTCCCCGAGGATACCCAGCATGGGGATAAGAGTGGGGCTTCTCTGGCTGGCTGTATGACCTTGCACAAATGGTTCCTCTTCTCTGAACTTTAGCTTCCTCTTGTGTAAAATGGGCATAATCATAGTGTTTATCTCATTAGATTATTTGGGGGATTAAGGCAGTTAAAATTTGTAAAGCACTTAGAGCATTGCATGGCACACAGTACTAACTCAGTAAATGCTAGTTGTTGTTATTTTGATTATTATTAATTCTTATTCTTGTTATCTTACCTAGCCCACCTCCCTCACATTTTTATTTGCTTAGTCCCCACTGGTGCTTGCATTCTTGACTCAGCTCTAGGTAAAGCCCCACCTTCAATTGGAGGTAGAGGAGATAGCCAGTCCCTATGTGTTAGGCAGTGGGTTGTACCCAGTGCACTGATTTAGAGCCAAGATTCTACAGCCAAACAACCAGGGTTCCAATACCAACTCTGCCACTTCCCAGCAATGTGGACTTACGCAAATTACTTAACTCTCCAAAGCCTATGTTCACATCTGTGAAATAGTCATGGAACTGCTGTGAATCAATGTGCCTACTACATAGTAGGTTTAGCTTTTATAGTTAAGAACACATAGCAGACAACAGCATCCTCCTGCCCACCAGCAACCTCAGGCCTCAGCCAGCTTCGTTTCTCCCAACAGGCTGCCAGTGCCATTCAGCAGTATGAGCTTGGCTGGAGGCTCTGTCCCAAGAGATTTCTAGGTCTGATGGAAATAGTAATATGAATTAGGAGGAAATCAGCTTGGAACCGCTCATTCTTAACTCTCCATCTCCTTTTTATCTTGTAACCCCAAAACATATTCCAAAAATAGTGTTAACATCTGCATTGGCCTTGTAATGACTATTGTGTCCTTTCCAGCTTCTGGAAATAAAAACAATTCTTTTAAGATTATTTCAACCATTTCAAATAGTAAAGGTATCTTAGCATATGACAAAGGGATGAAGGCTTTCCAGGTCCTTAATATTTTCCAAAATAATTCCCTTGTCCCTTGGACAGACTTAGATTGCCTTGGCTGTGGGGCCTTTACCCACAGCTTGAACTCTCTCCAAATCTTATCAAGGTTTTAAAAATAACTCTAAAATAACAGTTTAGACAGCCACATTAAACCATTCCTGAGAACAGATGACCTCAACAGTATTTCCTGAGGAATACTTTCTACTATTCAACTTGTTTTAGCCTCTATAACTCTAAGATTTTTCATTTTTAAAAGAAGCAACAAAGTGTTTCTTCTACACACAAAAGACAGTAGCAAATATCAAAGTGTTGACCCAATAGAAAAATCTTCCTTATGAAATTATTGTCTGCAGAAAAAAAATTTCAGAATCTCAATAATGATAAAGATTCAAGAATAGCCGAATGTTAAGTTGATTTTTGTTTTTGTTTTTTTTTTATTTCAGCATATTATGGGAGTACAAATGTTTAGGTTACATATATTGCCTTTGCCCCGCCGGAGTCAGAGCTTCAAGCGTGTCCATGCCCCAGACGGTGCATACCACACCCATTAGGTGTTATATACCCAACCCCCTCCTCCATTCTCCTAGTGCCCATCAATACATGAGTGGATTAATAAAATATAGTATATGTATACCATGGAGTTCTACTCAGCCACAAAAAACAACGGTGCTATAGCACCTCTTGTATTATCCTATATAGAGCTGGAGTCCATTCTACAAAGTGAAGTATCACAAGAATGTTGTTAATTTTTAAAACTAATCAAGAAATGAACAAGCATGGTCACAGCAGCTTTATTTTTAAAAGCAAAACAAAAGAAAGCAAAAGAAAAATTCAAAAATCCATCGGCAGTAGATGGATAAATTACTTGTGGTAAATTCTTACACTAGAATACTACACAGCAACAAAAAAGAATAAACCATGGCACATACAACAACATGGGTGAATTTTGCAGACATAATGTTAAGTGAAAGAAGCAAATCTTATAATACTGGTTATTTTCAAGGGATATTAATGGGGAAGAAGCACAGGGGAATGTTCTGGGGTATTGGAAAGGCTTTATAAACTGGGTGGTGTTTACATAGGTTTACACGTATGTGAAAATTTCTTGTGCTATACACTTAAGAGGAGTGGACTTTACCATGTTTAAATTATACCTCAATAAATAAGTAAAATAAAAAACTAATCAGGCTTTGGACATGAACTGTCATTCCTCAATTACAGAAGGCTTCATTATGGGGTGTGTGATTGTCACCAATAAAACATTAGTATAACATATTTGTATTTAATATTGCCATTGGAGTAATTGCCTATGTTTTATTCTTTGGATAATAGTTTCATTGTTGTTGTTTTTCAGGAAAATTCAAAAACTTCTTTATGTTTTTAAACCAAACAAAGCTTGGTTGTGTTAAAGCTTAGACAGTCCTGACAGCTTCACATTTATTTAATTCCACACCATCAAGTCCTTTTCCATTGTCATGAGAGTTGGCTATGGGTGTAGTGAGAAGAAAATGGCCTTTGAAATGATCATCTCTAGATAAGAATCCCTATTCTACCAATCCCTGCAAGAAGACCACATCTAGACAAACCACACCAGCTAGAAATCACGTCACCTCCCTGAACCTCTGTGTTCTCATCTGCAAAATGGAGATGATGTCTTCATTACAGAGTTATTATGAGAATTAGTTGGGATAAAGTTTATAAAACTCTTGGTAGATACTTTTTAAGTGGGAACTATTACCAAACAGAAGTGAGCATTTATCTAAATCATTATTCTAAGAATATCTTAAGTATCCTCAAAGCCTCAAAGATTTACATCAAAGAAATGCAGGAAAGGTCAAAACTTTTGTCTATATTTATTGTATTAACATCAGTATAATCTTTGACTCAGCCCTGACCCCAACAGTAGGTCTTGACTTCCTCTGCAGCTTATTTTGGCATCCTCACCCACTCTGGGCATCCCTCACTTGAACAGAGCATTTCTCCTCTCCTGCAAACACCTTTAGTACCACATGAACGAATGCTTAGACAGCACTCCAGGGCCTGGAGCTTCAGCTTCTGTCCCCAAGAGCCTGCCTATAGCATCTGTCCACAAAGATCTCTTGCTACCAACCATCCCCCTCCGCGCCCCCCCCCCCACTGAATGTGATATTTACTCAATAGTTTTCAAAATAAAATATGACTTGGCGGGGCGTGGTGGCTCACGCCTGTAATCCTAGCACTCTGGGAGGCCAAGGCAGGAGGATCGCTCAAGGTCAAGAGTTGGAGACCAGCCTGAGCAAGACAAAGACCCAAGTCTCTACTGAAAATAGAAAAGAAATTAGCTGGACAACTAAAAATATATAGAAAATATTAGCCGGGCATGGTGGCACATGCCTGTAGTCCCAGCTACTCAGGAGGCTGAGGCAGGAGGATCGCTTGAGCCCAGGAGTTTAAGGCTACAGTGAGCTATCATGATGCCACGGCACTCTAGCCAGGGCAACAGAGGGAGACTCTGTCTCAAAAAAAAAAAGTAATACACATAAATTGAAAGAAAAAAATTTTATATTATTCTTAAATAATCACACTAACAGATATGTGCCAGTCTAGCACAGCATAACTTTTTAAACTTTGGAAACAGATTGAAAGCTGCTACCAGCATTTCTTGTTCTACATTGAGTTTCAGGAGTTATTTCCTTTTCATCACAGCAACTTTAAAAAAACCCAGCTTTCCAATGATATGACATAATCTAAAGCAATGTTGCAGTCTAATATTTAAATATATAAACTACCCTAGCTAGTATGTTGTACAATGTCCAAGAGATCTTAAGTTTCTCTGTTTCTCTCAAAATTTGTCCCATGACCGCTTGTGAGTTTACTGTGGCATCTCATTCCCAGAGCACCTCTGTGCACTAAGACAAAGGGATTAGGACAATGAACCCCTAGACACATTGAAATTAACTATGGTAAAGGCATTTATAATGGCCTAATACACATAGCTCTGAGAAGCTATAATGAAGTCAAAAGTCCATCACTCAAGAGCCTGTTTATTTCCTCTTGGGCACTTGAGATAATGTCTTCAGAAACATTTTGAAAATTCTGAGGCATTCTGACAACAGTATTTGCAGAATTAGCTGGTGAAAAAGCTGTCCTCTAGAATGTAAGTTTCAAGAGGCCAGGGAGTTTTATATCCTCAATGCCTAGAATACCTTCTCTATATAATTGGTCCTTAGTAAATATTTAATGAATTAACGGATAAAAGAGAAATGGACTAATTTACATTTTGGACTCTTGTTGTTTTTCACAGAGTTGCAGAGTTGGCTTGGGTTTCATGCTTTTCTCTGGATGTCTTTGATTTGCTCGGTATCCTTCCAAATGCAACCTAAGCCATAGTGTGGTTAGAGATTATATATGTAAAAGTGCCTACCACATAGGTGTGCTCAGTAAGTAGTTCATTTAATCTTTTTTTTATAGGGAGCTAAAGTATGATGGTGGTGAGAAAATAGGCTTTCGAGTAGGACAAATCTGGGTTTGAATTTAGTAGACAATTATAAAATTTCTCTGAGTCTCAGTTCTTTTAATATGTAATGCAGGAATAAACATCTTATTATATATGATTGCTGTAAGGGTTAAATAATGCACTAGTACAATGCTTGAAACATAGGAAGTATTAAAGAAAACTATTATCCTAATAGGTAATTTTCACTTTACTTGGCTCATCTCATTCCTCTCTCTGAAGGTGAGTTTCAAGGCATATAAATAAAACTGTACATATGTACCTCAGGCACATGCTACCTTAGGACCTTTGTGCTGGCCTGGAATGCTCTTCCATTACATGCCCACTTCCTTCCTATGAGTCTTTGCTCAAATTTACCTTCTTAGTGAGGCCAAAATGGAACTTCCTATTTATAATTGCACACCTCTATACTCCTAACCATGATCAGTTTTTTTCCTTAACACTTATCATCTTTTAACATACTATTTTCTATGTTGTATATTTCAGTCTGCCCTTACAAGAACATAAACTCCAGGAGGGAAGAGATTTTTGTCTGTTTTGTTCACTGATACCTAAGGATGTAGATCAGTGCCCAACACAGGATAGGCACTCAATAAATATTTGTAAAATTGAATTGACTTGATTTATATTTCCACTGAATTTTATACTTTTTAGTTTGGATCCGTTTAATTTGTCAGCATGATTTTAAAAAATGATTACCTATTTTTGCCCTCTTTTAAGTGTGACCCATCACCCACATTCCATGCAACCAGTGCTCACTGGGGAGAGCTCCAGGCACCCAGCCTGGTTCAATTACTAGCTGTGTGAACCTTGGTAATTTACTTAGCCTCTCTGTGTCTCAGTTGCATCACCTATACATGGGAGTAGAAGCCTGCTCTACTCCATAAAACTGTTGTGCGGATGCAATGAGGTAATATACATGAAGTGCCTACAACAGCACCCAGCACACATCCAATAAATATTAGCTATTATATTATGATTATATTTACAGCTAATTCCAGGACCCTCTCCCCTCAGTTCTGTTATGTATCTTTATTGCTCCCTTGCTGGGGTATTCATTCTCTCCTGATCCACCCCTTCTTGCATTTCCCACCTCTTATCCAACAGTTCTGAAACTGATGTCAAGGTCTTTTCAGCTCCAACTTTCCTCTTTTCTTCACTAACATTTTTTTTTTCCTTTGCATTTTCCATTTGACATTAGGCCCAAACTGCTTTCAGAAGCTTCAAGTAACTCCCTGACTAATCTGTGCCTGGACTAAAGCTTTCATGTTTTAACAATGTGATACTAAGAAAAATTCCCATGGAAACAAGAGAGAAAAATTTCTCACAAGTTTATTTGGCCTTAATCTAGAACTATTTTAATACTACCTTTTATCACATAACTTACTCCATTTCATTCTAAGTTTTATTTTGTTTTGCTTTGTCTCTAAAGTGTGGTTTCTTGTGCTTATACAATTTTAAAAAGAAAGTAATTTCAGGTCTTGTAAAACAATTTGGTTTGCCTTGAAATTGATTTAGAAATTCCTTAATATGTATATGCTTTCTGAGCTTCATTCTGAGGCCAGGGGAAAAGAAAATATCCTATTCCCCGGGTAGGTTGTGCCATCTTATCTTGGGCTGTGAAGTCTGCCCTACCTCATGCCACCAGTCTCAGGGAAAGGAAGCTGCCAGAGAACTTGGCTAAAGGTGGGGAGTAAAAGGTCCAAAGGATTAAATTTCTGGCTCCCAAAATAACCCTGAGTACGCCTGCCACCTCCAAATCAGGCCCTGCACGCTTTTCATGGTGGCAGAGTGCCACCTCTCTGGCCTGATATCAGGGGGCCCTGATGAGCCACGGATGCCTCTCTATCTCCACAGGACAGCCCCCTAGAGAGGCTGGAGAACCCACTGAATTAACTGTGGACATGCAAAATGCATTTTCTCTTTTCTTACTCCCTCATAATTTTTATTCTTTAATCTCCTCTCTTCTGTCTTCTCCACCCGTCTCCAGGCTACTGGAAGGCTCCACAATAGTGTTTTCCAAAATTCAGTAATTTGAGTACCACTGTCATGATATTCCCCTCAGCCCCATCATATCCAAATCCCACCTGTACTATTTCTTTGTTAGGTCACTTTTTCACTTAAAAATTTTAAAGTCTAGCTATTAATGTATAGCACTGCTTCAAGTTTAAAACCAGTTTCCTTACCATAAATAGAAGGCTCCCTTATAAATATAATGAAAACAAAAATATATAGTAATGGAATTTTAGTGGGATATGGCTTCTTGCTGCAGGCCTTTTGCTTGAATCCTGCTGTTAGGTTAAGGAATGCTGGAGAGGTGTTAAAGACTTATCAGCATCAAAGTGAGACTTGATCTTTGAAATACAGACATGGAAAGAGGATCCAAAAGAAAACTTTTTTCATTTATTTTGTAATGCCATGTCTACATACGGCCTAAGCATTTCCCCCTTTGGGAAACATTACTTTGATTTTTAGACTCACAAAGGTAAATAAATTTGCTGGAATCTGATAGGCTTCATCCCATTCCTTCAAGAACTGACTATACTATTTGCTAACTGTACTCAAAAACTTTTTGCACATTTTTTCTCATTATTTGCTCACAGCTTTTGACCAACTACCAGAGAATGTTTTGGATACAGGACTAATTCCTGTGGATCACGGAATGTGACCGACGAATGGGACTTGGTATGTCATCTGGTCCAAATCTTGACCCATCTCCATTTTCCCTGAAAGGTTCGGTGCCGAGGGCGATTTGCCCAAGGTCACAAAGAGAGTGGTCTAATATTTTGGTTCCTGCAGCCCAGAGAATAAGCTATCCCGTTCCTCAGGAGGCTCGGTGAAAGGTTGCCTGGCCGGCAGAAGGCCAAACTTCTCGCCTCCACCGTGTTGATCGCGGTTGCCATGGCAGCGGCTTATTGTTCTCCGCCTCGTCTTGGTGACGTCAGGGGACCAGTGTCCAATGGGAAAGCAGCCCGTCGTCACGCACCGCCTTTCCCGGCGGGCACCGCCTTCGCGGCCGCGAGGAGGCGTCGCCAGTGCGGCTGAGGTAGGCTCGGCTGGCGGCCGGGGCGAGTTACATCGTTTTCCAATCTGTCCGCGTCCGCCGCCGCCCAGGACAGAAACAGAATGTTCAGGATGCTGGGCAGCAGCTTTGAGGATGATCCTTTCTTCTCGTGAGTGTCGAGGGCCAGGGGCCCGCGGTCGCGCGGGAATTCAGGAGTCTTGAAGGGGGGGCCATGGGAAGGGAAAAGAGCGACTTGAAGCGGGCGAGAGGGAATTCAGGGTGACTACAGGGGCCGGTTTGCGGGAGAGAAGAACTTGGGGGCTTGCGAGGGAAAAGAGGGGAGGATTTGAGGACGATGTGGGGGCGTGAGGTGGAAAGAGGTCTGGGCGGCCTCCCTCAGACACACACGGGCAGTGCCGGTTGCTCTCAACTGGCCCAAATGCGGGTCCCCCCCCCCCCCCATGCTGCGAGGGCTTTGCAGGTGAGGGTAACTGCCATCTCAGTGGAAGTTCTAGTGAGAACTGTGCTCAAAGGACCCTTTCCACACCAGTTTAAATTCTGAATCGGGGCGGGAATATATTATAGGGTGGCAATTCCTTGAGAAAGGAAACATTTTTAAAACAGCATTTTTCATGCCCTGTGAGAGCATAACAAAGAAAGAGAGTTGCGCGCTCTCAAAGTGGTTAGAAGTTGCCAAGTGCACTGTTCTCGTTGCTCGCTTTGTTACAAAGCTAGCCTTGTTTGTGAAGGGACTCCTCTTTCTGTCAAAAGTAGAAATAGGGCGGTGAAGCAGATACGGGTGCATTTAATACCTCAGGTAAACAAGTGCCATTACCCTGTGAAAGGTTCCCAGTGAAATAATGTGATACCCTAGGAAGAAGGCATTCAGAAATTAGTTGCACTCTAATCTAGTTTTCTGTTTTGTTTTGTTTTTTTAATTCTTCCTTTGGCCATTATATAAAGATAATAACATACTCTAGTTGGATCCCTAAGACAGGAAGATACTTTTTTGCCCAAGGGTTTTGCCAGTTAGAATTTTGACTTGGTGTCTAGTTCATTTGATCCCTGTGCAACATGGAAACATTTTTAAAAAGGTTTTAAAATGTTCACAGTTTGCTTCATGGATTTTTTTATGTTTTTAAGGAAAAATGGTATATTGGCTTAAATGTGTCAGTACTAATTTAAAACAAAATAACATTAAAGTAATAATTGAAAAGATAAGCAGTAGAAAATGAAATGATTAATATAGAAAATTAAAATTAATTTTTTTCTAAAGGTTATTTATTATAATTAAGGACTATATGGACTCAGGAAAACTTATGCCACTTTTAACTTGTCAATATCATTTTAAGAAGTTTAAAATATTGTATTATTATGATTTTCTCTTTTAAAAGCCTCTGAGAGATATACCCATAGATTTCGTTGAGCTGTTTTAAGTGGTTCTTATGTAAATGTGATGTCAATACAATGGGTAATGATTAAGATTGTGATAGACAATTTTAGAGTTGTATTATATCCTTGATTATACCAAAAGGAGCAATGGCCTTAACTAAACCGTGAATGTGTAATTAGTATCGTCTTTAAAATGTCTAGCAGAAGTGTAATTTAAACTCTTGGGTGACTCTTTCTGAGCAAGGCAATGAACCCAAGAGTCAGGGTCAGAAATAGTAACAGACCACAAATAGTAGGCATACATCAAAGAACACTCTTCCCCTGTGCTCAGGACGAAAAGGACCATCAGTTTCACGTCAATCGGTCTTTCAGTCATCACTAGCTGTAGCCTTCTTCAAATGCAGGCAGCCATATTATAAAAATTTAAGGTAAAGTGATTGCAGTGAACTTCATAATCTGATTCATGCTTATAATTTTTTGACAATTATATTTAAACACACTTTTGGGGGTAAGGGACAAAGAGAATGTGAGTTTATATTTATTTCAGGTAATTTGTTATTTGACCCACTGCTTTTACCACAACCTTCAAACAAAGTGGGTATCCATTTCTTCAGTCAAACATCAGGAATTCATAAAGGTGACAAACTCCTTATTAAATCATCCACTGACCTTAGGAACACAGAAGGGAAGTAGAACACATAGCTCATACCCACCATCTTTTATATAAATATTGTCCCTGTTGATAACACTGTGTCTGATCATTGGGCTATTTTAGCATAGAAAGTAGTCAATAAATATTGTTTAATGATTATCTGGTATCCTTTATTCTCTGTCTTGTCAATCTGATGTTTTTGATTGCTGAAAATAATTATCATTTGCATTCAACAAATGCCATTACTGATATTGGCATTTTCTAATTAGAACATTACTATTTTAAAAATAATCCATTAGTTCACAATCAAGGATAGTCAATATAAGCAAACTCTACTGATTTACTGATTATTCAGAAGTGGACACACAAAAATATATACTTCTTGGATGTAAAATTAGAATTACTAAATAATGTGAGACTGATAATATACTGTGGTTAAACTGTTAAATACTTAAAAGATTTGAGTAAAAAAATTAAAATCTGTAGTTTTGAATTCAAATATATTCAATCTCAATATTTACCTTCTTATAACAGTGCATCTTAAATTTTTCATCATAAAATTAAAGGTAAATGTTAAAAGTGATATTTTAAAATTTGATGTTTTATTTACATACTTGGCATTTTTTAATGTTGGTATCTTACCATGTTTCAGCACTGAAATTATTTCAGTGAAAATTTGCCTTACGGTATATTCTGATACACTTTCTTAAATAATACTTGTAACTTGCTTAAAAACAACTTCCTGGCATGTAGTTTTCTCTCAAGAATACTATTTTTCCCTCACATTTGTATTAGCTTAAGAATAGGTATTAATACACGGTTAAGTAGATAAGTATAGACAGGAAGATCAATTTGATGTTAAAATGGTTTTGGTATCTATCCTATACCCTAACGAACATTGATTATTTAGTATAAAAGTTTATATATATTTAGTATGATAGAGAATTTTCTATTTGGAACAGAAACAAGAACTTTGAATCTTCTGAGCTACAGATGTATATTTCTGATCAAGCAAGTCTCCAAAGAATAATATTAAATATGTTACCACTTACCAGCTATTAGAGATTAAAGGCTCAGAAGCAGACTGACAAATCTGTCAGCCTTATTTTTAATCATAAATTATTGTTATCTTTTCTTTAAACCACCGAACTCTTCACATAAGCATCATATGTTTGATGACCAGTCTTTGGTTAAAGTACCCCCAGCATGCATTCATAGGATATTACTTCTTCCATCTCTTTACTCTCAGCAGGAGCAAAAACTTAAATATTTATAATTTGTTTTTAAAAATTGTTAGAAATATTTGTTTACTTGGTATTTTGGAGGTAGTTGGATTTATTAAAGGATACTTCTTTGACCTATGCACAGACTGAGTTGAAAGTGAATGTATTCCAGGTACAAGACATGCATTGACTATTTTCTTGATTGAGAACATTCTCATAGCAGGAAATAAAATAAAATCACCTTATTATATAAGCTTTTGTAAACAATGTTCAAGGTTACTTACATTTTTGTTTCAGACATGCAGTCTGAGGTAATCTTCACCAAAATGTCATAGTTTGGTTCTAATTAGTATTCTGCCCCATAGACCTCTCACTATTTTCAAGGTCCCACTTTATGTTTTATGTTAGGACCCTGAATAGCAACTGATTTTTAGCACCTACTGTGATTGTTCTCAGAAATATTTAAATATAGAAATTTCTTATAAGTGAATTTTAGAGATTTCAACATTATATTTGATAGAATGAGGCACGATAAACCGTGAGCTGAATTTCTAAGATACATTATTCATTTGGAACATTCTTTGGTTCATTAGATAAAAACCGTTGAATTAGGAACTGAGGAGCACGACATGACTATGGCATAGTTTGTGGGTCAAGGAATGCCATTTGGTAGCATTTACCACATAATAATGCCTAGTTCTATCAATGAATCTTATATAATAAATACTCATGAAAAAGGAGGGAGGTATTTATAGAATGGCAAGGGGGATAGTCATTCCTACAACTCTCTTGATATCAAAGTTTTCTGCCACATCAACATTTTAAATTATGTTTCTAGACAGTGGAAAAATAGAATTGCCTTGTGGAAATGTAATTTATTTTTCAAATATTTCTTAAGTTTCTACTATAGGCCCAACCCTGTGGGCTCTCTTTTAAATTAGTAGAAGTCACGGCCCCTGCCCTTAAGATCCATTTTTAATGTTACATGCATTATTTCTAGTATCAAAACTTGGATCATCTGATCTGTTTTCATATGAACAAGAGAGCCATAACAATCTGTTTTTGCAGCTATTAAGTATAATGGAAAAGGAATCTATAGTCTTATACAGACCAAAGACAATTGTAACTTGGGCAAAGTATGTAAGTACAGAGAGGACACACTTAAAAATAGGAACTTGGCCAGACATGGTGGCTCACGCCTCTAATCCTAGCACTTTGGGAGGCTGAAGCGGGAGGATTGCTTGAGGCCAGGAATTCAAGACCACACTGAGCAAGAGGGAGGCCCCTTCACTACAAAAAAATAGAAAAATTAGCTGGGTGTAGTGGCACGTGCCTATAGTCCCAGCTACTCGGAAGGCTGAGGCAGGAAGATCATTTGAACTCAGGAGTTTGATGTCACTGCACTCTGGCTTGGATGACAGAGTGAGACCCTGTCTCAAAAACAAACAAAACAAAACAAAAACCCAGGAACTTATTCTGAAGGGAAACGTTACCAGCCCTTTAGAAAAACAAACCAAAAAACAAACAAACAAAAAAACCCTTTTGTGTTGAAATCATTCCCAAGAGACCCAGAATCAGTCTAAGAGTTAAGACATAAACACTTTTGTGGGGGAAGTGGGCAACAATTTATTTTTCCTATCTTGTGATATACTCTGAAGGTAAATAATGTGGAGTAGAGAAAGTACATTTGGAACCCCATTTCATTCAGTTTGGTGGTTGTTTGAGTCAACAGTGCTGAAAGATGTATTGTCATTGTAATAGTATAAGTAAATTTTTCCTGATTTAAATGAAAATGCATCCTCTTGGAAAATGTGAAAACTATAGAAAATTTGGTAAAGGACATAATGCAACCCATTATTCTGGTGTATTTTGTTTCTGTTATCCACATATGAATTTTTTTCCAAAATTGGGACTAAACTTTATGGTTTAATATTGTTTTTCCTCAAAATATACCTAAATATTCTGTGTTTTTTCTCATAATATATCATGAGCATTTTCCTAGTCTTTAAGTTATTTTTAAAGTGTGACTTTAGAGTCCACAAAATATTGCATCCTGTGGATGTACAAAAAAACATTTTTCACATAAATCTTTAACCACATTTCAGATTATTACTTTTGACTGTTTTGTGTATATGAAATGGCTAGTTTGTGGGGTATGAACTTTTTAAAGCTGTGATTCTTCAAGTTTGTTTTCCTAGAAGAATGAAACATTTTCAAAAGAGAACAATATGAAAGCTTAAAAAATATAAAAACTATTAAGTTTTTATTTGAGAAAACAAGCCATAGCTTATATTCATTTTAAAAGTATTGAAACAACTCTTGGTTACCACACAGGTTTTTTGAGGGCTTTGATAAGAGTGAATTCAAATTAAACAAGAGAAATCTTAAAGTCTTATCTCTAAGCAGCTGCTGTTCTGGCTAGGCATGAATTAAACTCACTAGAAGGTCCAGCCAGATTTCTTTCTTTTTTTTTTTTTTTTTTTTTTGAGACAGAGTCTCACTCTGTTGCCCAGGCTAGAGTGAGTGCCGTGGCGTTAGCCTAGCTCACAGCAACCTCAAACTCCTGAGCTCAAGCGATCCTCCTGTCTCAGCCTCCCTAGTAGCTGGGACTACAGGCATGCACCACCATGCCCGGCTAATTTTTTTTTTCTATATATATTTTTAGCTGTCCATATAATTTCTTTCTATTTTTAGTAGAGATGGGGTCTTGCTCTTGCTCAGGCTGGTCTCGAACTTCTGAGCTCAAACGATCCGCCCACCTCGGCCTCCCAGAGTGCTAGGATTACAGGCGTGAGCCACCGCGCCCGGCCCAGCCAGATTTCTTACTGAATGGTTCAGACAGGTGCAAATGCTAGAATATAGGTTCACTTTTGTCTTAATGCTTTTTCCAAAAGGTAGTCTTTTGTTCATATCACTCAAAAAATAAAAAAGTTGTTTTTTAGTATTTGCTGTACATATGGATAACCTACCTCTACTTAACTAAAGAAAATTCTAGGCAACATTTTAAATGGCCCACATTTAGTTGATTAATTTTTAGCCTGATTATAATGCAATGAGAAATATAAATCCCACTAAATTTTGTTTCTGTAGGAAAGTAATAGCAGTTTAACACTCACATATTCACAGAACAAAAGCTAGTATTCCCTGAAGTATTTTCTTCATTGCAGTCAAATCTCATCCACATGTCTAAAGGAAAAGTTGACTGGTTTTGTTGGTAACTGTATGTTAATAAGAACAAACATTTTAATTTCCACACTTGTAACTATGCTCTAAGCTCTAAATGTACAATGATATGGAGCTCTAAGCAAAAGGACTGCTTTTGAAACATCAAATGGCATGAAATCTTTTAACCCCATGCAGTTCTATTTATTTTTATTATGAAATATTTCATAAATGCTACAAAGATATAACAATACTCCAGAATAATATGGTTTTTGAGATGAGAATTAGAAAGAAATTGTTACTTAGACAACTCATTTATGTGTCTTAAAACTACTTGAAATTCTTTTTCCTCAAATAAAGAGTGGGGAGATACATACATTAAATATTGATTCCTTAATTTTAAAGTAGCTTTTAGTCTTCAGATCTTGATTTGGGAAAGCATAAAACAACTCCCTTTCTGCCCTCTTGAGCTACTGAGTGTGTGCTATCAATCCATTTAATTTGTAAATTGCCATATAGTGCTAGTTGCCTATATTAATAGTGCAACTATAGAATAGTGATTCTCAAATGTTTAACAGGTAGAAAATCTAGAAACAGTAGTCTGTTAAATTCTCTATGCCCCTCACTCCTATTAATAAGACAAACATGGGGATTTGCTTTTGGAAGTTCCAAGACGGTGGATGATAAAAACTGCCAGCCAGAGTGTCTCTGCAAGAAAGACAGATTTTAGAAGAAAGTGAAAAAAAATAAACAGGCAGACAAACATAGATTGAATGAGGGTTGGAAGGAAGGGTACCTGAAAATGCAGGAGACCCCATGGGAAGAAGTTGTGGAGCTCCACAGGAAGATGAACTGGAAGGAGAAAGGCCCCCAAAAGGCTTGAAGACCAGTGACCAGGGTAGGTGGAGCAGTTCAAGTTCCCCTCCCTTACATCTTGGACTGCTGGTGGGCTCCTGAGTGGTTGGAGAGACCTGCCAATACCATCCCAGAGATGGCTGCCAGCAGTGAGTGATGAGGCTCTTGCAGACAGGGCATCAGGCTTCCAGCTGCCTCAGGGCACCTTCCAGCCCGCAGACCTCAGCTGATTGGCAGGCACCATATTGCTTCATTCTCCCCTTCCCCTTCCCTCCCTGCAGCCACTGAGAGAGGCAATTTAGCCACCACCCGGAGGTATGTGAAGGGAAGGGGACCTTTCCTTTTGGGGCCCTCAGCGGACTGGGGGTTAACTCAGACTGTGAGCTCCCTACCTGGCAGCCCTCCCAGGTGCTGCTTCCTTGGTGACTTCAGGAGAGCAGGGCAAATCCTAAGGCGGAGACACATTGATCCAGCTTGGGTAACCCATGGGTGACTTGAGACCAGCACTCTTCTCCCTGGCAGGTTCAAGGATTGATCTCTGGGGCCCAGGGGACAGGCCTGCTGACCAGATTCCATACACCCTGGTCTCCCCTGGTCTCCAGTGCATTGCCCCAGGGCACAGAAAGGATATTTTTCAATGAGCCTACTGAGATATGTGTGCCTTGGGAGGCAGATCAGCATGCTTGAAGGGCAACCCTCCTCCTACTCCCATGGGAAGGCCCAGCTCAGGCTGGGACCCTGGGCAGGGAACCTCCCAGCCCCCATCACAGACAAGGAGAGATCCACTGGCTTGAGGTCCTGCCTGCTGGCAGAGGCCCGGGAGAAACTCTAGAATAGAGAAGGGTGGAAAAGAGTGAGGCCTGATTGAGATTGCAGGTCTCAGCCCCATCCCCACATGCAGACTTTTCAGCTAAGTGAGGCCATTTCAGCCCCTCCCTGACAGCTTTGCCCAGAAGCAAAGAACAGGCCTTTGACCCCTGCTAATAGCATTTGTGATGCTTGAGGGCAGGCTCTCCCCACCCAGCTCCACCGAGACTCACTTCCCCACCTTCCTCCACTGAGGTGGAGAATAAGACACACCTGGAAGTTCCCAGGGCCCCACCCACTACCTGAGGCAATAGAATGCCTCTCCAGAGGAACAAGAACTAGTTACAGGACCCAAAAGCAACACTGCAGCCTGCTCCTTTCAGCAAGCACCACCTACTGACAGGGAGGTCATTCTGCACACCCTTTAAGTGCATCTCCTGACTCATCATACAGGGTGTGGTCGAAACTCACCTACTGGCTCAGAGACTAAATGGGGTGTGTCATTATTCTAATGAAAATCTAAAGATAAGAAGCCAATCCAGATGGGAAGGAATCAGAGAAAGAATTCTGAAAGTATGAAGAATCAAATGGAAAGTACACCCCCAAAGGGGAGCACCAGCTCTCTAGCAATGGACATCAACCAAATTCAGAACACTAAAATGACAGAAGAATTTCCAACATGGATTGTAAAACAACTCAATAATATGCAAGAGAAAATGAATAACTAACACAAAGAAACCACAAAAAAAAATTCCAGGACTTCGAAGAAAAGTTCACTAAAGAAATTGAAATATCAAAGAAAAATCAAACCGAATTTCTGGAAATGAAGAATTTATTCAAGGAATTATAAAACATATTGGAAAGCCTCAAGAACAGGGTAGATCAAACAGAAGAAAGAATCTCAGGGATTGAAGATAACACTTTTCAATTAAATAAGTCAGTCACAGAGATAGAGCAGAGAAATAAGAGAAAAGAGCAAAGCCTACAAGAAATGTGGGATTATGTGAAGAGGCATAACAGGAGAATCATAGGCATCCCTGAGGGTGAGGAAGAAAATACACAAGGGTTGAATAAACTATTTGAGGATATAATAGAGGAAAATTTCCCAGGCCTTGCTGAAAATCTAGATATCTAGGTACAAGAAGCTCAAAGGACTCCTGGGAGAGTCATGCAAACAGGAAGACACCATGACACACTGTCATCAGACTGACCAAAATAGTCACCAAAGAGGCCCTCCTACAGCTGTAAGGCAAAAGAAGCAGGTAACCTACAAAGGAAAACCCATCAGAATAATAGCAGACTTCTCAACTGAGACCTTACAAGCAAGAAGAGACTGGGGCTGCATTCTCACTCTTCTCAGACAGAAAATGCCCAGCCTAGAATCTTATACCCTGCAAAACTAAGTTTTGTATACGAAGGAGAAATAAAGACCTTCTCAGACAAACAAAGACTGAGGGAATTCATCAAGACAAGACCTGCCCTCCCGGAAGTACTCAAAACAGTGTTACACACGGATCAGCACAATAAACACTCACGAATGTAAAATCATCCAAAAGCTAAAGGTCAAAGGCCAGATACCACAATGGCTCAATAGAGAAAACAAAGCAACAAAGTTCAATTCAACAGGATGAACAGAAATTTGCCCCGCTTATCAATTCTCTCAATAAATGTGAATGGCTTGAAATGCCCACTAAAGAGACATAGGCTGGCCGAATGGATAAATATACACAAGCCAAGTATCTGCTGTCTTCAGGAAACACATCTAACCCACAAGGATGCATTCAGACTCAAGGTGAAGGGATGGAAAACAATATTTAAAGCAAATGGAAGTCAAAAGAAAGTTGGCATGGTGGTTCTGATTTCAGATAACTTAGTCTTCAAATCAACAAAAGCAATGAAAGAGGGTCACTGCATAATATGAAGGGTACAATTCAACAAGAAGACATAACACTTCTAAATATTTATGCACCTAACTCAGGTGCACCCAGATTCATAAAGCAAATCCTACTTGATCTAAACAAAATGATAAACAGCAACACCATAATAGCCGTAGACTTCAGCACCCCTCTGCTAGAACAGGACAGATCCTCCAAACAGAAAATAAACAAAGTAACAATAGACTTAAATAGAACCCTAGAACAAATGGGCCTGACTGACATTTACAGAACATTCTACCCAGAAACCACTGAATATACATTTTTCTCATCAGCTCATGGAACATTCTCTAAGATTGACCATATCCTAGGCCACAGAGCATTTCTCAAAAAATTAAAAATATAGAAATTATATCATGCATTTTCTCAGGCCACAGTGGAATAAAATTAGAAATCAACTCATAGAAACTCTCATCTCTACACAAAGTCATGGAAACTAAACAACCTTCTGCTGAATGATTATTCCATTAAGGAGGAAATCAAGATGGAAGTCAAAAGATTCTTTGAACTAAATGACAAAGGAGACACAAGTTTTCAAAATCTGTGGGACACAGCTAAAGCAGTCCTGAGAGGAATATTTGTATCCATACATGTCTACATCCAAGAGATCACAAATAAACAATCTAATGTATCATCTCAAAGAACTGGTAAAGGATGAGCGAACTGACCCCAAGCCCAGCAGAAGAAAAGAAATAACAAAGATCAGAGCAGAGCTAAATAAAATTGATAATAAAAAAAACTATATGGAAGATTAATAAAATAAAAAGTTTGTTCTTTGAAAAAATAAAATTGACACGCCTCAGGCTAGATTAACGAGAAACAGAAAAGAAAGAACTCTAATAAGCTCCATCAGGAATGAAAAAGGAGATATTACAACTGATGCCACGGAAATACAAAATATCATCTATGAATATTTTAAAAACCTATATGCACATAAACTGAAAAATATGGAGGAAATCGACAAATTCTTAGAAACATACAGCCTCCCTAGGCTCAGTCAAGAAGAAATAGAATTACTAAACAGACCAATATCAAGTACCGAAATTGAAACAGCAATAAAAAACTTTCCTAAAAAGAAAAGTCCCAGACCAGATGGTTTCACACCTGAATTTTACCACAGATACAAACAAGAACTGGTGCCTATCCTGCAGAAATTATTCCACAACATTGAGAAAGATGGAATCCTCCTCAACACATTTTATGAAGCCAACATCACCCTGATACCAAAACCAGGAAAGGATGCAACAAAAATAGAAAACTACAGAACAATATCCCTAATGAATATAAATGCAAAAATTCTCAACAAAATCCTAGCAAAACGAATTCAGGTGCTTATCAAAAAAAATAATCCATCATGACCAAGTGGGCTTCATCCCAGAGATGTAGGGATGGTTCAACATATACAAATCTATAAGTATAATTCACCACATAAATAGAAGCAAACACAAAGACCATATGATCCTCTCAATACATGCAGAGGAAGCATTTGACAAAATTCAACACCGTTTTATGATAAGAATGCTTAAGAAGATAGGCATAGATGGGACGTATGTAAAAATGATACAAGCCATATATTACAAACCCACAGCAAGGATCATACTGAATGAGGAAAAATTGAAAGCATTCCCACTTAGAACTGGAACCAGACAAGGTTGCCCTTTATCACCGCTTCTATACAACATAGTGCTGGCAGTCCTAGCCAGAGCAGTCAGACAAGAAAAGGAAATCAAGGGCATCCAAATGGGGAAAGAAGAGGTCAAGCTATCACTCGTTGTTGACGGTATGATCTTATATCTAGAAAACCTCAAAGATTCTGCCATGAGACTACTGAAATTGATAAACAAATTCAGCAAAGTCTCAGGTAACAAAATCAATGTATAAAATCAGAAGCATTCCTATACGCCAACAACAGTCAAACTGAGAACTAAATGAAAGACTCAATACCCTTCACGATAGCAACAAAGCAAGTAAAATACCTAGGAATACATTTAACTAAGGAGGTAAAAGACCTCTACAGGGAGAACGATGAAACACTGTGAAAGGCAATAGCAGAGGATGTAAACAGGTGGAAAACCATACCATGCTCATGGGTTGGCAGAATCAACATTGTTAAAATGTCTCTGCTACCCAAAGTGATCTATAGAGTCAATGCAACTTTTATTAAAATAACAACATCATTTTTCACAGATACAGAAAAAAATAATTCTGTGCTTTATATGGAACCAAAGAAGACCCTGTATAGCAAAAACAATCTTAAGCAAAATGAACAAATTGGGAGGCATTGATTTACCAGATTTCAAGCTATGCTACAAGGCTATAGTAACTAAAACAGCATGGTGGTACTGACACAAGAACAGAGAAGTAAACCAATGGAACAGAACTGAGAACCCAGATATAAAACCATCCTCATATAGCCATCTGATCTTTGACAAAGCAGACAGAAACATACACTGGGAAAAAGAAACCTTATTCAATAAATGGTGCTGGGAAAACTTGATAGCCACATGTAGAAGACTGAAATAGGATCTGCACCTCTCACAAAAATCAACTCAGTGGATAACAGAGTTAAACCTACAGTGTGAAACTATAAGAATTCTAGAAAAAAATGTTGGAAAAACTCTTATAGACATTGGCTTAGGCAAAGAATTTATGAGGAAGACCTCAAAGGCAATCACAGCAACAGCAAAAATAAATAAATGGGACCTGATCAAATTAAAAAGCTTCTACACAGCCAAGGAAACTATCACGAGAGCAAACAGACAACCTACAGAATGGGAGAAAATATTCTCATGTGAGAAAATACACATCCCATAAAGGGCTGATAACTAGAATCTATATAGAACTCAGGAAAATCAGGAATAAAAAATCAAACAACCCTATCAAAAAGTGGGCAAAGGACACGGACAGAAACTTTTCAAAAGAAGATAGACTAATGGCTAACAAATATATGAAAAAATGCTCAACATCTCTAATGATCAGTGAAATGCAAATCGAAACCAAAATGAGATATCACTTATCCCCAGTGAGAATGGCCTTTATTAAAAAGTCCGGAAACAATAAATGTTGGTGTGGATGCGGAGAGATAGGAACACTCGTATACACTGCTGGTGGGACTGCAAACTAGTACAACCTCTGTGGAAAGCAATATGGAGATACCTGAAAGAGATACAAGTAGAACTACCATTTGATCCAGCAATCCCATTACTGGACATCTACCTAAAAGAATAAAAGACATTCTATAAAAAAGACATCTGCACTAGAATCTTTATAGCAGCACAATTCACAATTACAAAGATGTGGAAACAATCCAAGTGCCCATCAATCCATGAGTGGATCAATAAAATGTGGTATGTGTATACCATGGAGTTCTATTCAGCCACAAAAAACAATGATGATATAACACCTCTTGTATTATCCTGGATAGAGCTGGAGCCCATTCTGCTAAGTGAAGTATCACAAGAATGGGAAAACAAGCACCACATGCACTCACCATCAAATTGGTATTAACTGATCAATACTTAAGTGCACATATAGTAGTAACATTCATCAGGTGTTGGGGAGGTAGGAGGGGGGATGGGTTTGTTCACGTCTAATGGGTGCAGTGTGCACCATCTGGGGGATGGACATGCTTGAAGCTCTGACTTGGGTGGGACGAAGGCAATATATATAACCTACACATTTGTATGTCTATAATATGCTGAAATAAAAGAAAAGTTTGACAAGGAAGGAATAGATAGAAATAAGGTAATAGGAAATACCCAAAGAACAATTTCTAGAACTAATGAAAGGCTGAAATCCTTGGAACCCAGATTAAAATGGCAATTTTTAAAATCTACACTTAGACCCATGATAATGTAATTTTAGTACATTAAAAATAAGAAAAGAATGATAAAGCTTCCAACGAGTTTAGATTTCTTAGAAAGAATGAGAACCAAATTGTCATCAGAACTCTCTTCAGCAACACTAGATGCAGGAAGGTGGTGGAGCAATATCCTCAAAATACTGAGGGTAAATAATGTAGATTTATATGCCCAAGTAAGCCATTTGAGTTTGAGTGTGAAATACAGAAATTTAAGCATAAGATACTAAAGAGTTTACTGTGCTCAAATTACTAAATGTTAGAATCCTGGAAGGAAACGATAAGATGTAAGAGCCAAACCAACCTCAACTTTTCTTGATAGTGAGAGATTGAACTAGAGCACTATCTGCCCTGTTCTTTCAGTAGAATAATTGTTCACCCTTTCCCTCCCTTGGAGTTAGCATGGGACAGATAAAAACCCAACTATACCTGAAGTTTTGAACTTGAATAACTCACAGAATGATTACTATGTCTTTCATAGAAATAGAGACATAAAGAGGAAAAGCAGGTTAATTTTAAAAGACAGTGTTGGAAATAATGAGGTTTAAAGAGTTATTAAAGGATAAATAGACAAATTATTTGATTTTAGCTTTATCATTATTTATAATTTATACTCCCAGTACTTTAGAAAGTATGCCAACTTCCTGGCCAATAGGAAGTTGAAAATTGGCTTTAGACCTCCAAAAGTTGGGGCTCTGTCCCCACTGCTTGGCACCATGCCTTTTACATAGGTATTGACTGAATATTTCTTAAATAAATGAGACTGTTTGCATCAAAATAAGTGGAAATTGAACAAGGGGGCCCTGCTAAATGGTTAGATTAGTATTTATTCATTTTAGGCCCTTGGAATATCTGCATCAGGATTACTTGAAGTGCTTGCTAGAATACAGATTACTGGGGCCATGCTCCAAATATACTCAGTCAAAATTCTGGGTGTATGTCTCAAGAATCTGTCATTTTAGTAAGTGCCTCTGATGATTTTTGAGCATTTTCAAGTTAAATAGTCCTTGGAGGACAGGGAAAAGAATACTGGAAAAAGGATAAAGCCTGGAGAAAGTATGTCTGGGGGACAGTGCTTTTCAATATTTAATGTCATTCACATTTAGAAGATAATTTGCACGTGAACCCTGAAGTACAAGACAGAGAGACTGATGGACTTGGAGTTAACCAGCTCCAGGATCTTTGGCATCCCCAAGGCTGAGAGTATTAACTTTTTGAGACACCAGCAACATATCTGTGATACCGAAAAGCTCTGTAAAGGGTGTGAAGGAAAAGGAACTATCAAACAAGAATTAAGGAGAAGTGTATTAATCAAGTTCATAACAGTGCATTGCTTCAAAGTTAAAGATGTTTCATGCCGCTGAAATTTAAGGAGGAAGAGAAATGACCTTTGGGTTTCAGTATTTGGAAGGTCAGTGGAATCCTTGCAGTTTTAATGCACAGGTGAAGGGAAAGAAAAAGGCATCTTCACCTCTCTCTGACTCTTACATCCTTCTTCCAGATTGAATGGTTCTTGGATTAAATTGAGTTGTCCTGCAAAATCCAGGCTGGTCTCCTTATTTTAAGGATAGCTGAATAACAACCTTAATTTCATTTGTAACCTTAATTCCCCCTTGCCATGTAACATAACATAGTCACAGGTTCTGACGATTAGGATGTGGAGGTTTTCAGGGGCACCATTATTCTGTCTACCAAACGTATGTGCATAAAAAATAACATTATTTAAATCAATTTTGAGAAAAACCATCCAGCTGTTCTTTCCCAGTCTGCATAAAGTAGTTCCAGAAGATTGAAATGCTGTAAAATACAGTTTGTAATTATTAACCTGGCACTAGCATACTGAATATGTCTATGAATGATGATTAAGAGAATAATAAAGAACATAAGCTTGAATTATGACAAGCCACAAAGAGATCCTGAAAGCATCAGCTCCTAATGAAGTATCCACCTCAATGGCAGCATTTTCTCTATACTAATGGCCTGAATTGCAACTACTAATATTATTTCTTGTTATAATTCAAGGGGATTTACAAGGTCCTGAGACTACTAAAAGATTACAAAGTTAAAAATTAAATAAGCAGCATTTATGAAATCTATGCCAACTAAAACTGTTTTAATCTAGCAAAAAAGGCTTCTAATACAATTTCTCTCCCTTTTCCTCAAAACTCTTTCCCTATATTCTTCAAGCTATTATCTTCCTTCCTTTAGCCCTTAAAACTTTTCAAATAGTCATGTATACGTGCCCTTTACTTCCTGTAGCTCATTCACTTATTTTTCCACAAAGTAAAAAAAGAGTAAATTGTGTTGATTATTCTAATGTACCTTCTGAATTTCCTATCTAAAAGTTAAAAGCCTTCCATTTTTATTTTGTATCACCTAACATCTGATATTTATTTGTGGCATGCTGCAAAATGTTCTGATATTATTAAACTTAATTTCAGTTAGGAATATTATAAACTTGATTATATATGGTCTCTAGTAAGCTAATGAATTTACTAATTTATATGTGTTGTAGACAGCTACTAGGGTGGCCTCCAATGATAACTACTCCCTGATATTGATATCCTTACATTATCTCTTCCCCTGAACATGGACAGGACATACTAACGTGTTTCTAATAAATACTAAATGCAACAGAAGTGGTAGGATTTCACTTCTAAAATTATACCTTTTAAATTTTGTTTTTAATTTTTATAGATTTTAGGGGTACACGTGCAGTTTTGTTAAATGAATGTATTGCACAGTGGTGAAGTCTGAGCTTTTAGGTAGCCATCACCTAAATAGTGTACATTATACCCATTAAATAATTTGCCATCCCTCACCCCCCTTCCACTCTTCTACTCTTCTGAGTCTTTAATTTCTATTCCACTTTCTTATATCCATGAGTACACATTTTTTAGTTCCTGCTTAACAGGAGAGAACATAAGGTATTTGACTTTCTGTTTCTGAGTTATGTCACTTAAAGATAATGGCCTCTAATTCCATCCTTTTTGCTTCAAAATACACTATGTCATTCTTTTTTATGGCTGAGTAGTATTCCATGGGGGGGAGGTGTGTGTATACATAGTATGTGTATATATATTTTTATATACATATATACACACACACAAAAAAATATTTCCTTTATCCAGTCATCCATAGATGGACACTTAGGTCAATTCCATTTCTTTGCTATTGTGAATAGTGTTGCAATAAATATATGAGTGCAGGTATCTCTTTGATATAATGATTTCTTTTCCTTTGGGTAGAAATTATATTTTAGAAAGACCTTGGCTTCTGTCTTTGGTGTTCTGTCATGCATGATGGCTCACTCTGGGCAAAACAGCTACCATGATGTGAGGCAACCCTGTGGAGAGGTCCACATGAGTGAGGCTAGAAGCAGATTTTTGAGACCAGCCAAAGGCCACGGGAATGAACTTGGGAAGTGGATTCTCCCATCAGACAAGACTTGAGATGACCCTAGCCTTAACTGACAACTTTATTGTAGCCTACCAAGAGGCTCTGAGTCAGAACTACCCAGCTAAACTACTCCTGATTCTGAATCAACAGAAATTGTGACATAATAAATGTTTGTTGTTTTAACCTGTTACAGCAACAATAGATAACTAATACATGTTACATCCCCAATGTAACACATTTAAAATTGTCCTCATCCTAAGTCATCAATTTTGTTAGTTTCATCTAAAGATAGAGGAAAATGAATACAAATCTACAAAAATAAGTATTTCATAGGTCTAGTTCTGCATCATAAGAAAAAGTTCTATAGATGTTTACAAAATTTGGAGACTGTGTTTGGGATGACCTGATTTATAAGTTTCTATAACATGAATAAACCTCAATTGAGAGTGGAGGTTCTCAAACATACAGGCAGTCTTTATCTAGAGCAGCTGAAACAAAGGTACAAGAAGCCCATAGAACTGTGGATCAGGAGATATATGTCCCATGTATTAAAATACTTGAGTCAGAGAAAACCAACTGTGGTTTAAATATGAGTTCCCTCACCCCCTAAATCAGAATTCACTAAGGAAGAAGTTCAGAACTTCAGGCATTGATGGCAATGGAGATGCTTCTCTATGTAGCAAACACCAAGGTGAGTAGAGCCTTTAATTTAGAATAGTTATCAATTTTCCCAAGAAATGGTGGGGAAATCATCTGATATATAGGATGGTTCCAATTCAGTAAACATTTATAATGTGTACTTGTCAAGCACAGAGGTTGTTAATATGAGTGAATAAAAATTAAATTTCTGGGCCAGGTGCGGTGGCTCACGCCTGTAATCCTAGCACTCTGGGAGGCCGAGGAGGGCAGATCATTTGAGCTCAGGAGTTCGAGACCAGCCTGGGCAACAGCGAGACCCTGTCTCTATTAAAAAAAAAAAAAAAATAGAAAGAAATTAGCTGGACAACTTAAAATATATAGAAAAAATTAGCCGGGCATGGTGGTGCATGCCTGTAGTCCCAGCTACTCAGGAGGCTGCGGCAGTAGGATTGCTTGAGCCCAGGAGTTTGAGGTTGCTGTGAGCTAGGCAGATGCCATAGCACTCTAGCCCAGGCAACAGAGTGAGACTCTGTCTCAAGAAAAATCAAAAAAGGTTAAGTTTCTGGTATAGAAGAATGTATAGTTTAACAGAGAAGTGAGACTTGTATGTTTTAAAATTAAGATTATAAAACTTATATTATTTTCCTATTTTTGGTAAATTACCACAAATTTAGTGACTTAAAACATCACAAATTTATATTACAGTGGCATTCAGAAGTCCAAAATGGGTCTCCCTGAGCTAAAATAAGGTGTTGACAGGGCTTCATTCCTTCTGGAGATTGTAGAAGAGAATGTTTCCTTGTTTTTTCTAGCTTCTAGAGGCTGCTTGTGTTCCTTGGCTTTTGGCCTCTTCCTCCATTTTCAAGGCCAGCAGCATTGCATCTTCTGATTATGACACTACTGTCTTCTTATAAGGACCCATATTATTACACTCAGCCCAGTGGGATAACCCAGGATAATCTTTCCCATATCAAGATCCTTAACTTAACTTAATCACGTTGCCAAAATGTGATAAAAACTGAAAACCTAATGAAGGTTCATGGCTGTGTGGCTGAATCAATTGATATTAAGAAAATGAAAAAGCAAGTTAAGACTGGGAAAAAAGTACAAGACATACATCTGATAAAAGACTTGTGTCCAGAATAGTTAAAGAACTCTAACAACTCAATAACAAGAGACAACTTGATTTTTTAAATGGGAAAAATATTTGAATAGACACTTTATCAGAAGATATATGAATGACAAATAATACAAAAGAAAATCACAGTGAGGTATTATTACACCACTACTCAAATGACTAAAATTAAGAAGACTGACTATTTCACATTTCAGCAAGAATAGAGTACAACTGGAACTCTAAGTTCAGTTTTTATAAAGTTAATACACTCTTACCATACAACCCAGCAGTCCAACCCTTAGGTGTTTACTCAAGAGAAATGAAACTATGTATACACAAAGACTGTTGTACATGAATATTCATAGCAGCTTTATTCTTAATAGCCAAAAAGTAGAAACAGTTTTGTGATTATATTGTGACATAATCATATACATACAATGGACTTAGCAATAAAACAAAATGAACCGATAAATGGGACAACATGGACGGATCACAGAAGCATTATGATAAAGGAAAGAAGTTAGACAAAAAGACAATATATTGTATGATTCCATTATATGAAATTCTGGAAAAGGCAAAACTGTAGTGACGAAAAGCCTTTTAGTGGTAACTAGGGTTAGGAGAAGGTAATTATCTGCAAAGGGGAAGAGGTAACTTTTTGGAATGATGGAGATGTTCTACATCTTAATTGTAGTGGTGGTTATGACTGTATTTTTCAAAATTCATCTATACTATATAATTAAAATGGGTAAATTGCATTGTACATAAATCATACCTAAATAAAACTGAATTAAAACACCTCTACACACACAAGCACAAATCCAGTTTAGTAGTTTGCTAATCTTAAAGCAATGGAACATAAAGCAATTCACTTTGTGTTTTAACTTCGAAGGTAATATATGAATAAATCTGAGCTCTTTAGGAATAGGTTTATATATGCTAGTACTATGAAATTCAAAGGAAAATCTCTTTCTGCCTGGGATTACTGGAAGAAGACAGAATTTTTGAGCTTCCTCTTGATGACATCAGAGAATTGGAATTAGATTAGAAGAGCGAAAGGGTGACTGACCTAAATGCCACAGGAAAGTAAGTCCCAACTCTGGGAATCATTTGAAGTCCAACTGGGGTCCTTGGCTTCAGGCAAGAAAGAATTCAGGAGTGAGCCAACAGTGTAAAGTGAAAGTAAGTTTTATTTAGGAAGTATAGAAAATATACTCCACAGACAGAATAGAGGCTAGTTCTCCCTTCGGAGGAGAACAGCATCCATGGTCCCTTTAGTTCCACTATTTAAGCAATGGCTTAACTATAGGCTGAACAAGGGGAGGAATATTCATATTATTTCTTGGAAAGGGGCAGTGTTTTCCTAGAATTAGTGTAACACCCCCCCTTTTGAATAAATGTGGTCAATCCGGAGCTATCATGGCTATCTACAGTAAGTAAATTAGATTGGAGGACTGGGGCGGTTGGGGGGGGGTGGTTAAACAAGAATCTGCATTGCTAACCAGCTCACTGGTTAGTTGGTAATCTCAAAAAAAATTGAGAAACACTGCTTTAAGATTTAGCAGATATTTTTGCTGTGTGCTGATTCTAGTATTTAGAGATCTTGGAAACCAAAGTTAGCCTCATAGAAGTTATCTGTAGCTTTGTCTTGGTTTATTAAAAAATGTTATATCTTTACTGTGTTTTAATGTAGCTATAATTCTCAATGCTTATATTTCATAAATAAGAGTTTAAAAAAAAAAAAAACAAGCCAGCATTCTTTATTAATTAGTCCTCTCTAGAATTTATATTGTTGACTGCTCAAAGCGGCCTCTATTTGTAGCAATATTTTTCAGGTTCGTTTCTTTGCCATTTCCCTTAGCTTAAGGTACCTAAGACATGTTACCTTGTGTTTACCATTGCTGTACAGTATGGAGTAAATAAAGGTGTATGTTTATTATTAAATGTAAGTGAATTATAGTGGATATCAAATAAAAGAACAGGTTTTCATAAATTGTATTTATAAACAGACTTGTTGACTTAAGATGAGATTACGTCCCAGTAAACCCATTTTAAATTGAAAATATCGTACATCAAAATGCATTTAGTACACCTAACCTGCTGAACATCATAGCTTACCCTAGCCTGTCTTAAATGTGCTCAGAAAACATACATTAGCCTACAGTTGGGAAAAATCATGTAACACAAAGCCTATTTTATAATAAAGTATTGAATATCTCATGGAATTTATTGAATACTGTACTGAAAGTGAAAAACAGAATGGTTTGTATGAGTATTCAAAGTACAGTTTCTACTGAATGCATATTGCTTTCATACTATCATAAAGCAGAAAAATCTTAAGTTGAGCCATCATAAATTGGGGACCATCTGATAATGGGTCTAATGGATAATTGTCTTCTCTGAAACTCTTCTTTAGTCTCTTAACAAGCATGTTAACCCCAAATCATTCTTTGTAGTATTTAGCTGCCTATTTATTATTTAAATTCCAACACTTAATCTTACATGTATTTTTATGTATTTTCAACAGTGATTCTTTTCTTGCACACCGAGAAAGTATACAACAGATGATGAGAAATTTTTCTGAACCTTTTGGAAGAGACTTGCTCAGTATCTCTGATGGTAGAGGGAGAGTTCGTAATCATACAAGACATAATGATGATGAAGATTCCTTGACTGTAAGTTCGTTTTTAGAAAGACAATTAGTGAGAAGGTCCTGTAGGAATTTGAAGAAAATGATTATGGAAGTATATATTTATGATGATAGAATATCACTATACTTGTATTATAGATATAACTATTATATAAAAGGGGGGACCTATTGGAAAGCTGAATCCTTGAACAATGAATTGTTAGCCGTATACAATTCCACTGTATGCTACCAAAACATTCAGAACCATATTATAAGCCAAACTTAAACCATTATTTTTCATATATATGTGTGTGTGTGTGTCTGTGTGTGTGTGTGTGTGTATATATATATCACTTTATAACTTCTTCCTTGTCTAAAATTAGGTTAGGCAAGGAAATAACTGTCCTGTCCCATACATTTTTTTTTAATACTTTAAAATAGTATCAGAAGCTACAGTTTAATGAATTATATTTATTGGACCAGGAAACACTAATCTTTTGCATGGTTATCTTGGATCTTCAAAGCTTAGGTTAACCTTTAATTGTATCTCAAAAGCCTTGCACAACTGTAGTCTATTTACATAAGTCTTGTCTGAGAGCAAAGCTGAGAGGTTACAACTGAAACATACTCAACTTAAAAAAAAAAACCCAGGATATTTATGTATCTTAACCATTTTCTTTTTTGCCTCTTTTATTTATTTCTGTTGCTTTTTCGGCCTCAAGAATGGCAATTCTAAGATAACAAATCTGCAGGGATTTCTATAAAGGTGAATCTCTACAACTGAAACATAGATATTTGGAACTCAGTAAACATTGAATTGGTCAATTGAGGAACTTCCAGAATCTTCAAGAAAAAATTTTTATATTTTCTGTTTGAGTAAGCTTAAATAGAGCAAAATATTTCAGATAGTGCTAAGGAGTTTGATGAATAAAATTACCTTTCCATTTAAAGTAAAAGTAATCTTCACATTCTTTTTCATACATATTATTCCCAAGCAGCATATTGACATCCCAACTATTTTTCTTTTAATTAGTGAATAGTGGTATCATTATATATACTTTTAGTACTTATCAGTTTCCATAAAAGTTTAAAATTAATATCAGAGTAAAAATGTCAAAGAGGGCAAAAAAAAAAATAACTTGTGATATTCCGAAATTATATCTTTTATGTAAGCATTAAAATATTTTGTATATTTGCTGTAACTATAGCAAGGAAAGAGTAGGGCTACATATAGCTCTTTGTATTTATGTGTATAAATGGTCTATTCATAGTTTTTATGGAGGAAGCAAGAAGTGACAATTTTATTCCCTTTCTTGTAAGCATAGAAAGGAGACCTGTTTATAATTCAGCTGAAAATTTTTTATTGAAGATGTCTATACCCATCAGCTATAACTCTGCTGGTCATCCATTGGAAGCAGAAATAAATGTTTCTTGTATTTAAAACACTCGTATTTAAAACACTGAATGTTTAACAAGAGCAGGAATAGGAGATATATAACTAAAAAGGTAAAGTTCTGTGAAACTGTAGTTTGTAAGATTCATAATTTACAACTGTTTGCACTTTAGCATGCTTCATATTATATTTGTCTTGCCAAAGTGCCTTTAAAATAAGTGTTGGGGGAAAAGAAGAAAATTTACAGCTCAAGTAATATGGTTGCATAAATGTGATGATTAAATAAGAAAAGCCTCGTAGGAAAACAATTCCAAATATAAAGGAAAGCCAAGACCAACATTTGAATGAAGAACTAAAATAATTGCAACCTTTTTGTGATAGCCAGGCTGCTATAACAAAATACCTTGAACTGGGTAGCCTATAAACAACAGAAAGTTATTTATCACAGTTCTGGAGGCTAGGAAGTCTAAGATTAATGTGCTGGCAGATTCACTGTCTGGTGAGGTTTTGCTTTCTGCTTCGTAGAGGGTATCCTTACATGATGAAAGGGGCAAATAAGCTCCCTCAGACTTTATTTATAAACCACTAATCTCATGCAAGAGGGCCGAACCCTCATGACCTAATCATCTCCTAAAGGCCCCACCTATTAATACTACAGATACTCCTGAACTTATGATGGGGTTACATCTCGATAAATCCATCATAAGTTAAAAATATCTTCCCTCAAAAATGCATTTAATACACCTAACCTACCAAACATCATAGCTTAGTCTACCCTATCTTAAACATGCTCAGAACACATACATTAGCCTATAGTTGGGCAAAATCATCTAACACAAATCCTATTTTATAATAAAGTGATGAATATCCCATGTAATTCATTGAATACTGTACTGAAAGTGAAAAACAAAATGGTTGTATGAGTACTCAACGTGTATTTTCTATTGAATGTGTATCACTTTCATACTATCATAAAATCAAAAAAAAGTTGGGGACTGTTTATATTACATTTTATTATGTTACTGTTTATATTATATTTGGGATTAGGCTTCAACATATGAATGTGGGGGGATGGATCCTTGTATTTAGACGATAGTGCTTGTCTAATTTATAGTGGCAGAAATTAGCTTTTGTCTATGATTATTAATCATTTATTAGCATCGTCTAAAGTCTATAGGCTAGCATCCAATAAAACTTTCTAGAAAGTGGAAATGTTCTGAATGTGAATTGTCTAGTAGCCACTAGCCACATGTCTACTGAGCCCTTGAAAGGTGCCTATTGCTACTAAAACTAAATTTTAAATTTTATTTAATTTTAATTATTTTAAATTCAATTTTAAATGCCACATGTGGCTAGTGACTACTTTAATGGACAGCACGATGATAGTCATTCAAATAGATTCCAAATCAGTTAGCTTTTTCTTAAACAATGGTAAGTAAAGAGTGCTAATCATCTATGTGGGAACCTATCATCTTATTTCTCATTTTGTAATCTCTCTTTAAACATTTTTTCCAAGAAAAACTGCAGTATTCATCTACCTACTAAAAGTAAATGGTAAAAAAAAAAAAGTAAATGATAATTTAGACCAACACATTTCATAAAACATAAGTCTCATGGCTTTTTAAATGGTACCGTTGCTCGGTAATATTTACTTGCCTCTTGCATCTAAAATCAAGTGATATACATTTTTTTTTATTACATTGTATCAATTATCTTAGAAAGCTAACATCAATATATTTTTTTTCTTGTTCAAACTATGAAAATCTTTTGCTAATCAAGAGCACTGAGCATTGTTGAAGGGCAGTGGTAATTTTTTAAATACAGGAATTTCATCCTATTACACTGGGTTTTCAAGGGAACATTCAGCCTTTTAGCCAAAACTCATTTTTTTACCTGTATATTTGTAATTCATACTGGGGAGATAAGGCTCTCCTTTTCCCTAGGGTGTGGTATATTTGACAAGTTTGTTTCTAAATATGAAGGACTTATGTAATAGCAAAAATAAATTTAAAAAAAAAGCAACAACAACAAAAACCTGTATCCCAGCTTTTCCCACTGACTTTTCTAACAGTCAGTGTTTTATAACAAGAAGTGAATGTGGGAACAGAAATTAGAAATTGATTGCAGAAAATGGAAAAGACTGCTTGCTGCTAATAAGTTTGAAAAGAGCAGAATCAACAAGATAATAGGCTTTTGAGCATGGTAACTCTGAGTTTATCTGAAATTTTAATAAAAATTGATATAAAACTTTATTTTTACAAAGTAAGGTTTTAAAATGAGTGTTTTGATTAAATAGTGAGCTGTGCTTAGGCTTTTAAGCATAGTAGATGAAAATTCGTATTTCATATAGATACCTTGGTAATTTTTTATTTTTGGTCAATTTCTGGATAGTTGTCATCTTTATCAGCCATATTATAAGGGAAAACAAAGACTCATAGTAGAAATAGAAACAAACTGTGCCATTTCCTTGTGTGTATATTATTAGCATTTTAATCCATGATTTCTTTATAGGGATATTTTTAATAGAAGCTAGTTGTTCATTTTGTAAGGATTAGTTTTGTTTAAAATTAGATTATTTAGTCTATAAATTTATTTAACTAGGTACCTTTTAACTCAAGCTTATGACATTTAGACTGAGTGATGGTGCCAGACCAATCTAAAATCTGTTCTTTCTTTAAGTAAAAAGAAATAGAAATAGAAATTCTATTGGTGCATCTAAAACACTTTGGAGACTACTAGGTATACATTATAAGTATATATCATCTGATATCATTTATTATAAAATTTAATAGAGGCACAGTTTTCTCTATTTTCAACATAACTTACACAGGGAGGAAATAATCTATCACTGAATTTTATACTGATAAATTATTATATTATGTATATTGTATATAGTATATTATCATCTATTATGGTAAAACTTTATCATTGAATGGTAAAACTTTATACCTTTTACTCAGAAATTCAAAATTTATCTTCAACATTTAAAACTTCCAAGTAGTGAAAGTTTTTAGTTTGTATATACCTAAAACTTTGTTTTTTTTCATCTGTATCTGTTGAAGAATATGATTTGTGAACTATTAATTTTGATTATTTTGTCTATTATACTTAACATTGTTTTGTCTATCAAAGATACTAAATATTTTTAAATCTATGTGATCATTTCTGAAGTCTACATTAATTTCTTATTCCATAACTGGTCCTTAGGAGGTATTAAATTTTTTTCTCAATATCTCTACTGATCTTTTGGAATTTTATTAATGTATATAAAATTCTTATTTTTAATCATTTACAGGAAAAATTAACTGTTCTTTAAAAAATATTGAATTGATCAGGCTCAGTGGCTCACACTTATAATTCCGGCACTTTGGAAGCCAAGACAGAAGGATCACCTGTGCCCAGGAGTTTGGGACTACCCTCAGCAGCAACATAGTGAAATCCTGTCTCTACAAAAAATAAAAAAATTAACTGGGCATCGTGGCATGCTCCTGTAGTCCGAGCTACTCAGGAGACTGAGACAAGGGGATCACTTGAGCCCTGGAGTTCAAGCCTGTAGTTAGTGAGCTGTCCTTGCACCACTGCACTCCAGCCTGGGCAACAGAGTAACACCTTGTCTCTAAAAAAAATTAAAAAAATAAAAAAGGAATAGTTGAGCAAAGGAAAGATGATTTAATCATTGTAACTTATTTTTTAATTAATTTTGGCATGGGTTTGCATTTCCTTTGAGAAATATTTATCTTAATCCATAGCAAATATTTTTTCTTTCAGCTGCCTTTAATAAATACTAGAGTAGTCATATTTTCAAGTGATACATGGCCTCCCTACTTGCTACCAGGCTCCTATCAGGGCCTACAATAAATAATCATATAACTTAAAATATATATGTTGAATTCTTTTTGATTAAAAGGTTTTGTAATTTTTTAGCTCTCAGCTATGTGGTTATGCAATGCATTTCTTTCTTTTCCAGGCATTAGTATATAATAAATATTAAAATTAATTGAATATTATTTTCCTAGGCAACGAGTTGTTCTCTTGTACCTTTTGGCAGTTTTGGTGGTATGGTTCGTATCATGAGATACAAACAATTTTTGCAATATTTTCTAACAAATATTTATTTTTCATTAACTCCAGCAGACTGAATTGGCATCCAGTCTCACTAACTTTCATAATGGCTTTTTAGTATTTGTACTGAAAACCTCTGTTTTATGTATTAAGTTTATCTCAGAATGTTTTAGCATGTGTTTTCTAAAGTAAGTCATGTCAACATATATAAAATCATTCTTGAAAAATGAAAAGTAGATTTTAATAGATGAATATTTTCTTGATTTACAAAAGGGGTCATCATAGTTGTGTTTGAAAGTTGGAGACTTCCACATTCTTATGATAACTTAAAGGTAAAACAGTACAAAACTATAGGTAGATAAGCACAACATTTGGGAAAGCTCAGCTTGGCTGCTTTCTTTGTTGACAATTTGTCCATGCTGCTTTTCCTTGCTCATACACTTGAATCTCTACTCTGCAACCAGCATTTCTTCCATCCCCATTTCTTTGGGTTTTGGTACTGTGTCCATGATGCTAGTTTCTAACACACCAAAAGCATTCTGAGAAGTAGCAGAGAATAGCATGAATCTGAAACATTTATATTTACATTCTCATGAAAAGATTTTTTTAAATTCTTTTTTGCTACATTTGAACCATTCATTGCCCTGAAGTTTGTCTTACAAGTATAATATTTATCCCTACTGACCAGAGTTTTTACTGGGACAAATGACCAAAAAAAGAAAAAAAGCAATTATAACACAGAGTTGTCAGTAAAATGATCAGGAAGTTCTGCATGCTGTGGGAGCAAAGATAGAAAAAAGCACTTAATCCAGACCTTTTGAGGTGGAGTGGGGCGGGGGTGAATCAGAGAAGACTTCACGAACCTTAAGGATTAGTAGGAGTTAGCCAGAAAAATCAGGAGAAGAAAGGAAGAGTATTCAGCACAGAGAAAACAACATGTGCAACGACCTGGCATCTAGGGAGCTAAAAGATGTTTAGGATGTTTAGAGTATGAGTTGAATGATAGATATAGATGAAGATAAGGTGGTAACCAGAGACTTTTAGGCCTTAGTAAGAGCAGGGGAAGCAGTTGATGGACTTTCATCACAGTGGTAATGAGTCAGATTCTCATTTTTAAAAGATCATTATTGCCTGCAGGGGAGAAAAAGATTAGAAGGGACCACCATGGAGGCAGGGAGGCCAGGAGGCTGTTGAAGCATCCTGAGCCATAGTATTAGTGATGGCCTCTACTTGATAATGGCTGTAGTAATAATGAAATTATTTCATTTGAGAAAGAGTTAAAGAGATGAATGGATAGAACTCGGTGATTGATGTGGTTGAAGGAGCAGTAGAGAGGGAGAAGAGAAGTATTCCACCCATTTTTATGGCATGAGGAATTAGGTAGATGGAAATGCCACTGAACTAAGGCATTGAGTCATCACAGATTCAAGAGTGGGAGTTGTCAAAACTATCATTTTGAGTGTTTTGCATTTGAGGCATCTGTGAGTTGTACAGGTAGATTTGTCTTGTAAACAGTTTGTATATATGAATTTGAGCTGAGCTAGAGATAATTTGTTCATTCATTCAGCAAATAAAGCACTCTTAGGTGCCAGAAATTATTTTCTAAGATTTGAGTATATAGTAGTAAATAAGACAGAGAAGATAGCTCTGCCCCCACAGAGATTATTTTTATAAAGTAAGAAGACAGATAATAAACAACAAAATAATTTCACATATCATAGTACTCTGAAGAAGTTGAAACAGGGTAATGATATAGAGGCAGGTGGGAGGCAGGGATTACACAGATGACCAGCAACAGCTTTTTTCAGGAGGTGATACCTGAATGATGAGAAGGAACTAACTATGCTAAAAGTCAGGAAGAAACATTGAAGGCAGAGAGAGGAGCATGTGTACAAAATTCCTGAAGTCCTTAGAGGCCTAATGGAGTGTCTCAACTCCAGTTTGTACCCCTACTTTTTCTTACTTCAGAGTGTTGGGCCACCCCAGAGCAAGTACAGATATATCTTTTGGTGGTTAATTGGACAGTGAATTGAGAAAAGGGCAGAATATACCCAAATGTCTTATCTTTTCCTCCCTCTCCTTTCCTCCTTCTTTGGGCTAACCTTTCCATCTCTCATGAATTATGTTTGATACAGGCCCTGATTCTCAGCCTAGTGTTGAAACAAAATATTCAGAATATTTTCTGAATTGTCTTTGAATCTCTGAAATGCAGGTTAATTCTACTTCAGTCCTTTTTGTACCCAAAGATATATTGGTATGTCCTAAATGTGCCTTTGTTGTTCCCTACAATATTAAGTACAGATTCTAAGGAGGAATTTGGTTTTCCTTTCTCATCTATTTCCCATTATTACTATCAGTAAAAACCCGCTAGAAGGTAAAGACACAAGCAAGCCTTTGATAATTCCTTATTTAGACCCAGCTTAGCACATGGCAGAGCAATCTCCAGGAGGACTGAAATACCAGCATTGAACCACAGTGCCTTGAGATTCAGAACTCCTCTTGTGAGGAGTTTCCTAAATTAAGCAACTCCCTTTGTTTTATAATAGTAGGCAACTCATTAGGTGCCACACTAGAATATGTGCTTTACTATTATTTTCTGGTGAGTGTTCCAGTGATAAAACCTAAAATACATAGCAGATTTTTCTAGACCAAGGTTTCTCAACCTCAGCACTACTAACATTTTAGGCAGGATAATTCTTTGTTTTGGGGGGCTGTCCTATGCATTGTAGGATGTTTAGTAGTATCCCTGGCCTCCACCCACTACATGTTAGTCATACACCCTCTTCATTTGTAACAACCCAAAATGACATTTTTGCCAAATGTCCCCTGAGGATCAGAAACAATCTTGGTTGAGAAATCATTGTTCTAGAGGAATTCTTAACTGTTCTTCTGAAGAAGCATGCCTCATGTTTAAGGTTACGGCCTACTGATCCTTCAGTAGGCAGCAAATTGAAGGCCTGTTTCTAAAGGGGATTGACCTCTATCACCTGGACCCTACTGATGAGAGGAGGGCTGGCTATCTGAGGGGTAACTTCTGTCAGCCATGTGGTATTGGTGGAGGTGACGCTGGCATCTTTTTCCCAAGTTTTATTTATTTGCATGGTGGGGTATTACGGGGAGTTAGCTACGCTTCCAGCAAAAAATCAGGTCCCTCGGGCAGGGGTCGTCACAAAGGGTGAAAAAATAGTAAGAAATAGAAATAAAAATAATACAGAGGCAAAAATATAGTTTATAAAGAATTGATTTATGAAGATAGATAAAGGAGGGTACTCAGAGAGCTACACAACTTTCCCGTCAATCGTGAAGCCTAGATTGAAGTTTTACATCAGCATTTATAGGCACAGGTACAGTGATTGGTTGCCAGGGGTAACAGATTTACATAATAACAGGTAGTTTGGTTTAGGTCCAAAGTCTCCCAAAAGGCTTCTACAGATCCCTTAATTAACTCTATCTGTGTGAACAAATGGTTACAAAATCTTTTTAGGACAAACTTCTAAGTTTTGAGATAAAGCTATCACTTTAGCAAAAACAGAGACATCGTGGCTCTGTATTGTGTATTAGGATAGAATTTTCAGAAGTCAAGCAAGAGCTGTCCCTTATGCTAATTACTTTAACCACGTGGGTCCGTCTCGGGGCGGCATGTCTTTATTGATCAGCTCCCATCCCATGGCTCCACGTCCCATCCCGTGGCTCCATGCAAAACCTGCTTTGTAATTCAAAGCGGATGAGAACCACAGGCTTGAAACTGCAGCGTCACCTTGGAATGCAGCTGCTACTGACCATTGAGATGCCTTGTGAGGCAAGGCAGCTTTTGATATGCGAACTAACATGTTCACATTTTCCTTCAGGGCAAAGCCTTGCAAAACTCCTGAAATCATTTCTGTCTCTAAAAATATAGGGGGCATTTCCATAAATCAATATTTCTTAGGCTCAACAGGGTATTGAGGTGCAAGAAGGAAAAATTTGAAGACTATCCTATGCTAGAGTTGTTCTAGTCTAGAATACATCACTCAGTATTTAATATTAACCAAATTATGTTTTGAAAAAGCTGATGAATGATATATGTGTAATTATAGGTAGCTGCATGTATATGTGTATATATACACCTGTATATATATGTATTTGTAGTGTTACAATTCCCTAATCATTTCTATGTTGGCTGTTTGGGATTTTGCATATGCTTCAATTTTCTCTTTAACAAATCACTTTCATTGTATGGTCCTTATATTATCTGCCTGGTTGATTACTACATGAGATCTTATTAAATGAATTGAAAAAAAATTTTTCAGCTGTTTTGGGAAGATTTATTTGCTTCTTTTGTGTTGTACTTGTAGTTAATAACATACTTCCTAATATCCTGTAGCGTACAGATGTCAACCCTTTTCAGGCAATGGACCGAATGATGTTAAATATGAGAAACAGTATGCAGGAATTACAAAGAAACTTTGTAAGTACTAAAAATAATGTGTTGAGAACATTGTTTTGAGTTATTGGTATACTCTATCTTATAGTGGCTTTCAAAGCATTCTTTAAAGCACAGTTCACAGTGGTTATAAAATATATCTTACATGATTAACCCAATAAACGATACTTGTCTACTTTTTAAATATACCTGAAACAAAAGTTTTGTTAAAAAAATGATCATACTACTTACAGCGTGTGCTGATATTTTCTATTTTATTTCATATTTTAAAAATCCTGGTTACAACACACTAAATTGATTTTATAACTTGTGAGTTTGAAAAAATAATATTAGTTAACTTTCAAAATTACAAAAAATTCAACCTTAAAAACATTTATTCTACTGAAAGTCACTATTGAAAATGAGCATTTTATATGGATTTGAATATTTTTATTATTTATAACCTGTCTGCTTAAAAGGATTTGTAGTATCTAAGGAATTAAGTTTTTAGTGTTAAAAAAAAACTCTGAAAAACAAATTTCAGAAATGATGTTTAGATAGTGAATTAGATCCATATAGTCCAAATACAAACTAGTACTAATGTAACATTCTTACTTTTCTACTCATAATATTAACATCAAAAATGAATCACTTGATTCTGAGGACAACCTATATCATTCTTATCAACCAATTTGGATTCTATGATAATTTCAGAATGCCCAAATCTATCTGGAGCATTACTGATTTTAGTAATGTAGCAATCTGGTACAGGAGGTATGAAACTTCTTGATGTATGTTTAATTGGCTCTGCATTGTCAATATTGCACACAAGCGTCAACCACTAACTATAGAAGTATCACAGGTTTCATGGTACAGCACCTTTATTGAAATCTAAGCTACAAGGATCCAAAGACTTAAGGATCTCTGACTGAATCATTTATTAGTCTTTACAATGATAGTGGGAATTAGTACCTAGAATAGAATGATCTCAATAGAATGAAGTTAGGACCTTGCTGGAGGTGCCGTTTGGATACACCATATTGGTAGTCTGGTATCCTTAGTAGAACTTACAGCTAGTGTTGTTACTTACTTAAACTCTTTAGCATTAATTCTTTGTATATGACTAGACTCTGAATTTACAATTTGTTTACCTCTAGGGTCACCTTTCAGTGGATCCAAATGGACATTCATTTTGTTCTTCCTCAGTTATGACTTATTCCAAAGTGGGAGATGAACCACCAAAGGTTTTCCAGGCCTCAACTCAAACCCGTAGAGCTCCAGGAGGAGTCAGTATTTTCTAAGCATTCTTAGAGCTTTATAAAGTGGTGGGAAGACAGACTGTATTTATAAAATTTTAATTATTAAAATTTTATCTGGTACAGGGCAGTAGGAGGCAGGGGAGGGAGGCATGGGTTTGGGGCAGATAAGGCAGTGCTCAATGTGAAAACCATTAAAGCTCAACTCTTTTTATTTAGTTTATGGCAATTTTTTTGCCCTCCCACGAGGATGCCTTTTTTCATGTAAATATCTATTGATTTTTATTACCTTTACGTGTTAACAAGGTAAATAAACACTAAAAGAAGCCTTTGTCTATTTTTAAGTTTGAAGTAAATTAGTTTTTTAATTCATGAAATGTTTCAAATGTACAGGAAGGATATACAGAATAATATAAGGAATACCCATATTCCTGCCACCCAGTTTAGTCATATCATAACATTTTTCTCTGTAGGCTCCAGGTTGTCTCTTTTTTTTGTTTTCTTTTTAAGCAAAAATGCTATGGATGCAGTTGAAGCTTCCAGTGCACTCCTCTGAGGTCCCTCTTTTATTTTCTCCCTAGAGATAACCATTTTCCTATATCTAGAGTTTATTACTTTTATGCATGTTTTTATAATTTTTTTACTATTAATAATATGCATCATAAAAATATTATGGATTATTTTGAAGGTTTCTAAACCTTATACAAATGGTATCATATAGCATGTGTCCTTTACAATTTGCCTTTACTCAGTAATATGCTCTGAGATTTATTCAAGTTGGTATGTGTGGCCCTAGTTTATTTAACTTATGTGTAGTATCCAAAATACGTATATACCATGATTTTTTATTCATTTTCTATTGATATGTAGGTGTGTCTAATTTTCTCACTAAAGTCATCCTCATATATGTCTTCTTGTGCAAAGGATCTAGGATGGTATTGCTGGGTTGAAGGATACGTGTGCATTCATTTTTACCTAGAAATTAGCAAGTTACTATACCACAGTGAGTGAAACCGTTGGCTTCCACAAACTGTGGTATGAGAGTTTCCATTTCTCTATTCCTTGTTAGTAAAATTTTTGGTTTACCAGTCTAATGAGTGTGAAGTAGTTCATTCTTTAGTTCTCACGTATAAAGACACACTTTTTAATGAAGCTTTTGCCACAATTCTGTTAATGTCATCTTGGACATTTTAATTTTAACTTGCTAAAAGTGACAAAGTCTTACATGTAAACAGAATATAATTGTAGATTTCCCACAGCAAATCTTTTTTTCTAGTCTTTGGTTATCATAAATCCTAATGATACTTCCATAGAGTTGATAGGTGGGAACCATGAGATTCTAGCCCATCAGCATAACTGATGAATAATTAATTGCCCTTATTTGTAGGCAGGTCATTTTATATAATTTTTATTCTTTGTTTTAATATTTGATTACAATTTGGAAAAAGTTTAGATTGTATTGGTTCTATTTGTCCTAGACATTTTCATTTTAGATAGCTCAGGAAATATCAAAGACTTACTACCATAATTTTACTGCAAGTTGATAGTAGAATTGAGTACACATTATTTTTAGCACAGATCTAAGACTTCACCTCAATAGGTAAATAGGCCCTGAGGAATTTAGAATTATATCCATTCTATGTTTATTTAAAATATTTTTATAGGTAAAGGAAACCAGGAAAGCAATGAGAGATTCTGACAGTGGACTAGAAAAAATGGCTGTTGGTCATCATATCCATGACCGAGCTCATGTCATTAAAAAGTCAAAGAACAACAAGACTGGAGATGAAGAGGTAAATCAAGAGTTCATCAATATGAATGAAAGTAAGTTATCAAAAGAAATAGTGTTCTTTCTTATAAAGTTAAAGCTATACTTATAGAACTTGATTACTATTTTTTATAGAAACATGTCATAAGATGTAGTTTCTGAATAATATGTGTAGGGAATACCTTGTCAAAATAATAAAATTGTGGTTTCATCATTTCATAGATTTGTTTTGGTAGTAATTTTTGGCATTGTGGAATATCATTTATTTTTATTGTTTGATATTTGGAAAATGGAATCTTTTGAATTATTTAGTAATGCTATCAATAGGCAAAATGAGTTTTAAAATATTTTTTCAGATTATGAAGGAAGTATATTTGAAAAGTATGAAGACAAAAATAAAAATCATCTATAATCCAACCCAAAATAACTACTATTAGTGTTTTAGTGTATTTCTTCCTAATAGTTTTATGTATATATTATTAACATACATACTTCTTTAAAATTAGTATTTTACTATCTATGTAGTTTATATTGTGCTTATTTTAATTCACCATTATAATTGTAAACAGTCACCTAATATGTGTTTTTTCAAAAACACTCTAAGCTGTTACCTAAAATTTTTATTGTAAATAGGTCATAATTTATTTACACCTTCTGCATTGTTGGATACTTGGATTTTATATATATAAGATTTTAATTTCTAGTATGTGTTAGATAATATATCATATCAAGTAATTGTTTTCATTTTCTAGATTTTATATTGATTCTTCAATGCATTTAAGCCCTTCTAGTGTCATAACTCTCTTCGAACTCCTGGTCTCAAGCAATCCTCCCACCTTTGCCTCCCAAAGTGCTAGGTTTAAGGTGTGAGCCACCATGCCTGGCCAACTCTTCTCATTATAGTTTTTAATTACCTTAAAATATATTAACAAATTTAATCAATAAACTTAGATTAGTTCACTGATTTTATTTTAATCAATATTGATAACCTTTTATATTTTATTTATTAATTTAATAATGAAAATTATATTAGAACTTAATTATATTCATCTCCTATTTTCAGAAAGGATTTTGAATAATGTTTTGTCATAGTAAAGGGTTTAAATTATTGTAGCATTTTAGAAAAAGAAATTCTATTAAGATTGGAGTTTGATAAAATTATTTATATGCTATGGAAAATTATTTATATGAGATGGAAGCCATGATATCTTGAACTTTAATTGTAATCTTTATAATTTTATTATATTTAAACATATATTGAGTACTTCACAATAATTAACATGTTGAAGAAAAATGTAGCAAAGGAACACACTATTATAAAAGCAATCTGAAACAACAAGTACTATCATCTATTTGTTGTTATTATGGAAGTTAGAGTGCTTGCTTCCTAACAACATGAATTGACAGTCTAGCTGAGTAAACTGTCTTAAGAAATTGACAACAGAAGCTAGTGAGGTCAAGTTAGATAGGAATATGGTGAGATGAATAGAAGTGGTAGCCACAGAAGTGCCCAAGTATATAGGAACAGCATGTTCACTGTGAGATGACCCAAGAAGAAAGACTGTAAGTCATTGGGTCAATTGGTCCATTAGATAGAATAATATGATATCCAGGCAGGTAAAAAACCAGACCATCAATATTCAGGTCATCAATAGAAACAGGAGAAGAACAAACAGGAAAAGAAATATTACCTTATTCAAAGACCTTTATATTTGAAGCAACTTCCTGCCTCTATCTTGAGGTTGGACTGATGAAAACGCCAGGCTTGAATGAAGTGTGTGGGGAGCAAGGCAGTTACTAACCATTGATACCTTAATGCTTATTCCCATTATTTCACTATGTAATGTAGGTGATGCTCATGCTTTTGATGATGAGTGGCAAAATGAGGTTTTGAAGTACAAACCAGGAGGACGATGGCACAATCTAGAAAACCCGAGAATGCGGAGTGTTGGTCATGAGAATTCAGGATCCCGAGAACTTAAAAGAAGGTAAAATTTATTTCTAAAATTATGTATTTTTTTTAAGAAAAATTAGAAGAAAATTTATGTAATTTTACTTTTGTTATCAGGAAGTTTTGATGAACATCAAGGTTGTATCCACAGTATCTTTTGTGAAAGATGTAATAATTTTATATTAAATCTGAGCATTCCACACATTTAAATTTGTGTCTAAAACCAATAATATTTTAGGATTGTATGGTTAGTAATTCACTAGGAAACTATGCTTCAGAAGGTAGAGGCCAAAATCCTCTTAAGGAAAAGTGATACAATATAATGTAGTTATTCTTGTAAAACAGATTCTAATTTGGATATAGATATAGCTTCTATATTTCACACCAGGTAAAGACAGTTGTGTCTACAGATACGATAAGGGGAGATGAGCTACATTTGAAAGGCTTAAAAACTTTCTTAACAAGTCAAAATTCATCATTTAATAGTAAATGAAAATTTAGACATTTGTATAATATGTAACAGTACGTGAAATACCATATTTCATGTGTATTGGATATTTTGGAAACATTATGCAAAAACTTCAGCTTCCCCTAGAATTCCTTTATGGAATAGCTGTGAAATATAAATGTGCTAAAACCACATATGAAAAATTATAGAGATTTTATACATTTAGTACATATTCTTGAGTTACAATTTAATTTGGTTCTCTGGGGAAAAAATTGAAAACAATACCTAATTCCTATTGAAATTACATCAAGAAAGAGGCCTCATGAGGCCTTAAAACAGAAATCTGTTCTAGGCTATAAGAGAGTGGAGGATTGCTGCAGGAGGTGGAAGGCTTCACAGAACCAGCGGTGGACAAGTGGGTATCAAGTAAATCAGAAGCCTTTTGCAGAATTTCATATGCTAGCATCTTCTTCTTTAAAATACTTGTTTAGGAATTTAGAGCCCTAATATATTCTATTGAATGGCTTGGAAACTTGCTCTCATGTTAATTTTAGATATTTGTCTCACTTTGGGAAATGTATTGATAAAAAGCCTAACAGTGCTAAGTTTGAATATGAAGTCCAGGTCCAAGTTAGAGAAAGTATATGTTCTCTATGGATGACCTATAAATCTATGGCCCTAATGGTGGCATTTTCTCTTAACTAGCCGCTGTCCAAGAGCATTTTCTGAAACAATTTTATGCAATGATGAAAATGTTATGTATCTGTGCTGTCCAATATGGTAATCACTAGTCACATGTGACTATTGATTCACACTTGATATGTGGCTGGTACAACTAAGGACTGAATTAGTTTGTTTTAATTAATTTAAATATAAATGTGGCTAGTGGCTACCATATTAGACAGCATGGTTTAAACTAAATAGTTAAATCTATCTCAGATAAAAAGCTGTTGCTCTCTTACACATTCAGTGAAGTAATCTGCCTTGTTTTTCAAAGCTGTTAAGGAACTTTTAGGATAAAATTCTTTTTATATTATAGTGGTCATTAACATGTTTATATTGATTTAGAATCCATTGACCATTTAAAAATGGTATTAATGTTCATATGTATATTTCTCAGGGAGAAACTTCACCAAAGTCCAGCCATTGACAGTGGAAGAAGATCAAAAGTTTTTGTGGACAAACTCAACATCAAAGGCTCACCTGTGAAAATCAACAAAAAATAAATAGCCATGCATTTGATTTGTTTAGTTTTGGTTATTTCAACAGAGAAAGTAATGGTGCTGGGTACTACACATAAGACCAATCTCTTGTTGTTAAATCAATACTGTACTTTGTAACTTTCTTCTGATATTTGAAAGTTCATGGAAGTCTGCTAACTTTATATTATCCCTACTTTAGTAATAAAACTTTGATTTTCAACAATGTGAGCAAATCATTAAATATTCTATAAAAGTCTTCACTTTAAAGCATACTAATTTTTAAAGCTGATATGCTGATTTTGTTTTCCCAATTATTTTTGTATTGGCTGTGTATTCTTTTATACTTAATCAAGATTGATTGTAGAGCTAGTTCTATTATTTATAATTAGTTATAAGAAACTGAAATGTTAAAAAAAGTCTCAATTTTCACTAACATGGAGTAATGTTATTAATAATAAAGGTTTAAATAATTTATCTTAAATTTTATAATGTGTTATATAGCCAGCTAGCTTAAAGCTTTAAAAATAATGAAGAAAACTATATTGGTACTGTTTTATGAGAAATTAGTTATTATTTTGATAAAAGGCAAGAATAATCAAATAGTTCATTTTCAAAGAAAAATATTTTAACCTGCTAATGTATAATACATAAGTTTTCTTGATGTAGTTTCTTTATACAGTGTATTCTTTTTTTGTTCTATATTACATTCTTAACATTCATTGGACTTTATATTGACCTTTCTATTTAACTTCTTGAGGTAGTATATTTCCACTCTCCTTTTCCACAAACAGCTTAATCTATCTTCAAGTTTAAGTTAGCATTCTAAAGTTGGAGAGTCCTTGGAGAAACTCTGCTCAGCCTTTTTGTGACATTTAGAAAAAATACATTTGGTATTCTGCAAAAGATGGATTGTTTCAAAATTTATTAGACAGGTGATGTGTGTTTTTGAGCAAGGTACTTAATAATTCACTTGTTCCCATTTTAATTATACCATTAGAAAATTCAGCTTTACCTTTTTTATTCTAGAATTCAAGCATTAATCTGTTTTTATAAAAGTTAGTATATAAGAATATATAATCTTAACTCTTATATCTGTTGTTTAAGACACTATTTCGATCAAGGAAAAGAACCAGACAATCTATTATCACTCTACAATCTTAAGTATTTTCTTTTTTAAGTTTAGAAGTGAAATTATATGACTATGCTCACTCTTCTCTAATTTTCTACATTATATTCCTGTTAATTTTACTATTTTTGCATTTTGTGCCTTTAATTAGTCACTAAAATAAGATGCAAATGTGTTAATTCATTTTTATTACTGAAGTTAGTTGAGCATGTATCAGTTTAAATTTTCCTTTTACACATACTTCAGTATACTACTCACATACTATAACATTGGAAAATTGTCATAAGTCATAATTTTGAATAATATTTTTGCATAAATTAACTTGGAGACTTTATAATTATTCTACTTTTGCCTAAATCATTACACTGATAACTTGAATCATTATATTTAAATCTGAAAATACATTTTCATAAATTGTTGTGCTTAAAATGGTATAGCTCCTATACATTGTATAGCAGTTAGAGAATTCACACTTTTTTCTTCAGAATTTGTTTACCAGGGAAATCAAATAAAAATTGAAATGTATTTCTCCTTATGCCACAATGCTTCCTTATGGGATACTTATAAAGAATATGACATATAGAGATCAAGTGTCAGATGGTAAACCTGCATGTGGTCTCAGCTATATATGATATTTTCATGGCCCTGCTTGGGCCCAAAAAAGATACTCCTATGGGAAGTTGCTCTTAGAGATAAAGACAACAAAATCAGGTAGTCGAACACATTCACACAAGTTTTCAAGTAAGAGACTTAAGGCTTGCTAATAAGATTTATTATTATGCTATAGGACCATAATTATCTTGTTTTTTTACATAAATCATTTTTAACCTTTGACATTTGAAATTAATATAAACTGATCTTCCTCTCTAATTCATTCCCTTTTTAACATTCACTCATTTTTGTTTAGTGTAAATCATATGCTAAATGTAAAATGTTTCAAAAAAACATAAAAATTACTTCAGTAAAATTTGATTCGAGTTAACATTTGTTTAGAACTTACTTAATTTATATGCATTGAATGCCAGCTTAAATTGCTGAAAGTAACTGAGGTAGATACCTACATGATGAGTGCGATGTGCACTGTCTAGGGAATGAACACACTTGAAGCTCAGACTTGGGGGGATGGGGAGGCATGGGCAATATATATAACCTGAACTTTTGTACCCCCATAATGAGCTGAAATAAAAAAATAAATAAACAAAATAAATTAAAAAATAAATAAAGATAATGCCCTTGCCTCTGTGCTCAGTGAAGAGAGAGAGAGGACCCCAGATGGCATACTTGAGTCTTACTCTGGAAGATTGGCCATGTAGGAGAGGGGCGGATGCACTGTGAGCCTTTAACACTGTTGCTATTCTGTGTCTCCCCATTCTGCTGTGGATATCACAGGTGGTGGGTGTGCATGGCATTTGCGCTTGCTTTGCCCAGGTCTGTTGGTTTTGAGGCCCAGAGAGATGAAGAATGCTCTCAATTCATGTGGATACTTAGCAGTATTCATTCATGCATTAAATAACTGTTTATTGAGTACGCCTATGTAATAGGCACTGTTCTAGATGCTGGGCATATCATGGCAAGTAAAATGGACAAGGACCCTGGCCCTGGATTTTATAGTTCATATTAATAGCAGGAAAAGTGGCAATAACAAGTCAAGTAAACAATATTGTATATAGGAAAAATTTCTATTGTGAAAATAAAATGGTATGTGTTTATGTGGGGGAGGAGCAGTGACATTAGGGTGGATGGTCAGGGAAGGCCTTTATGGGGAGATGGTCATTTAGTGGGACCTAAATAAGAACCAGCCAAATAAAGGGCTTTGCACACAGCAGCTGCAAAGACCAGGTAGAAAGGGGCTTGATGAGTCTGAGGAACAGGAAGGAGGCCATGGTTTGTGAGGGAAAGAGCAATATAAGGTGAAGCCAGAGAGTTCATGTAGAGACAGGTAACTCATGGTAAGGAGTTGGAATCTCATTTTACAAGTCATATGAGGCTGTAGGAGGATTTTAAGCAGAAGAGCTGGGACTAGAAACCAAAAAACTTCTCTAGCAAATTAAGTGAGAAATTCAAAATTTCTCAGATTTGAAAACTGCCCTGACGTTCATCAGGCTGGAATAACAAGCATTGACAAAGCCAGGTGCAAAGTATCAGGAAACTATATTTCTCCTAATACACACTGCAGATGTGTCATAATAATTCCCCTTTTTTGAGTGATTACTACTTTCTTAATCACTGAGAAACTTTGCTCTGAGAAATCATAAACTATCATAAATTTGTTTTTTTGAAATCACCTTAGTAGAACTGGAACATCCCACTTTTTTTTGCCTGGAGAATCTAAGTCACTTTGACATAGAAAAGCAGGCTTGATATATACAACTCAAGTGGGAGCTCTGCTATGCTTTGGATCAAAAACCCCATTTAAATGTCGCCTAAACTCCACTCTTGCCCCAAATCCTAGAATAATGTAAACTTTTCCTTCATTTAAACTCCCACAGTTCCTCTGGTGTATGGTCTCCCTCATTGCACTGGGCCTACACACCTGACTTTGTAGAAGTACAGGTTTATCCTTGGTGGTCTTAGGTTGTTTGGGCTAGGATAATTTCGGGATTCTACCAAGGTTTAGCCAAGATCTTCGCTGCCTGGATTGAGAACTTCAATTTGGTAATAATGCACATATCTGAGACCCCTTGAGTCCCCTTTGTTCCCAGTTATGTGGATTTTGCAGCAAATCTGGATTCTGGACTCTGGCCCCGGTGTTCTGCTTATTATCATCTCCTGGGGTTTGGGGGTTCTGATCAGACTTTGGTGTTCTCTGGCAACTTTGTCATTAATCACTGTCTCCTGTCTTCTATCTGCTTGCCCATCATCTTATATTTGTCAGTGAAAACTTTCCTCAGTCTTGTCTGTGTATGACAAGTTTGCTTCGGGAGATACCTTCTCTCTCTCATGCATGCTGTGGCCGCTCCATGTTCCTTAGGTCAGCATTCAGGTCGTTTAGCCTTAGGGTTAAACCTTGACACACTCATAACAATGTTCTTATATTTGACAGAATGTCAGCCAGGTTTTCCTGGGTGTGTCAGATAATAAACTTGTACTATCTCCTGGCATAACTTTACCAAGGAATGAGTGAACTTTGGGGAACTCTGATATGAGGAAGACAGTTCATCTGAGAGGCACTTTAGAAGAACACCAAAAATCAAAAAACAATCAAAACTTTAGGAGGAGAATGTTCGTCTTATTTGTCTAACAGAGATCACTTTGTTCAATGTAGAAGACTGCCCATCTTTTATTACCATAATTCAGGGCGTTTTAACTGCATGGCTTATGGCTTATGTTTAAACTTTTTTCTTCTCTCCTTGAAGAAGAATTGTAATTAGCCTTTTGCGGTGATAATTTCATATTTGTCTAAAGCTGACTCTAGCTCATCTTTTACCCTGTTTGTCTCCCTATCTTTTCTTCCACTTGAAACATTCTAAAGATGAATTCATCAGAAAAAATTATTCTGCCATATTTGTAATCCAAGAATATATAGTCCACATAAACAGTGAAAAATATCCAAGAGAAAAAAGTCATTAACTACTTGATTCCTTCATTAGCTTTAAACAATGTAGGCAAATTAATTTAAGTAATAGCCTTTGTTATTATGGTTATTGGAAGCAAGTTTTCAAGATAAAAGAGGAGCTTTTAAATATAATTTAATGATTATGAATATAAGGTTTATAAATTATATTTTATAAAAAGATTTATGAAATATATCTGATAAATAAATGAATTTGGGCAAATTGTAATGAATTAATATTTATTTAAAGTCAATATATGTCTTCTTCCAGGTTTTATTATATAAAACTAAGGTTAATAAAATATCCTAGTTTATATATAACTAAGGTTGAACTTTTCATGATTTAAACTTTCTAAATTTCCTATGTTCATCTTATAGGTCAAATAAGTTATTTACTCCACCAAGTGTGTAAGATTACAATATGTAAAATGGTGTTTAATTAAAAAAATTGTAATATGGATGTCTTCTAAAGGGGTTTGGATCTTATAAAATCATTATGCTACTACTAATTATAGGGACCAAATGTGTTAACTAAAATTGTAATTTTTCAGATCCTTAGTTAACATTTCAAGACCTTAGATGATATTAAATTAGTTCTTGCTTACTTGACAATTTCTCAGTAATAAATGATACAAAGTCTTGGTTACTAAAGATAATTTCAGTTTACTTTAATTCTCATACATTACAAAATGACTATGAATTAACAGAATGTGCAAATGCTTTGGATGATATTAATATTATATATGTGTTATTCTGCCACCTTGAAACTTACAGATGTGCTTGCTTTGGTAGCACATATACGAAAATTGGAAAGATACAGAGATTATTAGCCTGGTCTTTGTGCAAAGATGATATACAAATCATGAAGCATTCTATATTTTAATTGTATATTTTCAAACACTGTCACTAAGGCTTATAACAATGTTTTGGTCAGTGACAGGCAGTAGTGGTCCCATAAGATTATAGTACTGTATTTTTACTGTACGTTTTCTATGTTTAGATATGCTTAGATACACAAATATTTACTATTGTGTTACAGTTGCCTACGCTATTCGGCATAGTAACATGCTATTCAGGTTTGGAACCTAGGAACAACAGGCTATATCATACACCCTATGTGTGTAGTAGGCTATACCACCTAGATTTGTGTAAGTACATTCTATGATTGTTTGCATTACAAAATTGCCTAATGACACATTTCTCAGAACATATCCCCATTGTTAAGCAATGCATGATTGTAGTTAGAAGAGAAGATTTTGAATGTTCCTAACACAAAGAAATAATAAATGTTTGAGGTGATGGATATATCAATTACCCTGATTTGATCATTACCCATTGTGTATATATATCAAAATATACACTGTACCCCATAAATATGTACCATTATTTATGTCAACTAAAAAATTTAAAAACTTATAAAAGTAATCTAAAATGTATACTCATAAAAATTTAGCTAGACATTTCTTCGTTTTTGGTCTTACAGTTTTCTGTTTGGCAAAAACAAAAGTTCATTACTTTGGTTAAAAGTGATTAATTAAAATAATTAAGGATATGCTTGGTATAATAATTATAGAAAAACAAATATATACACACACAAGATAATGAATAGAAATCTTTACTTAAGGAAACTATTAGTTTATTAAAATGGTGATTTCAATATAGTAGCTATACTTTTATATTTAATATAGTGACAAGATTATGAGTATATTAAATATAAATTTAAAAATTAAAGTAAAAAATCTTAATTTTATTATCCATTTACATATTTATTTATTCAATTATGTATTTTTAAACAAATACATATAAAGACATATAATAATTTTTTACAAGTCTCTAGGCCACGTGCCATGGCTCATGCTTGTAATCCCAGCACTTTGGGAGGCTGAGGTGAGAGGCTCCCTTGAGGTCAGGAGTTTCAGATCAGCCAGCACAATATAGCAAGACCCCATCTCTACCAAAAAAGCTATTTAAGAAAGTATATTTAATGTTAGTGAATTTCTTCATCAAAGCAGTTTACAAATCCTTTATCACAAATTACTACATGGATGATATATAATAAGTAAATTTGAAATTCATCCTTGAGCTGATTTTTTTCTTGTCCCTTGTAATTTACTGGGATTTCTATTTATTTGATCTCATTCATTCATTCATTTAACAAATATTTATTGAACACCTAGTACATTTAATCACATGCAATAAACAAACAAAAGCACTATCTTTGTGAAACTTATGTTTTCATTGAGAGTTAAATGATAAACAGATACATATTTAAAATGTCTGGATATATCTAAGAAGTGCTCTGAAGTAAAATTAAGCAGGTGAGAAGAAAGGGGGAAGGGCCTTGCTGTTTTAGAAGGGCTGAACAGAAGAAAGTGAGGGAAAGAGCCATGCTGATATCTGGGGAAGAGCAAAGCTCTAGTCCCAGGGTGGGGAAACTCTTCATGTTGGAAGGCGGCATTAATTTAGCTGTAATCAAATAAGGCTGCATTCAAGAAATTTCAATTAGATATACTTAAAAATGTACATTACTTTGTAAAAATCTAACTGCTATGTACTTAATTTCAAAAAATGAAAACTATTTGTTTTAAAGTTAACTGACCCTTTAATGACTTTATTGTTCCTGCTTTTTGTTGGAAAGCATTTGAATATTTGATTGCAGCATGGAGGTCCACAGTTTCAGTTGATCTCTAGACAGGTATCAGTCATTTGTGACCTTAGCGGTGTCTTGATTTGGGGTAGGTAGGAGAATGTAGATTTGCAGCAATAAGTGGTTGAAAAGCAAAAAAGCATTTTTGGGGGCATGTTGCTGAAGGCATGGGTATTCTACTGCATTTTTCCATATTTCAATTGGATCTTTCTTAGCATCAAACAATGACTTTAAAATGTCATCTACTAGAGAGCTCAATCAATTCCATCTCTAGCTCTTTAGGTGCCCTGGTGATATCAACTAGGTGAAGCTGAAATGCTAATTTGAGTGTGATGTCATTGTATTCCCCAATTAATCAGCCTATAATAGCTGCATGTTCTTCCAATGATTCTCATATATCATCCTGCTCATCAATGACCTTTGCTAACTGGGGGAAATGTTCATCCAAAATTTCCTTTTGAAAAAGAAATGTTTTGAAAAAAGATAGCTTTTCTTTGAAATGCTTGGATTTTTTGCCACATATCATATATAAACTTAGTTTTACCTTGCAAAGAAATATTCAAGTCATTTTGATTTGATATAGCACACAGAAATGCTGCATTCCTATAGAAATTTTCTTTCAATAATTCACATCTCTGATTCTCTTCATAAAATTTAACTCTGTTCTCACAGAGATAAAATTTTGGCTAACACCTGTCCCTGCGATAGACCATTCACTATTATTTTTCCATGTTCTTTTTTAGGCAATTCTAAAGATAATTTTTTTCATATTTGTAATATTAACGTAGACAACATTTTGGCATTTTTTTCACTTAAATTCTGTTGTAAACATTTCTCCACATTGCTATATAGGTCAAACAACCATGTTAACAACCATGCATCTTTATATAGCGATAATGTTAAAAAAAGAAAAAAAAAAAACAAAGACCAAAAAAACCCCTTCCCCGCCCATACAGCATTGCCAACTTACTGGGAGCAAACACTTAATTAGCTCCGCAAGGCGATTGCACTTTTTCTTCCACGCCGGCAGATGGCGTACAGGTAGCGGAGGCAGTCAGTGCTCGGCGCTTTGGGACAGAAGTTCCTCTCTTTTTCCTTCCGCACTTCTCTCTTGTGTCCTTTGCCCCGGAAGTGCTCTTCCGGCACTGGCTGCGGCGTGACCTGGAACGCTCCTGGCTGCGGCGCCGGCGGCTGAGAAGACCCGGAGGTGCGGGAGTTTCACGCCTGTTCTGCGCTTGCCATGAGGCTGCTGGGAGCCGCTGCCGCCGCGGCTCTGGGGCGCAGGCCGCTCCCTCAGGTCCCTGCAGCCGTAGGCTGGCAGGGGAAGCAGGTACTGGTGCCGACGAGGCCGAATCAGGGACTGTTCCCGGGACCTTGCAGTCCCTTTAGGGCCATGAAGGCAGTGACTTTCCGTCCTTCCCTGAGACCTCCTGACTGACAGCTCCGAGTTCGAGCGGTCGTGCCTCAGTGCTGAAAAGCCCAGTGGCACCTACAAATAAGCTCGTTATTCTTGAGCATCGTCTCGGTGACCTAGGAAGTTGGACGAGCCCCCGAGTTATGGTTAAGCCTCTCATTGATGGATACCTTAAAGAGGAGATACGACTTGAGTGAATGTCAGACAGCTGAAAAATTAGGGTGGCCGGGACTCAAACCCCAAACACCTGACTCATTTATCCAGTGCTCTTTTCACTACAGCATGTCCTTGGGCCGACTGCCCCCTTTCTCAGACGGCCCTGGGTTAGCTTGATTTGGCGCTCCTCTTCCCGATACTTTTCATGGGTCTTGTTTCTCTTTGGGGGGTATAAAAAATGAAAGTTTGAAAATGCTTTTGGGGCAGGGTGGTGGTGGTGCTCTGAGTGAGGTAGGGTTAGGTAGATGTTAAGCCTTTTCTGACATGCACATCTTGTTTGTTTTTGGACGTGCAGACCTGTAGGCCGGGGTTTATAATGTAATTTAGCTCCATAAAATGCGGATTCAACCCCCAGAGTAAAATTTTTTTAAAAAAAGATACTTGATGAATTGTTTTTGTTTAGAAGGAATTGGAAATCTTTTGGGGCTGTCATGGAGCTTTTGGCATCACCGCATAGAGCATATAAGTTCTCAAACATCTTTGTTAGCTGTGAACTACATACAATAAAGGAGAAGGGAAAGAAAGTAAAATTTAAGCTAGAACATGTATTTTCTATTACAGTAGTTTTGGGAGCTAGCTTTCTGATTTTATCAACCCCAGTGTGTATTTTCAAACCTGTAATATTTGGCAAAAGGGTCTGTGTCATTTGATTTTAATTACATTTAATTGACTAATTTTAAAGAGCATATCCTTTCTGTCTTCTTTTGTAGTCCCTCCTTTGGTTACAGGAGTTGCAGGTTTAAACATTTTCCCTTCTGCCTTTCCAGGCTATCTTTATGTCCACTGAAATTCCTTGAAGGAAAGACGTCCATCATACCCTTTTTTTTCTGTTGTTACCGATTATAAAAAGTGTTTTGAATTGAGCTCTCTTATTTTTTCAGGTTAATTGGAAGTTCTGCCGATGGTGTTCATCAGGGGTAATTCCTAGTGAAAAAATACGAAATATTGGAATCTCAGCTCACATTGATTCTGGGAAAACCACATTAACAGAACGAGTCCTTTACTACACTGGCAGAATTGCAAAGATGCATGAGGTATATGGTTGATGCTTGATTGTAGATTAAATAGAGCTTGATTTTAATTGTTTTGTAGTTAGGATTTAATAAACTTTACAAAACCCGAAAGGTTAGAACAATGGTAACCATGGATGTTTAACCAAAGTCACATGCACAAAGGGGATAGCTCAAGTTGGCTGGAAGTGTTCTGAGTAATATATCTAGAGACCATCACTGTGACTTTCCTGAGCAGAATGTCTTTTAAGAATGTTAAATCAAAATGATGTACCCTTAAGCAGCCATTAAAATGGTTTTTACATAATTTTTAATGATATGCAGAAATGTTTATAATGTTAAGTGGAAAAATGGGTTTAAAATGATATGTAGTATGAGCATCATGATTTAAAAAATATATCAGAAAAAAAAGTGTTTAAAAAAGGCTTGAAACTCCTGAATATATTACGATATCATTGACTAACTTAACTCCAGTTTATAGTATTTCTTCAGAAAAGGTTATCTTGTTAAATCGTATACTTTAAAAGCTGAATCCTTTTTACCTAGGCATCAAATCCACATGCATCAGAGCTGGGAAAGATCCGTTCTCTGAATGTCTGCTTATGGACTAACGCAAGACTGCTGGGCAGGAATAATATAGAAGGTGTGAGGGTGGTTTTAAGACCAGAGTGATTGTTACACCATTTGCTGAGGACAGTGATGTAAAAAGGGTTTGACATTTATTATAGGGCACAACCTCTACAGATGCTTCTGATTTATGATGGGGTTATGTACAATAAATATACAATATACTTAAATACAATATCTGATGTATATATACTTATATACAATAAACTTATTGTAAATCAAAAATAAGCCAGGCGTGGTGGTTCACGCCTGTAATACTAGCACTCTGGGAGGCCTAGTCAGGAGCATAACTTGAGCTCAGAAGTTCAAGATCAGCTTGAGCAAGAGCAAAACCCTGTCTCTACTAAAAATAGAAAAATTAACTGGGTGCAGTGGCACGGGTCTGTAGCCCCAGCTACTCAGGAAGATGAGGCAGGAGGATTGCTTGAGCCTAGGAGTTTGAGGTTGCAGTGAGCTATCATGATGCACTCTAGCTAGGGCAACACAGCAAGACTTTGTCTCAGAAAACTTCCAAAAAACAAACAAAAAAAACCCAGTAAGTTCAAAATCTATTTAATATACCTAACCTACCAAACATCAGCTTAGCCTGCCCTAACTTGAATGTGCTCAGAACATTTACATTAGCCTACAGTTGGGCAAAATCATCTAACAAAAGGCCTATTTTATAATAAAGTGTTGAATAATATCTCATGTAATGTATTGAATACTGCACTGAAAGTGAAAAACAGAATGATTGATGGATACTTGAAGTATGATTTTCCACTGAATGTGTATTGCTTTTGTACCATGGTAAAGTTGAAAAATCATTAAGTTGAACCACTAAGTCAGGGGACCATCTGTTATCAGTTGTCTACTTTATGAGATAATATGGCTTAACAATTAGGCTTATGTGAAAATTGCATAAGTTAACTAGTTGTGTTCTGGTTCCATTTCAGTAAATACTTTTTGGAATCAGGGACAGATATCTGAATTGCTATGCTTGTGTTTAGGTGAAAGGTAAAGATGGAGTTGGTGCTGTTATGGATTCCATGGAACTAGAAAGACAAAGAGGAATCACTATTCAGTCAGCAGCCACTTACACCATGTGGAAAGATGTCAATATCAACATTATAGATACTCCTGGTGAGTTGAGTTCTTGATTTTATTACACCTTTTGGCAAAAGCACCTTTGGTTCTTTCTTTTACTATATGACCCAATTAATTTTTTTTTTTTTTTTTTTTTGAGACAGCGTCTCACTCTGTTGCCCAGGCTAGAGTGCCGTGGCATCAGCCTCGCTCACAGCAACCTCAAACTCCTGGGCTCAAGCGATCCTCCTGCCTCAGCCTCCCAAGTAGCTGGGACTACAGGCATGTGCCACCATGCCCGGCTAACTTTTTCTGTATATATTTTTAGTTGTCCATATAATTTCTTTCTATTTTTAGTAGAGATGGGGTCTCGCTCTTGCTCAGGCTGATCTTGAACTCCTGAGCTCAAACGATCCACCTGCCTCGGCCTCCCAGAGTGCTAGGATTACAGGTGTGAGCCACCACGCCCGGCCTAATTTTTGAGTATCAAATAAATACTTAAAAGTGTAACACTGAATGCCTATCAGAGAAGACTGACTTGGGACTCCATGCACTTTATTCTTACATGGTTTCCTTTAGAAATAGTGCAAATAAGTTGTCAGTAGAAAGGTTTTTGTCTTTTACATATTCCAGATGATTCCAGAGGTGCCTGTGCCTAGCATCTTCTTGAAGTGATCTTATTGTGCCCTGGACCTTATGGTAGGTGAATGGTATTGGTGAGCTCAGGAATCTACATTTTAATTAGAAGACTTATGTAATCAGCAGAGATAACAAAAACTTTTAATAGTGCATATATTAAAAATTCAAACTGCTCTTTAAGACCCTCCCATGCTTCTTTGTCTCATTTAGGGCATGTGGACTTCACAATAGAAGTTGAAAGGGCCCTGAGAGTGTTGGATGGCGCAGTCCTTGTTCTCTGTGCAGTTGGAGGGGTGCAGTGCCAGACCATGACTGTTAATCGTCAGATGAAGCGCTACAATGTTCCATTTCTAACTTTCATTAACAAATTGGACCGAATGGGCTCCAACCCTGCTAGAGCCCTGCAGCAAATGAGGTACAGAGCTTTAGAAAGAACAGAGAAGGTGTGATCTGGACAGCAAACCTTATATCCAGAAGGACGATAATTCAGTGTCATTAAACTTTACCCTAACATTTTTTCTTTTTTAAAATTTCTTTATGTGAATGAAATAAATGGAACACTGAGTTCAGTGGTTTGGTTTGTGGTATGATCTCATCAACTACCTTCTCTGTAAAATGGGGACATACGGCTTAAATTCTAGTGAGGTTGAAGATGAATTCAGAATTTATAGTGTTTTGATATAATTAGAAAAGTTATAATCTAGAGTAGATTCTAAAAATACTTTGCATTTTACTTAGATAAACCTAAAGGTTCCTCTTAGGTTTTAACTTTTATTTGAGGGATTTTAATTAATGTCTTTAGGTAATGTGCCATAGAGATGAAATTCTCTTGCTTTCACATGGTAATATGCTTACTAGGAGAAGAGTAACACTTCCTTTCTGTACCAGATAGAATCCAGTGATATTTATAGTATTTTACATTTTACACAATACTATATATTTCTCATAGCCTTTAAAAAGAGTCAGCATTTCACATTGTACCTTTTGTAGATATGCAAATGTAGCTGTAGAGTTCATACTCAAGTTTCACATGACACAGCTGACGAATATAGGTGGCAAAGTTTGTGGTACTGAATAAGCTAAGAGTGATGTGTCTCATGACAAAATCTGATAGAAGTGATGTATTTGAGGATATGGAAGTGAAATTTTTCATTTTTGAGCATTTAATATTTTCTTGGTAAAACTATTTTCACTTTTTGTCCTTATTACTCAAGCTCGGCAATAGATGGACTCATTTCACCAAGTCTTTTTCTGAATTCCAAGAAAATTTTCTTTTAACAATTCTATTTATTTACTTATTTATTTTAAAAATTTTAATTTTAATTTTTTTTTTTTTAATTGTAGAGACAGGGTCTCGCTTTGTTGCTCAGGCTGGTCTCGAACTCCTGAGCTCAAGTGATCCTCCTGCCTTGGCCTCCCAAAGTTCTGGTATTATAGAAGTGAGCCACTGCGCCTGGCCGCTTTTAGCATTTATTTGGTTACTTTGGTTCTTTATTTTCTCCACTCCCATTTATTTGTTTTCTCATTTTGTAACTCCCATTAAATAGGTTTTGGAACTTCTGGATCTGGCCTTCATATCTCAACTTTCCTATCATAGTTTTCATACTTTATGTCTCCTCATTTTGCACTGGGTTAGGTGAGAATTCTTGAGGTTAAGCTTCCAACTCACTAATTTGATATTCGTTTGTGTCCCTTCTGTTATTTAGTCTGTCCTTTACATAAAGAAATTTGTCAGCAATTATGTAGTTAATTTTCATAAACTTTCTCTTTTATTGCAATATCTATACTAATAGAAGTAATTACTTTTCAAATCTTTACATTTTATTTTCTTTCCTCTAGTAACTCTCTTCTTAAAGTTTAGTATTATTTCTTGTGTTCACACTTCTCTTTCAAGCTATTATTTTTCTTCAAATATTTGGTGATGTGTAGATTTCTATACATAGTTACAGGTAGGGGTCTAGAGTCTAGAATAAACAATGGTAGCTAGAACATGTTTCTTCTCCAGTGAGAATTCCTGCCAGTGAGTGCAGTTTTTATTCAGTGTTTGAGCCTGGCTAGGGAGGCAGGCTAATGGTGAGTGTCTGATGTTAACACCCACTGTAAGAGTTTTGCCATAAGAACTCCCTCTTCAGAAAACTGTACTCAGCTTTGCTATAGTCAGTTGATCTAAGAATGAGAGGTGGGCTTGGCCAGCCCACTATTTTTTAATATCCTGGCCAGGCACCCATTACCTGTTCTTCCCCTTTCTTTTTTTGATCCAATGTATTCTGGAGATCTGATGGGAAAACACTTATGTTTGGAGTTCTTTTTGTTGCCTAAATGGGGTTGTGGCTTCCTGAGCTCCTTGAGTTTGGTTGTATGTTCTCAACTGCTTTATATCTTCTGGTCTGACCCACTGATAACACCCTTCTCAGTTCTACAACATCTGCTACTGATTTATTTTTATGTTTATTTTGTCATTTCAAAGGAGTTGGGGAGACGAAAAGAGGTAAACAAGTGTATTTTTATTTTTCAGATCTAAGCTAAATCATAATGCAGCATTTGCACAGATACCCATTGGGTTGGAGGGTAATTTTAAAGGTGTTATAGATCTCATTGAGGAACGAGCCATCTATTTTGATGGAGACTTTGGGTAAGTGTTAAATATATGCTATTCAAATTTTATATTTTAAAAAGCATCAAAGAGAAGGAAAGGATAGGTTCATTAGACATTCAGTATCTTTTTGAAGTGTGTCTGGAATAATATTTTCTAAGATGATTTTGTTTTAATGCCTTTAATCCCAGTTGTTCCTCATTTTGCTTAGTATTCATTCTAAGAGAGAATATGTTACTTTTTGGGTAATCAATCACATTATGGCATGTACTGTGTGGTAGCAGGAGGCCTTCAGTTTGGGCTGTTAATGTGGTATCTCTTTTTCCTCTTGTTCATTTATTTGTTTATTTCATTCATTCTGCAGACTTTTGTAGAGCAGCTGCTAGGTCCTGGGTATTGTGATAAAAATTGGGAAGAAAATAGGGATCAAAAATATTTGCTCAACTTACTTCACAGTATTACATAGATAAAAAGATTAATATGTGAAAACAGTTAAAATTGTACAAATGTGATTTGGGAAATGCAAGAAGCAAATTGGTAACTTTTTGACATGGTATATGGTCAGTCAACTTTTGAGTGACCTTTGCATACAAAGTACTATAATTGCCCAGTGGCTATTAAACCTTAGATTTCATAAAAATCACCTGGAAAGCTTGTTAAAACACATATTTCTGGGCCTACCTCCAGAGATTCTGATTCAGGCGATCTGGGGCAGGGCCTGTAGTTTTCATTTCTGATAAGTTCCCGGGTGGTGCTGATTTTGCAAAGTCTGCAGACCACACTTTGAGTGACACTGATCTAGACAATGTGGGGAGTCACAGATGACTCTTTCTTCTCAGGAGTAACCCCTGTAACCTGGTAATTTCTCCACAGGCACTTCCTGAAGGGTTTCCTTCCTCAGGGGATTGGGATTGCAAGTCTGGCTGGTGGGTGAATGGCACTGTGATCAGTGAACTGTAGAACTGGTCCTCATCATCTGTCTTGTAGGCAGGAAAAGGATGGAGGCTGTCCAGTGGATAAGGTGTTTCTGTCATTTTTTGTGTGACGACCAAGTAATGACAGCAGAGCTTATCTACCACTCCTTAGAATGTAAGGCCCAGGAGGGCAGAGGTTTTTTTTTTTGCTTTATTCACTGCTATGTCCCAGCCCCTAGAACTGCCTGGTATAGAATAGAGACTCAAAAAATATTTGTATTAGTAACTAAATTCACTTTCCCAGAATTACTGGAGCATATGTTTCTGTTGTTTAAATTAGAGGGTCTTAAACTTTGCAAAACCATGAATGGAGCTTAATGTACATACCTCCTTCCCCAGCTCTAGACCACTGGGCATGTATATTTGGAAAGGACGCCACAGATGATTCTGAAACAAAGGCTAGGAGCTAGAGACCTTGCCAGGAAGGATGAAATCTGAAGGCTGTGAAGAGCATTCTTTAGGATATTAAGAATTTTTTTTTTTTTTTTTTTTTGACTCTTTGGAATTGGCTTCTTTTGCGTTTTTTTAATTTAGGGGTATGTTTTCTGAAAAGCTTATTATTTTTTGACATGAATTTCCGTTTTTAAAGAAATGTTTTGAAAAACTTTCAGACTGATTTCTTAAGATATCAGGTATCTCCATTTCTCTATTGTATATATTTTATTTGTGACTCTTACCTGTTTAGTCCCTGGAGGGGTGGAGAACTGGTGTCAGGGTTGAAGAGTCTGTCATATTTAGTTACCTTTTTTTAAAAATTACAAATTAGTATATTTTGTGTTAAAAATTGTAGGATTGGGTTTGTTGTTAATGGAAGGGAATAAAGTAAGGTATCTAATCATCCTTATTAGAGATTATGATGTTCTGATTAATAAGATTATAGCTAATAGAATTTTCAAGAGCTCAGACGGGTTGGCTTTGAATCTTAGCTCTTTTATTTATTAGTAGTACAACCTTGGGCAGGTTACTTTGCCTGTTTAAGTTAGCTTTGTGATCTGAAAATGTAGGTATTATAATAGAAGCTATTTCATATGATGTAAAGATTAAATAAATAACTTGTCAAATATTTAGTGCTTGCTGCATTATAAGTATTCAATAAATGGGTGCTCTTATTACTTTGTATGCCTGCCAATTTTCAAATAATTAGAATATAGTAAAGATAATCCTTGGCCGGGCGCGGTGGCTCACGCCTGTAATCCTAGCACTCTGGGAGGCCAAGGCGGGTGGATCGCTCGAGGTCAGGAGTTCGAGACCAGCCTGAGCAAGAGTGAGACCCCGTCTCTACTAAAAATAGAAAGAAATTATATGGACAACTAAAATATATATATACAAAAAATGAGCCGGGCATGGTGGCGCATGCCTGTAGTCCCAGCTACTCGGGAGGCTGAGGCAGTAGGATCGCTTAAGCCCAGGAGTTTGAGGTTGCTGTGAGCTAGACTGACGCCACGGCACTCACTCTAGCCCGGGCAAGAGAGTGAGACTCTGTCTCAAAAAAAAAAAAAAGATAATCCTATAACTACACTGAAAAGAATTTTAAACCTTGATTTAGTTGACACTGTGTCACGTTATTGTTTGAACTTATAAATATATTTCAGTGTATACAGAATAAGGATAAACCAGTTTATATTAAATGGGGAAGAATTTTGTATTAGATTTACTGTTTTTTGTTTTTTGTTTTTTTTTTTTTTTTAAGACAGAGTCTCACTCTGTTGCCCAGGCTAGAGTGAGTGCCGTGGCGTCAGCCTAGCTCACAGCAACCTCAAACTCCTGGGGTCAAGTGATCCTCCTGTCTCAGCCTCCCGAGTAGCTGGGACTACAGGCATGCACCACCATGCCCGGCTAATTTTTTCTATATATATATTTTAGCTGTCCATATAGTTTCTTTTATATTTTTAGTAGAGATGGGGTCTCGCTCTTGCTCAGGCTGGTCTCGAACTCCTGAGCTCAAACGATCCGCCCACCTCGGCCTCCCAGAGTGCTAGGATTACAGGCGTGAGCCACCGCGCCCGGCCTAGATTTACTGTTGTCTTCTGTAAACCTTGATATGTAGAAAAATAGAATGTAATGTCTTAAAAAACTGAGGAATTTTTTTCTAATTTTAGTGGACTGTTTTGAATCTTGAACTCTTCCATTTACTAGTAATACAACCTTGAGTAAGCTACTTTGCCTGTTTAAGTATTTTTGCCCACTATTCTGTCCTCATTTCATTTTTATTTTTATTTTTTTTTAGAGATGGGGTCTGGCTCTGTTACCTAGGCTGGAGTGCAATGGCATGATCACAGCTCACTGAACCTTGAGCTCCTGGGCTCCAGTGATCCTCCCACGCCTGCCTGCCATGTAGCTGGGATTACAGGCATGCACCACCATGCCTGGCTATTAATAATCTTTAAAAAAATTTTTTTATTTTTGTAGAGACAAGGTCTCGCCATGTTGGCCAGGCTGGTCTCAAACTCCTGGCTTAAGCTCTACTCTCACCTCAGCTTCCCAGAGTGCCGAGATTACAGGCATGAGCTATGGAGCCTGGCCTGCATTTTAAAGAGATATATTAGTTACTTGCCATTTGAATGCAAATATATCAGAGCTCTTTCTTACCTGAAAGAAAAAAAAAATTCAGCCATTAGTCATATCTTTTTCATTGGTGCTTTTTATGTCTAATTGAATATCCTTATAGTACCAAAATATTTCTTTTCTTAGTCAGATTGTTCGATATGGTGAAATTCCAGCTGAATTGAGGGCAGTGGCAGCTGACCATCGGCAGGAACTAATTGAATGTGTTGCTAATTCAGATGAGCAGCTTGGTGAGATGTTCTTAGAAGAAAAAATCCCCTCAATTTCTGATTTAAAAGTAAGTGCTCCCGAAGTAAGTCTTACATTAACAAGAAAAAAGAGTTGTTTGTATATCTTAAAATGAGAGTACTCGTTTTTTTTCCTAGAAAAAAGATACTTAAACAGTCAACCTCTCAGATATATCCTTATTAAAAAGTAAAAAGATAAATATAGAAAACAATAATAAGACAGGTTAGGAGAAGAGGCTGCTAAATGTTTGCAGACTAAATGTTAGTTCTTACACTGTTGTAATGTTTGGAAACATTACATAAAGCCTTACAAAGTCCGTCACTTGATCCTTCAACTATTTAAAAATAAAGAGAAGATCCTTGCCCAAGACTGATAATCATTTTTTAATAGACATTTCTCAAAGAAGATATAAAAATGGCCGATAAGCATATGAAAAGATGCTCAGCATCGTTAATTATTAGGGAAAGCAAACCAAAACCACAATGAGGTACCACTTCACACTCATTAGGATGGCTATTATTTAAAAGAAAAACCCCCAAAACCAAAAGAAAAAAAACCCTAGAAAATAATAAATGTTGGTGAGGATGTAGAGAAATTAGAACCCTCATGCACTGCTGGTGGGATGTAAAATATCTCAGCCACTGTGGGATACTGTGTTGCAGTTCCTCAAAAAGTTAAATAGCATAATTATATGATTCAGCAATTATCTGGGGATATATCCAAAAAGAAAGAAGGATCTCAAATAGTTGTACACCAGTGTTCATAGTAGCACTATTCACAATGGCCAAAAAGTAGACACACCCAAATGTCCTTCAGTGGATGAATGGATACATAAAATGTATATATGAGAGGACTTCAGAAATTTCGTGGAAAAATGGAATTAAGATAAAAATAAAAAATTTAAACTTTATTGCTCAACATAAGCTCTGTCAAGTTTAAGACACTTTTGTGATCAATGATACCAGCCATTTAGTCCATCCCTAAAGAACTGAAGGTCCTGGGGAAATAACCATGTCAGTGTGGTCTTTTTTACATTATTAAAGAAAAATGAGTACCCTTTAAAGATTTTTTTTAAGATTAGGAAACAAAAAGAAGTCAGCAGTAGGCAAATCAGGACTAAGGTGGATGCCTAATGATTTCCCATTGAAACTCTCACAAAATTGCCCTTGTTTGTTGAGAGGAATGAGCAGGAGCATTGTCATGGTGGAGGGTGACTCTCTGGTGAAGCTTTCCTGGGAGTTTTTCTGTTAAGGCTTTACCTAACTTACTCAAAACACTCTCATGATAAGCCGATGTTATTGTTCTTTGGCCTTCCAGAAAGTCAACAAGCAAAATGCCCTGTGCATCTCAAAAAACTGTTGCCATTACCTTTCCACTTGATAGGTCTGCTTTCTTTTGCTTTAGCTCTACCACTTCCATATCTTGGTAGACATTGCTTTGGTTGTGCTTTGTCTTCAGGATCATACTGGTAAAGCCATGTTTCATCTCACATTTTCAAAGAAATGCTTCAGGATCTCGATCCCACTTGTTTAAAATTTCCATTATACGTTCCGCTCTTGTCTGCAGCTGATCTGAATGCAGTGGTTTTGGCACCCATTGAGTGGAAAGTTTGCCTGACTTTAATTTTTCAATCACAATTGTGTAAGCCGAACCCATTGAGATACCTATGGTGTTGGCTACTGTTTGTGCTGTTAATCATGCCTCTTCAGTTAGGGCATGAACAAAATGAGTTTTTTCCTCAAAATATTGATACAAATAGTCCATTGCTGTGAGCTTCATCTTCAACATCGTCTCATCTTCTTAAAATAAATTATCCATTTGTAAACTGCTGATTTCTTTGGGGCATTGTCCCCAGAAACATTTTATTTGATTTCACTGTTCTTTTACCCAGGCTTCACCATAAACTTGATGTTCATTCTTCAATTTTAGCAGAATTCATATTGCTCTGATAGGGGATCTTAGTGCTTCAGACTAGATCCTGTTCAGCCATGTTATAACGAGTTAATATGAGTTTATTTTGGTGCAATAAATTTTGAGATCCATACATAGATTTTTTTCATAATACTTTTTGAAGACCCCATGTACATATAGTAAACTGGGACCATATCTTGTAACTTGAGTCCTTTAGCATTCACAAAGGCCTTAGCACCTCAGCTCCCTAATGAGTAGGGAACACCATGTAGGAAGAGTTATAGGTCTGGCCCTAAAGTCAAGCATTTATGTATCCTGGGAAGCACATTAGATAGGTCTTTAATCTACTAAAGGCAGTGTGTCAGGGCTGTCCAAGAACACTCCCAGGTTCAATGAAATTCACTAGGAGAACTCCCAGGACTCAGCACATAGTCATACTTATGGCTATGATTTTGTACGGTGACAGGGTGTACAGCAAAAGCAGCAAAGGGAAAAGGTATTTGAGGTGAAGTCCAGAGGAAACCATGTGTAAGCTTCCCAGAGTCCTCTCCCAATGGAGTCATGCAGGACTGCTTAATTCCTCCAGCAAGGAGTTGTGACAGCACCTGTGAAATATCATCTACCAGGGAAGCTCATTAGAGATTCAGTGCCCAAGGGTTTTACTGGGGTCTGGTCACATAGACACCCTCTGCCCAGCCTGTACCCAAATTCCAGACTCCCAGAGGAAAGCAAGTGTTTGGTATACACTGCATTGTTTGTACAAACAGCAGAGGCACAGCAGACTGTTTTTATCAGCTCTGGCAATGATGGGGATCCCTCTGAAGTCCAAATTCCTAGACATCATCCAAGGGCCAACCTTGCAAGCAGACCTTTCTAAGGAAAGTTTCAGTCCTGCTGTATTTACTTTTTTCTGCACAGGGTACATGGGTATACTTTAGTTTCCATATTATGGTTGGATGTATTATTAGGGGCCATGGAAAGGCAATAACTTTCAAGTATGAAAGCGATTCTTACAAAAACCAGGGAAATTTCAGAAAACTGATGTTTTTGTTAGGATGGTATAGTATTAATTTCTCATTTTTTTGTAATTATCCACCTCCCTTGTGTGTTTCTCTGTTCTATGGATGTAAAGTAAGTGCGGTAAGATTACTATGTCTTTACTTGCATATTAGGGAGAAGCGGAAGGTCAAATATGTGACCAAGTGGCTTATGGTAGCCTAAGTGGTTAGTGACCTAGCCATTTCTGGTTCCTAGCAACAGCAAAAAGCAAGTTTTTAAGGTAGTTTCAAACAGTAATTGCTTACTTCCCATGCATATTTTTCCCTTTTTGTACACCCCCTTTTTCATGTTCAGCTGTTATCCTACTTTTCATTGTGGTGATGTTTAGAAGTTGCAACTATAAATGTTTTGCTTTCAGCTTTTTAGGTAACTAGTTTCCTGTTTTTACATGAGGACTGAGAAATAATTGTATGCCTCCTTTTCATATATCTGCAGTGACAGGTTGTGGCCACAGCACCATTGTTGGTCTCTTCCAGCTGCTAGAGCTAAAGCTCCACTATGCATTTTCTGAGGCCTGCTCAGCCAGCATGACACATCGATGGAGCTTGCACTAAGGGTTGGGGCAGAACCTAGAGATTGTTATTTTAGAACCTGTTACTATCATGACCCTTAATTCATGATTGTTATGTATAGTTTGGATTCCTATTGTGTATGTTCTTTAAACAAAAAAGAAAGAAAAAAGTGAATGTTTTTAAATAGAGGATACATTCATATGGCTTAAACATTTAAAAGGCATACAATGGTGCGCAGTAAAAATCCTCCTATCCTTTTTCTGCCTTCTATGTCTTCTATGTGCTTTTTTTTTTTTTTTTTTTTTGCCAAATTGAAAATTAGAATTCACTGATTCTAAGAGTGTTGAAAGCAGTTGTACAGTAAATCACTTCCTAGCCCTCAGAAGGGAAGTGATTTTTTTTTTTCTTTTTTTCGTTGTATTTTGACCTTAACTTATTGGGGACTTGATTTTAGTCTTTACTACAGCCAGCACTCCAAAGGGTATCAGTTCATTTTATTCATTTGTTGGTTTGTAATTGTCCTGAAGCACAGCATGTAATTTTAACTGTCATTAAATTTTTTTCTTTTGTAGCTTGCAATCCGAAGAGCTACTCTCAATAGATCATTTACTCCTGTGTTTTTGGGAAGTGCCCTGAAGAACAAAGGAGTTCAGCCTCTCTTAGATGCTGTTTTAGAGTATCTCCCAAATCCATCTGAAGTCCAGAATTATGCTATTCTCAATCAGGAGGAGTAAGTCTTGGAAATTGAATCTTAGTTATGCAGAAATACTTTAACACTTATGCACTATGAAGGAATTTAAGGATAGTTCTAGTTATGTTAGTGATCTTCTTTTTGTAATTTATACAAGTTAAATCACCATTTTTATATTTGTAATAATGTTGACATACAAAAAATATGTATTATACCAGTTCCCATATCATATTCTGTTTGTGAGTTAGAAGTATGATTTGTTTTACCATCTCAAGGTTTATGTCATTAGAAAATTTTCTCATTTGGGACCAGCTGTTTTCAGTCATACTATTTAAAAAAAGCTTTAAGAAACAAACTTTTTTAAAAGCTCTCCCTGATTATTTTTCTTTCCTTTCCCTGTCGGACCATTGCTACATTTTTTAGTCTACTCTGGTCCTGTCACTGGGCAGTAACTAAGCCCTAACAACTTACTTATTGATCTCTTTCAGTGAGATTTTACTTATGTGTAAGGCCAGAAATGTTTAATCCATATGTTCTTTTTCTCAGATAATACTCTTTGATGAAACAAATTGACATAAAAGAAATATCAAATATTATGTCTTATAGATTTATATTTCTTTTATTTTTAAGTTCAAAAGAGAAAACCAAAATCTTAATGAATTCCAAAAGAGATAATTCCCACCCATTTGTAGGCCTGGCTTTTAAACTGGAGGTAAGTTCTTTCTAATATATTTAACTGCTATCTGTAGAAAATTTTCTTTTAGGCTTTTATTCCTATTATAAAATGACTCTGTGACCCTTATGAAAGACTTGGAAAATAGGAAAAGTAGAAAGAACTGATAAAGAATTTCCAAAGCCCTGACACTCAGATGATAGTTCTTTAAGTGCATTTCTTTCTAGTTTTAAAGTATAAAATTTCTTTGCAGTTTTACAGTATAAATTTTTACATAAATCATCCTACCTGTGTTCTTTTTGTTTAACATTTCAGTAGATATGGTCCATGTTTCTATAAATAGTTCAAACATTGTAAATGATAGCATAATATTCCACCAAGTAGATATACCAAAATTTGCTTAAAATTTTCTAATCGTTAGACATTTATGTTATTTCCAGGTTTTCACTGTTATAAGTAACATTGGGTCCACGTCTAGAAATTTGTCCTAAGGAACTAATGAGGGATATTGAATTAATGTTAGCTTCAGTTCTTATTTTTGCTTATAAAATTGAAATCTTACAAACAATTGAAAATGCCTAGGAATTACAGTTCGATTAAATACAATGAGGTACATTCTTACAGTGGAACATTATTCAGACTTTAAAAATTATGTTGAGATGCCTATTTTTTGACATGGAAATATGTGATTTTTAAAAACTAAACATGTTATTTTAGAATGGTTTACAGAAAATTTATGAAGATAGTACAGAGAATTCCTGTATATCCTGCAGTTTCCTCTATTGTTACTATCCATTGTCACAACTAGTGGACCAATACTGTTTGTTATTATGAACTAAAATTCATACTTTATTTGAATTTCTTTAGTTTTTGCCTGTCCTCTTTCTGTCTTAGTGTCACATTATATTTAGTCATCATGTCTCCTTGGGCTCCTCTAGACTTTTAACAGTTTCTCAGACTTTTCCTTGTTTCTCATGATCTTGACATTTTTGAGAAGTATTGGTCAAGTGTTTTGTAGATTGTCCCTCAATTTGGGTTTATCTGATGTTTTTCTCAAGATTATATTGGGGTCATGTATTTTTAGGATGACTGCAGAGGGAAAACATCATGCTTATCACATCATATCAAGGGTACAGTCTATCAACATGTCTTATCACCGTTAATGTTAACTTTGATCACCTGGCTGAGGTAGTATTTTTCAGATTTCTCTGATGTAAAATTTCTGTACTTTTCATAGTGTGCTTTACAGAAGAAAGTCACTATGCTCAGCCCACACTTAAGGGGTGGGGAATTGTGTTCCACATAATCTACATAAATTATTTGGAATTCTTCTGTATGGGAAATTTGTCTTTTCTCCTCTATTTATTCAGTCAAGCATTTATTTATATCATGATGGACTCATGGATATTTATTTTGTACTTTGAGTTATAATCCAGTAGCACATTATTTATTTGGTTTTTCAGATTTGCCAGGTTTGGCCATTGGGAGCTCTTCCGGTTGGCTTCTGTGACTTTTTGACATTTTCTAATGTTTTGCTTTTTTGAATAATTCCTTATTTTCTGGCACTATAAGATGCTGCAGGCATATCTTCTATATTCTGTGCCCCAGCCCTAGAATCAGCCATTTCTTCAAGTAGTCTTGGTTTCTTTTTATGGAAGATGGTATTAGAAACCAAGATTTGGGCATTGCATATGCTTTTTGTTTGGGTGTTGTTGCTTCTGTCATAACATTTTAAATGGGAAAAATGGTGGATAAATTGGAAGTATTAAGAGTGGTTATTTGGGGGGTAGGATTATATTTTGGGGGCTTTTTCCTACTCAAAGAAAAATTTTACAATACACTTATAACATCTAAAATGAAAAAAACTAATTTTAAATTAAAAAATAGAAATAAGATTGTAGTAAAAATCTTTATGCATAAAGCTTTTAAAAATATGTATTTAAGAATATTTTCTTAGGATTCCCAGAATAGAGATGATTAAGTTACAGGCACAGAATGTTTTAGTATTTGTGATAGCTTATATTGCCAGATTGCTTTCATATTCTTAAAATTAATGTTTTAGATGAGATATTGAATATCAGAATTATTTAAAAATCATTAATTTAATAAATGAAAAATCATATTGTAACATTTCATCATCTTTCCTTAATTTCTAATGACAGAGAACATTTTCCATATATTTATTATGCACTTGTATTTCCTGTTTTGTAATTGTACTTTTAATTTTTTTTGTCTTTTTTTATATTAGGGTCAAAGTGTTTTACTTATTTGGACCAGCTTTTCACTAATAAAGTTGATTTTTAAAATAATCAGCACTTTAAAATTTATATAGTTAAATATATCAGTGTTTTTATTTAGTCATTCTTTAATTTTTAACCTTAGAAGCCTTCTTCATTGTATATATTTTGCCAATACTTTTGTTTCTTCTACCTTTTTATCATTTTTTTCCTTATCATTAATTCAACTGGAATTTGTTTTGGTGTGTGCTGTAAGGTGTGGTCTAAATGTATCTCTTCTGCCACCACATAGAAAATCAGTTGTCCAGTTACTATTAATAGTTTATGAACAATCCTATTCTTATTTTTCCATTGATTTGCCATGTCTCCTTTATCTATTGACAAGTGTATTTTACACTTTAGATATTTATACTATATGGGCTATTCAGTCTAATTTGTGCTGGTTCTGTACTTTTTAAGTTTCAAGCATTTTATATGTTTTTATATAAGTTAGGGTTAGTTTCTTCTCATTACTATAGTTTTTGAAAAATTTCCATTTAACCCATTTATTCCTCTGAATGAATTTTAAAAGTGCTAATCAAATGTTTACAATTTTCTGTTGGGATTTTGATTGCTATTGTATTAAACCTATAAGTTAACATGGTAAGAATTGATAATTTTAAAAATGTTAATATATTAATTGGTCAGTGTTTAGTATGTTCAGTTACTTCACAGAACTCTTATTTGTATAGTATCTAATGGTATTTTTGTTGTCTTTTCAATGATTATACTTTATTTTTGTTTGATATCTTATTGTATTAAATCGAACTTATGAAATAGTATCAGAAGGCAAAAAGATACTTCCTTATTATGTGAATAGTTTAAAAATTTTTTCTAATAACTTTTATTTCAGAGAAAGCAGAAGTATCTTGGATTGTGATAGCAAAGGAATTGATGAACAACCACCATTTAGTTTACCTTACCTATGTTCAAAGCTAGTATTAATATTAGTTTATGACAACAAACTGAAACATGTACATAAGATGGACTACCATAACTGGGAGGGAATATTTGGAGGTAGTTGTGAAGTTTTCCTTTTAATTTATGTTTCTGCCCTTACCCAATCTTGACTTCTAGGCAGGTCGATTTGGACAGTTAACTTATGTCCGCAGTTATCAGGGAGAGCTGAAAAAGGGTGACACCATCTATAACACGAGGTCAAGAAAGAAAGTGCGGCTACAACGGCTGGTTCGCATGCATGCCGACATGATGGAGGCAAGTACAGAATCATTGTGAGATCAGAAAGTCCTCTAAATGTGAGTGAAGTAGATCTACCTTCCAGATACCCTGAGCTGTACTCAAAAATCACTTCTGGTTGAACATATGTGTTTTCGTAGCTTCTTCCTTTTTACTTAGGTTTGTTACAGCTCTGATCTAGCACTTTGCTATAGGCTAAATTAACAAATGTTAAGAACTCATTTTATACCGCTGGTTGAGTGTCGGCTGTATTTCCTCAATGGCCAAGGTTAAGGAAAGAGAACATTAGTCCCGTAAGACTCAGAACACAAGATTCAGCACTTTCCTCAAGAGCTATCATTACAAAGAGTGTAACAGGCATTTAGTACAGTGGAACTATGGTTCTTAAGGGTAAGAGAGTAATAAATTCACACATAATTTCCCACATTTGATGAATGGATTTACTTTATGAAATATGGCAGGCATGAAAGCCCTATTTAACCCTAGAGCTTTTATTCCTATTGTAGAATCCCCTGAAGGGGCATATTGATACCAGAATCCACCTGAAAATTTAAAATCTCTCAAGGTCTAGTCTGGGAGATAAACTTTGACTTATGGCTTGAATTCTTGAATTGGCTCTGTATTTGCCATACCCTTCTGTAGTCCTTAGTTAGGATTAGGCTTTGGCAGGAATACCAAGTACATGAGGTTCTCTCCTACTCCTACCCTTTCTCAGTCCAGCTCTATATTCCTGGAGAAATTTATCAGTCTAAACAAAATCTTATGAATGTTTTGGTAGCCTTAACTTTTGTCTGTCCTAAAAGATGAATTGACAGTCTCAAAATTGGACAGCATTGCTGTTTTGTGAGATAGGCAACAGGGGGCAGGCTAGAGGGCTTAGTGATTTTCACAGCTGTTTCATGGGCCAGCAGGTAGGAGATATGAACAGCTGTGTAACCATTAAAGAAAGAGCTCACTCAAAGCCACAGCTGTTATAAATGAACTGTCAATATAAAAGGACAAAAACTAGGAAGCTTGGAGGCACTAATGCTTTGTTCTTGGATTTCCTGTGTTTTCTTGACTGCTTGCATCTGTGAGAAATTAAAATTATTTTTAGTACACTGGACTCCATTCTTCTTCCTTTGTTTTTAGAACTTACTTTGCAGTTTTTCCTGGTATATCTTTGTCATACACAATCTCATTGTCTAACTGTGGCAGCATATATGGTACACGCTTTTTAATTCCATAGAAATAATTTCAGAACTGTGAAGTACCGTGTTTTGTGAGTACTGTAGATCCTTCAAGTAATGATGTCATAGCTCTGAGCTTTTTATTTAAAGTAAAATCTTATCTATTGAGATTTGGTTTAAATAAAGACTCTGAGATATGTCTTGGCCTAGTTGATTGTTGTTGCATTAGTTCTGGCTAATTCATTCTCTGCAGAATTCATGGTGAGAGATTCTGCCATGTTTGTTTATGTACATTATAATTATTGTGCAATGACTAGTTACCATGCCTTTATTTGTATTACTTGCCAATATCATTTGGTATTATTTATTTAGGATGTTGAGGAAGTACATGCTGGAGACATCTGTGCATTGTTTGGCATTGACTGTGCTAGTGGAGATACATTCACAAACAAAGATAATAGTGGCCTTTCTATGGTAAGCCATTTAATTTCAAAGCTATTTATCACTTGAATTTCAAAAGTCTATGTTTTCATGTAGTACATTTAATACTTTAGAAAAATGACCACAGGAGTTTTCATTGATTACCATAGGCATCAAGTTGGTTTTGGCTCTTTGAATGTTGGTTGTAGCTTTTTGACTATCAAATAGACAAGTGTTTTATGTAAGCTAACTTAATCTGGTTTTTCATAGTAAAATCATTCCATGATCCTCCAAGTTTAGAGTGGAGGAAAATCTCCAGCAGATAATACCTGAACTGTGTAGCTCTGACTCCTCCACCTGAGATCTGCTTCCCCACTGTGGGTTTCTTTCTGTTAATAATTGTTGCCACTACGATCAAGCTAGTTCCATCAGAATGCTACTTTTTTATTAACTCAGTAGCCAGAGAGTGAACCATTCCCTCAATCCCCTAGAGAATTAAAACAGGCTGCAATATTTATACTAGACTTGGCGATGACAGAAGATAACCATTCTCAGAAGCCAAGATGCAACTAGATTGTCTGACTTACTGCATTCAGTCTGCCCTTTGAAACTCAGAGGTCCCTTTTCATCACTGAGGGATCCTGAGGGAAGATTGTGCTCAGATAGTTCCTGCCTGTGAATTCCCTTCACTCACCCCGCTTTTGTGTCTGCTCTCCTATATTATGACCATTTGTTCATGAGGGTAGTCTCTCTCCTGAAGTCAGTAAAAAAGAGGATGAGTACATGGGGGATAGGCAATTTCCAGTGGTTCATTTTCATAAGTACTGTCCCAGCTGTAACAGGTGAGCACTGTAATAGTTCCCTCTATCAAGTGATGAATTCATAATTTTACAATTTAGTTTTTTTGTATAAAATATTCTCTAATGTCTGTGGTTTTACATGTTGATTTAAGGCACTACAAAAAATCATAAAGAAGTATATACAATTTTTGTTTGGGACCTAAATAAGAGGAATGTTCTCTACGTATTATTAATAATGACTTCTCTAAATACTTGTCATTCGCAATGTGAAGTGATTTGTGGTTGTAGGAAGTGCTCATTGAGGCTTTGAAGCAAACAGGCCTTGGTTAGGTTCTCACCTTTGCCCCATACTACCTACTGGCCCTCAGCCAAGTTATTTTATCTTCCTTCCAAGCCTTTAGTGACTTTATTTGTAAAATAGGGATAATAATACCTGCATGTCAGAGTTCTGATTAAGTGAGGTACCATGGGTATAAAGAATTTGGTGCCTTTTCTCTGTTTCCCTTATCAGTGATTGTGGTATATTTTGATTTAAAAAAGTAACTTATCAGAAGATTGCAACAGCAAATGTAGCCATTAGGCAGTAAGAAAGAAACCCACATCTCGATATTTGAATTCATTATAATTATGTTAAACAATAGGTAAATAAATATAAAAATTATTTTATTTTCGGGAGAAGGAGATCATGTAAGTGGAGAGCTTTATTTATTTATTAATATGTTATAGTAAGACACTTATTTAATGCAAAAAAGGCCAAGGTATATATTGTCAAGCCTAAAGACATTGGCTAGTGTTTGTCTTTTGTTTTGTTGTAAAGTAGCACATTAAAATTAACCCATCCCTGACCCATACAGTACTGTTTTTGAATTCTTCTCTGTTCTTTTAAAAAATATTTTAGGAGTCAATTCATGTTCCTGATCCTGTCATTTCAATAGCAATGAAGCCTTCGAACAAGGTAGGAGTTTGATTTAAACCTCAGTGTACCACAATAAAGACTTGAGCTTTTTTTCATCTGTCTCTGCAAAGCATGTGGTATCTTGTGATAACCAGCAGTCTTATGGTTTCTATTTCCTCTTTTGGTATTGAGGGTACCTTTTAAAATTTACCAATCTGTTCCTAATAATAACTCCTCAGTATATTTGAAGAAATTAAAAGTATCAAAATATTCATCAGACTGTACTTTATAATTCTACTATTAATATATATCATTGGCTTCGGAGTGGTAAATGTAACTTCCTGGATTCAGATCATAAATTATTAGAAAAGAGGAAACAAGGGCATTTGCCCTAAGTTATAGGAAAACCCTACTGGAAAGTACTTTAGGAAGTATAGATTAATTAATAATAGGGATAGATTAATTGCCTCATGGATTATGATATAGCTCTAGATTATGTGGTAGTTATGAAGTAAATGTCTGAGTATAAAACATAGAAAGCCCTTAAATAAGACTTTTTCTTACTTTCAAATATAATTTGGTTTTTAAAAATAATTTTATATTTTTATAGTTTTATAATTGGGTTTGATCTCATTTAGCTTTTTACAAAGCCCAAATTGCCTGAATAGGTTTTGCATTTGTATTGTTTGCCATTGGAATTAGTCTGATCTTAAACCATAACTGTTCTTAAGTTGCCTTGGGATTCATAACAATCATGTTAATATGGAATGTTGAAATTCACTTATTCATACATTGAGTGAACATTTTATGATCTCTTATCATCTGGGAACTATCGTTTATAGAACATATTCTGACGAATTGTCATCTGGAGATACATCATTAACAGCTGCTACTACATCTATTCTGAGAACCTTGAGATTTTCCAGACTCAGGTTGTTGGCAGAATTCAGTTCCTGGTGGTTGTACTGGGGTCCTCATTTCCTTGCTGACTGTCACGTGAGAGCTATTCCTAGTTTCTAGAGGTTGCCCACCTTTCTTGGCTTGTGGCCCGCTTCCTCCCATCTTCAATGCCAACAACAGCTAGTTGAGTTCCTCTCATGCTTCACATACCTCCTGCCTCTTTCATCGAATCTCTCCGACCTACCCTTCTGCCTTCCTCTTCCATTTTTAAAGGCCCATGTGATTACATTGGACCCACCCGAACAATTCATGACAATCTCCCCATCTCAAGGTCTGTAACGTTAATTACATTTTCAAAGTCCCCTTTACTATGGAAGGTAACATATTCACAAGTTTGAGGGGATTAGGGTATCTTTGGAGGGTCATTACTCTGCTTACCATGTGGAATTACATTTAAGGAGAATAAAGATACATCATACCATATTCAGGCAGATTGTTTTGAAAGGGAGAAGTCTCAATATGTTGTTTGCCTTATTGATCCTTGAATCTACAATAGAGTCTTGGTAAACATTGCTGATTCCTTTGATTATGTATATGTACAGGATTTTTAAAATGTAACAGATTCCACGTTCTATTTTTGGGCAGTTTTCCACAAAAGGACAGTTTGTCAATGTGATAGGAAAGAGAATTAAGTCTTGGACTCTTTTTTTTTTTTTTTTTTAAATTATTATTATTTATTTTCTTGAAGCATGGTAGATGGCTTAAGGTCTTGGACTCTTGTATTCTATCTTGGTGTGGAAAAAAAATTCTATTTGGTTAGCTATTCCCTGATTCTTGGCTGTGTGTGGTACCCAAGCTCACATTTTTTAAAAAAAGGTTTGGAGTAGAACTAGATGTGGATCATTTTTATTTCTTAACTGCTGATGTATTTGATTTCATTCAGTAAAGTTCTTTCAAAAATCCCATTGCTTATCATGCTTAGTAGAACATAATGACTTTCTTCTTTTAAAGAATGATCTGGAAAAATTTTCAAAAGGTATTGGCAGGTTTACAAGAGAAGATCCCACATTCAAAGTTCACTTTGACACTGAAAGCAAAGAGACAATTGTGTCTGGAATGGGAGAATTACACCTGGAAATCTATGCTCAGGTAATGAATAATAAGGAAGTTGCACTGAATTCAATTTATTACTGTCTACATTTTGTTAAGAGTAAAAGTTAATAATTTTCAATCTAATGGCTGTAAACTAACAGTGGTTCTTCAGGCTTCACTCTAATTTGTATCCAGATAATAGTGTACTGTTCCCTGTATTATGTGTTTTTGGTCTCTAAATCCTTTTTTTTTTTTGAGACAGAGTCTCGCTTTGTTGCCCGGGCTAGAGTGAGTGCCGTGGCATCAGCCTAGCTCACAGCAACTTCAAACTCCTGGGCTTAAGCGATCCTACCGCCTCAGCCTCCCGAGTAGCTGGGACTACAGGCATGCGCCACCATGCCCGGCTAATTTCTTTTTCTATATATATTTTAGTTGGCCAGATAATTTCTTTCTATTTTTAGTAGAGACGGGGGTCTCGCTCTTGCTCAGGCTGGTCTCGAACTCCTGACCTTGAGCGATCCACCTGCCTCGGCCTCCCAAAGTGCTAGGATTACAGGCGTGAGCCACCGCGCCCGGCTCTAAATCTTTTTATTTGTAAAATGTTGTGGATTCCTAGACTCAAGGCTTAGGAGATTTGCCGCAAGACCGTCCATCCATCCATCTCCAGGTCATGGTTAATTGGGTCAAGTAAACCCTGGTTCCAGCCTTAGGGAGACAACCTACAATTGTACCCACTCTTCAGGCCATTTCTTCTCAAGTCAGTACTTGAAGATCATTGTAAAACAGATAAAAGAAAAGATAGGTGGGGCCTGTACTTTCCCAGGAAAGGTCTTGTATATGTATATGAATGAAAACAAAAGATATATGATTAGAAATTGTGGTGTGATCATATCTTTGAAATTGAGATAGAAAATCCTACCAATAGATTTATATATTATTCCAGTGAATATGTAATAATAAGGAACAATGTTGAAGTTTTAGTGGATAGATTAATTGAAGTTAAGTATAAATTAATTAGTGTAAATTAGAATTCATTTATATAAAATCTGTAAAAGAAGTTTGTATTTAAGTATCATAAATCCTTTTAAGAATACCAAAATGATTTAAAATTTATTATCTATTATATTTAAATGAATGCTACTAAGGTGTATAAGATGCTTAAGATTTTTTTCTTTCAGTTTATTTTTTTTTTAAGTTAAATATATGAAAAAATTATCTCCTCTACTCTTTTTAGAGGATGGAAAAAGAATATGGCTGTCCTTGTATCACAGGAAAGCCAAAAGTTGCCTTTCGAGAGACCATTACTGCCGCCGTTCCGTAAGTATGCAACATAATTAAACGTTATGAGCTGAAATTGAAGCTTTTTATTATGGGATATACATAGCATTATTGGTACTATAAAGATGTTTTCATGTAGTGACAATGTATTGTGGAATCTGTATAGTTCTATACTATAATCAAGACATTTACACAAAGTGACACTTTAGGATTTGTTTAGCTCCTTAAGCTAGAAACCAATGAAGACTGGCATACACATCATTAATAGGCATGTTTACACTTCATCCCACTTTTAGGGTTTTGTTTATTTCAGTTGTACTTCCTTTGGCAGACGGCTATTATGTTTTACTTTGGTACCATATTGTGGATGCCAGAGAACTTGCATTTGCCAGGGAATAATCTCCTGCAAATAAAGAAAATTAATGCCATGATAATATTCAGAAAACATTTAAGAAAACATAGTTGGGTTTATATTTTGTTAGAGACAAAACAGTCTTCATAAAGAATGGCATAAAACAAGTTAAATTACCGTAAGTATAATGTACATCAACCTGGTACCTATCTGAATTTACATGAATTCTGATTTAGAGTCACAATTGATAAAGCAGACTGTGGCTATAAAGGGAGTCTCAGTTTACAAAGTGGCATCAAGTAAAGGTAAATGATACTTTACCTGAGATGCTATGTCATGAAGTAAAATGGTGTAGTCTAATTCAATAAAGTCATCATTTCTTTGCTGTGAAAAAAAATAAAAACCTGATGTTTAAAATATAATGTCGTTGGCAAAAATGTCATTTTAGTTTTAAAAATCAGCTTAGATTAGTAGATGATTATATTAACATTTCCATTTAGGTAAAAATAAAAACTGAATATCATAATTTATTTCAATTTAACCTGATAGGAAAACTGTTCTCTTATAAAGTAAGTGTTCTTTCAAGCTACATTTTAAAAATCATGAAGTTATATATATATTTTTTTTGGTGCTTTAAAATTTTTATTTTTCATTTTATTTATATAAAACTTCTGATTTCACAGGAATTATTGGTTAGAACAAAGGTAAATTTATTTAAGTAAAACAGAGATGATTTAAAAATATTAAATAAATGTTGAGTGTAAGTACTATATAGTAGTTTAATGAAGGTTGTACTGAAATGATTGAGATATGATTTTATATTTGTTACTCTAAAACTTGTTCACCCATTTTTAGTTTCCAAGTTGTGATAGCTACTTATGAGCATTACAGTGTGTAGCTTGTTATTTAAGAATCCTTAATGTTTCCATTGTTCAGAAAAGCATCATTTAAGGCAGCGGTCCCCAACCTTTTTGGTACCAGGGACCAGTTTCATGAAAGACAATTTTTCCACAGACAGGGTAGGGGAGCTCAGGCAGTGATGCCAGCGATGGGGACCAGCTGTAAAAACAGATGAAGCTCTGTTTTCTCACCTCTTAAGTTTCATGGAAGACAATTTTTCCACATACAGGGGAGCTGGGGGTGGTGGTGGCAGAGCTCCACAGCCTGGGGGTTGGGGACTGCAGATTTAAGGGATAAACCATAGCAATGTATATTATAAAACCAATTTTGTAATTGAAATTCTCTTTTAGAAAACTGAAAATAGTAAAGTATAATGAATATAGTTATCTGATTTTGTAGTTAAAGTTTTGATCTGTACTGTTTATTGCTTTGGGAATAAAAAGTGTTTATACCATCAGCTACACAGAAATACTGCATCTGCAGTTTAAAACCATCATCATTGGAGCTGTGCTGTGCTTACACAAGGCTTGTTAAGGCTTACAATCAATGTACTGAGATGTGCCCTGCATGCCAAGGGGCAGCACAATCTCCTGTGGTTCCTTTGGTTAACAGTGATTATTGACCCCAGGGTCAAATAAAAGCATACTATTCTCTCTTTATAGTACCTTGAAAAAATCTTTTCTTTGAATATATCAACAAAGAATGTCCTTAAAAGATAACATAAAAATCAGTAAGGGTGCTTACATGTTGTATCTTAATAGGTAAAGATTCATAATATATGTTGCTTGAAGTAGTATTTATATCCTTCTGTTGAGATTTTCATGAATGCTTTAAAGTCATAATTTGGTGAAGAATTACAGGAGTTTCTTTTCATAAAACTTCTAGCACTGTCTTATACATATTTTGCTAAAAACATGACTTGAAAAATAGTAATCATGATTTTTAGGGCCTCTGTACCTGGACTCAATTGTTCGAGACCTTTATAACCTTAAAGGGATGTTGTAACCAAGGTTGATGTCTATGAAAATGCATTAGAAAAAAAGGCTTGCTCTGTTTATTAAAATGTTGTTATATTTATGTAAGGTTTTTGGCATCACCCTCTTGGGTATTGTCATTGAGTATCCTGCCCTCTGGTGCCCATAGGTATCTAATAAGTGGTGACAAAAGCCTGTGGAGAAAAGGTGCTTCAGTTGGCCTTGCATTTTGTTACTTGCAAGCTGAAACAAGTCAGCTAGAAAATCCTTTTTCCTCATGGAGCTAACTAAAACTGTTGTGGTTTCTTTGCACTCTATTTTTCTTGATTTCTGTTAGATACTACGGTAATTTTTTCTTCTTTTTAACTTCTTAATAAAGCTAAAATAAAATATTCTTATCTCTTTAAGGTCTAGAAAAATGCATTTCTAAGTAGTCATCACATCAGATTTAAGAAAGCAAAGCTGGCAACAAGTAAGATACGAGGTTGTAAATTATGATTAAATGGGTTATAAGAGAAAATTATATACAGTAAGCTAAGGAATGAGTAGTAAAACTATTTTAGAGACAATACAGCAAGCTTCACAAAGATGGAGATGCTACTATTTTTCTTCAGGCTGATACCTGGGGAAAAAATGCAAGCATGTCTCTTAAGTAGCTGTGACGCCACCACTTCAGTAGAGGAAAGCAGAGAGAGTTTCAGTATGGCATGTCTATAGTAATTTCAACACAAAAGTTAGGATACTAAAGGAAATAATCTGTATTAAACTGTGCACAAAAACTGAATGCGAAATTATATCTCAAGACTTTACTCTCTTCAAAGTTTAGCTTTGCTTGTGACTGCCATAAAAAGTGGCCCCGATGACCTTCATAATAGCAGATTAAAGATGAGGAGAGTCATTACAAGTATAGCTGTCCCTTGGTATCCATGGGGGAATGGTTCCAGGACCTTCCTTGGATAACAAATCCACGGATGCTCAAGTCCCTTACATGAAATGGTGTAGTATTTGCATATAACCCACTCACATCCTCTCATATACCTTAAATCATCTCTAGATTACTTAAAATACCTAATACAATGTAAATGCTTTGAAAATAGTTATTATGCTTTATTGTTTAGGGAATAATGACAAGAAGAAAAGGTCTGTACATGTGTTCAGTACAAATCCAACAATCCATTTTTTTTTAACCCCAAAATTTTCAGTCCAAGTTTGGTTGAATCCATGGATGTGGATGGGGCACGGAGGGCAGACTATATATAGTATACCTGGGATTCTGTCTTGCCTCAACTAATAAGGGATTCTGTCTTGCGTCAACTAATAAAACTCTTCCAAACCTTTTTGCCCTAGAAGATGGTTTGAGTAAAGCATCATAGTTAAATCTCACTCAGCTAACAACCATGGTGCTTTATGAAAGTGCAATTTACATGCTACTTATCAATAGAAAGTTGAAATCCTTGGCTTTGTCTTGCTATTGTCATATTTTCTTGTCAGTATGTGCCCAGGGAATGCAAACTAAGCCAGCATAGTTCTTAGAAAGGCAAGTTTGAGGCAAAGGAGGCCCATGGTTTGTATCTCTTAGCCAAACCAAGCAACTTTTTGGACCGGTTGCTGTTTTTTTTTGACTCTTCCTTACAACTCTCCACCTTCTCTCATCCTGATTTTAACTGGCCCCTCCTCTGAAATACCAGGTTTGCTATTTTAAATACAAAATGACTGTAGGGGCACTATTAAAAATTATGAATTATATAACACTTTCAATAAATATTAGCCCCATTAATAAAGTGTGTTTTACAGAAATTACTTACCACTTGCTTGACAGTTTGAATTTTTACCATGTTATACCATGTGTTTTCAGTAGAGTTCTGCCATATTATATAACCACAGGCAACCCAGGCTAAATGTCGAACTGGCTTCATTTCTGGAGGTACATTTCCAAAACTGTCTGGTGGGGGAAACATTTATATGATAAATTATTTTATATATACAGTATTAGCCTTTTAAAAAAATCTAAATTCCAAGTCATGTCTTAGTTTCCTTCAGATGTGTGCAGACAATAATTAAGCCATGGATCTATAAAGTTCTGAAGCCTCTTTTTTTGTTGGATTAGATTGGAAATGACTATTTTTGCAAAAGCCAGTATATTTCCACCATATTAATAGTTAGCATCTAACAGTGTTGACCATAAATAATTGGGATTGATTTTAAAGTTGGAAAAAATTTCCATGCCATATTTATGTACCTGGAATATTTTGTGCATCTAGTGGTTCCTTCATGGACTTGAGTCTTTGATAAAATGTGTTATCTTCTTCATCTGGGTTCTTTCCAATATCTCCTTCAAATGTGAAGTTGACTTCTGGTGCAGTTTCTTGTCCCATTGGAGGGTAAAGTACTTCAGCAGTGCAGTTCACTGTAACTTGCTATTGGAAACATTTTGCAAAAAGATCCTTACATATAGAAGGTCATCCATTATTATTATTCTTTGAGATATGATTTAAAGCATTGGCCCCTAATGGTATTGTTTTAGATTTGACATTAGAGCACCTATTTCAGAGGTATCTAATTGGGCCCAGCCTATTAATTTTCTATCAGTAACAATATGAGTACCCTAAAATAGATAACATACCATATAAGGTCTCATAATCCTGTAAATTCTAATCTTTAACTTTGAATATATTTCATTATTAATGGGGTGTCCATTTACAAGGCCAGATTTTAGTCTGACTTTATATACCAACTCAAGATCTGATTACTTTGAAGTTTTTCCATCACTCTTACTGCCTGCCCCTGAAATAACAGACATTTTTTTTTCTAACATATACAGCAATCTGTATTTAGATATAAAATTAGAAGATTCTGGCATTAGGGTATGCTTTGTAAAGGTGACTGTCTAGCATTTCACATGCCTTTTAATGAATCTCCTTATGTTAACCTGTATCTCTTCTGAATTATGCTCAAAACAAAAAGGGCAAGCTTTTTAAAATGCAAGATGGTTATGGTACAGATTGTAGTTCCCTCCTTTTAGGTTTGTCTCATTAATAATTTGAAAGGTGTATAATTGTTTAAAACTTCTCTGCCTCATTACTGAAAGATCCTTATCTGAAAGTTGGTATCAGTTGACCATTCTATTACTCATAAATATCTAAAAGCACTTTCTTTTTTTAAATACTCAATCAAAAACAGAATGAGAAAGGCAGGCATAAGAAAGTGATCATGATAGGAGAGTAAATTACTTCACTTGTTTATATTAGGCATAAGTTCAGAGTGCCTTCTGAGTAACTTTTTAAGGGAATTTATTATTTGAACTGAAGTATATAGTTCAATAGAAATAATTCATGTATTTTGGAATACATAAAGATAGTAAAAACTGACCCCTGTAAGCTTTGCCTACATGTTCAGTATTTTTTAGAAGCAGGGATTTCACAAAAACTCAAAAAAAAAAAAAAAAAGTGAAACTAATCCTATGGATTTAATCAGCAAAGATGATCTGGAATATTTAGTATCAAATTGCATTTAATAATAAAGGACATTTCACTTACTTTGTGGATAATTTCTTCCACAGAAAATTTAAGGTGATACTTATGCCCTCTTCCTGGAATATCCTGAAATTAAGAAAATACGGTAGAGATTAGTAAATATAATAATTCATATATTTGCATTGTTAGAAGAATCCATTGTTGGTTGGGAGGGTTGGCTGGTGGGGGCAAATGAGGAAAGCCTTAGATCTGGAAAAAGGCATGTCACCACGTATGTAACATCTATTTAATAATTTAGCAAGACCTCTATCAAGTTTATTTTGGAAGGCAGCTATGCTCACCACTATACCACCAACGCAGCTTGGCAATCAAGTTTATTTTGGATGAGAACAAAAGGATGGGATAAAAGAATACCAATAAAATGGGCATAACTTACTTTGAATCATCAAAAGATTTCAACTTCTGAATCAGTGATCCTAAATTCTCTACCTAAGAAATTTTGAAACAGCTTTTAATTCTAAAGATGACAAATATGCTACACCTCTGAAAAGATTTTTCATAGTCCAGTGTACCCTCCAGATAGTGTTTAATGAATGTGGATTCCATTTTGAGGCAGATTACTGCAAAGCGGTTAGAGACTTAATGTATTTAAGTACTGTTTTTACTTGTATATTAGTGGACCTACAAAATGATACTTTAACAAATTTTATAAGAGACAAACATTTTCACTTTTAAATCAAGATATAGATTGAAAATTTATGTCTAACTATTAATCTGTTATCTGGTGCAGTTTTAAAATAAGATCTACTCTCTGTCAGCTCTTAAAGACTGTTAGCAGTTAAAATTATGTCAGATAAATATGGGACAATCTCAAATCCAGTAGACCTTACTAAAATGGAAACGAATCTAGTTGGTGATTGCTGAGGCCTTAAACATTAAATTCAAGCCTTCAGCCTAAGGAGCACATCATTTAAAGCAGTCATGTAGCAGTGGTGTTTGGGTGGTTAAAGCCCAGCGTCAGCCCACAATGCTTTTATTCTGTGACTATGTCAGTTTCTCTTGCTATTTGTTTCCCTCTTCTTTTTGGTGAAAGGTTCTAATAAGGATTGGTCTTAAAATATAGGCAATAGAGAGTTGTTTGGAAGACAGAGTTTTTGTTGGTCCAGATTGGAATAGCAGATTGTTTCGAATGGTTCCTACAGGTTTCACTTGAGGAAAGGGAAAGTGCCGCCCTTTATACTTATTTTCCCGTTTCCTTGTAACAGTGCGTAAAACTGTCCTTTTCTCTGCCTTAAGATGAAAACAACAAACAGTCCCAGGCTGTCTCCACAGATACGAGTGGAGACTCTCCCCCCAGAAATGTTAACTTACCTAGACCACACACCAGTAGCCGTCCCAAAACGGGGTGGGGAGGGAGCGCATAGCGGCAACACACCAAGAGAGGCTGAGAACTTGGGCGAGTGGAGGGAGCACGAGCCCCGGGCCCCGCTGCTGGACTCACCTCCATGCTAGCTTGTTTGACCGTCTGCACCAGAAACACCTTGTGGGGCGTCCCTTGCTGGTAGTTGATGCAGTTTGCCGCCACCGCGGCCGCCCTGGACGCTGGGTAGTGGGTTGGCGGGATTTCCATTCTTGGTGAGTAGTGACCGCCGGGTTGCTCAGGCTTAACAGACCAGTACCGGATCGCTGCCCGTCCTGCTTGCTGCGGGTCGCCGGGTCGCCAAAGTGGAAAAGTCTGCACGCCTAGCTTGGGCTGGGCGTTGGCGGAATCCGAGCTCCTTCCCTCCCGGTCTTCCTTCCCACTCCGGAAGCTGTGGCTCCCTTCCTTCCCGCTCTGATCTCTGCCTCCAGGCTCCCAGGGCCTGCTACTCCTGTGGCCCCGCCCCGCTACTTGCTGCCTTACCAGGCGAGTTCCTACTGGTAGAGAGGCCGGCCTCCAGTCAGTCGCCAGAGGGTGGAAGTGTGGGAGGGCTATATTGGCTGAGACTTCATCTTTCCTTTCGTTAACCTTTACCAGTAGTGCAGGAGTTTTCTGGCCATTACCTTTATAGGACTTTTCTGAGGCTTCCAGTTTCCTGTCCATGTTAATACAGTCTGGTGGTTTTGCTTGCAGACTGGAGCACAACCTCCTAGTACACCACACACACTGTCCCTGACAGGGCAAGATGCAGAATGTGCTCCTGGTAGGGTTTCCATTCCTTCTTTCCCTTTCCCACTGGAGAGTACAGGAACAGGATTGCTCATCCCCAGATTTCTGTGGGATTTGAATCAGTTCTGCTCTGCTCAAATCAGAGTATGAGAGACTGAAAACTTATAGTATTAAATTGGGGGATTATGTAATTTGGATCAGAAGAAATAAAAAATGAACCTGCACCCCTTTCCTCCTTTGCCTGATCTTAGAAGGATGAGATTTTGATATAACACCATGCTTCCAACTTGAATCACTTTGAATCTTTAAGGGTTAATACTTAAAAACTGAACTTATGCAAAGCACTACTTCTGCTGTGTGGTCTACAGTAGGCCTTCTTGGTGGTCTTAGGTTGTTGGGGCTAGGATAACTTGGAGATTCTACCAGGGTTTGGCCAAGACCTTTGCTGCCTGGATTGGGACCTTCAATTTGATAATAATGCGCATACCTGAGACCTCTTGAGGCCCCTTTGTTCCCACTTATGTGGATTTTGCAGCAAATCTGGATTCTGGACTTTGGCCCCAGTGTTCTGCTTATTATTATCTCCTGAGGTTTGGGGGTTCTGATCAGACTTTGGTGTTCTCTGGCAACTTTGTTGTTAAACACCGTCTCCTGTCTTCTGTCTGCTTGCCCATCATCTTACATTATTTGTCAGTGAAAACTTTCCTCAGTCTTGTCTGTGTATGACAAGTTTGCTTTGGGAGATACTTTCTGTCTCTCTCATGCATGTCGTGGCCTCTCCATGTTCCTTAGGTCAGCATTCAGGTCGTTTAGCCTTAGGGTTAAACCTTGACACACTCATAACAATGTTCTTATATTTGACAGAACGTCAGCCAACTTTTTCTGGGTTTGTCAGATAATAAACTTGTACTATCTCCTGGCATAACTTTACCAAGGAATGAGTGAACTTTGGGGAACTCTGATATGAGTAAGACAGTTCATTTGAGAGGCACTTTAGAAGAACAACACCAAAAATCAAAAAACAAAACTTCAGGAGGAGAATGTTTGTCTTATTTGTCTAACAGAGATCACTTAGCTCAATGTAGAAGACTGCCCACCTTTTATTCCCATACTTTAGGGCTTTTTAACTGCATGGCTTATGTTTAAACTTTTTCCTCTCTCCTTGAAGAAGAATTATAACTAACCTTTCGCAGTGATAATTCCATATTTGTCTAAAGCTTGCTTCTAGCTCATCTTTTATCCTGTTTCTCTGTCTTTTTCTTCCACTTGAAACATTTTAAAGGTGGATTCATCAGAAAAAGTTATTGTCATTATATGTGCAATCCAAGAATACTTAGTGCAAATAGGCAAAAATATCTAAGAGACAAAAGTCATTAACCATTTGTGCTTCTTTAGCTTTAAACAATGTAGACAAATGAATTTAAATAATAGCCTTTGTTATTATGGTTATTGGAAGCAAGTTTTCAAGATAAAAGAGGAGCTTTTGAATATGATTTAATGATTATCAATATAAGGTTTATAAATTGTATTTCATAAAAAGGTTTATAAAATATTTCAGATATATAGATGAATTTAGGCAAGGTGTAATGAATATTTATTTAAGTCAATTATATGTCTTAAACATGTTTTATTATATAAAATTAATGCTGATAAAAATATCCTAATTTACATAAAACTGAGATTGAACTTTTTATGACTTAAACTTTCTAAATTTCCTATATTTACTTTATGGGTTAAATAAGTTATTGACTCCACTAGTTATGTAAGATTACCAAATATAAAACAGTGTTTAACTAAAAAAAATTATAATACAGATGTTTTTTAAAGGAGTTTGGATCTTATAAAATTATTATGCTACTACTAATTATAAGGACCAAAAGTATCAACTAAAATTGTAATTTTTCACATCCTCAGTTAACTTTTCAAGATCTTACATAATGTTAAATTAGTTCTTGGTTACTTGGCAATTTCTAAGTAATAGATGATACAGAGCTTTGGTTACTAAATGTAGTTTTAATTTACCGTTATTGTTATATATTATAAAATGACTATGAATTAACAGAATGTGTAAATACTTTGTTGATATTATATATGTATTATTTTTTCACCCTAAAATACTGGTAATCTAAAATTTGTGCTCATAAAGCTTTAGCTAGACATTTATTAGTTTTCTGTCTTCTAGTTTTCTCTTTGGAGAAAGCAAAAGTTGATTGCTTTTGTTAAAAGTGATGATTAATAAAAAGAGTTAAGAATATACTTGGTGTAATAACTACAGAAAAACATGAATATATACATACAGGATAATGAATATTAATTTTTAGTTAAGGAAACTGTTAAAATGGTAATTTCAATGTAGTAGATATACTGTTTTATTTAATATACTGAGGCTATCAATATGTTAAATATAAAATTTAAAATTAAAAACTTTATGTAATTATATATTTAATTAATGTATTTTTAAACAAATACAGCATGCCTCATTTTCTTCTGCTTTACTTTATTGCACTGTGCAGATAGTGCATTTTTATAAAGGGTTTGTGGCAACCCTTTGTAGGGCAAATCTGTCTGCTCCATTTTTCCAGCAGCATGTGCTCAGTGTCTGTCACATTTTGGCAATTTTCAAAATACAGTATTTCAAAACTTTATTATCTGTTATGGTGATCTGTGATTTTTTTGGAGACAGATCTTGCTCTGTTGCTCAGGCTCAAGTGCAGTGGCATTATCATAGCTCACTGCAACCTCAAATTTCTGGGCTCAAGTGATCCTCCTGCCTCAATCTCCCCAGTAGCTGGAACTACCTACAGGTGCATGCCACCATGCACAGCTAATTTTTTTTTTTTTTTTACTTTTTGTAGAGATGGGGTCTTGCTCTTGTTGCCCAGGCTGGTTGCAAACTCCTGGCCTCAAGCGATCCTCCTGCCTCAGCCTTCCAAAGTGCTTGGGTTACCAGCATGACCACACCAGGCCAATTAATGATCTTTGATGTTACCAATGTAGTTGTTTTGACACACAAACCCTGTACAGCGGTTCCCAACCTTTCTGACAACAGGGACAGTTTTCGTGGAAGACAGTTCTTCCATGGAGGGGGGAAAGGGTGGCCCTTGCCACCTGGCACCACCTTAGATCATAAATAAGGCATTGGATTCTCACGGGGAATCTCACAAGCTGGATCCCTTGCATGTGCAGTTTGCAGTGGGGGTCACGCTCCTATGAGGGTCTGATGCTTTCACTGATCTGACAGGGGAGGGGTGGGGGTAATGCCAGCGATGGGGAGTGCCTGAGGTGGGGCTTTAATAGCTCATCGCTGTCCTCTTGCTGTGCAGCCTGGTTGCTGGCAGCCTTGGACCGGGTTGTTGGTATTAGGTGGCCAAGTGTTGGGGACTGCAGCTGTATAAGATAATGAACTTCATTTATAAAAATTGTGTGTGTTCTGACTGCTCCAACTACTGGCTGTCCCCAATCTCTTTTCCTCTGCTTGGGCATACTTATTCCCTGAGACACAACAATATTGAAATTAGGCTAAATAATAACCCTACAATGGCCTCTAAGTGTTCAAGGTAAAGGAAGATTCATATGTCTCTCACTTTAAGTCAAAACTTGGAAATTAGTTAACCTTAATGAGGAAAGCATGTCAAAAGCTGAGAAAAGCGGAAGGTTAGGCCTCTTACACCAAACAGGAAGCCAAATTGGGAATGCAAAGAGAAAGTTTTTGAAGGAAATTAAAAATGCTACAATGAATATACAAATGATAAGAGAGCAAAACAGCCTTATTTCGGTTATGGAAAAAATTTGAGGGGTCTGGATAGAAAATCAAACTCGCCCTGAAACCAAAGCCTAATCCAGTGCACTCACTCTCTTCAGTTCTATTAAGGCTGAGAAAGCTGCAGAAGAAAAGACTGAAGCTAGCAGAGGTGGGTTCATGAGATTTAAGAAATCATCTTCATAACATAAAAGTGCAAGGTGAGGCAGCAAGTACTGATGTAGAAGCTGCAGCAAGTTATCTAGAAGATCTAGCTAAGATAATTGATGAAGGTGGTGATGCTAAACAACAGATTTTCAATGTGATTTTCAATCAGCCTTACATGAGAAGATTCCATTTAGGACTTTAATAGCTAGAGAGGAGAACTCAATGCCTGGCTTAAGAGCTTCAAAGAACAAGCTGACTCTCCTGTTAGGTGCTAATGCGGCTGGTGGCTTTAAGTTGAAGCCAGTGTACATTTACCATTCTGAAAATCCTAGGGCCCTTAAGAATTATGCTAAATCTACTCTGCCTATACTCTGTAAATGGAAAAACAAAGCCTGGATGACAAATTATTATGGGTCTCTGGGATTAGGTAAATCATATTATAAGTTTATGTAACTATATGACATAAAATCAAGTAAAAATACTTATGGCTTTCAACTTTGGTATAACTATAAAGCCAAAGCAAATCTACAAATTAAGAGATAAATAGCAATACCAACCCAATTCTAATTAACATTAATTTTAACGTGATAGATGATATTTAGCCAAAACAAAATTGCCTTTCACAACATGGCAGTGGTCTGACCACAGAGGTTCTTTTACCTTCAGCCTATTTAGCTGCCTGCTAAGGTGTCTTAGTTCTTCCTCCTCTTCATCTAAACTACTGCAAAATCTGTCTTGTTGCAGTGCCATCTAACAGCTTTTGAAGTGAATGCATCATTTGTAGATTAAATTATTTTATTTTTTAAAAAATTTTAATTGATGATAAAATAGCACCTACTTTGTGGATTTGTAGTAAAAAAAACAAGTACGAACAATCTATATAAACTACATAGCACAAGCCTGGCATTAAGTGTTCTATTATTTGGCAGCTTCTCCATTATAAATTCAGACATAGTCCCTGAAACTGTATGGAATTACAAGTTTGTGAGGTGGTCTTCCAGAGCAATACTGTCCAGTAGAACCTTGTACAGTGAGGGAAATGTTCTATATCTGTGCTGTCTGGTATGGTAAATACTGTCCACGTTTGGCTCTTTAGTGCTTGGAATGTGCCTAGTACAACTGAGGAACTGAAATTTTAATTTTAATTAATTTATATAGCCATGATTGGTGACTACTGTATGGACGGCACAGATCTAGGGTCTGTTTGTGTAAATATTATATAATTTTCAAGCTGAAAATAAAATTTAAAATGTCTCCTAGAGAACTTTGTGTATGCCTGAGAATATGTCAGTGCACTACAGTTTTGGAAACCCCTTTAGTAATTCTGTGATGATTTGGCAGGTATTTCCCCTCTTCTTTCTTTCTCTTAGTTCTGATAACTGCTTTTTCCCCCTCCCAGGAAAATTAACCTTTCACCATTTTGTTTTTCCCTGCCCATCCTGAAGTTCTTGACCACTGGAAGATTATTTAAAAGCAGTTAATCAGGCACATTCACACTTAGGCTCTTTAGAACATCTGCCTATTCTAAGCTAGCATCTCCTACCAATATTGATATTTACTATTTACTTCTTCCAAACCACTCACAGATCTGTCTGCAGGAACATGCAGTCATTAATGTCTGTTTCCCTGTAGTTATCTGCAAGTAATTTTGAAAACAGTAGGTCTCTTCTAAGTTACGGTCTTGAGGATGATTTCAGTTTAAAGGAAATAGTAGATATTCATGAAATATTATTTCTAATGAAACAGTAGCCTGCGTTTACATGTTTAATATTTATGTAAAGTGCTTATTCAATCCTATTTATGTTGTCATTAGTGGTTTCAAGTAAACACTGGCCTGTGTCTGTATGTGTTTTTGAATGGCTTACTTACGTTAGTCTTAGTCACTAACATTTTGCCATTAATTATTTTTAGGTGTTAATTGTTACACCTGCAACTCCCTTTTCTTGTATTGCCTGAGTCTATAATGCCCAAGTGGGCTGGGCACGTGGCTCTTGCCTGTAATCCTAGCACTCTGGGAGGCCAAGGTAGGAGGATTGCTTGAGGCCAGGAGTTTGAGACCAGCCCGAACAAGAGACCCATGTCTGCAAAAAATAGAACAATTAGCAGGGCATGGTGGCATATGTCTGTAGTCCCAGCTACTTGGGAGGTGTAGGCAGGAGAATTGCTTGAGTCCAGGAGTTTGAGGTTGCAGTAAGCTGTGATGATGCCACTGTACTCTAGCCCAGGCATCAGAGCGAGACCCTGTCTCAAAAATAAATAAATAAGAAATATAATGTCCAAGTGGTAAAATCAAGTAGGAACTGTCTGAATAAATTAACTGTAGCCATCAAAACTCTTATTTTCAACTAAGTGTCCTTGATTACAGAGATTTAAGAAGAAAACACTGTATTCAGGGAAATGGGTAAACTCTTTGGAATGTAGATTATTAGAATAAGAACCTTAGACTGATCTTTTTTTTTTAATTACTTGATTTTCACTTTTTTGTGAAATTCAGAATTGCCATAATTACAAAACATGGATTACTTTGGTGGTGTACCCAGCCTTAGTCCCAAATAAGAACAGAGAGGATTCTTTAAAATAAATTTTGCAATAAAATTTTATAGCAAGATCATCATATTCAAAGGAAAAAATAAAAATGATTAAATATGTGGGTTTTTTTTCTTTTAAATTAATCAGAGTTATTTAATTTTGCTAATTACATGATACTTTGTTGGTTTTTTTTCCCTCCTAAATCACTTTTAGGTTTGAGTTTACACATAAAAGACAATCAGGCGGTGCAGGCCAGTTTGGAAAAGTGATAGGTGTACTGGAGCCTCTGGACCCAGAGAACTACACTAAGTTGGAGTTTTCAGATGAAACATTCGGATCAAATGTTCCAAAGCAGTTTGTGCCTGCTGTAGAAAAGGTAAATTTTAAAAAAGCTTTTTTTTGTATTTTTATTTATTAAAAACAGTTTATTAGATATCAGATCATACCTTATCTTCCATCACATTATCTGTCATCGTTCATTTTAGTTACAGTCCTGCTTCTAGATCTGACTGTTAAGCTTTCCATCTGATTTAGAATCTCCAGTTCGTTAAGCACAAGAGCTATAAATACATGCTATGACAATGATGGGAAATCATTCTATTTCTTTTTTTTTTCCTTAGAGCCTGAGGTTTCCTTTGTGCCCGTTTGATCATTCTATTTCTTAATCATAGTTAGCATATTTCTCTTGATAAATTGAAACTATTGCATTAATTGTGATGAGCAATTAAAATTTTAATAGTCCTTAAGGATTTATGAAAGTTTTATGTGTACTGTTGTAGTAGAATGATCATTAAGATTCCCAACACCTGGGTGTTGCTGTCGTCTCTGCTGTTGATTAATGTGCTCTTTGGTAAATCAATGTTCAAAACCAGTTTCTTTATTTGTAAACTGCGATTAAAATACTTAAACCTGTATGTCTCACAGAGTTGAGGATCAAATAAGACTTACGTGACATTTCCTGAGGAATTTGGAATGCTTTGCACATATAAGGGGTTAGTGTTTTGTTTGCTTCCCAGGTCACTTGCTCTATGGTGTTATAAACCTTTAGTTTATTCTTATAGATTATTGTTTTTTTTTTTTTTAACCTTTTAACTTAGAAATCCCTATTGACAGGTTATAATTTTGGTTTCAGTGCTGATAGCATTTTTTGTTATTAATCTATTCCATTCATTATACTCTTATTTTAAAACAATAATTTTGTCATTTACACACTTTTAAATATCTTATATCCTACAACATTAATGTAGGTCAAGGAGAGTTTAGATATTTTTCAGCATGCATAATTTACAGTTTTGAAATGCCAAGAAATATATTATACTGTCTATACACCCATGTCATTATGTTGCCAGGAAACACTAACTTGAATTGTAGGAGATCTACGAAATATTTGTTAATTTGGCACAATTGTAATGATAAGAAAAGAAAAAAAATATTTTTAAGTGACTGAATTAAAAAGAATTGTAAACTTATCGACTGTAAATATATGTAGTTGATTGTATATCAGTTATACCTCAGTGAAGCTGTTTTTTTAATTGCATTTAGAAAAATGAAAATTACTTTTTAATTTTAATTCTTACTGACAGTGCATAACACCGGAGCTATAATGTAGTGATCTGCCAATGAGGCAGAGCAGTTGTATGTTCATAGTAGGAGCCCAAGACACAGCTATGATGAACACCAGTTTTGATGAGTGTTTTCTTTTAGGGACTTCCTTAGTTTTGCTTTTTCTCTGTCTCCTCATTGTAAAATTAAGATCATCCTGTGTCTTTACTGGGTTATGAGAGTTAAGTAATTCTTGAAGATGAGGTTATGAGAAAATGTTGTTAGCACTATTAGCATTGCTTTCAAACTAGCTCACACCTTTAAGTATTAATAATATGCTTTTCTAAGAGGTTGCTCATCTAGATGCCACAATAATGAAACTTAAATAGTAAAGATGTTAAATTTTTTTTAAAAAATTCTTTTTTGAGGGGTGAAATACAGCATACATAAAAACATTACACTGGTGAACAGAAAAATGTTTGCAGGTTCTTGTTAATGCATCTGTAAATAAAATCCACTCCATAAGTTGTGTTTATTCATTAACAGGGGTTTTTAGATGCCTGTGAGAAGGGCCCTCTCTCTGGTCACAAGCTCTCTGGGCTCCGGTTTGTCCTGCAGGATGGGGCGCACCACATGGTTGATTCCAATGAAATCTCTTTCATCCGAGCAGGAGAAGGTGCACTTAAACAAGGTATGCTGTGTCCTAGTGTTACCGATGCATCCCGAATCCCTCACTTCTTCTCACTATCGAAGAATGAAAGCAAGTGACAAAGAATGTGTTGTAAGCAGAGAGAAGGAGTTTATTGGACCGAAAGTGCACTGGAGGGTTAAGAGCAGACACAAGTCCCAGCGGATTGTGGCTTCAGGGTTTCTGTGTCATCCTTTCTTCTCCCATCTGCTCTCTCCTCCTTTGTGAAGTTGTCTCTTCCCCTTTTTTTCTTGACGAGTGGTCTGGTGGCTGCGGAGTTTTTCACCTTATAATGGTTAGGCCCAGATGTGTCATGGGGCTCAAAGTCCATTGAGGGGTGGGGAGGACAATACGGAATGTCATATAATGTGCCCTGTGTTGTTTTTTGTGACACTTGTGGTTACCTTTATCTTGTTATTGTTACGGTATGTTCTCTTACTCAGCATCCCGTTTTTTTCACACTGCCCGTTCAGCACTTCCTCTGCTCATGTCTTACTTTCCTGCCTACGCTAACACTAGTACCCATCGTTTTGGTGCGTCTGTTTTCGGTGATAGACCATGACAGCCTCAGAAGGCAGTACTATTTTTAGTCTTCACCCAGAGCACTGGACCTCACACCAGACAATATGGCAGGTAGTGAACAAATATTAATAGAATTGAAGTGAGGGTAGATTACTGTGTTCTCTTTCTTGAAAAGTTAAAAGCCTACCCTGTACTCCTAATTTATCTTTTTTTTTTCATATGTTTAAATTCATAGATAATCCGTAAGTTCTATTTTTAATAGAGATGATAGAAATGGTCAGAATTCTGAGAAATATTTTAAAGATATGTTAACTGCAGTCATGCTATTTTTAGTGACTTTTTCAAATGTCAAGACATCCATAAATTTGTAAGTAATTTTTTCATGTATATGGCATTGTAAGTTTTTAGGCATTTTGAGAGTAGCAAAGTATTTTGAAAGAATTCAGTAAACCTTATTCACAATGCAGACTTTTTGCTAAACTGCTAAAATTGTCAACCTTTTCCACATAGAATATGTGTATTTAAACCCAATGAACTAGAACCCTCAGCAGTTGCAAACATATCTGATTCTTTGCTTTTAAGAGAAAAAAAGCCAGTCACAATGTAGCAGTTTGATATCAGGGTTATTCAACAAAGGATCTTCAAAGTTGTGACCTGAAACCAGAAAATTCATTCTCTTTGTCATCTCTTCCATATCCTTTGTGTGGAGGTTCATTAGTAATGTCCATAAATATGTTTACACAAGTTATGATTCACAAAACATTTCAGAAATATTGTCATCAAAGAGGGTTAAAATGGACAATAGAAAATTAAATTAGTCATAATATTTCCTGAGCACTCTGTGAATCAGGGTCTTATTGATTCTCTATTTTGAACTTTGTATTGCCTTTGGTTGCAGTTTGCATCTGTGATCAGTTGTGGGGCAGTGGTTCAATAAGGTTTCCTTAACCAGGTTGCTGATTGCTTATTTTACTTAAACTAATGGGAGCCGTTAGTAATTTATGTTTTAGTTTCTCAGCTGTGAAAGAGAAAGAGAATTCTCCATTTCCTTTATGTCAGTTTTCCATTAAAAATGCAGTTGAAATTTATGATGTAGAAATCTTTTCACAATCTGAAGATTGTGTTAATAGGAAATAAGAAAATAAAATAAAAAAATGAGACTTTATTAGGCATGACTCAGAGTAAAAGACTTTTAAGTGTTTGCCACTTTTTGCAGCTGAGCATTGAAAGACAGAAAGAAAAAAAGTGTTTACCACTTCAATTTTATGCTGACAAATTAGTTATAATCACTTGATATACTTTTTAGAAGTACAATTAAAACAAATTAGAAAGTACCAATTGTTCTGTGCTGGTTCTTGACTGGAAATTGGTAGGTTTCCTGGAGATAGAGGTTACATAAAGCCAGGTAATTGATATGGTTATCAATTGACAAAGATCCTCATTCTTTTTAACTGCCTCTGTATTTAAATGTAAATAAATATAGATGTGTATGCCCATAATACACATACATATCTGTGAAAAATGTCTATATCTATAAAAACTAAACAGTTAAATATGTACCATTTAATTTTTTATTGTTTAGGCATAGTATAAATATTAAGTATGATTAATTGCCTGGTAGACGTGCAAAGGAAAAGCACTAGGTTATAATTGAATAGAGAAGTTTTATTTTTGCAAAATATACATGTGCAGACAAGTAGGGTGCTAGTATGAAAAATAAATTCTTCTGTTTGCTGTTTCTTCTGATTCTTATTTCTCCATGATCGAAAGACAAAAATCTTTGAAACATCACATTGTACCCCATAAACATATACAATTATTATTTATCAATTAAAAATAAAATAAAACTTTAAAAAATCAGATTTGGAGTAAAAACAAAAATTAGCTTTTCCAATCCTAAGGGGGGAAGAAAACACAAAAATGTAAAAGTCACATGAAAGGAAGTTCTTGCCAAACTCAGTAAGAAAATCAACTTTTTATATATATATACCTCCACTGAATGTCGTATGAGAGTTTCATGGCCAAAATGTTGGCAAATGAGCTTAGCATAAAGATAGCTTATATTTATAAGATATAATTATTATAATATTATAGTATGTTATATAGATATATGTTACATATTACCAGAATCAGAAGAAACATAGTTAAAATCTCATGTATTCTTCATTTAAGAAAATGAAAACTGGAACTAATTTGAGCCAAATTTTAAACTTTGTCCATAAGATTAATCAGTGATATAATGTAGAACTGAAATGTGAAACTAAATGTTCTGTTTGGTCATTTTCACCAAACTATGACTGTGACCATTGCTATCCTTTTCTGTGGCCAGTTATTAGTGAGGGCACCATGCTTGGTCTCCCCAGAAATATCGAATGTATAGTTACCCTGCAAGAGAAATAAGAGCCTAGCTAGAGTTACATTTTAAGTTCATTTAACTCAACAGTGCCCTTTTTTTGATGATCTGTCCCATTATGTGCTGGGTTTTTGAGTTTGAATCATGGCTCTCCTCTTTACTTACTTTGTAGAAACATGCAGGTCATCTGAACTTTCCCCAGGCTGTTTGGTGATAATAATTCTACAAATACTATATGAGAATGTGCTTGAAAACACCTGCACATATATATATATTTGGACATAGTGAATGCTAATCCCTTTTCTTGGTATATTAATTTTGACCTGGCACTGTGCCATGCCACCCATTCCTGAGCTATTTTGTCTCATAGTGGTTATATTTAATAACATTTATTGATTGCTTATGTATTATGCTGAGTACATGAATTACCATATTTTCACAGTGACCTTATAGCTGAGAAAGTTGAAGCTCACAGCAATTAATTGAATGACCCAGGGTTACTTGCTGGCTAGTGGTCCAGCTAAAAGTTAAAGCCAGACCAGAGTGATAGCTCACACAGCCTCTTTAGCATCTGGCCTGGTGATGTCTATGTTATTCCTAGTGGGCTGAAATATAAACATTACCATCTCTACCCACTGCCTTGGCTTAAAAGGTCCTATGCCAATGTAAGTATTTTCATTTCTTGCCTTGAGGAGCTACAGACCACACTGATCTGCTTGAGGAAAAATTGCTTTTAGGACTTGGCTGCTATGTGGCTGCTGAAAGATGACACTGAGTTAGCTCTGGAGTCTTGTCACTTGCGATAGGGTTAGAGGAAGGCGTGTGTAAGGGTAAGGTTCATTTGGAAGTGAGTCAGGAGGTGGATTTAAGAAGAAAGGGAGTTAAAAGGAAGGGAGCAGAGTGAGGGAATATGAAACAAGAACTAGACAGGCATCTTCTACAATTGAATGACAGGCCCTGCGTACTTGGCTTTTTCCTTCCCTTTGTAAAATAGGACCCCAGTCTAGCTGTTTTACATTACTCATCTGTTGAGAACACTAGATAATGTGTAACTAAATCTGGATATGTCTGCTCACGTATCTCCTTCAGGGTGCCTTTTTTCATATTAATTACATTTCTTCAGAGCCAAGGAAGCTCTGCTGTTGTGGTAACCCAAGAAATAGAGCTGTTTCTACAGTTTAGGATTGTTAGTCTGATTTAAATGTCCATGTAGGATTCTATAGGGCTTAGCCAATGAATCATAAGTTCAGTTATTTCTCTTTCAGAAAAAAATTAGGACTAATGAGTCAAGGGTTGGTGTGAGCTAGGATATTATTTTAATTAAAAAATATTTCTAAGAAATGCAAGTATATTAAATTGCTGTTTTCATTATTACACTGAAGCTGATAGTATCTTTAGAAGAAGTGCTTTAGTGAATACAAGAATGATTGTTAATTAGTTATAAACATATTGATGCTTCTGCGAAAATTATGACTGTTTAAAAACAAAATATTATCTTTGTCATCTCTTCTGTGTTTTGCTTAAACCAAAATAAAATTAGCCAATCTGAGGCTGAAGTAGTATTCTGCACTATCACAACTTCCAAATTAAGTATGAATGTTTGAAGCTTTATTATATTCTCTCCATATTGTTACATTTAAATATTAGTCAGCATGTGTAATAGTAAGAAGTGTCTGGTTATGTATTAAGTGGGATAAAAAATAAATACAGACATATACATTGAGTTTTAGTACTTAAATGCCCAAATCAAGTCCAATATCTTTATTTTGCATGTGAAGAAACTTGAGACCTAGACAAACTCTGCTTTTCCGAAAGGCATATAACTTCTTAGAGGCAGAGCAGAAACTAGAAACTTGGTCTTCTAATTCGCAATCACATCTGAAATTGTTCAGCCTAGGAACGGCCAGATAGATCTCACGCATGACTTGTCTCTGAGTATATGAAGGGTGCCCTCCCATCTCTTTCCTGTGATAAAAGTTATTTTCTTACATTAATAGTTAAAAATAATTATCTGCCAGGGACCAACCAGAAAGAATAGGTTAACCTTGGTCAAAGACTTAACAATCATTGTCATGGCTCTTGAAGATTTTCAGAGAGAATAAGTAACTAAACTGGATAATTTAGATGGTAAAGGACTTGATCAAATGTTGTGTCAAATTTTAAGACACTTTTTAATATTATTTTCTGCAGTTTAATGAGTTCTAAGGATAAAAATATGGTAATGGAAGTACTAATACTATAATTAAATATCTTACTGGAATTTCCATTTAGAAGAGTGACTGTTACTGCTACTAGAAAAATAAGTCCAGATAAATTATTTGAACCTTATCGTTTGTGTGTGTACCTTTGGAAGAAAACCATATATTTTCCTTTCATGTATCTGGATAGAAAAGAGTTCCAGTTTGTCAGTTTGTTTTAAAGACTAATAAACTTTTTTTTTTTAACCTAGCCTTGGCAAATGCAACATTATGTATTCTTGAACCTGTTATGTCTGTGGAAGTTACAGCCCCAAATGAATTTCAGGGACCAGTAATTGCAGGAATTAACCGGCGCCATGGGGTAATCACGGGGCAAGATGGAGCTGAAGACTATTTTACACTGTATGCAGATGTAAGTACTATTGGTCATTGACAATCTTGCTTTGATTAACCACAGAAGGAAATCAGAATTAGCTTTTGTTTTTGCAGATTGTAGAGCAGATTGACACATTTCTCTGTTGAATTTGTGGCTTGTATATGTGTGGCAATTTCTGTAATTTGCTGTTAGAGTAATGCAAGTGTGAAAGCTAAAAATGAGATTCATTTTATCTTGGCCTTTTGTGAATGTCATTTTCTTAGATGTATAGTTATATTTCTTTCTCATTTTAGCTTTATTCACATAGCTGCTTTTTATTATGTGATCTCTAATTTATTGGGGTAATATTTAATTTCTTTGCCTGTACTTTTCTTGACTTAAATCTCAGGGGAGAAGGTGTTTATCATTATATAAGGCCTCCTGGAAGGTACTACCAAAGCACATCAGTAATGTGTCCAAAGGAAAGTTGTATTAACATTTTCACAGAAGAAACATTTTTGAATGCTTGAGCTGGGGCCAGAGAGCAGAGTGGAGATGAGGAGGGAAGGCCATCTGTAAAATTAAAGATTTTGTTTCTAGTTGCAACTGTCAAATAATTTTTAAATAGGGTTTCTCACTTGGAATAAAACAAAAATGTTTCTCTTTGACTTTTAATCCTTTTAATATTGAATAGAATATTGAGTAGAAACCTAAATCTAGAGGAATTAAATGGCTAAGATGTCTATGTATTTTTCTCAAATTTTTTCAATAAGCAATGCTGAAATATCTATTGTGTTTGTTTTCAGGTCCCTCTAAATGATATGTTTGGTTATTCTACTGAACTTAGGTCATGCACAGAGGTAAGCCAGTGTTTAAATATTACTACAATGCACTTCAAAAGACCACTTACAAAACGATCAAATTTGTGAAATCCTGACTTTGTATGACTTGATAGTTACAAAAAAAAAATTTTTTTTTTTTGTTTTAACTCCTAGGGAAAGGGAGAATACACAATGGAGTATTGCAGATATCAGCCATGTTTACCATCCACACAAGAGGATCTCATTAATAAGTATTTGGAAGCTACAGGTCAACTTCCTGTGAAAAAAGGAAAAGCCAAGAACTAACTTTCCTCACTTTGAGTTGACCTTAACTGAATCTGCAAGGTTTAGATACTTTGATGGATTCCAGTAGAATAAATTCAGCCTGCCCTTCCTGTTCACATTCAGGAGCTTCTATTATATTTGAAGATAATTCTATATATATATAGCTCAGCTCTATTGATTGGTTTTATAGTTCATTGAAGAACCTCAAATAAACTATGATTATTACTGAAATATAGTTAATATTTATTTAAGGGGGAATACAGTAATTTCATTTATAATTCTAATGTATATAAACTTCCTTTTCAAATTTTTTATTGTGAGATTTTTCAACATACAGAAAAGCTGAAAAAACAGTACAAGAATGGCCATATACCTTCCATCTAGATTCAACAACAAACAACTTTGTTAATCATTTATCATATAATTTGTTTTGTCATATTTACTTTACCTGTTTGCCTATTGTCTATGTCTCATACCTCTATATTTAAAAAATTTTTCAAATTATTAGTTTGAAGACTTGAAAATGAATTGTGCACATCATGACACTTCTTGGAGTGTGATTAATGGGCAGGCTTTGCTGTTTAAGAGTGGATTCCATATGATCTTAATTGAGAGCAATTTTCAGATTCTTCATTAGGATATTAAAATATTAGCTAAATTTCCGTCTTTTATATATGGCTGATTGCTTCAATTTGTGGCTTTTGCAAACTTGTAACTGCCTCTGTTTTAGGAATATAAATATCACTTTCTTGCAGTCCTTTATGAAGTAAAAAATGGACACTTGCATATGCTATTCTTGTTTGTGTTCATCTTGATGTTTCTGCAACCCTAAATAATAAAATATAATTTATGGAGTTGTGGCGCAGTTAGTTTCAGTCACCTAGTAAATGCTGGTCAAATTTTAGTCTATTAGAATTTATCGTATATTATACTCATTGAGATTGTGAAAGAACAAAGGTTAAGCTTTTATTTCCAGAGTGATTTGGGCTTTCCCTGACAGTTCTATCAGAATTGCTTTATCCAAAAATCATTTTATGCCATAGATGTATCATAGTCCTTCCCGTTACTAAATAGAAATAAAATAATTGCTATAAAATTTTTTTGGCTTTCTTGATTTATAGATTTGGCTTTATAAGTTTAAGTTTCTGGGGGGAAGAAGATTTTTTAAAAGTATTAAGAACATGTTTTCAAGACATTTGCCAGATCCTTTAAATGTATATTATTTCTCACAACCCTGTGAGAATAAATACTATAATTATGCCCATTTTGTAATAGAGGAAGCAAAGGCACAGAGAAGATAAATTAAACTTAAGCTGTGACATCTTTTCTAAGACCACACAGCTTAAGTTTCAAATTGATACTTTCAGTTATAATTATTCACCAAGTGCATTTCCCTTATGAATGTCTATTGCTACAATAGCATCAAGCCTGAAAAATTGTGGTGGTTGTGATATTTCATCAGCATCTTGTGCCATTCACAATAACTTTGAATATTGTTCCTAATGAGGAAATACATTTATGTACCTTCATTAAATTTATCATCATTCCTCTGGCTATTAAGAATGATCAGAAATACTGGAACTAAGATGGATAAATTTGGACTTGTTTGTAATCTGTTAAACATTCTGGTTATAAAGTTATAGTATCAGAAAAGGTCCTAGATATCTAATCAAACACCAGCATTTCATAGGCAATGATGTGGCCCAGCTGGTGGGACTAACAAGAATAGGATCACATATGGACAAATCCAGGACCAGAACCCACATCTCTTGCTAACTCATTAGTGTAGTTACAGTTGGTAGAGACCACATACCAACTAAAGTCTGTAGCATGGAAAAAATTAATGAGAATATTTATAAGTGAGGACTTTTTAATACTATTGTGAAGGATAATTGTTGACTAATTTACAGAAAGACAGTATTACGTACTTGTGTTAGAGAATAGTAGCAGCACTAGGTAGTATTGCACTGATGTTCAACCATTGCTGCACTTTAAAAATCACTTGGGGAGCTTTAGAAAGAAATAGCTAGGCCCACCCTCAGATATTCAGATTCTTTGAATGGACTAAGGTAAATTTGTCAGGTGATTCTGGTATGTAGTCAAAGTTAAAGACCGCTGAAGTATTGCCTATACTTAGGCCCAAGACATGAAATGAAAGATTTGTGAAATTCAGATGTGTCATATTATTAATATTCTTTTGTGTGATATTAGAGTTTGGGCTATTGTTTCTTCATTTGATAACTTTACCTTTTTTTTAAAGAGATGGAGTCTTGTTATGTGGCTCTGGCTGGTCTTGAGCTCCTAGGCTGAAGCAATCCTCCTGCCTCAGCCTCTGGAATAGCTGGGACTACAGGTGCATGCAACTACCATGCCTGCCTTGGTAACTATCTTAAAAAAAAAAAAAAAATAGTCTATTTTTCTGTTTTCTGTTATTCTTTTCCTCTCTGCTCACTCTCAGATTGTGTGGTTTATAAAAATCACTAAAATTTAATCAAGTCTGAAGTTTAGCATTTTTCATATTCTATACGAGTCTTAAAATTGGCAGCCACCTGGTAGACGTAAATTGTAACATGTTGGATCCCTTTGTAGAAGATAGCTATTTGCATTACTAATTGCAATTATATATTCAACTATAAATTGTTGAATTGGAGCTCTAGTTGCTGCTTTCAAATAAATATCAAGTTAATGCATCATTGAAATAAGTTAATTGTAACTTATTTATCCATTCAGGTAATGCCAGGCAGCATGTTAGGTGATTGTAGTATTTAGAAAGTTAGGAAAAGTCACAGAGCGGTTAGAATTTTCTAAGCTAAGAGAGATTGATATAAAAACTAAGATGTCATGAAGGACTAAAATTCAAGTGCAAATATAGACAATTCCAACTGAGTTTCAAAAGACCTTGTTTAACTTCTAACAATTCATAATTTAGGTAGGAAAAAAATGAAACTGAGTAGAATAAAACAGAATACAGACAAAATCCCTGATATTATTTTGTATGTCTTAAAATTCTGAAAGTTCTAAAGAGGTTATGAAAATGATTATGATGAATATAATTGTCATTGCCTCAGAGTGATTCAGAAGAACTTAGACTCTTAATAAAAAGAAGGCTTAGGGAATTTAGAATTTTTTATTTTATGCTAAGGCACATGAAGTAATTTTTCTGTTGTTAGCTAGTGAAATCAATGTTACTAAAACCAAGTCAGCAATTTTAGAGTTCGTGCTAGAAAGGATGTTCTTGTGATATTGAGAAATTTTTATTTGCTGTAACTTTTATGGGTTTTATAAATTTATAAACTAGGTAATTGTGTTTGTATACAATTTTTTTGTATAGAATTCCCCTTCATAATCTCTTATACTGAAATAGATCTGTTAAAGGATTACTTTAGAATCCTTACCTGGTTTAATTAAGGTCACATTTGTGAGCCTAATCTCACTAATGAAAAATGCCTTTATGAAGATGGAGACTTAAAGCTAAGACTCTAGAAAGCTGAAACACCAAGTAAAGGCTCCTTTTTAGTCCTTAATGTGATATGAAAAGATCGATTAAAGATCACAGGACATTGAATATGCTATTATAATGCTCTTAGGCCCTTTTTTGGAAGATCACTTAGGGAGTCCACTGCTTGATTCTGGCATGATTTAATCATTGCAGGTTGTTTCCTTTAAATGATTATTTGCATTGCTTCAGAATACAGACAACTCTTTAAATCAAGTGGATGTTGGGAAGATAAATGCAAAGGGTAGGGTTTTAAATAGAAAAATATATAACTAGAGCTGCTTATTTTTATTTTGTATGAGTCCATGCCTTTAAAATTTTCCTCTTTAGTATAAACTTTTCCAATTATCTAACAGTACAGACTTAAAAGTAATATTTTTATATATTTTAGGGCTGATGCTTCCTAATCAATTACTGGCCATGAAACCTGGCTAACGGTTTTTAGACACTGATATGAGTGTTCCATTAAATGATACTAATTTTGAGAGGCAGATGATGGCAACATTTCCTGGATCAATTCTTCCTGCCTTGAGGAGGTACTCCACTGAATTTGATTATGGTACATACTGTGTTTGCTTTTATAAATTACTTAGGCCAACACTGGGTCCAAGTTGTCTTTATAAATGAAAATTGTAAATATTTAATATACTTGCAGTTACATCAGTGTTCCTTTTAACGCGTGCTTGCAGACAGCTTTATCTGGTAAGATATACTCTATTATTTGTAAAATTTGAATTAAGCAGTATTAAAATTTCATTTAATTCCAGTTTAGCACCCCAAATTTTTCCTATGTATACAAATCTCTACAAACACATTTAACACATTATTTAGAAATGTAAGCATTTATTTAAAAGATACCAACTTAAAAAGGAATACTTGGAATACTTGCTTGAAATCATAAAATACAGCAAAATTCCTTTTAAATAGTTAATATTTTTCCTACAGTTTACTTTCATTGAAAATATATTATCTTTGTTTACATACTCAGTAGAAGCAATTTAGCAACATAAAATAACCACAATATGTTCAAAATATGAGAAATGTAGATTCAGAGATGAGGCCATTATTTTTTGCTTTGTTTTTTTAAATACTTACTGATCCAGTGGCAGCATTGCTAATTGACTGGATTTTACATTTTAGGGCTGAAACCCTGGGGAAACTGCCGGGGACTGTTTAGCACTGAGTAGAGTTCGGTGTGCGTGTGCTCCCAGGGTTAAAAACTAAAGCAGACTAATTGAAAAACAAACAAACAAACCCAACATGTTTTAATTTTGTAGTATTTACTTGTCATCATAGGCTTTCCCAAGTTATTAGAATGCCTATACCTTAGCTGTTTTACTAATATAATGATTTAGTCTAGTATAGTGATTTTGTTTAGAATTTAGTATAAGCAGATCACTTTTTCTTTTTAGAAGTGATTAAGCTCTGTAGGTGCCACAGCCTATCCTTCTTCAGTTCCAGAGGCTTCTTCTGGTGTCTGTAGCTCTTGACAGTGGTACTTCACTTTAAGTGGTTTGCCAGGGTACCAGACCAAGTGAATACGACAAGGAATTATTTCCTAGGAAATAAGAGTTATAAAGTACTATAATCTGCAAAAACTTATGGTAAAAAAAAATTCTACATACAATTAATTGTATTTTACCTGTGTTGAGAATTCATGAAGTAGAACAGTATAATCAAAATCAATTTCATCATCATCAGTTTTCTGGAGGAAGAAAAAAGTATAATATATACAGTGAATTTATATTAGCTTATTATATTAGAAGGCTTATGTCATGTACATTCTTGTTTCAGATGGGTACTTTGACTCTTGCTGCCTTTTAGATTTCAGCCTCACTTTCTTTGGTAGTATTCTACATCGAGATATAGAAGTAATGGATCCTTATTTTTGTCTTGTCACTGAGTTATATGAAAATCTGGTTGAATGTCTTTGTATCACTTTTTCTCTTTAATATTTATGGTTTTTGAGGGAGGCCGAGGTCTGTGGGGATAGGTAGAATCTTTTAACAGCCTGAGGGATCTAGACACTATACATGTACCTTAAACTGGTATGTTAGCCCTTATATATTAATACCAGGCAGTAAGAAAAGGGGAAGGGCAACCGGTATTTCTACAATACCTCCCACGGGCCAGGTTCTGTTAGGCACTTTATACATGTTCTCACGTAATTCTGACTATCTTAGAATAGTATGTAGTATGATCCTGGTTTTACAGTAGAGGTAACGAGGTTATAGCTTGTAACAAATGGGAGTTCAAACCCAGATCTGCTGACTCCAACACCCACATTCTTCATATATACTACATGAAGCTCTGCCATACTGTTGCTAAAACCAGTGCATTGTATATATTTTGGTAGGCAGTCATCTTCACCTCTTTTATTCATTTTATTTCTATAAATTTTACTAGTGACTAAACCAATTTCCTATTTTTTTGACACTTCCTTTTTTTTTTTTTCTTGCAAGTATGTAGCTGTTTACTAGTAAAAATGGAAGAAGGGAAATTAAAAAAAAAAAACCTCAATTTGGATTATAATTTTAGTTTTCTCCTCTCAGGTTTTTATAAAGACTACTAAGGAATATGAAAAGGCAAAAAAAAAAAAAATATTTGATATAGATGGAGATTTTTACAAGCCATGAAATTTCCGTTAGGTGAGGAGGGTCCTGAAGGGAGAACATACAAGAAAGGGCCTAGATAAGTCAGGAATTGACTGTTTTTTCTATTATGTCTTCTTTGCATTATTGGGTAGGTTTCCCTCCTGCCTCACAGTATACCCATGAATGCTCAAAGCAAATGTCGGAGGTATAAGCTGCAAAGTCAGAGAATTCTTGAGAGCAAATTCTCTTAAAGGACTAGTTACCGAAGGTTCCAGTGGTCAGTCTGGCACTGTTAGTTTTGGGAGTGTAGTTAGCTTTGTTTGACCCTCATTTGGTGACTATCTTGATCTTGGAAGGAAATGGTAATCTATCCCAAGATGTTCCACACCAGCTGGCTGCTTAGTGCTGTGATTATTATCTCAGACTTTTGTACTATCTGCACTATTGCTCAAACTCCTGACCTCAAGGAATCCTCCTGCTTTGGCCTCCCAAAGTGCTAGGATTATAGGAGTGAGCCACCACACCTGGCCATCTGCACTATTTCTCAAAGCCTGACTGTTTACCATGTGTTTTTGTAATTTAAAACTTGGTTTTACTTTTAAACTTAAAGCTTTTTTTTTTTTTTTAGAACAATGCCTTCTTACTCTGCTTTTTTTTTTTTATAGATAGGTAAATATTTATTTAAGAGTTTGAAACCATTGCTTCAAGTGAATTGACTTAAATTATCTAAGTTACGGCTTGCTTTCATCCCAGGCATAAAGTGTTACCTCTTTTGCACTTTTATTCTTTCATGAGTAATACAATGAATACTTATAAACATGTCTTTTTTATTAAATTAGGTATATTTGTAGTAATATTTATTTGTTATGTACAATTATTTTCTAAGGGTTAAAAAATCTAAATGATTTAACCTTATGATTAGGGAATGCAGCCTTCAGTTAGGAAATTTATTGCATTTAATATTTTGTGTCTGATTTGGTGGTAGAGTTACTTAAGACATATGTTCTGCTCAGAATCTATTAGGTGATAAGACATTTAATACTTGAGTAAAATAGTTTATGAAATGTTCAAAAAGTCATGAGTTTAAAAGAATTGCAGTCATTTTTTAAAAGTAATCTTTCTTAAATGTCTAAGATATTGGGAAACATTAATGATACTTTATCTGGCTAAAGTCTGATGACACTACTAGAATTGCTACAGTTACCTGAAACACAAGACTTATCTTGACATATTCCTTAAAATCTGAATTGTTCCTCTTCACTTCAACTATGTAGCCCTGATTTAAGTGATATTTTATGAAGATTTTCTTTTTTTTTTTCATGTTTTAAAATACTTCTTTTTTTTTATCATTAATAACAATTTAATTTTACAGAATCAAAGAGTCTAACAGTATATCTTGTTAGATACAGTATGTCCTCATAATGTATACATTATTTCTTGTACAATGATATGAAATAATATGGGAAATATTCATGATAAAATATTAAGTGAACAATGCAAGTTAAAAACAACAGTTTCATATTTTTTTCCCCACCCCCCCTTTCCCGAGTCAGCACCTTCAAGTGTTACCACTCCCCAAACGGTGCGCAATGCACTCATTGTGTAGGCATACCCCCATCCCCTCCCCCACCCCCACCTCAGTCTGATGTCCAATTGGTGTCGTTCCCAGATTTGTATTTAGGTGATGATCAGGGAAACCAATTTTCTGGTGAGTACATGTGATGCTTGTTTTTCCATTCTTGGGATACTTCACTTAATATAATGGGTTCCAACTCTCTCCAGGAGAACCATAGAGATGTCGTATCTTCATCATTCATTATAGCTGAGTAATATTCCATGGTATACATATACCACAGCCTACTAATCCAATCATGTATTGATGGGCATTTGGGTTGTTTCCACCTTACTCTGCTTTTGAAGACAGCATTTCTTAAGGAAATCATGGCAGTCTCCAGATTTGAGTCAAAAAAGGAGGCAGAACTTAAAACAAATGATGAGATGACTCCAACTCCATTTGACAAACTATTTTTGCTAAAAATACAGTGATACTCATTTTTTAATACAAAAATTTGAATCATGATAACACTTGGAAACTCTATATTTGATTAAGAACTTCCTCATTAAAGTTATTGAAACACACCCTTACATTTCTGATTTTATAGATTCTTTCTCCTCCAGGAGGAAGCATCCTTAAACCAAATCAAAAAGCACAGCTTATTAAAGAACTGCAGAAGAGGGCATTGCACATCCCAACCTGGCAAAATATTCCAGGATTAGACTGCCCCCAACCAAGTCAAGCTCTACCAAGAAGTCATTATTTTTAATATTCAGAAATAATCTTTTTGGCTTCTATTCAAATCATCATGAATGTCAAATCCTTGTAGTCTAAATAGATGATGATATAGTATTATATTTTCTGGTAACTCAGTATTTTAATCTTCCTGGAGACAGACTGGAAGTGTTTTTTTTCGGTTTTTTTTTTTTTTTTTTTTTGAGACAGAATCATCTGGACTAGAATGTCGTGGCATCAGCCTAACTCACAGCAGCCTCAAACTCCTGGGCTCAAGCAATCCTCCTGCCTCAGCCTCCTGGGTAGCTGGGACTATAGGCACACACAACCATGCCTGGCTAATTTTTTCCTATTTTTAGTAGAGATGGGGTCTTGCTCTTGCTCAGGCTGGTCTCAAACTCCTGACCTCAAGTGATCCTCTCACCTCGGCCTCCCAGAGTGCTAGCACTACAGGCGTGAGCCACTGTGCCTGGCCTGGAAGTGTTTTGTTTGTTCCCTTAAACGTGTTCATGACCCGCCTTACCTCACACTACCCAAAAAAGAGAGAATGATCCCTAGCAGAACTGGGGGGTTTTAGTAGAGTAAGTAGGCTCATGTTACTAATATAAGCTATCTGAAACAGATTTCATAGCATAATAAGGGTAGATGAGATGGTTTCTGTAATGCGTTATACCTTTGGCTGATGGAGACCTCTAGTTGGGGTAAAGACTTTAAGAAAACTTCTCAAGTAAGGTAAAAGCCTCTTGTTGAGGATATGGTCATCTTGGTAGATAAGAGGGACAGTCAGAAAAAGAGAAACTTTTATCTAGCAAAAGAACTCTGCTGTATCCTGACTTGTTATATGGCAGCAATCAATTAGATGATGATTTCTATTAAAAAGCATTCCTCAAGGGGAAAGAAATGTGTTCATTTTTATAAGTAAAGAAAAAAAGGTTTCTAGTTGAAGTCTGTTTTACAAGTGGCCTTTGGAAGGCACACCAAACTATTTATTATTGGCATTAAAAATGCTGACTTAATGCTGGGTAAATCCCATACTCAGAAGATATTCACTGATATCCATCCATGGGTGAATCCATGAAGAAAATGATTTTTTAAAATTGGTAGTTTGATTGGTTCAGCTTGCCTCTCAAAGAAGTCGATTTTGTTTACTCTGAGAACGCCCCTTTCTCCTCACATCATACTTGCCTGACAGAAACTCCCACCCTGGCTAAATCCAACTCTGTGTCTACTTCATGCCCACATAGCTGAGAATGACTGCTCTGAATTCATGCCCACAAACCTTCGAGAGGCCTGCGGTGCCCTATGGTGCCCCCTACCCCCACCTATATCCCAGCACCTCCTCTCTCATCCTCACTCTCCGCTGATGGCTGGGCCTTTTTCACTGAGAAGACAGAAGCAGTTAGAATGGATCTCCCACAAGCTCCCACCCTGATATCTACTCCTACCTGCATGTGGGCCACTGTTCTCTGCTTTCCCTCCAGGTGAATTCTCCATGTTCCTAAAATCATCTGCGTTGATCACATCCTCTCTTGCCTACTAAAAGATACTAACTCCAACAAATTTTCCTCTCTTCCTTGCAATTCCTATTTTGGTCCTCTCTGCTAGATTCTCATTAACATATAAATATGCTTCCAACTTAAAAATACAACAGGAAAAAACCCTCTTTGAACCCTACACTAACCCATCCTCTAGCTGCAGTCCCCTTCTTTTCTTTTACTCCCGTTTATAGCTAAGTTTCTTGAAAGAGATGGAATGTCCACTTCCTCTCCTCGCATCCTCTCCTGAAGGCTTTTGCCCTCACTGTGTGAATGAGATAGCTCTTAATAAGCCCTCCATTGACTGCCAACTGCTAAATTGAATGGTCAATTCTCAGTCCTCATCTTACTGGAATTTCCAGCAGCATTTGATACTGTCAGCCAATCCTCATCCTTGAAACACTTTATTTTCCCATATTTCCATCCTTTAAAGTTAGAAGTGTTCCAGGATTCAGTCCTTACATAACTTATTTTCTTTGTCTGCATTCATTACCTGTGATCTCACCCAGTCTTGTGGCTTTAAATACCAGCTATATGGTGATAACTCTAGCCTGGACTTCTCCCCTGAACTTCAGACTCTCATGTCCAGATGACTGTCATGCCTCAAATCCAGATAATTTCCCCTCAAATATGTTCCTCCTGTAGTCTTCTTCAATCAATAAATGAAAACTCTATCCTTCCAGTTACTCAGGCCAAAATCCTAAGAATCATCCTTATGTCTTAGTCTGATATCCATATCCAACCCATGAGCAAACACTGTCAGTCTATCAGAATCCAGACAATTCTTACCATCTCCATTGCTACCACCCAGTCCAAGCCACCACCAGGCCTTGCCTAGATTATAGCAATATTTTACTGATCTTCCTGCTTCCTCCCTTGTCTCTCTATGGTCTGTTCTCAGCATAGCCGCAAGAATGATCCTATTGTAAGTCAGACTGTGTCACTCCTCTAACAGAGAAAGATAAGACCCTTCTCGTGGCCTCCCAGGCCTTAGGTGAACTGATCCTCTCCACTTCATCTCGTCTCCTGGCACACGCCCCTTGCTCACTCTGTTCCAGCCACACTGGCCTCACTGCTGTTTCTCCCACCCGTCAGCCACATTGCTGCCTCAGTTCCCTCTGCCTGATATTCTCCTCCCTTAGGGGAGTAGGGCTCACTCTCACTTGCCTTTGGCCTCTTCCCCAATGTCATCTCTGCTCAAATTAGCCGTACTTCAGACTATGTAAGTAGTAATTCTACCAACACCTTGCATTCTCTTTTCCATACATTTCTTTTTTCATAGCACTTACCATCATTTGATACATGCTTGTTTATTAATTCACTATTATCTTCTCTCACTAGAATTAATCTCAATGAGGGCAGCAACATTGTGCTTTTTGTTCACTGCTATGTCCCCAGTCCCTAAAAATCATACTTGGCCCATTGCAGGCACTCAAATATTTGTTGAATGAATGAAATGTGATTCAAACTCTTGCCATGAAATTAGAAATACAGATTAATTCAGTCTAAGAACACTGCCCTGGTTGTATCTCTTGTGGCGCAAGTTGATTTTCAGTTTTTCTTACCCACTGCTTCACACTAGTGAGCTGCGCCAAGTAGTAGTGTAAAAACTGGGTTGTCTTTTCCCACATTACGTAAGAGCTGCCAAGAAAAGCCAAATCCCAGATGGGTTTCAAAGAGGGATCAATATGTCCATGACTATCTGAAAGGGAGAAAAAAAAAAAAGCACATTTGTTAATACACATAATAGGCATTTTTCAAGACAAAATTTCAGAAGTTTCAGTAATGAAATAGGATTTAAACCTGGTCATATCTGTCATCTCTCTCACAGCAAGACCTTGAACCAGACATGTGATTCGTTTGTATCTATTTCTGTGTTAGTGTGGAGATTTATATGTTCCATTCAATTTGCCGCTCTGAGTAAATCTATTATAAAACAATTTAATGAGTATTTGTTGTACTATATACATGCAAAATAAGAGTTATAATGATATTTAAAGTTAATCTAAAGTCTTATCAGTTGAGAAGTATTTTTAATTAGGTTGAAAAATCTGTCCGTGATCTCCACATTACCTTTTGGTTTGGATCTACAGTCAATGCGATGGTCTTTGCTTCCTAATCTGCCAACATGTCACTGCCCTTCTCTGATCATTGGTTTTAAAGCTAGTCAATGTGTTGGCAGCATCTCTGTTACTTTTTTTGAACACATGAAGAGATCAGGTGGATTTTTCCTGTGGCCTTGTTTTTGGATCTAATATCTTTTTAATTCAGCAAACATTTTTTTAAAAACCTACTTAATATCAGACACTACTAGAGATAGGGATACAATGATTAATAAATTATCTTTTATGATTTTAGGAACTCAAATCTTACTGAGTCATTAATTTATGAGATTATTGTACATGGACCATCATTTTATGCAATTTTACATAGATAGTCTATATTAAGGCCCAATAATAGCACAACACATGAGGAATACTAACACGCTTCTTGGTAAAATGTTTAGCATAAATTCTATTCTGTATTGGTAGAACTTGACTGGTTTATACTAGTAGACAATTCAAAGAGCATCAGTTAATTGCCTTGTGCTGTGGAGGATACAAAGATGGACCCACCCCCCACATGTTCAACAGTGTAGAGATGTAGCTGATAGGTTGCTTAAGAGGGGGGATCAGGGAGCTGGGGGAGAACAGGGGAGGGAGAGGTTTCTTTGGGCTGGAGAGGTTCGGGAAAGCTTCACAGAGATATTTTTGCTGGGCGGTGAATTCCTTTCATGTCTGTGGGGGTGGGAGTGGGGAGCATGAGTGAGAGGTTGAGCACACAAAGATAGGAAGGCACTGGGTAGGTTCAGGCTCGGTGACTGGTCTTGACAGGCTGTAAAATATGTTGGCACCAGACTGCATGGCCTCGTATGCAGTGGCAGGGTGCGTATGGACTTTGATTCAGTATTAAGTGTGGGAAGCTGACTCGAGCTGCTGGTGCAGGACAGATGGAAGGAGGAGACTGAGATCTGAAAGACCGGATGGCAGGCTATTGCAGTGGTCCCAGGGAGGGAGAAGTAGCACAGGCATGAAGGGCGGTGGCAGTGGGATCAGAGAAGATGAGATGGGTCCACCCAAGATACTTCATGGACATAGGCTTGATAGGAAATGGCAAGTTATTAAATATTAGGAGATGAGTTGACAATGACCAAAGTTTCTAACCTGCTTTAGGAGAACAGTGATACTATTAAATAAATGAAGTCCTGAATGTGGAAAACTTTTGGGTGAAAACATGTTGAGTTTGGTATCACATGTATTAAATGCAGTGTCAAGAAAGCCACAAGGGTGGATAATGTAAAGTACTACAGATCAGGAAGGATGAGGAGCAAGAAAGACCATCAGGTTGGGTGATCTGGGTGGTCCCTGGTGACTCGAGATACAGCGGTTTTACTTACATACATAGAGTAGAAGCTAAATAGGAAGAGGTTGAGGATGAGGCAGTGTGTTTAGAATCTACTTTTGAAGAGTAGACAGAATAAGGAAGAAGATGGGATGATGGTTCTGTGGATTGGTCAACAGAACTCTGATCTTGACTATCTTTATAGGCCAAGAGAAGGAACCAGTTGACAGAAGCTTTCAAAGATGGGAAGGATACTGACAGGGCAAAATTATGGAAGAAGTCAGAGAAACTAGAATCAAGGGTATAAATAAAAATGAGTTTAGAATAAAGGAGAGAGTTGGGGAAGATATAGAGACTTCTTGAGGAGGAAAGAAATTGCAGAATCAAATGTCTCAATCTCAGGAAAGCAGGAAGCAAGACTATCCCTGAAAGTGCGTGGCGCCAGGGTGTGATCTGGGCCTTGAAGAAGTGGAATAGCTTTAACACTGGCATCATGTAGAGTACCATAAGATAGTGAGGAAAGAATAATGAGCAGCACCGAGGGCCCAGCACTTGGGGAATTTTTTTAGAAGAAAAAAACCTGTTGAGAATAAAACAAAAATGTATTTGTTTTCCTGTACTGTTATCACGCACTGTTATGTGGTTCATCAAGTTTTTTTTTGGTTCCATAATACTTTTTTTTTTTTTTTTTTTTTTTTTTTTTTTTTTTGAGACAGAGTCTCACTCTGTTGCCCAGGCTAGAGTGAGTGCCGTGGCGTCAGCCTAGCTCACAGCAACCTCAAACTCCTGAGCTCAAGCGATCCTCCTGTCTCAGCCTCCCGAGTAGCTGGGACTACAGGCATGCGCCACCATGCCCGGCTAGTTTTTTTCTATATATATTTTTAGCTGTCCATATAATTTCTTTCTATTTTTAGTAGAGGTGGGGTCTCGCTCTTGCTCAGGCTGGTCTCGAACTCCTGAGCTCAAATGATCCGCCCACCTCGGCCTCCCAGAGTGCTAGGATTACAGGCGTGAGCCACCGCGCCCGGCCCATAATACTTTTCTGTTAATTAATATCCAAGTGCTTTCAAAGGTAGAATTCAGCAATTTGAGTACTCTTCATTGTCTTGTCGATGTCATTTCTTCAACCTGGTAATGTCAGTTTTCTGCCAGGATATGTTAAATAATCAACAGGGAACTGTAACTGTCTCTATAGATGTTACCATAGAAAGCATGCTTCAGACGTCTACTTTCTGACAAGAATATCAGCATTTTATGGATGAATTTGTTGTTCCTCCCTGGTATGAGCAGCTGAACCATAAGGATTTCAGAACATTATGTAATGCAGGACTCTGAATTCAACATCCTGATATAAATTCTTTTCTTGTTACACTGTTGAGAGGTTTCCCATCATTCCTACCTTCGTTGACTGAAAACTTCCTTCCTCCAACTCATTGTCATGTGTTTCATCTTACAGTGCTGCTATGAGTTTAGATTTGTGAGATCAGAACCCATTACCTAGAAGATAAATGAGTTACGCTAAACACTGTGAATAGCGAGGACATTCGAAAGAAGTGCTAGCAGCACTCCTGTAGCATTCCTTGGGCAGACAGGACGTTAGCTGATTATTCATAGGTCCTCAGTCTTTTCCTCTGTATGTAGTATGCTTGAGTTCATCCATAGGAAGTTTATGAATTCATTAGAAGAAGTGAAATTTTTATTCATAATAAAAGCCAGACAGCTTTTTTAGAGGAAAAACAATGTGGAGCAAGGATGTTTTGAAATGGATTAGATCTTTTCACTTATCAGTTATACTACAGTAGTCCAGTACCATGGATTGATGAAGTACTGAATAGAATCTGCTGAGATTTGAAGTGGCTAAAATTCACTTTATTTAAAACCAAATCTTTTCAGTTTTAAGTAGATAATTTTACATACACAGACAGGCAATAAGCACATTAAATGTCTCTGCTGAATTTACTGTGACAGCAAAACTTGTGAGTTTTTTTTTTTTTCCGATGAAAAGGTTTCTTCTATTAAAAAAGATTTTTTTTTTTTGAAGCTTTGTAGTAGCTGCATTAAGTTAGACTGATATAGAATGACCCTTATGGGTATACAAAACTTATTAACTGAACATGATCCAGTTAACCTGCACCATTAAAAAGTGTCCAAAATCTAGTGATCCTGTGGCAAATATTCAAAGAAAAGGTCTTATACAATTTCTGAAATTTGTGTATTAAGGAGAATAGATAAGCCAACTAACAAGAAAAAAAGCTCTATAGATTTCTAAGGATTAGTCATTAGCTCATTTATTTCAAGCAGTACTAAGTATAAACAAATTCTACAACATGAGATTTCAAATTGTTCCACATAATCCTTTGGCACAGGATTCGATTCCAATTGTCAGAGAACTATTACATGAGAATCATCCAAGGCTTGGAATTTTAGAAAGGCAAGGAGCTTTATTCCACTTCCAGGTTTTTAAGAACATTGGTCTCAAATGGACAGAGGACAGAGACACTCAAGACTGGAGAGCACAGGTTCTCCGGTGTTGACAGGGCATTGCCGTGTGCCTGGGCGAGTGAGTGAACTGTGAGAGAGTGTGGGGTGAGCAGTGCCGTGGTGGTCAGATGTCAAGCTTAATATCCAAGTGCAAGTCCAGAGATGACTTTTGTGGTTTTGAAAATTGGATTTTCCAGTAAGTGTGCTGAGTCTCAACGGCTGCCCACACACTCTGATCAGTGCCAGAAAAAAATGAGCTCTGCTTCACTTCAGCTGAGTCACTTCAGAGGGCAGGGCTCAGTTCTTAGAGACGCCACCACTGCCCATTAGCCGTTGACCTGAAATGAGATCAACATGGCTCCACTGCAACCCAGACGTGCTCAAGGCGGTCGGCTACCCCAGCCCCTGTGTATAAGGCTGGGATAGGCAGAGTGGAGGGTGTCTTGTTGTCTAAAGTTTCCAAAGCCACCACCAAAAATAGAAATGTCATCTCAAGCTCTGCACTCAACCCTGAAAACTGCACCCTTATGTGCGTATCCCTTTGCGAAGACTTCTTTACTTCTTATTTGGAGGTTCATCTCTTGTTGTGCTCCTCATTCTGGGGTGGGAAACCGGGAGATTAAAGGGACACAGATAGCTTTTGGTGGCATTACTATATTGTACTAGAAATGAAAAACAAGAAAATGATCCCTCTGAGTTTTGTTTGCATACCACAACCTGTAGTTGAATTAAAGTGCCATTTTAGGGATAAATGATGGTTCTTTTTCAGATTTAGTAATTACATACATTCCTAAAGGTAGACATTCCAGATACTGATTCATACCAGGTATGCTGACTACATCCAAGGGGGGTTTAAGTTGCTTCATTTGCTTGTAAAGCAGGTAATCCTCTTGTTGTCGTTTCTGTTTCTCAAGGAGCCGCGTGCAAGTTACATTAATGGCTGGTCTGGGTTTCTGATTCTTGAAAAACACTCGAGCAGAACAGTTTCCCAAATGTTCCTCACCTTCCTAAAGTAAAGATTTTGGAATTAAACAGGATGGTTTCTTATCACCCCTTACCCACCCCAATGTACACAATCGCAAACAAGATGGAGAAGTGTTCCTTGTTCGATGCTCTGGTATCAACAGAGGTAGTGGTTTTTGCTTTATAGAAAGTGATTTTTGTGCTCACAGATGAAAAAAACAATCCTTCACTTTTTGCTATCATTTTAAACTCTTGCCTTCTGACATACTCTTACATAATAAAATGAGGCTGGGCCTATTCCAAAGAAATATCATTGACATCCTTTGAGTACTTCTTGGCTCAAACCTCTAGGATAGTGGATACTTCACTCTCTAATGTGGACCCACATAATGCTTAGTTGGACCTCCATGTTACTAACTTGAACCAAAAGATGAAACTAGCTCCTAGTAATAAAAATAACAGTCTTCATGCTGCCTTGTGAATTAGATCTTATTTCAATTTTAAAGATTAAGATACTGAAACTTAAAGAGGAACCTACTCCATATCTCACAGCTAGTAAGTGGTAAGCCAGGACTTGAGCTCACGTCTGACACCGACGCCCAGCCTCTCTGTACTAACTCCATCTCTGTACTCCGAGATCTGATCCAGAAGTGGAAGGCATGCCACATGGGACTAGTTCAACTACCTGTGTTTATTTGCATTCATATTTAAATGTAGATATACTGGGTGTGCTGGGTTCACCCTCACTTGTTTTCCAATCCAGAGACATCTGGAGCTTCAAATAGACATCAGCTGTATGACTCATTCCTAGGATGCCCATGACCTTTTGTGTCACAGATTCTTTAATGTGACAATAAAAGCCAGGGAACCTATGCCCAGAAAAATGCACATATACTCATACCTTCAACACTGGGCCTAGAATTTGACGAAGTTAATGGGCCATTCTGGGCCCACAACTAGTGAGTAATGGCCCCACCCAAACCCATCCCTGGGCTCAAGTCAAGAACTCTTGTTGCACTGTGGTCGGTTGAGCAGTTGAGGCAATAAGCCTATTTCTAGAACTAAAAAAAAACTGAAAAGTGATTTCCCACGGGCAACTTTTCCATCTGTAAGTGCTAGCTTTGAGTGAGAGGTAATTTCAGTGGCAAATTTATTAGAGATGCTAATTTTTGATACAACATAGAAAAAAGGTAAGGGGCTAGGGGTGGTGGCTCATGCCTGTAATCCCAGCACTTTGGGAGGCTGAGGCAGGAGGATCACTTCAGGCCAGGGGTTCGAGACCAGCCTGGGCAACAAAGTGAGTCTGCATCGCTACAAAATAATAATAAAAAAAAATTAGCCAGGTTGGTGGTATGTTCCTGTAGTCCCAGCTACTTGGGAGGCTGTGGTGCGAAGATCACTTGAGCCCAAGAGTTTGAGGCTGTAGTGAGCTATGATGATGCCACTGCAGTCTAGCCCAGGAGACAGAGCAAGACGCTGTCTCAAAATAATTAATTAATTAATTAAAATAAAGAAAGAAAAAAGTGAAGGGAGCACCAGGAAGAGGCATATCAAAAGGCAGCAGGTGGCTTGTACAGTCTTCTTTGATGTTGAAGCCATTTCCAGGGAAGAGAAAAAGAACCAGTTTTTCCCTCATTTGTTTTCCTTTCTTTTTCCCCTCCAAACAGCTCCATGGAAGCAAAGCAGTTGCCTGAAGATATAATAAAAGAACTCTTTTCCACCCTCTGAAATGAAACATTTCAGTTAGCTAGCTGGGTTCTTAATGTACCTACAGATCAAATCCAGAGAAGCATATTGTTGGTCAAAATAATCTACTAATTGTTTTCTCTTTAGCTCTAATCTAACACTTTGTTTGCAACACTAGAAATCAAAGGCATCTTCCTTATGCTTTAAGAAAAATTTAATTCTTTTTTTTTTTTTTTTTTTTTTTGAGACAGAGTGTCGCTTTGTTGCCCTGGCTAGAGTGAGTGCCATGGCATCAGCCTAGCTCACAGCAACCTCAAACTCCTGGGCTTAAGCGAGCCTACTGCCTCAGCCTCCTGAGTAGCAGGGACTACAGGCATGCGCCACCATGCCTGGCTAATTTTTTCTATATATATATTTTAGTTGGCCAGATAATTTCTTTCTATTTTTAGTAGAGACGGGGTCTCACTCTTGCTCTGGTTTCGAACTGCTGACCTCAAGCGATCCACCCGCCTCAGCCTCCCAGAGTGCTAGGATTACAGGCGTGAGCCACCACGCCCGGCCCAGAAAAATTTAATTCTTAAAGAGTATATTGTTGTCACGTTAGAACTTGTTTCTGAATACCAGTAAGTATTCTTCTGGAAGCCTGGAATTAGGGGAGTCATGTCTGCACCTCCCCAGCTCTGCCACCCTGAAACACTTTAATCCTGGACACTGTCTGCCCATCTCACTGCTTCTCAGCACAACACAAAGAGGACTTGGGTTGGTCTCCTCTCTGCCCATGCTCTGGTTGCTGGCCCAGCACATGGAAGTTCATCCGGCTCTAATTTCTGTATAAGTTTTCTCTTTACTCTCCTCTTGAAAACAGGGAAAAGGGAAGTTGGCAAGACATGGTCTGCTTGGTCAGGACTGTGATGAGGCTAATAAGGCCTGTGGCACATATTGGTAGTGCTCTGTGTTTTACAGAATGCCTTTATGTCCGTAAACTCACGGAGCTGGTCTCCTGCTATGCTGGCCTGCCAACCAGAAATGTCACCAGCTGACAAGAAAAGGGATAGGTCGGCATTTGAAAGTGAGTCATCCTCAGGACTCTGAGGTGCTAGGAGGGATACTAGAGGGAGCTGTGAAATTCTCTCTCCAGGGCCTGTGGAAGGGGCAGATGATGGCTACGTGGGTTGTTTCAAATGCAACCCTGCAAAAGACCAGGAAGTTGAAGTAGTTAAATCTTGAGCTCCTACCTAGTTCTGATCTTCAATTCTTGAGAACAAATAGAAAACAAAGCAAGAAAAAAAAACAAAACAAAACCTCCAGGTCACTATATATTAAGATTCTCCCTTTGTTTTTAAAAACATATTTAAAAAACATAGGAATTGCTAATAGGATACTTCACTAACTGTGGCAGCTTACCTCTGAATTGTAGCGCTCTGTGTTAAACACCAGGTCAACTTTGCATCCCTCTTTTGGATTAACCTGAAATATAGAAACCGAATCTTAGCACAGTGGATGCTCCATTAACATCTTCAAATCCAAGAATCGCCCTTTTGGGTAACATGGCATGAAAATGGTAGCTGTTGCATTTATACCTGAATAGAACTGGTGATTTTTTTATAAGGAGAAGAGATCGAAAATTTTGGTCTGATCATGCCATTCTGCTTGCTGGTTTGACACCTACTCATACGGAGGGAGGTTGGGAAAGGGAACCGGTTGTATTCCGGCTGGAAGCCACTTTGTAAGAACCCTGAAGGAGAAATGGACAGGCATGCGCAGGGCACTGGTGTGAATTCCTTCATCCCCAGCTCTTCAGCACCTTCCCCACACCCTGTCCCGGGTGCTCAGCTACATCAGGGAGCAAGACAGGTGTGGGCTCACCATCGTGCCGACCCATGGCCCAAAGGAGGATGTGGGCAGCAAATGCCTAACAAGCAAATACTGTGCTTTCTGGGGCTGGGGGTGGGGGGCACAGAGGGGTGATGAGTAAAGAGGCAGAGCAGTAGCCAAGCAGGCACCTGGGACAAGGCGCTCTCTAAGCTGAGATCTAAAGGACAGGGAGGAAGCAGCCAGGCCCAGACCTGGCCAGGGACATACCCTACAGGCAGAGGGGACCCACGAGTGCAGGCATGAAGGGAACTTCAGTCTGTGACAGGATGAATAATCAGCACTGAGGAAGTCCTCAGATGGTATGTGTTTCTTTCCTTTGCAGTTTTCACAGGCAGGCATACTTCTAAACTTTTGAAATGCATGTTTAGCCTTTTTAAACTGTTGAATTGATTCCAGTGTATAGTTTTAGAATATACATATCCACATCATTGAAATAAGTTAAACTGTTTAGAAGAACTTCATATTATTTGCCATCATTTTTTTTAAAGACAGCAAAAGGATTATTCAGTAAAAGAAATATTTTCTTGAGAAGAAAGGGAACTTTCTGTTGTATGGAATTGAAGTTATTTCATATAGTCTCAATTAAATTAGACTCTGAAAACATCAATTTCCTTTGAATCTTAGTTCAGGAACATAATAACTTGGTTAAAATAACAGGGTTATTTTATTTTAAATAGACCAGACATCATCAATTCCTATTACAGGTTCTTCAAAATTGCTGGGAAATTGGAGAAGGAAGAGGGATAGGACTCCTTGCAGTTATTTATGCAGAGAGTGTTTAACATGTAAATGAGCAGATGTTGCTGGGGAGGGCACAGGGGGCACCCAGGAGCACTGCGTGCAGAGCAGTTTGCTCAGCGCTCATCTTCAACCCTCAGTCAAGTTCTGATTCCACTTTACAAAATGCACACACCCAAGGCTGTCTGTTCACGTGTTCACTGTTCATCGGCTACTATGCCAGGCACTGGGGAGATACAAAAAAATATAACATCCAGTCCTGCCTTTCCAGAAACCTGCTCTAGTGTGGAAAGAGGCTTGTAGTGCAGCTGGTCAGCATGGCTGAGGGCTGCTGTGTGCAGGGTGCTGAGTATAGGGCTGCTGTGTGCAGGGTGCTTTCTAGAGCGGGGAAGCCATGAACTCGCTCGTTGAGGAGCGGGGCTAGCCAGGCAAAGTGTGGGAATGGGGCATAAGGCTGGCTTGCAGGGGGACAGTGAGGCAGGAGCAAAGGTGTGCTGGGGAGGCTGGTGCAAAAGCATGGAAAGCCTCATTTTTCTGTGAAGAGGACTTGGAACTTGATCCCAAAGGCTGTGGGAGCCACATTAAACACCACAGAACGTAGGGTGTTGTGAAGGGAAGTAGGATAAGGCATAAAAAGGGCTTAGCACAGTGCCTGGGTCAGGGTAAAAGTAAAATGTTCACTATTTTTATTATTATTAAAATCTATACATATAAGGGATAGGAAGAACTGTGTCAGAAACTAGAGTCTGGCCCAGGTTCAAGGACAGGGAAGAAGATGACATGGACTCCCATGAAGGTTGTTCCTGAAACACTGAATAATCAGTGAAATGAGAACTGCTCCACAGTGGCTGGACGAGGCTCCCACGGCTGCTGTCTCAGACCCCTGAGGTTCAGTGTCTTCACCACCTGCCCATGTTGGAGGAACACAGAACTGTGCCTTGCTGCCTTTGACACCCCTAGCCACGCCCACAAACAGCTAATGCTCACGGAAGGCATCACTTCTGCTTGCCAGCAGGTTCTAAGCCTTCAAGGGCTTCCTGCGGCAGCCCTGGGGTCCGCCCCCACCTGCATGTGTCCTGCAGGACTGGGGAGTCTGCCCTGCACGTCCCTTAGGGCTTCCTGAGTGCAGCCTCCTACCCAGTAGTCAGCAACGCCCTCAGCTTTCTGGCTGGGAGGTGGCGAGGGGGCGCGGGGGAGACCATTCGTGAGAAGAAAGGAGGAAGCAGAGTTAGATGAGTTCGACGGGGCACATTAGAGATGTGCTGGAGGATGCTGAATGTTAAATAGTGGGGTTCAGCAGAGGTAATGGTTGAAGCCATGGGATTTGATGCGAGCCCCCAGGGAAGACATGTAGAATGAGAAAAATCCTGAGGAACATCAATGTTCACATCAGTATTAAATTGGGGCATGCTTATATGCTATGCAAATGGATTCATAAAAGTCTTCCTTAGTCTTGATATAAAAAGAGGACTTAAGGTGTTATTTGACTCCATAGTTTTTTTGAAACACATGGAGGCTAAGTTAGGCAGCAGTAACTACTCTTTGCAGGAAGAGAAACAGAACTCATTAACAAAAACTATGAACTGAGTCAGTATGGAGTCTATCCTTTTGAAGAGTTATTTTCTTTGCTAGTTTGATTTCCTTATTTTGTTTCAACTAGGCACTTTTTAAAGTGTCCACATTCCATCCAAAATAAGATTTTTATATTGTTGGTTGTACTGTATCACGCATCAGGACACAGTCCTTTTATCTCCCATAAAGGCCTCTCCCTTCACCCTTCCTGTGAGTCACAAGTTCCTCCAGTGCCCTTTGCTGGTTCTGGTGAGATAAGCGGCGACAGCCTCAGGGGGCCTGCAGGCGAGTGAGCACGAGGTGAAGTGTCACCTTCCTCTGGAAGTGTCTTGCACTCTGAGGTTTTAGGATGGTGTTGCACTTTGGCTGTCCTTGATAAAACATTCTGTGCTAAAGAGGTCTTTGTTGTCAACAACCTCCACTCCAGGATTTATTCAGCATCTACCATATTCCAAGCACTGTGCTAGGTGCAGGAAATATGAACAAAACAACCGTAGCATCTGTCAGGGTGGCCTAGCGAGGGAGAGGACTTTAAGTTGAGCATTGTAGAGCTGATTACTTGACTATGGCTGACTTAAAAGCAGTGAGAGGATAACTGGAGAACTGATCTAGTCTAGGCAGCGGGGAAGTGACATTTGAGCTGAACTCTGAAGATGAAGAAGGAATTTACTTTGGGGCTGGGGAAGGGAGCTGGCAGATCACCCCACACAGAGCAACTGGCCTGAGGCCCTGAGAAGCAGGCAGTGGGGTGCAGAGCAGAAATACTGGAGCCAGGATGCAGGAAGAGGCAGACCCTGTGGGAGGCCCCCCCCCTCCCCTTGCAGGCTCTCGTGAGCGTTTGATCCTGAGAGGAATGGAAAGCCATGGACTGGAAAGAGGGACTGTGAACCGCTCCTTCCAGCTGGAGTGTGGAGAGCTGATGCTGGAATGGGGGGCTGTTGGGAGGGAACACAGAGAGGGTAGGAGCCTGGTTGAGGGAGCAGGGCCTGAGCCGGCTAGGCACAGTGGAAATGCAGAAAAGTGAATGGCGGACTTACAAGGTAGAAAATGAACAGTTATGCATTAACAATTCAGGATCAGAAATCATCACAGGAATACACATTTTATATTAAGGCAACATTTTAAACATAAAATAGCATTTAAAAGATGCTTGTATGTACAAAATAACAACGGACATCCAATTGGCCAATGCCTAGTACAGTTCTAAGCACTTTACATGTGTTACATATGCTAGCAAAGCTCTGAAGTTCTGATCAAACTCATTGGTAATTAGAGAAACGCCAATTAAAAGAGCAATGAGCTACCATAGTACAACTAGTAGACTGGCAATCAATTGGAAAGTGGATACGGCCCATTGTTGGTCGGGGTTTGGGGTACTCTTGCACGGCTGGTGGGAGGGTGGCCTGGTGCGGTGTGGCTGGGGGCGATCCAGCACACGTGGTCAAATCTAGCTTGTGTATGTATGTCCTATGATCGAGAAATCCCACTCTGCGTACGTATCCCCGAGGAACTGTGACACAGGTCTATGAGAGGACCGGCTCATATGAATGGGGACGTTCACCGAGGCACCGTGTGTACCAGTGGGGCTCTGGGAAACAGTCTGATGCCCATCCCTGGTGGGTGGCTGTTAAATGAGTACTATGCAGCAGTTAGAGGTACCAAACTAGCCCAACTTACAGCAACATGGATGGATTGTAAAAATGCTGTGAGTGAAAATAGAAACAACAAAATTTGTGGACAAACCATTTACAAAAAATTTTTAAATAACAATTTGCACACAAACCAATAATCCTTTATAAGAACAACTGACAAATGGGAGAATACTCATCGTGCATTTTACAGGTGTTGAGGCGGGGAGGGACCGAGCCTGAAAGAGAATAAACAAACGCACCCAAGAGAGGAGCCTTGCAGGGACCAAAGGCAGAAATGGGCCCCGAAGTGAGCAGGGCTACCCCTCAGCCCTTGCAGCGGAGGCCAACAAGAACACAGACAGGCTTTTAAACACAGACAAAGTCATTGTAAAATGTTAATTCAGCCCACAGTAAATCAGTGTGGAGGCCCCCACCCCATATCTTAAACTTATGTTTTCCTTTGTTTTTCATATTGTTGGCATGATTGGTTTTGAAAAATGTGGAAAACTGCTCACTCTATATGGCTTTGAATCTAGAAGCTCGTCCTGCAGATCCCGGAGCCAACCTCCCAAGGTCGACTGGTCCTCCCTCTGTGACTTGCACAATAGGCTGCTACAGCCACGTGGTACAAAGATAATCCATTAAATTTAAAGCCATTAAAATTTTTAAAAAAATTTTTTTTTGAGATATAGGGTCTCACTCTGTCACGCAGACTGGAGTGCAGTGGCACAATCATAGCTCATTGTAACCTTGAACTCCTGGGCTCAAGCGATCCTCCTGCCTCAGCCTCCTGAGTAGCCAGGACTACAGGGGTGTGCCACCACAGCTGGCTAATTTTTCTTATTTATTTATTTTTTTTGGTAGAGACGAGGTCTCACTATGTTGCCCAGTCTGGTCTTGAACTCCTGGCCTCAAGCAATCCTCCCACCTTGGCCTCTCAAAGTGCTGGGATCACAGGTGTGCCTGAGTAGACACTTTTGAAAGAGCCAAATCTGACACTAGGCAAGGGTGACCAAAGTTCTTGCCCTCCTGAGCTAGGGAGTGTCCCTGTAAGGTGGATCTCAGTGCTTTAATTCCTTGGAACCCCACACTACCAAAATTGTCCATCTTCCAGACAGATCAGAAAACTTTATGTCTCTTTCTTAACACACAGCCAGAGGCAAACCACAGTGTTCTAACATTTTTCAGAAAAAGCCTGCAATGAAAAAGTCAGCAAACAAAGCAAATGACTGTGTGACTACATAAACTGAAGGAATGAATGAGTAGCTCTTTGGTGCAGATTTCTTTCTAATTATGTATAAAAGAGAACTTTATGGCACCTACAGCCTAGAACTAAATGCTTTATAATTATAGACCACTAAGGACATAGTTTATGTTGTAATCTTGTTTTTTGTGTTTTATTTTATAAGTTTTTTGATTTTTGGCCCCACTGGTTAATGAGAAGAGGCAGCGCTGTCCCTCCTCCCTGCATTCCCTCCACATCCCCGCCTCCTACCCCGTCCCATCACGAGCTCTTTAGGGGACTGATCAGCACTTTGACTTTTGGCTTGACTTGCAATCAGCTGCGAGGGAAACAGGCCATTTTCAAAGTCCTGTTTGAGGAAGTGCCTAATGGAAAAATGAGTGCCCGGAACTCATCACACTAGATTTTTTTTTTTTTTTTTTGTAAGAGAAATGCTCTTACCAAATCCTTATAAAGTCAATATCAAGCATTTATTCAGTGCTTACATATAAAGCATCCTGCTACCATTGGGAGGGAATCATGATAAAAGCTGTCTCTCACACACACACACACACACACACACACACTGTACTCTATGTGCCTCACTTGACTCGACACAGTGCCCATGTGTTAACTTATTATATCACAAAAGCCCTTGGAGGTAGGTATTACTTATCCCCATTTTAAGAATGAAGAAACTGAGGCACTTGCCCCAAGTTAAGGAATTGGCTAAAGTCACAGAGCTAGTAAGCAGTGAAGCTGGCCTCTAGAACCACTGCTCTTCCCTAATACCGCAGAGGATGCAGAAACAGAGCCCAGCAACCTCTCTAAACAAAGGCAAGAAGAAAGTTGGCTACTGGTGTGTGTGTGTGTGTGTGTGTGTGTGTGAGAGAGAGAGAGAGAGAGAGAGAGAGAGAATTGTTAGCCAGGATGTTCTTGCACTGTGCTCGTAACCAAGGTCCCGGCAGAGAAGAACCACCCCAAACCTTTTGGAAGGGAAACTGCCAGGCGCCAGGAAGAGCATGTATGTTAGTTTGCTAGGGCTGCTAAACAAAGCACCACAGATTGTGCTTAAATGTCTGTGCTTTAAAACAACAGATATTTATTCTTTCACAGTTCTGGAGCCTAGGAGTCCGATATCAAGGTGTCAGCAGGGCCCTGCTTCCTCTGAGACTCTGGGTAGTGTCCTTCCTTGCCTCTTCCTAGTTTCGGGTGGCAGCTGTCAATCCTTGGCATTCCCTGGCTTACAACTGCCCCACTTCCATCTCTGCCTCTGTCTTTAAATGGTGTTCTTCCCTCCACGACTGTCTGTATCTTCACACAGCCTTCTTATAAGCACAGCGGTCATTGGATTTCAGGCCCATGCTCATCCAGTATGACCTCATCTTGACTTGATTACATCTGCAAAAACTCAAATAAGGTCACATTCACAGGCACTGAGGGTTAGGACTTCAAAATCTTTGTGGAGAACACAACTCCACCCCTAACAACAGGGGAGTAAAGACGATCCGAGTCTTGAGAAGGAGCCCTGGATGCCAACCCTTTCAGGCGAGGCTTCAATGGAAGCATGACCCAGTGCGGGTGGGGAACTCTCCAGGGGGGGGCCAGGACTGAGATACCCTGAGGAAAAGGGAGAGGGCGCTCGGGAAAAGGCAGGTTGTGGGCCAGGGCATGGTGTTAGCATCCCAGCTTGGGGAGATTAGCAAATTAATACTGGAGTACACTGGAGTTAAGGTTACAGTGGTGGACGGGGGCCAGATTAGAGAAAGTCTCTTATATGGACCTTTATTCTAGAGCGGTGAGTCTCGTACTTGAAGGTACTGCAGAATCCCCTAGAGGGCTCGCTAAGACACAGTGTGCTGGGCCACACCAGAGTTTTTATTCAGGAGGTCTGGGCGGAGGCTTGAGAACTCGCATTTTAACAAGTTCCAGGTGATGCTGATCCTGCTGGTGCAGGGACCACACTTTGAGAACGTCTCTCTGGCTGCTGAGTGGAACCAGTGATGTTCTCAGGGAGGGGCAGAAGGTGACAAAAGGCTCAGGTGACAGTCACTGGAATACAGCAGAACTACTAAATAGGACATTGATGATAAGACCACAATTCCTCCAAAGTATTTTTTTTTTTTTTTGAGACAGTCTCCTTCTGTCACCCCGGCTAGAGTGCAGTGGCATCATAGCTCACAGCAACCTCAAACTCCTGGGCTCAGGCAATCCTCCTGCTTCAGCCTCCTGAGGAGCTGGGACTACAGGCATGCGCCACCATGCCCGGCTAATATTTTTTTTCCTATTTTTGGTACAGATGGGGGTCTCACTCTTGCTCAGGCTGGTCTTGAATTCCTGACCTCAAGTGATCCTCCCACCTCAGCCTCCCAAATTGCTTAGGATTACAGGTGTGAGCCACAGCACCTGGATCTCTCCAAAGTCTTGAGGGTGTCATCAGGACCAAATGAAATAGAGGAGTGTTTTCCCAAAGTGTGGCCGACTCAGGAGTCTTTGGCGAACCAGGTTATGAAGCCTTAGAAAGTCAAGGTGGCAGGCCTATCCTCCGCTTCCGCAATTGACACACTCCATGGCCACATAGCATGTCCCATTTTCCAAGAAGGAGCATTTAGAGAAGGAAGTCTGGACTAAAATAATTTTTAAAGAAAATTCACTGCTTGCCTCCTGTTACATCGATAGCTACTTTGCTTTATAATGTTTATACATGCATCAAGAAGTTAAAACTGTTCCCAGTGTGGCCTCTGATAAAAAATAAAATAAAAAAAGAAGTTAAAGTTGCACATTCTATTTTTTTTTTTTTTTTTTTTTTTTGAGACAAAGTCTCACTCTGCTGCCCGGGCTAGAGTGCCGTGGCGTCAGCCTAGCTCAAAGCAACCTCAAACTCCTGGGCTCAAGCAATTCTTCTGCCTCAGCCTCCCAAGTAGCTGGGACTACAGGCATGTGTCACCATGCCCGGCTAATTTTTTGTATATATTTTAGTTGTCCAGCTAATTTCTTTCTATTTTCAGTAGAGATGGGGGTCTCGCTCTTGCTCAGGCTGGTCTGAAACTCCTGAACTCAAAGGATCCACCCGCCTCAGCCTCCCAGAGTGCTAGGATTACAGGTGTGAGCCACCGCACCAGACCTTAAAGCTGCACATTCTCATAGCAACTCTACAAAGTCAGTAAAAGCTGTTTGCCAGAAAACACAAAGCTTTGTTTTCATGTTAGTGGATCAAAGGTGTTTCCTCTACTACGTATCTGTACTAATCTTTGTATTAGGTACTATTCAATTTTTATTTTTTTTAAATATTGGGTGAAGTCAATTTGAAATATTGAAATATTTGAATATTTTCCACGATTTAAAAGATGGAGTAAAGTCATTGAAATATTGAGTGCACTAGAAATAAACCTGAGGAACTTGATCAGGGATAGAGAATACGTATTTATCTATTCTAAGAGCACATTTAAAAAACCTAACACCCCCTTTAAACTCATGCAAAACACAACAAAAATTTGGAGCAAATAAAAGAGCAGGTGGGTGTCCTTGAGAATCCTTGCTGTGGCTGCCACAAGGACGAGTCTCCAAAGACGATTCTGGTGGAAGCTAATCTATAGAAAGGGAACCGTGTACTTCGGGGAGGACTCTGTTTTCCCCTCCTCTGCCACTGTTGCTGGTTGCTAAGTGCTGGGTCCCTTCCTATTGCCTCAGATCAAGTTGTGACAGATTTAACTCCATGTTTCAGCCTGAGGGGAGGGTGGGCAAGGGCAAGTCGACTTTGTCCAGAGCTTACAGGTGATTCTAATCTTCCCTCCCACTCACCCTGTGACTCTCTGGTCTGATGGACTCGGTTTCTAAATGTCCCCTCCAGCCTTCAAATTTGGTAAGAAAACATAAATGTCATGCTATTCCAGTAAAAGTGAACTTCATTTTATAAGGTCACTTTTATGAGTCAGGCTTAGTGGGAGACAAATAAACAACTCATTTGTGAATAAAAATTGCCGTGTTGTTCTCATGTTCTAGACAGAGATAGCATCAGTATATTACATTATACCCTGGAATCATCTTATTGCATTTTCCTTCTCCCAGGCAAGGCCCGACAGAGTGAATACAGTTTATGGAATGAAAGTCAGTTACCTTCGGATCAGGCTCCAGCTGATGAAGCTACTTGCTTCCTCAGGCTAAGGAGCAGTGGAGAGAAAGAGATGGAAAACTGCGTAATCGCTGCTCAGCTGACTCTGGGTACCGAGTTCCTGGCCTGGAGTGAGGAGTCAGAGTGGAAATGGCCAGAGGCAGGCGCCCTCTCCGGTTCACCTGCAGGCTCAGGTGGGGTCATCAGGAAAAGCTGATCGTGAGAAAGACATGGGAATGGGTGGGGCCTGGCCTCCTGTTCCAGATGCCCCAGTGGTACCAGCACCCTTCTGGCCACCTCCATTTCATTCAACAAATATTTAAAATTTGTCCCTAGCAAGCCCTGTGCTAGTGCGATGGAGGAGACAGAGAAGTGACACCTGACACCCCGCAGAAGCTTCCATCTAACTTGGGAGAAGCAGACACACGTGCAGAGTGGAAACAAAGTTGGTTGTTCAAGAACCAGGATGAAGCAGCCTACAGTGAAGTACCAAGATGGGGCGTGGACGGCAGGCGGGTTTACATGTGAGCTCACCAAGGCTGTGGGCATCAGCGAGGCAAGAGGTGGGAGCAGGAGCCGACGTTTCCTGGGTGCTGTTACCTGTCGGGCAGTGTGGTAGGTACTTGCAGGAGCTCACAGCTGCCCTGGGAGCTGGGGGTGGCGGGCTGAATAAGACCCCCACCCCCAAAGACATCCACTGCTTAATCCTCTTGGACTTATGAATACTATTTTACATGGCAAAAGGGATCGTGCCAATGTGATTAAGTTAAAGGTCCTGAGATGGGGAGATTATCCCAGGTTATCCTGGTGAGCCCAATGTCATCACAGGGTCCTTATAAGAAGGAGACAGTAGTGTCACAACCAGAAGGTGTACACTGCTGCCTTTGGAGATGGAGGATGGAGCCATGAGCAGGGAGCACAGGCAGCCTCTAGAGGCTGGAAAAGACAAGGCAAAGAATTCGCCCCTGGAGCCTCCAGAAGGAACAAAGCCCTGCCTGCTGACACCTTCATTTTAGCCCAGTGAGACCCATTTTGGGCTTCTGACCTCCAGCACTGGAAGTGAATAAATGTGTGTTATTTTAACCCACTAAGTGTGTGGTGATTTGTTACAGCAGTGATAGGATGCAATGCAGATACAGAATTCCTTGTGATCCTTAATGTCATGTTCTGTGTAGGCATGCGCCCTGGGGATGATCACGATTCACATACCCCTCGTACACAGCTATGGTACAAGACTCCCTTTCAGAATTCAACTTTACTGGCCAGAGACATGCTGAACAACCCTAACAAGCGGCCCAGAGACTTGTTATGGCTGCTATCCCTAGCCACTGGGGGACTGTCTCTGTAAAACACTCTTCAATCAAGGCACCATCACAAAGGCAAATAAACGCCAAGGCTGTAAAGTATTGATACATCCTGGGGTGACTCATTGCTTAACAGAAAGTGAGATCAAGGGTCAGGTTGGATATGGGGGCGGGAGAGAGAGAGAGTATTTAACATTCCATGCCTCATAGTACATTCATTTTAGGGTTGACTATTCATATTCAATTTCCAGAAGAACAACCCAGGTCCTTAAAGGAAGAGTTTGCAGCCAAGCCAGACTTCTCATGGGCAATAATCACGACACAGCACCGGTGGTCTTGATTTGGGGCATTACTAATGCTCTGTGATTACATGCATCCTTGCCTATGACTTTACATGTGGAAAACCAAGTGGAAAATGTTGTGGGCTGGTAAAAAAAAAAAAAAGTTTGTGGTTTAAAAACGATTTATTACAAGTTGGTAAAATACATTCCAACTTGCCAGCTCTTCTGGGTGCAGTAAGCTTGGGTGATTAGGATAAAGTTCCAAGGAGGCCAAAGTCAAAGTTTTACCCGCAAGGCCTGGTGGCCTTTCCTGCCCCATGCTAGACCCAGACTATGCAATCAGAGCCTGCAGACCCAGGGGTGCTGAGGTGGGCGGCAGGGCAGAGATCATGGTACACTGTGCTATTTCAGCATGAGCAGTGCCTGGGAAGGAGGGTTTGTGCCTTTCTGTTCCGTGCTTTCAGGAGTGTTACGTTTCATCCTCAGGGCAGTGTGAGGGTGCGAAAGAAGGCCTAGTTCTTGCAAATATCCCCTTCCCTGCCATTCTTTCATGATGGCTATAAAAGCACTTAGGAGCTTTCCTTACATGAAAATGAATATTATTTCACTTTAGTATTTTATTCCTTATCTTCTCCCTCCATACTCATTGCGGCCTTTTTAATTCTCCAGATTTTGTTTCTATGACCTACTTAATGTTTTGCTTTCCTATTCTCCTGAGTGATCACCTCTGAATTATTGATATTAATGGAGAGAAGACTTCAAGAAGAGCAGTAATTAGATGGATTATATTGTATTAAAGTGCTTTATAGATTGAAGAGTGATAAAGGAACAAAGCTTTTCTTAGTAGAGTAAGTGCTCTCCTAACCGCTCTGTGGCCCAGTGGAGGCTCTGTTTGTGCTGTCAGCCTCGCGGTGGCCTGACCCTGGAAGTGCACAGGCTTCTGCCTGGTGGCCTGCACTAGGGCTGGCCTGGTACTTACCCGAAGTCAGCTGATTTGCTCCCAGACTTGCTTACGCTGGGTGTACTTAGTACCTAATTACATAAATAAATGTTACGTAAAGTGGTGAAGAGTGGGTACAAATGAAGAGGTCATGTCCATGAGATCTAAGTTAAATGCTTTATAAAGCATTTACAAAGCATTATAAGAATTGATGAAGTCAAGTCTCTAAAACTTTTGCTGGTGAATTGGGTGTGGATGAGTTAAGATTGGGCAAGAAAAAGAAAAAAATAAATAAAAGCAGAGGATTGTGCACTGTATTCTTTGCAAGTGTTCACTCCACTGTGAGGAAACCAAAATGGAAATCACAAATGATCCCCTATGGGCGTGTTGTTTTTTTTTGCTAGAAAGACTGTAAGAAGCTCCAATTAAACAGTCTTGGCCCTATATCAAAATATAGGTGATAAATTTATACTTATGCATTTTAATTCAAGTTGAAGCAATTAAGGTATGGGCATAACTCCTGCCCCCACCCCGCACCCTGCACTTTGGTCAACTGTTTCAAGTATGTTTCTAACCGCTGGTCCTGGCCTGGTCAGAGGGCATTCACCTTAAGTGACCAATCCTCAACCAACAGCTGATTCCCAAATAAGTTGACTTTCCCATGAAGTAAGTGCATGTGAAGACTTCAGCCAGTCTCTCTAAATGTTAGTAAAGGGCTGGCCCCTCACTGACAGCTCCTGGTAGGGGCCAGTGGTCCCCAGAACTTGCTGAGTGACAAGAGGAGACTTGTCTCAGCGTAAGGGGCAGCCTCGAATAGTCGGGACTAGGGAAACATTGCAAGACTGATTCAGGATACCCCGGGGTAGCATAAGACCCCTCAACACCATCCAGAATCTCCCATCACTGCAACTGTGCCATGTATAGCGGAAAAGTAAAAGCCTCATTGGTTGTGGAATGGTAATGTAAGGCCAGGAAAGAGATGGCATCAGGCGGGGGCAGCGAGGGAACACAAGCCATGGTCTGTGATCTCTCCATACAATTAGGAACAAAACAAAACAGAACCCTCCCTCCCTCCACTCCACTCCACTTTCTTAATTCTTCACTGCATTTACCACCACAGCTATTGCGGCCTTCTACCACCAGAGGGCAATAGTGTTTCTAAAATGAGGAGTTCTTGCAGAGGCAAGAAATCACAGAATCAAGGAAACCAAGGAATGTCAGAGCTGGACGAGGTTTTAAACATCATTTGGTCCACTGGCTTTCAAAACTTTCTAAGTTGCAACTCATAGTAAGAATTGATTTCCTAATTATGACTTAGTTCATGCATATATATTTGAAACATTTTTAGACACCACTTATCTTTGCTTTTGCAACGCACTGTAGTAGTTTATATTCTAAACTACTTCACATAAAAAAGTAAAACAATTGGACCCTACTAAATTGATCTCATAATCACTAGTGGGCCCTTAGTTTGAAAAACCCTGACTTAGCCCCAGCCTCTCATTTTATAAAGGCATGTGCCTTGACCCCTGGCATGGGGAGCAATCCCCAGGAGCTATACTTCTCCTACCTAGATGAATGACAGACACTGCGCAGCAACTAAGCACTCAGCCTGACAACGACCAGATTGCATCAACAGTCAGACTCGAGTTTTGGGGATCTACCATTTTTCACTTCTTGCCAATGCTACGACAGCTCTCGTAATCGAAGCAGAAATTCCTTGTCACCACACTGAAAGCTCCATGCAGGCTGCGTCTGTGCTCCCATTCAGGTAGCTGAGTGCTTCAAAACTGAATGAATATCTAAGAGGCCTTCCCTAATGACTCTACTCCAAATATGAAGGCCACAAAATCTAGCCCAGTGCCTGGTATACAGTAAGTGCTCAAAACTGCCCCTCAGATGTTATAATGGTAAAGGAGGATCTCTTTAAAATTCGGGGACATTATACTATTTCAGATAAAAAACAGTAGCGGAAGAGCAAGAGAATTTTTACTCACTCGAGTTTTGAGAGCTACTTTGATCATTTTGTGAAAGATGCCAAGTATTTTATTTTTCTTCCAAGTAGGTGACTAAATGTATGAAAATTCAGAGCATTTGATTATTATTTTTTTATTTTTACAGTCTTGGAAGGAAGGAAAAAAAATTCCTGGAATTGAAAACTGGTGTACTTTAGAAATCTGAGCTTGGTTTTCTGGAGGGATTCCTCTCCATAACAGGGAGCAAACCTCCAGGGATGCCTTCTTTGGACACTGGGAGGTGGCTGCTCTCTGACCTTGACAGAAAGTTCTCAAACTCTATTACCTCACTTCTCTGTTGGACTAGTAAAACTGAACTTTTTTGTCCCCGAACACAGCAAGCATTGGTAAAAAGGTGACAAGAATAGGTCGATTTTCTCTAGGAACAATCTGATTCAATCATTAAATAAATTTAGCCATGTTGGCTGCAGGAATAAATCTTTCAAGAACCAAGGCTGAGCTTCCAAAAGGCCTTTCCTGCAGTGTCTGATACCAGGCCTACGACACTCAAATGAAAATCCTACTGCCACACTTTCAAACTCCACCTATTTACATGCTATACTGAATTCTAGATTCTTTGAAGCTTACGTGTCTGCAGGCCTTGTAGAGTATTTGGTGGCTGCCAGAAGGAGCAACTTTGGGGACAGCCAACGTAGTTCTGCAATGTTTGTAATCTATTTGATGAAAGAAATGTAGTGACACACACAAGAGGATACCTACAGCCAGTGCCTTGAAATCAGCAACCAAATAACAGGTTGTAAATTTCTCATCCACTCAGTTCACAAATAAAACTGAGCCCCGGGTTCACTCACTAGATTAAAGCAGACGCCAGCATCAGAAGGTTCCCACCCAGGCCTACGTGTAAATTCCAACCATCTTATCCTGAAGCCAGGTGGTGGCCAGCAATTAACAAGAGACTCTCCTCTGCAGTACGGAATGGGAACTTGTTTAGATTTTGGAAACCCTGCCCAAGATTTCGGCTGGAGCCACTGGTGGGTCGCTCTCACAGTTAGCAACCCCATAGCAGCAAACTCTGCGTACTCTCACACAAGATTGAGTGTTGCTCTTTGGGCCTGTTCCTCAATTTCCCCATATATCTCGCTCTCAGGTATGGGAGCCGTCAAGAGCGCTGCCCTGTGAAAAATCTACAGCTTCGTAACTGCCGGAAGGAACGAGCCAACTTTCCGTAGATTCTGCGCACCGATGGGTCCCTCCCACGCCCTGGACACCTGGGGGACGCTGAGGCACCAGCCGGGGTCTTCCCTGAGTGGTGCGCTTCAGTCTCCCCGGTGGATCCGCCACGGGGCGGGCAGGCGCGCGCACCCAGGAGTCACCGTCCAGCGAAGTGCGCGGCCGCCCCGGCGCGTGCCCCGGCGCGTGGCTCCCGCACTCACCGACGCGCGGCCCTCCTGCACGGCGGCCAGCACTCGCAGGGCGCTGGGCGAGCCGGCGCGGAAGTTGAGGAAGTGCAGCGCCGCGCGCGCCGCTTGCTGCAGGAGCCCGCGCGAGAGCCCCGCGTCCTGCGGCCGCCTGGGGTCCTCGGGTCCCGCGGGCGCCGCCGCCGCCCCCTGGAGGGCGAGCAACAGCAGCAGCGCGAGCAGCGGGGCGCCGGGGCAATTGCCCCGGGGCTGGGCCGCGGGCGGCGGTTGCCGGCGGGGCTGCATGGACGCGGGCGGGCTGGCGCGGCTCTCGACCGGCCCGGGCTCGGAGCGGGTGGCGCCCGAGCTCGCGGAAATAAGGCCGTGGTGGGCCCCTCCCCTCCGCCCCCGGGACGGCCGGCTGGAGGGAGCCGGTGTCCCTGCTCGGCCGCGCCCTCTCCGCGCTCCCCGCAGCCCTTGGGCCCCCTCCACACCTCCCCGCTGTCCCGGCTCGGTGCCGGGACGCGGCGGCGCCTCTGTGGCGCGGGGCCGAGGCTGTCTGGCCCGGGCGGGGGGTGAGGGACGCGTGTGTGGGGAGGAGGAGGGCAGTGGGGCCGTCTACCCGAGGGAGCGCGGCCCGGCGGCTGCCACCCGCGCAGCACCCCCAGCCCTGCTCCAGGACTTGGCTTTTCCCCTGCGATTGCTGCGATTTCGCAACCCTGGGGTTTTAGAGAAAAACCACTTGGATTCTCCAAGAATTAGGGCTATGATTTCCCAGCAGTTGAAAGAGGGGACGGGTGGAGAAAGGGGCGAGCCGCAGGGGGCGTTGATGGCGGTCACTGTGGCACAAAGCCCGTGGAAGTGGGACAGGTCGCCCGAGGGCGGGTGCTGGCGAGGAGGCTGAAGGTGGCCGCGGGCAAGGAGCCGGGGATGCGGAACGCGGGGGCTGAGGCGGGAGTGAGCGACCACCCGCTGGCGCAGCCGGGACGTTAAGGGGGACGAGTGGCCAGTAGGGCGGGGCGCGATAAGGCCCAAGAGGCCCATTGGACTTAGACTAAGCAGGTCATTGATAACCCTGGCTCCAGGCAGAGTTAAGGGCAGGAGTGGGGGGATGGAAGCCAGATTCCAGCAGGGTGAGGTGTGGATGGGCCTTAGGGAAGGGCGGAGATAGCCATTGTTTTTAAGCCACAGACAGGAGAGAAAGCCCAGGAGAACCAGGGGTCAGAAAGGAGAATGCTAGGCGCTCCCAGCACCCATTTCTCCACCTTGGCTTTGTCCAGGGGTGCACCCCTGCCCAGCACCCGTGGATCCCAGCCCCATGTGGGGCTACAGGAACTCCCTTCTTGTGGGTGGCTGGTTGAGGCCAGTCATGCGCCGCCGATTATGGATGAGGTATGAGCAGAGCCCAGGGGGTGATGCATGGGGTGCCCTCTCTGGAAACGTCCTCCCTCCCCACACCACTTCTGGATGTTGTCTGTGCCTTGTCTTGTCTCCTATCTTCCGCAGATACTCAAGGAACACCTACTCTGCCTTGGGGGCCTTGGGGAATGAGGGTGAACAATGAGATAAACATCTCTGCCCTGCTGCAGAGCACCTTCTAGGAGGTGGGGGGGGCCTAGACAATCAATGAGGCCAAGGGAATGTGTTGGATGCAATTACATGCTGTGGAGAAAAATTACGCCAGAAAGGACATGGAGAGTTGGGAGGTGGTTGTAATCTTAAATGCTACAGTCAGGGCAGGCCTCACTGGGAAGGTGACATGTGAGTGAGGACCTGAAGGAGGTGAGGGAGCCAGGTGGACACGTACAGAAGAGCACTGTAGGCAGAGGGAACAGCAAGTGCAGAGGCCGGGGCAGGAGTCCACCTGGCATGTTTGAAGACGAGCAAAAAATGCAGCTGGAGGGAGAAGACAAGGCAGAGAGTGGAGTCCTTTGATAGGCCGTGGCTATGTCTGGATGTGCCGCCTGTAAGTGCCCCCGTCTTGGTGGCAGCCTGAGATGAAGCCCATTTCAAGAATGGTGGGGCAGAGAGAGGGTAGGACCCTGGGTTCCTGGTGCCATTGTTGACCACCTGGATCAACTGATCCTAAAGCTTATTTCTTATTGTTTAACTTCGTTGAAGCTGGAGTTTCTGTTTCTTGCTCTCAGGGGCAGCCCGACACACATAATCATCTTCCAGAACCCAGTCATCTCTCCCTTGCCTTAGTCTATTTTGTGCTGCTGTATCAGAATACCTGAGAATGGGTAATATATAAAGAACAGATATTTATTTCTCACAGTTCTGGAGGTTGGAAGTCCAAGGTCAAGGCACCAGCAGGTTTGGTGTCTGTCAAGGGCTCAAGTCTCTACTCCCAAGATGGCACCTTGAATGGTGCATGCTCTGAAGGAGAGGAACGCTGTGTCCTCATATGCTGGAAGAGTAGAAGAGAGTGAGCCCACTCCCAAAAGTCGACTTTATAGCAGCATTAATGCATTCATAAGGGCAGAGCTTTCATGACGCAAACACCTCCATTAGGCCTCACGTCCCAACTATTGCACTGGGGATTAAGTTTCAACATGAGTTTTGGAGGGAACAAAAACATTCAAGCCACAGTACCTCCAAGTGCTATAGTAGTAGGCTTCTTGAGAATTTAGCACCTTCAGATTTTATAAAGATTAAAGTCTCCTTATTTTACTTGAGTGTTTTGTCCTCTGTGGGTGTGTTAGACTGTTTTCAGCTGCAAGTAACAGAAAACCTCATTGACTGAACATGGACTATTCAGTGGTCTGGAGCGAGAGGGATGGTTTGGTGACTCAGTGATTTTTTTTGAAAGATTCAGGCTCTCTCCATCCTTCTGCACAGATATCCTCTGCTGGTTGGCTTTTTGTCCGTGGACTTGTAGCTTCATGGCTATGGAATAGCTCCAAATATCACATCTTCACATGCTACAGCCAAAGGCAAAGAGCAGGGAGTAGGTTGTCAGGGTTGCAACAGACCTCTACATTGTGAACTTATCTTTTGTTTGTTTTTGTTTTTCGTCAGGAAGAAGTAGCTTTTCTAGAACCTCCTGCCCATTCCTTTCTCCCCACCAGATCTTCCTTTACATCTCATGGGCCAGAACTGGGTCACAATGACAAACTCTAGCTGCATGGTAGGCTGGAAAAGTATCTGTCATTTTTCAGCCTCTATTGTGGTGGTATGGCCTATAAATCAGGATTAAGTTCAACTGCATGGAACAAAAACCCAAATGACATTGGCTTAAACAGGAGAGAACCTTAATTCTCATATAAAAGAAATTGGGGGGTGGGGTAGGGTGGTAGGCCATCTGTGGTGGTATTGGCAGGTCCATGAATTTGATAGGGGTCCAGGCCATTTCCGGATGTCAGCTCCCACATCCGAGGTTACACTCCTTGCCCTCAGAGTCCAAGATGGGCACTAGCCATCAGCAGGAGCTCCTTTTTGTAAACTTCCTAGAAGTCCCACAGGGCACTTCTGCTTATACGTTATTGGCAAGAACTTAGTGTTATTCTTAGTAGCAAAGGAGGCTGAGGAATGTAGTCTTTTTTCAGGGTGGCCATATGCCAGAATAAAAATCAGGATTTTGTTACTAAGGAAGAAGATTGTGTCTTACTGTGGGGTATCCTAGAAGAAGGCCATTAGACAAGGATTGTGTGCAAGTGATTTATATAGGAATTACTCCCAGGAGAACCAGTAAGGACTCAGAAGGAGGGTAGCTATGCCAGGATCTCAGAGTTATTTGATGGGTGGTTCAGCCGGATCCACAGGGGAGCTCTGGACTGTAAATTGTGCCGCAGAGATGTCCTGAGGGGATCTGGGCTTCCACACCTCTATGCCTGTCAGTTATTGGCTAAGGGCCACCCAGGTACCTCAGGCTTTCTACAGGTGGATACAAAGAGGCATTAGCACGAGAACACCTCCCTCCTTTCCAAAAACAGCTCCAGGAACCTCAGGTTGGAAGCAAAAGCATGCCAAGTGGCAGGGGCAGACTCAAGCAAAGGGACCTGTGATCTCAGGTCCCAGTGGGGTCCCTGCAGGGATAATGGAGAGTGGGAAGCCAGCAGCAATCTCTGTCACTGTGGCAAGGCAGAGGAGGGTGGGAAGGGCTGACGGTGGCCAAGAAGCAGTCTGTGTTCAGTTACTGCTTAGGAGATGGTGAGACCATGAGAAATGACACACAAGAGAGAAGATAAACACGCAGAAAAGTACTCAGGAAACTCTTCCAAGGGTAGTTATTTTTAATAGTGATAATAATTACAATAAGAGCAAATGGATGCTGATCAGGAACACACAGCATTTATTTTATAAACAGAGATGTGTTGGAACATAGACTATTTCCTGCGCTGAGAACTGTCCATGTTCTTTGTCCATTTATCTGTGGGGTTGATGGATTTCTGGTTGATTTGTAGAAGCTCTTTCCATACTAGAGAAGTCAGGCCTTGACATTCTAGGTGTATCGCTAATATTTTTTTCTCTATTCATATACAGCTTTTGTGTGTACATAGATTGTTCTTCTTTGCCAGATACTGTGTGTGGGGATGATACTGCTAACTGCACACCACGTTCTCCAAAGGGCCTATCGTCTTGGGTCACACGCACCATCTCCCACCCAGGTCTCTCCTCCATGGGGCTGTTGGAAGCCTGTGCCACACGGAAGAGGAGGAAATCCTCAGCCCGCCGGTTCTGGCCCCAGCGTCTGTGCAGAAGCAGTGGTATTCCCCAAGAGGGTGCCCTCGTCGGTCCTAGTTCCTAGTTCCTCAGTCATTGCTCAGGTTATCATGAGGATTTTTATCTGGAGGATTTGGTTTGTGATAAGAAACATAATGGTATATAAAGCTATAATGACTATTAATCATATGAAGAGAGAGTACAGAGGGTGGAGAGTAAATTGATACAACCTGTTTGGTGGGCTATTTGCAATATCTATGAAAATTAGAAATGCACACACCCTTTGACTGAGAAATCCCACCTTTAGAGTTTGTCGTAACAATAGATTCACACACGTACACAAAGAAGTGTGTACAGGATGTTTATCTCCACACGTGATTTGGAAACTCCTTGAGGACAGAGATGCCAAATGTCTCATTCTTTGCTCTTCATTTCCAAGAACAGTGCCTGGCCCACAATAGTCACCCTTACAGATTTTTTGAAAGAATGTAGAGTAAAGGGCTATAAAAATCTAAGTTGCATGGTTGAATAATTATGGTACCTCCATATAATGAAATATTGTGCAGTCGTTAAGAAGGAGGTAGATCTAGGTATGTTGATATTGAACCCTCTCTAAGGTATAATGTTAACAGAAAGCAAAGAGTAGAATAGGGTGAGTAGTGTGCCACTGTTTGTTTTAAAAGAAACATATAACATACTTATATGCATACATACATAGACATGGAAATATGCAAAGACTGACTCTGAAAAATTTCACAAGAAATTGGCAACTATAGGATGGGAGAGAAGTTTTTCACCATGTATGTAGCCTTTTGTGGTGGTTGATTTTTTTTTTTTTCGAAATGTGTGTTACCTATTCTAAATAAGTAAATAAATGAAGTGCTGTTCCCAGTGTGCTTCAATCAGTTTCTCCTGTAGTAGGAAGGACCACCATAGGGGCTTTACAATTTTACCATTCGGCGTAGCCAGAGCAAGCCTGCCTTAGCTTAGTTGTCTTACAGTTCAGTCTAGTCTTCCTCCCTCTAAACCTTGCCTTTCTACACTCTTCTTTTGCTTCAGGCCTGCTTGGGTTTGCCCACATTAACACTTCTAGGAAAGGAGTTGATGAGCTAATTCATACTGTGGTGTAAATGACTGCCCGGGCTCATTGCATTGCTCCTCCTGGAAGCATTGTCTTTTAAATACGGACAAGCTCTTGAGAGACCTGAGTCCCGACTGAACAGATGGCAGGCATAGGCACCTGTGCAGTGTGCTAGGTGGAGGCAACCGGCAGCCCCTGAACATCTGTATCTGCTCCTTCTTGCCCCTTTGAGTGCACAAAGAGGCCAGAGAGCAGAGAGGGTGGGCTTTGAGAGGCTTAGCTGTTTATTTCCTTTGTCTTAATCAGCTTGAGCTGCCATAACAAAACACCACAGACTGGTGGCTTAAACAACAGGAATATACTTTCTTCAGACTGGAGGCTGGGAAGTCCAAGATCAAGGTGCTGACTGACTCGGTTCCTGGTGAGGCCCCTCTTCCTGGCTTGCCTTGGAGCTACATGCTCACATAGCAGAGCGAGAGGAAGCAAACCTCTGCTGCCTCTTCCTAGAAGGACAGGAATCCCATCATGAAGGCCCATCTCCACGACCTCATCTAACCCTAATTACCTCCCAAAGGCCCCCATGTCCAAATACCAACACATTGTGGGTTAGGGTTTCAATGCATGAATTTGGGTGGGGAACACAACTCAGTCCACAGCAAACCTCTCCCAGTGGGGTTGGGCTGTGTCCTCCCCGCAGATGAGAGGACTGGGCATGAGGAGACCTTGTGGTGGCACGCAGAAAAAGAAGGGCGTGGTGACACTGCCGTCCTGGGTTGTGGAGAGTGTAAGAGGGCCCTGGAGCTGGCTCCCACGGTCCCAGGCCCCATGTTCCCTTAGCCAGGCCCTGACAATACGCGGAGAACAGGTGAGGTCGTGTGGACACAGACGTTGTTTGGGGCCTCCCAGCAGCTGTCCATTCTTCCTCCTCGTGATGCTTCCCTGATTTGCACTTTGCCCACCCCTCTCCAATGCTGCTGAGCACACCTCGGTCCAGGGGGCCAACTGGGCTGTCACCCCATCTCTCACCCAACTGTCCCGGGCCATTGTGGTGGGTTCGGGAATAGGCTGAGGACCCTGTGTGGGTGACTAGGACACGAGGAGTGGTTGGTGAGGTCTTGGGGAGAAGCTTTCTTGCTCTTCTGTGAGTGTGGGCTCTCCCCTCATCTGCTGTCCTTGTGAGAAGAGCCTGTGCCCCAGAAGCTGCGGGTGCCATGTCGCCTGCCTCAGGAAGGTGGGCCTCAGCATGAGTCCACTCAGTGGAAGCCGGAGATGAGGCAGGGAAAGAAACCAGGTCCTTGGGGATATGACCAACCAGCCGCATCATGACACATCTGAACCCTGCCCTGTCTCTAGACTTTAGAGTTATGAGAATAAGTCAATTTTACTGTTTAAGCCACTTTGAGTGTGATTTTGCAACATGGGTTGAAAATTCCCCATGGATTGCTGAGGCAGTTATTACTGGCAGGAACTACAGAGATATATGGCTGCCTGGGCAGGGCGGGGGGCCTGTGCTGGGGGCTGGGGGAAGCCAAACGCAGTCTGAGAACACCACAGCTGCCTCCTGCCTTGGGACCCCATACCTCAGATTCCACCAACTTCAGGCTGACCCAGCTGGAGAAGTGATATCCTTCTTCTCCAACAACTCCTGGCCGTGGCTGTGGAGACTCTCCAGCTGCAGGGCCAGACCAGCCAGACCCCAGGAGACAGGTGATCACTCCCAGGCTGGACAACTGTCTGTTCCCTGTTGAGTCGAGTCTCTCAGCTCCACAGACTCCGTGCCCCTCTCTAAGGCAGCAATGAAGAGCAAGGTAGTGAGGAGAGGGGAAAAGACCCTGGGGAAGGAGAAAGAATCCCCAGGATAAAGAGCTAGGCCATGGCTGAGGGTCACATGCAGAGCAGACAGCAAAACCACTGGGTGGATGGAATATTTTGCAGAGCCCTAAGGACCCTCAGCTGAGACCTTTAAGTTCTCTCCTCTCTCCTTGTCTTGGCTCACCAGTGTAAGCACCCACATGGGGGCTTGGAAAGTAAAGTTGGCAACAGTTATTGGAAAAGATGAAAACATCTCCTATCTGTACGTGAGAGAGATTGCCCAGTGTAATAGCACACGCTCCTTCCTGGATACTGATGGACGCACAGAATGTCTCTGCGAGGACAGATTGGAAGTGCCTAGCAATGGCTGCCTCTGGGGAGCGGCGTGGAGAGGGAGCTCTGGGGTCAGAACAGCTCGCTCTAACTCTAAGCCTTTTGGTTCTTTTCTGTTACCATTTGCAGGTAGCACAGTGGCTCAGGGCGTGGACTTGGAGCCAGGCTGCCTGGTTTGCAGCCAGCTCCACCTGCACGAGCTGAGGTGTGTTCTCTCACCTTTCCATGCTTTTGTGCTGCCTCCTACCTCACAGCGTTGTTTGTGAGGCTCAAGTGTGCTAACGTCTGTGTATGTGTAAAGCACTTGGGACAGTGCCTGGCACAAAGTAACGGCTGGATATGTGATTGTTGCTATTGTAATTATCATTATTGCTGTTAACTTAAATTAGACATAATCTTGAAAAAATGCAATTAGCTGGAGGTTTCTCTTCACAAATGGTAAGCAGGGCTGGCAGGGACTAAAACCAGCTGGGCCATTAACTAGAATCTTAGCTGTTACTTTTAGCTCCCTTAAACCTAATCTTTTGTTAGAGCTATTAGCAATTAAGAAAATGTGAATCTAGGCCGGGCGCGGTGGCTCACGCCTGTAATCCTAGCACTCTGGGAGGCCGAGGTGGGCGGATCGTTTGAGCTCAGGAGTTCGAGACCAGCCTGAGCAAGAGCGAGACCCCACCTCTACTAAAAATAGAAAGAAATTATATGGACAGCTAAAAATATATATAGAAAAAAAAAAAAATTAGCCGGGCATGGTGGCGCATGCCTGTAGTCCCAGCTACTGGGAGGCTGAGACAGGAGGATCGCTTGAGCTCAGGAGTTTGAGGTTGCTGTGAGCTAGGCTGACGCCACGGCACTCACTCTAGCCTGGGCAACAGAGTGAGACTCTGTCTCAAAAAAAAAAAAAAAAAAAAGAAAATGTGAATCTATATTCATTTTTGGATTCTTCTCCTTGGCAGAGGTGAAGGTAGGTGGGGTTGGCAGAAGAATATGGGTAATTCAGCCTTGACTGTGAAAGTTGATTAACCAAAGGTGGGGTGTTGCCGAAATGATCTTTATCTCCGAGCCTTTGAACCAAGAATGCTGGTGGGGAAAATGCAGCTCTTCTGGTTCCTTAGGCCTGCACCTTCCATGCTCTCAGGAGACGTCAGCTTTTATTTAGGCTAAGCCCTGTAAACCTACACATTTTCCGTGCTGTGTTCCTGAGCCTGTAATGTCTGTCCTGAAACACTTAGCCATCCACAGAGGCAAAGAGCAGAGGCCCTACTCGATGGAGCAAGCTGCTTTGCCAGAGCGATTGGCTTCCTGGTCTCTCCCATGAAGGTGCTTTGGGCTCATGCGGGAACTCACAGTGTCCTCAATGCTGTGCCCATAACCTTCCTGAGGTTTACACTGGCTGCAGTGAGTCCCCAGAGTTGGTAGTTTGCTTTGGGAGCAAGACCTAGGGCTTGGAGCTTTCAGCATCTTGTCCACACCCACCAGACTCTTAACAGGAAGGCAACGGCTGCAGTGCAAGGATGGACCCTAGAATCTGGGAGAGCTGGGCTGCCATAGAGCAGCTAGTTAGACTATTCTGAATCTGTGAGGTTAAGGAGGGAGCCTTTCCAGCTTGAATCCAGTGAGCCTGAATTCTTTGGGGATGCAGAACTGGAGACGGGGTTCTTCCTAAAGGAGATGCCACAGGAAACAGGGTGGTCTCATTTAATGCTGTCACAAAGGAAAGATTTCACATGACATAGTTTAGGTAGAGACTGACATGGATATGTTTGGAACCCTCAAAACCCAAGTGGGTGAGGTATAACCAGCACTGTCCAACAGAACTTTCTGGTGAAAATGTTCTATATCTTCACTGGCTACATGTGGCTACCAAGTGCTTGAAATATGGCCAGTGCAGCTGAAGAACTGAGCTTTACATTTAATTTAATTTGAATTGATTTAAATGTACATAGCCACTTGTGGCTGGTGATTACTGTATTAGACAGCACAGTTATAGACTTTCCCCTGCAATATTTCATTTGGGCAAAGAAAGGGAAAGTAATATTTTTGGGAGCTGTTGCAGACATGATGCTAGATGCTTTCTCTTGCAGAATGATCTTGTTTAATCTCCACAATTTTGAGGAGTGATCTGGGGGCCAGAGAGAGGTTAAGTAACTTGCCGGAGGTTGCATCACCAATGAGGGAAGGGATTCGAGCTCAGATCTGGCCCACCCAAGTACGGCCTGCACATTCCACGGTTGAGGAGGCTCAAGATGGACTTGAAGGGTTTAGATTACAGCAGCAAAATGAATTGCAGGCCAGGAAATATGGCTTTGTGGTTAGAGAAGTGGGATTATTTTATTTCAAAAGAATACTGAAAGAGCTATTCAATCTTTAGTACTAAATTAAAAGATTTTTTTTTTTTTAAGAGGAGAATGGCTGAATGTCTCTGTCACCATTAATGAGAGCTTCATTTTATTCTGGTTAACAAGTGGACATGGAAGAATGTGACAAAGGCTTAGTTCTGACTCTGGGGGCATTTCTCTTTGGATCCCAGTGATCTTGGTTGGATTTCAGGTCCCTGTGAGGCTGACTCTGTGGTCCTGGGGAAACTGGACAGCTGGGGCCTTAGGACACTGTGTGTAGCATTTGGGCTCATGCATCAGGATTCCTATCTTCAAATTATTTGGTGATCTCAATATTGGTTGTTAGCAAAAATACACAGTGGAGACAGTCTGTTTGCTTGACTGCTTTTGAGGTAGAGCTATCGCTAAACTCATATCAATCGCAGATTGATAGAACTGTTATGCAATTTTCTGCTCCACTTACCTGTGGGAATGAAACAATTCCTTTAAAACCCACCATGTGTTCACATTTAACACTAAAAGTAATTTGCATTCTATAGATTTGAGAAAAATTTCTTCTCTTGCAAAGATTTGACAAACCATGTTGACACATAATTGCCAACAGATGGTTTTTTAAATGTAATGAAATGAAAATGGTCAGTACCCCATGTGTTAGATTTTGCAGTTTTCCAAAGTAAGCACTCATTTTTGGCATGACATGCTAGTTAAGAACACAATGTTTTTATAGCTCAATTACACATTTTCTGGTGAATTCAGTATGGCATTTTGTTTTTCCATCAGTCACGTAAGACAGGACATTTGCCATTCCAAGAATGAATTAACACTCTCCTTGGTGATCTATAAACTGAGATGCAAAATAAACTACAAATTGGAACTATTTTAATTTTTCAAGTGAAGAGTATTTAAATAAAGCTTGAAATCATAAACTTTATTCTTTCCTCTTTGAGGGGATGCTGTATTCATTACAGAGTGAAATAAAGAATTTTAAAGGTTTTTTTTTTCTGTCAGTAATACTTAGAATCTTATGTTCTTCAAAGAAAAATCCATAAAAGCTGTTAATATTTGTATGCCATGAACTTCCTGGAGTGACGGATTTATGAAACTATGGCACTAGTGTTCATCAATCAAACTTGCATAGAGTGTGTTATCAGGATAAACCAAAACCAGTTCCTCATACCACAGAGGAAGGTTTCTGCCCACAAAAGGCAGCCTAGATAACAGGACATTCTGTTGTTTCCCCTCCTCGCCATTCTTTCCACAGCATGTACAGCAAGGCACACATACGATAGTGAGAGCAAATAGAAGCACTGTTAAGTGAATCCCCTGACTAACAAATAGACAACTTAGGATACATAAATATATCCAGACCAGGTTGGTTGAGTTCCTTGGATTGTCGTGATGCAGTGGGTGGATCTTCAAGTTAGGAAGCTAATCAAGAAAAGCTGGATTTGTGGGGGTTCAGGAGAGTCAGCAAGTTGTGATAACAGCAAAGGACAGACTGTTCTGGGCGGACAGGGTAGCCTGAGTGAATGAATTATAGGGAAGACCAAGCAGAACAGCAGTGAGTCTGGCTGGAGCGGTGCCAGTGGCTGCCTGAGGTAAAGAAAATAGGTGGAAGACTTCTAAGCCCAGCAATGGGCATTTGTTCTTAGAGGCTTCTCAGAAGTTCCTGTACACCTAGGCTGAAAAGAGCTTACCATGCACAGGGTGAGTTGGATTTTATGAGCATTATTTTTTTTTTTGAAACACAGTGCTAGTGCACAAATGGTTTTCTCTTCACTGGCAAATAACAGAGTTATGATCAGGCTTTAGAATAAGGAGGTATTATTGTTGGCTACAGTGAACTTCTAACTTTGGATTCTTAAAGGACTAATAGGGATGTCACAGTGCAAAGAGCTCTGGCCTGAGAGCCAGAAGGAATGGGGCCTAGTCCCAGCTCAGCCACCCAAACTGGCTCAGTCTCTTCTGTGTCCAGTGGTGGGCGTGGGATGAATTACGCTGTAATCAGAGGGAACTGCCAGTTTGAAACACTGTGATTTTATTCTTTTTTAGCTGTGCAGAGAGCCTTGCTAAGTTGTCCTTCCTTTGGACTAATCTCAGTAGCATCTTCCCACCTTCTGCAAGAAGACTTGTGCCCTCTTAAGAGCATGCAGGTATCCTACGAGGCCTTATTACCAGATATTTTAGGCTTTCAGAAATCTAAACCCCCAAAAGATCAATGGTTTAATTGATATGCATATTGTCTGAACTAAATGAAACAATCAGATGTTTGAAAAATCTAATTAATGAACTGACTCATACTTTAAATTGTGAGTAAGCTGATGCAGCAGTCAGCATAGGCAGCCTAGCCTAGCCTAGGATATGTTGCAATAACAAACAAGCCTCAGGACTTACAGTAGCAAAAGTTTATTTGTTGTTCTCACTATGAGTCCATTATGGGCTGGCTGGGGCTCCCACGGGACAGGCCGATGAAGCAGTCTCTTCTGGAGCATTTCTCACTGCTGTCATGGAGAGAAAAAGGGAACTGGGTAAATCATGCTTAGGCTCTTAGAGTTCCTGTTACTTCTGCCCACTGTTTATTGGCCAAAGCATGTCATATGGCCACGCCTGACTTCTTCAGGAGGTGGGAAGGTACAGCACTGTCATGTTCTCCAGGAGGCAGAGAGCTGAAATCAGTTGGAACAGCACAAATGCTTACCACAGCAGTGACTGCCAACCTAACCTCGGCATGAGCAGAGTCTATGGTATTAGTTTGCTGGGCTCATAACAAACTACCATGGTCTGAGTGGATCAAACTGCAATTTATTTTCTCACAATTCTGGAGGCTAGAAGTCTGATATTAAGGTGCTGCAGGGTTGATTTCTTCTGAGGCCTCTCTCCTTGGCTTGCAGATGGCCATGTTCTCCCTGTGTCTTCACGCGGTCTTCCTTCCTTGCGTGTCTGTGTCCTAATCTCGTTTTATAAGGAGACAAATCATATCGGATTAGGGCCTGCCCTAAACACTTTATTTTAACTTAATTTCCTGTTTTAAAACCCTCTTTCCACATACTGTCACATTCTGAGGTACTGGGGGTTAGGACTTCAACATATGAATTTTGTGGGGACACAATTCAGCCCATAACAGATGTGTTAAAATTAGAGCCTTGTTTCATTAATTGGAGCTATAACCATGGTGGTAATGAGCAAAACTTTTTGATACGTTTTATCCCTGTACTGGTGCCAAAACTCTAACGAGATTACTTTTGCAAGTACATAATTTTTTGCTATAACATTTAGGACAGATCTAAAGAGATTCTATGATTAGACTAAAAAATTAAAAATTTAATTGCAGACTTGTAGAGGGTTTTCCTAATTCATCTCATTACCTTAACTCTCTTTAAACACATTAGCTCCTCCAGAATCCTGAAGACTGATTTACCTTTTTACCGGTTTTAATATTTTTCCTGTGATATGTGTTAGAAAACCTTAGACTTGTTATTTTATTTATGTTTCTCTGCTATTACGCATTGATCTAGGCTTTGAGCTCACATCAGAATCCCTGGAGGGCTTGTTAAAGCAGACTGCGGAGGCCGCTCTCCAGAGACTCTGGTTCAGTAGGTCTGGGATGGACCCAGTTCCGCATTTCTGACACATCCCCAGTGCTGCTGCCACTGCCAGTCCCGGTCCAGGGACCAGACTTCAGGAACCACTGGTACAGGAAGTTGCAAATGGAGCAGTGGGGGAACCCGCTTCCTATGTTTCCTTGTCTTTGGGGGCCCATGTAGGAGGTCCCAGGAGGCAGGAGGTTAATGTCTACAATTTTGGCACCTTCCAGTCCCAGGGAGACAGTGAGCAAGGGAGTCAGAATCGTGAACGAGGCGTTGTCTAACCAGGGCTAGCTCATTTGTATCTCTTCACCCTACACAAGCCATGTAATAGTACCCGCTCTGTGCAAGGGCTGCTTCCTCTTGGCCCATGCTTCAGTCATTTTGTTTTTGTTTTTAGAACAGAGGGTCCTGGTAGAACATTCTTTTTACCAGTTATGCCAATTCCACCCAAGTCTTGAGAGGAAAAAAAACTTACCCAGTCCTTTTTCTGTTTCCAACTGTGTTGCTTTTCATAAACAGAAACTTCCTGGGCTGAGTGCTAACTGTGAGCACTTCTGCTTTGGGACTCGCAGAGCCCCTTGCCAAAGCACGGCACAGTGGCCTGCGCTAACCTCTCTTCTTGATTCCCTGGCCTCCTATTTGGGACGTACGGCTCAGGCCATGCCATTAGGACGGGAGGGTCCCAACCCCCCCCAAGGAGCAGTGAGAGCCGGGGAAGCCACAGCGGATATGTCCGGAGAAGGTGGCTGAGGCAGACACTGCTCTCTGTTACCCAGTATCCATGCTTCTGTTCTTTCTTACTGAGACAGTCTGAATGTTTATATTCCCCCAAATTCATATGTTGAAATCCTAACCCCAAAGGTGATGGTATTGGGAGGTGTGGCCGTTGGGAGGTGATTAGGTCATGAGGGCAGAGCCTCATGAGTGGTATTAGTGCCCTGAAAGAAGAGGCCTGAGAGTGACCCCTCATCCCTTCCACTATGTGAGGACACAGTGAGAAGGCACTGTCTGTGAACCAGCAAGCAGGTCCTCGTCAGCCCCTGTGCCTGCTGGTGCCTTGATCTTGGACTCCCATCCTCTGGAACTCTGAGCAACACATGTCTGTTGTTTATAAGCCACCCGGTCTATGGTGTTTTGTTATAGCAGCTGGAATGGACTGAGACACTTAATGAGCAGACCCTGGCGTTGTTCAAGGTGGTGATGTGCCCAGCTAAATACTGCATTCGTGCTATGGCAGCTAGGGGCTGCTGTGGGACCTGATACTGGCCAATGACACACAAGAGTTACGCCAGGGGCTTCTGGGAAAAGCTTTCCAAAAGGCCTGGCTCAGCAGGGTGTGTTATTGCTCTCCTCCTTCCTCCTTCCCTTTCTTCCATGCTGGGATGCAGGTGGTAGGCTTGGAGGTGCAGCGGCCACTGTGCCACCACGAAAGCCACCCGTGAGGAGGTTGGAGCCTCCTTAATGGCATCTCCAGCAGCTGCCGCGCTCCACCCTCCCTCTTGTGTGAGAAAAACAAGCCCCTGCTAGACTCAGGCCTCTGTCAGATTTCCTGTTACTTGCGTGGGCTCAGCATGGAGTCTGAGGAAGAAGAGAAGTGACATGTGAGCGTTGTGCCACTGATGACTGTGAGAGGGACGCGCAGAGCAGCAGCCACGTTAACCACCATTTCCTGGGCACTGACCCCAGGTCATTCTGCAAGTGCGGCATCTGAGGTTTAGACGGTTTTAGCACCATGCCTGAGTCACACAGCCAGGAAGGGCAGAGCTGGGACCCACCAGGTCTGTCCGACCTCCCCAACCCTCATCGGGACGCTTGGCCCCTCCAACTCTGGCCCTAGGCCTCTGTTCTTTGGTGTCTGGAGCTGGGCTCAAGGCTCCTGTCCATGTTTGGGGTCCTGGCTCCCACAGCTTCTAGCTCCATCCTAAGGCAGGGTCCTCTTCCCAGCAACCTCCTCACCCCTTCCCTGGTGGACACAGCTGCTCCTCCGGGCCGGGCTGGGGTGGGAGCCCTCTCCTGTCCGGTCACCCTGCAAGACGGTGCCTCTCCACACAGGCTGCGCTGCCTTCTCCTCCTTTGCCACACCATTGGCTCATAACTGCATGTGTGACCAATAAAACCACAGGATTTTTCTCATAAACTCTGTCAATTCAGATTTCCCCACCTCCATTCTATATTTGGCAATTGGCCTATTTGATCTAATGACAGTTTATTTTTTAATTTATTCTAGTTTAACTTTATTGGCTTGGGCCTAGCCATCATCTCCATTCAGGTGATGTGAATTGTGGGCCTGTGGCCCCTCTCATTGGTGGTCTCTCCCAGGTATGCGGCTTCTGAACATTTGGTGAGCACATCTGTTGTGCCCTCAGCCAAACTATTGATTAAAACGTTTGACGCAGAGCCCTGGGGCACACCACCTGAGACATCCATGTCGATTAGCATCAAGCTGTCAGTCAATCATCTATAATGTGCTCGTTCAGCCACCTGGGAATTGATCTAATTGTGTTTCGACCCTTGGGTGTAACCCCAGAGGCTTTGGGCACATGCTGATGAAAATTGAGGTCTCTCAGGAGCTGAAGCATATTCCAGAAGGGCTAGGATGTCATCAGATCAGCCACTCTGAATGGGCACAGATAGTTGAGACCTGGACTCTGTAATTATGTGAGTGGTTTACTCCCAGCAAAGGCCTAGTCCTCAGTTGGCTCCTTTTTGCTACTCACACAGGTCCCTGAGTCACTTCCCCTCACCAGCAAATTTTAGTAAACTCCTGGAGAGTTGGGATCAACTAGCTTAATATTTCAAGATTTTATTCTATCACACAACGAAATTAGTATGGAGGGATGTACCTTTACGTACACTCTTAGAACTTGTGTTTTAACTTTTTTGTCTCTGTGTCTATGATCTTTTAAAAAAATCAAGTTAATACCTGCAGAGAAATGCCCAGTCTTAAGCCCACAGTTCCACAAGTTTTAACAAATGTGTTATCCGTGTATCTATCACCAGTCAAGACACGATCCCGTTCATCACTCCAGAAAGTCCCGGTGCCTCCTTCCAGTCAGTGCCCTCCCCTCATGTGGTTTAAACCTCTAACACGCTAACAGGTCTTAGACACCACGCAAATATCATCGGGGGAGGAAATACCCTATAAAAATAAAATAAGACTGATACATGTAATTTAAAAATAGGTACAGTTTAAAATTTCTAAACTCCTTTCACGGCACAGGTTACCAAGTGTTTACTACGTTGTTTTCTCACATTTACCATTGCATAATTTTCTTGAATATTTCAGTCCCCTACCATTAAACCATTTATTCTGTGTTGCAACTTGTACATGTAGTATTTTATTTTATTTATTTATTTTTATTTCAGAATATTGCGGGGGTACAAACACTTTGGTTACATACATTGCCTTTGCACTGCCCGAGTCAGAGCTACAAGTGTGCCCATCCCCCGGACAGTGCACAGCGCCCCCATTAGGTGTGAATTTACCCATCCCCTCCTCCCCACTCCCACCTGCCCAATGACGACCCAATGAATGTGACTTCCATATGTGCACATAAGTGTTGATCAATTAGTGCCAATTTAATGGTGAGTATTTTAAAACTAAGTGTGTAAAATTGAACTTAAAAGGGGACAATCTGCCAGGACATGAGTGTCATTAGGTGTGTAAGGACAACTGTCATGGTCCCTGGCTGGCAGAAGCAACCCATGAGGCCTGTAGCCAGCAGAGGAGCACACAGGTGCAGGAGAGAGAACCCGCTGGCTTCCACCTCGTGGTTTGTGTTGGCTACTGTTTACGGAGACCTCACTTGTAAGGACATCCCTGACTCCTGTGGCTGACACACCTGCAGGTGTCTGTGACATGTGAGTAACTGGTGCAGCCTGGCCTTGCAAGTACTAAAGGCTTCTCTTGTTGCAGGAGATGGACTGGACTAGCCCACTCGTCATAGGGGGACAGAGACAACTCTACATAATTTCACTTGGTAAAGACTATTCAACATTTATTAATATGATGATGAACTTAAGAAAATTCAGGGAAGTTCTTCATTCAAGTCTGATAGCAAATTGTGTTTCAGCCATCCTAAGTGATTTGGTGTTAATGATGGTTAATTTTGTGTGTCAACTTGATTGGGCCGAGGGATTCCCTGATCACTGGTAAACATTACTTCTGGATGTGTCTGTGAGGTGTTTCTGAAAGGGACTAGCATTTCACATTGGTGGAACAAGGAAGGAAGATCCACCCTCACCAATATGGATGTGCCTCAGCCAGTCAGTCTATTGAGAGCCCAGACAGAACAACAAGACAGAGGGAGAGTGAATTTGCTCTCTGCTTGAGTTGGAACATCCATCATCTCCTGCCCTCAAAATCAGCTCTCCTGATTCTTGGGCCTTCAGACTGAGACTGAGATTTAAGCCATCAGCTCCCCTGGTTTTCAGGCCTTTTGATGTGGACTGAAACTCCACCAGTGGCTTTCCTGTGTCTCCAGCTTGCAGATGGCAGATCTTGGGACTTCTCAGCATCTGTAATCCATGAACCAAGCTCTCGTAATAAATCTCTTTCTCTATATCTATATATATCCTATTGGTTCTGTTTTTTTGGAGGACCCTGACTAAGACAGTGTTTTGCTCAACTGTGGTTAGGTTCTGCTCAGATCACAATGTAGCTGTGAAGAGATATTAGCAATAATAGTAATACCAACCACGGTGATAATAATAGCAGCCATTGACTATGGCTCACATGCTGGCTGCTGTGCTGAGGAGCTTGTATAGATCATCACAATTAATTCCCACAACAGTACTATTTATAGTTGAAGTAATTGAAGTAAGACAGGTTAAGTAACTGGCCTAAAGAGGTAAACCATTCTAAAAGCAGAATTTGCACCAGATGTACCTGTCATGTAGAGGTACATGGTGAAGTTAAATTGGGCAATTGGAGGTGAATGTAATAAATAAACAATGGAGTTGTCACATGTATGAGTATCTGCATCTAGACATGTTCCTTGATATATCTGGGCCATTTATGGTACTATGTCCTCCTAATGTCCCTAGCCTTCATCAAAAGTCATATTATCTGAAGGTTAAGTCTCCACCTCCCTCTGCCACTCTCCCTCCTCCTCCTTCTCTTCTTATTTCTTCGATTTGTCTTCTATTTTTTTTCTTCGTTCTTTTCCTTTTATTCCTCACTATTAATTTGAGGGTGGATTTGACAAGTTCTATGAAAGAAAATCTGTTGGGATTTTGGTTGGAATTGCATTGCATTTATTGATTAATTTGTAGAGAATTGACATATTTAAGGTGTTAAATTTTAGCATTCATGATTGTGTTAAATAGCTCCACTTGTCTAGATTTTCTTTCATGTTCTTCATCAGCTTTATAATTTTCTTTGGATTTTGTACTACTTTTGTGAGAGTCTTTCCTAGTTAGGTAGCAGATGGTTTTATTTTATTTCGCATTAAGATTGGAATAATCTTTTCCATTACATTTTTTATTAGTTGATTCGAGTCTAAATACTTTTGCTTTTTGACTGTTGATCTTGTATTTGGTAACCTGGTTAAACTATCATTGTATTTATAATAGTGTTTGAACTTCTCCTGGATTTTCTATGTTCAAGTAGGCAAAAATCTTTGGCCCCAAAGATACACTCCCTGTATAATTCCCTTCCCTTGAATGTGGACAGGACCTGTGAATATGATGGGTTAGTCACTGCCATCATTATGTTATGTCTCATAAGACTCAGGGCTAGATGGCTGAAGGACAAGAGTCTCCTGGTGGCTTTGAACAAGTAAGCTGTCACAGTGTGGGCCGAGTGCAGCACCCAGTCCACAACCGTCAAGAGAATGGAAACCTCAGTCCTACAACTCCAAGGAACTGAATTGCGTCAACAACCATGAGAGTTTAGGAGAAGACCCCGAGCTCCAGCTGAGAAAAGAAGCAGGGCTCCACCTTGATTTGGCCTCCTGAGACCCCAAGTAGAAAACAGACTTCTGACCTACACATTTGTGAGGTAATAGATGTGTGTAGTCTTAAGCTGCTAAATTTGTGGTAATGTGTTACCCAGCAACAGAAAGCCAATACATAGGTAAGCAATCATATTGTCTGCAATTAATGGCAAGATTTTTTCTTCCTTTTCAACCCTTATATATTTTATGTTTATTCTGGCTTTATTATGCTGGCTAAAACCTTGGGTTAAATAGAAGAGATGATATTGAAAATCCTTAAATTTTTCTTGATTGTGAGGCAAAACTTCTAATGTACTTCATTATTAAATCTAATGTTTTTGTAATCTTTTAGGACATCTTTTATGAAGTCATGAGCTCTACCTTCTCTTCCTCCTTTGCTAAGAGTTTATTTTCTAATTATGAATGGGTTTTAGAGTTGTTAAATGCATTTTCTATATCTATTGAAATAATTATATATTTTTTTCTTTTTTAACATGTTAAGCTGGTTCCTGCATTGATAGATTTTCTGAAGTTAAACCATCATGTCATTCTGAGAATAAACTTTACATTTAAAAAAAATTCAATACTTTGCCGGATTTAGTTTGCTAATATTTTATTTAAGATTTTCATTATCTTTCTTCAAAGGTTTGATAAAATGACTGTGAAACCACCAAGGATTATTATTTTTATTCCTTTTTAAATAGACCTTATTTTTTAGAGCAGCTTTAAGTTCACAGCAAAACTGAGCGAAGATATAGAGATTTCCCGTACACCCCCAGCCTCTGCTACCATCAACACTCCACACAGAGTGGCATACTTACCACAATTGATGAACCTTATTGGCACATTATCAACCAAAATGCATAATTTACATTAGAGTTCACTCTTGGTGTGGTGCATTTTATGGATTTGGACAAATGTGTAATAACATGTATTCTCCACTGTAGTATTGTACAGTTTCCCTGCCCTAAAAAATCCTCTGTGCTTTGCCTGTTCATTCCTCTCTTCCCTCAATCCCTGGTAACCACTGATTCTTTTAGTGTCTCCAGAGTTGTGCTTTTTCCAGAATGTCATATAGTTGGAATCACACAGTATGTAGCCTTTTCAGCCTTCTCTTCTTTCAGTGAGTAATAGACATTTAAGTTTTCTGCATGTCTTTTCATGGTTTGGTAGCTCACTTCTTTTTTACCACTGAGCAAACAGCATTCCATTGTCTGGAGGTACCACAATTTATTTATCCATTTACCTACTGAAGGTCATCTTGGTTGCTTCCATGTTTTGGCAATTATGATGAATAAATCTGCTATAAACATCCATGTGCAGGTTTTTATGTGGCCATAAATTTTTAACTCATTTGAGAAAATACCAAGAAGCACAATTGTTGAATCATATGGTAAGAATATATTTAGTTTTGTAAGAAACTGCCAAACTGTCTTCCAAAGTGGCTGTAACAATTTTTTTTTTTTTTTTTGAGACAGAGTCTCACTCTGTTGCCCAGGCTAGAGTGCCATGGTGTCAGCCTAGCTCACAGCAACCTCAAACTCCTGGGCTCAAGCGATCCTTCTGCCTCAGCCTCCCGAGTAGCTGGTACTACAGGCATGCGCCACCATGCCCGGCTAATTTTTTTTTCCGATATATATTTTTAGCCATCCAGATCATTTCTTTCTATTTATTTTTTTTGGTGGAGACAGGGTCTCACTCTTGGCTATACCATTTTGAAAGATTATTTTTGTTAGTCATTGACATTTTAAAAAAATTACTGATTCAATTTCTTATTACTGATTATTTTTAAGTGCTTACAGATCTTTTCAGGTTTTTTATTCTTCTTGAGTCAAGTTTTAAAGTATATTTTTCAAGAAAATATCTACATCTAATTATTTATTGTAATATTGCTATTCATAGTATTCTTTCATAAAATTCTAAAATTTCCTATGCCAGTATTTATATTTCCTTTTCATGTTTAGTTTTGTTGATATGTGCCTATCTTCATTGGCTAGTTTTATGAGAGCCTTATCTATTTTACAAGTCTATAAAGAATTAGCTTTTGGTTTTATTAAATCCATTTAGTTATCTTTGCTTTTTTAATTTCATTTGTTTCTGTTCTCACATTTATTAGTTCCTTCTACTTTATTTTGTTTGTTAGTTATACAACTTCTTGAACTGTTCAGATTATTAGTTTTTAAATTTTTCTTCTTTTCTAATGTACCTAATTTTTTCCTCTAAGTTCTATGTTACCTGCATTTCATATGATATATAAAATTTTCTTCGGTATCCATTTCTAAATATGATATTTTATAATTTTTTAAAATGATTTATTCTTTGACTCATGAAAAAGTGTTTCTATTTTCCAAATACATTGGTTCATTATTTATTTGTTTTTGCTTTTTCATTGTTGTTGTTGTTGTTGTTGTTGTGGTTAGAGAACTTGATCTGAATGATACTGAGCTTTTGGCATTTACTGAGATTTCTGTTGTTGCTTAGTCAGTGGTCGATTTTTATAAATGTTTAACTTTTGTAAATGTTTCAAGAGTGAGAGAAAAAAAATGTTCTCTAACGTTGGGTGCACGATTCAATTATCTCAGATTTTTGAGGTCTTAACTTTTTATGATGTCTTTACAGGGTAATTTGTCTTTTATTAGGTCACAGAGCTTTCTGGGTCCCAGACTCTCTCCTAGTTTAATTTTTCGGATCAGAATTCCTGTGCTCTGGGGATAACGTAAATGTGAACCCCACTCCCATAAGTAGAATAGACTTAGGAGTTTGATTTCATGTGAAAAATTTACTCTTTTTTATCCACAGCAGCAAGCAGATGACAAACACCTTTGACACACACAGTGTTGGGGGGAAACATATATCTATGTGTATAGTTTTTCTAGCCTCCTTTTCATGGAGAAGCTTCGTGAGGAGTTCCAAGACTTGTGCTGCATTTATTAGAAACTTGAGAAGCTAATCTCTCCATGAATATTTGGTTGGATGATAGAGATGTGCCAATTATAAGAAATGTATATATTTCTTATATATATGTACATGTAGATATATATGCAACAGTATAAGCTTAGATTTTCACATAGTGTATAACCTAGCATGTGTCCAACACTGCTTTTGAACTTGATAGAAAGACATTAACTGTATATAATATTTTAAAATTATATTTTCAATATTCTATCCAATTGATTATAGTCACTCATTAGGTCACTCAGAGCTGTCTTAGCTAAGTTAGGCTGTACTTGAGAAATTAGGACCGGAAGGAAATTCTTTATTGTCAATTTGTGCCACTGTCCACAGAAACTGAGATCAGTTTTGACTATGACAGATTCGTTGTGCACCAGGTCTAATCTGTGCACATAATAGGTGCTCAAGAAGCTGGCTGGTTCAGAAAGAAGTAAGGCACCGAGGATGGCTGACATTTTTGAGCATTTGATCTGTGCCAGGTGCTGGACTAAGGGCTTCAAGTGGGCTCTTATTTGATCCTCAGGCCCATTCTGTGAGGGAGGAGCAGGTCATCTATTCTGAAATTTGGAGCTTGGCAAGGTTTGGATCCTCATTTACTGTTACTCTGTTGGCTTACACAGTCCAGATGATTTCTTTTGTTGTTCACTTACACTCTACTTCTTATCCTGGACTTGACCTTGAAATGGAAACCAGTGTCGTTGCCTTGAAAGAATAGTTCTTGAAGGTATAAAAATAATTTGTAAAAGTGCTCTCTCTCATTTGGATGCCATTACAGGAATGTTTTTTTCTTATCATTGGAAGTACATCCATAAAGGACAGGACATACTTAGATCTCCTTGTGACCATGCTGTTAGGTCCAGAGCTGAGAGACAGACACACGAAGCCTCATGTGTAGCAAAAGGCTGTTTATTTTTGAGCATCTGGGTGCAGATGGGTGGAGGCAAAAAAGTGTCCACCCTAAGGGAGGGGAATGCCTTGGGTTTTATAGAGGGTTTTTCCAGGGGGAGTAGCACCTGCAGAGATAGGGGAGAGGGGGTAGGTTCGTCCTTATCAGGGGGGATAGGAATGACAGCATGGCTGCAGCTGCCTACGGTCCTGCAGCTGTTTGTGGTTGAAGTTGGATTTATAACCGTGAACTCTCCAGACTCCTGCAGCTTTTGTTTCACAGGCTTTATGATCACTGTCTAAGTATTATGTCTTATACAAACTTTTCGGGTTCCCACCCGGAGCAAACCTAACACATGTGACAGAGGAAGGAGAAGGAAGGTAGGCCAGTCCTATGCTATCAAGGGAGACTGGTCATGGAATAAATGAACAAACAACCAGAACTATAGCTTTGGGTTCACAAAGTGCTGTGTAATGGAGAGAATATGAGCTTTGGGATTAGAACAGGTTTGCGGTAGCGTCCTGCTGCTTGCTGAGGATGTCACCCTGGACACGTTACTTAAGTTCTCTCAGCCTCCATTTCCCTGAGGCAAGAAGGAGCAGAAAAGAAAAAATCTGGTTGCCAATGAAATCTCATCCTATAAGAAAAGGAAGTTACAACAACATGATGTGTTAAATCAAAGCATTGTTGAGAATGCGGATCACTGAAGACAGGACCCTTCACTCTAGCACTGCTGACGATGGAGGGGTAAAGTGGGGGCAATTTGGCCATTGCTCACTCCCTCGTGCACCCCCTTCTCCCGGAATTTGGTCTCTATAAGGAACCAGGACCCTTTGGAGGGAAGATGATTCCCTGCCTTGGGCAGAGAAACCCACAGGACTGATTTGGAGCGAAAGAAGAATGATTTCAAGGACTTCAGAACTGTGCCGAAAGGACGGAGGAGTTGACTGAGAAAGGTTCCCGCCTGCCTTTGGCAGTGTGAACATCACCAAGAAAATAATTATAGTTCATTGAAATAGTTGAATTTGTTAAAAGTTTATAATGACATTTAAAAGAGGGAAGTTACAGTAAAAGGAAGTCATGGCAGAAGAGTGAATGCACTGCTGAGTGTTTAAGTTTGCGTTTTCTATAGTACATAGGAGAACAATATACGTGCGGGCTTTTTATTTCTTCTTTTGGGTTATGTCTATGTACAAACACTGGGGACGAATGCACTCATCCTGTGGTGAGGGAAGGAGAGGAACATGGCGGGGTTTGGCTCTGGCACTGCCAGGCGTGGGCTCTGAGTGTTGGTGGGGGCTGGGTTTGGGGCTTCCTGAAAGGCAGCCGTGGCACCGGCTGGCGCCCTGGAGGCTTGGGCATGCCATGATTGTGCACTCTGGTAACACACCTTCCCTTTTGCTCTTCAGGCCAGAGGATGGTGGCCACTTCCTGCTGCTGATAATCTCTGGATAAACTTGTCTCCCCTTTTTGTTCCTCCAGCATTTTTGTAACCAAGTCTTTGTGTTAAATTCCGTATGTCTGAAACACGCCAGCTGGGTTTGGTTTTCCTGATTGGACATGAGCGACACAGCGTGCCTCTTTTTTGGCCTATATTATATAATCTTGGGAAGGTATTTGAAATAAGTAGTACTGTACTACATTTTCATGTAACCTCAGGAAGGCATAGCAAGTAAAGAAATAATTAGGAAATTAGGAAATAATTGGGTTGATATTTTACTTTTAATGGTTTTATAATCATTGTGTGTGTTTTGAAGTGTTCAAAATTTGGTAAAACTAAACTTTTAATTGTAGCTTAAATCATTATAGTAATTTCAGTTTATGATCATTGCTTGAATGTGTAAGAATATTTGATTTTCAAAGTTTTAAAAATTAAACTTGTATAATTGTTTATATTACATTATATACATAAATTTTAATATTTATTTTATATTTCTATTAAAAATTATATTTTATAAAAGGTTTAATAAATTGAGCATTAAACAAAATACAAATAATAATGAGTGTTCTTTTCTATGGCAAGCCTCTTAAATGTAAAGACTGTAATCACTTTTGTGTGTATGTATAGTATTGGAGATATTTGTGAGTATTAAATAAATTATGGTCTGAAAAGCAGGACATAAACTTTCTCTTTAAGTAAATACTCACCTTGTGTTGTCTTTTTCTTTCTGAACGGCTCAGAGCTGTTTGGCCCATCCTGGATGTGAGGGCCACCTTCTCCAGGACTGAAGAGCATCGTCCCTCTCCTCTCCATGGAGCGGATCCTAGACTCTTGGGTCTGATGAAGAATGAATGTCACTTGCCCTTGAGGATGGTCACATTTGTGCCAGTTGCTGACAATTGGGGCTCATGTGAAGGGCGATGAGAGTCTTCCCAACAGGTACCGTGAGGGAAGAGAAGAAACTACGGCTTTGGCCAGGCCAATTATAGGGCTGGTGGCAGAAGCCAAGAGAGCCAGGAAGGCCAGCAGAAGGCAGGCACCCTTGCACTGGGAGAGTGACCTTCCAATGGGGCCTTGGCATATGGAGGCAGCGCCAAGCGGGTGGAGAGGGGAACTGCTTTCCAGGAGCCATGATGATTGCGGCCCTGGCCGGGCATGGTCCAAGATGTACATTGTGGGGCTTTCACATTCTTCTGCTAGTTACTCGGCAGCCCAGAGGACCGTGGCTGCTGACAGAGAAGTCCTGGTGCTGGCTGCGTCAGTTACCAGTGCCTGATGACATATTGACTATGCAGCAAGTTCATCCTTACTGTTATTTTCAAACAAAACTTTGTCTTTTCCATGACAACTCCACAGAAGCTGAGAAGAAAAAACACTTTAAATAAAGCAAGTAAAACAGAAATGGGGGTGGTTTATTTCAGAGAAAAGTGAGCATAGTAAGCATCACCTAGACAGCTTGGCGAAGAATGAGGAATGTACAATGTAGCTGGATGGCCTTCCTTTCCCAGTCAGTCAGAAGGATGGTACACAAAAAGTGAGGAGGGAGAATTTTCACTGTCTATTAGGATAAATAAAGATTTAAGTGGAATTTGACTAAATGTTTGGGGCAGGGAGAGGATCTCTAACAGTAGAAAACTGTAGGAAGCTCAGTCATCATGACTGGATTGCTTAACATTAGTCTAATATTTAAACTGTCCAGTTAAGATAACTGAGTCCTTTTTAGTACTATGAGTCTATAATTACTTTCTTTCTTGCTGGAGAACAGAGAAAGTAATTAAAATACTGTTAAATTTTAGAGAATAAAATGCAAGAGTAAACCTTTGCTGTATTAAGGATAGAAATGTGTATGCTACTAATAATTATACCCCGTGCTGGAGTGGTGGGGTGTGAACCCAAATATTACTTTTATAAAGGATGATACAGCAGTATACCATCTATTCATGTGTCAAGCATTTATTGAGAGCCTGCGATGTACCTGTTCCAGGCATTAGGAAATAATGTGGTGAGCAAAACAGATGAGGGGCTTGCCCTTACAGAGATCACACATTAGTGGGAGAGGGAGACCTTAATCAAATAATCATACATACAACTGCCTAATTGCACATTGTGATAAATCCTTGAGGAAAAAGTTCTGGAAGAGGTAAACTAGTGTGGGGGTGGGAAGCTTATTGAGGAACAGACTTTTAAGCTGAGATCTGAAGCAAGAGTAAGAGACAAAGCAAGGGTGTGGGGAGGGGAGAGTGTTCCGGGTAGGGGAAACAGCCTGCACAGAGCCCTGTGGTGGGAAAGTGCCTGTCTGGAATGCTCAATGCCTGTCTGGAGGAGCTCATAGAGGGCCAGCGTGGCAGGAGCAGGAAGGGGAAGATGAAGTGGACAAGTGAGAAGGAATTGGATACTGCTATGACTGGAATGTTTATGTATCCACCTCCCACAACAACACATCCAAATTCATATGTTGAAACCCAATCCCAAATACAATAGTGTTAAGAGGAGCTCTCATGAATGGAATTAGTGCCCTCATAAAAGAGTCCCCAAAGGAACTTGCTTGCCCCTACTGCCAAATGAGGTTAGTGAAAAGACTTCCGTGTATGAGGAAGCAGGCCCTCGGGCCCTCATGAGACACCAAATCTGCCAGTGCCTTGATTTTGGACTTCCCAGCCTCCAGAGCTGTGAGCAATAAATTTCTGTTGTAGTTACCCAGTCTAAGTTATTTTGTTATAGCTACCTGAATGGACTAAGACAGATGCGAAGTCCCAAAGACCCTATTAGGATTTGGCCTGTGTTCTAAGAGTGATGTGAGGCCACTCAAATGTTTAAGTAGAGGCATGATGTGATCAGGCTATCTTGAAGGGCTCACTCTGGCTGTCCTGCTGTCCATACGGGAATGGGCGGAGTGGATGCTGGAAGCTCAGTAAGGAGGGTCTGATCACAACACTGGGCACTCAGTCAGCGTGGGCCTCTCCCTCTCCCATGCTGTCCACCAGCGTGGAGGACATCAGGTTACACAGTATTTGTAAAATGACCGTTCCCAGCAATTCTGTGCACTGGCCCCATGGTAGGACTTTGAGGGGCTTCTAAGGTTTCAAAAGCACCCCAGGAGTGCTAAATATTGTTGTTATTATTATTACTGACTCAAGGGGGATGAGGCCTCCTAAATCACAACTACCATATCCTGCTACACTCCACATGCTTTTTGGCCATCTCCTCTTGAGTTCGCTCCAATGTTAACTCCCCTTTCCTGAGAACATGATCCTACAGAGCCTGAGGGACTATGGCTTTGAGCCATATCTTGATACTTAATACTTTACAAAATTCACTTGCATTTTCCTCTTACTGACCTGCAGAAATTCTACTTACATCATTTGGGGATTAATTATGAATTTTGGGGAGATGTCCAGGTAAACTGATATGCTGTCTTTCAAACATTAATAGTGAGAAGTGAAGTTATTTTTCTCTGGTGGGATTATTAGTGGAGCTATTTTTTTTTGTAGTGTTAATTTTTCAGTACAAATAATATGGCACCAACATTCTGGAAATTAAAACTAGTTTTAAGGGATCTGAGTAAGATTTAGGACTACATGTATCACTACATCTTAGATTCAGCAATCAAAACAGTTTATTTTGGGATGAATTATATAAAAAGTACTTTGTTCTTCTCGAATTAAAGAGATATTCTTATCCTATCAAATGATACCAAATTCGCTCTCTCTGCCAACTCGGGGCCTGTGGAGGCCTGCAAGGATAGGACTTCTAAAACAGTAAATGTGTCTGGAAGGCTGTGGTCCAAGGCCATTTTTGCTGGCTGTAAGTGGAATCTCTGGAACCAGAGGGAGCACACAGCTCTTCTAGAAATTGGAGGTGTTTATGCCCAAGATGAAACTGAATTATATTTGGTCAAGAGATGTATTTGTGTGTGTAAAGAACAATGTAGTGACTTCTGGCAGCAAAGTAAACAAAACCAGAGCAATCCAGGGAAAGGTAACGTATGCCTATGAAAAGAGTAGTGTGGTTCATGCCAAATTCCAAAGCAGGCTTTCTGCTAAGGCCATTGGGCACAGAATCCATGTGATACCATACCACTTAAGGATTTAAATTCATTGAAAAGTAAATAAATAAAGTTGTAGGTTTGTTCATTTGAAAAAAAAAAATCAAATTTCTATGTGTTGGAAGAGTCAAATAGTGGAACATGGAGCTTTGAGGTGAGGGTAGCACCTTCGGGTCCTTCTTTCTGACCTGCCCTGGGCAGCACACAGGCAGCCTATCTGGAAGGTCGTTCCACTTGCTGCCTGCTCAACTTCCCCAGAGCATCAGTGATGGGCTGTTCTGCCCTCCCCAAGGGATCTTTGATGGGGGCTCAAGGGTGTCCTTTCTAAGGTGATGTTCCTGGCACAGGTAAGAGCCATCTTGGGAAGAAAACTAATCAGATCAAAAAGTTGAGCATCTTGAAGTAAGGACAGTGAGAATAGGTCTTGAATTTTATGAAGAATCATTGGAAGAACTGGGATTATTTAATCCACAGCAAAGAAGGCTAAAGGTAGGTTTGATCTGTTCTAGGCCTAGGAAGGATTAGGATGGGATGAGTTGTAGGGGACAGGGCTGGGCAATAGGATTGAACTAAGGGATCTCAGTGTCCTCAGCAGGAATATAGACTCCAGTAACATCTGTTGTGCACCTCAACAAGAACCAAGGACCAACTCTCAGCTCTTGGAGGCAGATTTTCAGGAGTGATGGGGAGGTGTTTTGAGGGCATCCTGAAACCACACCATAGGGACCTCTGTAATCAAGTGGAGAATGGTGGAGTTTGGGAAATCTGGATGACTCTGGTACATGAGGAACGCTGGGGTGGGGGCTTAACTCCCATCCTTGGGAAGGTCCCCACCTGCATACTCAATGTTGGAGAATTCTCAGATGGTGGCCTGCTTATAAGTGGCTCCTCCATTGTGCCCTGTTAGGAGGGAGGGATGTGTTGATCAAGATTGAGTAGAAATGTTGTTGAAAACTTGTGCATTAGGCTAAAAATAAATTATGAGACTTAAATGCTGCTTGGAAATCCTTCTTTGTTTCCCTAGTCAACTTTCCCTCCTGTTCCTTAAGAGGAATACTTAATATTCATTCTTCATCAACCTCCCAACCTAACTCCTCCACCTTCACTTTGAGCAACCACTCTTTCTATTCTATGTTTCAGAAAAAACAAAAACCTCTTCTGGCCACCAAACTTACAAACTCTCTAGTCCCATGCCTTTCTCCTCTTTCATTGTGATGGAAGGAGCGTCCGTGCTCATTTCCAGGCGAATCCCTGCACCAGCACTCTGGATGGGCTCCCCTCTGGCTTTCCTAGTCTTCTCCCTTTCCATTATCTCTTTCTCTCTTTCTGCTGTCCGTTTATTTTGGTTTCGTCATTTTAAGCACACTTAAATGTTGCCCATCTTCAACCAACCAATAAACCAGCTGATCACCTCTTATGTGGGGAAACAAGTATTCTCACTACCTGCTATTGGGGTGTGAATTGGTGCAACCTTTTGAAAAGCAATTTATCAACACCTAACAAAATTTAAATGTCCATGCCCTTTGACCCAGCAATTCCACTTCTACAAATGCATCCTAGAGGTGCATTTGCATACACAGAATGGTGAAGAATGTTCACCAGCATTGTAACAAACAGCACAAAGACTGGAAAAGACCCACCAGTATGGAGTTGGATTGCCATGTGGCTGTTAAATAGAATGTGGTTGAGTTGGATATTATCTGTGTGTATTAGTCAGTGTTCTTCAGAGAAACATGACCAATAGGAGATTATCTATATCTCTATCTATCTAAGTTATACACCTCCACCAGGGAGGTGGATGGAGGATCATCAACAGAGGGGGCGTCATTTCTCCCAGCTGTGTCAAGAGAATCCCAATTTAAAAAGTTCACCGAACCAGGTGACTTCTAATGTCCTGGGAGTCTAACTTTTTATGTCATTAATATAACATCCTCAATAAAGGTTTAAAGATTAATTTAGAAAAGAAGCAGAGAATGTGCTGTATTATTGAGGAGACCCAGGTTGTATTGTCCCCCGAATGACTCTCCTCTGCCTAAAATACTTTGGTGACTCCCCATTTCTCTACGGATAAAGTCCAAGCCCCCTAACAGGAGCCCTCTGTGGTCTGCCCCCTGCTTCCCTCACTCTCCGTTATCTGCAGCTGCTTCCTCCTCTTGCCTACTCTGTTCCAGGTTTACCCCAAGTACGTCACAGCATCTCTCACCTGTGGACCTTGACACTGGCTGCTCCCCTGCTGGGAACCCTTTCCTTGCCCACCTGCTTTGTCCTAATGATCCCTACTCATCTCCCAGGTGTCAGCTCTTAGAGGCTACTTTCCCTGTGGCTGTCCGGGCCACATGCTCTTCTATGTGCCCCCATAGGACCCTGCAACTTCCAGCTCCTCCATTAGACTGCAAGTCCCTTGAAAGCAGAACTTACTGTCTTATTTACTGCTGACACATAGTAGGTGCTCAGCCCTGACAACAGAGTCCTGAAGTGGAGCATGTCTGGGGCAGAGCTTATGGGGACCACCTTCCCGTGACTTCTTGAGCTGCTTTCTGCCCATATCAAGATTTTCCCACACCCTAAACCATGCTAGAGAACTTATGTAGTTCATAGAAAATGGCAGCTAGAGCCCTGTCCTCCTAGTGCTGATCTCATGAAAGAGACTGTTTGGAAAAAGCAGAGAGCCCTTTCCCCCCACCTGAGACATAGAGCCACTAGATTAATCAGCATAAGTTCCCAAGGCATCCTGAAACAAAGTAGGTGGAGTCTATGTAAGTTCACAGGATAGGCAAGTGAATTTGAAGAGAATACAAAATAGAACTCTTCAACACTCTCTCATGTTGTGGTAGGATAAGCTTACAGCCAACAGATGCAAGGTTTTTAGTTTTTATTCTTTTAAAAATATTTATTGAGCCAGTCTGAGCAAGAGCAAGACTCTGTCTCTACTAAAAGTAGAAATAATTAGCCAGCCATGGTGGTGCGCACCTGTAGTCCCAGCTACTCGGGAGGCTGAGGCAGGAGGATCGCTTGAGCCCAGGGGTCTGAGGTTGCAGTGAGCTGTCATGATGCCACTGCACTATAGCTGGGGCGACAGAGCAAGACTGTCTCAGAGAATATACTTATTTATTGAGGATCTCCTGTGTGTCAGGCTTTCTGTTCTGAATGCATGTGATTAGAGCCAAGCACTCCAATGCCACACCAGCAACCAAGTCTCCAGAAGTAACCATCCTGTAGAGTGCAAGAGCCTTTTAAAGACTGTGCTCCTCTTGTAGTTATCTTATTTCCCAAAGTCAGGGAGGTTTAAATGCCAAGGGCATGAATTTTGCTAGGGGGATATTTACAAAATTGAGAGTATTACACCTCCTGATATTTTTAGTAATAATAATAATAAGAGTAGGCCGGGCGCGGTGGCTCACGCCTGTAATCCTAGCACTCTGGGAGGCCGAGGCGGGTGGATTGCTCAAGGTCAGGAGTTCGAGACCAGCCTGAGCGAGACCCCGTCTCTACTAAAAATAGAAAGACATTATATGGACACCTAAAAATCTATATAGAAAAAATTAGCCGGGCATAGTGGCGCATGCCTGTAGTCCCAGCTACTCGGGAGGCTGAGGCAGTAGGATCGCTTAAGCCCAGGAGTTTGAGGTTGCTGTGAGCTAAGCTGACGCCACGGCACTCACTCTAGCCTGGGCAACAAAGTGAGACTCTGTCTCAACAAAAAAAAAAAAAAAATAATAAGAGTAAATAAAAGCAAAGTAGCAGAGCTAAATAAATGCATTTGGTGGTGACTCTATACTTGGAAGTCTGAACAAGTGCAGAGTGAGACCAAGAATTCTCCTCCATTAGGATCTTCCTCCAAGAACAAGGAAGGGGTTGCTCTGATATAATTGGTAGGGCTTTGGACTTGGTGAATTCCTGAAGATATAGGAGTAGAGACACAGAATTCCAGAACGAGAAAACACCAAAGGAAGGGGTCCAGATGAGTGAAGGATTTCTTAGTTTAATCATTGTCCCAGAGGGAAGAAATACCCAAATGGGAGGAATTAATCAAAATCTGCAATCACCAAGTGAGTGAGCAGGACAGGCAGCTGGCAGCACCTCTCCCACTGCCCTCCTGGCAGGGAAGGAAAGAGAAGGGCCATTTCTCTGCCTTAGAGTTAAAGCATCAATGGAAACATGAGAATGTTTGTGGGAAGCCAAAGAAATTTGTGCTTTCTTGATTTTTGTCAACAAGTGTCACTTGATGTGACATGCTCTTCCCATCTTCCCCACCATCAATGTAAACACAACACATGGGAAAGACTCCAGGGACTTGCAGCCAGTGTTGGGAAAGCCTCCCCCTCCACACCACCCCACATTCTGGGGGTGGCTCCAGGCCCACAATAGCTCCTCCCTGTGCACCCACAGCTAGACTGTCAGAGGCCATGAGTTTAAATTTTCCTCTATTCACATTTTGCCTCCCCAAACAGACTGTAGTATCTCTGAAGGTAGGGAGTGTCCCTTGCACATTAGAGATGCCCACTTCCTATATAACAAGGTACACAACAGGTCATTAAATCTTTGAGTGAATCAGAAGGAAGTGCTGGTGCCAGCATGGTTCCTAATAAGTGTTAAGCATTCATGATGTATAAAGAATAATGGGTTAATTGGTTGTTGGTTCATTCACTCTGTCATTCATTCAAACACGTAGGGGGTGCCTAGTACATTGGGTCAATGGAGAAGCCACTCACAGTTCTTTGTGCTGGTAGGAAGAGTCTCAGGGAGCTGACCCTCGGCACCAATATCTCACATGTCGGGGTCTGCTCTGTCTCCTTCCTATTTGTTATGGCATCTTGGCTTAGAAAAAGAAAGGATGAAAGAAAGTTCAAATGAAGTTCATTGTGTGTGTTTGTGTGTTTCCTTAGAGCTTACACTTGGCAATCCTCAAGGGAGGACTTTGGCTGAACCCAGTAAACTAGTGGAGAAAGAATCACAAAAGTCTGGAGTTTACTGACCAGAAAAATTCCCTGTGATCTGACAGATTACCATTTCCCACCCGGCCATTCTTATCAGAGAAAATGAAAGTCTCGCTTTCAAGGGGCTCAGCTGCCTCTTGTGCATATTTCCTTCATGTGTCTAAACAATATGCTCTGTATTGATTTTTCAGATTTAGATATAAATTCTTGACTTACTCTTATGAAAGATGAGGATTTAGCACTTTTGTTTCCTCCCAATGTAATTATATCATAATTTTTGTTAAGTCAATATTCAAAGTTAACACCATGATTATTGTACATGTTTTTCCCAGCTAAGGCATATAGTGTACACTGATAATATTTTCTTTGTTATACAACTTTTTTTCTCATAAGTCAAAATTATCTTATGTTTTTTTTTTTTTTTTTTTTTTTTTTTTTTTTTTTTTTTTTTTTTTATTTTTTGTTGAGACAGAGTCTCACTTTGTTGCCCAGGCTAGAGTGAGTGCCGTGGCGTCAGCTTAGCTCACAGCAACCTCAGACTCCTTGGCTTAAGCGATCCTACTGCCTCAGCCTCCCGAGTAGCTGGGACTACAGGCATGCGCCACTATGCCCGGCTAATTTTTTCTATATAGATTTTTAGTTGTCCATATAATGTGTTTCTATTTTTAGTAGAGACGGGGTCTCGCTCAGGCTGGTCTCGAACTCCTGACCTTGAGCAATCCACCCGCCTCGGCCTCCCAGAGTGCTAGGATTACAGGCGTGAGCCACCGCGCCCGGCCTATCTTATGTTTTGACATTTACATATCCCTACTTCTCCTCCAACTCTTTGCCCAAACTGTTAATCTCCTCTTAATAGTTCAAACACCTCAGACAATCTATTGATTTTTTATTTTTAACACATGCCCTCTGGAGCCCACTAGCCTCCTGCTCTGATGTGTCATCCAACTCTCCTTAATTTGATCTTGTTTCTTGAATGCTCTGTCTTCCTTTTTTCTAGTTTGCTCATTCATTTTTTATCCTCCAGTATCTTCCCAATAAAAGCATGCTTGGATTCTCTTGGATTTTTTTTCTCTGTTTTTGTGTATTTTTTAAAACTGACAGCCCATTTTTGTTCTATAAATAGTCTATTCTTTTTAGGTTCAGTTATATTCTCTCTCTAAAGATATTATTTATGGTTTTTCTGGAAGTTTATTCTGCTCTTTGTTCTGTCTAGGTTTCTTCTGCATTTCTATGTTTGATTACAGTCCCCAGGGATCATTGTCTGTAAGTCTTTTCTTTGAGGAGCTCAGTTTCCCTAGAGAGGAAACCTCCAGCCTGCTGCGGCAGATGTCTACGCTGTGGCACCCAGATCCTCAGATGCAGTGGGGAAAGGTTGCTGGTGGCTGTCACCACTAAGCTTGCTGACTTCCCCTTCATCCCCTTCTCTGGTATGTCTTCTGTTGGATGAGCCAGGTGCTGGCTGCTGGGGTGGAGAACCAATCAAGGCATCAACCTGCATTTACTACAGCCTTTTAACTAGCACCCCACCTCCTGAGAGGTTCCTGGTGCCCTCAATTCAGTGCCTTTCAGGGGCTTTGTGGGACAATCTGTCGGCTTCCTGCCTCCTCTCTGCAACCCATGCCTGGTCTTTAAGTCACTCAACACTTAGAACTTGCTTTTCAGTTTCTAACATTTTGTTCATGTCAATCTCTCCACTCTTTTTTCTTTTTCTTTTAGCTTTGCCGTTGGTGTGGGTTTTTTTTTTTTTTTTTTTTTTTGCCTTTAACAAAATATCCATACTATAGTGAATTCTGGGGGTGAGAATGAAGGCAAAAGAGGGTGTTCAATCCACTACTGCTATGGTTTGAATGTGTCCCCCAAAGTTCATGTGTTGGAAACTTAATCCCCAATGTAACTGTGTTGAGAGGTGGGACATTTAGGAGGTGATGAGGTCATGAAGGTCCTGACCTCATGAATGTCTTAATGTCATTATCTTGGGAGTGGGTTAGCTATCACAGGAGTGGGCTCCTGACAAAAGGGTGATTTCAGCCCTCTTTTCTTGCTCTTGCACATGCTCTCTTGCCCCTTCCACCAAGGGATGACATGGCCAGAAGGCCCCTACCAGATGCTGGTGGCATGCTCTTGGAATTCCTAGCCTCTAGAACCATGAGCCAAATAAAATTGCTTTTTTTTTTTTTTTTTTCCAGTTATCCATTCTCAGGTATTCTGGTATAGAAACACAAAACAGACTAAGACAGCCATGTTTACCTGGGTGGTTACCTCATGGAAAGAAAAGTACTTGAAATAGATTCTGTGGAAATTTCACCCAGTTTGAGAATGTTCCTGAATCCTGATCTCTAGGCTCAATCCATAACTCTTCCTGAGCCAGTGTCTGACATGTAAAAGGTGAGCAATTCCTGCCTATTGGCCGTTTGAGTGAACAGATGAGTCAGGTGTCCACCGGCAGTGCTGTTGACTCCCCTGAAAGATAAGGGACTCTGAAAACTCCTTAGAAGAAGGGACAGCACAGCAGCCTCAGTAAACTTGGGAACAATGTCTCCTACATCTGGTTGCAAATTAGGATCACTTAGGAAGCTTCCAGAATTACAGATTCCTGGGGATCATTCAGATCCTGGGAATCAGAATCCTAATCTCAGAACCTGTGTCCTGGGGAACCTGAATTTTTACCAAGCAACTGCCACCTCTGACCTTCTTGTTATGTGAGAAAAATAAAACTGTAGTGTTTAAGGCACTGGTGATCATAGGTTTTGTTGCTTGCAGCTGAAAGCGTTCCTAATATCCTAGTCCTTGGGGCTTGTGCGAGTCCTTAGACATTGAAGCGGGGAAGGTGTCCATCAGGAGAGAGTGGATGGGCCCAGTAAACATCTCTGGGAATATACAACCAGCTGAGGGCCTCCTGGGGGGTGGCGATGGGGAGTGCCCCGGTGCTCCCCAGACTTCCAGCGTGGACGTGCTCCTCACCTAGTGCTCCTCCTTGCTCCTCCCCTCACCTGGCCCAGCAGACCTCACTCTGGTCTCCCTGGAGGTACTGTGGTGGAGCTGTCTGGCAATTCTCCTAGTCTTCACCCCAGTCCATGTTTCCCTGTGTACTTTGTGCCCCAAGCCTCACTTTTTGATTCTCAAAAGCTGTTTTGGAGTCACAAAGCTCAACATTGATGATTTCTGGCTCTTTTCAATCCCTCTCTGTCAATTGTACTCTCTGTGAGGCCACTTGGTCACTGTACAAGGAAGTGGGCAAAGAAAAACCCACAGATTAATATCTTAAGATAATATCTTGCCACACATATTAACAACAATCTGCCCATTGTTACCTCCACCCCCTAGCCCTACCCTCAGCAAGGTCTCTGGGTTTACTCCCTGAAACCACTGGAGGCAGAGTATGCAGATCCCACAGAGAGGGCAGAACACAGGGGGTTCTGGGGAGAGGGCAGTGGCCGGAGCTGAAGGGAGCTTCCTGAGAACTAAAGAAGAGTGTGGGTGGGGATTTCTTTTTCTTGGGGGAGGGAATGGACTCCAGGGCCAAAGCCCCATGTCAGGGAAGCAATGGGAGAGAGCACAGCCCGAGAGGATAGTGCGCATGGATGGGGGCAGGTAAGGGAGGTGGGGGGCGGTGTTCTGAGCAGCTCTTTTTATTGAAGAAGTCACAAAGGCAGCCCAATTTCAAGGGAAAGGGAAATAGACTCCACCTCTTAATGAGGGAGCAGCAAGTTTCTGCATGAGCATGTGGAATCAAAAATGTTTTGTGGCCGTTTTTGGAAAATACAATCTATCATAGCAAGCAACCTCCTTTAAAAGTCTGGTGCCTTGGGAACAGTAGGACAATCAGGCTTTCACACAGTGGTGTGGATTAGTTTCAATTCTAATGGCTAGCTGAAGGGAAGGGGTGACTTTTGACCAGGGTTAGAAGATGCTGGTTTAGGAGTAATTGGGGGGCAGGGCAGGCCAGGGTGTAGATACCCCAGTCTAAGTCTTAGGGCCTGGGGTGCAGGAAGGATTGAAGAGGACGATGGTTGCAGTGTCCTGATGTGACTCACCCCTCACAGGCAGCGTTTCTCACCTGGTACTGTTGGTTTCTGGACAGTGAGTCTTGCACCCCGTTCTAAAAGCTCTCTTTTCTGAGACTCTGTTTCTCTCTGTGTGATCCTTTCTGTCATCTCTGCCCCTCATTCATTCCACCTTTCTACCTTCTGCACAAGGTACCCCCTTTGGAGGTCCCCCAGTGTCCTGTATGCTCCTCTCTCGTTGGGTTTATTCTTCTGTACTGTAATATTCTATTTGCTTGTCCATCTCTGGTACACAGCTGTGAGCTCCTTGAGAGTAGGACCTGTAATTTAGATCTCTGTGTCCCAAAGTGTCTAACAAAGTGAGGGGCCTCAATAATGTTTGTTGAATGAATGATGAATGAATTGTCCAGTGCTCATTAGGCCCTGGGGCCACATGTAACAGTCTCTCCCACCAGAGGCCAGCTGTGGCCATGCTGGCCCCTCACTGACCAGTTTCCCAGGGAAGAAACCATTGATGTTTCTGAGGCTGAGGACTTTGTCCTCTACTCTCTTCCAGCACTTGCTCTCTTGGCCTCACCACGAACCATGTTAACACCTGGAATTGCTCCACTGCTGATATACGTAGCTCTCCCATCACAACCTCCCAGTTCTCATCTTCCCTTTCATCCATTATGGGTTTATTCTTTACCATTAGGGTGACAAGGTCCCTCATCTTGAAAGTGGCAAGACTAAGGTTTGCATCCAGGTCCAGAAGCCCTGAGTCCTGCTTATTTATTAGCATGCAACCCCGGCAGCAGACTCCTCCCAGCCTGTGCTCCAGATATGCACCCACACCCACACCCATTCTTCCTTCTCTTCCTGACATTTTCACCAGCTCTCTCTATTGGTTCCTCTGCCTTGGAATATAACTGAGTGCAGACATCTCCCATTTTAACCCACTTCCATCCATTGATCAAAAGTTCCTTTCTAAACATTGCCTGTTTTCCTTTCACACCCAAGTTTCTTAAAAAGCATCCTAAGTCTCTTTCTCATGCACACTGTGCCCTGTTGTCTTTCTTCTCCTCTTTCCCCTATTTCTGTGACTTGCCAATCACACCCCTGGGTGACATGTTCTCTCTAGGGAGTTTAATGCATTCAAGTTTTCTTGCCTTGAGAACCATTGATCTTTTCAAGGTGATTTTGTAGCATTCTTTTCCAACCTGACAGGTGTTATTTTTACGGATGGGCAGTGGGGGTGGGGGAGATAATTTTGTTGCCATAGATGCAGGGTTTTGGCCTCATACTATATACTCACACACTCATATACTACCTAAATGAAGATGACCCATACAAGGTGAGAACATAAGACTGAATTACCTGGAAGCTGAGAACAGAACTCGTGGAGTGAATACTTGTCTGCTACTTTGCCAATACCTGTTCTGTTTTCCACTTTCTTGAGCAGTAGTACTGCAGGCTTGAACACTGCATCACGCTCTTCACATCAATGCTGGTTGAAGTCCACTTACTTTCCCATAAGCAATAGAATTATGGGACAGTTTCTTTCCACCTCATGAGGGGGTGGCTGAAAGCCAGCTGTAATAGAAATGATGCCTTGTTACTTAATATTAATATTTGCAAGCATTGGGAAATGTTAAGCGTCTTTATCCTGTTTGTACTGTCTACTATCCATTGGTTATTACTATATTCTTCCATAAAAGAAGGTGTGGCATCTGCTTGTTGGATTCAGGCAGAGCATGATTTTTAACACACATATTCTTGCTTTTAAACCACGAGAGGGTTGTAAATCACAAGCAAACAGTACTAAGTATTATTATCCTCTAGGCATTGAAAATCTGAAATGAGCTGCTGACCCAGACACTTTGAAGAGACTACTCAGTCATAAAATGTTGTTTCCTATACTTAAAAATTACTTTTTACTTCACAGAAAATGAAGTGAAAAAAAAAATCAGCCAAAGAAAATTACATGGTATTTGTTACCCAGTTGCATGTTTTGGTTGAAAGTTCTCTTAATTAACTGTGAAACAATAATGTGGCTCTCCCCCACTTCTCATTTTCTGGTGTATTTGCTTCCCCTTTTCATTTTCTAGGTTATGCATAAAATCTTTAAATTGATTGTACAAATTGTTTTTTTCCCAAAATGCTCAAAATCCTTTGGTTTTTTTATTATCTGAGTAAAGACATTCATGCGTATTCCACAGAATATTCTTGTTTGTAACAAACTTCCTCCTGTAATCATCAAGGACATAAATCAGATTGCACATCCCAAGATTAGTGTGTTCATTTCCCAGAAATACTCCGTGCTCATAAGCAACTTCCAGTTCTGCCCACCCAAGTGCAAATCTCATGTGGCCCTGGAACCGTATGGATGAGAGTGATCAGGGTCCGTCCAACAAGAAACTTGTGGTTTTGTGTGAAGCGAGCTAAGGAACACAACAGGGTGACAAGAACCAGATGGCACACTTTTCTAGGAGGAAGTCTTTATTCTTTCTGAAGCATTTACTGGAAGAGAAAATGCTATTTAAAATCAAAATTACTGCTGTGTCTTCTAGGAGATGAACATCATTTGTTGGGGGCATATAATATATGAATAGTTAAAAAAATTTTTTTTTTTAAGTTTTGGGAGTATCTTGAGGGGCCTGAATTGTCTTTTTTTGTTGTTGTTCTTTTTGGAGAAAGGTAAGGATGAGTGGAGACAGTAACACCCAGATTGCTGAATTACAATAAAGGAAGATGAATCTGGAATTCAGCGTAGCTCCAAGAGGTGTGAAGAGCCTGGAGAAGGAGGCCTGGTGGGGACGGGAGCAGCAGTTGGGGAAGACCTGTGAATGGTGGGAGGATGGGCCTGAGGTCAGGATGGCCGTCAGGAAACCCCCAGTGCAGGGGTGGCCAAGGACCTTTTAAGAACCATGATGACTAGTTTTCAGTTTCTGGTTGTTCCCTGTTTGAGGGTTTGACTCTGCTCCCTCTGTGTTACGATCAAACCATGGAGGGTCTACCATATCTGGCAAATTTGTAGGGGTAGATTTGGGGACTAAAGGAAAAGGGACTATGTTCAACTTGGAGAGAAGTGGTGTGATGACAAGAGGCAGGAGTGTGACTCGGGCCTTAATACACAGCCCCTGCCCCCACCTGCCCCAGGATGGGGTTGGGGAAGGCCTTGGGATCTTCCCACATAACTCAGTGGGGCTGTGTCCGGGTCTGAGAGGAGCTGCCCAGGAGGAATCCGGTAAAGGGAAGGAGACCAGATGAGCCTGCGTAGAGGGGCTTTGGGAGATGGCAGAGCAGCAGAGCAGGCCTGGGCCACAGGGGCAGCGTGGCCGTCAGGAGCCAGTGTAGATCATGGAACAGCTCAGGTTCCCCTGAGGTATCTGGAGAGGGAACCTGAAAAACACTAAGTCCTTTTGGTCAATCCGGTTGAGGCATTACAGGTCGAGGCTGTTTCACAGACAGGGAGTGGGGCCTGATTTTGGGATTAAGAGTTTCTGAGGTCTAGGACATTTGGTTTGCACAAATCACTCAATTCATTTTGTGAGAGAAAGAAGCCAGATTAAATGATAGCTACATTTCTTTTTTTTTTTTTTTTTTTTTTTTTTGAGACAGAGTCTCACTCTGTTGCCCAGGCTAGAGTGAGTGCCGTGGCATCAGCCTAGCTCACAGCAACCTCAAACTCCTGAGCTCAAGCGATCCTACTGCCTCAGCCTCCCGAGTTGCTGGGACTACAGGCATGCACCACCATGCCCGGCTAATTTTTTCTATATATATTTTTAGCTGTCCATATAATTTCTTTCTATTTTTAGTAGAGATGGGGTCTCGCTCTTGCTCAGGCTGGTCTCGAACTCCTGAGCTCAAACGATCCGCCCACCTCGGCCTCCCAGGGTGCTAGGATTACAGGTGTGAGCCACCGTGCCCGGCCGCTACATTTCTTTAATTTCTAATATTCAAGAACTAAAGGATACAAAATTTTTAGGTCTTCTGTCCCTCCCAATTTGGCCGACATTGTTAGATAAACCACTGTCTATTTGATTAGTTTCATTTTACTTTTAAACTTGCATCTGAAGGTACATAGGTATTTACATTTATGGGGAAATACACACTCATCAAGTGCTAAATGGTTGACTCCTTGTTTTTCTTTTTAATAAAAGGAAGTTTTAAGAAAAGAAAAAGAAATAGATATGTACAACTGGCAAATTACAGTAAACTAAAGTCCCATAACATGCTCAAGTCCCTCAACTGCCCATAGCACTCTTAGCCATAATTGGGAAATTTCAGACTAACCAAACTTGCTCTGTATATTTTCTTCTTCTGGTAAAAATTAGGCTACAAATTTTGCAATACAAGAAAAAAAGACAACCATGGCATATTGCTGGGTTGTAGGTTCTGAAACAAACTTGAAATTGAAGGTTAAAGCTGGGTAAATGTAGCAGAGTGATCTTCTGTTTCTAGAAAAGTAATTCTAATGTAGAGAGTCTAATGACCTGAGATTTTTCCGAGAGTGGGCAGTGGGTACTGGGGGTGGGAGCAGGGGGAGGTGTGGGCCTGCTGTGCAGACAGAAGAGAGAGAGCTCAATGGTCCTCCTGAGACAGTAGCTCCTGGGGCAGACATTACTGGGGACACAGTGGAACTGAGTGGTGTTTTCCTTGCTGGGAAGGAAACCAGCTTTTTAAAATTTTCTACATATTTATGACCCTTTGGACCATAATCCTGGAGCAGTTTGCTGTTCTAGGTGTCCTATGAGGACTCTTGAGCAGCCAGGTTCCAAGATGCAGCTGCCGAATTATGTTTATTCTTTGACAGGGTCAGAAGCTGGAGGATCCCAAGGCCCTGGATTTCCTGCTGACACTGATCAAATTTCAGCTGGAAAAATGCAGATGGAATGCACCAGTCTTACTTAAGGATGTAATATACACATAATGGTTTAAATGAGTGCGGGAGATGTTTTCTAGAGGCCTCACTGAGCAAGAGATCCAGCAGGAGTTGAAGTTCACCATCAAGCTGCTGCCCCTGTCTGAGTCCCTAAGACAACTTCACGCAAGCTGGACTCAGCAAGTCAGGTGCTTTGTGCTGAGTTCAGAATGAGTAGGACTTCACCCTTCAGACTAGTCTTGAACTCTATCAATGACATCCTTCAGGGGACTTTGGATCTGCCAGTGTTTTACTTTTTGTATTTTGAAGCTACCTTATTGAGTGTATTAGGATTTAGGATTGTGATTTCTTTCTGTCGGATTGACTTCTTGATCATTAGAAAGTGATGTGGTTAGGAATGTCTTACCTTACAATTTTCTGTGACATTAGGGTAGCTACACCAGCTCTCTTGTGGTGAATATTTGGATGGTGATTTTTTTCAGCTTCTCACTTTCAATCTTTCTCTGTGCTTTTATATTTAAAATGTGTCCTTATAAGTAATATATTTTTATCTAGTATTACAGTCTTTGCTTTTTTCTTCAGGTATTTAATCAATTTATACTAATTACTGACATAGTTGGGTTTGTATCTACTATCTGCTACTCATTTCCATATGTTGACCCACCTGTTTTATGTTCTCTTTTTATTCTTACCTTCTTTTGGATTAATAAAATATTTTTTATTATTCTATTGTATTCCTTCACTAACTTGCCATAGACTTCTTTAGTGTCTGTTTCCATTTCTTCAGTGCTAAGCTCTGGCTGTATACAGACTAAGGCATTACTTTCAGTTCTGGGTTCCGTAGATTGAAGAGGAAAAGCTACAGACTCTCTGAGTGCTTAGGGTGAGCAATTGATGGCTTAAGCTTAGTAATGAATGGCCTGGATGGATAAATAGAGATGGAGAGCTGAATCAGGTAATTCTTTGAAGGGAACCATGAGATACGTGATTTTATAATGGAAGGAACTGCATTTCCAACAACAAAAAAGAAATAATATCGGTTATTCCAAATACCGTATAGCAAATGTTCCTTGGCTTCAGAATGTACCCATTTTAAAATATACTTCCATCCTTTGAGAAGAAATTATTCTGTTGACATTCTGAAGTCAAAATTAAGCATCACTCATTATTTAATTGCTTTTCTGTAACCCCTTGGATGGCTTTAGTAAAAGAGATTGGTATTAACAGCAGACCTATCCTATTACTTTCCCTCTTCCTGGCTTTTCCTTTGATTTTAAAGAAGAGTTTCCATCTCTATGTCTCTAAAGCTAATATTCCCACCCACCCCATCCCTGCCCACCTCCTCTGGAATATCCCCTTCACATGTTTTGGCATCTTTGCTATCACTCTTTCTATCTCTGCTAGGATATTTTGTCCTTGATATCCCTTCCAGTTACATTAAATCTCTTGGATCCCTTTTCTAAGAGGTTTTCACCTGCTATTTCCATTTTCTATTCACTATTCACTCATTTTTTTCAAATTTTCTTCCAAAAGCTTAATTTCATCAGGTTATTTAAAAAATTGATGCATATAAACACAAAAAGAGTTCAATCCTTTCTTTTTTAAAAATTGATACATAATAGTTGTACATATTTATGTGGTACATATGAGATTTTTTTTTGAGACAGAGTCTCACTCTGTTGCCGGGGCTAGAGTGCCGTGTGTCAGCCTAGCTCACAGCAACCTCAAACTCCCGGGCTCAAGCAATCTTCCTGCCTCAGCTTCCCGAATAGCTGGGATTACAGGTGTGCACCACCATGCCCAGCTAATTTTTTCTATTTTTAGTGGAGACAGGGTCTCATTCTTGCTCAGGCTGGTCTTGAACTCCTGATCTCAAGCGATCCTCCCACCTCAGCCTCGAAGAATGCTAGGATTACAGGAGCGAGCCACCGCACCCCAGGAACCTGTGAGATTTTGATACATGCAAACACTGTGTATATAGAGCTCAATTTTTTATTTTTACTTTAAAAAATTACTTTATTATTTACTCATTTCTTTGTTGAGTTGTTTAGCTACAATGTTTTCAGCTACAAGTAACAGGAAATCCAACTAAATATAGCTTAAATAATGATGATTAGTAATCTCACATTACAAGAGCCCAGAGACAGGACCATTTGAGGACTGGTGAAATGTTCAGTGATGATATTCAAGACCTAAGATCTTTTTATCTTTCAGCTCTACCGTTCTTAATATATTGGTTTTCATTCACAACCTTGTGTCCTCATGGTTGTAGGATGGCTTCCATAACTCCAGGCATCACACTTCACACAACTGTGTTCGAAGATGGATAAAAGGGTAATTTCTTCTCAGATAGTTCTTTTAATCACAAAGGAAAACATTTCAAAAAGCTCCTATCAGACTTCTATGGGGGCCATTACTAAGAATCAGATCACATGTCCTGGCTTCAAGGGAGGCTGGAGAAATAAGTATGTGATATTTTAATTCTCTATAATTAGAGATGGTTCCACCAGCATTTTGTAATGTTATGGTTCATGATAGGAATGGTTCTTTTAATTTACCTTCCAGATAACCAATTGGATTGCTACTGGAAATTTCCACTTGGATTACCCACAGGTGTCTTAAATGTAATGTATCTGCCCTTCCTCACCGCCCCTGGCTCTTCCATCCCCTGTATTCCATCCCAGGTGGCAGCACCATCTACTCAGCTGTCAAGCCAAGAACCTGGGTGTCATTTTTGACTCCTTCCCTTTTGTCACCCTCTCTCATCAACACATCTGACTGCCTCTGTCTCCTAAAGGCCTCTCACATCCATTTACATCTCTCTATCCCTGCATCCTCACTGCCTCTACAGTCTTGTCCATTGCTGGACCACAGAACAGTGCCTAACTCAGAGCAGTAACTCACTTTGCTGAATGAATAAATGGCTGCTACTCATGGAAAACAAACATTTTAAGATAAACAGTGACTACCCTCTTGTCATATCAGTTAGCCTCTTTTCAGATGCTGACAGGACCCACCTGAGGCTGGGTGGGGAGAAGGCCAGATGCAGCAGGATGGGTTATTAACAGAAGAAAATTATAAAGGACATAGAGTGTTTAAACTCTTGTCGGTCCTACACTAGCTTGTGCTTCTCTCCTTGTGCTCACCTCATATTAGGAAACAGAGCATGCTGTTCCGAGAGGTCATAATAACCAAAGTGAGTAAAATTCTGAGAGCCAATTTTTGACTCCCAAGTGTATTGGCTATCTAGAATTTCCAGGGAACTTGATGGATCAGAGCAATGCAAAAAGCAGGACCTCCAGCCCCAGAGTTTTATAGCAACTATAAAACATGTTTTACAGTTTCTCTTCAATTTTATGCTGTTAAGCTAAACATTTGACATCATATGGCACTTTAAGCACATTGATTTATGGTAAGTCAGCAACTGCATCTGTAATAAAAAGTCCAAAGTATGGGTTTTAAAAGTAATCTACTGTATTTATTATTGACATAAACAGTTACCTGCAGTCCATTTGAACATCATCTTAGATTTAACTCATGTATTAAAGATATTATGTTTCCCACTCAGCAAGGTCACCACCAAGGTGAAAACTATATGTGGATGAAAATGAAAAAAGATCAAATGTATAGTGATAAATATTTAAAAAATAAATGATATATAGGCTTTCATCTTTGTTTATTACCAATTAATAGTCATATTCTGTTTATTTTATTTTTTACACCCATCTTCTCCCTCATCCCCAACTCCAGCAACCACTAATATGTTTTCCATCTCTATAATTTTGTTATATCAAGAGTGTTATATAAATAGAATCATATAGTCTGTAACCTTTTGAGATTGGATTTTTTCTCACTCAGCATAATTCCCTTAAGGTCTATTTAGTTTTATGTGGATTGTCTCATGCTTGTTTCACCAGGGTACTTACAACTAAGGTGGCATAATTTGACTAATTTAAAATCTACTGCAATACAAACCAAAATAAAGGAGTCTAAATTCTAAGTAATTTCATTATTTATAATTACAAGTCCATGTTAATGAGGGAGGAATGTTTATTTTTAGACTGCGTTAGACAAGTTTGGACAAAAATGCATCTAGCTCATCTATGAGGTAGTTGGCAGCATAATTGAAAACCTACTTGATTTCCCTAATGCTAGTTTCAGAGACGTTTTAGTTAAACATTTGGGGGAAATAATGAAAAAATTTGGGAAAGTATTTTGTTTTTATTTTACATATGCCAAATATGTATTTTTTAGTGTATAAGCATTTATTATTATTCTTAGGTGTACATGGTAAGTCCAGAAGTCATGGAGAAACAAAATCTACGTGGGCCAAAAAGTACACATTTGTATAGCCTTTCTTTGACTAGCTAACATGTTTCTGGCTATTGTTCTTAAGATACTGTATATGGGTTTATTTTTGTTTTCATAAATAAATTGAAAGCTTGACAAAGGCAGTTTCATTTCAAATGCCTCAACAGAGGGAGGTGTGCAGTTTGGGGTCAGTTTACTTCAGGGGGTGTGTTAGCAGCCTGTGTCACAAGGTCCTCAAGGCCACCCCCAGGGTCAACAATTCCTTAGGAGGACTCACAGGACTCAGCATAAATCATACTCATGATTACGATTTATTACAAAGAAAAGATTATAGCAAAATCAGCAGAGGGAAAAGGCACGTGGCTGAAGTCTGAAAGAGATCAGGCACAAAATTCTGAGAGTTCCTCCCAGTGGAATCACACAGGACACCCTTAAGTCTCTCAGCAACAAATTGTGGCAACACATGTGAAATGTTGCCAACCAGCGAAGCTCATTAGAGACTTGTACCCAGAGTTCTCACTGGGGTTAATGACATAACACTCTCTGTGTAGCACATACTCAAATTCCAGGCTCCCAGAAATAAAGTAGGTGTTCCTCATAAACTATACTATTTGTACAAACAATTCAGGCAGAGTAAGCCACTCTATCAGTTAACAGTGGGAACCATCCTGAAATCTAAGTTCCCAGTTGCCAGCAAAGTGCCCACCTTTCAAACAGGCCTTTTCAAGGACAGAAGCACAGGCCTGCTGTGTAAGTCCTTTCTGCACATAAGCCCATTTAATGTGATGCTTTAGTTTATCAATTCGATCTTCCTCCCTCTGACTCCTGTGTCTTTAACCTCAGTTGGATAAGAGAGCAATATTATCTGTTGACCCTCAGCTATATAATATGGCAAGGACAAATGAACAAGAAAGTGACTAAGTATTTCTCTTTCTTCTACCATGAGAAAAAAAGGAAACACAACAACAAACCAAACAACAAACACCAATGAATAAAAACTTTATTATTAAGAATACTATCTGAAAAATGGATTTGCATTTACTATCCTTATTGACAAAGTCTATATTGCAGCTTGAGATACTGATGATCTATGGAACACCTCAATTAATATTTAAAATATTATTTATTTCACTTAAGAATATCACCCTTTAGAATTTATATCTCTCTCTGTGTGCGTGTGTGTGTGTGTGTGTGTTTGATCATTACTATAAGGTACTAGTCCTGAAATACTTGTATTTATTTTGAAACTAAATATACTTGTTTTATGGCTGTGTGCTCACAACTGTTTTACTTATAAGGATTTAGAAACAACTGTCTTTGGTGCATAAAATTTAAAAACTGGAAGGACTCTAGAGACCTAGTTAAACTCTTTTGCTTTATAAATAATGAAATTGAAGCTCAAGGAGATGAAGTTGATTTGTTTAAGGTGACGTAGTAGTGGTAGGACCTGGCTAGAACCTGGATCATCCCTGAGCCAGTCAGAAGCATTCAACACGATGTGGGAGGCTTGAGAACCACAATTCTTTTGGGGAAACAAATAAATTAGCTATCTTTCTCCTTGCCTCTGTTCTTCCTGTATCATCTTGTCCCTGAATCTTCTTTCTCTTCCTCTTATTTTTTAGGAGAACAGGCTGTCACAGCTTGCCTCACCTGGAGATTTATGCCTCATTCCTTCTCTGGTGGGAACTTTACCTTGGAGTATACATGAGACATTGGTGGTTAAGCATTGGCTGGGAATACTATTGCTCAGAACTGTGTCATTAGTGCATTGTTATACGTTTTACTCCTCTCTGAGTGAGCAGGCTGAAATTGGAGAGACTTTAATTAATTTGAAGCATCTATATGTTAATAATCCCTTATGTTTTTACAAGGCTTCCCCAGTTCAATTTTAAAGTATTTTTCTCTACATAATCTCAATTGATTATTGTTTAAAACCACTGAATTTTGGGATCATTTTTAATGAGAAAACAATGGATAAAATTATAAATTCTATTTTATAGCTGCAGAATTCAAGACTCAGGGATGTTAAATGATAATATATCAGAGTCAAGTCCCAAGCAAATTCAGAATCCCTCCCCCCATTATACCACAACACTGTGATTCTGCACTGTTATCCAAGCCATATACTGAAACTTGCAGAAAGGATGGAGGATAGATTCCAAGTTAATGATTTTAAAACCAGCTCATCTGTAATTTTAGTTGGAATTTAATGGTATTTGTATACTATAAGCCTCCTCTGTAGAATTTAAAGAGCTGATTCTAAAAAATTATGTGAAATGTTAAAGGATAAAGTACAGTTTTGAAAAGAGGAGAACAAAGTTGGAGAATTTATATTACTAATTTTAAGATGTACAACAAAAGTACATTAATCAAGACAATGTGGTATTGGCATAAGGATAGACACAGAGATCAATGGAAAACAACAGAGAGTCCAGAAGTAGACTCATACATAGATGTTCAATTAATTTTTTACATATGTACTAAGGTAATTCAAAGGTAAAAAGATCGTATCTCTAATAAACGATAATAGAACAATTAGATGTCTAAAAAGAAAAGAAAAGGACCTTGACTCTTACCTCACATCATATACAGAAGTTAACTAGAAATCGATCATGTAACAAATATAGAAGCTAAAATGGTAAAACTTATAAAGCACAAGAGAAAATTTTTGTGAACTTGAGTTAGGAAAGACTGTCTTAGAAATAAACAATAATAAAATTAAATGTATAATTTAATACCCTAGGTTTGCTAAGATTTCTCTTTCCTTTTAATGCACAAAATAATTAATTAAAAGATTCTTTGGTCCTAAAGGTCATCTTCACTTTTTCCTAATGCATCAATGCTTTAGAAATTCATTTAAAGATCAATTTTTTGAAGGTAGTATTAGGAGAGGGATGTAAGAACTTAGCTAAGATATTTGCATTTCATGATTGGAGACTGTTCTATGTGAAAAAGCCATTGTCCCCAGCTCGAGGGGGGTCTGCTGAAGTGTAAGTAAAGCCTCTCTCTAATTCTCTGAACCTGTGTAGAACATATTTCCATTAAAGATGCCAATATGTCAATATTTACATACATCAAAAAGCCAGATGATTATGGTTTAGTTCTCACTGCCATGAATTTTGTTCTTAATTTAGATAATTTTGGTTATCACATCAAAACCTACCACACACTTTGTTTAAATCAGAACATGCTGAATTGGTTTCCTTTAGTTCTTCAAAAAGCTCCCTCCTATTAAGAACATTAGTCTTGGGCTTTTAAACAACGATTTGACCCTTGGAAATTACTGCCTCGTTTACCTAATGAACACATAGAATAGATATTTAGAGTCATTATCCTATATATGCACAGAGACGGATGTCCTAGAATTTCTCTCTTAAAGTTGCACTAGAGTGCCATCTACTGGCAAAACAGCTTTAGTGGTTGTATGAGAGAGGTTATTTCTGATGGGTGCCACATATGAGAACATTAGGAGACAGATGCTCTAAATCACTAAACATATCTATGCAAAAAGAAAATGATTTCTACCTTTAAAAATTTATTGTAGAAATTTCTCCATGTTATTTCTGGAAATCTATACCACGTATGCCAGCTCAGATTGGCAAAAATTCAAAAGCTTGTTAATATAAGCTGTGTAGGTGAGGCTGTGGGAGAATCAGTATTTTCATAATGCAAAATGCTAAAATTCCTCTAAAGATAAATTTGCCAATACTTAATAAAACCATGTATGCATTTATTCTTTGACTCAGCTATCCCACTTAAGCCTGAAGACACACTTCCAACAATGTGAAAATATAGACACACAAATTATTTATTGCAACATGATTTGTAATCACAAAATATTGGAAACTTACTAAATACCTATATATAGGAGAGTGGTTGACTAACAGTACATATACACAATGAAGTACCATGTAGGTATAAGAAAAAGAATGAGGAAGATAAATACAAACTGATGTGGAGTGCTTCTCAGAAGATATTGTTAGACACAGAAAGATAACTTTTAACAGCTTATATTCATTCATATCAATGCTGTATTTTGACCTATCCAGGACATAATTTAAAATTTTAGTACTAGAAATTTGATGTTAATCAAGAATGGTAGAGGTAGGTGGGAAGGCATTTGGAACCAGGTAAGACATTTTTGCCTTCCACAGGCCAGCGCTCCTGACATACCCACTAATGCGGTCTATTTGGGGCAGGTCACTTCTCTCAACGCGTAGGTATAGATAGATAGGTAGAGATCCAAAGCAGAACATAGACATGTGTGTCTGGATTTAGGTGTATGAGTGACATTGACCCTGCCATGTTGCATTATTCACAAACAAATCATGCTCGGTGGCAGTGGATCACAGTCTAGCAAGCTTGTTGGCTCCAAGATTTTATGCTGATCTGTTCACTTGGGTGTATGTGGGTTTACATTTCTGCCTCATTTCTAGTTGCCTCTCTTTGTTCTGAAATGCTGAGTTGGCATCAGGTGAGAAAACTATACCACTTTCCAAATTGTAAAACCTGCCCTGCTTCCGTAGAGGTATGTTCATATTTCCCTCCCCATTTCTGTCATTCCAATGGGCTTATTATTTTTATTTTGTTTTTCTCAAAATTCTCTTTCCTCTTACTTTGAATTTCAGAGGTACCTTTACTGTACAGTTGTGTTTTATATATTTGTTTTTTATCTCTTATTTTTATTACTTCTATTAAAACTTGGGACTCTTAAAAATTTTCCATTTAAAAAAATACAGCATCCTGGTATGGAAGAAGCCATTTGTGCTGTAGCCTCTGGTACTGGAGAAGCTGCGTGCAGCAGAAGTCTTTGAGCGAGCACACCTGAGCTGTGAGTAAAACCCGTTTCTTCCGGAGACGTCTCTCCCGCGCCAACATCTTGCCAGCTGACAAAGAAAAAAATATTTAAATTTGCAAGTCTGCAAAAAGGATGAACTTGGCCCTCAGACAGTGAATTTATAACCCTCACGAGGAGTGTCTACATATACTTCATATAGCTGTTCCTCCAACAGGTTAGTTAATTTTTTCTTAAAATATTTTCTCATCCTTTGTCTTTCTCCTCAAAATGTAATTCACAAGTATTTTTAAAAATAATTTTATACACACACACACATACATACACACACACTTTTTTTCTTGTACCAAGTTGGAGGGGTCCTTTAAAATTTTTCCAATTAGAAAAATGTAACATTACCTATTCTTTCCTGACTCCTTTCATCTCTTGTGAGGGAGGAAAATTATGATGAGGTTTATTTTTGCAATTGGCCTGTAAAACAGACTTCCATATACCACGGTAGACAAATAGGTAAATGTATAGGTAGGTAGACATACAGACGAATACATAATTGGACATATACAAAAAGAGAAAGAAAATAGATAGAAATAGACTGAAAGAAGAATGCATACCCAGATGAAAAACACTCATAATAAGAGAGAGATATACCTTTATTAAAATTTGTATTAGAAATTTGGGGCAATTTGGGATGGCATTTCACCCAAGGCATGGCACCTATATTTGTTCCCAACATGCTAGTCTTTCTCCTCTTCATTCTGACATATTCACCAATTTAGTGTCTTTGGGCATAGATCACTTCTCTTTATTTAACTAGTTTTCAAACAGATAGTAGGAATGTGCCAGTGTGGAGGTCCGTGTATGAAAGAAAACACACATTTCCTCTGAGATGATACACTCATGCATGTACATCTCTAACAGTCACACTGGATCTGAGGGTTGTTGGCTGGCTCTGACCTCTAGATGTGATAGCTCTGCCCTTCCCATTTTTGACTCTTCCCAGTGGGAAATCTCATGCGCTTCTGTGGAGCCATGCTAATGTTTCTTTTCTAATGCTGTTCTTCCAATACGCTGGTTTGGGTATTGTTAATTTTTTTTTCCTTATCTTTTCTCCCTCATTTTGTAATTCTGTACTGTGTACTTCTATATTTTTGTTTTGTCATATTGCCTCATATATTCCCAATATCACTATAGATTTATGCATTTTAATTCTTTTTATTCAGTGAAATACACAGTCACCTATATTAATAATGCAATATCTTTTGCAATCTCTTTTCTACTTTAAAAAAAAAATAGAGATGAGGTCTTGCTATGTTGCCCAGGCTGGAGCGCAGTAACTATTCACAGGCACGACCCCACTACTGATCAGTAGACTTTTGACCTGCTCCTTTTTCAACCTGGTCTGGTTCATCTCTCTTTAGGTAACCTGCTGGTCCCCTGTTCCTGGGAGGTCACCATATTGATGCCAAACTTAGTTCTTTTTCATTCCCCCAGAATATTATGGGGGAACAAATGTTTTGGTTACATGGATTGCTTTTGTACTGCTTGAGTTAAAGTTATAAGTGTGCCCATCACTCAGATAGTGTACATTGTACACATTAGGTATGATTCCACTCAACCCCTCCACCACTCTCCCACCTGCATTATTTCTGTTGAGTCTTACTGTGCACATGAGTGCTGATCGGTTAGTTCCAATTTAATAGTGAGTACATGTGGTGTCTGTTTTTCCATTCTTGTGATACTTCACTTAGAAGGACGGTCTCCAGTTCCATCCAGATTGTTGCAAAATGTATAACTTCATTTTTTATGGCCGAGTGGTACTCCATGGTATACATATACCACATTTTATTAATCCATTCATGAATTGATGGGCACTTGGGTTGATTCCACATCTTTGTGATTGTGAATTTTGCTGCAATCAACATTCAAGTTCAAGTGTCTTTTTCATAAAATGACTTTTTTTCCCTTTGGGTAAATACCCAATAGTGGGATTGCTGGATCAAATGGTAGGTCTACTTTTATTTCTTTGAGGAATCTCCATACTATTTTCCATAAAGGTTGTACTAGTTTGCAGTCCCACCAACAGTGTATAAGTGTTCCTTTCTCTCTGCATTCATGGTAGCATTTACTGTAATGGGAAAAAATTTTCCCATGCTACACATCCGATAAAGGACTGATAACTAGAATCTATTTAGAACTCAGGAAAATCAGCAAGAAAAAAACCAAACAATCCTATCAAAAAGTGGGCACAGGACTTGAACAGAAATTTTTCAAAAGAAGACAGAAGAATGGCCAACAAACAAATGAAAAATTGCTCAACATCTCTAATCATCAGGGAAATGCAAATCAAAACCACAACGAGATATCACTTAACTCCAGTGTTTGGGGACTTTTTGATAAAAGCCATTCTTATTGGGGTTAGGTGATATTGTGATTTTGATTTGCATTTCTCTGATGATTAGTGATGCTGAACATTTTTTCATATGTTTATTGGCCATCAGTCTATCTTCTTTTGAAAATCTTTTGTTCATGTCTTTTGCCCACTTTTTAATGGGATTGTTTGATTTTTTTCTTGCTGCTTTGCTTGAATTCTTTGTAGATTCTATTACCCCTTTATCAGAGGCAAATATTTTCTCCCATTCTGTACGTTGTCTGTTTGCTTTGTTGATTGTTTTCCTGTTTGTGCAGAAGCTTTTTAATTTAGTCAAGTCCCATTTTTTTTTATTTTTGTGGTTGCTGTGATTGCCTGTGGAGTCATCTTCACAAATTCTTTGCCTAGGCCTATATCTAGAAGAGTTTTTTCCAACATTTTGTTTTAGAATTCTTATGGTTTCATGTCTTAGATTTAAGTCTGTTATCTATCTTGGATTAATTTTTGTGAGTGGTGAGAGACATGGCTCCTGTTTCAATCTTCTACATGTGGCTACGCAATTATCCTAGCACCACTTATTGAATAGGGATTCTTTCCCCTGGTGTATATTGCTGTCTACTTTGTCAAAGATCAGATGGCAATATGTGGATGGTTTTATATTGGGGTTCTCTTTTGTATTCCATTGGTCTATGTCCCTGTTTTTGTGCCATTACCATGCTATTTTGGTTACTATAGCTTTGTAGTATCACTTAAAGCCTGGTGAAGTGATGCCTCCAGATTTTTTCCTTTGGCTTAAGTTGCTTTAGCTATTCAGGCTCTTTTCTGGTCCTAAACGAAGTGTAGAATTATTTTTTCTAAATCTGTGAAAAATGATGTTGATGTTTTGATGGGAATTGCATTGAATCTGTAAATCACTTTGGATAGTATGAACATTTTAACAATATTGATTCTGCTGATCCATGAGCATGATGTTTTTCCATTTGTTTACATCTTCGGCAATTTCCTTCCTCAGTGATTCGTAGTTCTCTTTGTAGAGATCTTTCACCTCCTGGGTTAAACATATTCCTAGGTATTTTATTTTCTTTGTAGCTACTGTGAAAGGTATTGAACCTTTGATTTGATTCTCAGCTTTACTGTTGGTGTTTAGGAATGCTACTGATTTGTGCACATTGATTTTGTAGCCTGAGACTTTGCTGAATTTATTAATTCCAAGACTCTCTTGATGGGATCTTTGGGGTTTTCTAGGTATAAGATCATATCATCAGCAAAGAGGACTGAATTCAGAAGACTGAATCCAGAACTTAGGTTTCTGAGAGTAACTCTATTCTGTCTGTGTGGCTAACTGTGCTACAGAGGCTGCAGCCACCCCCACACCTGTGAAACCAGTCTGATCAATCCGGTGACCTTGTGTCCCAGATGATAAAGTCTACACCTATAGCCCAAATTGTTCTCATTTTTCCATCACTCTGTAATTACAAAATAAGTGCAATTTGCTTGGCTAATATAGGTCAATGCACTTAGAATGTTATTAATATTATGTGGGCAGGAATGGGTTTTTCCACGGCAATAAAATTTCCTTGTTATGCCACTCACTGGTGTAACTCTCCTGATTTAAGGGACTCATTCATTCATTTAAGCATTTTTCAATCTGGGTCCCATACCAGGTGTTTGAGAGACAAAGATGCACAAGGCTCTTAGGAAGTCAGTCTGGTGGATATAATTTTAGATTTACATAGAAGTTGTAAGGCTAGTGCAAAGACTTCCCATGTAGCCTGTACCCAGATTCCCTAACTGTTAACTTTTTACCACTTTTGTTGTATCTTTTGTCTCTCTTTGTGTACATACATATGTACATGTGTATTTCCTTTGACTTCTAAATATCTCAGGGTGTGTTTTCTAAAACTGAGTACTTTCTTTTATAACCACAGTCCAATATTCAAAATCAGGAAATTTATGCTGATAGACTACAAATGATCTACTCATAGATTTTATTCAGATTTTGTCAACTGTTCCAATAATGTTCCTGTGGCCAAAGAAATCCTGGATCATGTATTGCATTCAACTGTCATGTCTCCTCAGTCTCCTTTACTCAGGAACAGCTCCATAGTCTTTTATGATATTGAGTTTTTTGAGGAGTACAGGCCAGCTATTTTGCAGACTGTCCTTCAATTTAGGTTTGTCTAATGTTTCCTCAGGATCAGATTTAGGTGTGAACTTTCGTTAGGTATACCACAGTGTTCTGCTGTTTTCAGTTTCAGTGCACACCAGGAGGCATGATGTCACTTTGTCTCAATGCTGGTAATGTTAACTTTGATCACTTCGTAAAAGTGTGTGAGCCAGGTCTCTGCACTTTTCCCCTTTATAATTAATAAGTCTCTGGTGAGGACACACTTTGAGACTATGCAAATATTCTATTACTCTTCAAGCTTTCATCCACTGATTTTAGCAACATTTATGATTCTTGCCTGAATCAATTATTATTAACACGACTGGGGGTGAATAGTGATTTTCTGTTTTCATTATTCCTTCTACATTTATTTGTTGGCTTTCTACTACAAGGAAGAGCATTCCTTTCTCCTGTTTGTTTGTTCAGTATTTATCCCAGGTCCAAGATAAGAATGTGCACTACCTCCACTGATATTTAACATTAAGTTGGAGGTATTTGCTAGTGCAATTAGATCAGAGAAATTGATTTCAGTTAGTGGCATATGAATGAGAAAAGAACAAGTAATACTATCTTTCTTTGTAGATGATATGATAGTACACCTGAAAAATTCTAGAGAATTAACAATAAAACTAAATCAAACAATAGAACAATTTAGTAAGGTGGAAGGATATAAAATTAACACAAAATTAATAGCCTTCATATTTGCAATCAATTACACGAAATAAAGGTAGAGAAAACCACACTTACAAAAGCAACAAAGAAGAATAAATTTAACAAGAAATATGCAAAATGTATATGAAGAAAACTTTAAAATACTCTTGAAAGACACAAAAGTAGATTTGAATAAGTGGAATAATATTCTTTTTTCTTGGATACAATGACTTAATACTAAAAATGTCATTTCCCTAAGTTAACTTAGAAAGTTCATTTAATTCTAATTTTAAAAATACCAATACATTTTCTTAGGCAAGTTGGTACTGATTCCAAATGGTAAATAAGCAAGAATATCGAGGAAAACACTGAAAAATAAAAGTTATGAAAGGGGACTACCTCTACCAGTCTTTAAAACACACTATAAACCTCTAAAATAAAAACTGTGGTCCTGGTGCATGAGACAGACAGGTCAGTAGGATTGAAAAGAAAAGGCCAGAAGTAAATGCGAACTCATATAGGAATTTAGTATTCAATAAAGGTGTCATTTCAAATCACTTGGACAAAGATGGACTTTTAAATAAATGGTGTTGGGACAACTGGTAAGCCATTTGGAAAAAGATAAAAGTTTGGCCCATACCTAACACTATGCAAAAGAATAAACTCCAAATGGATCAGGCATCTAAATCTGAATAATGAAACTATATAAGTACTAGAAAAAAATACAGGTTAATTCCTCTTTAACCTGTGTGCAGAGAAAGGATTTCTAACCATGTTAAAAAAAAAAACAAACCCAGATGTAATAAAACAAAATATTTGACTATATTAAAAAAGAAAATTTAGACAGAAAAACAAGCTCAAAACATCATAAATAAAGACAAAAGACAACTGAAAAACAGGGAGAAAAAAGGCAACATCCCATTAATACAGTGTTAAAATTGGGGGAAAGACTTCTCTCGTGCTTAGGATGTAGAAATCTGCAATGAACACCCATTCCTTCCTTAACAATGAGAAAATGTCAGATAAACTACAAAGTCACAACTTTAATCGAAACCAACTGATGCAGCTGGGTTTACAAGTAAGCCAAGTAACCTGAATTCTCGAGGAGGGCAAGCTCCTCCAAAGAGAGACTTCTCACCCATGACACAAGAGGAATTTGCACTTACTTGAAAGCTGTTTCCTGTGTCTTCCTCTGGGTGCTCACATTGGTGAATACATGACTGTTTTGGTCATATTACTCTTTGATTTTTCTGTAGGTTTTACATTTTTATAATAATTTTTTTTTAAACCCTGAGAATTTCTGTCTGGGGAGACTGTGCCTACCCAGCATAGCTCTTCCTTTCTAGACTATACAGTTGACCCTGAGCAACACAGCTTTGATTGCATGGGTCCACTTATATGCAGATTTTTTTTGAATAAATGTATTAATTTTTTTTGAGATTTTCAATAATTTGAAAAAACTCACAGAGGAACTGTGTAGTCTAGAAATACTGAAAAAGTTAAGAAAAAGCTAAATATGTCATGAATACATTAAATATATGTTGATACTAGTCTACTTTATCATTTGCTACCATAAAATATACACAATTCTTTTTATAAAAAGTTAAAATTTATCAAAACTTACACAAACATATACCATATATGGTGGCATTCAACGTTGAGAGAAATATAAACAAAGGTGAAGATGCAGTATTAAATTATAATTGAATAAAATTAACTGTAGTAATACTGTACTCCTGTAATAAGCCTCCTCTTGCTGTTGCAGTGAGCTCAAGTGTTGCGAGTCTCTGTTTAAAACACCATATGATACAAATCACCTTGGCGTGAGCAGCTTGTCCCTCTAGTAAATGGAATATCAGTAAAAAATGATCTCTTAAGGTTCTCAAATATTTTTCATCATGTTTGGTGCAATACCATAAATCTTATATAACAACATGGGACCCCTGTGAAGTGTCACTAGTGATGCTGAAGTGCTCCCAAGAAACAGAGTCATGACATTACAAGAAAAAGTTGAATTGCTGGCTCATCGGCAGTGTGAAGATGAGAATGAAGACCTTTATGATAATCCATTTCCAATTAATTAATCATAAATATATTTTCTCTTTCTTTTGATTTTCTTAATAACATTTTCTTTTCTCCAGCTTACTTTACTGTTGGAATGCAGTATATAATAATATAATATACAAAATATATGTTAATTGGCTGTTGATGTTACTGGTAAGGCTTCCAGTCAACAGTACGCTTTTAGTAAATTTTGGGAGAGTCAAAAGTTACAGGCAGATTTTCAACTGCACAGGAGGCCATTGCCCCTAACCCTCAAGTTGTTCAAGGGTTAACTTTCCAATATATCCAGTTTTGTCTCTTTAGTTCAGACATGGAATGGTTGTCTCATCATCTTTTGACAAACCAAACCCCCAAACTAACTAAAAAGATCATTTAGTTTGCTGTGTGGGCAACATATCACAGAAAAGCAACAGTGGAAGTAGAGACCAATTGTGGCTGTTAAAAATTTTGTATGGGGTGCATTAAAAAAAAGATAAATTTGGCATTAAGAACTATATAGAAAAATGCCATAAACATAGTCAAAAGAAATATTTTCAACTCATATCAGCGACAAAGAGCCAATTTCATCAATAAGAAAAAACCCAATAACTTAATCTGAAAAAATGAGCAAAGGATATGAACAGAATTCCTAGAAAAGAAACTATATTTATAAATCATAAAAAAGAGGTCAACTTCCCTTCATATGATAGAAACATAAATTGAAACTACACTACGATAGCCATTTTTCACTGATTAGATTTGCAAAGACCAAAAATCTGATAACAAGCGTGATTATGGATGGTGTGGCAAACAGACTCTTTCTTGCAGGTACAACTTTTAATGAGAACAGTTTGGCACTATCTAACAAAATTTTTAAAATACACCTATTATTTGACCTAGCAGTTCTACTTTTAGGAATTTATCTTATAGGTATATTTAATGTATGTGAAATGACTATCGTCCAAATGATTTGCCGCAGTCCTGTGTAGTGTTGTAAAATATGAGAAACAACTTAAATGTCCATCAATAGGGACTTGCTAAATAAAGTATAATGCATCCACACAACAGAATATTTTACATCTGTGAAAAAAAAGAATGAGGACAATCTCTAGGCTATATTGTTGGGTTGAAAGAAAAGAAAAACCCAACTGTGTGCAGTAACTCCAGGAGAATATGAAAAAATCTGGTACTGGTGATTACTTCCCAAGAATACTGGGGATAGGGAGGCAGAAAAGATTTGTTTTGTACTTAATTCTCTTTGGTGTTATTTAAATGTCATATGAGGTATATGTATTTCTCATCAAAAATAAGCAAAATAAAAAATTTTAAAAGTCTGTTGCAGTTGTCCAGGTGGTATCATTCTTCTAAGAGGAGTAGTGATGGACAGAATGCACAATTCAGGATATGTTTTGGAGGAGAGTTGACAAAATGTGCTGATGGAGTAGATGTGGCAGATGAGGTAAGTAAGCCATCAAGGATGATAGCTAGACTTGTGGCTAGCATCCAGTGGAAACATGTGCCATTTACTTTGCTGGGGAGCACTTAGGGAGGAATAGGTATAGCATGGGTAAGACAATTCAAAGATTCTGTTTTGGATATGTTAAATTTGAGATGCCTATTAGTCATCCTTGTGAAGATGTCAAATAGGCAGTTGGAAAGGAGTCATCAAGACTTAAACAGTTGCTCAGGAAAGGAGTCTGGATGGAAGTATTTTAGAGACATAAGCATGTAAATCATAATAAATAGAAATACAATGCGAGCCACATATGTAATTTTAAATTTTCTAGCAGTCATATTAAAAACAGGTGAATTAATTTTAATATATTTTATTTAATACAATGTGTGCAAAACATTTCAACATGTAGTCAGTATTAAAATTAACAAGATACTTACATTCTTTTTCTCATAGTTGTATTCAAAATTGGTGTGTATTTTACATTTACTCATATCTCAATTTTGACTAGTCACTTTTCAGGTGTTCAGTAGCTACATTTGGTGAGTGGCTACCTATCGGACAGCACTGTAAGGTTATTTAAAGCTATGGGACTGGATGAGTGGAAGAGGCATAGGATTGGGCCTTGCAGCACTTGAACATGCAGAGTTGGAGTAGAAGACAAGGAGCTAACAATGAGACAGCAAATGAGACAGCCTAGTTAACTGGGAGGAAAACAAGGCTAGTGTCAAGGAAGCTAAAAGGGAGGGGGCTGTTAACTGCATCAACTGACACTAAGAAGTTTAGTAAGATGAGGTCAGAAAAATGATCATCATTGCGTTTGGAAAGATGGAGTTGTTAGTCATCTTGGCAAGGCAGTCTTACCAGATTGGGGGCTCCTCCATTGTAGCTGAAGAGAGAATGGGAGGTGGAAAGCGGAGACTTCTCAAAGGCAACACATTCTGTAACTGATCTATCTCCTCTCTCTCCCCCCCTTCATCTCTTCCTATATTTTGATCTCTATTGGGGGCCCAAGCTAGAAATCTGGAAGACACTCTTAAGTCCTTTCTATCTTTCAGACATTATATGCTATTATAAGAAAGTCATTTCCATTTTATCTTGTCAATAATTCGTGATTCTGTCTCCTTTGTGCCATCCCTATTTTTTTTTAAACTGGTGATAGGCCCTTGCCCCCTTGCCAGCTCTAGTCTTTACTACTGCAGCATCTTCCTAATAAGCCTCACGGTTATTCAGCCTCTAGCTTTGCTGCCCTCAAAATTCCAGAGTATGGGGGTGATGCTGTGTTGCCAGATTGAATTTTTAAAAACAAAATCTTGTCTCTCCACACCCACGGCAACATGTGTTGTTTTGGGTTTTTTTGATAAAGGCCATTCTCATTGGAGTTAAGTGATATCTCATTGTGGTTTTGATTTGCATTTCTCTGATGATTAGGGATGTTGAGCATTTTTTCATATGTTTGTTAGCCATTCTTATATCTTCTTTCGAGAAGTTTCTATTCATGTCATTTGCCCACTTTTTGATAGGGTTGCACAGACACGCCTGGAGCTCTGACTTGGGGGGAAAGGCGGTACAGGAGCAACGTATGTAACCTGCAATTCTGTATCCCCCATAACAAGATGAAATAAATAAAAAAAAAAAACAAACAAAATCTTGCAGTTTTGCTACTGTTTGGAATTCTTGCCTGGCTCTTCATGGAACAGGTTGTGTTTCCACTCCTGAGTTCCTTCTCTCTTACTCCGTGATCAATACAAACATACACATCCCGTACTGGTTCATGCTATGTCTTTATTACCCCTCCTAACCGCCCACCCTCCCACCAACCCCCTCAAACAGGCACCGTGACTGGCTCATTCTTACTAATTCCAGCCTGGGTATCAACTTCAAGGCGCTTAAGGACCCACCCCCGTTGCCCCCCTCCCTCCCTTTCCTCCAAAGCTGGTTACACTGTGCACCTGTTATCTCTTTCTCAAATGCCCTTTGCAGACATTTCTAAGGAATTCAGTGCCAATTTCCGCCACTGTTCTCACCACATTCATTCATTTATCATACTGCATTTTAAAGTACTAGTTTCTGTCGATCTCTCCAACTCAACTCCGAAATCTCTGCGGTCAGAGAGGTTGCCTTATTCCAGTTTGTATTCCCAGTATCTGGCACATCAAAAGGTGCTCGATTAAGTTTGTCGGTATAAAGAGCAGTCATAGAAGTTGGTGAGAGCAGCGCTGCATGGAGAAAGGCGGCAAGTGTTGTGGTGTGCCTGCGCAGGTCGGATCCTCAGGAGTCTGGTGTCGAGGCCAGAAGGAGGCCGGCACTTTCTCCCGGAGGGAGTGCGCTGAGTCTGGAGTGAGTGCAAGTGTCAGCAGGGCAGGAGACGGAAGGACAGCGCGGGAAACGGTGGAAGGCTGGGTGTGGGCGCCTTAGGCTCTTTTTCCCAAGAAGACAGTCGCCTGGGGAAAGCAAAGCACAACGGGCCCGCTCCTCGTCAGCCCTCCCCTGTGCGCGTGAGCACCGCTCACGTGAGGCTGGCCCTGCGTGACCGGCCGGTGTCACGTGAGCGCCCGCCGTCATGTGATCGCGGTCTGGGCCGGGCTCTGGCAGCGTTGCTTCCTGCCTGTCCCGGAGTTGCTAGCGTTTTCACCTCTCGGTCTCTGGTGGTGGGCACAATGGAGGAGGAGGAGGAGGAAGCGCGACCGCTGCTGGGAGGCGGCCCTGACGAGGCCGGCAGTGATGCCCCCGCGGCCCCCCGGGCGCTGCCGGCTCTCTGCGACCCCAGTCGCCTGGCGCACCGGCTTTTGGTGCTGCTGCTGATGTGTTTCCTTGGCTTCGGTGAGCCGGCCGGGTGGGGTGGGGCTGATAACCGAGCATTCCCGGCTTTCTCTCGGAGCCAGATGAGCGTCGTGCTCGCCGGTGCCACGGTGCCTCAGCACAGCTTCTGGCTTCCGCTCCGGGGCCTCTCTTTTCCCTTTGCAGCCCCAAGACGGTCGGTGGATGTTGCTAGTTATTCAGCATCCCGAACATGGATGTCGGGGGACTGAGCTGGGCGAGTTTTGTCCCGCTCCTTTGCTCGCCAAGAAGTCTCAGAGGCTAGCAGCTCGCCCCTGGGGCCACAGATATGAGGCATCTCTAGATCTTCACGGTTCCTCTCTAGTCACACTGTGTTCAGAAGAAATTCAGAAAGACTTCCCTATGCCTATCCCCTGCCCTAACCCCAAAACTACCTTCTTTTTATTATTTTTTTTTAAATCATTTCATTGGCACTCTTTTTTGTGTTTCTCACCCTCTATGTAAAAACGTATGAATGTGTCTTGCTGATAGTCTCAGCGAGTGGATGTGTTTTTTTAATCTTCCGCTCTGCGACTGTTAAGCAATCATACTGGACTGGACTTGTGGTAGGCTTGGCGATGGTTGGTTTTACTTATGAAATCTGATGACTCCAAAAGCAGTTTCTCAAGATAATTTTAAAAACATCTTTCCTTCCTATGTTACAGTTTTTAATTTATTCTGCAGCTATTCTAAGGTTAATATTAGTTCGGTATGAAAGAATGTGTTTTTCAGGAGGCTAGCTGGAACCTGTGTTATCATCAGGTTTAGGAACATTATGGTGCATAACCTTATGCTACTGCTGAAATGTATTAGTAGGCATGAAGAATGCTTTGGGCTTTGGTTTCTTTGCAACTTTTTTTGCCCTCTCTTCTCTCTCTCTTTTTTTTTTTTTGAAAGATGATGCCCGTACTTTAACATTAAAGCATGACATTGAATCCCTTACAAGTAATAAAAGCAGGAACCAGACGTTTCTGGGTTTAGAAACAAAAAACAAGAAAAACAACAATAAAACACTTTAATAAAAAAATTGTTCCTACTCAGGTAGACAGATTATTTTTGGTAGATTCTGGTTATCTGCCTGAGTTTCAGAAGCCAGATTCATGCCTTTCTAATAACAGTTTTCATTCCTTTGAACCAGTTGCTTTGTGTACTTGTGGAGAGAGCAGAGAAATGGAGGCAATATTACTTTATATCCTACCAAAGAATCTGTCATTTTACCTTTAAAACAAATCTGAGTGCTTGAATATCAAATCTCTGCTCACTTCTCTCTGATACTACAACAAACATTATGTTTTAATTTAGTTCTTTAGAACTCTCAGTTGCATTTTTCTTCATTCCTGAGATTGCATTCACTACATTATTTGATCTTGGGTATTCTATTTAGCATTGGAACTCATTTCAGGTATTGGGTTAGTCAGAATAGCTAAACTCCATTCCTTTGCTCTCAAGATGAGTGGAGACCACCCACAGCCAACATTGTCAGGAAACTGTTCAGGATGTTTGTAAAGTTTTTAGTGTGTTTGTGTTTTGGTAACTTTAAGGAAAATATAGCTGCTTCATGAAGATGTTAATAAAATAATAGACATGTGAACCATGATGAAAATAAATGGAAAAACAGTTGATTGTTGACTTCTTTTAATTCAGATTCCCAGTATTTGCTGTGTGTGCATGCTACTCATTTGTGAAAGTTATTTTGCTACCAACTTAGAAAGTACTGGTGGATGAGGAAGTGGTCCACAAAAGTTTCCATCATGTCAGTCCTCAAGCCCCATAGTATAAATGCTTAAAATCACCTTTTGAGTAGTATTTACAACTTTAAATTTTTATATGGATACTATTATTACTTATAAAATACTTTCTCTTCCTTTTTCTAGGCAGCTATTTTTGCTATGATAATCCTGCTGCCCTTCAGACTCAGGTTAAACAGGTAAGTTGATTTTTTACCTTTGTTCTTTTTGTTTGCTTTGGAGCAGGTGTAGCTGTTCAGGCATCATCAACTCTTGCGTTGTCTAGTCCAAAATGGCCACTGAATCCATCTTAATATTTGTAGTCATCAAATCCACAAGCCGTAAGGAGTGTTCTTGAGTTGAAATGAGTTGCCACAAAGATGAGTTGCCATATGTGACTTGAAATTGTTTCAGACCTTACATAAATAATTATGTGCTATTTCAATAGTATTGCCAAAAATATTAGCAGATTTTTGTTTGCATTTCACTGTTCAGTGCTTAATCATCTGAATGACAAATGATTTGGTAGGTTAGCTTTTTGCCTTCTTAAATATGTTTTTGTTGTTATTTTGTTGTTATTTTGTATTTTAAATGTGGAAACTGACTGCATTGAATTGTCTATGTCAATATTTTTAGTTTGGTTTTGTATTATATATTTGGTATTTATAATTTCTTGAGTTTTTAGATAGTCTTTTTTCATTGTAAGTTTTCTACCTTTGGACAGGAAAAAAATATATAGATCAGCCCTTTGCATTCTAGAATTAAAGAGGAAAGGAGGTAGGAGTTGGCAAGGGTGAGGTGTGGAGAGGGTAGGGTGGGTAGCAATAGGCTAAGATTATTCTTTTCTATGTGGGAAGAGTCCCCATTGCAGAAAGTATTGAGGGAATAAGAATATACAAGTTAGAGAGAGAGTGAGGTGGTCCCTGTAGTAGGGTGTTTGATCTTAGAATCCATGAAGCCCCTGAAATGGCATGTGTATGCAAGAAGTTCCCAGGTGTGACCATTTTTCTGGGGCAGGAGCCAGAGCTTTCATGAGACTCTCAAGGAAGTTAATGACTTACTACAAATGGGTGAGAAACTTGCCTTACGCAGAAGGAATAATATAACCACTGTTTCTATTAGATTGTCATAATTTGATTTGTTAGTTGCTAAACTTAACTGTTTGGAAAAAAATAGTTTTATTTTCTTTCCATATAGGATATGCAGGTGAATACCACGAAATTCATGCTGCTGTATGCCTGGTATTCTTGGCCCAATGTAGTTTTATGTTTCTTTGGTGGCTTTTTAATAGACCGAGTATTTGGAATACGGTAAGCTTGAAAAAAAAGTCTCACCTAATTATTAGGAAAATACAGAGCTAGATTAAAATATTTCTAGAAACAACTGAAGAAACTTCTGTATTGACTATGATAATCTGCATGAATTTTGAAAAATGATTTTTCTCTCTGGAATTGGTTTTTGAAACTTGATTGGTATTTCAGTTAAAATAGAGACTAGTAAATGCTACTGATGGGATGAAATAACTCAGTTATCTGGAGGTAAATTCTGGTCACACCTGAGATCAGACAAACCAGAGTCTGAATCCCATTGCTACCACCTGTTCAACTTCTAGCTGTTCTGAGCTTCAATTCCCTCATTGGTAAAATATGGATAATCCTACTTGCAAGGTGATTATGAGGATTAAATGAGAGATGGATGTACAGTATTTGGCATGTTGATAGTATGTGCTTCCCCCGGCCTCAGAGAGATTTTCTATTTCTGCCTTTCTTTGGGCATTGAACTTTTTGTGACCACTTCTATTAGATGCTGAGGAAGGAATAACACTGTAAGTTTTGGCCGGGCGCGGTGGCTCACGCCTGTAATCCTAGCACTCTGGGAGGCCGAGGCGGGTGGATCGCTCGAGGTCAGGAGTTCGAGACCAGCCTGAGCAAGAGTGAGACCCCGTCTCTACTAAAAATAGAAAGAAATTATATGGACAACTAAAATATATATATACAAAAAATTAGCCGGGCATCGTGGCGCATGCCTGTAGTCCCAGCTACTTGGGAGGCTGAGGCAGTAGGATCGCTTAAGCCCAGGAGTTTGAGGTTGCTGTGAGCTAGGCTGACGCCACGGCACTCACACTAGCCCGGGCAACAGAGTGAGACTCTGTCTCAAAAAAAAAAAAAAAAAAAAAAACACTGTAAGTTTTGTCACTTCTCATTCTTACTATCGTGTGTATGTTGTTAGTGGAGACTAAAGAGGGAATAGACTGGGAATATTTTCAGAAGGCAGAGACCAAAATGATGAGGGGTCTTCAAACTATGTCTGGTAGAAAAGGGTTGAAGAAATTTTAAGTGTTTAGACTTAGGCACTAACTTTTTAAAACTTTGAAGAGTTACAGTATGAAGAAAGAATTAAATTTATTTTGTTTGGTCTCAAGCGTTAGACTTAGCTTGAAACTTCAGGGGAACAGATTCTACTTAGTACGATGAAGAGTTTCTTTGGTCAGTTTGACAGGAAGTGATGTAAATTGTCTTGGGACCATAGTGAGTTTTCCAGTGCTAGAGAACAGTCAGCAGAACATGGAATGACCATTTCACAAGGACCTTGAGAGAGATTTAAGAAGTATGGTTTCCTTTGCTGACCTTTAAGGACTCTTCTGACACTGGTATTTTATTATTCTGGGAGAAAATCAATCAGATGTTCAGACTATAGAATGTTAGACTTATATTAACATGTTTGATATTTGTCCTTTTAAAAGTAGTTTTTAGTTATCAAGAATCATAATCACTTCAAATTACTTAGTGTAGAATTCCTTGGAATCAATCCTAAACTCTTAAAAGAAATTTTATAAAGAATTTCCATTTTTAAATAGTTTTGACCCTGGGAACTTCTTGAAGATTATTTATTTAAGTTTTATTTAAGAAATAACAATAGTTTAAACTAATATATGCCATTGCTAAAGCCTCTGGAATCTCCTCAGAAATCTAGACAGCTATAGGTTAGTATTCAGCCTAGGAAAGTTGCTGACTTCAGAGGCAAATGAGCACTTTATTTTTCTTTCCTTGGAGGGAATACAGAGGGGGCAAAGAAAACCAAAGCAAATTATTACTAAAGGACTTTGTGATTACTTATTGTAATATAAGAAGAAATTAAGAAATTTTTCTCTCTCTCTCTCTCTCAAACAGATGGGGCACAATTATTTTTAGCTGTTTTGTTTGCATTGGACAGGTAAGGAAGGCCGAAATATTCATTGATTGACAGTGACTTTTGAATTCTTGTCTGATTAATTCTTCTGGCAAACATAAATGCCCACATGGTATAATACATAGTCTACTTTAAGCCTTGAAATAAATGAACATTAATATTTTAATTTCACAGGTTTACTAAGGAGGAATTAAAACCATTGTAGAAGTTGTGATTTCTCTCATAAGTTACTTATTGTTTCTGTTTAATACCTTAAATTTACTTTTTCATTGATTAAGCATTAAATTCTACATTATAGGTTATTTTTGCTCTGGGTGGAATATTTAATGCTTTTTGGCTGATGGAATTTGGAAGGTTTGTGTTTGGGTAAGTTATGCATAATTTAATTTATCCTAACTTATTGTTTTAGTATTCATTTATTAAGGATTTAAAAAAATATTTTTGTGTATCTTGAGGAATTACTTCAAATCCTTGCAATCTAGCCACATATACATAAGACTATTTTTTAGTTGTCTTTTCTCAAAAAAAAAAAGAAATTAAAAATTTTGAGTAGTCATAGTTAACTCTGTGTGGGGTTTGAATATTAAGTAGTTCTTCAGAAATAATATTTTTCCTAAGCGTTTTGCCTATTTTGTTGTATTGAAGATATGGCTCAAACTTCATTTCCAAAAGATAGACCATCGATACCTAGGTTGGTCATTCATGGACATTTCATTCTTTCTTAGTGGGTAATGTACAGACCCTTTTGAACCCTGTTCAGGAGTCTTAAATGAGCACCATACCTATAGGCCGATTGTTCTACCTGAATTTCAGTGTCTATTCAGTAAGCCTATTCTGAGTTCAGCCTTGGTCTTCCTTCCCTGAGGGAGCTAGGTGACAGAACTATTCAGTCTTAAAAGTATATGTCATTCAAGCTTTTCACAGGTGCTGGAGACATGTAGACAGACATATGTGGCCTACCCAAAAAGTGCTCTGAGAGAGAAGGAAACAGAATATGAAAATGTGAAAGGATTCAGAGACAGAAATGTGGTCAGAAATGGCCTCTTGGATGACATGGACCTTGACAGAGTGTAGGATTTGGATTGGTAGAAGAGAGGGAAAGTATTTTTAGACTGGGACAGGGTGGTGAGGAGGGCTCAGTGCTAGGATGTGGAGGAGAGGAATCTCCTAACTGAAGGCCTTCAAGGGGGATGGTAAGTATATGGAACTTACTGAAGGAAAACTAAAACCCAGGAGGTAGGAGAATGTCGACTATGGAAGGTGAGCTGGGAGGATTGATGGAGCTTGGCGTATTGGACTGAAGTGTAAATTTTTACATTTTCACAAAGTACGGACCACTTTGCCCATATCAGCACTTTGTGTATTTTAGATGGTGATGTCGTAACCCAGACTCCTTTTATTGCCTGGCACAGTTACTGTGGCATTTGAAATGACTCCAGTGCTTAGCAATATAAAACAACCATTTCATTATGCTTGTGGACTTTGTGGGTCAGGAATTTGGACTGGGTATAGCACGGATGACTTGTCTGCTCCTGATGTCTGGGGCCTCAGCAGGAAAGATTCATGGGAGGCTGGGGGCTGGAATCATCCGAAAGCTCACTGACTCACATGTCCGGGCTGGGATGCCTGGAAGACTAGGACTGTTGACCGGAGCACTTACATGTAGCTTCTCTGTGTGGCTTGCTTTCTCAGAGCGTGAGGGTAGTTGACTTTATTAATACAAGGTTGCTCAGGGCTCTAAGTGTGAGTGTTGGAGTGAAAAGGCAGATGTCACCTTTTACGACCCAGCCTTGGGGTTACATAGTGTCACTTCCACCATATTTTATTGGTTGAAGCAGTTACAGGCCCACCTAGATTCAACGGGAGGGGACAGAGACTCCACCTCTTGATAGGAAAGTGTCAAAATTTTAAACCTGCATTGCTAACAATGGTATTACTTTAAAAGCTCTGACTTTTCTTCTGTTTCCTATTTTTAGGATTGGTGGGGAGTCCTTAGCAGTTGCTCAGAATACATATGCTGTGAGTTGGTTTAAAGGCAAAGAATTAAACCTGGTGTTTGGACTACAACTTAGCATGGCTAGAATTGTAAGTATGATGACAAACCCAATGAAAGCAAATGGGAAGCAAAAAATTCAATCTTATAGTTATCTCTTAAAAATCACAGGGTGAAATGTGTTTGTGTATGATAAATTAGGTATTGATTTTTATATGTTTCTCTAGAACATAGTATGACATTTAGTTTACTTTCAGTAAGGCGTCTCTGACCTTATTTCAGTTAGTAAACAGTCTAAAATGGCTATGTGAACATTGGTTAATTCAAAGAATCTTATTATATAGAGAGGGATCTTACAAGTTTTGTTATCTGATTTCTTACCAATTTTTGGTATTTCTGCTATGAAACTCTCTACATATGGCCATCCAGTTTCTGCTTGCACATCTCCAGTGATCAGAAGCTCACTCTGTGATGAAACAGCCTGTCTACTTCACTTCACTTTTTGGAGCTCACCCTCATAGAGAGAAGAAACTTACCTTCACAAGTAGCTTTTACTGATTGTTCTGATTTTTGCCGTCTGTAAAGTTTACCTTCTCTGCTGTGTGACAGTGGTTTGCTTATTTGAAGACAGCTCTTAAGTTCTTATTCATATGTGCTCATTTCCTGTGATTGTCTAGGCCATGTGACATGGGTCCTAGCTCCCTCACCGTGGTGTTCGCACCTCTCTGGACTTATCTTAGTTAGCCTGTACTCTTCCTGGTAATTGGAACCTAGAAATGATCATGGTGTGTTAGGTTTGGTCTGATAAAGGTTACCCAGAGAAACAACATGATGTTTTTATTCTTGCATCCTGTAAGGTATTTTGGCAGTCCCAAACCACATTTTTTCCTTATAAAGTCCTATGAATAAAAGATTTTAAAAATTCTTTGCCATTAAAAATCAAGCTTTCAGAGACTAATAAATGGCATGAAAATGCCAACATATTCTTAGGAAAGAAGAAATCCAGTGTAAAAGCTTTTAATACAATATTCCATCATATGAGTATTTCTATATTTTTGTACATGTAGGTTCTTTCTGATTTTTTCACTATTATAAATAGTGTTGTAGCCCAAAACTCTCACTATAAAACTTGTCTGCATCTTTGATGATTTCCTTAGGCTAGGTGGCTAGGAATGGAATTATTGAGTCAAAGGGTTTATTAGAGTTTCTAGGACTGTTGAGACATATTTACAGATTATCGTTCGTTCCACAGATGTGTACATTGCCATCTATAGGGTATGAGAGTATCCCTTTTATTGTAGCTTTGATAGTATAGGCTGTTAATTACTTTTTAAAAAAGTAATTAATGACTTTTTAAAAAGTCATTTTATCACTTTTGTAGGGAAACACCTAAATATTATTTTAATTTGTAATTCTTTGATAAATAATATGGTTTCCCATGTTTTCTAAATTTTATCTACAGGGATATTCCAACAGACTTCATTATGTGTCTTGTGCAAGTCAAGATGTCTGTGGCAGTTTGAGGATCTAATTGTATAATAACGTCTCAAAGAGGGAAGTAGGGAAGTAAGATCAGTTAAGCAAAACTCATTCTCAGTGATTCCATTCTGGTTACTAGTGATCATTAGGTTCTTCTCTGTGTCATTATGACTTAGTTATAATCTACTAAACTGCATTCTGAGGAGCCCTGAGTTTATTTTATTTTTATATATATGTATATATATTCTTTTGATGATAAAGCTAACAAGATTTGCTAATGGAAAATGTGTGGATTAGGGAGGTGAGGGAAGGAGGAGCTCAGGATGATACCAAAGTTTTTGCCTGAGCAATTGGAAGAAAAGAGTTGCCCTGAGTGAGAATGAGAAAAATATGGCAGCAGGTGCTGTTTTTGGGGATGGATGGTGGGCAGAATATTAAGAGCTGGTTTTGGGCACATTAGGTTTGAGCTGCCTTCCAAACATCTGGGTAGAAATGTTGAGTAGGCAGTTGCATATATGGCTATGGAATTCAGAGGAAAGGCCTGGACACGTGATATAAATTCAGGAGCAAGGAAAATACTGCTTAAAATTGCAAAACTCGATAAGATCACCAGGGCTGTGAATGTTGAAGGAAAGAGAAGATGTTCAATGACCAAACCATAGGGAACTTCCACATTTACAGGTTAAGAATATTGAGATGGAACCAATGAAAGAGCTCCCAGGACAGGGGGTGTAATGCAGAAAGGCAAGAGGAAAACTGCAAGACTGTAGTGCCCTGCAAAGAAATCAAAGAGGAGAGAATGTCGACTGTGTTAAAGGCTATTGATAAGTTAGATGCTACTGAAGACTGAGAAATGAATGTGTCCTTGGCAGTATTCTCACAGCAAATATAGTAGCAATTTCACATGTCTGTTTCTTACAAAATGCCAGCCAATGGCATTACTCAAATGAACAGGAAGGTAAATGGAGACCTATTGGAAACTTTCTCCAGTGTCATCAAAAATATAAGCTCCTCAAATACTAGCATGTTACCTTAATAATGTTTAATTCTAAAATATCTAACATGACCTGGCTTATCAAGTACTTAAGAAATATTTGTTGAGGCCGGGCGCGGTGGCTCACGCCTGTAATCCTAGCACTCTGGGAGGCCGAGGCGGGTGGATCGCTCGAGGTCAGGAGTTCAAGACCAGCCTGAGCAATGAGCGAGACCTCGTCTCTACTAAAAATAGAAAGAAATTATCTGGCCAACTAAAATATATGTAGAAAAAAAAAAAAATTAGCCGGGCATGGTGGCGCATGCCTGTAGTCCCAGCTACTCGGGAGGCTGAGGCAGTAGGATTGCTTAAGCCCAGGCGTTTGAGGTTGCTGTGAGCTAGGCTGACGCCACGGCACTCACTCTAGCCTGGGCAACAAAGCGACACTCTGTCTCAAAAAAAAAAAAAAAAAAAAAGAAATATTTGTTGAAATAATGTTTAAAGTAACAAATTGCAAAGGAAAATCAAAAGGGTGCCAGACCTCCAACTCCTAGCTAAGACATGAGTAATAAGGAAAATGAGAAGTCCATTGCTTGAAGAGGTTCAAGTGTCTAAACTCAATCAAAGTCACTGCTCTGACAACAGAGAAATCATAGACTGGTAAGCTCTGTGATCATTCTGGAAGATGCACTGGAGCAAGAGAAGCACAAAAAGGCTGAATCTGTCAGATCCCTAGCAACTCTGTAATGGAATGTCTCTTGAACGTTTTGATCATAAAATACTTTCATCTAATGATATCTTACATGAACCCTAAATACAGAAATCAGATAAAAGTCGAGCAGCTCTGGCTGAAGCTGAGGTGGCTGCCTGAGAACTGGCTCCCTCCACCTCCTCAGGTCCGCCCCACCACTCCTATAACCCCTACCCTACCTCTTAGAAGCCTTGAGTTTCCCTTCTAGAAACTTAGGGCAACTTATGTGTCAATATATCCGTATTCTGATCACTGCTCACCATAGCCACTGGTAACCCTCCTGGGCTAAGCCCTGTCAGCTCTGTTCCGGATTACTGCTGTAGCTCCCTAACTGTTGCCCTTGCCTCTGCCTTTGCCCCCACTTGTCGTTTGTTTTGAATATAGCAGCCAGAGGGAGTCTGTCAGTGCGTGAGTGGATCATGCCACTTCTCCACTCAGAACCCCAATGGCTTCCCCTCTCATACACAATAAAAACTGAAAGTCCTTCTTATTGCGTATAGCTCCCCTCCCCACTGTTTCCTCTCTAGAGACCTCATCTCATCCTCTCCCCTTTTCATTTTTGCTGTTTTGGCCTCTGCCCTCCTTGCCATTCCTTGAACATGCCAGGCAGACTCCCTCTCGGAGCCTGTGCGCTGGCTGTTCCTTCTGCCTGGAATGCTCTTCCCCCAAGTATGCCTGCAGTTTGCTTCCTTTGAGTTTTACTCCCAAGAAACTTTCTCAGTGAGGCCTCCACTCCTAATTTTATATTCTTCATTGCTTTATATTTTCCTTGTTTTTTAAAGCCCTTGTCACTTCTTAATATACTACATATTTTATTTTTTTACCCCACTAAAATGTAAGCTTTATGAAAGTTGGATATTTTTCTGTTTTGCTCTTTATTATATTCCCGACACCTGAAACAGTGACTGGCAGGTAAGACAGGCTCAGTAATTGCTGAGTGAATGAATAAATGAGGACATTATTTACTGTAACTTTTACTATTTTTTTTTAATGGACATTTAGAGGAAGATTTTTTTTTTTTTTTCTCAGTACCAGGAACAGCATAGCTTTTTCTGAGCTACTGGTGTATTTTTGTCTTAGGTAATCTGTGAATTTTATAACTTCTTCATTTTTGCTTTGGCTTCTAGGAAGTTCTAAATGTACTATGTTCTTTTGGATATCAGCCTTTTGTAATAAATTGGCATTAGAAAAACACAGTAAATTTATTTGTGGCTTTATCTTTGTCAGTTTTTTTCTTATGGTGTTTTAAAAAAATTACCTCCTATTTCATCTGGATTCTATTATACCTATTTCTCTAAGCTGCCTCAAATCCTTTTTTCTTTTCTTTTTTTTTTTTTTGGAACAAATCGTATGTATAAGTAATTGAAAGTTCTATTAACTGTTTTTCTTTCTCATTTAGGGGAGTACAGTAAACATGAACCTCATGGGATGGCTGTATTCTAAAATTGAAGCTTCATTGGGTTCTGCTGGTCCCACAACCCTTGGGGTCACACTTATGATCGGTGAGTGAATCCTAATGTCCCACATCTTGTCTCTTTTGAAAGCTTGTCAGAAGAGGAAAGAACATAGGAATTGGTGTCAGACCACTTTGGTTATAGTTTTGCCCCCATGGTTTATTCGTTCTCTGACCTAACTAGAAATAGCCCATCATTTACCCTGATTGTATGTTAATTTCCATTTTCTCAAAATGGAGGATCTTGTTCCTTGTCATCTATTTCAGTGTTGTCATTTGTATCTCATAATACAAAGAGATAGTGTATGTGAAAACTCTTTGAGGGAGACAAATCAGGGAATTTATTCATGTAAGGTGTTAATAGTCTGTAGCAGAAGGGAGAATTGTTTCCTTTTGATCAAATTCAGTCAGTATGCCTAGAGAGCTTAGATTTTATACAAGTCAGATGTGATATGATATGGTTGAAAATCTACTAAGTTGGGAGTCACGAGCCTGGGTTTTAATGCTGACTCTAACTAGTTCTGTCATCTTGGACAAGAAAGTTAATCCTTTTATGTCTCAGTTTTCTTTTCTGTCAAATTGCAGGTGTTTGATCAAAGCTGTATAGGTCCCTCCTGTTCCTAAGTTCTCTTAGCTAAAGGCCCATTGTGCTGGTTACTGGGCAGGTCACTGAGAAGTGTATAAGGCCCTGTGGATTCATCACTTTTGTTTTTTTCTGAGCAGTGAATTTGTCTAACTGAGCCCCACGGTGTGTATATGACTGTTTGCAGGGCTCTAGAGAGAACTGTGGCATGGTGAGGCAAAAGCTCTGTGCCTAAGATTTGCACATCTTTTGTATTCCTTATAATTCCTTAGTACATACAGCCTGGCAAAAAGAGGAGAGTGGAGAGGGAATCCCAAATAGGCAAGAATATCTAAAGATTCCTTTCTTCCAAACCCCTCCTCTTAAATTCCTTTCCTTACTTAAAACCTCTTTCACTCTAAAATATTCCTAAATATTCCATCAAGTTCCCTCCACAATGGATATCTTTAGAGTTTTAAAGAATTTTAGAGCCAGAAAAGACCTCTGCCATCGTCAAGTCAAAGTCTCTTATTTTACAGATGGGGAAATTGAATCCCAGAGACGTTCAGTTCTGTGTCCAAGATCTCTCAGCTTGTTAGTGCCAGCAATAGAACTTGTGTCTGCTGACTCTTATTTCAGCGATTTTTCAGCTAGACCATGTTATGTCAGTCTTTATTTGTTTATTTTACTAAGCTTCTTTTGAAAATTCTTCTTGAGTGTAAACTTTATCCACTCTTTATCCTAATTTACTATTAATGTAATGATATGAGGTCAGCATTAAGGAGAAATGCCACACTCACAGGAAAGAGAGCTTCAGAGAGCTGTTTTGGGAGGGTGGGCCCGTTGGGCTGCTAGAGGGAAGGAGCAAAGCTTGCAGACTTTGGGAAGGCATCAGAAGGAAGAGAGGTGGTCACAGAATCAGACTTGGCTTTGGTAATTTTTTCTGTTGGCACAGTGGTGCTTAGATTGAATTAAGAAATTAGGACTAATTTGTTGGCTGGTTATCAGCTTTCCTCAGTCTGTATTCTCCATTATAAGATTAGTCTAGTTTGTTCTAGTGTTTTTCTAATCTCCACTCTTCTACTGAGCAATGAAGGTGACTACTATTTGTTGAGTATTTACTATGTACACTGTCTCTTCTTCTGTCTTGGTTTAGTAATAATGGGCTTTTCTTATGTCTTTAGATGCCATCCCTTTCAGTTTGCTGAGTTTTCTGCTGTTTATATAATGTACTGCCTTTTAGGAACTTCAGTCTGGTTCTCTTTTTAAAATCTGTTTTTTTTAATTTAGGGGGTATAACATGTATTCTTTCACTAATCTGTGCCTTGGCACTTGCTTACTTGGATCAGAGAGCAGAGAGAATCCTTCATAAAGAACAAGGAAAAACAGGTAAGTCTAAATGAAAGAAGAGTGGGACTTTAGGGAATTATAGCCTTTGTGAGATAATTTATAACGGGGTAAGTTCCTAATGCAATGTTATAAACCCAGTGGGGCTTAAGACATATTTTTTTATTTTTTATTTCCAAATCTATTTTTACTTTTCTAAATTTTGGATATGTTTTTTTTTTCCTCTTAAATGTTTTGGCAGAATTTACATTCTCAATTGTACTTTGTATGTTTGCAAAATGATTATTGTTCCTGGAAGGGAGCAGGATGGTAGGTACCAATCTTGGTTTGGCTTTTTCTTATGTCTTTGTAAGTTATCCCAGAAATGATGTTTGCATAATTTACTAGAGTTGTGTTTTTCAAAGTGAATTGCAAAGGTTAATCACATGATTAAAAAAATAATCTTGACTACAGATGAAATCTCCGTAGGTATGCAAAATTATGCTGATAGCATCTTCCTTTTCTTTAAGGGGAAGTTATTAAATTAACTGATGTAAAGGACTTCTCCTTACCCCTGTGGCTCATATTTATCATCTGTGTCTGCTACTATGTTGCCGTGTTTCCTTTTATTGGACTCGGGAAGTGAGTATTCTCTAGCATTCCATTTTTCTTGACTGACTTATAATGAAAGTTCAATCACATAAATGTAGTTTTTTTTAACAGTAAGTCTTGCTTCTCTGATTATAGTTTATATTTTCACAGAAATTGCTTTATATCTCGAGATACAAATGATTTTCTTAGCTTAAAGTTTAGTATTGGTTTTATTTTATTATTCTTTTGAAGAAATACCTAATAACAGTTTAGATTCATAATACTGATTTGTTTTAATAGTCAATTTTGGACTAGAATCCTTTTTATTTCCTCTTTATTCCTTGATTAGGAAGCTTCTTACTGAGAATGGGGACTGGGTATTGGTGCACCATGGCTGGGCGTATCTCCATTTGTTAGGACTGTAATTCTGCCAGACTTAAATTCAGGATTCAAACCAAATTCTTCCTTGCTATATCTTCTGTTTCTCTTTCCTTTTCCACTGGCAGCTGCTTAAATAGAGCAATGTGTGAATGTGTTTGTGTGAGTGTGTCTTTATATCTTTATAAACTTTAAGTTCAGGCTATCATTTTAAATAATTTGACACAAGAACTCTATTTGTTATTAAAATATTTAGCAAAGAACCTGTCCAGTACTGATTTTTAAGAAAAAGAAACAGCTTTAATTCCCTGTAGTAATATATTTGGTTTTCTGAAAATTTGTGTGTAATGCTTGCTGTATATGTAAAATGGACAAAATAAGCATTATATTTTATTTAGTCAGTAAAGTATTTATATACTTTATATAAGTACTTTAAGCTTTAGCAAATTGCTTGAAGGTAAATATTAAAAAAGGTGGGAAGTATCAAGAAAGAAAAGTTTATTAAACTTAAGAGTTTTTATTCGTCTTTTTTTGCCTTTATTTTCTGAAAACCGGGTAGTTTTCTCTAATGTACTCATTTCTGTATCTTTTTAATTTTAGAGTTTTCTTTACAGAGAAATTTGGATTTTCTTCCCAGGCAGCAAGTGCTATTAACAGGTATTTCATGAATTCTGTAAGTGCTATTGCATGCAAACTGTGGGTCTTTAATTATAACCACAAGTTGTGAGAGGCAAAAAGAGATGTATGTGACCTAACATCCACAGTGTGAAACTCAGATTATACTGGGACTTGAATCCCGAATGTCCATCTTTGCATTAATAGAAAAGCAAAGAAGTCTTGCATTGCTTTTTATATTTCTATTTTCTAATGACCATTTTAGAATAATGTTAAATGAGTTAGGATTTGCTTTGCCTAATATTTTTAGGGATTTTCTTGAATTAATTTTTGGCTATTGTTGCATTTCATTAAATATCTTATTTGTTCTCTGGGCAGTGTTGTGTATGTCATATCAGCTCCCATGTCCCCAATATTTGGGTTCCTGGTGGATAAAACAGGGAAGAACATCATCTGGGTTCTGTGTGCAGTAGTGACCACTCTTGTGTCCCACATGATGCTGGCCTTTACGATGTGGAACCCTTGGATTGCTATGGTAATTCCTGTGTTAACATGCTGGGGGTCAGGGCTCCAACAAGGACTCTGTCAAGCCCATGTCGGGAGGCACGCTCAGCAAACTCAGATGGCAGTGCCTGTGGCAGGGGGGAAACGATTTGATTTCAGTTTCTACAAAACAGTTATTGTTTAAAGGGTAATTATGAATTATTAATGTGTAAAGTATCTTTTAATTTCATTGGGCATATTTATTAATAACATGATAACCTCAATGCTGAAATAGAATTTGAAATTAAATAGCCTTATAAAAGCCAGAGTGCTTATAGTTCTATTGGTTTTTCTGAAATAAATGACTTAAAAGAAGTAATTCCATCATAGGTGGCAAAAAAATCTGTTGGCCCAGTATCCATTGTTTTGTCTTTGACTGTTCTAGTAGGTTTTTAAAAAGTGATAATGAATTTATCAAGTTTTTGTTGTTATTCTTCGGAATGTCATTTTTAAGACCATAGACTGAAGTGCTGCATTTCTTACCTGTTAATAAAGAAATATCTTGAACATGAATGTTTGTGTACTTGGTGAGAATTTCTGTAGAAATATTTCTATAGATACAGCACAGATTACTAGAAGTAGAAATGCTGTAGCAGAGGCTTTGTAAATTTAGCATCTTGGAAGATACTGTGAAACTTCAGTAATTTTCTACCCATTTATAACTTCACCAGTAACATACAAAGGTGTCTGTGTTTTAGTATCCTTTCCATTATTGGGTATTGGCATTATTTTAATCTTTGCCAATCTGGTAGGTATAAATGATACTTATTTAAATTGAAATCATAAGGTTTCTTTTTTAATGGAATAAAAGTCAGCATTAGAACATATTTTACAACCAGTGGTGGTGGTGTTTGGTTCTCTGCTGTGCTCTCCAATTGGGTGTTGACCCAGAGGCAGAATGATGGATTATTGGCATGATGTTGCTTTGATGACCTAATTTGTCATTCCTAGTAAATATTAGAAAACTAGCTTGCCTGAAATACTGGCAAGAACTTTTTCCAAATTAGTTTCGTTTTCATGCTTGGTCCTTGACTACATCCTAGGCTTCAGCCAGTTATATATGCATATAATATAACAAATGAAAATGATTAAGAGAGTGTGTATCTTGTCACTAGAGGGACACTATTAAAGAGGTCAAAGACTTTTTTATATTATTTGAATATGAGTTTTAGCCTAATCATAATAAAATTTGCTTGACTATTCATATATTATTAATAGCTAGTATGTCACTTTTGCTAATCTGAATCAAAGGAAAATCACCTTTTGATTAATATAAGACTTTTATGCCTTACTATATTGATTTCTGTAGTGTCTCCTGGGACTCTCCTATTCATTGCTTGCCTGTGCATTGTGGCCAATGGTGGCATTTGTAGTTCCTGAACATCAATTGGGAACTGCATATGGCTTGTAAGTATTTATGCTACACATCATATTTGTCACTCTCTGCTGTGTCAATTTAATTATCATATAAAACTCCAGATCTCCTGAATCTAGTCATCATCTGGCTTCTGGAGATGGAGATAACTGGAAAAATTGCTGGAGATAACTGGAAAAATTGCCAAATCTATTTAAAATACCGTTGTAGCAACAGAAAAACTCCAAGCCTCCAACAACAGAGCTGGGATAGGCTAACCCATAATAGGTACTTGCTGACATTACCATCCACCTGCTCTTTTATATGAGGGCTTCTTGGTGAGAAGTTGAGTGTCTTCTCTGGCCCAAAAAGGCAAAAGGGAGAAATCACACCCATAGTTGATGTTCCCATAGCCCTTTCCTTCATTCAGCAGGAAGGTGTTAAGTACATACTACACTTAATGAGACAAAATCCCTTACCTTTGGGCAGACACTCCAGTAGTGGAAATAGTCATGGGATGAAAAACAAAATCTAATCAAGTCATCCCTGGTTGAAAACATCTCTTAACACTAATAGTATGTGGTTTACAGATACTAATATTTATGGGGAAGTGTTAGTCTGTGTGTGAAGACTTTTGAAAATGAAATGTGTTTTTATATTTCTTAAATTGTAGCATGCAGTCCATTCAGAATCTTGGGTTGGCCATCATTTCCATCATTGCTGGCATGATATTGGATACTCGGGGATATTTGTTTTTAGAAGTTTTCTTCATTGCCTGTGTTTCTTGTGAGTACGCCATGTGGCAACATTTAGTTTCTTTTAATATGTAGCACAATATTCTATTCTCATTTTTACTTGTAGGTTTTTGTTATTGTTCTCTTTTTTCCCCTCTCTGAAACCAAATCCCTAAAGGCATGTCTCTCAGATTCCTGATTCTTAGCCTGTGTATCAGAGTTTCTCAGCTGGTGACTTTCTAGTTCTTTGAAGAGTCACAGGCATTTTTCAGGAGATTCCTATCCTTAAAGCCAATAGTGGAATCTGCTTCATATTCTGTTTTAAATGTTTATGGTTTTTAGAAAACATTTTTCCCCTTTATAGTGGAACACTTTGAAAAGAGTCCTGAGTATGTCCCTAGTGCCAATGGGTGGACATTGGTGTGATTTGGGTGTGAGTACTCAGGGTTATTTATTAGGCAGTTTTAGATGGCATTTATTTTTAGTTTGTTATTTAATTTTTACCTATAACAGTTCATTGGTTAAAAATAAGAGGCATTAGGAAACTTGAAAAGCTATGTCAGCATTTTTTCATAATAATCTTTACCATACACATAAATTGCATTTATCTAAAAAAATTGTCCCATAGCACATCAAGATGTCTTTTATACTTCAGTAACATGTGCTTAAGAACGGCAAACCACGGTGATGATTTTATGAAACTTTGTTTTTATTTACAGGGAATAAAGACTATATTTGAAGTGTAGTATTTGCAGATCATTGCTTATAAATAGCCTTGAGTGCATTTTATTATCTCATAATTTTAGAAACAAGCACATCGAATGTTAACAATATAGCCAATAAATCATTTGTTTTTAAAAAATGTGTCATGTAAGAATTTAAAACATTAGGTTGTGAAGTGTTTTTTGGTCTATTTTGATGCTGCAACATGTGGTTAAACTTCAGTCCAATTTGGGTCTCAAGCTAGATACTGTGCCATTTAAAAATGTTTTTGTACAGCCTGAGTCAGAGTGAGACCCCGTCTCTACTAAAAATAGAAAGAAATGATCTGACCAACTAAAAATATATATAGAAAAAATTAGCTGGGCATGGTGGTGCATGCCTGTAGTCCCAGCTACTCGGGAGGCTGAGACAGAAGGATTGCTTGAGCCCAGGAGTTTGAGGTTGCTGTGAGCTAGGCTGACGCCACGGCACTCTAGCCTGGGCAACAAAGGGAGACTCTGTCTCAAAAAAAAAAAAAAAAAAAAAAAAAAAGTTTTTGTTGCCATATTATTTTAAAGTAAATTAAATAGTGGGCCTCACTTGTTAAGGGAGGAAGCCAAGCACCTGACTTTTGAGGTCTTTACTGGGTGTGAGTTTCTGGGAGTCTAGTGACCATGTTTTAATGTTTGGTCATGTAATTTATAAAATGGACATGATGCTTTCAGACTTAAAACCCCCAAAGGACTCCTTCTGTTTGGCTCTTTCTAAAATGATAAACAGTCTGTGGCTGGGAGTTTTTGGTAAGTGCCAGGAAAGACCAGCACTGACAAGGGAGAGGAAAGAGGGGTAGGGATGGCCTGCAGGTGGGTCAGCTCCCTCTCCTCTAGGGGTCTCAGCTTCTCCCTGGCCCTGCCATCCCTGATCCCTGGCCAAAATGGTATCTAACTTATATTTAATGCTTTTGGAAAATAAAATAATGTGAAGAATAATTTTATTTTTAAATACCAGTTAATAAAGGTCTGAGCGTGTCTAAGCTTTACTTTGTAATTATGATTACAAAGGAATCATTGAAAAGAAATATATATTTTTTAAGGGCCCTGTGTTTTTTCACTCCTAGTGTCCCTTCTATCTGTGGTCTTACTCTATTTGGTGAATCGTGCCCGAGGTAAGTAGAGGTTCTGGTATTTTCTTCTCAGACACCCCTGGACCATTTTGTGGGGTCCCTGGAATGTCTGCCTCTTTGGGAGCCAATGCGTTAGTTCATGTAATAATGGCTTTCTGTTCATAGTGGTAGAAACATTTAATTATGCAATATATAATTATATATTCCGAACCTTCTCATTTATTAAAATTGCTGTCATGTTTTTTTTATCTGCTAGCTAGAGCAGTTTAAATTTTATAGTATAAAATTTTAGATGTCATTTTTATTATATATTGGCGGAAAGAAATATGGTATTTTAAAAATAACCTAAAGCCCCTCCTGTGTTATTGTCTTGTATTTTTAAAAAATAAGAAGCAAATTTATAGCTGTAATTTGCATTTTAAGATTGAAAGTAGTTAGTTTAGAATTAGAAATTACAAAATTTTTTTTGCTAAGTTGTACTATATGCATTAGTGCTTTGTTTGTCATTCTTTATAAGATTTTTATGTTACCCTTAATAACTTTTCTAACTGCTTACTCCTAAAGGGTGTTATATACTTGGCAAAATATAATATACATGTTATTCAAATAACTTCAGGTCATTTACTCTAATTTCTCTTAATTTTCACTATTAATAAATATTAATACAATGTCCTAATTAACAAAACCTGAAGTAACACTAAGTCCAAACTGAAAAAAAAGAAAGCTAAAATTAAGGGGTAATTATTTGTATCATACAAGGATTCTGTTTTTTCCTCTTGGGAAGGTTCCAGTGAATAAGCTTTTTTCCCTCATCTTCTGTAGCTCTTTCTATTACTTAAAGTGTATTTATGCAAATGCTTGCATGTGTGTGTATGGTTGAATTTTACTTACTTTAATATTTATATTGAAAAGATTCTATGTTTATTGTGTTTTAGGTGGGAACCTAAATTATTCTGCAAGACAAAGAGAAGAAATAAAACTTTCCCATACTGAGTAAGTATTTAAGGGAGAAAATTGCCAAATTTTGAAAATCTTAAATATTACTATTTTATTTTAAGGGTTTTGGTTTTGAACTTTTAAGAGATTGGTCTTTTTCTTGAGTTTTGAGAGCTAACGATTATGTCTGGAACTATTATAACAAAATTCTTTTTTGTTTCAGAAAACTTAAAAAATGGATATCAGGGCCTAAAATTAAGTAAAAAATAATAATTGGGCTTAAATTGCCTTCTGAGAGAGAGAGAGAAATATCTATAGTACTTGCAATTTATTGGAGGAAAGGCCTTTGTCCCAAGTTTCTGGGATGGACTTATCCTTCCATTCTCTCAGACATTTTCCTTTTCTTAAGTACTTGTGAGATTCTCATCTCCTGGTACCATCATACTATTCTGTGTTCTTTGACTCATTTAGAACAGATTAAAGTATATAGTATGGGGTTTAAGTTAAATTAATTTTTTCTGTAACTATATACTAAAGCATAATGGTGATTCTATTTCCTGTTATTTCTAATTTCTTTAGACTTTGAATTTTTTATTTTTAAAAAGATTTATTTGAAAATATATATACCATGTGATTAGGTTTCGTGACTTTTGACTAAGTTAAAGTGTGGTAGAATAGGCTGTGTTTTGGGGGGTAGGGGTGATTTTGATCATATCAGTTTCACTTCAATGTAGTAATTCCACTTCTAGAAATATATCTTAAGAAAATAATTGGAAGTTTTTTGAGTTTTAACTATCTTTATGACAGTCTTGTTTATTATGTTAAAAAATTAGAAACAACATAAATGTCCCAAAGTAGGGAAAGTGGTTAAATATATTTTGACACACCTGTATGATGTGCTATTAAAAGTGTGTTTTAGAGGGATTTTTAATGTCACAGATACTTAACATGCCATATGTTAAATAAATAAAAGATAAAAATGTAAATATCCTAATTTTATTCAAGAAAAATTGTGCTGGTGTGTGCATGTCTTAAACCCAAGTACTTGTGTATTATGGAAAAAAATACTGAAAGAAATAATCCCAAAATATTAACAGTTCCATCTGAATGGCAGGGTTATGAGGATATTTTTTGCTATTCCATATTTTTCAAATTTTGTACATTGATCTGTTACTCTTACAATCAAGAAGAGTGAAAAAATTATCCAGAAAAATTTTAATATTTGATACTACATGTCATATAATGCTTATGGTTTTCATTTTGTAAGCCAGATGGAGCTTCATGTTTTTTTCTTCCTCTTTTTGATAATGTATTGCATTATGTTTTGCAGATGAGGCGTTTAAATGACTGTGTCATGAGAATGGGCTGCACACATCACTGGTTTGACAACCTCCATTTTTTTTTTTATTTAGAGTTTAGTCATTAGGAAAAATAATGGACTGGAAAGTTGTATTTGAGATATACCTATTCCAAAGTGTATTTGTGAGGCCTATTTTAGCCTATGTCTTTTGTGTGTTGCTGAAGAATTCTACTTTAGAATAGGCCAGTCAACAATGAGAGGTTAAGAAAATTGCTCTGGAACATCCAAGTGAACTGAAGAGGAACAGTATAACATGGAAAACATTGGATCTTCTGTTGAGATAATTTTCACAAAGTATATCTTAGGGATATGGCCTTTTCTTTATCTTATAGCAGAAGAAAAAACTAGGGGAATAGAAGGGCTGTTTTACACAGAATGAACAATGGCATTGTAATAGGCATTCCCTGTTGTGATAGGGATATTTGTACGAAGTCTGTTCATATTCATGACTAGCAGATTGTGCTTCTTTCTCTGTAGTTATGAGGGTTGCTGAACAAGTGACCCTTTTGAGTTTCTTACCTCTCTGCTACTGAGGATCCTAATCATGTAGTGACATAATTTTGTAGTACAAACTTTCTGTACAGTTTTTTATGGTCTAAGCAATAACTTTAAAAAAATACCCTTAAAATTATGATAATTTCCTATTTACATGGATAAATAAAATCACGGGGCCAGGCCTGGTGGCTTACACCTATAGTCCCAGCTTTATGGGAAGCTGGGGCAGGAAGATTGCTTGAGCCTAGGAATTTGAGGTTGCAGTGAGCTATTATTGCGCCACTGCACTCCAGCCCAGGCAACAGAGCAAGCAAGACCTCTGTCTCAAAAACAAAACAAAACAACAAAAAAACCAACTTTGGATTTTTAAAAAAATATTAAAACACTGATTTTAAATTTAATTCATGTAGGCCGGGCGCGGTGGCTCACGCCTGTAATCCTAGCACTCTGGGAGGCCGAGGCGGGTGGATCGCTCGAGGTCAGGAGTTCGAGACCAGCCTGAGCAAGAGTGAGACCCCGTCTCTACTAAAAAATAGAAAGAAATTATATGGACAACTAAAATATATATATACAAAAAAATTAGCCGGGCATGGTGGCTCATGCCTGTAGTCCCAGCTACTCGGGAGGCTGAGGCAGTAGGATCGCTTAAGCCCAGGAGTTTGAGGTTGCTGTGAGCTAGGCTGACGCCACGGCACTCACTCTAGCCCGGGCAACAGAGTGAGACTCTGTCTCAAAAAAAAAAAAAAAAAAAAAAATTCATGTGGAAGATTATCTAGAAGAAAACCCAAGTTGGAATAAGGAAAACTTGCCTAATTACAGTCATTGAAAGATTATGGGAATAGATTTTTCTCCAGAGTAGGCATTTAAGTAACATTTGTGTTTTTTGAATTAAATAAAATATGAATATGAAACTTCGCTGACAAACCTTAAACACTTTTCAGTGGACTCAGCCTTAGCATATTATTTATTAAAGTCAAGGAATTTTTTATGTGTTTTGCTTTCTATGGGCATGCAGATATTTTGGACAGCAAATATTAAACCAATGAATTTAGCCAATTGTATTGTTTAAAGTATATGGCATAACATTGTGTGCTTAAAAATTCTGGAACAGGTTGAAAATGCATTCCACATGCAGGGTAACTTCATTTACATCCATTTTTGTGATTTACAGTTTATTGTGTCATTATTCAGTTGTTAGTTCTTCAGGCTTTGACTGCCAGGTGACTGTTCTAGCACATGGCTATTGAATGTTGATCTGACCAGCGAGGGAGAGTGCAGGAAGTCCGCACTGCAGCCCGTCTCAGGAGCTTTGTTCAAACTGTTCCCTTTGCCTAGAGTGTTTTCTCCATGGCTCTCTACAACCAGGTTTCACCTGATTTATTAAATACAACAGAAAAAGTTAGTGTCTATCCCAGAACCATTTTTCCTCATGGAAACTCTTCCAGATCCTTCAGACTATATCAGATTCTTCTAACATTCCCTTGAGCTTGTACTTTTTCTTCTTGGCTTACCTCAACTTGTAATGAAGATTTCGTGATGGTGTGGGTGTGGGTATCTGTCTCTTCCTTAGATTGTAAGCTCTGTGAGGGCAAGGACTATGTCTGTTTTGTTAATGATGATTGTATACATAGTGCCTAGTAAAAAGTAGGCACAAAATAAATATTTTTTGAACTGTACATAAATAAAAAGAGTAAATTGAAAAAAACTTTTTGGAGGGTAAATTGTCAGTATGAATAAAAAGACCTAAAAGAGGGATGGTGGTGGGCTGTGTGCCTTTTGGCTTAGCCATTCCATTTTTAATAATTTGTCCTGAGGAAACCATCAGATGGAATACACATAAATATATTTTAAGGCATATATATTTGCCAGTTTTTATAATAGCCTAAAATAGGAAACCATTCAAATTTATAAGACTAGGAGATTTGTTAAGTACCTCATATCACATGCTTAAAGTGAAATATTATGTAGTCATTTAATGGTTTTGTTAGAGAACATACTGACATGGAATAATGATATTGATAGCATTTTTATTTGGAAGATTCACACTGCTGCCATTTTTTGTAAAAAGCAAACACAAACGCATGAACGATATATAGCAGTGTCTCTGAGTAATGACTTTCTTTTGACTTATTTATATTTTTAAATTTTTCCAAAATGAATATTGTGTAATAAAATTTTTAAAAATTCACAAAAGACAATGCAAGTTTAAGTGCTACTGTTTGAAAAAGGGTAGTGTTAAGGGAGGAAACTAACAGGTAGTATTTTCCAAAGAACTTTGAGGATATGGGTGAGAGTTAAACAGGGCCATGAGTTAGAAATTGAATTTGCATTGACAGAAAGAAAATTGCACATAAAGAGAATTGTTGGAGACAAAACAGAAGGGAGAATGGGTTAAAGCTGTGGTCCCCAACCCCACAGGCTGCGGACTGGTACCAGTCTGTGGTCTGTTAGCAACTGGGCAGCACAGCAGGAGGTAAAGGAGTGGGCAAGCGAGTGACACTTCATCTGAATTTATAGCTGCTCCCCGATGCTTGCATCACTGCATAAACTCCTCTTCCTGTCAGATCAGCAGCAGCATTAGAGTCTCATAGGAGCACCAACCTTAGGGCAAACTGCGAATGTGAGGGATCTGGGTTGTGCGCTCCTTATGAGAATCTAATGCCTGGTGATCTGAGGTAGAGCTGAGGCAGTGATGCTAGCACTGGGGAGCGGCTGTAAATACAAATTATCATTAGCAGAGAGGTTTGACTGCACCATAAAGGTTTTGCACTTGAATCATTCCAAAACCATCCGTGGAAAAATTGTCCTCCATGAAAACGGCCCCTGGTGCCAAAAAGGTCCAGGACTACTGTGTTAAAAGGATAAATGAATTAATGCATTTGTTTTTTGGTCCTAGTGTTAAGTGGTAGCTAAAAACAGCTCCAACCTTTTCTGTAAGCTGTTTACGAATTCTGGAATGCCTCAACTTCAGCCTTATACCCCTTGGCTTCTTCCATTTGAGTGTCTTGAATACCCCCATGGGGGTTGGGGGTGTAGGCTTTGAGCAGTAATTTGCTGCTGAGAGGTTGATGGGGAAAGTTCAAGGTTTGTAGGAAAAACTGAAAACTTGTCATCATGCAGGCCAGATAGCCAAACTTACTATAAACTTACTAGCATTTATTTCCCTCGGGTGTATTTGTGTACATGGTCATATACTCCTTTGCACATGTCTTCTCTTTGGTGGGTCTTTTTTAGTCGCACATCTTGGCAGCTGCCCTGCCTAATCTACTTTATTCCTGAAATGATTGTTTCCCCCATAGATGTGACCACAAATCAGTTGTGTAATGAAAATCAGTGTACCTACAGGGCATTTCATTTGGGATTACCATGTACTTGTGGAAGTTTGTCATTCTCTCTTTTTGAAGAGGGTCACCTTTGGTACATGTCTCCCAAGTGTTACTAAGTATGTAGCAGCTTCCTGTGCTTCCACTTCCTTATTAGCAAAATAGAGCATCAGTAGAGTTCCTTCTAGCACTCTCATTCTTAATTTATGAAACATAAGGATACAGTTAATTACCATATGTTAGACATATATTCATTGATGGATGACCTAAAACATTGTTTGCAAACATGTCTTTCCATACCTTGTGTTTAGTTGATGAATTGGGCAAGCTGGGCCCTCAAGATTTCATTCACATTCCTTTGGGCACTCTGGCAAATAAATGGAGGACCCCAGAGAGGCAACAGGGTGTACCCTGGAATTTCTAGGATACAATGGGTTGTTCCTAAACAGCTGAAAGTGTGGGCTAATGACACTTTCAAGCTTCTTGCAAGACTTGTCCCCCCCGCCTCCCCCCCATGTTGAGGCTTGTACAGTTTTCCAAGGAAAATCTGTGATTATGTTCAGGTAGTCTTTAACCTTTCAAAGTGGACCCTATCTGCCCTGGGGAAGAGGTAAAAAAAAGTTTCAGGACAAAAGGGAAATCCCTCATTCCTCAGCCAAGTAGAGCCCAGATTTCACAGGGTAAAGTGGATGAGAGATGGACAGTGGGTGGAGCGAGGTGGGAGGAGGATGAGAGGGAGGCTGGGCGTGAGCTGGCAGTAACAGGGCTCAAGAGCTGGGATGAGAAAATCCACTGGAGGGAGAACAGGGCCCCAAGTTAGCAGCAAGAAGCCTGGCCAGGGACATGGAGGTAGTGGGAAAGTGGGCCTGGAAACAGGTCCTCTCTGGACTTTAGAGTCATTGCCCATGGAATGGAGTGAGAGTGTTGGAGGAAAGATGAGCCTCTTTGGGTTCTAATGGGTCCATGGAGGTGGAGTCCAGGCTTGGTGGATGAGAAAGTGCAGGGAATGGGCCTAAGAGGACAATCATGTTTAATGGACATTTTTAAATGTTTTGTATGACTTTAACTTTTTTTCACAATTATATGAATTATAGTAGATAAAGATTTATGTTATGACACCACAATCAGGATGCAGGACAAAGAGTTTCTGAATGAATATTTCAAAGGAAAAATACTATAATAGTCTTTGTTTGTTTGTTTGTTTTTTGTAGAGGAGTCTGACTATATCTTTTTAAGATAACATATGTGTGTTCCCTTCATGTGGAAATATTTGAGTTGTCTTAGAAAGTTTTCATTTATATTCTAGCACTTAGATTTTTAAAAATGCTTTTGTAGCCTAATGGCTAAGTACATGATCATACTACTTAATATGTCATATTTTATAGACTCCAATTTGTCACCTTTTAACATCTCTGAAATTGGGATGTGTCTTATCTTTGATAAGCATCTTATGATTCGAAGAAACTTAGTAGCAGAAAACCAAGCATGATGCTTGTAACCATGCAGTGTTGCTTGCTGTTGTAAGATATGCATGGGCTTCTGTGTCATAATGAATTTCTGGCATCTTTGCTGGAGCTCTTTACTGGAGCTGATGATTCAGAGATGTGGGAAATGAGCACCTTGCTCAAGGGTCACATTGATGAGTAGGGGAATGGGTGCGGGGTCAGTGATTCGGTGACTGTGATACAGTGTGATGAGGGCTGTCAGAGCAATGACTAGGGACATCACGAGGGTCAGAGAACCTAGGATGCTTCTAAGATTCCCAGAGGGGAGGGTCTTTGATCTACATTATAAAAGGTGAGTAGGATGGTTCACCTAAGCAATGAAGGAGCAGAGTGAGAGGAAGGCGGAAAAGAGGTCCCAGAGCTAATCCTGAGAGGGCCTTGTTGATGGAAATGGAGTGAAAGTGGCACTTGGGTAGTTTAGGTTGAAAGCTTTTGTACAAGGCAGATCACTGAAGGTTTCTTCCATGTTCAGGATGTGATTTTAATCTTTTGGAAGATTTTTATGCTGGAGTTGTCAAGATAGGATTTGCATTTTAGAAAATTGACCCTTGATACAGTAGGAAGGGAATGAATTGGGGATTGAGGGGAACAAATATGGAGGCAGGAGAATGGTTGATAGGTTCGAGTAGTGAAGCTGGAGCAAGATGATGGGACTTGAACTAAGGCAGTGGCCATGCAGATGGAAAGGAAGGACGGGTGGCTTACAGAGGTGGTCATTTACTGGACGTGAGTGGGGGACAGAATTAAGGACAACTCCCAGATTCCTGGCTTGGGTGAACAGTGGTGCCATTTCACCATCAAGACCACAGATGAGGAGGTGCAGGTTTGGGAGGAAAATGAGTTCAGTTTCAGCATTGTGGAGTTTGCAGTGCCCAAGAGATTTGCATGGATATGGAACTGGGTTCAAAATGAGAGACGATTGCTCTGGAGGGAGGTCTGGGAGCCATCAGTGGAGCCATCAGGGTGTTGGTGAAATCGTCCAGTAAGAGTGTGGGATGAGCAGAGGGACAGGGACAGAGTCCTGGAACACGTCCACTCTCACCTGCAGACTGGATGCAGGGAGAGGTGCAACTGATGGATGCAAAGGGGAGTTTAAGAAGGGAGTAGGCGAGGGTGACAGATGCCATGAGAGGTCAAGTGGATAGGGGCAGACCGTGTCCCTTCAGCTTGTAGCTGGCACGTCATTGGTGTGTTGCTGAGAGCAATTTCAGTGGGATGGGATGGTGGGCTAGTCAGCAGCCAGGGCGCAATGATTTGGAGTATGAATTCAAGGTAGAAATTGCATTAAAAAGTGTAGCCTACCCTTGCAGGAAACTAGGCTATAAAAGAAGAGAGAGCATAAGGAGTCCTCGGTGGCTGCTTCTTGATTGTCGGGTTAATGCTTTATAAAAGTCTCTTTGTTAATGTGTTTTTCTACTTGCAGAGTGGAACATTCTCCGACTCTGCGATTCTTTAATTTTCTTGAAGTGGCATTTTTTGCTTTTTGTTCATGATTTAACCACTATAAAAATGCCCAGCTACAGCTTTCTGCAAGAACATAACTTCTGCTTCTTATTATGGAATTCTTCTTGAAGCCATTACCTGTGAAGTTGTTTGATACGTTAAAAAAAAAAACCCTCAGAAAACCAAAAAGTTTTGAAATAGAAATACTAAAGAGGTTTAACTTATTTATAAGAAAATAAAAGATAATGAGAACACATAACTTTATAAGCTCAGGTAATGTTTAATTGAAAGCAGTTTGGTGAAAACTTTCCCCTTTTATTGCCTTTGAAATATGAGCTAAAAAGAAAAAGTGAGAATTCTAGCAGGTTGTGTGTGTCCTGGAATTGCTTGGAATTGGAGTTGGTGGATGTTAGAACAAATAAATCCCAAACAGCTTGTGATTTAGTTTTATAGGCACACATTCATAAATTGGATTTAGCAGTACTTCCAGAAAAGCATGCACAGGAGAAGCATTTGCTGTATATTCCTTTATTCCACAAAGATTTAGTGAGCACCCGTATGCTCAAGCCTCTGCTAGATCCTGGTCGGGGTGGGGAGATTAGAAGACTTAAATAATGCCCCTCATACTTGGTGGGGGGGGGATATGCTTTAAGAGAGGTGTGGATGATGGTTCAGAGAAGGGAGAGGGCCTTCTGATGGGTGATCAGGGGAGGCTTCTTGGAAGAGGTGGCATTTGAGCTTTTACTGAGAAACAACTGTCTGTTCTCTTTGACTAGGCTATTTCATATGACACCCTTGACTATCTTTCTTGGAACTGTTCACTCATTTGTTTTTTTTTTTTTTTTAATTTCATCTTATTGTTATGGGGGATACAGAATTGCAGGTTACATACGTTGCCCATGTACCGCCTTTCCCCCCAAGTCAGAGCTCCAGGCGTGTCTGTTCCCCAGATAGTGCGCGTTGCACCCATCATGTAGGTATATATCCCTCCCTTCCCCACCCCCCCTTCCCGAGTCTGCACCTTCAAGCGTTACCATTCCCCAAACGGTGCGCAATGCACTCATTGTGTAGGCATACCCCCATCCCCTCCCCCACCCCCCACCTCAGTCTGATATCCGATTGGTGTCATTCCCAGATGTGTATTTAGGTGATGATCAGGGAAACCAATTTTCTGGGAGTACATGTGATGCTTGTTTTTCCATTCTTGGGATACTTCACTTAATATAATGGGTTCCAACTCTCTCCAGGAGAACCATAGAGATGTCATATCTTCATTATTTCTTATAGCTGAGTAATATTCCATGGTATACATATACCACAGCTTACTAATCCAATCATGTATTGATGGGCATTTGGGTTGTTTCCACATCTTTGCTATTGTGAATTGTGCTGCTATAAACATTCGGGTACATGTGTCTTTGTTACAGAATGACCTTTTTTCCTTTGGGTATATGCCCAATAATGGGATTGCTGGATCGAATGGCAGGTCTACTTGAATCTGTTTAAGATACCTCCATAATGCTTTCCACAGGGGTTGCACTAGTTTGCAGTCCCACCAGCAGTGTATGAGTGTTCCTGTCTCTCCACATCCACGACAACATGTTCACTCATTTGTTTTTCCCATGATCTGTCATCTAAGAGCAACTCCTATCCCTCTACTCTCTATCCGCACTTCCTGTGATTTCTGTATGTCGTCTGTTCTTCACTTCTCCCTCAGAGATCTCATTCACAGATACAGCGTTGAGTATTCGCCCACTCAGGTAACTCCAAATGCAGAGTTTCAGCCTAAGCTGTCTCTGAGCCTCCATCCTGCATTTCCAAACTGAGGTCTCACTGCCGGCTCACGTGTAACTTGTGCACAGTTCTCTCCCTCCCTCCCTCCTTCTCTTGCTCCTTTTCTCCCTTCCACACCCTCTGATGCTCTATTTTGTGCTAGGTGCTAGTTTATCATTCTTCTGATTCCTCAGTCTTTGTTTCATTTCATAACAAAAAAGACCACCTCTTTTATTATGTCTCCCTATCAGTCAAGTCTAAATAGTAATTTTATTTCTGTTCATTCTTTCCAAGATGTTTTAAAATTTTAGTTCTCCTCATGCCACCTTACTTCTGACCATTACCTGTGTGCTTGGATCACTGCAGTGGTCTGAATATCAGTCATCTTCCTCTTTGTGATTAACATCGCCTTTGCTTATTGCCTACCATATTCAGAATGTCAGTAGGATGCCATATTCTATAGGTTGAAAAATGGAGTCATGAGGGAAATAAAGCAGACCTGCAATGGTAAAGAAGCCCACATCAACTCCAAAGGGATAGGCCCTGGGTGAGTCAGTGTAGAGCAAGATTAGAGGCAGCTGGAGGAGGCAGACCCCAAGGCCCGTGGCAGATGAGTGCATAGGTGATTGGAGAAGGTTTGCTGGGGGCTGGAGTGGTAGCTGGTCGGCCGTGGCAAACGTGTGATGAAGGGTGGGGCTCCAAGTGGGGTGGTAGGAGAGCTGTGAGTTGAAAAGCTCAGCTGGGACTAGACTGTGATGGGGCTAGGGTCACAGCATGACGGATCTGGGCTTTATCCTGTAGAAGTGAGGATGTAGGGAAGGAGCAGACAATTGGGGAAGGTGTGATGTATAGAAAATACTGTTTTAAAGAAAATCTGGGCCAGGCGCGGTGGCTCACGCCTGTAATCTTAGCACTCTGGGAGGCCGAGGTGGGTGGATCGTTTGAGCTCAGGAGTTCGAGACCAGCCTGAGCAAGAGCGAGACCCCATCTCTACTAAAAATAGAAAGAAATTATATGGACAGCTAAAAATATATATAGAAAAAATTAGCCGGGCATGGTGGCGCATGCCTGTAGTCCCAGCTACTCGGGAGGCTGAGGCAAGAGGATCGCTTGAGCCCAGGAGTTTGAGGTTGCTGTGAGCTAGGCTGACGCCACGGCACTCACTCTAGCCCGGGCAACAGAGTGAGACTCTGTCTCAAAAAAAAAAAATCTGGAGGTGCTGTTGAAGGGAAGGAGGGCCAATTAGGACACCTTGCAGGAGTCTAGCTATGATATTTTTATTTCTTTTCTCTAATTCACTCAAAACATGGGGACTGCTGGATTAAGTTTCTAAATCTCAACTATGATGACACTGCACTTCTGCTCAAATGCTGTTGGTGGTTCCCCTGCCCTGAAAAGTGGTTCTTTTGCTGGCTTTAGGGGGACTTTGTAATGACAGTTCTGCCTGCCCTTTCAGCATTGTCCCCAACTCCTCCAATCAGGAACCCACCATTGACTCTCACACAAATTAAATTTACTCACAATGATCCCTTTTTCCATTTTATCTACTGTTTTGGAAATTCTTCTGGTTGAAATTTTACCCAGCCAACAGCAAACTCATAAGACCCTTCATGGCCCTCTCAGCCTGCGTGCTCTCACCCTGCTTTGAAACCTCTCTAACGCTTACTGACTGTATTGTTCATTTTGATAAGCAACAACTGACATCATTTCTTCTGTAGCTGCTTAAAATGTTAGTTAGCCCTCATATTGTTGTTTGTATGTTTTTATATTTTGTTTCTCCAACAGTTTATAATCTCCATAAAGGCTGGGACTTTTTTTTGACTCTTTTGTAAGTGGCTATAATCATCATATTTTCAGCCAGTATAGCCCTAATCATGGTGTTTTGAACATGATATTTGCTGACCTTTAGTTTTGTTTTAACCTGTCCGAACAGCAAGGAAGATTACTGTAATATTCTCAGGACCCAGGGGGATAACAAATTTGAGGATCCCACTTTCCCAGAGTGGTGGGCATTGAATGAGTAGATTCAGAAAGAACTTTCTGTTTTCTTCCCCTGGTTTTCATATCCCCTTCTATCAGTGGGTTTTCGCTAATCACAAGGAAAGTGAGGAATATCCTCTTGATGTAGGTTGAACAGTGAACTTCCAGCTCCACATGCAATGAGGCCCTTTTCCCAAAGGGAATAGTTTAGTTTGATCCTAGTATCTTGAGATAACTGTCCCTGAAAACCCAGGATATGATGTCAACTAAGCTAAGCTTTTTGACCCCAACTTTCCACAAATAAGTTAAAAATGGATATTTATACTTTGCTGTTAAGTAGGTTAAAAAACTGCAGAAGCAAAGTTAGACTTATATGGATCAGAGAAATAATTGCAAGCGCATAGGTTAACCAAGACTTAAAGGCGGGAAAACTTTGGCCAGGAGTTTAATGTACTTTCCTCTTAGATAAAAGTGATGCATCCTGAGGATTCTAGATTAGTTTTCTTCCCACCTGCAAGGCTGACAGGCTGTGGATATTAGAGGTCACGGCTTAGTGCGATGTGGAATGGCTCCAAGCTTTTACTGGGGGAGCCTGGCACACCAGTTCTCCAGTAATGTGAAACCGTATCCATTTGTTAGGGTGATAATAGGGGTTGTAAGTTAGCTTAAACTTACCTATATGTTATGCAAAGAAAGGGGCAGAAATTAATTATATAAGCAAGAGAACTGAATGTTCAAAAGAACAAACAAATTTAAGCTCTCTCAGCTCCTGTAGAAATATTTATGTGGCAACAGCTGACCTGTTAATTAGAAACATCCTTACCTATTCATTAAACCACTTATCCTGAGGATTCTGCTAAGCAACACTTAGTCTAGTTCTAATTACTATGTGGCCTCAAAAGCAATAAACTATACTTTTAGAATAAAATTTTATCATTTAGACATAGACATGGTTACTCAGACACTTCCCTTAATTACAGTGGGATAGTAAGGAAGGGTTACACCTGGTTCTTATAAAAAGGATGCGGCTTCTCTTCATAGGGAGATTATGATGAATTATTAGATAATGTACGTATAGATCTGAGAAAACCTTGGCAGTCTTACTGTTTAAATATTAGAGGTTTTTTCTTTTAAAGGTTATCTTTTTGGATTACCTTGGATCTTTAATTTTTTTAAATTATCTTTTAGGGAAAGAGCATCATTATGACTTAAGTCAGTGGTAAAGATTATTTTGGTCATAAACTGAGACATCATGTTTAAATAAAAATAAAGTGAATCATTTTTCATGCAGCCACTTTCCTCTGTATCTCTCACTTTATCCCACAGAGATTTTCCTATCAAGAACACTGGTTAAGAAATGTAGTAAAAGATCACATGAGGTGTACCCAGGAGTCTACAGATAATAGCAGCTATGTAAACAAGCAAACTGCCCTAAAATGGCAAGCTGGCACTGTCACGGGAACTCAGCTGCCTCTTGACTGGCGTCTGGATAGGGCCGTACCCTTCAAGCTTAGAGCACTCACGTCAGAGGCCGCTGCCTGGGTTCAAAGCCTCTTCTCAACACCATGATCTGGGCATTCTCATGCTAGGTGAGCTTGGACAAGTTACTTAAAGCTCTGTGTGTCAGTTTCCTTCTCTGTAAATGGGAGTAACAATAGCCCCCACCTCCAAGTGCTGTTGCGAGGATTAAATGACTTGCTCCATGTAAGTACTCTTACATAGTAAGGGCTTCGTTTACTCATTTATGTATTCGCTCACTCAGCACCTACCTATTGAGCACTACTATGTGCCGCGCCCTGCTGCAGAGGCTGGTATTTGGGGTTCAGCAGTTAGACGAGGTCCCTGTTGTATTGGAGCCTGTATTCCCGTGGGAAGAGACAGATCATAAATAAGTAAACGAATCAACAAGTCGAGATAGTAATAAATGTTACAAAGACAATACATAGGGAAGTAAAAGAGTGATTGGGTTATGGAGAGATAGGTCAGCATTAGCTAGGGTGGCAGGAGAGGCTTCTGAGCAGGTGACATTTGCGCTGAGAACTGGATGACAAGAGATCAATGTTAGCTCTCATGAAAATAAGAAAGTTTTCCTTTGTGTTGGTGGCTTTCTCCATATTCTTATTTTAAACTCTATTAACATCAATATAGAATTCTTTCCAGCAGGATGCTTTTAAGAGGTCTTGGGCTCCCCTCCCACTAGCACTCATATGTGTTCAAACAAGTCATTGTCAATGTCATTGGAACTCATTTTCCCCAAGTTCACCTTGGCAGTATCCAAATCTGCCCACCCCTGGGTGTCTCCCCCTTGGCTCCAGCTGGGTGCTCACCCACCTTGTTCTGCCTCCATTTCTGGAAGAGCCTGATTCTGTTGTTGCCCCCTGACAGGAAGTACAGGACGGGGTTGAGGCAGCTGCTCACGCTGGCTAGAGGCCTCCATGTCTTATAGGCCACATCTGCTGTCATCAAGAGCTGGCAGTCCTGAGAAGGCAGGAAGCGGATGGTGAGGTAGAAGGAGCGGGCGACATGGAAGGGCACAAAACAGAGGGTGAAGAGGCCGCACACCAGCAGGATGGTCCGGATGGACTTGGCTCGGGCCGCACTGCCTGCCCTCGTGAGGGTCTCCTGTGGCTTGTTCAGGCTCCTGACCATCAGCGAGTAGCACACCAGAATGACCACAGAGGGAACGACAAAGCCAGTCAGTGTCAGGACCATGCCGTAGACAAAAAACTGATCGAAATTCTCCGGGCTGCTCATGTCGTAGCAGACCATCTGGCCGTCGATGTTGTCTGTGTGGGAGAAGGCCAGTGTGGGCAGCAGCTGCAGGACCACCAGAGCCCAGGTGGCGGTGGCGCCCAGGCGGGCGTGCCTGCGGGTGCGGTAGGGCAGCGAGCGCAGTGGGTGGCACACGCCTAGGAAGCGGTGCACAGAGATGCAGGTCAGCAGCAGGATGCTGCAGTAGAGGTTGGTGTAGAACAGGAAGCGCACCAGCCTGCAGACCAGCCCCCCGAAGGGCCACGTGTCACCCAGGGAGTAGGTGATGATGAGGAAGGGCAGTGTCAGCAGGTAAAGCAGGTCGGCCACCATCAGGTTTACCACATAGATGGTGGCACAGCTCCAGGGCTTGGTTTGGCGCCAGGAGATCCACAAGACAGTGCCATTCAGGGGCAGCCCTAGGACGAAGATGATACTGTAGGTCAGGGAGAGGTAGGTTTGCTTGTACTTCTCTGAGAACTGGCAGTGACCTTGCTCGTTTGAAGTGTTCGTGTCCAGCTTCTCCATCTCCTCCATCGTGTCCAGCTTCTCCATCTCCACCGCTTCCTAGGTGCAGAGCTCTGTCACGGCTCTGGCTTCTGCTTCCCTGGGAGAAAACCAAATGGACAGCATAGCATCATGACCTCAGCCATGTCAGTCTCTGCCTTGACCTGGCATTCAACTCTGTGCTCACAAAGTCTAGTCAGAGTCCTTGTTTGAGAAAGACCAGCCCAAGAAGAAGAAGAAGGAAAAAAGAGTTAAACCCAAGGGCAAAAGAGTCTTCAAAAGCAAGGCTTCTACCAGCCTGAGCAAGAGCGAGACCCCATCTCGACTAAAAATAGAAAGAAATTATCTGGCCAACTAAAAATACTTATAGAAAAAATTAGCCAGGCGTGGTGGCACATGCCTGTAGTCCCAGCTACTCAGGAGGCTGAGGCAGAGGGATTGCTTGAGCCCAGGAGTTTGAGGTTGCTGTAAGCTAGGCTGACACCAGGCACTCTAGCCCAGGCAACAGAGCGAGACTCTGTCTCAAAAAAAAAAAAAAAAAAAAAAAAGCAAGCAAGGCTTCTAGACTTACCAGGTCCCAAGGGCTGGCTTACACTGACTTGTATGCTCTGTTCTAGGCTGTGTGGTGATAGGAATGGTGGGGAATGGCACTGTCATTTAAATAGGGTACACAGAGCTTCCAGACCTGTGGCTCCTCTTGCTAGAATCCTTTGCATAGAGTCAGGAAATCTCCAAGGGGAAATACTCCAGTTGGAGAAGCTGCAGTATTCCCAGGGGGCAATACTGCCCACAATCTGGTCTTAACCACACAGTCCTATTCCACATTGTGGAATAGAAAGTGATCCTTCTGGATTAGTTAGAGAGGATTAGGGAAAGCACAGGTTTTGACTACAGGCTCTGCTGGAGGATTTTGATTTGTATCTCTTTCAGGATTTATTACCTGTGTATTTGAATACTGAGGCTGATTTGCTTATTAACCATCTCAGCATCCCAAGCGTCTAAGAAAACAAATCTGAGCCATGAAGCCAGGTGCAGCTTCTTCCTTATTCCTGTCCCTGCTGACAAAGCGGATCCAACAGTGGGCCCACGTAGCTAAGGAAGCTGTGCGTGGAGCCTGAAGGTTTCTGTCATGTTCGGGGTCAGTGTGTTGGTCAGCCAATCAGCATGGAGCTCTCAGGAACTGAAAAGTTTAATTCTAGGGCTTAACATTAGAGACTTAACATTTAGAAAGACAGGTTTAAAACGAGGGAAGAAGGAAAAGCATAAGGTAATTAGGGAGTAAATTGACTGTTGATTGTAAACTATGATATTAATTTATAGAGTTTTATTCACAAGAAAAGTTAACAGGGACTTCATTCACTCTGCCAACCAACAAACCTTTATTGAGCATTTACTGAGCCTGGCACTGGGGCTACAAAGATGACTAAGGCACAGTCCTTGCTCTCCAGGATTCCACAGTCTTCTCAGTCTGGTGGGGAAGACAGAAATGGATACAGATAATTGTAACATGATGTGGAAAATTGTCAACAAAATGCTGTGAAAATCTGCAGGATACAGCCAATTCTCTGAGGGAATTGAGTACAGCCTTCATAGAATAGGTGACAGTTGAGCTGCTTGGGAGAAGAACAAACATGAGCTTGCTAGGCACCAGGCAGAGAAGGCTGAGGGGCATTGGGTAGGGGAATGGCACTTCCAAGGGGATGGATGCCAGAAAGGGCACAGCGTGAACTGGGGGTGGTGGGAGAATCAGCTACCGTAGGAGGAGGTTCTTCAGCAGGACGGTGATAAGGCTGCTGTGATGGTTCGTTTTAGGTGTCTATTTGACTGGGTTAAGACATACCCAGATAGCTCGTAGAGCATTATTTTCGAGTATAACTATGAGGGTGTTTCCAGAAGAGACTGGCATTTGAATCAGTGGACTGAGTAAGGAAGATCCACCTTCACCCAAGGTGGGCCTGAGCAAAGCAAAAAGGCAGAGGAAAGGTGGATTGGCTTTCTCTCCTGAAGCAAACCCTTTCTCTTCCTGACCTTGGACATCAGAACTCCAGGTTCTCCAGCCTTTGGACTCAGACTAAGCCATGCCATCAGCATCCCTGGTTCTCCAGCTGTCTGGACTTCTCAGCCTGCATAATTGCTTTAGCCAACCCCATAATAAATCCCCTCTCCTGTATCTATTCCACATCTACATCTATAGTTATTTGGTTGGTTCTCTCTGAAGAACCCTGACTAATACAGCTGTGTTTGAGGAAGATTCCATGAGGGCCGTGAGGTAGCAACATGACCCTGCACCTGGAGTAGGGAGAGACGAGTCAGACCGGTAAGGGGGCTGTTGCAGTGCGTGCAGGTGAGATACGGCCAGTATCCCAAGCAAGGCCCTGCAGGGTGGATGCAGAGCAGGGACCAGAAGCCAGAGATGCTGCTGAGGCAGAAGTGACAGGCCTGATTGGACATGGGGCTTGAGCCAGAGGAATTGAGGGTGTCCTTGAGGTCTTCATTGTTGGGAGCTGAACTGGCCCTCTGAAGTTGTGGGGGACGGAGGCTGTCTATGCCTCCACCAGCTCACCACCTTGGTAACTGGCTTTAAAACTGGGACAGCAAAGCTTCTTTGGCTGGGTGATTTTCGTTCATTTTGTTCCCTGTAATTTTTCATGCTGGGGGGCTGGCAAATACTTAGCCATTTCCAGTAGAGCTACCTTCCCAGCTCAGTGTGAGCCCTTGGAGGGAAGCGGGGGAGGGAAACCAGCCTTGATTTAGCACTGATGTGAGTCCGCCAGTTCACATGAGTAATTGATCTTATTTAATCCTCAGAATGACCTTGTGAATGAAGGAAGCATTATTACCTCTGTTTTACTGATGAAGAAATTGAGAGTTGGAGAAGAGAACCCTCTGGGGCCCGTAGTCTGACAGGCAGTACTCCTGATTGGACCACGGGCTTCTGCCCCCAGGGGACTGCTTTGGTGTAGAGGAAAGTGCTCAAAGCCTGCCTCTGCCAGGGACCAGTACACCATCCGAAGCTGTTACCTTATCTCTCTGAGCACAATTTCCTCAGCTGTAAAATGGGACAATCCCTCTCTGGTTAGGTTGCTGTGAGAATCAGCTAGAATAAAGATTAGTGCCCCACAGGCCTGACACAAGGGAGAGACCCAGCGCAGTTTAGTTCTCTTCCCACTCCCTCCTTCACCCTCTTCTAGAGACTATGGGGCCCTGGAAACCTGAGCTCTTTGGTATCTGTGGTTGGATGGAAGGGCAGGTGTGGCTTTGCTGCCCCATAAACTGGACAGGGTCACTTTTCTTTCTGTTACTGTCTATGGACTGAATTTTGTCTGCCACCAATTCGTATGTTGAAACCCTAACTCCAGTGTAGCTCTATTTGGAATAAGAAAGTAATTAAGGTTAAATGAGGTTATAATGGTGGGGCCCTAATTTGATGGGATTAGCCTCCTGATTAAAATTAGGGACACCAGAAAGCTCACTCTCTCTTCTATGTGAGGACATGAATTTAAACCTATGAATTGATTTTAATATTTTACCTGTATCTGGATAACTTCTTGAACAAAAGAAGCCATTTAATGGGATCTCATAAATACCTTCAGACAGTAAAAGTTTGTTTTTACAAGTTTTTGTTTTATTAAGATAAAAACGATTAACATATACATTTCTTAATTCACAAAGATGAATTAGAGACTTATTCACATCATAAGTATTTGGTTTTTAATGAGTTTCTTTAAATGGAGGACCCCAGGTACATTTAATTAGGTAGTGGATTAAAGTAGCAGGTGGTTTATTTTGAATTCAAATTTTCTTAGGTGTTTCAAATCCACTAGATAATTTTATGTTATTTGGCAAATTTACCACTGGGTGGCGACGAAGACCAACAGACAGGTTCCAATCCCCTCAACGCCCCCACTGCTAATGGAAGCCTGACCTGGGGTTGGGCTCCTGTCCAGACGTAGATATAATTTGTATTATATTATTATATGTGCATGAGATATAATTCATTGAAGATCTATATAAAATTCCACCAAGCAAACCATGTATTGGTCTGTCATCTACAGTTACCGTGTTAGGTTCACACAGAGATAGAGTTAGCCGAAAGCTGCCTGTTAATTGTGATGATTCTGCAATGAACCCTGTGCGATAAGCATGGCAGGCATTATTCTGCCCATTTTACAGCTGAGGAAACCAAGGTTCAGAGAGTTTAGGTAGAAGTCCTGTCTTCGATGATTTGGGGAAAAGCCTGGACTACTTTTATAAAGCAGAGACTGAACAAATTTCCAGATTTCCGGGGACTGTGTTACCCATTACCCCTCTCCCCCGTCACCATGTGCCCAAGAAATAAAAATGTGGAACTAAAATAGCAAATCATCCCTAAGGTCACTAGATGTAGTGCCTTTCTTAGAGATGATGGAACCCTGGCTTAAAAAGCACGACCTGGAGATAATGGTAAAAAGAGAGATAACAGAATATGTAAAATTAAAAAAAAAAAAAAACTGTCAGGAGAGAGACTGACATAGCAACCCTCTACTCAGTTTTAAAGTATACCTAGAGTCTTAAGATAAAAGGCACTGATGTTAGCTTTTTAATGATTTTGTATTACATTTTTACAGTGCAGGCTCACACCTCTTTGTACCTGGACCCCTCTCCCGTGTTTGAATTGTCCTGAAATGTGGGAATCCAAGGGCTTTTGTTGTTTCACAATGAATGCAAATCAGGTGCTTTAAATAATTTAGAAGACTGTGAAGAGACAGTGAGTACCTAATTTCAATAGTTAATTCATGTAGTAGCACGCACATTTTTGTTTTCTTTTTTTTTTTCTTTTTATTTTTTTCTTGTTAGATACAGTATGTCCTCATAATGTATACATTATTTCTTGTACAATGATATGAAATAATATGGGAAATATTCATGATAAATTATTAAGTGAACAGTGCAAGTTAAAAACAATAGTTTCATTTTTTTTTTCCCCACCCCCCCTTTCCCGAGTCAGCACCTTCAAGTGTTACCACTCCCCAAACGGTGCGCAATGCACTCATTGTTTAGGCATACCCCCTTCCCCTCCCCTACCCCCCACCTCAGTCTGATGTCCAATTGGTGTCGTTTCCAGATTTGTATTTAGGTGATGATCAAGGAAACCAATTTTCTGGTGAGTACATGTGATACTTGTTTTTCCATTCTTGGGATACTTCACTTAATATAATGGGTTCCAATTCTCTCCAGGAGAACCATAGAGATGTTGTATCTTCATCATTCCTTATAGCTGAGTAGTATTCCATGGTACACATATACCACAGTTTACTAATCCAATCATGTATTGATGGGCATTTGGGTTGTTTCCACATCTTTGCTATTGTGAATTGTGCTGCTATAAACATTTGGGTACACGTGCCTTTGTTACAGAATGACCTTTTTTCCTTTGGGTATATGCCCAGTAATGGGATTGCTGGGTCAAATGGCAGGTCTACTTGAATCTGTTTAAGATACCTCCATAATGCTTTCCACAGGGGTTGCACTAGTTTGCAGTCCCACCAGCAGTGTATTAGTGTTCCTGTCTCTCCACACCCACGCCAACATGTGTTGTTTTGGGTTTTTTTGATAAAGGTTTTTTTGATCAGGTTTTTTTGATAAACCCCATTCTCACTGGGGTTAAGTGATATCTCATTGTGGTTTTGATTTGCATTTCCCTGATGATTAGAGATGTTGAACACTTTTTCATATGTTTGTTAGCCATTTTTATATCTTCTTTTGAAAAATTTCTATTCATGTCCTTTGCCCATTTTTTGATAGGGTTGCTTGATTTTTTCTTGCTGATTTTCCTGAGTTCTAAATAGATTCTTGTTATCAGTCCGTTATCTGATGTGTAGTATGCAAAAATTTTTTCCCATTCTGTAGGTGGTCTGTTTATTCTCTGGACTGTTTCTTTGGCTGTGCAGAAACTTTTTAATTTAATCATGTCCCATTCATTTATTTTTGTTGCTGCTGTGATTGCCTTGGGGGTCTTCTTCATAAATTCTTTGCCTAGGCCAATGTCTGTAAGAGTCTTTCCTGCATTTTCTTCTAGAATTCTGATTGTATCACGCCTAAGGTTTAAGTCTGTTATCCACCGTGATTTGATTTTTGTGAGAGGTGAAAGCTGTGGGTCCTGTTTCAGTCTTCTACAAGTGGCTAACCAATTCTCCCAGCACCATTTGTTGAATAGGGATTCTTGTCCCCAGAGTATATTCTTTCCCGCTTTGTCGAAAATTAGGTGACTATATGAGGATGGTTCTATATTTGGATTTTCTGTTGTGTTCCACTGGTCTGTGTCCCTGCACTTGTGCCAATACCAGGCTGTTTTAAGAACCACGGCCTTGTAGTATAGTTTGAGGTCTGGCAAATTAATACCTCCCATTTTGTTTTTGTTGCTTAAAATTGCTTTTGCTATACGGGGTCTTCTTTGATTCCATACAAAGTGTATAATTATTTTCTCTATGTCTGTAAAGAATGATGTTGGTAATTTAATAGGGATTGCATTGAATCTGTAGGTCACTTTGGGTAGTATAGACATTTTAACAATGTTGATTCTTCCGATCCACGAGCATGGTATATTTTTCCATCTATTTGCAAGTTCTGCTATTTCTTTTCTCAGTGTTTCATAGTTTTCCTTATAGAGGTCCTTTACCTCTTTAGTTAGATATATACCTAGATATTTTATTTTCTTTGTTGCGATTTTGAAGGGTATTGAGTCTTTAATTTGGTTTTCCGATTGACTGTTATTGGCATATATAAATGCCTCTGATTTGTGTATATTAATTTTGTAGCCTGAGACTTTGCTGTATTCGTTAATCAATTCCAGGAGTCTCTTGGTTGAATCCTGGGGGTTTTCCAGATGTAACATCATATCATCAGCAAAAAGTGAGAGTTTGATCTCTTCCTTCCCTATTTGGACTCCCTTGATTCTGCTCTCTTGCCTGATAGCTCTTGCAAGGACTTCCAATACTATGTTGAAAAGTAATGGAGACAATGGGCAGCCCTGTCTGGTTCCAGTTCTAAGTGGGAGTGCTTTCAGTTTTTCCCCATTCAGTATGATGTTGGCTGTGGGTTTGTCATATATGGCTTGTATCATTTTTAGGTAGGTTCCATCAATGCCTATTTTGTTAAGCGTTTTTATCATAAAAGGGTGTTGAATTTTGTCAAATGCTTTTTCTGCATCTAATGAGAGTATCATATGGTTTTTGTTTTTGCTTCTATTTATGTGGTGAATTACATTTATAGATTTACGTATGTTGAACCACCCCTGCATCTCGGGGATGAAGCCCACTTGGTCGTGGTGGATTACTTTTTTGATAAGTACTTGGATTCGATTTGCTAGTATTTTATTGAAAATTTTTGCATCTATATTCATGAGGGAAATTGGTCTGTAGTTCTCTATTTTTGTTGTGTCCTTTCCAGGTTTTGGTATTACTGTTATATTGGCTTGGTAGAACGTGTTAGGGAGAACTCCATCCTTCTCAATATTGGAGAATAGTTTATGTAGGATGGGCACCAGTTCTTCTTTGTATGTATGGTAAAATTCAGGTGTGAACCCATCTGGACCAGGGCTTTTCTTTTTGGGAAGGTTTTTTATTGCTGTTTCAATTTCAGTTCTTGATATTGGTCTGTTCAGGTACTCTATTTCTTTGTGGTTGAGCCTGGGAAGACTATGTGTTTCTAAAAATTTGTCCATTTCCTCCACGTTCTCCAGTTTGTGTGCATAAAGATTTTTGTAGAATTCATAGATGATATCTTGTATCTCTGTAGCATCGGTTGTGATTTCTCCTTTCATGTTCCTAATGGAGGTTATTAGAGATTTTACTTTTGTGCTCTTGGTTAGTCTAGCCAGAGGTGTGTCTATTTTGTTTATCTTTTCAAAGAACCAACTTTTTGTTTTATTAATTTCCCTTATAGTTTCTTTCTTGTCCTTTTCATTTAGTTCTGATTTGATCTTAGTAATTTCTCGCCTTCTGCTGGGTTTGGGATCGTTCTGTTCTTCTTTCTCTAGTTCTTTGAGTCTATTCGTTAGGTTGTCTATTTGCATGTTTTCTGTCTTTTTGATATAGGCATTTATGGATATGAATTTTCCTCTCAGGACTGCTTTAGCTGCATCCCATAGATTTTGATAAGTTGTATCTCCATTGTCATTTAATTCAAAGAAATTTTTGATTTCCATCTTGATTTCTTCTTTTATAGAATAATTATTCAGGAGAAGGTTATTTAGCTTCCATGACTTTGAGTAAGAGTGAGGGTTTCTGTTTGTGATCATTGTTACTTTTATTCCGCTGTGATCTGAGAAGATGCATGGTATAATTTCTATTTTTTTGAATTTTTGAAGACATGATTTATGTCCTAGGACATGGTCAATCTTAGAGAATGTCCCGTGAGCTGATGAGAAGAATGTATATTCTGTGGACTTTGGGTAGAATGTCCTATAGATGTCAGCCATGCCCATTTGTTCTAGCATTCTATTTAGGTCCATTATGTCTTTGTTTATTTTCTGTTTAGAGGATCTGTCCTGTACTGCCAGTGGGGTGTTAAAGTCTCCAGCTATTACAGTATTGTTATCTATCATTTGGTTGAGATCTAGTAGGGTTTGCTTTATGAATCTAGGTGCACCTAGGTTGGGTGCATATATATTGAGTATAGTCATGGCTTCTTGATGAATTGTGCCTTTAATCAGTATGTAGTAGCCATCTTTGTCTTTTATTATTTTTGTTGGTTTGAAAGCTAAGTTATTGGAAATTAAGATTGCCACACCAGCTTTCTTTTGGTTACCATTTGCTTGAAATATCGATTTCCATCCTTTTATTTTCAGTCTAAATGCATTTTTGCAGGTTAGGTGAGTTTCTTGAAGACAGCAGATACTTGGATTGTATTTTTTTATCCATTGGGCCAGTCTATGTCTCTTGAGCGGGGAGTTCAAGCCATTCACATTTATTGAGAAAACTGATAGGTGAGACAGTTTTTTGTTCAGCTTGTTGGGTAGAACTTCATTGTGATGTTTTCTCTCCTGGGCCATTGTGGTATCTGGAATTTCATCTTTAGCTCTTGAGTAGTTTTACATTCGTGGATCTTTCTTGTGCTGATCCGTGTATAATTCTCTTTTGAGTACTTCTTGGAGGGCTGGTCTTGTCTTGGTGAATTCCCTCAACCTTTGTTTATCTGAGAATGTCTTGATTTCTCCTTCATATAGAAAACTTAGCTTAGCTGGGTACAAGATTCTAGGCTGGGCATTATTCTGTTTCAGAAGCGTGAAAATGGGGCCCCAACCTCTTCTTGCTTGTAAGGTTTCAGCTGAGAAATCTGGCGTAATTCTGATGGGTTTTCCTTTGTAAGTTACTTGTTTCTTTCTCCTTACAGCTCGGAGAAGTGACTCTTTAGTGGATATTTTGGTCAGCCTGATGACTACGTGGCGTGGTGTTTTCCTATTTGCTATGAATCTCCCAGGGGTCCTTTGAGTTTCTTGAATCTGTATGTCTAGAGTATTGGCAAGGCCTGGAAAATTTTCCTCGATTATGTCTTCAAATAGCTTGTCCAACCCTTGCTTGTTATCTTCTTCACCCTCAGGAATGCCAATAACTCTCAAGTTAGGTTTCTTCACATAATCCCACATTTCTTGAAGACTCAGATCATTTCTCTTACTTTTTCGATCTATCTCTGTGACTGACTTATTTAGTTGGAAGGAGTTATCTTCAATTTCTGAGATTCTTTCCTCTGTTTCATCTACCCTGCTCTTGAGACTTTCCACAGTGTTTTGTAGCTCTCTGAGTGAATTCTTCACTTCTAGGAGTTCAGTTTGGTTTTTCTTCAATATTTCAATTTCTTTAGTGAATTTTTCCTCCAAATCCTGTATTTTTTTTGTGTTTTCCTTGTGTTGTTTATCCATTGATTCTTGTATATTATTCAGCTTGTTTATAATCCATAATTGGAATTCTTCCTGTGACATGTTGGTGTTTTGAGTCTGGTTTGTGTCAAATGGTTGGGAGCTGGTATTTCTCTTTGGGGATGAGCTTTCCATTTGATTCTTTTTGCTCTCCGTGTTTTTTCGCTGGGCCCTTCCCATCTAGATTTGTCGTTGGATCTTTACTTATAGGTTTAGTCTGGTTAACAGGACTCTTTGTGCTCTATTCTTAGGCTGTGAAACAGTCTAGGTATGTTGCTTCTTTTGGCAAGAGGGGGAGACTGTTGTGTATTGTTCAGAGATTTTTCTGTTTCTGTTGGGGGACTGCTTCCAATGGGTCCAATCCTAGAGGATTGGAGTGATCCAGGACCGCTTTGGTGAGTTAGGACACTGTGTTGTGGTCTTTCAGAAGGCAGGCAGGGTCCACACTAATAGTAGACCGAAATTCTCTTTGTTTGTTTGTTTCCCTTTGGTTCTTCCTCTATAGGGGAGGTTTCTGACTCTATCTGCCGGCAAGATACTAGCTATGGGGAGAGGACGGTGACTTTGCTTGCTCAGCGCCCCAGTTGCTGTAGCTCCCACGGGCAAAAGTCTGTCTTGGCCCAATGTCCCCAGAGATCAGGTTCCACACTCTCGCTTCTGGAGAAGTATTCAGTGTTTACACTTGGGCAGGGATCCTATATAAGGTCCGTGGACCAGGGGAGAGGGCCGTCCAGGGAGCCTCTTGGTACCCTATTGCTCCGCAGTCACTTGGCTGTGGGCCCTAGAGTGGCAATTGCGTGCCCGCAGATCTCCAGCCCTGGGGGTGACTACTCAGGATCCGGTATGTACCAGAGCCAGGGACCTGGCCCGTTCCGAAGCTCACCGTGGGTCCCCAGTTAGAAGGCGAAAAGAGAGGAGAAAGAGAAGAGAAAAAAAGAAAAAAAAAAGAAAAAAGAAAAGGAAAGAAAGAAAAGAAAGAGGAGAAAACGAAAGAGAAAAGAAAAAAAAGAAGAAAAAGAAAGAAAGAAAAAGAAAGAAAAAAAAAAAAAAGAAAAGAAACGCAAAAAGCCAAACCAAAAAACACCAAAAACGCCAACAAAAATGAACAAAAACAAACTACATAGCACTTCACCACACCGCAAGGCAGAAAGATACACAAATCTGAAGTATATAATTCAGCAACTCAATGTTTTTTTGTTTCTTTGTTTGTTTTACGCCTTAGCACAGCTCTGCCCCTTCACTTCCGCTCGGCTGGGTCCGGAGTGGCCATTAGATGTTTTTGTTTTTATGCCTTAGCACAGCTCCGCCCCTTCACGCCCGCCGGGCTGGGTCCCGGGCGGTTTCGCAGTGGATTTCAAGATGGCGTCTGCGCGCCCGCACAGCTCCGAGGGTGGTGGGGATCCAACCTCCGCGCTCAAAAAGGCGCGGCAGCCAGAGGCCCAGAGGGCAAAGGTGCCCGCCGAGGCTGTCCGCCGCCGGAAAAAAAAAGAAAAAGAAAAGAAAAGGAAAGAAAAAAAAGAAAAAACCCAAAAAAAAACAAAAACAAACACAAACAAACAAACAAAACCCAGAAGAAATTTACCAAGAATAAAATATACAGTTCGGCGAGCCTATTCTTCTTGTTCGTGTTTTTTTTTTTTTTTTTTTTTTTGCCTTAGCGCAGCTCTGCCCCTTCACCCCGAGCGCGGCCCCGGCATATCCCGTACTCCTGGCGTTGGTTCAGAGACCAGCGGAGGGCGCCGGGCAAAGAGAGCCGCTGGGCACTTTATGGCTCCCGAGCGGTTTTGCCTTCGCTTTCAAGATGGCGCCTGCAGAGCTCCGGGGCTGGAGGAGACCGGCTCCTCGGCAGGCAGAGACCACCACTGCCCGGGGGCTGGCGAGCAAGGACGCGCACCGGGGGGTCACCGGCTGGAGAACTGCCGAAAAAGGCAGCACGGGCAGAAAGAGCCACTGGGCACTTTTTGGCTCCCGAGCGGTTTTGCCTTCACTTTCAAGATGGAGCCTGCCGAGCTCCGGGGTCGGAGGGGGCCGGCTCCCCGGCAGGCGGAGACCGCCACTGCCCAGGGGCTGGCGAGCAAGGACGCGCACCGGGGGGTCACCGGCTGGAGAACCGCCGAAAAAGGCAGCACGGGCAGAAAGAGCCGCTGGGCACTTTTTGGCTCCCGAGCGGTTTTGCCTTCGCTTTCAAGATGGCGCCTGCCGAGCTCCGGGGCTGGAGGGGACCGGCTCCCCGGCAGGCAGAGACCGCCACTGCCCAGGGGCTGGCCAGCAAGGACGCGCACCGGGGGTGACCGGCTGGAGAACTGCCGAAAAAGGCAGCACGGGCAGAAAGAGCCGCTGGGCACTTTTTGGCTCCCGAGCCGTTTCGCTCTCGCTTTCAAGATGGCGCCTGCCAAGCTCCGGGGCTGGAGGGGACCGGTTCCCTGGCAGGCAGAGACCGCCACTGCCCAGGGGCTGGCCAGCAAGGACACGCCCCGGGGCTGACCGGCTGGAGAACCGCCGAAAAAGGCAGCACCGGCAGAAAGAGCCGCTGGGCACTTTTTGGCTCCCGAGCCGTTTCGCTCTCGCTTTCAAGATGGCGCCTGCCAAGCTCCGGGGCTGGAGGGGACCGGCTCCCCGGCAGGCAGAGACCGCCACTGCCCAGGGGCTGGCCAGCAAGGACGCGCACCGGGGGTGACCGGCTGGAGAACTGCCGAAAAAGGCAGCACGGGGTACAACGCTATTTGCTGTCCGGGAGTCTTTTGTGTTTTTCTGCCCTGGGGCAGATTCGTCCCTCCTCGCCAAGCGCTGTCTCAGCTGAGATCCCCCAGGTTCTAAGGTAATCTCGCAAAAAAGCCTCCTGTCTGCAATGCGCCGCGTATCCCTCAGTGATTCTGAGCTGGCCTGGGTCAGGGCTCTATTCAATTGGGAGCAGAGGGCTAGCCGCTTTCCCGAGAGGCTGCACCCGCCCCGGCTGGGGGCGGGTGTATCTGACCCGCGCTCCGCTGGCTAGTGTCTGTCCCGCGTTCCCAATTTTCGTTCACCTGAGACCTCACTCGCTCTGTTTGTCCCACGCTGATTCTCCGTGGATTCACAACGCTGTTCCTGTGTGGGAGCGGTCTTCTAGCGTTGTGGCAGGTCCGGATCGATGCCTTCCTTCCCGGGAGCGCAGATTCAGGCCGTCACCACCACTCCGCCATCTTTGATCTCTACACATTTTTTTTTTTTTTTTTTTTTTTTTTTGAGACAGAGTCTCACTCTGTTGCCCAGGCTAGAGTGAGTGCCGTGGCGTCAGCCTAGCTCACAGCAACCTCAAACTCCTGAGCTCAAGCGATCCTCCTGTCTCAGCCTCCCGAGTAGCTGGGACTACAGGCATGCACCACCATGCCCGGCTAATTTTTTCTATATATATTTTTAGCTGTCTATATAATTTCTTTCTATTTTTAGTAGAGGTGGGGTCTCGCTCTTGCTCAGACTGGTCTCGAACTCCTGAGCTCAAACGATCCGCCCACCTCGGCCTCCCAGAGTGCTAGGATTACAGGCGTGAGCCACCGCGCCCGGCCATCTACACATTTTTGTTTTCTGTTGACAAGGATCTGACATAATTGGCAGCTTCAACTTTATGTAAACGGGAGTGATTGGGAACCATTGTATTGCACAACAGAGAAGGTGGCTGCTCTGAAACCGATGTTATTCTGGGAAAATAATTGCTAACGTTCTCTTTCTAATCTATCTTTACAATTGTGTGATACCCCCAAACTGACTCTGAAATCAGAATTTTTAACTTCAATTAATGATGTGGTAAAAATAACAGTAGCTCTGCTGTCCTGTGTTGTGGAAGCCGATCACTCACTGCCTCTGGGCTTGGGATCCTGAAAGGGAATCTTGAAAAAACTTTTTTCCTTTTCCTTTCATTTAGCATCGAAAATCTTTAAATGCATCACAACTGAGTCTTTCTTTGTGTGCTGTGTATGAAGCAATGTAGAAAGCTGGTTTGATTTGGGGCAAAAGAAAAGATCAGTCACAGTGCCTGGGGCTCCAGGAGTAGTGGCAAAGTTGCCCAAGGCATCTGCAGAGCAGGGGGCTGCATCCCGGGACCCTTCCTCCAATCCAATGCTGCTTACAGTAGTAACAGCCCGGCTTGCTGCTCACCATCAGAGCTTTCCTGTTGCTATGGGGTTGCTAGGGGAGGGTGGTGGGAAGAATCCGCAGCGGCTCTGGACACTCAGTGCATTGGGGAGGAGGGAGAATGGTGGTGTTTTAGCCTGAGCCACTGAGAAAGCAGAGCCAAGGCTAAATGTGCTATCATTTTATTCAGAGTGCAATTCCAGGGAACAGCAGTGAGGGACAAGGAGAGTGACCTGTCGAACGAGGGAGAACCAATATGAGGATTTGAAGATGTGTTACTGAGTTGGTCCCCACACAAGGCAAACTGAGTCCCAAGAGACTATCTTCTGAGAATTTGAACTCCGAACTGACTGTATCTCAGGAAAGTCCTCTCTGGCACAAGAAGAGGGAGGTATTTGGTCACCAGCCCCTGTCTCCCCCTGGCTAGGCCCACGCCCCCTGGATGGGTGTTTAGGGTTGCTCTTCCTGCAGGGGCTTTGAGAAAGTTCCCTCAGAAGCAGGCTGTAACAAACAGCTGGTGCATGGCATGTCCTGTGAGCACAGAGAACATCAGAAAGAGAAGACACATTTGGCAGAAGGAATTTTCTTTTTCACCAAACCACATTTTACTTTTGCCCTTTGAGGTGTCGTCCCCTCCCTCCCCATGTACTCCTGGGTTGCTTCTGCATGAGAGGTGGAGGGTTACTGCTGTATCTGGCCCAGGGTCCTTTCGTATGAAGTGATTCTTCCATTTCTTTTTATTGATTTTTTTCTATTGAGTTGTCTATCTTTTGATTATTGATTTCTAGCAGTCCTTTACATATTTTGGGTAAAAGTCTTTTAAGTTACTTATATTACAAACATTTTTTCCTACTCTGTGCCTTACCTTTTTACTGGGTTAATGGTATATATCTATATGTAATTTTTTGAGGAATAGAAATTCTTAATTTTAATATAGTCCAAATTATTAATTTTTCTTTTATGGGTTGCTGGTTTTTACATCTGGTTTAAGAACCTTTCTCTACCTTAAGGTCATAAAGATATTCTTCTATATTAGCATAGGAAAGCCTTTCCTCTTTAGAGCTAATTTATTTTGTCCGACTAAAGGATTTAATGCTTGTGTGTGTGTCTCACTAGTTCTCTCTCTCTCTCTTGCTTTCTCTCTCTCTCTCTCTCTGTGTGTAAGAAATACAGAGACACATGATCAGATTTGAATTTTGAAAAAACATCACTCTGCTATTTGGAGAGCAGAGAGCAGTGAGCACTAGGAGACGAATTAGAAGGCTGTCACTCTAGGAGAGAGATGAGAAGTGGGTCGATATATAGGAGGTAGTGAACATAACTTAGTGATGAATTATATATGGGGGTAAGGGAGAGCTTAAGGATCACCCACAGTGACTCTTCTTTCTCCTGCTACTAACTGATGCCTTTACTCTTCTTCTGTCTATTATGTTTCTACTTCATTGCTTCTGTCTATTTAGTTTCTGCTTCCTCCTTGCCTCTCCTGACTCTTTCTTTCCTCTGGGCATCCTTTGGCTTCTGCCCTGTTGCAGATTGCTGACTCCACGCAGAGCCAAATAAATTTTCCCTAGACACAGATTGGCCCAGGTAGTCACCATTATTCCTGTTTGTGTGGGACGGCACAGCCAGGCCTCTCACACGCTGTGGGCGAGGACACCCAGCCAGGGGCTGGCTGGCCCCTTCACTATGGCCAAGGCTGGTGTGACGGGCTCATGGACTTAGGAGTAGGTCAAACTTGATGAATGGACGTTTAGGGTTGCTCTATCTGCAGGATCTTTTAGAAACACTGTCCCTCAGAAGGTGACTGTGAACAGCTGGTGCATTATGTATCCCGTGAGTACAGAAGAGCATCAGAAAGAGAAGACACACTTAATGATTTTTTTCACCCCATTTTTAAAAATGTCTAAATTATGAACTTGCTGTCTAAAACACATATTTATAATAGAAATTTGTCATGACGCTAAAACAAATGTGGATAGTGAATACAATAGTTGAAGCTGGTCTCCAACACAGAGCGTTTCACTTAGTAGTAGTATATCGTCAGAGCATTGGCTCTGAGAGATTTTGTTCACGCATAAACCATAAATTTCAATTGACAGTACTATTAATGATGGAATGCATTTATGTATGTTTATGATAAAAGAACAAAGTATATATTTTGAACCTGATTATATGTAAGACCGATTAAAAACAGTAGTTGTAGGCCGGGCGCAGTGGCTCGCGCCTGTAATCCTAGCACTCTGGGAGGCCGAGGTGGGCGGATTGTTTGAGCTCAGGAGTTGGAGACCAGCCTGAGCAAGAGCGAGACCCCATCTCTACTAAAAATAGAAAGAAATTATATGGACAGCTAAAAATATATATAGAAAAAATTAGCCGGGCATGGTGGTGCATGCCTGTAGTCCCAGCTACTCGGGAGGCTGAGACAGGAGGATCGCTTGAGCTCAGGAGTTTGAGGTTGCTGTGAGCTAGGCTGACGCCATGACACTCACTCTAGCCTGGGCAACAGAGTGAGACTCTGTCTCAAAAAAAAATAAATAAATAAAAAATAAAAACAGTAGTTGTAGAGAATGAAAATAGGCCTTGATTTCATGTTCAGTAAAACATGTCAGAGGCGAGGCCTCTGAAAGCCCTACAGTGAAATATGAGGGGAAGGTGTGAAGTTGCAAGGGTTTCATTTAAACACAAGGCTCATGTATTAATATTTTCATTGATTTATTTTCCTGCCAATATGTTCTGACATAAATATGGTGATCTATAATGTATCGACCATAAAAGTCAACATTATTTTTAAAGCTGACTCAGGGAAATAAAACTTCATTGTTAGTGCTGATATATACGGTATGGTATCCTGTTGAAAAATTAACCTTTGTCCTGCTTTTGATTGAGCTAAATAAGAGAAATGCATTTTGATGGCCACTGACCTTTTGTGCATGTTTTGCTCTCTGGCCAGCGTTGAGTTTGCAATAGGACTGGCCTGGGCTGTGAAGTAAAGAGCAATGCATATTCAACGCTCTTTAGAAAAGACTCCGCCAAGAATGTCAGCTGGTCAGCAAAACCCTTTGCCTTGGAGAGGATCAAAAGGCCTGTGAAACTCTCCTGCACAGATACTGTGGCGCCCATCGCATGTATCTTTGGTGAGTGGTGAGATGATCGGGGGGAAAAGTGGCACAGAAGCCCCGGAGGTTATTTTACATACTTTTTTTGTGTGGAGTTGCATTTATTCACTGTATATGTGTTATAAGAAATTACACATATTGGAATATTTCTGGGGTAGGAGATTGGATTTATGTACTTAAACTGTCATGCACCCGTCAGCACTGTGAATGACCTCTCTAACTTTATTCCATAACTCCTTTTCTTTTTTTTTTTTGAGACAGAGTCTCACTTTGTTGCCCAGGCTAGAGTGAGTGCCGTGGCGTCAGCTTAGCTCACAGCAACCTCAGACTCCTGGGCTTAAGCGATCCTACTGCCTCAGCCTCCCGAGTAGCTGGGACTACAGGCATGCACCACCATGCCCGGCTAATTTTTCTATATATATTTTTAGTTGTCCATATAATTTCTTTTCTATTTTTAGTAGAGACGGGGTCTCGCTCTTGCTCAGGCTGGTCTCGAACTCCTGACCTTGAGCGATCCACCCGCCTCGACCTCCCAAAGTGCTAGGATTACAGGCGTGAGCCACCGCGCCCAGCCTTATAACTCCTTTTCGACATAAATTCATAAACCCAATTTCTAGTCAGAGACTATTGAGACCCTTCATCTTGGCTTTCTTGTTATAGACTTATTTGAGAAAAATTAATTGTGATTCTAGAAGAATAATTTCTAAACAGTATATGAAACTTCTTTTCTTCACATCATTTATATCTTGACAATGCCCGAATTCATATCCACAGCTCTGTTCTGTCCTCTGAGTTCCAGACTCTTATATCAAACTATCTGCTTGGCACCACACTCCATGCAGAGCAGCAAGGCTGATCAGCATGAAGCACAAATCAGACCATGTGCTCTTCTAAAGAGTTTCCACTGCTTTCCTATTGTTCTTCAGAATAAAATCCAAATGTCTTCCCATGGACTGCAGGGTTGTGTGTGGTCTTGTTCTTACCCCACACTCCAACCTCATCTCATCCACTCCTCAGTTGTGGGACAACACTCATGCTGGCTGCTTGCAGTTTGTCAGGTGGGTTATGGGTTGGAAAAAGGAGAACACACACACACACACAACACACACACACACACACACACACACACGCACGCACAGATTGGTATAGTCAAGACTCAGAAACTTTTGAGAAAAAGGGTGGCCATAGATGACAAGAAGATGTGGTGTATTTTAATAGGGCTTTTTCCTTATTGCTAGTTCTGCATTGGGATGTTCACACGGAGTAGGACAGGGTCTTGCTGGTTCTAAGCAAGCAGCCAGATTTTTACTGTATCATAAATCTTTTATACACAGGACTCACATCAAGACTTACTTACCTTAACATTCTGTGTACTGTGCATTTAGACTTACGCGGTTTGAACAAAATTCAGTATCAACAAACCTCATTGGAGAAGAGTCTAAGTATTTAATTGTGCCTGAAAAATATGTCCACCTATAGCTGTCCAGGATTCTAGAAAGCCTGTTTCCCCACAGTCCACTCCCTGGCTCTGATTCAGTCTGGGTTATTCTGATGCTAGGTTGGATCCTAGGACCCAAATTGCAAGTCCATTTTCCTGAAAGCCTTTCTGTTCCCTGAATATGTCGTGTTCTTTCACGCCCAGAGTCTTTGCAATTCCTATCCCCACTGCTTGGAACACACTTGCCCCAGCTCTTTCTCTGTATGGGTGAATTCTTCTTATCCTTCAGATCTTAGCTAAAATGTCACATTCTGAGAGGATTTTTTACTATCTGAAAGACAATTTGTGCTGTAATTTCTTGCTATAGCACCTTACTTACTTTGCCTGTTTTTTACAAGGTCTGTGTTTATTTATTATTTTTCTTGATTTTTGTCTGTCCTGCTAAAATATAAATTAATTGAGGTTAGGGGTATTGTCTGCCTTGTTTTTCTTTATGTCGTTGGGCCTAATGGCACCTTGCACATGTAGACACGCCGCTCAGTGGGGGATTGACTTGTTTGCCATCTAGGAAAGGAAGGAGGCAAGTGGCTTGCTCTGGTGAGGGTTCTACTGTCTCTCCCATCCCAGCAGGGCAGCCTTTGCTACTGGATCCATACTGACAGTGACTGGCTGGCGGCACAGGCAGTGGCTGTTTGTAACTACCGTCAGTGATGGGCATGAAGAAAAGTAGCTTGAGCCTTTAGCCCCAAGATCTTGGATTTTGCTGTGTTGGGCTTCTTATTGCTCCTGCTCTGTAGCCTCCTTTCCAGAAGCCAGATATATGTGCTGAGATACAGCATCTCAATTTCATGCTCACAGGTCTTAATTCCTTTGAAACGAGATATGTGTTCTTCAGGAAGATAAGTGAAAAGCACCATTAGCAAATTTCTGGCATTGCTCTTGGAAAGTAAGTTCTGGGCATTGTGGACGTGAATACCTCAAAGGAAAAAAATGAGTCAATTGTGGCTTGTCCTCATCTTCAAAAATAGTGTGTTAGGTTGGTCTCTTTACTCATAATTTTGTATAAGTTGTTTTGTGATGACTGATCAAGCATTTTCATTGTTATTGCAGTTTTTGGGAACTGTATCTGTCACCTTCTGCTAGGTTATGCTGCAATAACAAAGAACCCTAAAATCTTAATGGCTCGCAGCAGCAAAGGTGTATTTCTCATTCACAATGTGTTAATTGTGAGTCAGTTTCAGCTCTTTGCCATATTTATTCTCTATCCTGGGATCCAGGCTAAAGGAACAGTCCTTATCTGAGACATGCTTATCTTATAGCCGAGGGAGAAAAGAGAGAGGAAAGATGTAATTACTTTTAAAGCTTTGCTTAGAAGTGACATGCTTCACTTCCACTCATGCCATTGGCCAAAGCAAGTCACATGGTCAAGCCTGATATCAATGGGGCAGTGTAATCCTCTCACAGGAAGGCAGAGCACATGATTGAGAATGTTAATGTAATCTTCCACAGGAACTTTCTGTGACGACTTAAAGTACTGCTGCTGAAAAGTTCTGACAACTTCTAATGAATAAAAATGAAAGAAAAAAGAATGAATATTTTTAATTTTCATGATGTATTGGCATTATGTGTAAGCCACATAATGCAGGACAAGGAGCATGAAATGGAAAATTTGGCGTCTTTGTATGCCAATAGTTTACTGTGTGAGCTTGGATAAGACATTTTTATCACCGGAGCCCCTTTTCTGCAAAATAAGTGGTTTAAGTTAGATGATCTCCAAGTTCCTTATAAATCAAAGGCGTCTGTATTCCTCAGATTCCAAGCATATGCTGGCTGGTGTATCTGAGTGACAGCAGTGACAGTATTGAGGACCTGATTCGCAGGGCTTCTTAGGGCTGTTAGAAAGTGTTGCGCTGCACTTTGTAGGCAGATGGTGAGATCTGAGACCTTTACCCTTAGTCAAGATTGGATAGGATGGATCCTGTACTTAGTTTCTTCCCACCAAAGTTTTGCCACTTTCTTGCATGGGACTACTGTTTAGTTTAGAAGGATTTTTCATTCTCAGTTCACTTAGCCAAAGGGCAAGTTTTGACAAGGTGGCTGTTTGAGTGTTGTCAATGAGTGATGATTTAAAAAAACAGCAGTAAGATGTGAATGAAAACACTGACTCCAGCCTGGCCCTAACTTGTTAGTTTTTGGAAAGAAAAAATTTTTTAAAAAACGAGACTTTGAAAATCTCATCCATCTGCAGCTAATTCTGTGTAATTGTTGCTGTTGGATGAGCCTGAGGGGGTTTGGGAAACTTGTTCAGTGAGACACTAACCTGAACCTGTCAAGAGTTTTTTTTTTTTTTCTCAGTACATCTATTCTCATTTTCCCTTGCTATTTAGGTCTACTTGGCATATATCTTAAATTAGAAACACTCAACTCTTTCAGTCAGGTTTTTCAGCTTAGATCAGACCCTACAGAGCTTCTGCCACTGAATCAAAAACTTGCCCAGGTTCTGGCAGCTTCTACATGTCCCTTCTTCATCTCAATTTAAATGATTTCTTATACAGCCATGTGCTACATGATGACATTTTGGTCAACTACAGACTTCATATACAACAGTGGTCCTGTAAGATTATAATGAAGGTGAAAAATTCCTATCACCTAGTGACATCTTGATTATCCTGTTAGGCCTAGGCCAGCGTGTGTGTTTGTGTCTTAATTTTTAACAAAAAAGTAAAAAAACCAACTTAAATAGAAAAAAGCTTATAGAATAGATATAAGGAAAAATATTTTTGTAGCTATACAATGTGTTTGTGTTTTAAACTTTATTATTATGAGTCAAAAAGTTAAAAATTAAAAGTTTATAAAGTAAAAAATTTGTATTAAAGCTAAGTTTATTATTGAAGCAAGAAAAATATTTCTTTATAAATCTAGTGTAGCCTAAGTGTCCAGTGTTTATGAAGTCTACAGTAGTGCACAGTAATGTCCCAGGCCTTCACATTCACTCACCACTCACTCACTGACTCACCCAGAGCAACTTCCAGTCCTGCAAACTTCATTCATGGTAAGTGCTCTATACAGGTGTACCATTTTTTATCTTTTGCACACTATTTTTACTGTGCCTTTTCTATGTTTAGATATGTCCAGATACATAAATACTTGCCATTGTGTTACAGTTGCCTATAGTATTCAGTACATAACATGCTGCGCAAATTTGTAGCCTAAGAGCAATAGGCTATACCACAGAGCCTAGGTGTGCAGTAGGCTGTACCATCTAAGTTCATGTGAGTACACTCTATGATGTTTGCACAATGATAAAATCACCTAATGATGCATATCTCAGAACATATCCAGATCATTAAGTGACACATGTGCGTTCTCAAATATGTGTCCTGAAAATGGGGTTTTTTTTAAGTATCCTCTGTGATCTGAACATATCATTGTCATTGTTACCAACCAATAGCAACTAGAATATTAATTCAACTTAGTAGACTACTTTCCTCCGATGTGTTAAAACATTTTACTTAAATATTATTCCTCAGGGAAGCTCTCACATGTGTTCATCAGGAGATAGGTAAACGGGAGGATGTTTGATGCCATATTGTTTGAAATCAGGATGCCTTAATATTCACCAATGGGAGAGCTGATAAATATGTTGTGCTATAATCATACAATATCCATACAGTGGTTAAAATGAATGAACTAGAACTACATGTAGCAATATAAATATATTTCAAAAACATATTGGGTGAAAAAAGCAGATTGTAGAATTATATATACAATATGAAACCATTTAGTTAAAATATAAAACCACACAATACAAGACTATGTATTATACATATACACACATTTATAATAAAAGTAAAAATAAAGTATGCTAGAAGGATAACAAGGATTTTGGAATAATGGTTACCTCTAGGGAAGGAGGGAGATTGGTTTATGTCTGTAATGTTTTATTTTTTCAAAAGAAAGAAAGAAAAAGAAAAAGTAAAGAGAAATATTGTAAAATATTGGTGGTAAGCATGAGAGCATTTGTTATTGTTTCTTCATACTTTTTGGCTGGTGGGAAATATTTAATAATAAAGCAGTCCATTTCTCTTCCCATTGTCCCACTTTTTCTCATAACCTCAGAGAGATACAATAGCATGACGTGAAAAACAACGTAGAGAAGTCTGGGTTTACTTCATGTTATTTTGAGAAGGTGACTTCTTTTTTTTTTTTTTTTAAAGTATACGTGCTGAAGTGAGCATATCTTCTTTCTTCTTTTTTTTAAATTTAAAAACATCACCTCAAGCTCAGATTTGAAATAGTTTTCAAAAAAAAGCTGGACTCTCAGGGCCTTTCATTTATGATGACTTGTTTCAAGGACTCCTGAGGACCCTCCCCTGCTCCAGCCACTCCCATTCTTAAAACCCTCCTATGTCCTCAGAATAAAAGCCCTGGCCCCGCTGTGGACTGCAGCCCTGTACCATCCAGCCCCAGGCTCCTCCTTTGCCTGCTGGCCTTCTCCCTTTTCCACCCGCAGTTTCTCTTCTCTGGGGGTAGGGGATGTCCTCACCGGTGGGTGGCTTCTGCCTGCTTTTCTGTCACCCTTGTTCCTCCTCACCTCCAAGCTCTAGGTGATTTTTCAAGGCCATCTTCCTTGACCCCTTTGCTAGTGTCTGTATTGGTCTCATTCTCTGCTGGATCCCCAGTGTCAAGCATGATTGCTAGGACATATGATCGATGTATATTTATTAACTCTCACTAACGAACCTGAAATCAGAATTATAGAGATTAAATGGAACCAGCTCACACTATCCCTCTTTACCAGTGGTGATATGTCTATTTGTTCTTGCTCCATTTTTGCTATACATAAGGCAATGGTAGGTATAGAGTTAAATATCTTACCAAATTCATAGAAATTCCTACCATATGTCTTTGGACATATCTAAATTTAACATTACTTTGTATTAGTAAAAAACACCTAATGTAAAGGGCATATTCTCATTAATTAAGTACTAATAGTTATTTTTCAGTAAGTTACCTGTAAGATTATTTGGCCTCCAATTCAGGAATGTATGTTGGTAATAAAACTTCCCTAGAATTTGCATTGAGTTTAATATGAATATTGGCAAGTACTATGCATGGGAAGGAAATCACTGAAACACATTCCAAAAAAGTAGAAGCCCATCTAAAGCAGGCTTATTTAAACCAAGGAGTTTAAAATTAAGAATAATTTTTGATAGTTACATTGTATCAGGCAGTTCCTTGGAATAGATTCATGGGATGGTGTTAGAATCAGAATCCTCTGAGCTTAATAGCACAAGTGAAAATTGACGTAGTGTCTCTTTTGCTTTTGTGTAACAGGCTGCACATTTTAATAGGCTACATCTAATAACATGTTAATAACTCATGGATTGCCAGCTTTGGACTACAGACCTTGAACGAAAGGGCCTTCATAAATTATACATGCCTTGCAAATAGGTGATACATTTTTCAAATCACATGAGCTCTTCAGAATCAAGTCTGCTTTGTGGAGATAATTAAAGAAAATCAATGTGTGTTGATTGATAGATATTTGACTTGAAAATACATTCTCCGTACTGCCTCAGACAATAGGGCGCCCGAGCTTCAAGACCACTACTCTCCGAAGACAGGGTGAGGGGCTAGAGGTGGGAGGCTTGAGTGTTCTGGGGGTGATGCTTATGACTCCAAACGTCCCCACCTCAGTACCGCCCCTGACCTTAACTCCCCACTGAGCTGAGGGCAGTTGAGTTGACCTCCCAATCTCTGTCTCCTTCCCTGGGTCAAGGAGTATGACTCTGTCTCACTGGAGCCATGGGAGGCTTAATTCATCAATGTTGGTAAAGTGCTAGGAAGATGAGAAGTGCTGTGTCCATTCTAAGCAACATTATTGATTCATTTTTTCTTTGTGGTTAATATAAAATTCTCGACATATCAGATAATGGCTCAGCATTGCATAAATAGCCAAGAATTGCTGGCAGGAGAGATGTGGCCTGTGTTTTCCCCTAGGAAAATTGATGTCTGTAAAATGCCTTCTATTTCTCTGAAAAAAACATTACATGATTTAAACTGATTATATTGTTATTGTATTTTTATTTGCTTATTAAACTATATTTTATTTTATTAAACTATTTTATACTGATTTATCAATAAGTATAATATCTGAAATAATGTTGAACCCAGTAAATTATGTCAAAGAAGGCCTGGATTGGTAAAAGTTTTGCCTATCCAATTTGGGTAACCCTGTCCACTAAATAATAGGGGAAAACACACACATGCACACACACATGTGTGTATATAGCATATGTATATGGTGTATGTGTATATATAATAATGTGCATTATCCATAATGTATAATCCTGTTCATTAAATAATAGGGACATATATGTATATATGTACACATAAAAACATATATATCATGTTAGTATGCTTACCTATGTATATACTGTTGTTCTTCTAAATAATATAACATGATAAGTAACTACTAATTATGACATTTAGCTAATTCACTATTCTTCAAAAGATTTTAGGAATTGCATTCCTGAAATTGCTTTCATCAGGAATTTTATAAGCATATAAGGAATCTAGCTAGTTGCTTTATCATTGTTATTTTTTCGAAACCTGAATCGTCATAATACAGCTTGATCATCTATTTTTCATCAAACTTGGTTCTGGGTCACTTTTTCATGTTTCTCAATTCTTTTTTTTTTCTTGGTCAATTATTTATTAGTTGCTTTTGCTATTTTTTTCTGTATCAATATTTAGAATCCGATTGCTGGCTACATATATTAAATATTTTCCCCATTTTTTTTTCTTTTTATTTCAGGATATTATGGGGGTAAAAACAGTTACATGTTATGACTTTGCCACACCCAAGCCAGGATTAGAGGCGTGCCCTTCCCCCATACAATGCTCACCGCATCCATTAGTTGTGAATTTACCACCCCCAATGCCCAACAACAGAATACTACTCAATTACAAAAAACAATGGTAATCTAGCACCTCTTATATTATCCTTGATATAGCTTGAGCCCATCCTCTGGAGTAAAGTATAACAAGAATGGAAGAATAAGCACCACATGTACTCACCATCAAATTGGCACTAACTGATCAACACTAAGATGCTCACATGGTAGCAATATTTGTGTTTCTCAATTCTAAACACACCCTCCAGAAACAGAAGATTCAACATCATTGGTTATTGTAAAAATGGATGTGCAGTGGGCTATTGAATTGAAGGTGAAGAATCTCTCTTGAGTATATAAAGGTCTAGTTTGTTAAAATAAACAAACAAACAAAAAAAAACCAAACCTGTTTATGGTAGTATTATGATGATGGCTTTTAAAAAGTTCTTATTTTCCCATGATACATATTGGAAAAAGAAATCAGTTTTATTACCTCATAGTCACACTATTTTTGTGTAGCTCAGCTATGAAAATCGTCCACATATACATTACCAGGGTTTTAAGAATTTTCTTGTTCCATTTGTTATTCATTCATTCTTTTTCTTTATCACTTATTGGATGCTTGATGTATAGATGCGGTGGCATACATTAAAGAACAGAAGATAGCTCATACTCTTAAGGAAGTTGCAATGGAGTTGAGTCAAAGCAAATGTTCTAGAAAGACAAGATTAATTAAATTGTTATGGATGGAGGCTAGTAGTTGTTCAGCAACATCTGTTCTCCCCTTCTTCCTCAGTAACAGAATTCCCAGTTTTTAGCTGGGCACATGGGTGCCCAGAAGATAGGCAGCACTCCTCAGTATCTCTAGCAGCTAGGTGCAGCCAGTGCCCAAGCCTGGATGGTGCTGTGGAAGAGGAAGTGTTCTCGGGTAGCTTCTGAGGACCTCCCCTAAATGTCATCTGCACCTCCTTTGGCCCTCCCTTTTCATGTTGTCTTCTCGCTCACTGGATGTGGATGTAACTGCTGAAGCTCCTAGGACCATGATGGACTCTGCAGATGAGAGCCTTAATCAGGAATGGAGAAATAGAGTCTGGCAGGAGCTGGGGCCTGAATCTCTCTTCCTTACCTTTGCTCATGCTGTTCCTTCTGCAATGCTAGTTGTCTTCCTGCCTGTCTAGTTAATTTTATAATTATATTAACTTATATAATCCCTATAAGTGCTTGACACAGTTAATTAAACTGTGTCAACACCAAGTACATTTAGCTGCTATCCTCCTCACCATGATTACCAGCTAGCTCAAACATTGCCTCTTTTCTGAAATCTCTCTCGAACACTCTTTCCCTTCAGTACTGCAGTACTACTGTGCTCAGTGTCCCAGCACCTGGCACTTTAAATATATCTCACTCCCATCAGCACCCGAGTATGTGGCACTTAACAGTGCTCAGCAAACACTTGCAGAACTGAATGGTATTAAACCAGGGGCCTGGAGACTCCGTTTGGGGGAAGTGCCTCTTGCTAGTTATTTGTGTGGCTACTGCTCCAGAGGAGTGGGGACATGAGCGGCGTGGCACTCCAGCATCCTTCCTCTTTGCCTTCTGCCTGCTTCTTTGCCATAATGTCACCTCTGTATCTTCAGGCTTCTATTTTTATGGCCACTTCTGAGAAGGAAGAGCATAGCAACACAGCTTCAGCCTTGCTTTAGCTTGTCTTTTGAATCCTCAGCTTGCCAACCTGAATTCTAGCCTCTGCTTTTTGGGGGTCAGAGGAGTAGAGGCAAACAAACAGATCAGTGTGGGGCTGGGGGCAGTCAAAGCTGGGTTTGCAAGGTTGCCCCACCTACTCTTTTGAGAGCTGCAGGACTAGCATTTTAAGGCCAACTCTTAGGACAGTATTGTGCTGCTCTTTTGTTTCCCCATGTTTCTGCTAGATGGGATTGCTATGCCAACACAACCGGTGTGTGGGGCTGTGTCTCAGACATTCCCACTCTCGGCTCCACTCAGGTGTCCTCAGTACACTCTCCCTCCTGCCTGTGGCTGTCCCCTGGGCTGGTGGCACTGTCATACAGGTGTCTGGGCAGCTGGCTGTGGGCAGGACAAGCAGGCATTATTCTGGTGTCTCAGTTGGGCTTGCACAGAGACTTCTGCTTGGTCTTTGGGAGTTCAGACATGCTAAAAAAATCCCCTGACAAGAATAATAAGGGCCTTGACACTGAGGGATGAGGCAGATTTGACTGCAGTCTCCAGATGGTGGTCTTTGGCAAAAAGAAACCGGTACTGTCCGATTTGAGGGGTTTAGTGATTGAGAAAGAAGGACTGATTTTGATCATCATTTCCACAATCCCTGCCCCATTTCTTGGCCTTGTCTCTGTTGGGAGAGCTGAGTGAAGATGTCCATCTAGGTTTCTCACATTGGTGCTAACACTGGCTGGACTTTTGTACCACATTCTTACGGTGGCTTGTCTTAGGTCTCAGGCTAGCATACACAGAGACCGTATTTCATTATAATTGCCTATTTTATTGAGACCCTTTTAATCATACCCACTTTATCCAGTAAAGCAAATTCTTGCTTCCTTATTCACAAACCTTCTCCTGATAATAAGTTGACTGCAATATGGTCCCTCATCTAAGCCTATGCACCCATAGGCTTAGATTGCCAAAGAGTAAAGTTCCCCAGCTGAATATTGGCTATAATATTTTTTAAAAAAATTACATTTGAAAATGGCTAAAAACTTGTTATTGCCTTCTCACTGTGATTTGCTTTTTCTCCACCCACCTTTTGGGTAGGTACAACAGAGCTTGCAAAATGGAAGCCATAAAATGGCACGTGGCCTCTAAACTTGTTTCGTTTGGCTTACAGAGAACTCACCCCTTTTGGGGGGATTGGTTCCTAGTTAATAAGTGGGAGATTTCACATAAAAAGGCAGATTCCCAAGTTCTCCTAAAAAGTCAGTTTGCTCTTGATGACAGCCAGCTAGTACTGGGCAATGGCTGCCTCTCTTAGTGAAGGCATTTGTTCATCAGTTCACCAGGGCCAGCCCACATTTGTCCAGTTTTATACATTATCTTAGCTCCAGGAGGCATCTGAGTTTGAGACCCTGGACACAGCCCCCTTCTCTAGCTCCCACACTTTTCAGTGTCTCCTTTGCTACCCCTGCTGTCTCAGGAACTTCCTTATGTGGGTCATCTCCTCACCAGTCCCAGCTGTAACAGATCCTCTGCTCTCTTCCTGGGGAAGAGCTCAATGGTTTATTTCTCTGCAGACTTAGTCACAGATGAAGTTGGAAGCCAAATGCTGACCCCAGGTAAGTATTGGAGATCTGTTGGCAGATTACAGCCTGTTGGCTGGACGTGCTGGTTCTAGACCGGGCACATGGGTCTGACCTTCCAGTCTTTTATTCTGCTCCTGAACTGTGTGCAGGTGAGATTGATTGTAGCCTAAAATTAGGGGCAGAGCGGTACGGGGGTTGTTTTTATTGCCTTGGAGGACTGTTGGCCTTCCCCACAATAAAGGCTATAGTAATAACACAGTTGCTTTATATTTTTAAAAAGCATCTTCTTATAAATTGCTCCTTTACACCCCACCATGACCTGCTGGAATGGGTGTTCTTATGGCCTCTGTTTTGCAGATGAGCCCTAGAAGGGCAAAGGAAACCTGCTCAAGATCTCATGATCACTTAGTCCATCAGGGCCTCAGGAACCAGTGGTTTTACTTTTTTAAATTTTGTTAAAATCATCACACTGCATGGCCACAATTTTAAGCTTGAATGTTTCTGTATGTCTGCAATGCCTACAGAAGCAGCTTAACACACGGGAGCATTGGGGTTACTAGTTCCATTCATCCTATCACTGAATAGGGCATTAACTGAACTGAGAGAGGAAAAATCCCCAGTACTACTTATGCTAGTAAATTTCTCAATTTAAATTTTCTGCCTCCTGAACTGTAAATATTAAAAATAAATACATTTTTAGTAACAAAAAAGGCTTTGCCATTTCTAAATATTCAGAAATTTGTAAACCATTACCTTTTTTACCATTTCTATCTACTATTCTTGATTTTTTAAAACTCAGATTTAAATTAACACATTAAACTTAGTCACATTTTAAATAATAATAAGCGTATGGGTTTAATATGGTAGTTATATTTTTAAAATGTCCGTGAAAATGAATATATAACTACCAATTTTGTTTTTAAGTTTGTCCGTGTATTATTTAAAATTATGGCACATTTGCCACCCTTTGGGAAACCCTGCTTCTGGTGGAAAAATCATGCAAATTGCAGCTTTTCATTTTTGTGTCACTGGCGAGCTCCTTGGCTCAGTGTTGTATATGTATGATGTATAATACAACAGGCGTGGAACAAAATCATCGGGGGACTTGGCAACATCTGTGCAGTTGTCACAGTCTGTCAGGCCTTCCCAGGGTTGTGTGTGGCAATGGGCAGAGCTGGTGCTTTGACAGATACAGGGTGTGCTGAGCACACCTGATGACCATGTCCTTCGAGGGCCAGTCCCTTATGGTGGCCCTTCCCCAAGGCTGGAAGTTTCACTCTTCACCAGGCTTTGTGGAGAATCAAAATTTATCCCTGGTTGAAAACCTCCATTTTCAAGAGCTCACAGTAGGAACTATTATATGAATATGTATTTTCTCTAATCTGGGATGTTAACTGGATTGGTTTCAGAAATGGCAGGAATATATTCTTCATGTCTTGGATATTGAGTATAAATGCACTTTAGAGTTGTAGCACTAATTCATTTATTTCATTTTATATACTTAGATTTTGAACCTTTTGAACTCAATTAAGCAAATTTATGCATATCATAAGCTAGTAATTAATTTGAACAAAAGGTCCTGATCCCTTTTTTTTTTAAAAAAAAATGAATTTCTGGTACTGAAGATAAAGTGAGAAAATTCTTATGTATTTATTTTTTAAAACTGGTACACTAAAAGCAACACTAAAACTAGCAGGAATTCTTGTGGTTTATGTGCTGGAAATTCATGTTGCCTGGATCCCAGTTTCTACCCAGGCATTAGTTTATTAATTGAGTTATCCATGTGGTTCATATTGGTAGGGGAAAGTGGAACCATCTGATAAGATTCAGATCTGGGGAAGTAAGAGCTTGGGAGATGCCTATTGGACTAGTTGGAGAGAAAAAGAATCTAGTAGCTCAACCTGTTGTACATATCAGCTTGCCCTTTTGAAGACCAACAAAACGATCACCGTATAACATTTATTAGTACATTTTTTAAAAAAGCTTATATTGTTATTTATGTATGTTCTGTTTGGCCATTACCATTCTATAGCCCAAATGGTCTTCTGAAAAATAATTTATAATTGGAAGTGATTATATTTTTTAAATGTATGCATTTGATCCAGAATATCTCTCAGAGGATATGCTGCACATACAAATACCAGGCTACAGACAGAACTTGGATTAATAGACCACAGAAGGCTGTTTTTATGGAGAGTGTAAGTACATATTATTATTCTTAAATTGTATTTATACTAATATCCTACACATTTCCAACATGTGTACAACATTTTACTGTTCTGCAGAGTGCTGTTGTGTGCATCTTCTCATTTTGTTCCTCACAACAACCCTGGGCAGGAAGTTGAAATATCAGCTGACACTAAAGTCCTTAGCTTGAGATCAAGTCCCAGTAATATGTGGGAAGGAAAAGAAGCTATAGAAACACAAGCATTTTTTTTACTGTAGTTTTGACCAATGTCATTCCAGGTGTTCAGATTGGGTTTGGACATGTCAGTCCCTAGGGAGAAACCATATTTCATTTCTTCCACCTGGTAGATAGAGTACTTTCTCAGAGGAAAAACTACGAGATTAAGGGTAAAAACTATCTCCTACTTTACAAGTAATAGTGAACTCTTGATTCTTTATTGAACATTTTTCTATATCTCTCTTGTTTAAAAATATACCATTCATGGTAAAATCTGGAGAATCAAATGAGCATGTAAAGATAGTCAGAGGAAGCAGAATATTTTGTTGTTATAGCTAGTAGTGATTAAATCTGGACTTATGTATTATATATGGAATATTTTAGGTTTTTCTTTTTATCAACAGCAACATGGAAACCAGAGACAAGCTGTATAGCATGTTGATAGCCAACCTGTGTTAGTGAACCCAGGACTCCAGAATCTTGAATCTGTGCTGAGAAATATTTAAATTATTTATCATAATGATTATTTCTATAAGATACAACTCCAGGATTAAATGCTAATTTTATTTGACTTACATAAAGGGAAATTATTACTGCAGTTACTTTTAAAGAGCTCCCTGGGTTTGCCTGGAGTATCTGAATTAACAGTAAATTGAGCTCCATTATATATTAATGGATCTAGCTGATTTATTGGTGGTATATCTGGCAATTAGCCATTCTGCATAGTGTATTTTGGCCATTATTTTTTCACTATTGAGTGCAGGCTCAGGGACGAACACCTTGAACCAATGGGGAAGTCGCCTGTCAACCTAATAGGGCCTTGCATCATCTTAATGGTGAGTTATGATCTGTCTTGAAGGATATTTGGACACACTTAATATCTTTTGGATGACAACCATTGGAGGCATAAATGAAAGTACATGTTGTCATTGAACCACTAAAACTCTTTACTCAGTCACCAGATAGCCATTATGTTATATGAATCTCTTTGGATATTTCTTTTATTTTTTTAAATTATACAATTGCTTTTCACCTCTGTGGCTCTTAGAAAATGAATTGCTATGGGTGGACTGTAGCATAGCAAGTTATAGCCAACAGTATTTATTTGCAAGAGTCACTTTGGGGTTCTTAATTTGTCCTCAAGAGAAATATTTTTTACTCAGCCTGCAAATGTTGTAATAAAAATTGGTGATTGATGTTGATTATAAGATTAAATGGCTGGGCCACAGCGGCTGATGTCATAAATCAGAGCAACCCAAAGTTGTGACTGGCCACTAGAGAAGGTTCTAAGTGTGAGTGTTTTCTTGAGTCAACATATTTCAAGTCTTTATAGTATCGACTCCTAAAGTTCATTAAAACTGTATTTAAAACATCATTCTACAATGTTTTAAATAAGTTTCTAATACAATTTGGTTTTGCTTATCTAATCATGCAGTAGAAGAAAATGCATGAAAATTTTCTTAGAGGAAAAGCAGTTTAAGAGCTAGTGAGGGTGTAGGAGTTGTGAAACCCAAGTTAATTGCCTGAACTTTTGATTGGAGAGTTTTTGTATTTGGGTGCTCAGAATTCATTTCTCCTTCCTAACAAATTCCTTGTGGGGAGTGACCACTTCCCCATTGTCTGTAATCTGGTGCCATCCTTCCCTGTCTAAGGTACTTGTCCCCGGTCCAACACAGCTAAATGGATGTTCCTCTCTGCAATTTGATTCTTGAGTAGGACAAACACTGGAAGAGTTTGGAGTCCCTCATTTCTAATCTGATCAGACTGTTCCTATCACTCCCATTTTCTCACCATCTGACTGACAGTTGTTTTCCAAGTCTGTTTCTCCTATATTTGTCAATTCTGAGAGTCCCATGATACCATCCCTGTAAGTCCTCCTTCACTAACTAAGCCAAAAGTGGTTTCTCTTGCTTGAAACAAAAGACCTTAATGTATAAATTGGGCATTTGTGAACCCACAAGAAGTAGAGGCTTTCTGATTATACTGTGAATATTCATTGATTCATTCATTCACAAAGTGCTTTCTGAGCACCTATTATGTATTAGGCACTCTCCTCAACTCCTGGGGCACAGATGTGAATAAACAAACAGAAATCTGTGTTTTCATGAAATTTACATTCCAGTAAAGGGAGATAGATGATAAGCAAGATAAACTAAATATATATGTTTATTGTATATAAATATAAATATATGACTTATGTGTTAGGTAGTAATAAGTGCAATACATATGTATGTAGAATAGTTCCCTTATTGGTTTTTCCTTTTAATATTCCATGGATCAGATAAGCCTATTTGGGGGTGGGTGATGAGATGAAATGGCTGAGACTGAGGCTCTGTCACTCTCTTGTACCTTGCTCTGTCTGCATATTTCTCAGAGGGCTTTCCGTTGGGGTCTCAGCCGAGGCAAAAGGATCATCCAGCTGAGTGAGGATGTGTGTGTGCTGAAAGCAGAGACCAGAAGAATGGGGGACTTAGATTAGGCATGGAAGTGGCAAGAGTTGAGAAGGGCTCTTGGAGGGGCAGAGATTCCTCTCTTTGGGGCCCTGCCTAGGCTTAGATAGGTAGAAAAATGGTGATTTGATTGAATCAGGAAAGCCAGGCTGGTATTCCTTTAAGCTTATGAAAACTTGGTGTTGTCATAGTCTGAGACATGGTAGTAAGGGGACGTTGGACTCTCTGGACATCTTCTTTGATTACTTTCGACCAAAAGTAGAGTATCCCCAATATTTTTAACCTGATGTTTTTTCTCTACTGAAGAGGAGAGGAAGTCAAAGGAAAATGTCATGCTGGTTCTAATTCTGACCATTACGGAGGAACAGGCTTCCGTTTGGAAAGAGTTCATGATTGCCAGGGAGGTCAAGCACAATCAGACTGTGCCAAAGATGTCAAAAAGTTCAGATAAATGAAAGACATGGTCCTTTCAATGGCATGATACCCAGGGAGGAAGATGCCCAGGTGGTAGGGGAAGCTCACAGAAATGCAATTCTTACTCTGAGAAGGTGGTGCCACGTGGTGGCTTGGAAGGCTTTAGCTTTCCCCCCTCACTAATCCCCATTAGCCCCCTGCCAAGCCCTAAGACAGGGATAGTAATGATAATATATTGTTTATTGATATGGACAGTAGGTATATTATTAATCTCATTTAATGTGTGAAAGCATACTTATTAATCTATTTTAATTGGTCTGTAACATATGTACAATATAGGCAAAAGATATTTGCTTAATATTATGTCCATCTCACGGCAAGTCCTAGCCCATGTTTCAATCAGTTTGCCACCCTACCTAAGCTCCTCCTATAATTCTGGAGCCAACACTGCGACTGTTCAATTGCTAATCATCTGAATGAGCAAATGAAGAGACAAAGAAACAAGAAGTTCAGATTCTTAAAAACAAATTTTGATAATAAAAAGGATAGAAAGGTATATAAAAGGGTAATAATAAGAAGGCACTGTATATCTGTAAGAGTGGTATCATGAAAGCTAAAATCCCAAGAGCTGAATTTCGGAAAAATAACAATAGATTGTTTAAAAAATCATGTTCAGAGCAAATAAAAGCATAATGTTGACTATTTAGCAAAAAAAATCTGATCTCAATTCACATTTGTGTGTGTGTGTGTGTGTGTCATGAAGAATGTTCTTTGAATGTCAAAAGGTGGAACAGACAGTGCAAAGGGTACTGAGGCTGGCGGTGGGAAGTGGTATCATAAGAGGACTCCAGCTTTTTTAAGTGGCCGTGTTATACTCAGGTCAATAGAACTTCCCCGTGAGTTCCCTGAACTGATGCTCATAATTGATGAGGAATTATGAAAAATGAAGAAGTCCCAGAAGACTAAAGGTGGGAAAATGTACACATTTTCCAATATACAAATTGAGGAGCAGAAAATAGAGCCCACAAAATACGTGACAGTGATCTTGATGTTGATTTCAAGTACAATAGGATTATGGAGTTAGTACAGGAGTTGAGGCAGGTATCACAAGAATCCAACAGGAGCTCATGTCAAGTGAATCTTGTTTTCTTTCTGATAGGATCCTAGACTATAGATGAGGGAAGTATGGTAGTCATAGCCAACCTGGATTTCAGCAAGTCATGGAACAATGTCCCTTTTGATAGCTGCTGTTAAGTTATATATTTTACAAACATTTATCAGTCCGTTACTAGCTGTCAGTTGCAGAGGATTCAAATGTGGCTGTGATATGCTGGTGAAGAACTCATATGCTTAGTGAAAGATAACACATAAATAAAATACCATTATATAAAACAGAGGTTGGCGAACTCTGACACATTAACCAAATCCAGCCTGCCACCTAGTTTTGCAAGTGAAATTCTATTGGAATACAGCCATGCCCATTGATTTATATATTATATATAGATACTTTCATGCTGAAGTGGAATGGAAGAGTTCAGTAGTTTCAACAGAGACTACTTGGCCAGAAAAGCCTAAAATATATTTACTCTCTGGCTCTTTCCTAAAAACTTATTGACTCCCAATATAAAGCAAAAATTGCTATTAGGAATTATACTCAAAATACTATGGAAATATAGAAAGGAAATCAATTAATTGTGGTAATGCAGGTGCATTTGAGAAGGCTTCAACAGTAGCAGCAGTTCAGTTGGACTTAATATGATGGAAATTTCCAGAAGAAGGGCATAGCACTCCTCCTGTTTCTTCTCTCTCTTCATGCTTCAGTCTCTTTATTGTTTTCTTTCTCTCTCTCTCTCTCTCTCTCTGTCTCTCATTTGATTAAAGTTGTCTTTTCAGTATTTCATAAAGTTTTTACTCTACATGCTCCATGTTCTAAGTCAGCTTGGATGTAGAGGTCAGCAAAAAGCCAATCTATGAAGTATAAGGGCAGGAAGTGGTGTTGCTGTAGTTACCAACAATTCTTCATTTTAGTAGGCAGATACTTAGAGAGGGGGCCAGAGCAGTATCTTGAATAATGACCTGAGGGTGGGGAGGAATGTGGAGGTGTTGCATTCAAGAGTTTTAGAATTCTCTTTTAGTATGAGGCAGGGAAACTGGCAAGGCATCCAGCCCCACATTATCAACAGGCAATTGGAAAAGACCCACGTCTCAGGCCTGTCCCTTGACTAGTCGAGGAGTGTGAAGAACTAGATGTTATTCTACCTTTTGCCAGAAATAAAAGTCTAGAGGCCCAGCAGATGTGCTGGATGACAGGTCAGGAATACGGAATATCTTGGGAGGCTAGCAGGAAGGTCTGGATTTAACGGGGAAGTTTAACAGGGATGAATGGAAGGCCCCATTCTGGGTTTGGAAAACTGAGTGCATGGCACAGAGGTGGCCTTGCCACAGCATGAGGCAGGAAGCAATGTGAGTGTGCATGTCTTAAACTTGGTCTGTGTTTGTAGAATAATACCCAGAGGGAGGAAGGTGATCGTTTTCTTCTACTCTTGGCTAAAGACAGGGCATCTGGAAGAAACATTCTGGTGCTATACTCTGAAAGAATTAGACAGAATGAAACTCACTCAGTAGTGGATAACCAAGAGGATGAAAAGACCAGAAGCGATGTGATATGTGAAATAATGGAAGGAACTTAATTTAGAGAAGAACAGAAAGATCAGGGGGCACATCTAAGCTGTTGTCAAATATTTTTCTCATGGAAATGGTTTTGGACTTGTATTTGCTTCAGAAGAATTTGGACCAGTTAATGTAGGGGGATAGATTTTTCTGACAGCAAGAGACCTAGATTGGATGAGTAGTCTCAGAAAGGTCTCCGTCTGGGCTGTACAGTCACCTGGTGGTGCTCAACAGGTAAAGATGGAGGTGGAGGGGGCATAAAAGCGCTTGTCAACCCTTCTGTGATTTGACCTTATTAATAAGCAGCAGACTTGATAAGATTACACAAGTCTCACTGGGCTTAACAAATCAACCATGTAGCTCCAATTTAGAAATATTTCTTCTCCTCACTTTTGCTTCATGCCTATCAATCTCTTTTTAATGTAGCTCTGGTTTTAAAACCCTAGCCACTCCTCAAATCCACCCATGGTACAGAGTCAGATGTTCTTCATGGCCATGGTTTTTCAGACCAGCATGGCTCCAAAATCTCTTGCTCTTTGATGTTGCAGCACTATGGCTATTTCAACTTAGTGAATCTTGTCATTAACTGTAGTTTTAGACAGCCTGCTATTGAAGCCGTGATCTCATAATTCTAACTTAATTCCCTCTGGAGTCTGATTTCTGCTCCCAATAGAACCCAAAAGGAAAGGTGACTTAGCAGTGGTGGCTCGTTGGTCTGTGCATTTCCCAGGTACCGTATTTCCCAGTCAGTGGATAATTTTCTAATCTCCTTTTAGTAATTGAGAGAGCATCTCCCTCTCCCTTCCATCTTTACAGGTGCTACTTGAAATTTGCTGATAATTTAAGTACAATTGTTAAACGTACTCATTAACCACTTCACTGAAGCTCAAACGCATAAACTTGGTTCACAACACAAACAGCTTTCTGTTACAGGGGCCGTATCTCTTGCTAGTAACAAATCCAAGCTTAACCAGCATGTGTATTTCCCAAACACATCCAAGTGGAATTTAGAAGGTTTTAAGAACAAAACTATAAAGAGGTTTGCTATTTCTCCCATATACTCTGGACTTTTTTTTTCAGGAGCCCTCAGGGATTGAGCCCAAAGGAATAAACAATGAGGTTATTTTCTGGAATCTGAAAGGCTTACAATAGAGAAGGTTTTGGTGGGGAATATATCGTTGTCCTTCAAATGCCACTTTGGGGTTGTTTACCTATGTCCAGATCTTATTTACAAACCCAAATGTTAACAAACTATAAATCTATTGTCCATGTTCTTGAATCAAATAAGAGAAAACCACAGAAAAATTCCAATGATCCCGTGGCTCTGGTAAAATAGAAGTTATATGAATTGAGGAGACTTAAGGAACAAAGCCTTTATTTTTATAGATCTAAACCACCAGCAGGCCTAGCAATAGCATATTCCACCTAGAAATAAACACATTTAATTTTTTGTGGTTGAGAACAAAAAAGAGACCCCAGACTACTGAAAAAAGCTTTTCTCCCTCACCAAATGAGCAGGTCCTGTAGGTTAATCTGCCCAGCATTTATGAGTATCAGCTTTGTGCAAAGGCTGCACTGGGCAATGTGAGGATGTGAAGGTGAGACAACCCACATTGTTCCCTGAATCAGTTTTGTTCTCCCAGAATCTGGACATAGACCTTCTCTACAGGAAGAGCAAGGCAGTGCAATTTGGTGGTTTGGAATTAATGGAACGGAACTGTCTGGATCATTACAGCATTGGCCTGAGTAACAAACTGAACTAGGCTTCCATTCAGCCTCACACATCGTTTCTTCCAGTACACTAATTGTTCACTGTGATTCATACATTGTTCTGACAAGATGGCAAATGGAAAATGTGGAATATAATTAAAATAAGTGTGTAGTTTCAATTATCATAATCTATTGCCCTGAGCTGAATGCTGTTATCAGAGGCAACTTGGAGAAGGGGCATAGAGGACAAATAATTTCTTGGTTTATCTTTTATAACAAAAATTTAACTCAGGGAAAGGGACTAAAGAGATGCTTGAGGCTTAAATTGATAGGTCTTTCTTCAAACCTAAAATAAGAATTCTGTGATAAAATTTTCTAGGATATTATCAATATATAAAAACTAATCACATCACCATTGTTTTTTGTGGCTGAGTTTAGAACTCCATGGTATACATATACCACATTTTATTAATCCACTCCTGTATTGATGGGCACTTTATTATCCTGGGTGGAGCTGGAGACCATTCTACTAAGTGAAGTATCACAAGAATGGAAAAACAAGCACCATATATACTCACCATCAAATTGATATTAACTGACCAACACTTAAGTGCATGTACAGTAATAACATTCACTGGATATCGGGCAGATGGGAAGGGGGAGGAAGGGATGGGTATATGCACACCTAATAGGTGTGGTGCGCACCATCTGGGGGATGGACACACCTGAACCTCTGACTCGGGTGGGGCAAAGGCAATATACGTAAACTAAACATTTGTACCCCTGTAATATGCTGAAATAAAAAAAAATATAAAAAAATAAAAATAAAGTAATTAAAAAATAAAAATGTTAGAAATTAAAAAAACTAATCAGGAGGGCTATAATTGAATTTATACATGAGTTGCATATGACAATGTAAGTTTTACCTGTTATTAAAATAATATAACATTGGAATTATAATTAGTTTTGTAAATATTCCTTATAACTTATACATTTCTGAAATTATTTTCCACAGACTAAATTTTTAGGAAATCAAATATTTTCCCCTTTGGAAAGTCTTAAAAGTACTTTATGACAAATAACTTATATTTATTATTATTATAAATGTAATAATGCTCATCTGTAGAGAACAGTTAAAACTGTAAAGAAAAATTTTAAAAAAATTTATTACATTCTCACTAAACTGAGCTAATCTCTGTTAAATATTCTAGTTTTTTTAAAATGTGTATATGTGTGTCTGTATGTTTATATAATTAGTTTTACACTCTATGATGTTTTGTATCATGATTTTTCTCACTTGAAATTTCATTGAAACTTCTAGAAAAGTTTGTTTTTAATGACTATATAATATTTGATTTTGTGTCTGGTCCATAATATTCAACCTATATATAAACATTTAGGGTTGTTGCCCATATCTTTGGTGCATAAACATTTGGCTGCAACCTTAATGATTTCCTTTAGATGTATTCCATAAAGTTGAATTTCTAGGATAAGAGGTATGATGCCATGTTGAAAGGTTACACTGGTATAAACAGACAAATGTTGCACAGTTGAATTAAAGAAGATCCAATTTTTTGAGTTAGGGAAGTATTTCTGTACTGATTTCTTTCCTTTGCTCTAATTTGATTTTTCATGATGCCAGAGTTCCTAAGACCGTAGAACCATGAAGACCTGGATTCAGAGTCTAGCTCTGCTGCTTATCGGCTACTTGATGTTGGTCAAATGACTTAACTCCCCTGTCTAGTGTTCTCATCTACACAATGGGGGCAATAAGAGGCCTTCTGTGAGGATTAAGTGCTTGACTCTTGCTCACAGAATGTCTGTTCCTTTTTCAAACAGTAGGAAAACTGGTGGAGATGTGGATGTCAGTTGGATAATGAAGGCACAAAAATGTTCTGAGTCATATTTAGAGACATCTGCTTAATTCCATTTAAAATTCTAACATGAAAATTCATAATGGACAGGGATCAAAGCCATATATTATTTAGTTATTTGACTAAAAAAAAAAAGCCAAAAAATTAAAGAATGAAAAACTCTACCTACTGGCAAACTCACTGGTTTACCACACACTGGCTGGTTTCTTTCAGAGGGCAGTTGGGTTTCTGGAAGCAAAATTGTATGCAGAGATAATTAGAATCCTGTCATTTGGGCCATGAGGCCATTTCTATGACAAGACTTACTTTAAGGAATTGTAATATAAAATTATAAAAATGGTGGTAAGATATTTAAAAAAAGAAAGAAAGTGGTAACTCTGACTTCTCAATGATCTCATATTTTCAAACTCAATGTTTTAGAGGTTAGAAGTCACAAACTTATTAACTAACTCGAGGATTGAGAAAGTCTTGTAAATCTACTAAAAATGCATAAAGAATAAGTAAAATTCATAATGTAACAAATATTTTTTCCTGGTAATTCCCATGATAAACTCTAACCTAGGCAATGGAACACTTTTATTTTTCTTTCCTTAATTAAACTTCACAAACTCATTGTATAGGCAAGGGCTGAAGCCATTTAAAGAAATAAAGGGCTTGGTAATTAAAGGTTAAAGAAAAAGTGTGATATTTTTACCATTAAGAAAGGGGAGTGACTAGGGATGAGAAAATACCAACTACAGTTCTTTAGTTCTTAATCTATAGCTTGATTGAGAACTAAAGGTCTCACAGTAGATTATATTTTAAAAGATAATTTAAATTAAATGTTATAAATACTGAATTCCTATTTGTAGAATCAAATAGCTTAGAAATATATAAGGATTGTTCATAGTCAGTTAGGGCTGCTATAACCAAAATGCCATAGACTGGGTGGCTTAAACAACAGAAATTTATTTCTCACAGTTCTGGAGGCTGGGAAGCCCAAAATTAAGGTACTGGCCGATTCCTTTCTGGTTTGAAGACTGACATCTTCTTGCTGTATTCTCACATGGTGGGGAGGGAGAGAGCTCTGGTCCTTTTATCTACTTATAAGGGCAAGAATTCTACCGAGGGCGTTCCATCCTCATGACCTCATTTAAACCTAATTACCTTCCAAGGGCCCCACCTTGAAATACCACCACATTGGGGATTAGGGATTTAACCTATGAATTTTAGGGGGACACAGTCAGCCTGTGGCAGATTAGTATATATTTTAAAATCTGAAAATAGGTTTTATTCTTTAATATACTAAAAAGCATGGTGAACACTTCTTCCAAAAGATATGGTATATGTTTTTGCTTGCCTGGATCAATCAGGGTCTGACCTGGTAACAGAAACCACACAGTAATTTGAACAGGGCAAGTTAATATAATATAAAGAATTATGAACTATAACAGGGGATTGGAGTAGTGAGGACTTGTTAGTAAGAAGTAAATAGAACTCTGAAGAATACAGCAATAGCAGATATAAGGAGCAACTACTGCATCTGTGGCTTACATGGAACACAAAAGGAAGACCTTCTCTTGCCCCAGAACTGTAATACAGACCTCACTGGAGAGGGCAAGGCCATGGCTAACTGGATGGTGGAGCAGTCACTGAGGTACTGTGCTGGCAGAATCTGCTAGAAATATGCCTTCTGTGGCACCAGAGGAAGCATCCACAGGAAGGTGCCATACCTTGGAACTTGCCTTGAAGCTGCCCAACAGGAGGCAAGGGGAAGCCATTCACTGGGAGATGCCTTGCTGGTGACAATCCACTGTGAAGCTGCCTGAGAGGTGCTGGGGAAATTGCTGGCCACTGGGTACTGCTGGATGGCATGTACTGCAGGAGCTGGGTGCTGGCGAAGCTGCTCATGCTGCAGGTGCTGGGTGCTGGAGAAATCACCTGTGCTGTAGGGCCTGGTGCTGGTGAAGTCATGTGTGCTGCAGGACTCTCAAGAGAGGAGCACACCAGAACTAGGAAAAGGAAGCCCTTCCTCCTCCAGTGTACCTCCTGTGCCATCAAGCTACAAAGCCTGTCATGTCAGCTGGCAAAGGAGAAATATTTACAGCTCCTAGTATCACAGAGAAGGCAATAAAGGGTGGATCTGGAGCTCAGGGACAATACACTGATAATTGCTACAGTCCATCCCTCTAGCTACTCAGTTTCCATATACACATTTCTATACACATTTGAAGTTCTTGAATTTGCAACAATGAAACAACTCTATATTTCTCCCTCACAAGATAAAGTTGTCCTTCTTACAAGTGGAGTTCTCAGCCTCTTCCTCAAATGAAGAGACACGTAGTCCCAACAGTTCTTGTATCCATTACCAGCTATGTTAATTACTCATCAAATTCTGTCAAAGGCCCACAGAATATTTTGTAACCTACAAACTAAATTATAAAGTTAACCTCAAACAACTTGTATATAAAATGCAAATGAGAAGGAGGTAGAAGAAAACTGTTAGCATATACAAATAAACACATACATATAGCAAGCAAGGAGAAAATACGCAAAGCCGTTACAGATTTGGTTTCTCTAATTGATCACAAGTCTGTATGTAATTGCTGCCAATGGCTTCTTTCTTCCATGACTTTTGTCATATTTCTTCTGCCTTTCAGCTGGAATCTCAGATAGTTGGGGTTCTTTACCTGGTCGAGTAACCTAAATCTTCCTGAACGGTTGAAGTCCTCAATTGTCTTGCCTTTATTTTTTTGGTTGTTGTTGTTGTTGCTATGATTTTCCACTAACCTTCACTACTGTACTCGGAAGTACTGAGAGGCATCCTAAAGAATCCTGGGTTCCAGAAATAGTTTTCCTTGCCCTCATTTTTGCAGCCTGATTTCCATTTGGTAATTGGGATCCATTTCTCCAGCCAAAAGAGTTAATCTCCTTCCCCCCCCCATCTGTTTGTTCAGTGGCATAGGTCTAAAATGGCCAAGTTGCTGTCTCATCTTCCAATTCAATGGAACCATTGTTATGCTCCCTGATGGAAGCATTCCTTCTTTTGCAACAAAGACCCCAAACTAGCAGAGCTCAAGTTTGGTTGCTGGTACAGGAAGCGCAAATTCTGAAAGTGAGTTTTCAAGTATAATGATGAGAGAAGCCACTTCCACTTCTATTTCTTGACTCCTAGATCTGTGTATTCTGGCTGTGGGGGTGATAGTACCATATAGTAACCTGTGATTCAAAGCATGCACTGCATCTTGTAAGACAGAATGAACCCCTTTTCTGGGTGCAGGGTCCCAACTGGTATCATAATTGAGTCTTCAGTAAGCCATTCCACCTTTCAATTAGCCAGTTTATTTCATGGGTATGAGCCATTACTGCACTTCCTTCTCTGTGAAGTGAGTTCATTGATCAGAAGCAAGGCTATCGAGAATGCCATGCCAATGGATAAAGCATTCTGTGGGTCTACCAATGGCAGTACTCAATTACTACTTTCCCTTTTAGCAGGGAAGGCAAATTTGTATCCAGAATATGTGTTTATTTCAGTGAGGACAAATCTGTACCCCATCTATATTGAAAGAAGTCCAATGTAATCAACCTGCTGCTAGGTGGTGGTCTGTACCCCTGGGAAATGGTTTCATATCTGGGGATCAGTGCTGATCTGAGCTATTGACAGCTTAGTCATACTTGGCCAGGTAATTTCTAGAAGTCCATGTCATGGACCCCATGCATAGTCTCCGTTCCTGTCTCCCTGGCCACTTTGTCCATGACCCATTAAGAAAGCATTGAGGTGACTGAAGAAAGAGACTGGTACCTGCAGAGTACATCATTTTGTCCATCTGATTATTAAGAGCCTATTCTGCAGTGGATAAATATGGAGATTCATATGGAGCACAAATATCTTCCTCAGTCAACTGATCATAAGGAAGCCATTGGCATGGATTGAGAGAGAGGAGGCAATGCAACCAACAGGAGTTGTGTTGAAGAAATTTGGGTAACCTTATGCAACTTTTGCATACTTTCCAAACTTGTTTTATCTTGGATTTCATTTGTAGTTTATGATAGAATGCCATGGTGCACATTCTGTGGCTAGACAACACCCAGTTCATGCTGTGAAGTTCAGGCCTCATGGTCACCTGATGTCCCATGATTAGGTATTCAGTCTCTATCAAGGCCCAGTAGCAAACCAGAAGTTGTTTCTCAAAAGGAAAAGAGTTATCTGCAGAAGAAGGCATAAGTTGTCTTCACAAGCCCAGAGGTCTGCATTGTGAGTTTCCTGTGGTACTTACCAGAGATTCCAAATAACATCCTATTTGCCAGAGAGATTTCAGGTATCACTGAATCTGCTGCACAATAAGTATCAAGTGGTAGACAGGCTTGTACTACAGCCTGAACTTACTGCAGTCTTCTTTTGCTTTGGTCCCTACTTGAAATTGGTAGATTTAGGGAGGATTCTCTAGAGGAGTTAAAGTAACACACTAAAGTGTGATATATGTTGTTTCCAAAATTCAAAAAGACCTTGTAAGCATTGTGCCTTTTATTTGGTGGTAGGTGGTATGAAGTGCAGCAACTTATTTTTAACCTTGGAGGGAATATCTTGACTTGCTCCCGATCATTAAGCCCTTAGAAACTTCACTGAGGTGGGGAGGGATCCCTGAAATTTTGTGGGGTTTATCTTTTATGTATCTTACTAAGACATTAAGTACTTGTTCGTTCCTGCTCATTAGAGCCCATCATAGTGGATCAGTGTGAAGTTTGTGGAGCATCAAGACAACAAAGATCTCTGCAGATTATATTATGGCAGAGAGCAGGTGAATTGATGTAACCCTGAAGCAAGACTGTGACGGTTTTCCTGTGAGGTAAGCACGAACTATTTCTGGTAATCCTTGCAAATTAGTATGAAGCGAATGGCATTAGTGACATACCATGTGCCAGAGGCCATATTTATTTGCTCTGGCAAAGATACTATTAATATATCTTGGTTGGCAGCAATAATTGTAGTCACCACCTGATTGAGAGTATAATAATCCACAGTCATTCTCCAAAATCCATCTGATGTCTACAGGGGCCAAATTGGTGGGTTAAATGAGTGTGTGGTAGGCATCACCATCCTTGCTTCTTTTAAGACATTTGTGGTACCATTAATCTCTGAAAGTCCCGGGATTTACTGTCTTGGTAGGGGAGGGAAGTTCTAGCAGCCCTCGTCCCATAGGGATTCTTCCAGTTGCCAAGTATGTCTATTTCAATTATACATCATTCAGAAACTGGGGAATAATTGCAAGGTAGATTCATGGACCAGCTGGATCCACTGTAATTTGGAATTGAGGTAAGATACCATCTATCACCTGACCACTGTGAGCCCTGCATGGCTCACAGTGGCATTTTCAGTTTCTAGAAATTAGTGTCAATTCAGAACCAGTGTTTAGGAATCTCTTAAAGGTTTGGGTATTTCTTTCTTTGTTTTTTTTTTTTTTTCTGATATACAGACACTCTAGTAAATGGCTACTGGTGCTTTGGGGAAGACTTAGAGGCATATTTAGTGTGAACTTGTGGTCTCTTTTGAGGCAAATTCCATAACAGATTTAAATAGCTAGGAAATATACAAGGATTAACACATCTTTAATTTAAAATAAGTTTTATTGGTAAATTTTTCAAATAGCATGGTGAACATTTCCTCCAAAAGACAGGGCACAAGGGAAAACATCTCGTTTTTGCCTGATTTTCCAGTTGAAATTAAGGTTTGGGGCATTTCAAGGGCATCACCATTCAAACCCTGGCTCTCTGCAGACTTGCAGAATAATATTTATAATGACCCAGATGATATTAGAAACAACAAATGAAAGCCAAAAGAGTCATTCTCTTATAGACCAGAAAGCAGCTGATTATTATGACAAAGGTCTTTGCAACCAGTAAAGGTCAACTTGTCACATTTGCTGTAGTTGCAAATCCTTTTTAAGGAGTTGCTTTTGAAAAGTGACTTAGGGCAATAGACCAAGCTTATGCTTCCTGACTATCTGAAAATACAGAGTAGTAGTGAGCCTAGAAATTTTAGACATGAAAGTGAACAAATTTGAGATGAGCAAGATACTCCAAAATGTTGCCAAGTTAAAGCAAAAACTCAAATCCAAACTTGATCAAGACCAGATGAAAACAGTAGACTTAGGTGTTTATTCCATTGCGCGTTATACTAGTCCTGCACATAATACCTGGATAGCTTGGCTTGAGGGCATCCTTCCCTTTCTGAATGTACACTGTTATTGCTAATGAGCAGGGACACTGTTCAAAGTGGTGAGAAGCAAATAGCTTTGTAGAAATCACAAACTAGGGAAATTTGGTGAATAATGGACAATTTATCAGTCACACAATCTAGAAGCCTGATTCTAGAAGCAAGTACAGAGGGCACAGCATTACTTTCCTGGGAGGAAAAGCAACCTTTGAATCCTGTACTAGAAGCTTTCATAGTTCAAGTTGAGCTGCCCAGTACAGAGAATAATTTATTTAAAGCGGTCCATTGGAAATCTTTGTTGCCAAGGTTCATTTGTCCAAGGCGTATTGTAAGAATAATCTTGTTTCTAGTTTTAGGTATTATAATTTTAAAACCATAAGTTTACCTCCTTTTCTAATTTAATGATAGATTTAATATTTATTAGATATTTTATCTAATTCAACCTTAGATCTGATTTCCTTTTTAAGACTGCTTACATGTATTTAAAAATGATAAACATATTGATGATGTTGCATTACTGGAGTATTTTTTCTCCCACTCTCCACATCTGACCACTGTTACTAATTACAAAATAACAAATGAATAAAAACAAAATTAGGAAAATGAATTCTATGATATACCATGCACAGGACGTTATACTTTTGCAACCCACTTGTATCTTAAGAACTAGGATCACATTAGAATAATATGTCAGATAGCTTCAGTTATCAGCTTTATTGTAATAACTACGGACAATTTTCTATACATAATTTTTCTCCTAATTGCATCTAAGTAAATGCCTATATAATTTCTGCCTATAATGTATAGTATAACTTTAAAATTATTCCATGTATTTTGGTACATTAATTTCAAATTCATATATTCAACAGTTTTGAACTTACTTCAGTGTTTTTCACTGACTCTTTAAAATTCACATTTATTACTTGAAGGTCACACACATACAAACCTTATGCAATTTCTTCTTTTTGATTTACCCATATTATTAGTTGTGTGATCATTTGACACTTTATGGTAGGGGAAGGTATTGCATAATAGTATAAATTATCACATTGCTATTTACTTTTAAAAATACCTTAACATTGACATTTATTAAGGCACTGTAAATGTCATTTACCTAGCTCCAAAGTTTTATTTTGAGAACCCTTATGTGTGTTTAAGAGTTTCTTTAAGAAGAATAGTCTTTAGTCCATAAATGGTATAGCACAGTTTAGTGAAAGCCCAAAGTACACGTAACAGGCATTGGTAGAAAACCATTCCTTGGGTACATTGAATGGGTCTTTGTCTCCAGGTCCCAGCAAATGGCATTCTAAGTGAAGAAGGAATTTGCACAGGTGTGCTCTGTGGGTTGGAGAAGACAAGTCCAGATATCTTGACTTTCTTTTTTTTATTTTATTTTTTTTTTTTAATTTTTATTGATACATAATAATCGTACATATTCATGGATTACATCTTACATCTTGATACAAGCACACAACATACAATGATCAAATCAGGGTAACTGGGACAAGATTCACCTAAAACATTCATCATTGCTTTATGTTGGGAGCATTTGAAAAGTTCTAGCTATTCTGAAATACAATAAACTATTGTCAACTATAGTTGCCCCATTGCACCAGTGAACATCAGAACTTCTTCCTTCTATTAAACAGAATTACCCCTTCCCAACATCTCTTACAGAGATTAGAGGGTTGGCGAGGACAAACTCACAACTATGAGTCACAGACACGGTGAGCATTGTAAAGGGGAAGGCATGCCTCTAAACCTCACTTGGGTGAGGCAAAGTCATAAAATGTAACCAGAAGATATTTGCACTTCAGGGTTTATTATAGCATTATTCACAATGGCTAAATTATGGAATCAGCTTAAGGGTTTATGAAGGGATGAATGGATAAAAATAAAATATATTTTTGATAGAAGTCCTAGTGACAATATAAAATTTTTGGTAAGAGCAGATATCTTGACTTTCATACCTTGGAAGATGGTAGATTCTGGACAGGGAAGAACAGAACCAGTATAGATTCTCTAAAGAAAATCCTGGTAAATTAACAAACAAAACATTGGCTACCTATTAGGGAGTGCTCTTAATTAGGTTGAACAACATGAAATTGCTGACATTGGACCATTCTTGATCTAAAAAAAAGATAATCTCATAATACTTGACCTACTAAATATTATGTTTTGATTTCAACAAAGCATTTAAAAAGCCTCCCCAAAATGAGATGATGAAGCTGTGTTTGTTGCTTTAGTCTTGGAGTGTGAATAATGGCTCAGTGTCACCCTGACCTGAGTCTCTTGCTGAATAATAAACGAAAGTGCTCTGACCTTGGTTCCAGCCTGTTCAATGTTTTCATCAACGTTTTGGATAAAGCTGAGCAAGGCAGACTTATCAAATTTAGAGGGAACATGAATTAAAAAGTATAACTAATAAGAAGTTTAGACTGAAAAAGACCTCAACTAACTGAATCTCAAGGCTGGAATTCAAAAATTAAGTAAACAGCAATGGATGGAGGTTCCTGCAATTGGATTTGTTGAGTTCATCAGCCCTCATTGATAAGTCCCTGCCATGCGCTAGACACTGTTCTGGGTACAGTCCATATAGCAATGAACAAACCAGTTAGGGCAGTGGTCCCCAACCTTTTTGGCACCAGTAGCCAGTTTATGGAAGACAATTTTTTCATGGACTGGGGATCAGGGGTGGAGTGTAATGGATTCCAGCGTGTGTGGTACGGAGCTCAGGTGGTGACGCGTAGCCTGTTTCCTATCAGGCCATGGATTGGTAATGGGCCAGTGCTGAGGGGATTGAGGACCATAGAACTAGGGTCCTACCTTGTTTAAAAAAAACAAATTGCCCATTACACAAGGTAGAAAAGTAAAAGAGGGGCTCTCAATGCAGTAGGTTCTTCTGAAAAATTCTGGAGGTTTTGGATCATCTAGACATGCCAACAAACATTCTGGAAACCTACTGTGTGTTAGGAAATTGTGCTAAAATTGTCAACCAAGCATGTGGTGTGTTTGCTAAAAGAAAAAGAGCCAATTAAATCTTGGGATTTGTCATCCTAAATTCAAAATGTCTACAAATGCTTGAATTGGTGACAAGTAGACAAGCAAGAAAACTTTCTCTTTGTTGCTCTATTTAGCAGAAATAGCATAAAACAATGGAAATTTCAGGGAGAGAAATTTTTATTTGTTATAATAGTGACACATCTCATATGTAGAAGCTGTCCGTCTATGGAACAGAATGGTGCCTGAGGGAGTGAGCTTCCTGACTGTAGAAGCATTTAATGAGAGGCTGGTTAATTCTTGGTCTGGGACAATTATACAGCACTACTGCATTGTGTAACATGCCCTGGTGGGGTACCTTCAACTCCACATCTCTGATTCTAGTGATGTGTTTGTATGTATTTATGTGGGGATGTAGGTACTGAGTGGGTTTTCTTCTCTCCCCAAAGGAAAAAAGACAGTCTAAGTTGCAGGGTAGGGGACCCTCAAATTTTCGAAACCAGTCTGAGTTGGAGGGTCACCTAAATTGGGTATGGAAATGCTAGGAAGGGGTGAGTAAGGAATTGGCTACAAGGCTGCTGAAATTGGCTTAGGGGTATGACCATGATACTGGGAGCAGGCAAGACCGCCAGTACAAGGAGTTGAGGCTTCACTCCCATCCCCACTGTTAGACGCTGGGGGTGAGGGTGGGGTGTTAGTTAGGACTCTGGGTTGCAAGTGTCAGAAGCCCCAACTCAAATGTCTTAAACTAAGAGGTTTATTGATTCATGTAACTAAAAAGTCCAGGGGTTGATCTAACTTTAGGCATGGTTGAATCCCGCTGCTCCAACCATCTATTTCTTTCCCTCCCTCCCTTTTGTTTTCCTCTATGTGGCTTACATCTGCCATCTAGAAGGGTGCCCGACAGGGTAGATATCTAATAAAGATTGAACGCTTAAATGAATGAGCCTTCCAGCTTGGCAACTCCAGCTAAAGTCCCCATGGCCAAAGTCCTCAGTTTGGTCCAACTTGATCACTTGCTTAAATTTAAACTAATCACTGGCGTTGGGGAGGATGGAACACACTGACTGATTAAGCTGGACTGGCTGGACCTCAGAGTGAGCAATACCTTGCCAATTTTATCTCTCCAGCCTTTCTGTAGGCTCCATCAGGGAATGCCCTCTTACCGTCTTTTGTATTCCCCATAGAGAATGGCATAGTACTAAGTGCGTAGTTTTAAGTTAACAAGTATTTGTTCTTTCCCTCTAACTAGAATGGCTCTTAATTAGCAAAGGTGCTAAAACAACTGAATTGTAACATCTCCTTTGAAAATTGTGCAACAAAAGATTTGAATGAATTCAGAACTTGATATATTGCTTCCAAATAATTCTCATGAGCATAAACATAAGTGGTAAGTAGGAATTCTGAATTCATCCTAATTACTATAGAAAGTTATCCTCTCAACTTTTTTGTGCAATTAAAAGAGTAAAATTGAATGAATACTTTCTTCAAAAGGAATAATTTCCATAGAAAAGCTTGTCTTTCCATTGGGAGTATTAGTGGTGGGGAAAAAAATCTGACTTCTATCCCTGGAGCAGAATCAAGGGATGATTTGATTAATTTTTAAATATTTTTTCACTCAGTATTTACCTCCTCTATAATCAGAACCTGACTTCAAGGGTGGCACTGCCCTCTTCATCAGTAGTTGGGCTGTGCCATATGAGTGCTAGAAAATTGTACTGAAAATGAATTTGAGCAAATAAGGGAACTTTACAAGTAGGCTCTTCTTTTTAAGTCCATGAGGAGCTGACTTATCTCAAATGCTAGAATGTTTCAGTGATTTGGGCTGACAAGGATATCTTGGGAAATATCCTGATATGAAATGCAGAGGACTGTTTTTCTAACAGCAATAGGAAAAGATTCTTTTTCCTCAGAGAATCCTTCCATTTTATATTTGAAATGGCTTCGCAATGATAGAACAGAATCACAATCTGTGTGGATCTCCTTTTCCTTCCAAATCTAATTTAACAGAAATTGATATATACCTATGTTTGATGTAAAATTAAATATATTTGTAATATATGTATCCTACCTGATCACTATTTAGTTTCTTTAAACATGTTTTTCACACATTATTATTATAGCATTATCTCCGGAGAGATACTGTAAGACATAATGATTAAAAAACCCCAAAACCGTGAAACTGACACCTTAAATGAAAACAGCCCTGTCATTTTATAGGCAGAGCTGGTATTAAAGTGTCTGAGAATCAATAAAGACTATCTTGATAAATATAACTATAGCATTCAGAATGAATAAGACATTAAACATCATTTTACTTGTATATATATTTATCTTTTGTTAAATCTTGTCTTTCTCTGTCAGCCTCTCAGAATTGAGATCAGATAACTGTTGGAGGGAGTAAAAATGGTGATCATGTTGCCTGCAGTGCAACCAGAACGTGTTGGGAGAGTTTTGTGAGTGCTGTTTTATTTATATTCTGTATTTATGTAATGGCCACAGATATTACTATTATTCTTACCTATTATGGCATATGACATTTGTGGAGGAGAGAATATATGTAATTAACTCTTTGAAAATACTGTATTTTGCAGATAGATGGAAAAACCTACTTAACAGGTCCAGATATCTTATAATTTTTGTTCATAAAGTCTAATTCTCAAAAAGCATCAGAATGAACCCCCACTACCAAATGAAATGAACAGGTTAAAAGACATGACTAGGGAAATCCTGTTGGTTTGACAAATAACCTCACCTTAAGGAGGAGAGAGATCTGAGGATGAGCTGAAGGGATTCCTTGTTCAAACCTTCAACTTTTCTGTTTGTAGCATTTTGTAAGTGCTATCAAATGACACTTTCCACTTGAGGAAGTCGTAGCTTAGTGCCTTCAGAATCTCTACAAAAACCACTTGAGTATTCAAATAATTTTTCTAGCTTGGAACTTAAGCTATAAATGCAATAAGTGGAAAAGGGCAAATGGACCATTTTATAAGCTTGAACTTTTTTTTAAGCTGGCCTCTCTCTAAGGGTTTTATTGTAATTCTAAACACTAGGTGCATCATAAAGAATTTTAGTAAATACAAAGCACTCTTTTGAACCATACTTAAATGTTTGAATCATTCAGGTATCCACCTTTCTCATACAGGCAATAACCAACGCATTGCCATCTGAAGCTTCACTTATCTCGCACTAAATTGTGCTAGACAATGAAAATTTAGTTGCTATTCTGTAACATTCCTCTTGTTTAGTAACCTGTATTCATTTGTGGCTTTTGAATGTCAACCTGACAGATTTTGCATAATTTGTGTGCCTGTGAATCTTTTAGAAGGAAGGTTTGCTTTACAGACATACTACCATTGATTGTCCCTATGTTGTGGCCAGAGAGATGCCAACTCATGCTTCTTAGAATTTCACCCAGTTTAGTTAGGGTCCTGGTTGACAGAGTTTGGTTTGATTTATATGAAGACATTGTGGATCGTCTCTTGCAGATACTATATGAGGGCAGTATAGGAAAGCCCTGCCCAGAAATCTCTCCCACTTTTAGGGTGCCTGAAATTCCACTTTATGATATTTACTACTTTTGGTTAAGCATTGTCTTCTTTGGTTAATCTTATTTTAAAACTATAAACCTTAGTATGAGATAGTTTCCACTAATTGCATTTATTCTGTTATAGAAATACATATTTTCTTGGTGGCATGATAGTCCTAAATGAAAAAAAGTATTAACTATATACAGAAAGAGTTTTATTGCCAGTAAATTAAAGTTTCTTCAAAATTTTTGATAATGGCCAATCTTGATGGGTGACAAGATCTTTTTATCAAACATTGGCTTTCTTTTTTTCCATTAAAAAATTGACACATAATAATTGCATGTTTTTATGGGGTACATAGTGATATTTTGATACATACAATGTGTAGTGATTGATCAGAGTGATTAGCATATCCATCACCTCAAACATTTACCATGTATTTTTGTTGGGAACATTCAAAACCCTCTCTTCTAACTATTTGGAAATACATAATAAGCTATTATTAACTATTGTCACTCTACAGTGCTATAACACTATAACTTATTCCTCCTACCTGGCAGTGATTTTGTATCCTTTAATCAACGTCTCCCTATCTCCTCATCCCACCTCCCCTTCCCAGCCTCTAGTAACCACTATTCTACTCTCTACTTGTATGAGATCGACTTTTTTAGCTTCCACATATAAGTAAGAATATGTAGTTATCTTTTCCAGTTATTTCCATTTCTGGTTAACCAATAAAACAGGTTACAAAACAGTAAACACAAAAGCATAGTGATCCAATTTTTGCAAAAAAAAAAAAAGAAAAGAAAAGAAAAAAGAAAGCAGGTTACAAATATTGTACATTAAAACAGATTGATCAGGATCTGGAAGAATTAATAAAATAAAATAAAATAAAACAGATTGAGCCCATTTTTTTTCTTCCAAATAAAATCAAATAAAACCTCTTAATTACCTGGGGTAGATCACTTAGGCTTTGGATTAATGGTGTTAGACATAACAATAATAGTGCAGTTAAACAGTGGTTTTTTTTTTTTGGAATTAACACACCCTTTTAATTAGTTTTAAATATTTTTATGGTTTAAAAAGTGTCTAAAGATTGTAATTTCTAATTGGAAAACATTATCTGAATGAATATCCTAATGGCAAACCACTGCAAATGCTTCAGCTGCATTTGGGGAAGAGCGATGGGGATTATCTTCAAAGCAGCCCAGCTCTCTTGATGAGAAGGTCAGAGGTACACTGGTTTGTATTATTGCAACATCCGTTAGGTGATATAGGTTGCTTTTCCTTCAGCATGGGCTTTATTTGTCAGAAGGGCATCACACTTGACCTCCAAATTTGGCTGACAATTTACTGATGAGATTCATAACCTTTGGGTTGCTCTGGTATTTTGACATATTTGCCAGGTTCTGGGCCACATCCTGAAAGGCCACCATAACTTCTGGATCCTGCGTGGCTGCAAGAACCTCTGGGTCACTAAGAATTTCATTGAGTCCCGGCATTCCTGCCATTCCTGATATGCCTCCTCCCATTCCAGGCATTCCTCCAGGAAATTTACTAGGCATTCCCCCAGGAAAGCCACCTGGAAAAGAGCCATACTGAGCTCCTGATTGTCCCCTGGCTTCTTCCTCCTCTGGGCTCTCTCGTGGTGGAGCCTTCTTAACCCTTTCTATTCTTTCTTTGATCTCTCACTCTTCGCGTTTTCGCTCATACTTTCTCCCATGTTCTGCAATTTTCTGGGCCTTAGGTTGAACTTCTTTGAGCACTGTGCTAACATCTTCATCATAATTCAGTTTACAGGCAAGGGCAAGATCATGGGCTGCTTCTTCCCCATGGCCCAGAAGTCTGTGTGCTTTCCCTGTCTGTGAGGCTGGTGGCAGGCACCCCTCCCCTCCCTAATGGAAAAAGAAGAAGCCCCTCCTATTCCTCAATACCCGCCCTAAAGCTGAAACAAAGAAATTCCTCACTCTTCCCGCTGAAACCTTCCCTCCAGAGAAACTTCCACCCCCCAGCCCTAAAAAACTATATAAGCCCACCCAGAATTCTGGGCGGGGCGGCTTCTCTGGTTCCACTCGTGGGATTATGAGGCTTGCCCGGGCCCCTCTCTTGGGACCCGTTACCCCCACCTGGGAGCGCCCCAATAAAGCCTCTTTACTTATCCCTTTCAACTCTGCCCATCTTTCTTTCTCTGGCGCCAGCCACTCCAAAAAACCTTACACTGTCCAATTGTAAGGCTGAGCTGAATCAGGATTTATTTCAATGGCTCTATCACAATCTCAGAGGGCACCATTTGGCTTCTGTAATTTGATGAAGACACTGGCTCTCCTGGCATACAAATGGCCAACCGAGGATTCAGCTTGATGGCATCTGTGAACAAGTCAATGGCTTGCTGTAGTTCACCATCATTTAGGGCTTCAGTGGCTGCAACTTTCTTATTATTTGCCTGATCCATCATCTCCTCAGTTATCTCTACATTTTCACTCCCATTTCTTGAGGGGCATCAGTGTCTGGTTCAATCACACCTTCATTATCAATTTCTAGCTGACTTTCCTCACTCGATGGTTCCTCTGTCTGTATGTTTTCCTCCACCTTCTTACTATCGGATTTTTCTTCCTTAATATTTTCTTCTGATTTAGCTTTCTGAGTAGCAGGTGGTACTTTACCCTGCATGCTCTCCACCCACTCCCTCAGGAAGTGCATTTCCTCGGTGTGCAGAATGCTCGGCTCCTGCTTACACATTTTCACGAAGGCCCGAAGCTCGCTCGCTTTGCAGGGGTCCATGGTCAGGAGGCGGAGGACATGGCTGAGGAGGCTGCGGCCCGATTCCAGGCCCAGGCGCTAGCTGAGTGTGATCATGTAGAAGGGGGAACAGTGTTGTTAAAATATAACATTTCTGAAATAACTGAAAGCATAGATGTATTGGGAGATCTCTGTCTTTTGGAACTATATAGTAGCCCAGTCATTCTATGACAGTAAATCAATTTTCTAGTAGAGAAAAGTTGATGAAGGTAACATTAATTTGTGGTTTGATAGAGATGCCTGTGAACTGGGGTGGATGGAGGAGAATGACAAGGTGGACCCGTGATGGGGGCTGGGAGGAGGGCAGAGTTCATGAGGGTGGTGATGCCTGGAGGCCAGTTTGTAGAGACAAAGTCATGCCTATTGTTGGCTTTTATTGTTTGTACTATCTTGCTGGATCTTTTAGAAAGACGGAGGAAAATTTGCTCACCAGTAAACGGACGGCACACAGGCTTCATTTGAAAAAAGGAGCTCAGCTATGAAATGGAGTAACAATGCAAGTTAATATAAAAGAAACCATAGAATAGTAAATCTTAAAATATGTTTCCATTATTAAATAAATGTTGTGCCTCCTGTTGACTGACTCTGTTTTCACTGTGATTTGGGATCAGCTATGACTTCCTTTTCCCCAAACACCTGTTATTGTTGATTATATGCCTAGAATAGACACCAGAGGGAAATGAACCAGAAGGTTTGTCGTCAGCATCTCTGGATAGAGGGATTATGGGTGATTTTTATTGTCTTTTTGTCCCTCTATTTTCTAAATTTTGTTATGAACATTACTTTTGTCATATGAAAACTAAAAGGCTATAAAAGTAATAGGGTATTTTGCTCTCTGGACATGATGAACACACTGACCCTGATTCTGCAAGCCCAGGGGCTGCTTCCTTTGCACAAACTGGACTGGTGGAAAGGCAGAGTTACCTTCTTCATGAATGTGTCAGATACCTCTCCACTACTTTCATTGTTCCCCCAAAGACTTGAAACAGTTAAAATTATCAAATGCTTAATTTACTTTAGGGAGTCATTTACTTACCATGTAGGATTATGTCAAACAAACATGTTTTAATTTGAATTAGAAAGCTGACTTATTTGTAAAAGGCCATCGCACTGATACTTTGATTTAGGATTTTAAAACTAACAAACAAAAAAATGAGAAAATGTGAAAGGGGGGAGAAGATTTTCATTATGTTAAGAAATATGGCTTTTGAAACAAATTAATAGAACTACTTTAGTTTTCAAAACTGTTTTAAAAGATTGCTTTTTGCTCACTGTTAATATACATGTCAGTGCAGTCTGTGAATTTTTAAAAATACAGATCAAAGAGATCAAAGTCTTATTCTTGCTTAGGCAAGATTATGCCAAATTATATCATATGCATGCACATATGAGAATATCTTTTAAATATTTTATTCATAATTTATTTATATCTTGTTTAATTTTAGAAAAGGATTTGATGCAGCTTATAACTACTTCTTATTGAAGAAAATGCAGTTGTTTTGCTTCTTCAAACAAAGCTGCAGTTAGCATATTCTTATTCATATAACCAGACGTTTTACTATTTTTTTCTTTAGTGTAAATAGCCAGAAGTAGGATTACTGGGTCAAATCATAGGCTTAATGGGTCACAGTTTTGACTAGTCCTGTTCTCATGAACAGAGTCTAAGAGTGTCTGTTTTTCCAAAGCTGACCATGCTGGGTATTACTGCTCTTATAAATTTGTACCAACCTGATCACTGAATAAGGGCATCTCGCTTTTACTTAAATTGCATTTTCCTGACTGGTGGTGAGGGTCAGCATCTCTCTGTGACTACTGTTCATTTAAATTTGTTCTTCTGCCATTTGCTTAGTCATAAATAGCTTTTGCACATTTTTGTTTGGATTTTTTTCTTATCAATATATAGGAGGCTTAAGTATTTTATGAGTAATTACCTTTCGTTGGCCATTTGGATTGCAGTCTTTTTCACTGCATATCACTTAAGTTTTTTAATGGTTTCCTTTGCTAAATCAAACTGTTTAATTTTTATGTCATCAAATATTTCAATCTTTTCCTTTAAGGCTTTTAGATTTCTTGTCTAGCTTAGACAGATATCTACTCCCAGTTCATAAAAATATTTTCCTATATATTTTTTAAATTTCAGGCTAATTAACTTTACATGTAAATATTAAATTCATTTAGAATTAATTTTTTAAGTGATGTGAGGTGAAAGTCTACCTTTTTTCTTCCAGATGCATAAGTAATTGTTTGAGCACCATTTATAAACAAATCACCTTTCCATTTGCATTTAAATACTACCTTTATTCTGGTTTAGATGTTTATGTATACTGGAAGAGATAATTAAAATACAAACCTTGAAGTATGTACTTTATCAGTCCAGTCAACTAATGCAATTTGATGGTAAATAAGGTATGCTTTTTTTTTTTTTTTTTTTAAACAGAGTCTCACTCTGTTGCCTGGGCTAGAGTGCCATGGCGTCAACCTAGCTCACAGCAACCTCAAACTCCTGGGCTCAAGCAATCCTACTGCCTCAGCCTCCAGAGTAACTGGGACTATAGGCATGCGCCACTATGCCCGGGTAATATTTTCTGTATATTTTTAGTTGTCCAGCTAATTTCTTTCTCCCTTTTTAGTAGAGACGGGGCCTCACTCTTGCTCAGACTGGTCTCGAACTCCTGAGCTCAAACAATACACCCGCCTTGGCCTCCCAGAGTGTTAGGATTACAGGCGTGAGGCACCACGCCCAGCCAGGTATGCTTTTTTAACAATGTACATGGGTGCACATAGACACACTCTCCCACTATGACACCAGCACCTTTCTTCACTAATTGCTCTTGAAATTCGTATAATGCATGTGGTTCATTAATCAACCTTGTTCACTAGTTTTCATTCCTGTACTTTCTGAGTTGTAGCTGGTCCAGGAAAGATATTTTATACTACTAGATATTTTTGGGCATAGTAGCCCATATAGCATTTTAATCATAAATTTTTGTTGACAATATAAATTATAAATCACAAAATTCATTATCCAGGCACCTTAAGGCAGGGAGCTATTATATATTTATTGTTTATGTATTTCTTTAATTTTGCTGTATCCAAGTTCATCAGATATATTGTACATAATCAATTTGCTTTTGATTTAATATTATCTCATGATATATATTTATGGTGGTTCAAATAAGTAAAGTTGTATTGACAATCTTTCGAGACATATATATATATATATATATATAACCAAAGTCATGAGATTTTTTTACACTGATAAAGGTTTTCAAATGGTGGAACTCTTATTTAATGGAATATTCTCGGTCTCCTCATTTAAGAAGTTAAATTGATTCGAGATTATATTTATACCACTGTAGTAATTGATTTAGTGCACCACTGTCCCACAGATTTATATATCACCCATGTAACCTGGTTAGAACCAGTCTTTAAAGAAATAATTCCAGAAATTAAGTAGGTATATAAAGGATCTTTGTACTATAACTTTAAAATCTTAATTTCTCTATTTTTCTTTATTTTAATTTTGAAGATAGCTAATAAAAGTTCATTAATTTATTTTTGGCTACTTATTTTAATGCCCAATAACTCAGGACTAAGTGAGATGAAAAGAAATACATAGGGCTCAAAGTGAATGTAAAGGGGCATAACTGGCTTCTAGCTTTTTCTGGCCTGAGGGTCTGTGGCATTTCTGAAGAGGGAAGGAGTTTTCTTACCCCAGCATCCTTGTCACTAGGCCTTGTGGTAATCGTCACTGCTGCTCCAACACAGGCCAGCCGGTGGCCCCCCTGGACACACTCCAGGGTTGTTCCTCTCTGTTCTTGTGAAGTAGATGTTGCCACGTTCTTGCTTTGGCCAGTGAAGTCTGAATGGAAGTGCCATGGTTACCTCTGGGCTCAGTATGGGGGCTGCCGTGCCATTGCCACATTCTGTCCTCCCCCAGGTGTCCTCTGCCGGGTTCCCAGAGGGAGGGGACAGGGAGAAGAGCCTGCTGCTGACCTGCAGTGGACGGGGAGTGTGAGTGGGAGCTAACTAAGCCTTTGCTGTGTGAGGACTTGTGCCATTTGGAGGTTGCTCATTGTCACAGCGTTGTCTAGTTTATTTTTTTATAGATAGAGGCCTGTTCTTAGTGCTGAGAAGCACCATTAAAGCACTTCTGAAAGGCAATAGGTACAGTTCAGTTTTCTTTCAAGCTCATATGACCTTTGGCTATGGTTGATTGATTGCCTCACCCACAGCTGGGCCAGTTGAATTATTTTTCACAGGAATTTGGAGTAGGCATAGAGGGAAGTGCAGTCTTGGGTTTGGCTGTGTGGAGTGACAAGGGGCGTTGACCTGGGGGCTGCTGGGCCCTTGTATGCAAAGAGAAGCAGAGGAGAACAGTTGCAGAGAAAGCAGAAAGAAGCACAATGTGGAGAGTGTCAGGCAAAGAGACTTGGGTGGGGAGAAGATGAGGGAAAGAAAGAAAGAAAGAGGGAGGAGGAGGAAGAGGGAGAGGGAGGGAGAGGGAAGGAGGGAGGAAGGGGTGCTGCTTTGGTTCCTGATTGCTCTCTAGTTTCTGGGCCTCATCTTCCCAAAGACGCTGTGAGAAAGGTGTGTTGTAGTAAATCCTCCTCCCCTCCCCTATCCCCTCTTAAGATGGTTCAGAATGGGCTCCTGTTATTTAAACCCAAACATCCTTGATTAAAGCAGTACCCATCACGCCCTTCTGACAATATTCCTAGGAAGATTCAAAGCAACAATTTCCATTTCCATCTGTGGGTCTGCCTTTGCCTTGGAGTGAGGGTGTGCAGCTCTACCATGGGGCCACCTGGCAGAATGCCCTGTAAGTCTGTCAATTATGAAAACAAAACTAACGTAATCTATTGATCATCTGATTCGTGAGGAAAATAGGGTGTGGCCAGTGCAATACAATGGAGAGTCTGTTGAATTTTGCTTCCTCAACCAATGGTATCTGAGAAAATATGAGCATAAAACATCAAAAACCACAGAATGTTATTATAACACTAATTTTGGAAGACTCCCATTGCATATAGGGCTTCTCGTTAAAGGGAAAGAGATGTATACCACATCCAACTCAGAACCATATGGTAGTGGACTCCTTTCTGATACTGTGGGAAAGTTTGGGGATCAGGCAGGAAGGGCCTTGCCACCCTCAAGGCCAATTTATCGTAAGAAAGGCTGGAGAGGAATAGAGAAGAGTATACGGCATTCAAATTATGAAATAAATGAGAATATCTCCTGCTCAGTGATGACCCACTCAAATCCCAATTGCATCTTTGATGCCTTCGCAGAACAGGCAAAAAATGTGAAGCCTTTCCAGCAGGGTTGCAGTAAAACTAAAAATGTATTTACATTAAGGTACCTAATTGCCAAATAGTGTCTTGGGGCCAATATTAACAGCTGTTCATTTAAATTATAGAATAAAGATTCACAACCTGGGAAGGGGGTTGGGAGTAGTTGACTATGAATGAAGGAGCAGGGTAAGAATTGCAATTAGGCTGGAAAGAGTTCTGTAAAAAAAAAAAAAAAAATAGGGAAAGGATTCATTGAAGTTGGGAGGATTCTATCTAGATCTATGTTCTTTTTATGACTGTTCCAAATGAAATAACATTTTATAGTTTAATTAATTACATTATTCATTCATTTATTCAACAAGCTTTTATTAAGCACATACTTCATGGCAAACAATATATAAATGCTAGGATTACAACAGTTCTTTCTTCTTAGGTCTTTTTGTATAATTTGAATGCAATGGCTATAAAAAAAATTGCCTATAAAATTGTTTGCTAATAGTTTACTTCAATTATTTGGACCTTATACTGTTCCAAAAGGGATTTAAGGAGGCTCAAAAATTATTTTGATTAACTTCAGATGTGGGTTGTATTTGAATTATTTAAGCCTCAAAGTGGTACAGACCCCTGTTGTAAATTTCTGGACACCCGTGCTTGTCACCTAATGGTGATAAATAATGAAAATAGAAACAGGATCTTGGAAATTCACAAAAGAAGAAAAGCCTGTGTCCTGACAGACACAGACTCCTCTCCCAGTGACCGAGGGTATCATATGACTGTAGTGTGAAAAGTCTATATTATTGTAGACATATTTTAAAAAATTTTCTTCTCAATAGGTAACATAAGCGCATACCATCTAATTCTAAGGATGTGAAGTGACATATAATAAACAGTGAGTTTCCTAGCTACCACTGTCCCCTGTCAGGTACCTCGGCTTGCTCCAAGGAAACCGCTTTATTTGTTTACTCTTCCTGAGATAATTTACACAATTTACAAACATAGGGGTGTGTGTGTGTATTAATCCCTACATAAATAACACAGTATGAGTTGTTTTGCATGTTACTCTTTTGTTTATTTGGTGTACCTTGTACACTATTCCTTATCTGTACATGTAATGCCATCTAATTTTTTAATTGGCTTCATAGTATTTCATTGTATGAATAAACTAGAATTTATTTACTAGCTCCCTATGTGTGGACATTTAGGTTGTTTGTAATCTTTTGCTCCTAAAAAAAAAAAAATGTTTCAGTAAAGATATCCTCTGCAAATGTCTTACATATAAATACCTAGAAGTGGAATTGCAGAGTCAAGGGGTATGTACACTTTAAATTTGATAGATATTGCCAGTTATCTTTCATATATGTTGTGTCAATTTACAATCTAACTGGTAATGTATGAAATTCCCTTCTTCCCTATGCTATCTTTAATATTATGTGTTTTCAGATATTTTTATCTTCATTTACCTAATAGGTTAAATGACCTCTCATGATAGTTTTAATTTGTATTTCTCTTATAAATGAGCTTGAACATCTTTTCATATGCTTAAGAGAAATTCATATTTCTTTTTTAGTGGAGAATCTGTTCATATTCTTTGCTCCTTTCTCTATGGGTTTGTTGGAGTTTTTTCTTATTGTTTGTAAGATGTCTTTATTTATTAAAGAAATCAATTCTTTGTCTGAAATACGAGTTGCAAATATTTTTCTTCCTTTTGTTTATTTTTTAACTACTCAGACATTTTAAATAGTGGTCAAATTTATTGCTCTTTTGTTTTTATTGTTTCTGGATTTTGGGCCATACTTAGGCCATTCTGACTCAAATTAAAAAAAAATTCTCCTGGGTTTTCTTCTTATGCTTTTATGGTTTGATATTTCAGATTTATATCTTTGATCTATTTAAAATTGATTTTATTAGAAGGTGTGAGGTAATGACCTTATGTTCTTGCTTTCCCCACTGGCGGGCTAGTCAGTGATCTCAGCACGCAGCACTGTTAAAGATGGCTTTAGAGCAGTGTGGGAGTTTTATAGCAATGAGAGCAGGCCGAAGGGCACTCTGGGGGACACAGGTGATGAATTCCAGCACTTTCCTTTGCCTATGCTATTTTTTCTCCCTTCCTTCCCGCTCCCACCTGGGTTGCTCTTGATTTTTGTTGCTTTATCTAATTCCTGGGTGTTCCTGCAATGGTCTCTGACCCCCCCCCAACCCCCCTGTATGAATTGGATTAGCCTTCCTGCTTCCTGTTGAAAGAAAGGAACGAGCTGGTGCAGAACACACATAGTCTATGTGGTGAGGCCGTGACAAGGCTAGACAAGCCTGAGGTGCACGTGGGGCTGGATGGTGCGTGTTCTTTGACAGTAAAGATTCTTGGGCCTTTGAGGACTGGCTGACTTGCTGGGGAAGTCACAGAGATGCTCGTGGCGATTGGGGATGTTATATGTTTTCCAAATCATTTTGCTGTTGACCTAGACAGCTATTTATTGTCGGACATTGTTTAGAAGTTAGTGTAATATTTATTTATTGAATATGCTTATATCTCCATGTATAAACATATTGTTTATCAATACAAAGAACTTGTTTTGTGGATTTCTTATTCTTTGCATAGTCTTTAGTCAATAGGGACTCTGAAGGCTGACCTCACCCCTCCTGGGGGAGCAGCATTTCTAAGAAGGCGCAAATGATTTTTTTTGTATTATTTGGGAGAAAGCTTGGCAAAAAGCATGGTATCCAGAAAGCTGAAGCTGCCACCAGGTTTACTTCACTTTTCTTTTCTCTTGGCACACTCCCTCCGGCCTCCTTCCTGGTCCCATGCTCAGCCAGTCTCTTGTCCCCTTGGACCTGTGATCTTCTACCCTCCTCACCTTCACGGCTTCTCCCTCAACCTCCACAGCTGATAAGCACATTCAAGCCCTCCATCTTCACAAAACAATCCCACCCCTTAGCCTTTCCAATCCCCCTTTTAACTAGTGCCTAATCTCTCATTCCTCTTCTTATTTAAGTTCTTTTTTTTTTCCTTTTTTTGAGACAGAGTCACCCAGACTACAGTGCAGTGGCATCATCATAGCTCACTACAAGCTCAGATTACTGGGCTCAAGGGATCCTTCTTCCTCAGCTTCCTGAGTAGCTGAGACTATAGGCACGAATGACCATGCCTGGCTAATTTTTCTATAGTGGAGATGGGGTCTCACTCTTGTTCAGGCTGGTCTTGAACTTCTGACCTCAAGAAAGCCTCCTGCCTCGGCCTCCCAGAGTGCTAGGATTACAGGTGTGAGCCACTGCACCTAACCCTCTTCTGAATATAAGTTCTTGAAAGAACAGTTCCTGCTTACTCCTTTTACTTGCTCATTCCTTAACCTGCTGTTGTCTGGGCTCACCCCTGTCACACCATTAATGTGACTATTGTTTGGAGCAACAATGCCATCCTCTAGTTGCCAGAGCCAGTGAATATTTTCCAGGTTCAATGCTTGTGATAGAGCATTCTGTGTTGGACTCACTCCCTTCCTTCTGATTATGTTCTCTGACTAGTCTTTCTGTCTCTCAAAGGGGTCTCCTCTTCCTCTTCCTACTTCTTGAGTATCAAGCAATCCCCAAGGTTGTGGCCTCAGCCATTGGTTTTACTGCTTCACATACTCTTTGTAGATGTAATCATGCACTTATTGGATACCAACTGTTGTATAATTGGATACAACTCCTTTATCTTTATATCCTAGTAGACATCTACCTGGAGCCCTAGATTTAAAAATCCAGCCAAATGATTGTGATGCCACAGGCCCTCAAACACAGGTAAGGACTGGACACAGCATCTACAGTCTATATTAGCTGCTCTCTTCCTCCTCCATTCTCTATTTGATTCAACAGCTTCACCTTCACTCAGTTGCCCAAGAAGGACCCCAAACAGTGGGTCTTATTGCCTCTTCTCTTTCCCTTACCTTTACATCCAGTGAAGCACCAGTATCTGGCAATTTTGCCTCCCGTGTCTTTAACTTGTTCTCTCTGCTGCCCTAGTTCAGGTCTTCAGCCACTCATATCAGGACTGCTTTTAATTGGGCACTTTGATTCTACTCAGATCCATTTTTCATACAGTTACAAAAGGCATCTCATAAAAATGGATGTCTTACTATATAAGCCACTCATTTTCCATACTCCTTGTTGCTTGTAGGATAAGTTCAATCCCCTTTGGGCTGCATTACAAGACTCTCTGACCCGCCCCTTCTACCTCTCTCCCTTGTTACTTCTTATCTGGCACTTTCACATTCCACAATGCAGAAGAGCTGTAGTTTTCCCCTGGCCTCTGTTCCTTTGTTCAGGCTGGGCCTTCAGTCCTTTTATCTTTCATGAAGTGATGATTACTTTCCCTTAAGACAGCTCAGGCATCATCCCCTGGGGAAAGTGTCCCTCAAGGGCTCCCTGTCCTGTTTAGGTGGCCTTGTAGGAGATTCAAATTCCTCAGCTCCATCTCTATCATTGCACTTATCCTACTCTCTTTTTTCCTTCTAAATAATTGTATTTAAGTATCTCTGCCCCTATACTGGGCTTAGGACAGGGATAAATACTTTCACTTGTGTCTCCTATGCTGTGCTCAGGGCTTAGCACATGTTCTAACTTTGTCAATGCTTATTGAGTATATCTTGAATGAATTAATTAATTAATGATTGAATTTCAATGACTATTTTTACACAGATATGAATGACATTATTGACTCAGAAAATACCTCAGGAAATATTTTTTATTAAACCAGATATAAATATAAATTCACATCCTTACTCATATTTATCAAGAATCTGAAGCAGAGATCCTAAAAGACAACTATATTTTTTTCTTTCCATTTGTCCAGTGGTTTGATTTTCTTTGAAACTGGTGTTTTTTGGGGACTGTTACACAAACTTATATGCTCTTATTGTGATGCTACTGAAAGATATAGATTAATAGGGGAATAGAGATATTGGTAAATGAAGATGTGAACATTTAAGCAGTTTCTTTAAGATCTGCTTTCAAGATTCTTTGAAACCATTTTGGCAAAATGTTAGCCAGCTTTAAGAAAGTACCCAGAAGGTGTAGATAATAATAGTTTACTCCAGTACAAGATGATATTAATTGAAGGAAGGGACACTGCAATTGTGGCACCTTGTCATAAATTTCTCTGTGGAGCAGTTATCCTACAGAGCAGCCTAGCTCTTGAATTAGTGTTACTAGTAGAGTCTCTTAAAAAACTATGTTTACTGATTGACACCATAATAACAGCACCACATGCCCAGTGGTTGATATATGGTCTTTGATTGTTGTTCCATATTACTGAGCCTTCATCCACACTCAATCAATCATTGCAGCACAGTCAACTACATTAGGAAATGAGGGCAAGCTTTTGCTCAGTAATGCATTTGATAAGTTCAATCTTCTAAATCTGGAACTAGGTGATGATATGGCTAGTCTGTGTTCAAATGGAGAATAATTTATTGTGATTTTTGGCATGCAATTTCACCCCTGCTGGTCCAGAAACTCATTACAAGGTGAAGTGATTGCTAATCAAGATTTCTGGGCTCTATTTCTTCCCTGATAAGTCTTCCCACCCCTCCAACTCCAGGCATTTTATCCCAATTTTCAGCTTATATCAGCATGTCTCTTGTCTTGCCATAAGTAATAAAATGTTATAAAGCTTATGTGATATTTTAAAATAATACAGAATAGACATAAATTATGTAAAATGATTTTCCTTTGTTTGGATTTTCTAATCATGACATCTCTTTAATGGGATATGTTTGAAACTGAGACATTAGAGTATTAAAATGGCCCGTTCTCTGGAATCCCATCTTCTCATTGGTCTATAAAATCTTGAAAGGTGACTTATCATGCCTGTTCTATAGTCCATTCCTGGAGCCCTGCCAAAGGGAGGTGGGGTTAGAGCTAGTTGGGATGGAATGGATGGCTATTTGGGGAGGAGGGCCAAAATGGGATTTAAAGTGGAACCACATGGGGAAAATGTTACACGTGTTTTCACTCATTTCACAACCATTATAGTCAAAAAGTAAAAATTGCAATATGCTGTTGGTTTTGATACTTAAATCCATTAAAATGAAATTAATTATAGTTAATCCATATTCCTAGAAAATAAGAACATTTGTGATTTTGTATAGTTTACAAAAATATCACCCCTTTTATTAATATCTTAAACAGCTATTTATTTTGCCGACCATGGTGTGTCTATTCTTTATATTTGGAGGGCTTTTCTCGTTTTAGAGCTATGTATTAGCAAACTCTTAAGGAACAGCATTAAAACTAAATCTTGGTGGGTGGTGTACTTTCCTAATACATTAGCTGTGTACCAAAGTGCATATAAAGTATATTTTTATGCAGTGAGAGACTGTTGCTATTTCAAGGAATTACTGGTGAACGTTTTCTGCAAAGAAAATTCTCATCTAGTAATTAGGATGTTTATGTGTTTGGCTTGCTTAAAGCAGTGCATGCAGTTATATGTAAAATTCAAATGGCATCTTAGAATCCATCAGAAAGCATTTCTGGATTGTGGGTATGTTTCAAAATAAAGTTATTTTGCTTTAATTCTCGACGAAATTTTATAGCACAAAGTGTACATGTCTCTGTGTGTGTATGTGTGTGTTTTAATAGAAAATAAATGTGAAATTGAGTCTGTTTACATGAGAAAAAAGGAGGAACTTTCTCTGCTGAGAGCGCTTTGGCGGCTTTGGCCCTCCAGGAGCCGCAGAGGTCGTCTTTCGTGCACAGCGGCGGAGGCTGCCCGTGCCGCGCGCTGAGCAGAGCCCAGTCTGATTAAACACCGGCCTGTGACTCACTGTGCTTCTCTCTCCACATCCAGAAGCAGAACTTCCAATTTTGGGTGCTCCACGTTGAAATTTGAAGTCAGAAGCTGTTCAGGGTGTTTTTATTTTTTAAATTCAAATGATGTGTTCGCCGTGTTTTAACCTGACTCACAGAGAGACGGGCAGGTCAAAAAGTCCAAACTACGCCCCGCCCAGCTGAAGGCGCTCAGTGCCAGGTCCCTCTGATCGCCACTTGCCTTGGCCTCGCCCACTTTCTTAAATACTGACTTCTTTTGGATTTCTGGCTCCAAATCACAACCGAAAAGAAGCAAGTCTACTTTTACATTTTTAAGAAACTAGGGAACTCAGACCACAGTGTGAACAAAAATGGCTCTCACGAGGAGTCAGCTGACAATTGTTTGGTTTTTATTACGTTAGTAGGTTGCTGATCCCCCCTCATTGACATTCGGTGAGATGTTGCATCCATGGCAGGCCACGAGGTGAGCAGGCTCCGCTGCTAGAGTTGCTCTCTGGGTACGGTGATGGACGGCCTTGGCCCGTCTCTCGGAGCTCCCTTGTCTCGTGGCCACATCTGAGGACTGTGCTAGAGTTTAGGAAAACACTGATTGTTGTGTATGATCCTCAATCTCATGGAGATGAGAGAGCCACAGATGCACAGATACTTGTCTGTGGGTGTGTGGGTGTGTACGTGTGTGTGTAAACCCACAAATGGTCTGTTGCCTTAGGATAAAACAATATGATTTATTAAATACTACTAAGTTTCAGTATTACTTAGGATTATATATACACATATAAATGATGTATAATACAGAAGAGAAAAAGGTACTATGACAAAGTTGCACACAATTTGAATAGAAAAAAATACATTTTAAAGTTTAAAGGCAACATAATCCTCTTTCAGTGGGCTTTGCCAGGTGATGTGGAGGGTAATGACCTAGGGCCCCAGCCCTTCAGGGCCAGCACAGCAGGCAGGGTGCGGAGTACCTAGATAGCCTTCCTGAATGAGTCTTCCTCCTCCAATTTCGGTTGGAATGAGGAAGCCGACCTCATGATGACAAATAGCAGTTTGTTTGATGATCTATGAGGAAATTTTCTCTTTAAAATAAGTTATTATCCTGAGTTTGGAGTTCATGTATGGAACTCAGGAGTCTCTGACCCTTGAAATTATATTCAAACTGTTGTAGGTTATTTGTATACATGCCTTTTTCTAGGGATTTGTTTATAGTGTGTACATTTTTATGGAAATAGGGTCTGTAGTTTTTTTCAGGTTCTCAAAGGGGTGTGTGAACACTCCTATGCCAGTCAAACAACCGTGTCTTAAATGATTTAGGGTTTTAGGTCATAGGGGTGGTAGACTGTATTATTGTTCAGAACTATTCCCTGTGCCTCCCTATTGGCCACTGCCTGTAGGAGGCTTAGAGTTCCACCCCACTGATGTCGGGTTTGGCCATGCCACTTGCTTTGGCCAAGGGAATGAGTAGCTCTGACACATGCCACTCCTGAGCAAAAGCTTTAGAAGCCATTGCCTGGTTCTACTATCACTCTTTTACCTGTGCCATGAGACGAGCATGTTCCAGAAAGGTGCTGCACCTACTTCCTTGACTGGGAATGAAGATGCCAGAGCTGAAGTTGATTCTTGAGTGTATCACCTGAGTAAGAAGTAGACCATATTGTTGTAAGTCTCTGGGGTTTGGGGGTGCTTTGCTGCTGGCAGCATAACTTAGCTTGAGCGCACTGATCCAATAGGTGGGAGCCTGAATCACATTCAGAATTCAGCAGGGCCGGGCATGGTGGCTCACGCCTGTAATCCTAGCACTCTGGGAGGCCGAGGTGGGTGGATCGTTTGAGCTCAGGAGTTCGAGACCAGCCTGAGCAAGAGCGAGACCCCACCTCTACTAAAAATAGAAAGAAATTATATGGACAGCTAAAAAATATATATAGAAAAAATTAGCCGGGCATGGTGGCGCATGCCTGTAGTCCCAGCTACTCGGGAGGCTGAGACAGGAGGATCGCTTGAGCTCAGGAGTTTGAGGTTGCTGTGAGCTAGGCAGACGCCACGGCACTCACTCTAGCCTGGGCAACAGAGTGAGACTCTGTCTCAAAAAAAAAAAAAAAAAAAAAAAAAAAGAATTCAGCAGGACACCACTGAAAGCCCTAGTATAATGAGCTGCCTATGGTTTAGCCATTTAGAAGTGGCTCATCTTTCCTATGGATTCTGTGTGGTCTTTCAAGTTTTCCCCATGGAGATGGAAATAAGCCATTAGGCCTATGCGGCTTGTTACTAAAAGTCAGAGAGGCCATTTTGTCAGGTTCAGAATCCTTCTCTCTGGGAGAAGGGAGCCACTCTGCATCTGTTTCTTTGCTCTGTGCTGCAGCTAGTATGTGTAGGAAAGAATTACTGATGGGGGGAGGAGGTCTATGAGGTCAGCAACAGCTCTTTGAAGCATAACGCAAACCACCAAACATAGTAGGTATGAACATATTGAAAAATTATGGGGTGCATATCATTTGTGGTGCAAAGTGTACTATAGATTTATTTTCTAAAATGCCCCCTTACTCTAGGCATGACAAAGATGAAGAATAGTTACCACGATAGAGCACAATGAAAGGCCACCCAAAAAAGAAAACAGATTTCAGAGGTGACTCATAAACAAAGTACTACCTTCAGGAAAATAAAGAAGCCATCCATTACCCACACAAAGTGCATAGTAATAAGGACAAGCGCTCCATCACCTCATGTTTGACTGCTAGAGGTCAGAACTCTCACAAGGGAAACACTGCAATATCTCATTCTTTAGTCAGAATGGGCTGTACCTGAATCAAAGAACTATTCTGACTTGGGAGAGATTCAATTTATTCTACACTCCTGGATTCTTAACAACCACCACCATTATGTGGTTTTTAAGTTTTTAATAATTTTATTGTTTTTTAAAAAATCTGCAGTCAGTTAATTATCCCTGTTGACTTAAAATGGGAAAAGTTGCTGGCCAGCTTATAAGAGATCTGCCCTAAAGCTTTTTACTCAATGAGAAATGATTATAGGAAATGGTATTGCTACGTTATTAATACCCCAAGTGGAATAACTTCTTCCTAACCTAGAACTGTACATCTAAGAAAATGTTCAACTTCTTTTCATGATAGCTTATAAGACTATTTCATATTACTTTATGACATTTATTCATTTGTTTAGCAGTTACTTATTGGCATTACCTTCTATTTGCCAGGGACTGTTCTTAGGGGCTCAGCAAAGAGTCTGCCCTCAAAGCAGTTGCATTCTAATGGGAGAAGCCAGAAATTAAGTATCAACGACAAAGACAAACAAATATGTCAGATGTTAGATGGCGATAAATACTCTGGAAATAATAGAGTAAGGGGAGGTAGGGAATTAAAGGCAGAGATTCTGTTTTACACAGGATGATCAGGGCAGTTCTCACTCATGAAGGGCATTTGTGAAAGTCCTTAATGAAGTGCAGGAATGGCCATGTGACCATGCAAGGATCTGTGGGAAGAGTAGGGAGTTGGATCTATGTCTCATTTTACTCAGATATGGTCCTGAAAAGTATGAATTTTATTTTAAGCATATAATGGAAACTTATTATAACTTTTTTTGTAGTGAGTCTCTCTCTAAAATGAAGATTCCATTGGTAAATGAACAATTATGCCTTAAAAGTAATCTACATTGTTAAGTGTAGGTTTCTACATACTGAATTCACTTTAAGACGGTTACACATATTTAGAGTAAGATGTTGTAGATGAATAATAGATAAGAAGATCAGTTTTGAATTAGAGAAAAGCCTTGGATACAGATTTCCTTTTTAAAAAAGATTTATTGTTTTAAACTGTGTATAATTATAAGCAAGTCAACAGTGTAACATAGTTGAGGCTCTTACAATACCTCTTTGAATTAATAATCAGAATTCTTAATTAGCATATTCAAATCACATAAATAAATGCTTTCAAAATGTCTGAGAGCCATTAAAAAATGATTTCTGTAGTTGGGTTAGCATTCTCCTCGTATTCTTACCCTAAGGATGTGCTGGAAACACATATTTTTTAAAACTAATGCCGACTTAACTCAGGCTCTGGGCAGGTTATCACAATTTCCAAGTAAAGGGTGTTTAAATCCAAAAGACTGTGCTCTGTTCCTCCTTAAGTTCCATGCTTCTTGGATTCACTGATTGTTTTGCAAAAAAAAAAAAATAAATAAATAAAACTGTTAACAAAAAACAGTGAGTTACCAAACTTGTCATCACTTCATTTTAAAGCAAGCCTTATGCATAATGTTTTAAGGGTTTTTTGTCTTTATTTCCATGTATTTGGGGGGTACAAATGGTTTTATGTTATGTGGATAAATTGTATAGTGGTGAAATCTGGGCTTTTAGTGTACCAGTCACCTGAATAGTGTACATTGTACCCAATAGGTAATTTTTTATTCCTCACCTCTTCCCAACCTCCCCCTTCTGAGTTGATAGTGTCTATTATGCAACTCTATGTACCCATGAATACCCATTGCTTAGCTCCCACTTATAAGTGAGAGCATATAGTATTTGGTTTTCCATTCCTGAGTTACTTCCCTTAGGATAATGGCCTCCAGTTCCATCCAAGTCTGCAAAAGACATTATTTCATTCTTTTAAATGGCTGAGTAGCATTCCATGATATATATATATATATATATATATATATATATCACATTTTCTTTATCCACTCATCAGCTAATGGGCATTTAGGTTGATTCCATATCTTTGCAACTGTGAATTTTGCCATGACTCACATATGAGTGCAGTTGTCTTTTTGATATAATGACTTTTACTTTGAGTAGATACCTGATGGTGAGATTGCTGGATTGAATGGTAGATCTACTTTTAGTTCTTTGAGAACTCTCCATATTATTTTCCATAGAGGTTGTACTAATTTAATTGCCACTTACAGTGTATCAATGGTCCCTTTACACCTCATCCGTGCTGCATCTACACATCTATTTTTTTTTTTTTTTTTTTTTACTTTTTAATAATGGCCATTCTGACAAAGGCCTACATTTTGGCTATAAAAAAATTGCATGATCTGATGGTTGTAGTTCAAATCTGAGGAAATATGAGCTTTGATTCCCATTGCTATTTTAGAACATTAAGGTTGCTGTTAATTTATCAAAAAGCTTAACTGTGAAGGTGAGCAATCAATATAAGAAATATAGTCCCTATACCCTTCACCTTCTTGCAAACTTCCCTTTTCCCGTTGTAGTAGGTGCAATAAATGTCAGATGCTGAAGAGGTCAAATCATATCTATCCTTTCAACATTATGACCAGTTTCAGGACTTGACCTTTCTGGGCGAGTGCTTGAGTGACAGACCAATTTCCCTCCCTCCCCCACCACAGAAGACTCACTGACTATCCAGATTGTGGCACTCTTTCTTAGGGTTATCTGAGGTGGTGTTTTTGCATGTATTTTCTCTGTTGTGTTAAATAACACAGCTGTTACTTTTAATATGTAAAAACATTTGTCTCTTCGTGGCAGAATGGTATTTTATAAGCAAAACACTTTCATCTTTAATTTACAAGTGTACCAGACCAAGTTCTCTGTCTTTAAAAATGTCCAAACTTGGTTCACTTTTCTTTTCTAAGAAATCTGTTTTCTATTTTCTCTGTGTGGTTTCCCCTAAAGAGCCTATTTGTTCATATCTTGGCTTTGAAATAGGGCTTGACAATATTATAAAATCAATGGATTCTCTTTAAAGCACAAAACACGACTGAGGGGCCAACTTTTCTCATGGTTCCAGACAAGCGCACTTTCTCCCTCCCTCCACCCCATCCTCGCCCTTTCAAACTTGTGGATGCTTGTTTTTAAAATGAGTTTTCTTCTTGCACTCCTAACTTCTATATCTGCCGTATTAGTTTTCTAGGATTGCTATAACAGAGTATCACAAACTGGGTATCTTAAAACAGCAGAAATTTATTCTCTCACAGTTCTGGAGGCCAAAAATCTGAAATCAAAGTGTCAGCAGGGTCATGCTCTCTCTAAAGGTTCTATGGAAAAATCCTTTCTTGCCTCTTGCCAGCAATTCTTGGTTTCCTTGGGTTGTATATAGACCCATCACTCTAATCTCTGGCTTTATGTCTTCGCATAGCGTTTTTTTCTCTCTATCTCTGTCCAAATTTTCCTCTTCGTATGAGGACACCAGTCATTGGATTAGGACCCACCCTAATCCAGTGTGACCTCATCCTTCCTATCTATCTATCTATCTATCTGTTATAGAGACAGGATCTCTGTTACCCAGGCTGGAGTGCAGTGACATGATCTTAGCTCACTACAGCCTCAAACTCCTGGCCTCAAGCGATCCTCTCACCTTAGCCTCTTGAGTAGCTAGGATTACAAACATGAACCACTGTGCCTGGCCAGTATGACCCCATCTTAACTTGATTATATCTGCTGAGACCCTATTTCCAAATAAGGTCTCATCTTGAGGTTCCAGGTGGGCATAACTTTTTGGGGACACTATTCAACCCAGTACAGTTGCCCAGAGCTCTTCTTACCTAGAGCTTATAAGTGGTCCAGTATCGGCAATTATAGTCTAAGGCTTTTCTTTCGGGAAATGTTTTAGATACATGGCATAATTATCTTCTTTTTCTTTTGGTAAAATTTTAGTTGTAATTTAACATACATACTGAACACATCCACAAATTATAAGTGAATGGATTTTTACAGAGTGAGCACAGCCATGTAACCACTACTCAGCTGAAGAAATGGAACATTACCGGCAACCCAGAAGCTTCTACCACGTCCTCTCCCAGTCATTATCCCCTTAGAATGGTCTCTGTTGTGACTTCTATTGTCATAGACTGGTTTTACTTGTTTTTGAAATGGACACGTATATGCTTTTTTGTGTCTGGCTTTTTTTGCCCACCTTTATGACTGTGAGTTTCATCCATGTTATGGTGCATAATTGTAGTTTGTTTGTTCCTATTGGCAACTAGTATTCCATTCTATGAATATGCTACAATTATTTTTCCATGCTATTGCTGATGGACATTTGAATTACTTTCAGTTTTTTGCAGTTATGAAGATACTTTGTGAATATTTTTGTACATATCTTTGGATGCAGCTCTATGTTTCAGTTAGCTACATGCATAGAAGTAAAATAATTAGGTGTTAGAGTATGTGTTTATTTAGCATTTGCAGATCCTCTCAGTTTTCCAAAGTGGTTATACCAGTATACACTCATAATAGCAGTGTATAAGAGTTTCAGGTGCTCCATATTTTTACCAACATTTGAAATTTTTTTTCATTTTAGCCTTTTTGGCAAATATATAATGAAATCTCATTGTGGTTTTCATTTGCATTCCCTGATGGCTGATGGCATTGAGCATATTTCATTATTTACATTCAGGATGTTCTTTTTGTGTAGTATCCTTTTAAGACTTTTCCCTTCATTTTATTAGATTTTTCTATCCTTTTATTAATTTATAGCAGTATTTTACATATTCTGGATATAAGTTCTCGTCAGATATGTTGTTCAAAAATTTTCTACCATGCTGTGGTTTGTTTTCTCTTTCTTAAGGTACCTTTTAATCAAGTTAATTTATGTATCTTTTCATTTATGGTGAGAGCTTTTTATATCTTGTTTAAGAAATCTTTGCTTACCCCAAGATCATAAAGCTATTCTCATATGTTATCTTCTAAAATATTTATTTTTACCTTTTGCATTTATACCTGTAATCTATTTGGAATTGATTTATATATCTGTGTGAAATAGAAGTCAAGGTTATTTTTCCCAAATGGATATCTAATTGGTCCAGCACCATTTACTGAAAAGATTGTGCTTTCCCACTTTTATTGAAAATTAGGTGATTATATACGTATGAGTCAGTTCCTGGACTTTCTAGTCTGTTTAACTTTGTACAAACACTATTTTGTTTTTGTTACTATAGCTTTGTAATAAATCTTGATATCTATTAGTATACAATCTCCAAGTTTGCTCTTGTATTTTAAAGATTGAGCTATTCTTGGCTTTTTGTGTTTCAATAAAAATTTTTGAATCAGCTTATGAATTTCTAAAGAGAGTACCTATTAGGAATTTGATGTGGAGTTATTGATTGTGCAGATTAATTTGAAAAGAATTGACATCTTTATAATATTGAGTTTTCTAATCAATAAAAATGATTTGTTTTTCTAATTCAATGATGGCAAACGTTTCTGTAAAGAGTCAAATAGTACATATTTTAGGCTTTGAGGATTATATACTGTTGCTGTCACATATTTTTATTCTTCCTTTTTGTTTCACAGCCCTTTAAAAATGTAAAAAACCTTTCTTGGCTCATGGGCTGTATACAAACAGGCTGTGCTGCAGTTTGCAAATCCCTGCTCTATTTACTTAGTTTTTCTTTGATATATCTTAATAATACTTTTTAGTTTTCTGTGTAGAGTTCTTGCATGTCTTTCATGATATTTAATGGTAGCTATTTGGTGATTTTTGATACAAATATGAGAAGTACAATTTTTAAATTTTATTTTTTCAATTGTTTATTGCTTGCTTGTATATAGAAAGAAAGTGGATCTTTGTATATTTACTTTTTGTCCAGTGATCTAACTATATTTATTAATTGTAATAGTTTAGCTGAGAGTCTTTTGGAGTTTCTACATATAGATAATGCCATGTGGAAACTATAGAGTTCTTTATCTTGTTTTCCAAACTTTATAGCATTTATTCATTTTCTTATCTTACTCTACTGGCTAGAACTTCCAGTACAAGACTGAATGTAAATGATAACTCTGAGCAATTTTTGTTTTCTCAAGGAGAAGGCATTTAAAATGTTACAATTAAGTATGATAGCTCTAGGATTTTTGTAAATACCTTTTACCAGATTAATCAAGGGGCTAGTTTGCTAAGAGTTTTAAAATCATTAATGAGTGTTGACATTTATCATATGCTTTCTCTGCATCTATTAAGATGATCATATAATTTTTCTTCTTCACTAGTTAATGTAGTAAATTATAATTTTCAAATGTTAGACCAACTTTGCATTCTTAGGATAAACCCCATTTGATAACTGTGAAGTATCCTTTAATATCTATATCACTATTTTCTTGTGTACATTTTCATGAGAGAGATTGGGCTGTCGTTTTCCACTTTTGAAATATCCTTGTCATATTTAATATAAAGGTTATGCTGCCCTCCCTTCTACTCTCTTTTTGTATTCTCTGAAACAATTCGTGTAGTGAGTGAAGCCATCCTGGGCCCTCAAGACCAGCCCAGTTGCCAGCTATCACTGAATGACCCAGTCAATATTACACAGAGCGGAAGAATCACCTATCTGAGCTTTTCCTGAATTTGTGATCCACACAATTATGAAATAGGATTAAATGGTTATTGTTTTAATCCACTAAGTTTTAAGGTACTGGGTATGTAGTAGCATCTCATCATAGTTTTAATTTGTACTTCAAAAATATAATAATGATTTTGGAGAATCTTTTTATGTACATCTCTGCCATTTCATATATCTTCCTTGGTGAAGTGTCTGCTCAAATCTTTGGCCCATTTTTTAAAAAAGTTTTTACAATATTGAGTTTTGACAGGTCTTTATGTATGTTATGGATACAAGTCCTTTATCAGATATATGTTTTTCAAATATTCTCCCAGTCTGTGACTTGCCCCTTAATTTCCTTAATTTCTTTGTAATACAAAGAGCAAAAATTTTAATTTTGATTAAGTTTAATTTATACATTTTTTTCTTTTATGATTCCTACTTTTTGTGCCTTATCTAAGATTGTAATTCCAATTAACAAATATTTGCTTCTGTTTTCTTCTATATATTTTATATTTTAATTTTTAACATTATAGTTATGATCCATTTTGAGTTGATTTTTGTTTGTGGTGTGAAATAAGGTTTGAGGTTTATATTTTTCCATATGAATATCCAATTTTTCTAGTACCCTTTGTTGAAAATGATGCTTTCCTTTTTGAATTACTTTGGTAACTTTGTTGAAAGTGAATTGACCATATATGTGTGTGTATGTTCCTGGACTTTCTACTCCATTCCATTGATCTGTGTATCAATCTTTATACCAATACAACATTTTCCAAGTAACTGTAGCCTTGTAATAAAATTTATAATCAAGCTATATGCATCCTTCAACTTTGTTTTTCTTTTTCAATATTTTGGCTATCCTATGTTCTGTGTTTCATATAAATTTTAGAATCAGCTTGTCAATTAAAAAAATCCTGCTGGTATTTTGATGTGAACTATATTGAATCTATAAATAAATTTGGGGAGAACTGATTGCTTAACAATATTGAGTCTTCTGGTTCACGAACATAGTGTATCTCACTATTTATTTAAATTGTAATTCTCTCAGCAATGTTTTATAATTTTCAGTATACAAGTTATGTACATATTTTGTTAAACATATTCCTAAGTATTTTATGTTTTTTAATGTTATTGTAAATAATATTCATTTCAAATTACAACTTTTAGGTATTCATTTATAGTATATAGAAAAACACTTTTGTATACTAACCTTGAATCTGATGACATTGCTAAACTCACTTATTAGTTCTAGTAGCTTTTTTGTAGATTACTTAGAATTTTCTACATATTTTTTGCTTTTGACAGTCACACATATTTTTAGAAACTTAGAAAGATAAAAATATTCTATTTGCCTAGATAATTACCGTTTTTCTTGCTCCCTTTCATTCCTGAAGTTCCATATTTTCTTCTGGTATTATTTTTCTTCATCCTGATGAACATTTTTATGCATGTGGTTTTTTTTTTTAGCAGGTGTGCTGGAAACAAATTATTTTAGTTTTCCTTCATCTTAGAATGATTTTATTTTTGTCTTTATTCTCAAAGGACATTTCTGATAGAATTTTGTGTTAACAGTATGTTCTTTCATCTCCTTAACGATGTCCCATTTTCTTCTGGCTGTCATAGTTTTTCATGATAACTCTGTAGTCATTTATTTTTCTCTGGTGCAGTTTGGTTATGAAGTATTTGGGCATGATTTTCTTGAGTTTATCATTCTTATCATATGAGGTTCTCTGAGTATCTTGAATCTACAAATTTATCTTTCCCCAAACTGGAAGTCTGTTCATTTTTGTTTTTCAGCACTTTTTCCCCTCTGTTTGCTTTATGTTGGATAGTTTCTATTGCTATGTCTCTGATATTTTCACTGGTATGTTACTAAGGTTTTCTTCTGCAGTGTCTCATTGCCTGCTAATACTCTCCAATGAATTTTTATTTTTGAGACAAGGTTTTGGTATATTGCCCAGGCTGGTCTCAAACTCCTGGGCTCAAGCAATCCTCCGATCTCAGCCTCCGAAGTTACTGGGACTACAGGTGCACACCACTGCACCTGGCTAACTAAAAAATATTTTTTTAGAGACAGGGCATCCATGTTCCCTAAGCTAGTCTCAAACTCTCTGGCCTCAAATGGTCATCCTTCCCAAGCTTCCCAAGTAACTAGGATTATAGGCATGAGCCATTGTGCTCAGCTTTCAATGTATTTTTTATTTTAGATATTGTATTTTTTCTCCAAATTTTCCATTTAAGTCTTTTTTATATCTTCTGTTTCTCTGTTTATCATATTCATGTTACACTTCACATTATTGAGCATATTAATAAGATTTATAACAGTTGTTTTAATGTCCTTTTCTGCAAATCTCATCATCTCTGTCATTTTTGTTTCTGCTTCTATTGATTGATAGAATCTTCTGGTTATAGGTCTTATTTTCCTTCTTTGACACATGCCTGGTATTTTTTTATTGGTGCTGGATGCTGTGCAATTTACATTGTTTACTGCTGGACTTTGTTATATTGTTCTAAAGAGTGTTGGACTTTGTTCTTGAACTTGCAGATCCATTTGATCTCTTTGAGTTTGCTTTTAAGTTTTCTTATGACAGGTCCAGAGCAGTATTTACGCAAGAGATAATTTTTCCCATCACTACTTAGGCATGGCTCTTTTGAAGATTCAACCCATGCTCTATATATTATGAAGTTTCTCCACTCTGAGTGATAGCAATATGAATTATTCCCATTACTGTGTGATTTCTGGGGACTTTTCAGCTTATTGCTTTCTAATAGTTTCCAGCCTCATCAGGTTTTACTCCAGTCATGTGCAGATTAGTACTTAGTCACAGACTTGAGGGGATTTTTTTTTTTTTAAGATCTCTGGAATTCTTTTTGTGTTTAGCTCTCTCCTCCACAATATTTTGACCTGCACATTCTATTCATTGTGGATTATTTAAACTCTGATCTTTGTCTCTTCACCTCACTCAGACTGCCAGATTCTATCTGAGTTCCCACCCTCTGAGCTGTAGCCATCAGGATGTCTTCAGGCAGTAAACTGGGGCAATCATAGCACTTATCTCATCATCTCCCTTCTTTCAGAGATCGTAGTCCTCAGCTGCCTGTTGCCTTACACCTGAAAAGCTGTTTTACATATTTTGTACAATTTTCTAATTGATTATGGGAGAGCAATACCTATAGCAATTAATACTTCATGCATAGGTGAAGGTCCAAATGTAGACTTTTGAGGATCTTTTATATACAGAGCATTGGGTTAGATTCATGGGTTAAGTATATAGATAATTATTTTTGAATGCATGCAAGGTCAAGACATAATCTCTGATTGGTTAGCTTTTAGTTTTCTTTCTTTGGGCCTCAGTTTTCGGTACATTCAATTTGTTCATTCTTTCTGCAAAATTGGTTGTGTTTTAGTATAAATGGCTATAGATGCAGGTCAGAATGATTGAATGTCTTAGTCATTTCATGACTGGACTATCGAAATAGATTCCTAATTAACCCTGATCTTTTGAGTCTCAGTCTCTTCCACTCCTGTCTCCTCGTCATCTCCAGAGTGATTTTAGAAATATATACTGACCTGGATAATGTTGTTTACCTTCTACCTCATTTCTTGCTTCTACTTTGTCCCCTTCTACCATTGCCACAGTCTATTCTCAGCCAGGCAGCCAGATTGATCCTTTCAAAACATAATACAGGTCAAGCTACTCCCCTGTGTTGTGTCTCTCATGTGCATATATAAATCCTGTGGTGTCTCCCTATCTCATTCAGAATAAAAGTCGAAGTCCCTCAAGGGCCCATGAGCCCCTACCTGATCTGGCCCCCTCTGACCCTATCTTGAGATCTTTTACTCGTCTCCTTTCCTTCTATTGTAGCCATACTGGTATCCCTGCTATTATTTCAGCACATCAGTCATGGTCTTGTCTCATGGCCTTTGAAGTGATTTTCTCCTCTGCCTTGAATGCTCTTCCTTGAGATTTCCTTGTAGTCAACTCTCTCACCCCTTAAAGTCTTTGGTATCACCTTCTCAATGTTGTCTCCTTGGCCTCTCTGCTTCAGCACTTTTTTTTTTTTTTTTTTGAGACAGAGTCTCACTCTGTTAACCCCAGGTAGAGTGCAGTGGTGTCATAGCTCAATGCAACCTCAAACTCCTGGGCTCAAGCAATCCTCCTGCTTCAGCCTCCTGAGAAGCTGAGACTGCAGGCGTGTGCCACCATGCCCAGCAAATTTTTTTATTTTTAGCAGAGATGGGGTCTTGCTCTTGCTCAGGCTGGTCGCAAACTCCTGAGCTCAAGCAATTCTCCTGCCTTGGCCTCCCAGAGTGCTAGGATTACAGTCTTGAGCCACCATGCCTGGCCTCTGCCTTAGCACTTTCAATCCTTCTTCCCATGCTTTATGTTTTACCACAGTACTTATCAGCTTCTAAAATACTAGATATTAAACACTTACTATATTTATTATCTGTCATCTCTCCCCCACTAGGATTTAAACTTGACAATGGCAGGACTCATTGTCTGTTTTGTCCAGTGATGCATCCCAGTGACTAGAACAGGGCCTGGCACCTAGTAGATATACAATAAATATTTTTTGAATGTATATAAATCTGATGTCATCCCTTTCAGGAAGATACTTTATTTCTTAAGCATCACTAGGATGAAGTCCAAACTCTTCATAAAGTGGAATACATTCTTCATGACCTCTTCCACCTTCTGAGCTCTACCTTTTTAGGTTCTCCAACCCACCATCTACCTAAATTATGCCCGTTGTGAACTAGAAGTTTCTGAAACATTACTGGCTCTCTCACATTTCTTGGCAACATCTCAGGCAGCACCTATTGCTTTCTAGTCATTTTTAAGTATTAGAACAATTTCACCTTCAGGTGTGAACAAGTCTGGGTCAATATATAAGCCCAAACTTTAATGTCTCATCCACTGTTAAATTTCTTCCTCTCTCCCTGGAAAGGATGCAAGCTCAGAGACCTACAGTGGAGAAGAGGGTGTGATTTGCTATTTCATTCTCTATCCCACCCCTTTCTCTACTTCTCCTGTTCTCTCCAGAGTCTAGTGAGGAGTGGAAGAGAAAAGGTGGAGTCTGCTATCTATTGAGGTTGTAATCTGACTGTTGGTGCCCTCTCTGAGGACAGTGCTCACATGCATATCACAAGGTTCTCTGGTGACTCTACCACCACTACCAGGGACCTCTGAGATGCACAGGACCCTGATGTAGGTGACAATCTTTTGACTGATTCTAGTTGCACACCCCTTTTGATACCTTTCTACTGGGATATTCTCATCCTGGCACAGCCCTCTTGGGCAAGATTCTTTTAAGATGTTTTGAAAGAGATCCTGGGTATAAAGCTCAACTGTACAAAAACAGATTTGCCACCTGGGGCATAATTGTCAATACAGTTTATTCCATGGCTACCATTTTTGTCTTGAACAATGATGAAATTAGGTAGATCCTAAGGAATGAATTAAATTTATGAAGCCAACAGAGAAGTAGAAACACTCCTAGGTGGGACTCTAGCAGTGGCCTCTATTTGGCTGGATACAAGTTTCTATTTGACTGGATGCAAATTATCAAACCTTGGTCTTCATATATTCAGATGAACGAGTTAGGTATAGTGAGTCCTTTGTATTTGTGGGTCTGCATTCATGGATTCCACATTTATGGATTCAACTAACTTTGGATCAAATATATTTGGAAAAAAATTCCACAAAATTCTAAAGAATAAAACTTAAATTTGACATGTACCAAGTACTATGTTGAATTGATGTGAATGAATGATGTATATTTAGTTCAAGGAATCTTTTTATTTCCATCTTAATTTCCTCCTTGATCCAATAATTGTTCAGCAGTAGGTTGTTTAATTTCCATGACTCTGTGTAGAATTGAGTGTTTCTGTTGGAGTTGATTTCTAATTTTGATCCACTGTGGTCTGAGAAGATACATGGTATAATTTCTATCTTTTTTTTAATTTGTTGAGACATGTTTTGTGGCCTAAGATGTGGTCAATCTTAGAGAATGTTCCATGTGCTGATGAGAAGAATGTACATTCAGTAGTTTTGGGGTAGAATGTTCTGTAAATGTCTGTTAGGCCCACTTGCTCTAGAGTCCCATTTAAGTCCAGTGTTTCTTTGTTTATTTTCTGCTTGGAGGATCTATCCAGTTCTGTCAGTGGGCTGTTGAAATTCCCAGCTATTACAATGTTGTTATCACTTTGTTTAGATCTAGTAGGGTTTGCTTTATGAATCTGGGTGCACCTGTTTTAGGTGCATAAATATTTAAGATTGTTATTTATTGTTGAATTACTACCTTTACTGTTATATAATGACCCTTTTTGTCTTTCTTTACCATAGTTGATTTGAAGTGTATGTTATCTGATATGAGAATGGCTACACCTGCTTTCTTTTGATTTCCATTTGCATGGAATATTTTTTTCCATCCCTTCACCTTGAGTATGAATGAGTCCTTGTGGGTTAGATGTGTTTCCTGGAGACAGATGATACTTGGCTTGTATTTTTTTATCCATTCAGCCAGCCTATGTCTCTTGAGTGGGGAACTCAAGCCGTTTATGTTTATTGAAAGAATTGATGAGTGGGATGCATTTCTGTTCATCCTGTTGGGTAGAACCTTATTGCTTTGTTTTACCTTTTGAGCTATTATTTTATATGGGCTCAGAGCTTTAGCTTTTGGCTGATTTTACACTGGTGGTTGTCTATTGTGCTGATGGATGTATAATGCAGATCTGAGTGCTACCTGTAGGGCCAGTCTGGTCTTGACAAATTCCCTCAGTGTTTGCTTGTCTGAAAAAGTCTTTAGGCACTGTGTAAGGTATTATAAGTAATTTAGAGTTCATTTAAAGTATATGGGAGGATGAGAATAGGTTACATGCAAATACTATGCCATTTTAAATAAGGGACTTGAGCATCCTCAGATTTTGGTATCCATGGGGGGTCCTGGATCCAACCCCCTTGGACACCAAGGGGTGACTGCATATACACAGTCATATTGGTTAATTGCTTGACCATAAAAAAGTCACTTTCTCTCTTTGAGACTCAACTTCTTCTTGCACAAAATGATGTAGTTGAATTCTCAAAGTCTAGCTTTAGTAGCCTATGATTCTCTTTAATTCTCTATCTGTCTCTATTTCTTGGAATGTGCCACAGAGATTGTGCTTTGCAAAGTGCTTGCCTCACTCCCACAAGATGGCAATTCTAGTGCTCTGAAACATTTGTTTTGAAATTTATATTGAATTATTAACAAAGTGCCATCTGTGGAGAGTAAAGCTAGAACATAGTGAGAAGGTCAAGAAGTATAAAGATCTCAACTAGGGAATATCCATCCTTTTCACTTGGTAGCCAAACTTGGTTAGTGACAGAGCAGCCACTTGAGATGAAGAAAGGGGCTTGGCCACTGTGCCAGGTGTGCCTGCTCTGGGTCTTGGAAAACAGGCTGCTTGGTAGAGGGGGGTGATATATCTTCGTGACAAAGCTCCTGTCAGGAGAGAGTGCACATAACTCAGCCCTGAGCTTTTCTATGAGCTCTGCCAAATCCGACAGGCAGGTAACAAAACACTGAAAGGAAAGTACTGTCAGCCGAGCCTGGTGAGGACCAACACTGCTCCCTTAATTACTCTGCCTAGTGACAAAAGCTATTTATCAAGCTTGAAATAAAGTGGTTTTAAAGTCAGAAATTTATGTGCCAGCTAGTCAGAAGCTGTAATTTTAGGCCCATTGCTTTAAAGCAACGTAAACTAAGATGAAAATAAATTGGAGAGGCAACTTTACATATGCACAATAGCACCATCAGTTTTGCCTTCAGTTCTTTCTGATTTTCTCACCACATCTTTGCCCCCATGTTTCTAGCCAAATACAACATTTCATCCAAGCCAAGGTCCCACTCTGAAGGCAAGAGGGAAATTAATTCAGTCTTAATTTACTTTTTAAACAAATATTTGCTGTACTAAATGAATATGGTGAAAAGAAGCCTAAGGAGTCCTAGAGAAATTAATACATTTATTGAACACATATTTATTGAGTATCTACTATGTACCAGACATCAGCTGAAGGGCTAGGAATAGTGGTAGTGAAAGAGACAGCAAAGGACTCTTCTCTCATGGAACTCACATGTGAATAAATGAGAAAACATAAATAGTGAGAAGATATGGGTGGTGATAAATGAGGATGACTGAGAAAGGGACAGGGAAACACAAGATGAGCCATGTAAAGATTTAAGCACTAGAGCAGAAATAAACCTAGCATATCTGGTGAATGGAAAGAAAAAAGGGCCAGTGTGGCTGGTGTGGAAAAGAGTGGGATAGACAAGATAAGAGAGGTTGCCAGCATTAGATCAAGAAAGGCCCGTGGGCCAGGGTGAGGAGTTTGGATTTTACTTTAAGTACAGGGTAGGCTGCTGGAGAGTTCTAAGCAGGAAGTGATGACCTGACCAACACCTCATTGAAAGTGAAGGAGTGGCGAAGATTTTTGCAAAAGAAGAGTCATTATCTACTTAATGATTTATTGAACTTACAAACGTTTATTGAACTTTCTTTAAGTGCTAGGTGCTGAGACAGAAAGATGAATAAGATACTGACTCTGTCCTCAAGGTGCCTACAATCCAGCAGAGAAAGACAGTCTTGTGCATGAATAACAACAGCATAGCAATAAGGAGCCACAGTGCCTTAGTGGGCAAAGTCGTGTGGAACCATTGAGCACATGGCCTCTTAAAAGAGGCTTTCCTGGGTGTGCATCCAGGTACCTCTGGATGGAGGTACCTACTACATTCCAGAAGATAAATAGGCCCCAGGCCAGCTCTCCCAGAGGAAGTACAAGCATTCTAAGAGCAGGAGCAGTGGAAACATGAGTCTCAAGACCCAGGTTGTCATCCCTGTGTGGCTGTGAGACACTGTGAGATGGGAGCAGGTGTTCTCAGGAATCTGTCCTTCACTTTCTTCATCAGTAAAAGAGGGTTAAAACAATTGCTCTGAAAATTCCTTCTAGCTCTATCATTCTGTAATCTAAGAGATGCCTTTTCTGGATCATTCATTTTCTGACTACATTTTTTCCTATAATAATAAGGAAGACAAACTTTGAACCCCAATTGAGCAAAATTTTATCCCCCCAAAAGAATTTTAATCTTCTCATTAGTAGACTTGTATTGCAAAAGATTGTACTAAATGATAATGAACATGTTCTGAATTTTTGAATATTTATAAAAATTTTATAGAATTTAAAAAAATATTTTTAAATTTTAACTATTTGTGGAAGTTTTTCTCTTTTGTATCTAAGTACCTGTATTATATCCTTGATTTTGTCTCATGGCCTAAAAAGTCTAAAATGTTTACTTGTTGGCCCTATATAGAAAAAGATTGCCAACCCTTGTTTTAAAGTCAGAATACTGTGGAACAGAATGTTTCCTAGAATGAGATCCCTGAAGCCCTAATCCTGCCAAAGCTCAATGGAGAAGAGGGTCCTGTGGTCAAATGAAGGCCACGACAAGTCCTGAAGTAAGTAACAAAAAAGTCCAGGACCATAGTCAAAGGAAAGAACAAATCTGTTTCACTTTAACTTAAATCTTTCCAAGTATCTTTGAAGATAGACCCTTTCTTAGACAACAATCCTCAGGATGCATGTGGAACCCTGGCTCTGAGCTGGGTTCCCTCCTGCACACTGCTCTGTTCTCCAGGCATGCACTCTTGATTCCAGGCCTCCTGGCTGCAATGGCAGGAAAGTCTACATTTGTTTCAGGTTATGTCATCTTTTCCCTTCACTGGGCCAACTTGGCTGCAAACCCACACCGAAGCAATACTTCTTCCACCCAACCCTGGGAAACGGTCCTTCCTAAAGGTCCACACCTGGGTGCTGGCTGGAGCAGCATTGCCTCAGAGTGAGGAGTTACAGATCTACAGACAGTGTAGGACATTTGAGAGTTTGCCTGGAGGAGGTAAGGGTTTTCAGCCAGGTCATCTGTGTTCTCTTGCCTGGTCTCTCCTTAACTTGCTGGTTCTTGTGATGCTGAAGGCTTTGTAAGGGAATTAGTGTCAGTTATCAAGGATCTGGCATGTAGTAAGAATTCAGTGGACTGCACTGATAATTAAGGGTGGGAAGCATCAGATTCCACATATGGAACAGCTTGGCCAGTGTGTCACAGTTAGTGGGAGAACACAGGCTTCTGTAGTCTTGGTTTAGTGCTCTGTGTAGCACATTTCTCTCCTCAGTCATACATTAATCGGCGAAGAGGAAAATCCTGGTTCTAACCTTGGATATTCCTATAAATCCTGATTTTGCATGAAACACAAAGGATGGGCACCTGGCCTCCAGTGTTCATGGGCTGCTCAATGTGACTTTTTGACCACAAAGCTGAGAACACTGCCTTCCAGACAGAGAGCATCTCTCTTGCTGGCCCCTCACATGTTGCCAGGCTGGGACTTGAGAATAACAGGCTGACAAATGCCCTAGATGCAGGTGGCTTGTCTATGCCTCAGGCCTTGAGGAAGGTGAAATATCCTTGAGGCATCGTACTGCAGTCATACTACACACCTGGCTGGAGCTGGGCCGTCTGGAGTGTGGTGGAGTGTCCAAAGGTGAGTAACAATATAGCAGGAGGAGAGGTGTGGAGGCAGCAGAGGGGAAGAGAAGGGCAAAAGCACTTGTCATAGGCTGAAGCAAGCAACTTTCTTTATTCCTCAAGAAAACAATGTTATACCCATGTCCAGATTCCTTCCCAGGTTGGCCCATAAAAATCCCATTAAAATACATAAGGCATAGGAGCTCTATACTCTGTTATTGTTCTGTTAAGGCTATAGAACTGTTAGTGCTGTCTGGGTTTCTCTGTACTAGACTAGGTACCTACTCACTCAGCATTATCATAATATTAGCTACCATTAATTATTTTATGATAAAAATATCAAAAAGCATACTGAAAAATATAAAATAATAAGTCTTTTCCCTCACCCTGCCCCCAAACCAATCCCACTTATACTGAATTTTCTGCTGTTAACAGATTCTTGTATGTCTTCCAGATATTTTCTATACACACATTACTGTAGTAGGTATAAAGTCCACAGGCATCACTGAGAAGGTGACATTTGAAGTGTCACTGAAGGAGGACAGGAAGCCAGCCATGTAGCTATCTCGGGGTGGGGTGGGGGTTCCAGCCAGAGGGAACAGCAAGTATAGAGTCCTGGGATGGCAGTGGGCTGGGTGGGCTTGAGGAGCAGCAGAGGGGCCATGGGGCTGGAGTGGAGGGAGGGAGGGGGAGAGGCGTAGGGTGGAGTGGGGAACGAACAGCACTTTGAAGGTCATGGTAAGGACTTGGGCTTTAACTCTGAGTGAGAAACCATGAGCAGAAGCACACCATGATCTGACTTATATTTATCAGCAGGAAGAATGATTTGGAAGCTCTTTCATAATAATCCAGGTGAGAGATGATGGTAGCATGAACCTGGACGGTACTAGAGTGGAAAAATGGTTGGATGCTGGATACGTTTTAAAGATACAGCTAGCTAACGTGATTTGTTGTTGGATTGGTTGTGGGGTATAGCACCTCTTGTATTTTCCCGGATAGAGCTGAAACCCATTCTACTAAGTGAAGTATCCCAAGAATGGAAAAATAAGCACCACATGTACTCACCATCAAACTGGTTTCACTGATCAACACCTAAGAGCACCTAACACTAATTGGGTGTTGGGCAGATAGGGGGCAGGCGGGAATGGGTGTATACATACATAATGAGTGCAATGCACACCATCTGGGGGATGGACACGTTTGAAGCTCTGCCTGGGGTGGGGGGGCAAGGGCAATTATATAACCTGAACTTTTGTACCCCCATAATATGCTGAAATAAATAAATAAATAAAAAGAAAGAAAATGAAAAGAATGTCAGGCAACTTCCAGATTTGGGGGCTGAACACCTGGAAGGACATGGTTACTAGTTCATGGTGGAGCCGGTATTCTAAACCAAGCCTGCAGGACTCATGGTCTGTGCTCCCTCCTTCCCATGTCTTGCCAGCCATCCATAACACTGTGTTGTGCTAAAAATATGCACTGCCCAGGCACAGAACAAAATGTCAGAATATAGCCCTCCGTAAATTTGAGGACTTTCTAGCTCAATGAGTTATAGTGTCCAAGAGAGGGTTCCACTGGTCATTTCTGATATTTCAAAGATGCTTACCAGAACTCGGGTGATTCGTTCCTTGAATTTGGCACTCACTTTTTGGGAATGACTGCACTAGACCATCATTCTGTAAAGTCTTGGGTTTCTGTTTTTGGTAATCACACTCTGTGTGATGAGTTTCACAGCATTTCTTGTCCATCGATCACTTTCTGTGTCTTATAATGAAAACACAGTGAAGACAAATGTGCTATTTATAATTTCTTCCTGGAGCCATTTCAATTAAAAGTTAATTAAATGTCTTCACATCATAATTTTAAAGTATTCTTTTAGTAATAGTGAGACAATGTGAGAGCTGTAAGAATCCCTGAGTCTAAAATAAACTTATGCAAATACCTTTTCAAAATGCCACAGTGTGTGTAGACAGCATTACTTAAACACGACTACTACTTTTATGTCTTTATTAGTATTATTAATTAAAGTATTGAAAGGATGAGATTGTGATTAAGGGATATTCAGTAAAGGCATACTTGAAGTGCTGGATTATAGTATGGGAGTGGGATATTGATCCTTCTTTGCCTCAAAGCCAGTGGATTTCACATTTTGGTGGCTACTGGGAAACACCCAAAGAACGAATAAAGTGCACAAAGGCCTCAGTTCATTAACACAGGATGAGGCCTAGGCCTTTTGTATTTCTATCAAGTTCCCCAGGTGATTTTGAATACCCACCAAAGTGTGAGAGCCACTGCTTTGGAGCATCAAATGTCTTAGTATTTGGGGTGGGGTCAATGATTCTGGATTCTGGACATGATACACTAGGAAGCTAAATCTGTTGTGCCCAATGCCTTGGGTGCTTTAGGCAAGTTATCCAGCTCTTGCATTCCAGGAGCATGTTGTTTACAAAGTGGCTGAAATCAGCAAGGCCCCACACACTTCGTGCTTAGGAACACCTAATGCACTCTTCCCTGTGAAATTGAGCTGTGGAATTCTAGAGTTCTGTTGATAAGACTACAAATGTGTGGATTTGTGGGTGAAGTATTGGCTTGTGCCAAGACAATTCTCTTATTTTCCCCATCAAATGCATCTCCTGCTGTAGGAGCTCTCAAGTCTGTTTTTCTGCCAAGGACCCCTGTTGTGGCTATGAATGGGAGTAGGGGAGACTGTGTGGACCAACTCCAACATTAGGGGTGGAGTCTTCCCTAATCAAAGGCAGCTGGAGATGAAAATCTACAGTCAGGGAAGACAGGGGTTCTGCAGAGTTTGGGCCTTTTTAGTTCCACATTTTATTTCCATTGTAGGAGAGAAAGACATTCTTGAGCTCCCCAATAATAATAACTGTTAATGAGTGCTAAGCATTGTTCTAAGAGTTTTCTGAGCAAAAAATTAATTCTAATAAACCCACCTGAGGATTTAGTCTTATGCTTACTTGAGAGAAACGGAAATGGAGGTACAGAGAACTTGCCTTAGAACACCCCAACTTGTTATGGGAGCTGAGATTCAAACCCAGGCTGTCTGACTCCAGAGTTTATCATTTTAAACATTATATTCTGCTGTCTCCCAACCTTGCAGAATGTATGCCCTTCCACCACCATCCATAATGCTGGCCTAAGAATCATAAATGGGAGTGACACAGAGAGATGGACACTCCAAGGGCAGCCCTACAGTTGAGGCATCTTGTAGCAGGCAAGGCAATGGGAGCTCTTGGGAGCCCTCCCTTGCCTGAGAAACAAGGGGCTCAGGGTGGGACGGGGGCGGTGGTGGGGCATGCAGGACAGTGTTCAGCAGGGACACAGTGGTACGGCTCAATTTGTTCCTTACAAGCAGCATCTATTCTGATTGGGCAGTGTCACGACATATAGTCCTTGCATGTTTTGAGTATCATTCCTGGGTGTATGTTCCTTCACCAAGAGCCATGGCTGGCTTGATGATGGCCCCTAAATTATCATGAACTTTCTTCTAGGTGAGAAGAGAGAGAGGGCCAGTTGTTCACTGGGCTGTCAGGTGCTGCTGACAAGTAGCAAACTGGAGGCCACCAGGAAGCTCCTGAGTTATGGGGGTGGGAGTTGTGGAGGGTGGGAGAGGTTCAGTGAATGGGATAAGCACCATGATCCAGGACAGGATTTCTCAAACCTGAGTAATATAAGGAGCCCTTTTGAGGGAAAAGTATTGTAGCATAGCTCCATTGTTAAATGAAATTATTCTTCTTATTATATTACTACTTAAATAATGTTCAAACAAAATTAATTATAAATTCTTCATGTCTTTATAAATTATAAAACTTAAACAATGTAACAAAAACAAATAGAAGCAAAATGACAATACCAATAAAATTCAAATTAGCAGCACTCTCTAACGTGATGGATACTGTTGCTTTGCCGAAACAGCCATAACTTACAACGTATCTATGGCATTTGCACTGAGGGTTCTTTGGACCTGTCTGCCTCCACTTTGTGTGTTGTGGGATGACTCGGTTATCCTACCACAATTGTCTAGTGTAATCACTTCAAGACCTTTGTCTATGAAGTCCTTTGGCCTCTGCCAGGTACAAAGATGCCCTTGATGAGTTAGGTCAATTTCTGCATGACTCCTTGGCACCAATGTGATCACAATACAAGCTCTGATAACAATGTTATATGTCAGTTCTTGGTTATAAGGTCACTGAGTATACATATGATGAAGAATGTGCTTATTTTTATTTTTTTTTAGATTGATTTAGGATTGAATTGCCCTGGAAAGTAAGCTCTTATGAGAGCAGAGGCTTTGTTTTGCTCTCTGCTGTATTCTTGCTGAGAAGAGTGCCTAGGACAGCTCTGTCCAATAGACATATGATGCAACCCATAAATGTGAGCCACATACATAATTTAAAATTTTCTAGTAGCCACATTTAAAAAGAATAAAAAGGAACAGGTGGAATTAACTTTAATATTATATTTTATTTAACCCAATATATTGAAAATATTATTTTAACATGTAATCAATATGCAATTTTTTTGGAGACAGTCTCGCTGTCACCTAGGCTGAGGTGCAGTGGTCTGATCATAGCTCACTGTAACCTCAAACTCCTGTCCTCAAGTGATCCTCCTACCTCAGCTTCTCAAAGTGCTGGGATTACAGGCATGAGCCACTGTGCCTGGCCAATGTACAAATTATTAATGAGTGATTTCATATTTTTCTTTATGTTCTAAGTCTTCAAACTTTGGTGTGAATTTTACATTTAAAGTGTATCTCAATTAAGACGAGCCACATTTCAAGTGCTCACTAGTCATATGTGGCTAGTGCCTACCTGGACTGTGCAGGTATGAATGATAATAGGTGCTCAATTAACTTAAAATATATTGCTGTATGAGTGATAAAAAGAAGTTTCAAGCCCTCGAATCCTCAAAGATGCTGGTTTCAGAAATTCTGGTGCTGTCTCTTGTGTTACAGCAGGGGAGAAAGCAGAAGAACCTGGATGCATGTGGCGTCCTCCTGCCTGGTTCCCTGCATCCAGCCTTGCTGCTTTGTAGTCATGCTCCCCAGGACATCCAGAGTGCTTTTTCCTAAAGCACAAAGCTTATCAAGTCCCTCCCTTGCTCAAAAACCCTCCAGTGGCTTCTCTTCAACATTAAAATGAAGGCCAAATTCCTTAGCAGTACTCACAGGGCCCTTGGTGATCTGGCCCCAGCTGTTCTCTACAGGGTACTCTCTCCTACTCTCCTTGAACTCTCTGCCCCAGCCACACTGGACTTGTTCCTGTTCTTCCACATGGCAATCAGCCTTCGCCTTTGTGTCTCTGCACATGCTACTTCCTACGTCTGTAACATTGCTTCCTCCCTTCTCCTTCCCCTTCTCATTCGGCTAACTCCTACATATCCATCAAGTACCGGTTAAAATATCACTTCTTCCAGGAAGCCCTCCCTGAGCCCCTGGGCTGATTGACTTTCTGATTCTTGCTGCTGTGCACTGCTCTAGTTGAATATTCCTCGCTCTCAGCTCCCACATCAGAGCACCCTTTTCAGGAGCTGCACTCCCTACCCTTTGGGAACTGGAATAACTTAGGGAAAACAAAGACTGATTTGGATCACAGAGGCCTGGGAGACTTTATTTTTGTCACAAAGTATGGCCAAAAGTCTTGAGAGAAAAGAAATGGACATTTCCTACCTAGTTAAAAAATCCGTGTATGGTAAGGCTTAAATAAATTGCAAAAATCCCATTCCTCATCATGGCCCTTAACAAGCCCCTCTTACCATCATTTTGAGGGCCAGGAGATTATTCCACTTGGGGTCAGCTGGCCACTGTGTCCTTTCCTCAATTGGGAGATGTTGGTTATTGGAAAACGTATGACTCCTCTGTCCTTGAGTATCGAGGGTTCCTCCCATGTCCTCCCCCTCATCAATTAAAATGACTCATATAGCAATTATATTTAGCATGCACGTCAACTAGAATAGTGGTTCTGAACCAGAGGAGCATCTCAGAATCACCAGGGAGTTTTTCTAAAGAACAGCTGTTCCACATCCACTCTCCTCTACTCCCTCATCCAAACCCATGAATCAGAATCTCTTGGGATGGGACCCAGTAGTATGTACTGTAAATAAGCTTCTCAGGCAACTCTGATATTTCATCTCTGATTAAGAATTACTGAACTAGAGCAAGAGAAGAGCAAAGTAGTCCGAAACCAAAAGCACTGCAGGTTATGATGAGTGGCATCTTTAATAAGGCAATGCAGGGTGACTAAGGGCAGTGACATTTTCTGTTCCAGGAACACAACCTGGAAGAACTCTTAGCCAGGGCAGGAATGAGCAGCTGGTATGAAAGGCAAGAGAATTCTGAATCCGAGTGATCAAGCTTTATTTGTTCCTTGTGCAACTCATAATATTAACTTTTTATTATGGCACAGCTGCTAGTTCAGTTTTACAATGCAAATAAAAGTCTGATATGTTATGACGCTTTGCATTTATTGTTCACCGTATCTATTAAGAGATGGAACAGTTTATTAAAAATTGTTCTCAAACCATATTCAAATGCCTGCTGAAAAGGAGAGTTAACATAGTAAAATCTGATATTCCATGTTCTATTGGCCATGAGGCTTTAAAGCAGAAGTTAAAAAGTGGGGCCTGTGTATTTGGGGTGTGGGGTTTGCGGGAGACACACAGCATTGGCCACCATAGTGTTTTATATTGATCCACTGGGCACTTACTGAGGGCCTTCAATGTACCAGATCCTGTTTCTAGCAGTGGAAAACAAAAGATCCTATCCCCAGCCCTCATGGAACTCACATTTTAGTAGAAGAGACAAAAATAAACAAAATAAGCAAATAAATAAATAAGTTAACTGTATCATACTGTAGATTTGATAATTACTATGGGGGGAAATAAAGCCTGAAAGGAGGATAGGCATTATTGTGTGGAGGGTGGGGGTGGGCAGGGTGGTGGTTGTGACATTTGAGCACAAACCTGAAAGAGAAAAGAGATGAGCCATGCAGGTATCTTGGAGTAGAGTGCTCCAGTGGAGCAGCAAGTGCAAATGCTCTGAGGCAGGAGAATATCTGGAGTGTCTGAGGAATCACCAAACAGTGTGGCTGGAATAGAGAGACGAGGAAGAGCGTGGTAGGAGATGAACTCAGGGAGGTAACAAGGGGCCTGAGAGTCTACAGCAAGGAGTTTGGCTTTTACTCTGAATAAGATGAGAAGTCATTGCTGACTTTTGATCTAAGGTGTGCTAGACATGACTCAATTTTAAAAAGATCATACTCTCGAGGGATGAGGCTAAAGTAGGAAGACCCTTTAGGAAGCTGTTGCTATATCCTAGGAATGCTTGGACCAGGGTGACGGGGTGGAGGTGGTGAGAAGCAGTTAGATTCTCAGTGTTTTACAGGTAGGGCCAAAAGGGTTTGCTGAATGTGGCTTTCTGAAAGAAAGGCTGGTTTCCGGCCCGAGCACCTGGAGGGGCAGAGTGGAAGGGTTCTGAGATGGGGGGGGGGGGACTGTGGGGGCAGGGTGGGGGCATTGTCTGGAAGTCCAGGAATTTGCTTTAGACCAGTTTACAAAGAGCAAGGTGTGGTTTAGTTGGTTGCAGCACTGAGATTGCTGCTGCACAGAATTGCTGATTCTGAAGTCTTAATGCTTCTTACCACCTGACTAGCTCAGGGCAAACAACAGCCTTTGTTGGTTATTTTCTTGTAGGGGAAAAAATTAAGATTTTCTTTAATTTTCTGTCCTGATCTAGTCATATTTCTTAAAAAGAAAATGCGTTTTTGTAATGTTTACTTTAAACCTTGTATGATTCATTTCTTAACCCCTAATTTGACTCCTTTTGTGTCTAATTAAATAATTCATCTTCCTTTTCAAAGTTCCTGCTTCCAAGGAACTGGAATAATTTCTCTCTTAAGCCATTGCTTTCTACAGAGAGTGGTTCTGCCCAGCTTCCTAGATTTCAAGAAACAGACTCACTGATGTTATTCTTAGCAATGAGAACTTTGTTGTAAGGATTCTCTACATGATCAACTTTGAGGAGAGGGATTGGAGCAGAACTTTTAAAACCTTATTCACATCTATATATGTATCTGATACATATTATATATTTATGATATATATCATAAAGAATGTAAGACTGCAACTGAGTAAATACGTAAAATATTTAAAAATCCATGGGCTCATAATGTCACTAAAAATAAACTAAGAAATTAACCTCATTGGTCAGCATTGGAGGTTGCTAGGGCACCAGTTCATTATTCTGAAAACAATAATATGATAAATAAAGAAAAAGAATCCAGCTTTTATTCCACCTTCCCTGTGTGCACTGTATTGGAGTTAATGAAGTGTTAATGAAGGAAATTTCCCTGTATTAATAGAAGAATTTTGGCTATAATGCAGAAGGACTTATAAAATCATAAAGGCCATGTTCATAAATGGGTGCTAACACTACTGAGTGAAAAGTAGATGTGGAACTTTATGATGGATGGATCAGGCTGGCCACTCCTGAACCCACTGATCAATCTCAACTTGACTCGAAGCAGGATGATGGGTGATAGGTATGAGGGGTTCAGTATATTATTCTATTTGTGTGATGTTCGAAAATTTTCAAAAGACAAAAATTACATGCACAATTTTTTATTTTGAACTATAAATAGAACTGTACATACTGCTTTGCGTTTTACTTTTGTCTACTGAATTGATTTTTGCAGGTTCAATATAGTCGGCTTACTGGCTCCTGGACTTTCATATAGGGCAGCTTTGCTGGGGATTTTTATTTGTCAGGACTGGTAGTGAGTATAAGGAAGTCAAAAGATCAGGGACAAACACAATTCTTTTCAGACAGGCTTGCAAAGTCTACTCTGGCAAGGACCTTTTAAATCCTAAGAGGTAAAAAGGAACCTTTACGTGGACAGTGTGAGGGAGATGAAGGGTGTTTGAAGCTGATGTCCTGAGAGGAGGAAGAGATTCATGGATTGTTCATGATGCTATTTGGTGCATCTAATCTTGGGAGCGGCTGGAGGGAGGGAGAGGGGGCTGCTTCCTGACCTCAGGTCTAAGGCCCCCTCCTCATTAACTCCAGTTGTCCTGGGAGTAATTAGGTTAAACCTGTTTCCCTGAGTTTCATATCCAACCTCAGGAATTCTTCCCAGAGGGTTTGAATTTTTAGGTGAGGGCTCTAAGATCCCAGAAGGTATGCATTTGGACAAACACAAATTACGAAGCAGTAGATGGAAATAAAAAGAGGCAGCAATGTTGGGAGAAGGTCTGACAGGTAAATGGGGAGAGCAGCCTGGTATGTGTGGGAAAAAGTATAAACTTTGGAGTCAGACCTGGGCTTGAACGGTGGTTCTCATATTAGCTTCTATTTCACTTCTCAATAAAACCTGCTTCCTGCGGCTGTGACAGGGCTCCATGACACTGTGTAAGCAAAGCCAACGAAGGTGCTTGGCATTCGGTAGATATCTTACAAATGCCAGTTTCCATTTCTCGTTTCTCTTTTCTTCTAAGATCAGGGCCAGTGGCTACTATCAGTGCCTGCACAGATTGGAGCCTGGGATGAAGGTCAACGATCACAGTCACTGAGAAACTGGGCTATACGAACTGAAAGAGACTGGGTCTAGGGTGAGAGCTGTCAGAACCGAAGATACTTCTTTAGGGAGGCTTGACATCTACCACCCTCTTCTGTAATTGCTGGATCAGTTGTGCCTGTCTGTCCTAGCCTGGAACTTGCTCACCATGATATCCTACAGTATCTCCTGTGCCATAGTGGCTTAATTAATACCTGTCACCTGAGTGAATTAGTGTTCATGGAAGAAATTCTAAGCAAATACAAATCAGAAAAAAGAAAATCATTCCTAACCTGATCACTCATAATTAACATTATGGGTTTTTATTCTTTTAGTCCCTTCTGTATGAAAAAGTATAATATATACTTATTATTTACAAAACTGAGGTCATACTGTTTTATAATTTGCTTCTGTGAAAATAGATTGTGAACTTTTTTTCCACATTGTATATTCTTTTCTACAACATCATTTTAATGGCTGCATGATATTTTTTGTACATACATACCACAATTTTTATCATGAATGAATTCCTTATCATTAGACATTTAGGTAGTTTGTGCAATAGTTTGCTGATATAAACAGCATTGCAATGAACACCTTGTAGCTAAATCCTTGACTAAAACTAATTAGTTTCTCCACCTCTATCCCTATTTCTTTTTACTCTTTTTTTCCAGACAATTGTTACATGCCGTTGTAAGAAATACTACAGAGAGATCTCTGATATCCTCAGTTTTACTGAATGGTAAGGTAACATCTTGCATGTCTGTAGAACAACATTATAACTAAGAAGTTGACATTGATACAATCCTTTGATACCTATTTTAAGTCTTTTAGTTTGCCTTGGCCAGACACACTATTGGGAAGCTGTAGTTTTGCATTTTCAAACATATTTCTTTCTTCTTCTACCAACCAATCTCTTCCTGGTCGTCCCCTTTCTCAGCTGAGCCCTGTTCTGGTAGTTAGTCTGCCCTGATGGCAGTATTTCAGCTGTCTTTGTACAGGTGCATGAGTTCTAGATTCGTAGGATCTAAGCACTAACGTTCTCTAGAGCCCCTGTGAGGTAAGGTCAGAGACTATTTCTTCTTCCATGAAATTGTAGCTAACTGTTAGTTTCTACTCTTTAATACCAATGCAGACAATGTCCAGGGTGTTAGCCAGCAGGCATAATAGACACAGTCTGCTGCTGTTCAGATTCACTAATTAAAGCTGTGAACTGGTCTGTAAGATTACCTTTTCTTTGTTCTTATTTCTGATTCTGTGTAGCCACATTTTACAAAGGTATGAAAGCATGTCTATGAAATAGTAATAGAATTTCATTTTATGTACAAATAAATTAATGCAAATATTTCTAAGAAGAATTATGTAATTTCAAAACTAAAATGGCAACTTGAGTGAAATGGTTGCTATGTTCACATTTTGCTTCATGGGAGCCCCACTTCAGCCCTGAAAATAGGCAATCCCACCATGCTTTGTCAGAACTGGAACTTCTGGAAATGATGTTTGTTACTGTTGTGTCTGTATCTGAATATTCACTGCTACTATAATTGGGTCTTTTTTTATAATCAGAAAACAATGTTATACATGTGTTCACTAACTGGTGGTTCTGGTGCTGGTGGTACACATTTGGACAAACACAGAGTGTGAAGCAGTAGATGGAAATAAAAAGAGGCAGTAATGTTGGGAGGAGGCTGAAAATGCACCTGAAAACCAATAACTGGAAAGGAAGGTAGATGTGATAAAACACTATTGAGACAAATGTGAGCTGTGATACACTGTGCTGTTAATTTCAGAGAAAGCATTTTATGAAATATTATAGATAATGCCTAGGAAATAAGAGACTGCATTAAAGCAAAATATGCTATAGTGGTTATAGATTTATGTGCCAGCATATTCATACTTTGAATTTATTCCAATGGGAAAATTAGTCATGAATTATGCAAGTTTTGATTTAGGCAAGGTCTTCATTAATTTATCCTTTACATAAAATGCATCCCTCTATACTGGATTTATTCTATACTTTGCCTATGATTCAAGTGGTATGTACGTTTAAGACAGGAAACTTCTTATTCCTAGTGGAATTGAATTTCTTTTTTATTTTTACAATTTATAAATGAGATTTTAAGTTGGTTGTTGGAAATTTAAGAGTACATTTCTCAAAGAAACAGTCTTTACTTAGGAACTCACAATTATTGATTACTCACAATTATTGATATGTGTCAGTGCTTTACATATTAGTTCTACTTTAATTTGGTCCCTACAGCAATGTTGGGGTTAACGCTACCCTGAATTTGTAAGAGACTTCCAAGAATCAGAGAGGTTAAGTTCAAGGCCCTACCTGGAAGGTGGCAGAGCCAGGATTCAGATATATTTCTGACTCCAAAGCCTGTGTTTTGTCTGGGAGCCCATGGACTCCTGGGAAGTCAATAGATGGGACACAGGGGCTCAATATCCCCAAAATTATAAGCAAAATTTTCTTGGCGTGTGTATGCATTTTTCTGAGCAGAAGGTCCATGGTTTTCACCAGACTTCCAAGGTGCTTGTTGACGTCACTCCCTCCCTTCCATTGCTATGCACCGCAGAGCCATACCAAATCCCTCCCAAATGGCCCACAGAACCCTCCTTAACCCTATCACATCTCAGCCATTGCAGTCAGCATTGACACTTGTGGAGAAACGTTTCACAGTGTGTAGCCACTCTTCAAACAGGGTTTCTCTCTGCCAGCACTTCCTCTCGACATGTTGGAGCATGGGGTAAAATCTATCAGCTGCAGGAGGAAAATCATGATGACCTTTCACAATACTTTTGCTCTCTGGGTTTCTAAGGGGCCCTAGACCTGTCTTCAGCATAGCTCCAGGCATCCATTCAAATGTACAAGACTACACAAATAAAAGGTCATCTCATTTCTTACTGTTCTTCATTTGTTTCTCTCTTGTGGCATTTCTCACATACAGTGTTTGCCTTAAAATGACTGTGTTCCTGCCGCATCTCTCCCTTCTGATTGGAAGCCTCTTGAGTGCAGGAGCCATGTTTGGTTTACCCTGGGGTCCCCCAGAAAGCCCAGGATCCTGTGTGACAGGGACAGAAATGCTGAAGTATCAGATTCGTGGAAGCCTTTCTCTGGAGGTCCTGTAGTCAGAGGAGGCTTGCTTGCCTGCTGTGGCCGGCTCCTGGGCTTTCGTGGTGTGGATGTGGTAGCGGGTGGGAGGCACAGAATAGAGACAGAGGGGTAGTGGGCCAGCTCCAACTACCTGTGGGAGAAGGATACAACCAAAGGGGCTGGAAGCAAGGCGGTTGGGACAAAGAAATGAGATAGCGAGTCCACGCAGGTTGGAGTTATGAAAGGAGAGCAAAGAGAGGGGAGCCTCTCTGACAGGGGGCTTTGAGGAGAGAGATGGCAAAGAAAGGCGTGGAAAATTGTTCAACAGGTCTCGTGCACCTCCCCCTGCCACCTGCTTGCTCCTACCCAGCTTTCAAAATTACAGTGGTCTTCAAGGCTTTTGGGATCAGGCTTCCATGTAAATATGTAGCCAGGCTTAGCCTGATAGGGGCCAAGCAGATTTAAGTTAATCAATCACACATATTTTTTAAGAGCGAAGGAAATATTAAACAATAGAACCATTGAGCAAATTGATTAGGCTGGGTTTTAGTCACTCTTTCTGCATTTTTTCAAAGTTAAAAATTTTAATTGTGGAACATAATATTGTCATAAAATTCAAACAATAAAAAGGTATGTAAAGTAAAAAGCAAAACTTTCCCTTTGTTTCATCTGCCCCCCTTCATTTCCTATCTCAGGTAACTCCTGAGATACTTTGAATTTGTTCATCAAACCTCTTTGTACAGCGTATATCTTTCTATGGACAAAGCCCCACAGAGTTTGGAGAAGGAAAAAGTTTTTCTTGAGAAATATGAAGTCTGACTACTGACAGCTATAGAATTTCTTCGCCCAGTTTGAGCAGAAAAAGTAATTGCTGCTTCTGTCACACTCTTGAGACTGTCCGAATCTCCACTGCAGGAAACCTTCATGAGTGGATCCAAAGTTCGGAGATGTGAACTCAGAGCGGCACATCAGGAAATCCCTTAAGTCTTTGTTGCCCTCTCCTGACCACACAGAAATTGCCTTTTCCCACTGCCATTCATTTGGTTAAGCTACGGCTGCTCTTGTGGCTGCTTTTTCTTCCTCCCTTTTTTTGTTTGACAGTGTCCTCTCAGTCAAAGCGTCTTAGCCATGCTTTTCTTTGCTAAGCTCCCCAAGGCCGTGTCAAATAGAGCACCAGGAACACCTGAAATAAAAACAGCATGTGTCACGGTGTTGATACTGGCTGTAAATCAGTACATTGGTGAGGTTTATAAACCACAGCCGGTGCTTGTCAGGGGCTGCTCATGTACTGGGGTGCAGACTTCCTTACCAAGTGGCACTCTAGACATTGCTAGCCCTGCATCCTTTCTGGAAGCACACGCTTAGCCTGTCTGGATCTTGTCTTGTTTCAACTCACTGTCCACACCCCGATAGGGACTTACTCTCTGTTCTTGCTGTAGGCCCTCGAACCTGCTGTGACCCCCTGGAATGCTCTTATCCTGCTCTCCCTGTCCCCTACTCTGGTCCTCTTCCTACCTACGTAGCTCTTTCTGATCCTTCAGGTCCTAGCTCAATGCAATTTCCTCAGGCCCCCCATATCATGTTGGGCTGATTTTCCTGCCCCCCAAACCCATGCACACTTTATACTTCATCCAGCACTCTTCACACTTACAATTTTCTGGTCAATGTCTCTTTTTCCTGCTAGGTGGCACCCTTCATGACAGTTGGGACTGTGTTTGTCTCTGTCACTGCTGTATCCTCAGCATCTTGCCCAGAACTTGGTACAGAAGAGATGCTCAATAACTAAGGTGTCAAATAACAGCAAGAACAGGGTTTCAAACTTGCTTAATGGAAAGCACCTGGATGAGCTTGGTTGAAATACAAATTCTTGGCTTCCTTCTCCTTGGAAATTGTGATTTAGCAAGTCTGAGATAGGGTCCAGAAATGTGTGTTTTTAACAAGAGCCGCTTGCAGTTCCTGTGCTCAGGCTAACTTGGGAGGCTGTGCCGGAGAACCGGGGGAAGAGCAGAGACAGGGGAAGGAGCATATTCAGCCTTGGTGCTTGGACGTCTGTCACTAGCTAACTTCGTGTGCTCTGGGCCATGGAACTTCAAGTCCTCAGTCTTATCTCCTCATCTGTAAACCGAGAGATGTGGATTGAATAATCTGTGAAGTTCTTTCCAGTTCTGAAAGTCTCTAAGACTCTGCTAGACCCTCCAGAAGCACACGTCTTCTCCAATCCCTACTTTCCTCCCCTGTGGGCCCAAGCAATGGGTGAGTGAGTATGAAATGAGACTTGAAGAAAAGCAGATAGAAGGTATCTGGTAACTTACATTATTCACTAAACTATGGTAAAATCAGTGGCCTGGGAGGAAGAGGAATGATAATGCCTTACATTGATCTATTGTGGACAAACTTTAAGTTGGTTGCCATGATCCCTGCTTTTTCGTGTTCACGTTCTTGTATAATCCCCTCTTCTTTAGTGTGGGTGGAACTTGTGACTTGCTTCTAATCAATAGAATATGCAAAGGTAATAAGATGGCACTTCTATGATTACATTATACTACCTAAGATTACATCTTGTCAGCAGACTTACCCCAGGGTCTTTTGCTGTTGCTGGCTTTGGATAAGCAAGCTGCCATGAATTCTATAGCCACAAGAAAACTGATTCTGTGAACAGACTGAGGAAGCTTGGAAAGAGGACTCTTCCCCAGTCAAGCCTCTGATGACAAGCTGGCCCCATATGACACCTTGATTAGATCCTAAGCAGAGACCCCATCTAAGCCATGTCCGGGTTTCTGACCCATGGAAACTGTGAGACAACAAATGTTTGTTGTTTTGACCACTAAGTTTGTGATACTTTATTATGCAGCATAGAAAACTAATAGCAATTGACACAACAGTGCTGCATAACAAACTACCGCCCCCCCCCCCCCCAATCCAGCCGACATACAATAAGCATTTATTCTCATGTTGATGAGTCTGCAGGTGTTCTGTGGCCCATGGCTAATTCAGACTGAGCTCAGGTGAGTCTAGCTCCTGGCTGGACGTTGTGCTCAGGTCTGCTCCATACGTGTTGGTCCCAGGGCCCAGGCTGAATATTTCATTGGCCCAAGCTAGTCACATGGCTGAGCCCAAAATCAATAGGAAATGAACATTTTATGATCAATAATCAAAAGTATCAAAAAAAGTCTAACTACTAACCAGTCTAACTAGTTTTGTTTCAAGTGCTCTCATGTATACCAGCTCATTCTATTATCCCTGAAACCTCATGAAGAAGTCAGAAGGGCTTTTTTTTTTTTTTTTTTTTGCATTTTCAGAGGAGGAAAGAAGGGCTCAGAGAGGTTAGATGAGTTTCTCAATATCAGATGGCTGTTTTCTGGCAGAGCTGGGACTAGAAACAAAGGTCCTTCTACTTTGTCTAGTGCTTTTCCCATGGCGCTAAGATTTCCCAGATGTAGTTGATTTATGGTTTTAGTGCATAACAACACTTTAGTGTTTTAAAAGCCCTGTAAGTATTTTAAGCCATTCTGAACTGCTTCTTTTTCCTGAAGGCCTTGCTCCCTCATCCCAGACCTTTGTGCTGGCCTCTGCCTCTGTCTATAATGTGCTCCCCTGGCCCTCCCAACCCACAGTGCCCTGCCCCTCCACACTCCCTACTTATGTCCAACTTTCAGATTTATCTTAGACTTTCACTCCTTCAAGAAGCCTTCCTTGACTTGTGCTCTTTCATCTTCCCTCATGGTGTCCTGCATTCTCTTTATTGCAGCAGTAAACCCACTGCTCATAGTTGCCTGTCCCCCACCGGGCTGTGAGCCCCCTGGAGGCAGGGCTGAGCTATGCCTCTAGGTCCCCACTATGCCACCCAGCATCTAGGACAGAGCTGGCACATACTAAGTGTCCACTGACTGATTCATGCTTTCTGTTTGGAGCCTCATATACCACAGATGCTGCTATTTATCTGTGAGTGATACCCTGATTTAATACTTTAATACCATTGTTTTATTTATCTTACATAATCTGGCTTTGTCCCCCCCTAGTTATGACATAAAACCTGGATGATTCTTCATGTGGTCAACTAGCAATTTTCAAATAAGCTGTGAAGTCTCTTAGACAAAGAATAATAGGATGTTTAGTGCTGGGTGTAGCATAAAAGTTCAGCAAACCAAATCCCATTATTTTTTGACAAGAACCGTGGCCTTAGACCAGATTATGAAAGTTCTTGAAGGTCATATTCAGAAATTTAGACTCTAATCTGAGGGCAGTGGGGAGTCACTATGGTTTTCTGTGGAGATTGACATAATCCAATGCGTGTTCTAGATAGATCTAGGTGGATGAGCAAGGGGTCTCTGTGAGAAGCTGCTGTCCTGCTCAGAAATTGTGGTGGCTTAGACCAGGGTAGTTGTGGTGGGAAAGAAAAGGAAGCCATAGATTCTAAAGGTAATGAAACACACTTGCTAGAGCGTGGTGACTGAGTAAAGCTGTGAAGCCCCTGCTTCCCGAGGCATTTTGGATTCCACGAAAAAAATAAGTTGAGAGGCCCAGTCCAGAAATCTGTGCCCTAAGAACAACTCTCATGTGTAATGCAAACAGAATGGCCTTTGGAATCAGAGACTAAGCTGCAGGTCTCTGGACAAGTTATTTAACTCTCTGAATTTAAGAATACACAATGAGGAAATTGAAACTTTCCTCAAAATGAAATGAGATTTATATGTAAATGTGGCCAATGGTTGGTAACCACATTAAACATTCTGAAATATCTCCCGCACCCCCTTACCCTTTCGCTCTACACACACACGCACACCTGTCTGAATCTATTAAAAGTCTACTCATTCTTCAGGGATCAGCTGCCACCTCTTCCCTGACCACTCCCACCTGAAGTGGTTCCTACCTCAATGCCTGTGGCATTATTACCTGTGCCTCGCAGTTTTATTTTGTCTTCAAGAGCATACACAGTTTATCGTACTCTTCACATCCAATATTATTGGTCAAAATGAGACCACTCTCCTGCTATAACCCTTTTATTTCTCTACCTTCTCATGCTCTTGTCCCCACCTGTCTAGGAAACCAAATGTGTTTAGTTTTATATTTTTTGTTCATATATATTCTTTCAAAATGTCTATTGTTCTGTGAACATGTACTGTTAATTTGCACAAATGAAACTGTGTTCTTCTGTGTCTCATTCTGTTTCTTTCCTTTTCTTCAGGACTATATTTTAAAGCTCCACTCATGTTGCCATGGTGTGCATCTAATCTATTGCATGTGACAGCTGCTTGCTACACCATGCTGGGCGTCCCTCATGTTTTACCTATTTATTTTTCTAATGGCAGACACCAGGGTGGCTCCAACTCCCCCTTTCACAAATGATGCTGCATGAACATCCTCAAGCATATCCCCTTATGGTTCTCAGCTAGGGATAATTTTGCACCCCTGGGGATAGTTGGCAATGTCTGGAGACGTGTCTGGTTGCCACATCTGGGGAAGAGATGCTCCTGGCATCTAGTGGGTAGAGTCCAGGGATGCTGCTGACGGTCCCACAATGCACAGGGCAGCCTTCCCACAACAAAGATTTATTGGGTCCCAAATGTCAATAGTGCTGAGGTTGAGAAACTCTGCTTTATGGCCACATGTGAGGATTTCTTGGGACAGCTTCCCAGGAGCAGGCTTGCTGGGTCACAGTGCACGTGCACTGTTAATATGAATAAGTAACAGCAGACCGCTGTCCAGAGTGGCTGCGCCAGTCCATGCTTCCATAGCAGTTCATAAGACCACATCCTGCCAATGCTTGGATTACACAGCTTTCTAATTTTTCTTCTAATATGTATAAAATGAGATTCATTGTTGTTTTAATTTACATTTCTCTGATTATTAAAGAATTGGCCATGGTATGGTAACTTCTTGGGAGACCAAAATAACACACAGTTGAAAAGCTTGGAGCCTGCCGTTTTAGCTTTTATAAAAATTTTGACCAATTATTTGGTTTCTTTGAGCATCAGTTTTCTTATCTATATAATCTGGAATAAAAATAGTAACCTCCTCAGTTATTATCCCATTACTATCTCATCATTATAATAAATGGCATAATAAAAACAAGGCTTTGGCACATCGTAAGCACTAAACAAAAGTGCTATTATTATAATGATAATATGATACCTTTCTTACTAATTTATACACCTCCCAGTACTTGGCACATAAAAGTGCTTAATACAGCGTTATTGAGCAAAGAACTAATGTCTGAAGGGAGAAAAGGAAGGAGGAGGAACAGGCACTCTTATGACCTGGCCCACGTTGGCACTGGTAATTTACTGCTTCCACAGATGCTGTAAATCTTGGGACAGCCAAATTCAAGGATATAAGAGACAACTCCATTCCTCTCATTTGCTGATAATAAACAGTCACAAAGACAAAGGAATTTGCACCTTAAGGACACTTTCTGTTCATTAAATGTCTTGCAAGTTCTAGGGAGTTTCACGTACAAATATGTCATTGAGTCCTTGAGACTGCCCTGCACAGTAGATATTTTTATCTCCACTTCATCGGGAGCTTATGTAACATGCCCAAGCCACCTCGCCTCATAAGTAGTGAGGGATTTGAACTTGGGGCTTTCTGACTCCACTTGGCTGTATTCCGTCTGGCTCCAAACTCAGTCCTGCTCTCACTGAATATGTAATTTAGATATGCCAGGGATTATACCACAGAGAACATAGCCAGGGAGTCCAATATCTCAAATTCTTTCATTTGCAAATGGATCAGATATGTCTAACTGTGTGCAGGGGGCAGAACTCCTGGGAAACTTGTACCCTGGAGCAAGTGTGCGAGAATCTATGTGTGTTGTGATATGAACTTCTCTAGTAGCCCCAAGCAAAGCACGAAAACAACAACATGGTGTATATTGGAGGCTGTGTTCTAATTCTGCTGTGGTTTTGTGCAGCCATGCAAATGATCTCTGAGCTTGGTCTTGATTCATCTCAGATTCAATGCAAATGCCATGAGCAGTTTAGAAATAGATATGAATATTGTACATGTTCTGTATTCTCAATCTGCCAGTTTCCTTCTTGATGATTGGGTTTACAAAACACCTTTATAATTCTGGCAGTCTGATGGAAATACTGTTTGCCTGATCTTCATAAAAATCGACTTCAAGAAAGGTTAATTCTGGGTTATAAAAGGACAAAATCTTTTCCTTAACGAGTTTATTTCTTGCTCAACAAATATAATGAGCTAATTAATAAACATGAGCTCAACTTGGCCACTCTTCCTGAAGCCAAGCAGTCAGAGTTTTACTTGGAGAGTTACAAAAGGACAAGGAGAGCTTCATTATTGAGTTCTAAGTGGAGTCACCTTCCTTTGTACCTGGTTCTTTGTAACATTCCTCTTATTTAAAGGCCAGAAGCTCAGATCTGACACCTGGGAAGTTGAGAACTTGACAACAATACCAAACTGAAAAAGGGATACTTAATTACTTTTTTGCACCTATCAGTTCCACAAGGAAGGCAGGCCCCGGGATAATGACACCGACACCCTGAAAATGGTATCTTTGTGCTTCTCTTTGATAGCTATGAAATGCACTGACATGTTTCACTGCAAATTACTTCTTCAACCGTTAACCATAACCCAATAAAGAGACGTTTTGATAGAATAAAATGGGAGAGGTTATTTTTATACAATGAAAAACATTTATGAGTCAATATAAAAATACAGTTTAAGTGACATAACTTATCTGTACAACATTTACAAGGCAGGCTCCTCCTTAGAATGGACTCAGCATTTTTGAATCTTTTGTGATGTGACCCAGGATGAACCGTAAATTTGTTTTGAGCACAGGATTTCTGTGAAAGACCCTAGCAGCAGGGTGACTGAGATATTGGTAATGAGGTGATAATGGAAACCTTCATCACTTTAGAGCTGCCAAGGACAGTAGGACTTGAAAGTTGGAGCTTTGGAGGAACATTTTAGGGCTTCTCAGTAGGGTTCTTAGTGGCTGGGCTTTGTTTCAGAATGGCTGGGCCACCTGTGCTCACAAAGCCAACACTTTAACAACTGTTCTGCAGGGGACAGGGCCACCCAATAGTGTGCGAAGCCCCGAGCAAGTGTATTTTGCAGGGCCTCTGACTATATAAGCAATTAGATTTATAATATTTTACAAAATTTGTGGGCCCATGTGAGATAAAGTGATTTGTCAAACATCTAGAATACTAAGTGGAGAGGAGGTACTGACTTCTGTATTGATTTATTGTCCCATTGGTGCCCATGCAAAGCGTATGTCCAGGCACCAGCTTTTCTTCTTCACATCCAGAAATCATCTTTTTGTTTTCTGTACTGTGAAAAGTGCTCTTTCTAGCTAATTTCATGTCTCTCACAACCAGGAAAAGGTCACAGTGCTGTTACTGTGCACAGTGCCATGACTGTGCAGTCTGTCTGTATTGAAACCACCATCGGTGGAAAGGACAGAGTGAGAAGAGTGGACCCAAGTGGGCAAGGCATGGCCGTTCCCCATCGGGCACAGCGTAGTGTAGCACAGGCTGTGTCTGTTCGATGGGATCAGGTGGTGATGTGGACAGGGAGGGCCCACTGGCCTTGAAGAGCAATTGTATTAAAAGCCTTTGAAGGAGGTGGAGACAGCCATACCCCAAGGGCTGCGTGGCACATGGCGCAGAGCCTGGAGGGATGAGGGTGGAGGATGGCTGAGAGTGGGGGCCTCCCCGTGTGCCAGCAGGCTGGGTGCATAGGGTGGAAGGCCCCTGGTGCCACCCCACTGTGCTTGGATCTTTAGCAGAGGCCCTCCAGTCAGAGCGCAGATGGACAAGAGCTGAAGCATGGGCCTACTCATGTGGCCGCAGCTCACAGGACTACTGTCACCCATCATAAATGATGTGCCCAACGTGAGTGAGAGGCACCCCAAATTGGTGTGTTAGCACCATCTGTGAGCCAATACTCTACTGACCAGATAGAGCTTCCCCAAGACAACCTGAATGCTGGAGCTCTGAAGTACCTGGGGACTCCCTGTGTAGGGACTGGGAATAAATGTCTGGGAGTTGCTCTGAAGGGGAGAAATGGGAGTTGAGGCCCAGGTGGTTCTGGTTCAGATGCAGAGGATGGTCCTGCTGGTCCTGCTATGTCCCAGGTGGCAGAGAAGGCCTTTCCACTGACTGATACCCATGCAGGACCTTGTCCAGGCCTGGGTGCTCCTCCAGGACGGCACTCCCCAAAGCACAGTGGAACCCTGAGGCCCAGGTCTGTGGTGTACGGTAGAGGGAGCAAGAGTTCAAATGAACACAGCTGCAAGAAGCCTGAGCACTGGTTCTGTCGGAGAAACCTGGGAGGACTGGGGCAGGAATGGGTGATCTTTCCTTCTGAATCCCCTTTTACCCACAGGCTGCCCTGCCAAGCCCCAGGCTGCCTTGTATAGCTGCTTTTGGCTTTCTGTTTGTAGGGAGGCAAGTAATAAAATTGTTTTTGCCTTCCCATTTATGTATTGTTATTCTCATAATTGCACTTCCATTTTCCTAATGATCAGCTATCTTCTTCAACTCTCAGTCCATATTGCTAGAGCAGGGTTCAGCATGTCAGGGTAGCAGACTTGTTCTGTAAAGTACCAGATAATAGTTTCAGCTTTGTGGGTTGTATGACTTGCGTTGTAACTACTCAGCTCTGCCATTGTAGTAGAATGGAAGCAGCCATAGACACTATATAAATGAACAGGCATGGCTGTGTTCCACTAAAACTGTATATACAAAAACAGGCCTGATTTGGTACTTAGATGGCAGTTTGCTGACCTGACTTAGCATCTGGAATCTTAATTGAATGACTTTCAAACTTTTTTGAATGTGAGTCGTAGAAAATACATACTTTACCTCTCAACCTAGTATGTACACATATATAATCAAAATAAAAGTATCATTATCTTCCTACTTTTGATATACTCTGTTCTACTCTAATTCTATTCTATTCTAGTCCATTCCATTCCTGACTTACTAATTTGATTTTGTGGCCACTAAAGGCTGCAACCACAATTTGCAAGACAGGGCCCTGCTGGGGCTGACCCCACCGTGTGGGCCAGGAGTAGGCACTTGGCAGTCAGCACTTCTATTTCTGTCTACCCCTGGGCCCCTCTGTCACTCAATCAGATAGGTATTTTGAATTCATTTCCTTAGGAAAGGAACGGTCTACTGAACCGCTATAAGAAAAGAGTCAATTCTTGGCTTTTGACATACACTAATTGAACATAGATTTTGAAGACAAGACTGGACCAGGTATAAGTTTTGCAGGGCCCAGTGCAAAATGAAATTAGGAGGGCCCCTGTTAAAAAATTAAGAATTTCAAGATGGCCACAGCAGCGTTAAACCAAGCACAGGGCCCGACTAAGCTCAAGGCCCTCCATGACTGCTCAGGTTGCACATCCACCAAGACAGCTCTGTTTGGAGACACTGTGATGAGTTAGATAAAGGCTCTTTGCCTAGCTGGGAGGATGGAGTTAGAGGAGAAGATGCGAGATGAGAGAGGAGAGGAGGAAGGGTCTGAGGACGGAGTGACGTGTGGATCAGAATTGATTCAAGCCTCCGGATCCCTCCTAGGCTCCCCTTGGGCCATCGGCTAAGTGGAGCCCACATCAGTGTTCTGACATCTGGTCTCCTCCTGGGTGAATGCTGTGCTTTGCCTGAGTGGCTGAGCTGGGTCGGTTGCTTTTGCTGTCTGTATCAGGTGCCAGCTTTCACTGTTGGCCATCTAGCAGAAAAGATGCCCATGTATGCTGGAGGCTGGGCCTGGTCCTCCTCTGACCACTGCCTGTCAACAACAGCCCCTTCATCAGTCCAGGATACTTGTGAGATGCAGAAGGTGCCCTGGTCACCAGGAGGAGTGGTGCCTGTGTGTGGGAGGGTGGGGCTTGTACTAGTCTGCTAGGGCTGCCATACACGGTAGCACAGTCTGAGTGGCTTAAACAACAGAAATTTATTGTTTCAAAGTTCTGGAGCCTAGAACTCTGCGATCCGAGTGTTAGTAGGGTTGTTTCCTTCTGAGGGTTTGAGGAAGAATCTATTTCAGGCCTTGCTCCTAGCTTCTGGCATTTTGCTGGCAATCTTGGGTGTTCCTTGGCTTGTGCTGCATCACCTCAATCTCTACCTTCACCTTCCCATAGTGCTCTCCTTGTGTGCATGTCTGTGTCCAAATCTCCCCTTTTTATAAGGGCACCAGTCATATTGGATTAGGGACCCATCCTACTCCAGTATGACCTCATCTTAACCAATTACGTCAGTAATGAACTCATTTCCAAATAAGGTCACATTCTGAGTGAGGTCCTGGGGGTTAGGACTTCAACCTGTGAGTTTGGGGGGAACATATTTCAACTCATACAGGCTGAAAGAGGCCTCCTGAGCTACAGCAGTGGTGGAACATACCTCCATAACACTTAGAACAATAGCTCCAAGGGGAGCTGTGCCTACTGGTTGCCTGCCTAACAATTATTTGCAATCCCCTCCTCCCATCCCAACTTCCCAATACAGAGGCTGGGAAAACCAGATGTTTCCCAATTTCCCAGCCCCCCTTGCAGTTAGGGGTGGCCATGTGACCTACTTCTGGCTAATGAGATTTAAGGGAAAGTCAGCTGGTAGTCTCTGGGAAAGATTTTCTTTCCAGGTAAAAGGAGAGAGAGGCCAGTGGGGAGAGATTTTTTTTCTGCTCTTCGAATGTTGCTGTATGAGGTGATGCTTGATGCTGCTCCAGTTTTCCTGCCACTATGAGAGAAAGGTCAACAGAATCACAGAGCCTCACACTTAGCACTGTGATCTCCCTGAGGCCCTGGACGGAATCAGGAAAGCCTTTCTCTGCACCTCATGGTATGAGAAGTATGTAAATGTCTATATAGTTTAAGACATTGTTGGCTAGGTATTGCCACTTGCAGCTAACAGCATGCCAACTGATATAGATATTCTGCAAAAAGTGGTTAAATAGGTTAGGGAAATGTTGAATATTATAATTTCTCTTATAGCATTATGGTACGTAAAAGAAAATGAAAGCCTTTAGAAAGTTCTGTTAACCTCAGTGTTTTCTATATATTTTTAGCTGTGAAGACTTTCTCTCTCTCTCTCTCTCTCTCTGTTTCTCTCTCTCTCTGTTTCTTTCTCTCTCTCTCTTTTCCCCCCTCCCTACTTTCCTCCTTTCCTCTTTTTCCTGGATGTGACATCTATTGCTGTAACCATTGTTTTTTATTTTTTGGTTAGTATAACATCTCTTGATAGAGCTCATTTCAAAAAATGCTAAAGGTATGGAGTCAGATATGCTCAAAATTCTTTGCTGGAAGCCAAGAGCTTCTGGCTTTTTACTGACGCCCACATTACGTTTGCAAATTACCACCTCCAACACATTCCTCTTCCAAGAACAGGCACCTCACTACTTCCCAGCCCACTGTGCCAGAAGGAGCAGAGCTGCACACTTTGGCTAGCTTTGTGAGGATGGCTGATGCCACTGTGGGGCTCCCTGTGCCCCTGAGTGTCCTCTGTAGATGAAGCATTGACCTCTCACCAGCTCTGCTCCCACTTCTCTGTGCTCCACTCTGAGACAAGCAGAAAAATGCTGGAGCCAGAGGCTGTGCTTAAACTGTCAGCTCCGCAAGAGCCATCATCTCCCTGGAGCTAGCAGAGACTAAATTCAGGGAGAATGTATGTGCTCCCTCTCTGGGAGACAGAATGGAGCAGATGGCCTATTAGCCAGAAAGGAGTTTCATTAGCATCAGCTAAAACAACTACAAAGAAGCAGCTATGGTTAAAACCACTTGCAGCTTCCAGGGGGACTTAGTTGCTTGGGCATGAAAAAAACAATTTCCTGTTTTATGTTTTATTCTCTCTGGCTTGGTAAGGTAGAAAGCAAAAGCCAGTTTGCACTGCTTTATATTTGTATTACATTCCATGTTTATAAAGTTATTTTCATCTGTTCCCCATGGAAAGTTCTCTTTGCCATCCCTCTATTACAGGGAAGATCACTTATCTTTTTCACCCCTTAAGCCTACCAAGATTAGAATCTGCATCTTGTGATTCGCCTAGTTCCTGGAGGGGGGTACCTTCACTGAGCCAAACATTTGCATAAATACAAAATGAAGTCACTCACCTGGCACAATGAGACTACAGTGATTAGTGCATAGTGACTCTAGATTTGGAATTACACCAACCAGGGCACTTATGCTGAGCCTCTTGCATGTGATTTTTAGGAAGTGACCTCTGTGTCCACATCTTTAAAATGGAATGACAATATCTGTCCTGACCATTCCTTAGAATTGCTGTGAGGATTCCATTGAAAAGACTGAATTCCTTGTCTTGTTTATTCTTGTATCAGCATCAAGCTTGTTCCCTGGCATGTAAGAAAAATTCAATAAAGAATGAATGAATGAATAAGGATTACTCATTCTCACCATACTATAAAATCTTATTCACAGTATATATATGAGTTTGTAATTACAGATTTAGCTGTTTTGTTAGTGAAGGTACTTGTTTAATATTTCGATTAATATTTTTATTTTTGATTAATATTTTATTTAATATTTTGATGCCTGCTTAACTATAAAGTGGCATATAATAAAAATATTATTTTTTCTTTTAATGTAAATTATTTAAAATCCAGATAATTAAAATAGATGTTAAAAGATCTAGATTCCCCACCATGTTTCAGTCAGATGTTTGTCATAATGTAGACCCAAGCCAATTCATACCCTCTTTCCTGTCATACCACACTCTCTGTTTTGTATTTACTATCAAGTGTGTATAGAAGCTTCCCTGAGGTTCAAAAGATAGTGGAGATAACAGAGTAACTTAAAAGAGATATAACTTAATATTTTTGGACGATCATGGAAAGAAAGGAGTGGCAATATTTCTTTACAACGTGAAGGTAGAAGTTCTTGCTGTTTACACATTAAGAAATGTTTACTGAGTACCTAGTGTGCCAGGCACTGTGCTTGGTTCTGGGGAGAGAATGGGGAATGATATAGACACTCCAGCCTCCATAATGCATGAAGTCTAATGGGAGGATAAATACTTAACAAATATTGACACAAAGAAGTCTATACATACAGATTAAGATAAAAGCTAGGAATGAAATGTAAACTGTAAAATGAGAAGCTATGATAGAAGAAGAAATTTAGGTTAGGGGACAGAGAGGGCTTCTATGAGAGAGTGTAATAAACTGAGACCTAAGCTGACACCTAATGGATGAGTAGATGTAGCCAGGTGAAGAAAAGGGATAAGAGCGTTGCAGGCAGGGAGAAACTGCCAAGGCCCTGAGGTGGCCCAGTAGTCTGCAGCACAGAGAGCAGGTGACAGGTGGTAGAGGTAAGTCTGGAGAGATAGGCAGGACCAAGTGATATAGAGCTTTGTAGGCAAAATGAAAGCTTTGAGGTTTTATGTGGTCTTTTTCTTTTCTCTTTTCTTTTCTTTTCTTTCTTTCTTTCTTTCTTTCGTCTTTTTTTTTTTTTCTTTTTTTTTTTTGATACAGGGTCTTACTTAGTCACCAGGCTGGAGTGCAGGGGTGCAACATAGCTCACTGTAACCTCGAACTGCTGGGTTCAAGCTGTCTTCCTGCCTCAGCCTCCTAAGTAGCTAGGACTACAGGCACACCATACCTGGTTTATTTGATTTTTAAGAGACAGGGTCTTGCTATATTGCCCAGGCTGGTCTCAAATTCCTGGCATCAAGTGATCCTCCTGCCTCCCAAAGTGCTGGGATTATAGGAATGAGCCACCACACCTGGCCAGAGGTTTTATCTTAGTGCAATGAGAAGCTATTGAATGGTTTACAACAAGGAGTAATATTTACATTTTTTAAAGACTGTGTTGTTTGATGTGTGGAGAATGAATTGGGGTCAAGTGGGAGAGGCCAATTAAGAGGTTATTGCTGCAAATAAGACAAGGGATAATGATGTTTTGGATGAGAAAGGTGGAGGTGGAGAAAATGGAGGAATTTAAAATAATTTTGGAGAAAGTATTTCCAAGATTGGTTGAAGAATTGGGTATTTGGGGGTTGGAGGACATGGATGGATCATGGAGGGCTCCAGACTTCCAGCTTGGGCAGTTTGGCTGGATGGAAGAGCATTTGTCAAAACAGGGACCACTGGAGAAGAAGCAGAGTTTGACGGGAAGATTTAGAAATGAAGTCAGGCTATCCTTCCTTTAATATTTAGAAACATATCTGATTAGAAACATTTTCTGATTCAACTTTCCATATTTTCTAAGCAGCTGCAGAATATATTTATTGAGAAGGGAAATGAAATTTACATTTGTAATCCTCATGTTTTTATTGTTAAAAGCAAACTTGTCATTGGCTGTGTTATGTTTCTTAGTTGCTATGATCCAGATCTCGAGACAGACAGGAACGTATTCATCACCACACATTCATTCTGTCGAGCTGTGTCAAGAGAAGTGGGGGGAACCAGTTGCATTTCATAATGAAAGCAAGTCTACTTGGCACTGTATGGCAGAGATGTTGTTCAGGTTTCTCAGATTGTGGGATATAAAAAGCAATTAGAGCGGAAATCTTTATTTACCCCTTCAGAGTAGAAGGGAGATCGTTAAGAGTTATTCATACTGGGATTTTGTTTTTTTTTTTTTCACAGTGGGACGAAAGGTAGATTGAGGAAAAGCAGATTAGGTGTTCAAACCTGCCAGTGTTTTTTCAGGTCTCTGTTAAGATCTCACCAGGATCTTCCCACACTTGGCAGCCTTAGGCCAATGCCAATGGGCCCCATTAATATAAGGAATGTGGTACTTATTCTTTAGCCTGGAAAGGGGCTATGAGACACTTTCAAGTTCCACTAAATCATTTATTTTGGCACAGCTTGATTTATTTTAATTCCTAGGCCTATAACCCAAAGATTGTTTACTTGGTGGGGATAAAATACATATTCTTATGTTTCACAGGAAGTTTGAAAAGATTTTACTTGAACAAAAACTAACTCTTCATAGTTGGGACTAAAGTGATGGAGTAAAAGGATATCTTAAAGAGAATAATTTAACTTATTTGCTCTAATTGATAATCTGTATCAAATGCCATTAAAACACATTGCTAGTCATACATCAAAATGTCAAAATTGGATACCAATCACCAACAGTTCCACTATCAATATATTTTTGATCATTTAGTAAGTATATTCCAAATTTCCTGTTTATGGACTTCATATCAAAATACAGAGGTCAAAAATATCGAGCTTACAATCTACTCTTTACCTATTATTTCTGAAATGCAAAAGTTAAATCATTGTTGAAACTATCTCACTAACTTAATATCTAATAGGAAGATGGTGAGAATGTCATGCACATTTAAAATATCTTAAATTATTTGACATATGAAAATCCATCTGTGTTACTGTTTACATAAAAAGCTTTTCCAAGTTCCTTGGCAGTACCACTTAGGCTTCATTTTCCATGTTACAGCTTAATAATCACAAAATATGGTGCATAATCTTAATAAATTTCCTTATGAAGAATACTGAGTCCTCCTTGATTAATTAATTATCTTTGAAATCCCTCTTCATGGAATTTAGAAATTTCAGATTTCTAAAAGGCCACTTAAGAAATAGTAAGGTTAGGACAGAGGGGAAGAGCGTATAACTGTAGGACATAGGCCAAGGTGAAAAACAGGTTTGCAATTAACCAGTCCTTTATTGGGAAGAAACACAGGTGATTGTATTTGGATATGATAGATAAGGTTCATTTCATTTATTATTGTTATCTGGGTGTATTCATTTCCAGGGGCTGCTTTTACAAAATACCACAAACTGGGCTTAAAGCAACAGAAATTTATTCTCCCATATTTCTGGAGTCTGGAAGTCATAAATCAAGGTGTTGGCAGGTTTGATTTCTTCCTGAAGATTCTAGGGAAGCATCCTTTCTTGACTCTTCCAGCTTCTGGTAGCTCCAGGTGTTCTTTTGGCAGCGTCACGCCAGTCTCTGCCTCCGTCTTCATGTAGCCTTCTCCCTGTGTTTCTCCTCTTACTTACATATTTCATCTATTTGATCACTCCTCGCATTCCCATTCCACTTGTTAGTTGTTTTAAATTGTCTGGTAATAAAGTTAAATCCTATGTTTGAAGAAAACCTGGAGGCCTCATAATTCTCCTTCTGGCACTTAAAGTCTAATCTTTAATTCTGCACTCTAACACAGATTAAAAGTAAAAGTATTTTACTCACACTCAACACACTTAATGTTGAGCTTTCTTCCCTGAGTGTCTATAAAGCCCAGAGCTGGTGGCATCCAAGTCTTTTTCCACAATACACAGCCTAAGACACAGCTGAGACAGACTTATGGGGATGTCTGTCTAAAACTTGTAATGGACATTACAAAGGGATGATATGATTTATAATTGAAATTGAATCGTATTATGATTTTAACATTTTGGCTATGAATGTTGGCTTTTATAAAAAATGATTTCTTTCATATTTTGAGTCACCTCAAATCGACTGTTACTTTTCTATTTATTCCTTTCTATAGCAACTTTCTCCTTCTCTCTCTACCTGTCACAGTAACTCGTGTATGGTAGTTGCTAAATAAATAACTTGTTATAGTTAAAAAAAAAAAACAGTGTTTGGTAACAGAAAAGTTTTTCAAACTTTCACCTACTACAAAAGGGGACACTTTTAGGGGGAGAGCAAGTGACTTCCTTTTATATATTCATTCAATTTACTGTGTACTTACTACATCTCAGGTATTATGTTCCAGGGAACCAGTGATGAATGGAACGTGGTCCTTGAGCTCATATCCAAATTAGGGAGATGGACGTGAGCACAGGGCTATCACCAACTATGGTCCCACTGATGGGTCTCCAGTGGCTCAGTTTGTTCCCCCTGTCCATTCCACAGAGGAGGGATTTTCTTATGGATTTCCTGGAGGGGGAGGAAGTTTGATGGTATGAGAACAAGTGACATCTGGTGATATGGGGAAGAACCAGTTGTTCTGGGCAGTCAAGGCTGAGAATACTCACAGATATGGGGTGAAGGGAAGGAGGGGAGAGGAGAGGGTCAGACGGCACAGCCCAGGGCACAGGAGAGGGGAAACTCCTCTTGAATTTGAAAGTTGTGTGGTCCTTGGGCGAGGACTCCATTCTGACGTGGCTCCATCAGTTCCCAGGCTCCCATCTAGTTCCATCTCCTTCTCCCCACCTGCTCCTCTTTCCCCTAGTCCTCCCTAGAGTCCACACTCTGCTTTTATTCTGCACATAAATTTTTCTCTATTCTCTTTTTTAATAATAGAACTTATAGGCAAGGTATCCCTTATCCTTTAATTTTTTTCCCCAAAGTTTCTGGAGGTCAGGAAGAAAATCCTCAAATACTCCAAATAGTGAAAGGATATGTATTTCCTTTCATTTTTTGACGGTAGCACAAGAGGGGAAGAATACAAAACATTTCCATTTCCATATTAAAACGGGCCAGCACACTGATATTCACACATACCCCTACACACACACAAATAATCATGATAAGAAGCCACGTGAGCTTTAGTAGAAGCAAATAGAAAGATGTGTGAGAGCGGAGAGGAGGGAGCCAGAGGTGATCACAGACTTCTCAGAGGAAACCATGCTGGAGCTGGGCCTTGGAAGATGTGGGGAATATCTAAGATAAAATTCCAGGTGGAAAAAGGAGTCCAGGAAGCCACAGAGTTTGGGCAGGCTGGAGGGATTCAGAGGGGAATGGTGGGCAGTGAGGTGGGCAGCGGGGAAGCACTACATTGTGATCTGCTAACAAGTTGTGACTTGACCTTCCAGGTCATGGGGAACTATTACCTAAAACTCACAGAAGCACCTCTTCCTGCCCTCTCTCTAAATCAGCCTCGACATTAATAGCATTCCTCAGCCTCACAATAAATGTGGGGTCGTCCTGCCAGCGTGGGCCCACTCTGAGAAGCTAGTGAGAAGCTGTCATTTAGTAAGTGAATCACAAGTTCAGCAGAAAAGGCCCTGCCTCCCCTCATTCCTCCCAGCCTGTCTAGTTAATCAATACTTGTATATCAACAGAGAGCTAAAAAAAAAAAAAAAAGGGAAGATAAATTATAGTTGTTGAGTAAGATGGAGTCTTCTGATTCATGGAGGCCTTAGAGAGAGAAGGGAGGTCTAATCAGCATTTCTTATCTTCTTGGTTTCAGCTGGGGTGATGAATGAAAATGGATTGTTGGACCCAGGTGACAAGCCTGCCACTCCCAGAGTGATGAACTCTCAGCCACGCCTATCCACTCACTTTCCAGGAAAACAAGGAATTGGCTTCACTTTTTCCTCTGTTTTCCTCTTACTGTCAAATAATAAAGATCCCATTTTAAAAAAGGATTGGCCAGACATGGTGGTGCATGACTATAATCCCAGCTACTCAGCGGGGCTGAGGCTGGAGGATTGATGGAGCCCAAGAGTTTGAGACCAGCCTGGAAAACATGGCGAGACCCTCATCTCAATAAAAAATAATATAAAATAAAATAAAATAAAAATGAAAAATAAAAAAGGATTAAAAAGGTATTACTTGTCATGTTGGTCAAAAGAATAAGTTTAAATCCAAAAATAGTTTTAAAAATTTAACCCCTTTGGAAGTAAACCGAATAAGTTAAAATTTACCAGGAGAGATATATAAATGCTCAAGTTTTACCCTTTTCAGATATCACCTGGGGGGATATTTATCCTTTCAGGTCTCACTTTATCTACACAATTTTCATCTTTAAACTGTCCTCGAGCCTCGTAGAGCCGAGCTGGTGTATTTACTGTGGTGAAGATTCTGTAAATCTCTTCCACTGATGGGTACAGCCAGCAATGGCTTGGGTGAATTATTATGTATGTGAGACTGAAAATTGACTACTCACTTGAAGGGCATAGATGTTGGGAGTTACCTGAGGGCATTTTGAAAATGGCAAGTGTCTGTAACTGTGATTTTTTTTTTTTTTTTTTTTGAGACAGAGTCTCATTCTGTTGCCCGGGCTAGAGTGAGTGCCGTGGCGTCAGCCTAGCTCACAGCAACCTCAAACTCCTGGGCTTAAGCGATCCTACTGCCTCAGCCTCCCGAGTAGCTGGGACTACAGGCATGCACCACCATGCCCGGCTAATTTTTTGTATATATATATTTTAGTTGTCCATATAATTTCTTTCTATTTTTAGTAGAGACGGGGTCTCGCTCTTGCTCAGGCTGGTCTCGAACTCCTGACCTCGAGCGATCCACCCGCCTCGGCCTCCCAGAGTGCTAAGATTATGGGCGTGAGCCACCGCACCGGGCCTGTAACTGTGATTTTAAAAAGGACATTACATCTAATTAAAGGCAATGGGCATCACATTAAAGTTGCAAACCATGTACTTAGAATTTCATTTACAATTCTGCTTGAAATTTCATTCAGAAAATTTACCTGGATGCTTGAATCTGGGTGAGGTGAGAGGTGCCTCTGGACCCTGTATTTTTAAGGGAAAATCCATCTGTTCCCATGTTAGTAACTTCTACACTTTCCCCAGCAGAATTTCCCCCCAACCTTCCCTCTCCTTCTGTCCATTTCTTCTCTCAGTGGCTGGGGGACCTGGTTCAGCGTTAGGGCAAAGACAGATGGGCGGGTGGTCAGGGAAATTTCTGCAGTTGATTGTGGTGGAGTGAGAAGACTAGGGGTAAAAAGAGTCATTGCCATTTCCTTTTCTTTTTCTGATTCCTTTTCCTTTTCCTTTTTCCTCTTTCCCCTCCCCTCTCCTCCTCTCCTCTTTCTCTTTTTCTTCCACTGCAGGAACAATATTCATGGACTTGAGTAACAGAGACTTGTCTTGTAAATCATGTAAATTTAATAATGGTTTTGTGGGCCTGGGAAGTTGAGGTTCATAGACTGCATTCCATTTTTTCTTCCTAAGCAGGGTAGTATATTGCCCAGGGGGCATAATTACAGGTGCTATTCTTGTTTAAAATTCTACCATTTTAAATCTTAATTGCCTGGGCCCATGCTTGGGATTTGGATTCAGTACTTTCGAGTTGGGAAGCCTGGAAATCTGATTTTTAAACAGACATTCCAGGTGATTATTTTTAATGAGGTATTTATAATTATTTATGTGTTACGTATTTATAAAAATTACTTTTACACAGAAATTTTTAAGTAGCCACCAAAATAAAATTGAGCAATGAACCTCCATGCACTCATCACTCAGTTCCCACCAATGTCTTTCACTATGGCCCCATTAAATTTTTTTTCCTTATGCATTTTAAAGTGAATCCAGACATCAGGTTATTTCATGAGTAAATATTTAAATATGTTTCTCTAACAACTTTTCTTGTTTCTACATAACCACTATGCCATGTCACACTCAATAAAATTAATAATTCTGTAATATTAATTCTCAGTCTATATTCAAATTTCCTTGATATTTCAAAAATGTCTTCCCACAGTTGATTTGTTTAAATCTATTCACACAAGGGCCATATGTTGCCTTTGGATGCTGTGCCTGTTAAATCTCTTTAGTCTATCAGAGTCCCCATTTTCTTTAATGGCATTGATATATTAGAGAGACCAGATCCATTCCAACTTTAATTTGTATATGAGTTACCTGCAGATGTTGTTTAAATATAGATTCTGACTCAGTCAATTTAAGGTAGGACCTGAAATTCTACATTTAGAAAAATGCTGAATCTGCTAGGGGTTGGGGAGGCAGAGGGCCAAATTTTGAGTAGCAAATTGGTAAGGATGTCCTACAGTCTAGATTTGGCTGATCGGTCTCTTGGTGCTGTAAAATTTGTTCTTCCAACCCTTATATTGCCTATATATGGGGATTATATGCAGAGGCTTGAGGATACTTAGTTTCATTTTTTAAAAATTTGACATGAATTTTTTATATGTGGAATTATCTACTTATTGCTTCATATAGCAAGACATATAATGTCCTATTATCCCATTTTTAGTGATACTAAGATTGATCAGTGGGATAAGATTCCAGGAGATTCTGATTCAAAAGTTCCATGAATATAGTATGAGAAAATCTGTCTTAAGAATAACATCCTAGTTTAAAATCGTAGTAATAGATAATGTTCATTAAGTGCTTATTATGTGTCAGGCACTAGTTTTAAGTACTTATAGGTAATAAATTACTTAATTCTAACAGTAACCCTAGGAAGCAGGTACTACTATTGTTTCCCCACTTTAAAATGGAGAAACCGAATCTTGGAGAAGTTAACCTACTTCCCCAAGGTCACACAGCTAGTAACTGGCAAAGCACAATTCAAACCTGGGCAGTTTGGTGCTATTGCTGTTTAATGCCTATCAATTAAAATGCGCAAGTCCTGGAGATAAGGGTAACCATCATTTATACCACCTGGCCTGACTACTGGCTCATCGATATTCTTCAAGCTGTATCAGTTTATAGACTTTATATAGATTCTCTTTGTCTTTTCCAGAGTAGGTTTTGATAAGTGGGGATGGTGATGAAGTTGGAAGCAAGGAATAAATAGGGAGCAATTAAGAAAGAGGACAGGAGAAGGAGAGAGGACAAAGACACTCAGTGCTGAGGAAGATAGGACTTACAGTTGGGTCTACCTAATTCAAATCAATTGATAGCTCTGACCGTGCCCTGATCTGCTGCATAAGATAGCCAACTGCAAAGGTAGAGAGAACACCGTCTGCATAAGACCACTCCACTTCTGGAACTGAAGTGAGTTCTGAAACCACTGTCATGTTTGATAATTTTCTAGGGAGACTCACAGTACTCATTGAAACAGCACTGACGATTATGGTTTATTACAGGGAACGGCTACAGATTAGAATCAGCCAAGGGAAGAGAAGCACAGGGAAGAGTTCAGAAACAGTACCAAACCTGAAGCTTCCAGTCATCCTCTTCCCATGGAGTCAGGAGAGCATTACTCTTCTGGCATCAATGTGTGACACTACACAAGGAGTAGGGAAGCCCACCTGGGCCTCAGTGTTCAGGGTTTTTATTGGGGCTCCATGTTATAATGATTGATCCAATCATCAAGGCATGATTGATTGCCCAAGAGGCTAATCTCAACCTCCAATCAAGGAGACTGATGCCACTGATAACAAAGCCCCCACCCTAAATCCTATTGTTACTACCTGATGTGGCCAGCTCCCACTCCAAGACTATCTGGTGTGGCCAGCCTCCTCCCCAAATTACATCGTTAGGCTATCCAGTGTGACCTAAGACCAAGGAGAACAAAGACACTTCTATTAGACACAGCCTTCTAAGGGCCTAGAAATTATATCCCAGAATCCAAGAGCAAAGGCCAGACTTCTTTTGGAGCAAGGTTAAATTCTTTTTTTTTTCTCCCAAGTATTTCTTTTTTTTTTTTTTTCATTTTCTTTTAGGTAGAGATGGGGTCTCACTCTTGCTTAGGCTGGCCTCAAACTCGTGCGCTCAAGCAATCCTCCTGCCTCGGCCTCCCAGAGTGGTAGGATTACAGGCGTGAGCCACCTCGTCTGGCCTAAGGTTAAATCCTTTATCACATCTTCCATTGTAGCAGGAGAAGAAGCTGTACCCTACCCACTTGGCTCCACTTGGGGTACCTCAGACACCAAGTTTGTCTCTCCTCAGGGGATGAGATACCATTCTTGGGCCTATTCCAGAGCCAGCTCAACAAGTCGGGATGAGATGAGCTCTGTGAAAGATGGCATTTATTTTACTTTGCATCTTGATTCTATCAGCACATTGGGCATGTGGCATGTAGTAAGCTTTGGGTGAAGATTCCAAATTCTATTTAATAAATTTATTTTTCTCCGAGGGCCCATGAGATAGTAAGCAAAAGAAAACCAGTGCTATGCTTGATGTTAGCAAAAGTGATGAAAAGAAGCTACATTATAAAAATAATTAGGCTTGAGTTGAGGGATTAGAAAGTCAATGGACATTGTGGAATCTTAGTTTCCCTCTTGAACCTTCAGAAAAGGAATTCAAGGTCATTAAACTCTTCCTCTTGCCTGCTAGAGCTTCCCTTAACCATCCTAGGCAGACAGCAGCCTCTCCTATTACAGAAACTCTCAGGAGAGTCTGTAGATGGGGTTCTTTGTCACCTCATCAGAGATAACTGCAAAAACCTGCATTAACTATATAGTCCACTGAGCAAACCCTCTGCTGCCTGCTGGGTGGTAGCATCCCCAGATGGGGAGGTTGATCCCAAACATCTGCCTTTAGCTAGCGGAAGGAGTTCTGATGACAGACAGACCCTTTTCACCAGAAACCCTGTCTTACTCATTTCCATCCCCAGTACCCAGCCCAGAGCTTGGCAAACAGCAGGCCTTGTCTGCAAGTCTTCAAAAGGAACCCTGGAAATAATGGTTTCTATGTAAACACCTGCTGTCTCCAGGTTAGAATTTGTTTGGAAAACTATTTTTAACAAGCTCATTTTATTAATTACTGTAATACTCTGGGACTATGTAGAGAAAACCAAATGGACAAAATTAAAAAAAACCATAGAACCTATGAAGGCATATAAAAAGGTTTGGAAACAACATTTGAATTTGTTCTCAGTGTGCTAAAGTACCACTGAAATAACAGTCAATAGAGCAGCTGGTGTGAAGATTGAATGATAAAACTTCATTTATTTATTGTTAAAACAAAAACAAACACCTGTCAAGCAAGGAAGCATTGTAGCCTTCTCGGGCTTATTATTACTTAAATTTGTTTAAAACAGCTTTCTTGAGATATAATTTACTTACCATGTAATCCACACATTTAAATTGTGTAATTCTCCGGTTTTTGGTGTATTTATAGATATGTGCAACCGTCACCACAATCAGTTTTAGAACATTTTCTTCACTTCAGACAGAAACCTTGCGCCCTTTTCGTTATCATCTCCTTCTCTCCCCATCCCTTCTCCAGCCCTGAACAACCACTAGTCTACTTTCTGTCTCCATAGTTTTGCTGTTCTGAATATTTTATATGGATGTAATCATATACTATTTTGCCCCTTATGTCTGGCTTCTTTCACTTGGCATGTCTTCCAGGCTTATCTGTGTTGTAGCGTGCGTCAAAACTCTATTACTTTCTATGGCTGCGTGATGTTCTATTGTATGGATGTGAGACATTTTGTGTATCCATTTATCAGTTAATGGCTATTTGAATTGTTTCCACCTTTTGGCTTTTAGAAATAATGTTGCTATAAACATTTGTGTACAAGTTTTTTTGTGGACATATGTTTTTATTTCTCTTGGGTCTACCTAGGAGTAGAATTGCTGGGTTGTATTGTAATTCTATGTTTAATCATTTGAGAAACTGCCAGACTGTTTTCCAAAATGGCTGTACAATTTTACATTTCTACCAGCAGTGTGTCAGAATTCTAATTTCTCTACATCCTTGATGAGATTTGTTATTTTCATTTCTGTTTTTATTTTTTTAAAAATGTTATTATGGCCATCCAAGTGAATGTGATCTCTCATTTGTGGTTTTGAATTGCATTACCCTAATGACTAATGAGGCTGGACATCTTTTCATGTTCTTATTGGCCATTTGTATATCTTCCTTGTAGAGATATCAATGCTTCTTTTATTTTTAATATTTAACTTTCTTAAGTGTCATCTGTAAAATGATGTTGTAATGCCTGGTTGTTAATAGGTGTGGGTGAAATAGCAAACATTTAGCTTCAGGCTTCCGGTTGATGATTCTAAATATCACACATCTCTGAGCCTCCATTTCCTCATCTCTATTGTTCTGACATTCTACGATTTTTATCCTCCTATAAAAGTAATCACTGATGTTTAAAATTAAATAATATTTTGTGCTAAATCTTAATGAATAGCATTGCTTGATTCCTGCCAATTTAGATCTTGGTATTTGATGTTGACTCTCCCCCACCTGGAGCATTAATGGCAGTGAAATGGAAGACTTCCTGGGAGGCAGAGTATGCAAAGCTCGAATTTCATAGAGCACAAGGCTGGCATTAAAAGTCCATTATGTGGAACAAAATTTATAGTCAGCAATCACATTCATAGCACTTACTATGTGTCATGTGCTATATATATGTGTGTATATACACACACACCCATTTAATCATCACACAAAATGTGGAATAAATGAAATGAACAAATACTGAGTACCTACCATGTGTTATTCCCTGTACTAGATGCTGATGATTTAATGGTGAGCCAAAAGTACAAGGTTTCTTTCTACCTTCAGAGCCTACAATGTAGAGGGGGAGGTGACATTGCTCAAATAATCTCACTAATAAATGTGGATTACACGCAGATAGAAGCCATGGGGGAGTGGACATGGTGCTATGCTTATGTACACTGAAAGAAATCGCTTTTCTGGAGAAGTAATAACTGAGCTGAGAGGTGCAAGGAGTGTCTTGATAGAGATGGAGGGGTGAGGTGTCAGGGGGAAGAAGAGTGAGGAGCCAGTGTCCTGTGACGAGGAAGCAAGGTGAGGCTGAGAAACTGGAAGGTCTGAGTGGCTGGAGTATAGACTGCAAGGGGGAGGGTGCAATGAGAGAGCCCTGTTAGCCTCACAAGGGGTCTTGGTCTTTATTCTGAGAGAAATAGAAAGTGATTAAAAGATTGTAATTCGAGGAGTAGCATGAACAAATTTTGTTACTCTGGCTGTAGTGTGGGAAAAAAGGGGGAAGGGGCCTGCAGGGGCTGGAGAGACCAGTAGACAGAGACTCAAGGGAGCAAGTTGGAGGGGTCCAAGTTATTAATGTGGATGGATGACTCTGTGCTGGCATGACTCACCTTTGCAAGGCTTGAATATTTGTCTTCCCAGTCATGCTGTGGGCTGTTTTCCAGGTGCCAGCCAGCATCTGACAGGAAGAATCAATTTCCCAGACACATATGCATAGGACCCAGAAATATTAACATGGAAATCCTGAGCCCATCCTGGATGCTATTTTCTTAAAAATCAGAATGCCCGAGATGCAGCTCCCCTCATGTTGCCATTCGATGCTTAGGTGTCCTGCAGGTCCTAACTATGTCCCATCTCTTTGTTGAATTCTTTTTCCATCATTCTGCCCCCTTTGATCTCTCCTTTTTGGACTCTTACTGGATTTTGTAATCTCTTCCTAGTTTGGGTTTTGCAAAGCCAGTGCCTTAGAGCCTTTACTGCAGTTGGGCCTCCTGCTGTGCCCAGGTGAATATACCTTCTTATAACCTCATGTTTTGGACAGGTGGGCTCTCCACGGGGAAGATTAACAGCAAGGGATAGAAGCATCCATTTCCATGAAATAATGCTCAAGAACAATAGATGTTAGAATTACTTTTATTAGAATTACTGAACAGACACATTATATTGTATAAATAATCACTGAACTTAGATAATTACCACTGCCATCAAGAGGGGCTTTTTTTTTGCATTATTTTATTTTGTTTTTTGTCTGTACCCAACTATCTAGAAGAGTGTCCAGCACATAGTAGTTGCTCAATTAATGTTTGTTGGATGAATGGATGACTGGATGAATGAATGAATGAATGAATGGATTTGAACACTTTTTACATGTCAAACACTGTCGTAGGTGCTTAACTTGGATAATTTCACTTAATCTTTACAGCAACTTAAGAGCTGAGTTTGTTATTCTCCCTCTAAAGCACTGCTGTCCTACAGAAATGTAATGTGAGACAAGAATGGAATTTCAAATTTTATGGTATCCACATTAAAAAAATAAAATAAATCAGATAAAATTAATTTTATAATATATTTTATTTAACATGTCTAGAATATTACTTTAAAATATAATTAATATAAAAATATTAATAAGGTATTTTACATTTTTTTTGTACTAAGTCTTTGAAACTCAGTGTGTATTTCACAATTACGTTGTATTTCAAGTCAAAGTAGCCATGCTTCTTATGTTTAATAGCCACATGTGTCTACTGGCTATTGTACTGGCTAGCAAAGCTCAAGAGCTCAGGGCAGCTAATGTGCCCAAAGTCCTGAGGTAGCAAGTGGCAGACCTGGGCTTCAGATCTCGGCTGCTTGGCTCTAGAAGTCTGGTCTTAATCACCACCCATGTTGCCTTCTAATGAGCTGCAATTTAGAGCAGATTTAAGAAACACCTAAATATAATTAGGCAACTTATTCATCTTTAACCATTATCAAGTTGCAGTGAATATAACCCTATGATTTTCTGAGTCTTGAGTAGAAGATATTTTTCTAGTTTCTGCTGAACCTTTTCTTGGAGTCAGCCTCCTCTGGGGCTTGTTGCCAGTTGCAGGACTTCAGGACAACTTGCTGTCAAAGGCCTTCCACAGGGATGCCTCAGGCACAATTTCTCTCTGTGATAGGTACAAATAGTACAGTCTGTTCACTTTGCTCAAACCATTTGAATAAAGGGAAAGCATGGCCTTCATCCTGCCTTTCCTGACCATAAGATTCCTTTTGCATCCTCCTTGACCCTTGGCCTCTTTGCTGTTTCCAGTGCTTTATGATCCAGCTGAACTGGGAAGATCAGTGAGTGCCTTTTCCATTAGAAAGAAGATTTTTCCATCACTTTGAACATATAGTTGTATCATTTCAGCATTTAAACTGAATAAATTTACTTTGTCAATCATTACAATCCCGGATATAATATTTTATTTTGGACAAAGACTAATTTTTATTTTTTAGAGGCAGGGTCTCACTCTGCTACTCAGGCTGGAATGCAGTGGTGCCATCATAGCTCACTGCAATCTTGAATTCCTGGGCTCAAGCGATTCTCCTGCCTCCCAAAGGGCTGAGATTATAAGCATGAACCACGTTCTCAGCTAAGACTGATTTTTTAAAAATTGGAATCTTATCTTTTTTCTTGTTATAAATTAGTGCTTATATCTTTCAGATATAAGAAATAATTACCATTTCTACCATTTAGCACTTGGTCATTGCTTAGTTTTTTATTACCATAAAATAAACAACTCCAAAATTTAAGGGCTTATAGCATCCATTTTATTTCATTCATGATTTTATGGGTCAAGAATTTTGGAAAGACTCAACTGGGCCGTTCATCTCTCAACAATGTGGCATAGCTGGGGTGGCTGGGGAAAGAGCTACAGTCATGTACCACATAACAATGTTTCAGTCAACCACAGACCGTACAAATACGAGGTTGGTCATCAAGTAAGCTAAGGTTAATTTATTATTGAAGAAAGAAAATTTTAAAAAATAAATTTAGTGTAGCCTAAGTGTACAGTGTTTATAAAGTCTACAGTAGTGTACAGTAATGTCCTAGGCCTTCACATTCACTCACCATTCATTTACTGACTCACCCAGAGCAACTTCCAGTCCTACAAGCTCCATTCACGGTAAGTATCCTATAGAGAGGTACAATTTTTTATCCTTTATGCCATATTTTTACCATACTTTTTCTATGTTTAGATATATTTAGATACACAAATATCGTTGTGTTACAACTGCCTAGGTTGTATAGGTTTTTGTAATAGCGTAGGAGCAATAGGCTGTACCATATAGCCTAGGTGTGTAGTAGACCATACCATCTAGATTTGTGTAAGTACATATCTACACATAACAACAGAATCTCGTAACGATGTATTTCTCAGAACATATACCCATCATTAAGCAAGGCATGACTGTAGTTCCAGGATAGTTTCTTCTCTTGCATGTCTGGTGCCTCAATAGTTCTTTCCCTCTTTTGCTTCCCACATGCTATCTCACCCTTCAGGGTCTCTCCAGTGTTGCATGGGCTTTTTATAAAGATGGTTTTACGGTGGTCACTGTTCTTGCATAGTGACTGACTTCCAATAGGTAAGAAGCAGTTAAGGACTATGTTTGGAAACGGGACAGCAGCACTTCTGCCACGTTCTATTGGTCAAAGCAGTGACTAGGCCAAGTCACTGGGCCCAGTCAGATTTAAGGGGTGCAGAAATAGATTCCACCTCTCGATGAAGATGTGTCAAGTCACATTGCGTAATAGCATGTGGGGTGGGAAGTATTGTTGCAGAGATCTTTGGAAAAGACAACTTGCCAGTTACATGCCATCTTGTGGGCATTTGTTTGTCTCATATTGGCATTGAGATTATAAGCATCTTCTTGTAATTTCTATTCTCTTGTGTTCTATAGAGCCCAACAACCTCATGATAAGCACTAAATAATTATTGTTGATTTGCTGACATAGCGTCCAATGACAAATTCACAGTTGAAATTTTAGGAAAAAATATAAATACCAATTTATACCATGCATGAAAACTGGCTTTTAGCCAAATGGTTTGCTTATGTTGCCCAATATGGTTTGTTTTTTCTTTACTAAACCTACCTTTTCCATTTCTTTCCACCTTTCTAAATTATCTTTCAAGATTAATTTTATAATCCTCCTCCTCCGCTATGTCTTCTCAGATTAACAAGGGATGGTAGCTGCTTTCCTGCCATTATAATCTCTGTGTTATATCAGCATTCTCTTTTTGTTTTCATCACCCTCCAATACAATTCCTTGTATGAAACTCTCTCTGTTGAAATACCTAGTGTGATCTCTGTGTTCCTGACTGGACCCTGACTGGTATTCCATCTGTCTTCATCCATTTTGTACTGATATAACATAATAGCACTAACTGGGTAATTCATTATAAACAGAAATTTATTTAGCTTGCAGTTCTAGAGGTTGGGAAGTCCAAGAGTATGGCATCAGCTTCTAGTGAGAGTCTTCCTGTTGTCATCCCATGGCAGAAGGTGAAAGGGCCAGAAAGGGCTAGAGCAAGAAAGCAAGAGGGATCTGAATTCACTTTTTAACAAACTCATTCTGTTGATAACTAGCCCACTCCTGCAATAACTAACCTACTCCCACAGTAACGACATAAATCTATTCGTGATGGCAGAGCCCTCTTGACCTAATCACCTCTTATTAGGTCTGCCTCCCCACATGTTACATTGGGGATTAAGTTTCCGACACATGAACTTTGGTAGAGACATGCAAACCACAGCACCATCCATACCACTGATTCGATAATAGTGTACTGCTTTGTCACATGTCCTATAGCTGCCTGAGCTGATATTTACATTTTTACTCCTATTTTCTCATATTTTTCTTGCTTCTCTAGTTTATATTTTAGATTCCTTGAGACAAGAGATTATACCTTATGTTGCTTTGTGCTTCATATAACATTTTACAAGGTATCTTGTAGTTAGTGAGTGTTTCTGGCTCATAGTGTATAATAAATATTTATCAAATTTTTTAGTGGATTTGGCAATTAGAGATAGCAGGTGTGGGGTCCAAGGCCTTTCTTAATGGTCAGGGCAAAGAGATTGATTGCTCATAAGGATGTAGCTGTTTTCCTCCTGAGCTGCCATTAATTGGTGAGCTGACAGTAGATGGGACACAGTTATAAAATGTTTACTCCAAAGTTCTTGGTTTAGGAGGTGATATTCTGTGTCAGTAAAACCCTTTAAACCAATATTCGAAAACATTGGTTCCTTGCAGTAATTTTCTCCTTAAGTTGAGGCAATTCTGATTAATGGAGTCCTAGGGTTACTGAAGTCCTATGTTTTATTTGTTCAGGTTAATCTTGAAAGCGGCTTGTCTTGAACATATACCTTACCTAGGTTATGATGATTGAACTTAAGTAAATTCAGTTATTTAAATTTGGACTATTGAAGTAATGTGAGATGATTTTTGTTTTGATATTTATGAAATTGTCTTTATATGAACTTAAAGGTTTAGGAAAAAAGTCTTTACAGGGCATTTAAAGTCTTTTTTAGAAGACTACATCTGTGATTGTTTATGCTTCAGCATTTTGTGGTAAAGTGGGAATTACTCTGTTAAACTATATGACTAGTTTTAAACTTTTTCCCCCAAGCAACTCAAATCTTCTTTTGTCAGAGTTTAATTTCTCCACAATATTGCTTTCCTGTGTTGAAAAAACTTCCCAAACCTAGCCTTTTAATTTCTTCTATGCTCTCACATATTTAACAGAGTTGACTGAACAAAGAAGTCCTGCCTGATTCTTGACTTTGCTTTGCCCACCTGGGTGTGAATTTGGGTAAAATAATATATTTAATCAAGTGTCAGTGTTTGGATAATGGAGATTTCCATGATATCTTTTACTTTATTTTTGGTCAGACAAATGTGTTGATTTGTCAATAACATCTGGTCACAAGGTAGCAGCCATCAGAACAAAGATTTCTTATTTCTTTCTTGGTAATGGTTCCTGTCCAGACATATGCATCATTTGAAGAAGGGTTAAAGACAACAGTAGCGTCAATACTAATAGCAAGCCCAGTCATCTGAAGGAGTGCTTCTCTGCTGAGTATCAAAATCGGTGGATAAAATGAAAAATTCTAACCCACATGCTTTCCTTGGTATTAAAAAGTACAAATTTAGTCATCCATTTATTAAAATTGGCTCGTCCCGGTGCTCATGCCTATAATCCTAGCTCTCTGGGAGGCTGAGGTGGGAGGATTGCTTGAGCTCAGGAATTTGAGACTAGCCTGAGCAAAAGTGAGACCCCATCTCTACCAAAAAGAAAGAAAAAAACTCAGTCGAATGTTGTGGAGGGCACCTGTGGTCCCAGCAACTGGGAAGGGTGAGACTGAGGCAGAAGGATTCCTTAGAGCCCAGGAGTTGGAGGTTGCACTGAGCTACAATGATGCCACTGCACTCTACCCAGGGTGACAGAGGGAGACTCTGTCTCAACAATAACAAAAACATTTATTAAAGTTGGCAGTATTAAGGACTGTGTTTTGTTTGTTTTCATTGTGTTTTAATTACATTTAAACTTGAGAAGTGATGTCCATGAAATGAAACTCATGACCAATTGTCATTATCCAATTTTATTCACATAGCCATTCCAGCACCTCTTCTTTTTGCCTGGAAAGCTGATTCATTTTTTTTGTGTTCATAAATAATTTGAGTGCTTTAACAATATTTGGTGCTTTCTGATTTTAGGATGTGATTTAGAATAAGTCTAATTAATTAAAAATTTCAGGTGCTTTTGCACAAGTATTTGTGGATCAGGAATTAGTAGTATGTCCATGGAGGGATAAATCAAGACACCAAGGCAAAGTCCATGGGCAGTTTTAAAGTAAGAAAATATGCCTTTATAGCTTTCAAAAGTGTGTGAAAATTAAATGTTTGATTTATTAGGGCTGTATACACACAGGGCTCAAATTATTCATGTATCGTTTGGAAAATGTAAAATGCTTAATGTTCTGACATTATGTGATAATTGCTATTCTAATATATAGTGTCTACTAAATCTTTCTGGGAGCGGGTGAGGGTGGCATTGATATACAGGAGCACATGCTTCGTGTGCAAGTAAATCATTCTTCCATTGAATTAAGGCCAAGAAGGGAGCATTGAGTGGAACTTAAAATGATATTACAGTATCTGGTGCTGTTCTAATCAAGAAATATGTAGCAGTGCTAGTGAAAAATGGGCAGAAATACACAAAAATCCACTAAGGAGAAAATGCAATCAGAGATTTATCAGTGATGGCTTTTGCAAAATTTCCAGGAATCATGGCCATCATTCAGCAGAGTTGCTTTCCAAGGTTGGTGCCATCTTAATTCTCCCTCTTCTTTGGTCCCCCTCTAATGACATGCATTAGAATCACTCCTTTTTTTGTGAGTGCTTATTCATTAGTGGGTTAGAGTCCTCTTGTTCTATCACGAGCCAGCTGGGTGAACTTGGGCAAATTGCTTCCCTTCCTAAGCTTTAGTTTCCTATGTGTAAAATGGGAATACTAGCCATAGCTACTCTGTAAGATTAATATGAGTAAACAAGATAATACATGTAAGGCAGTTAGCATAGGGCTTGGCACATGTCACTCTATATTGCTGCTTTTATTATTCACCTTCAGAAGATACCTGCCCACATTATTTTGACAAAGAGTGAAAGTGTGGTGCATTGTAAGAGGGACTAGAAAAATAATTAAGGAGGGACTACAGAATTGGTGATTTTATCCCCAATACGCTAATGTATGCAAATGAAACTCTTCAAGCAGGCATAAGGATGTAAGAGGCCTAACCTAATGTGTGCAGGAACTGGTTGACAAATTTCACAGTCATCCTTTTGAGTTATAGAGAGAAGCTGCAGAATACACTATTTCAATATAGTCTGGCCTATATCAAGGAACTCAATTCCTGCCCTTGACAATGTAGAGCTCAGTACACAAGGGAAGAGGGAGTGTTTCTGACCTAAAATCACACCTCTTTTCTTTCCAGGAAATCAGAAGTCACGGAGACAGGCAGGACATTTCAGCTGAGGAAGGTGATATGTGAAAGTACATTGGGGCCGTAGAGGTGAGGGATGGGAGGAGACAAATTTGGCCAGGTACTCTATGTCAATATAGGATGGTGACTCCATTCAGTGTCTTCAAGAGCTAACTCTGTGAGGAGTATTTACTCTGTTAATCACTAATACTGGAGAAAAACCAAAGATCCATCAAAAAAAAAAAAATCATAGATCTCTTGCTCTTGAGGATCTTACCAGCTAAAGGCTGGAGTTCTGAAGAGTTCTAGAAGTGAGGACATCACACACACACACACACATGGAATGACCTACAAATGCATGTGTATGGAGAAGCTTGTGACACTACTCACACTCATCTGGATTTCTTCATGCTCATTGTCCTTTCCTTATTCTTTGGCACCAGGAGTATTGAAGCCCTGGTGTCTTATTGGTCTAAGCTGATGCTGGGGGAAGAGAGACTCCAGATTCCAGTGGAGCTAAGGTTAGCAGCAGATACTCCAAAACAGTGATTCTCAAACTTTTTTTCCTCAAGACTGACTTACACTCTTACTGAGGACTCCAAAGAGCTTTCATATATGAGTATTGTTGCTATTGATATTTACCATGTTATAAATTAAAATATTTTTAAGTCATTTAAGAATAACATGAATAAATGCATTACTTATTAACCTAAATATCATATTTTAATGAAAAAGTTACATGTTTCAAAACAAGACAATTGGAAGAGTGGCATTGTTTTATTTATTTATTTATTTTTGCAAATCTCTTTAATGTCTGGCCTAATAGAGATGGCTGGATTCTCAGATTGATTTCTGTACTCAGTCTGTTGTGATCTCACATATCAAGTAAGTTATGGAAAGCTCTACTGTATACTTGTGAGAAAATGTAAGTACAAAAAGCAAATAACATTATAATATTAATATGAAAACACTTTTGACTCATCATGAAGACTGGAATCATACTCCTTTAGCTATTTCTAAGGAAGAAAGAAGGGAGTTACCACCTGATAGTCTGGGGACCAGCAGGAAGCTGGCAGGCAGTGTGACAGGTTGGAAGTAGGGCTGAGGATCTAGAACCAGAGCCCTGGTTCTGCCAGTTAAGTACTAGCTGTGTGATTTCCTTATGCCTCAGTTTTTCCATCTTTAAAATGGAATTTATAATAGTATTCACCTCTGATGGCTGTTGTGGGCTTATGAGATAATGTAGGCAAAGTGTTTAGCTGATAGTAAGTGCTGAAATATTAGCTTTTGTTTCCTTGGTTATTGTCACAACAGGGGCTATTATGAACCTCAGTTTCCTCATTTGCCAAATGAGGCTGATATGAATGGTTCTGAAGTTCTCATCCAGCTCTAACATTCTATGATTTTGCTCCAAAACCTTCCTTTCCCATATTAGAGGTGGGAAATATGGGGACGGTATATAAAATTCTCGTGATAAGAAAAGCATTTATTTTTTGTTGCATTTGGTAATTCACCTCCACCCCTTCATAACTCTATTTAAAACTTTCAAGGGCTTTAAGAATAAAACTTGGTGAAAAAAAATGTTGTTTCCTTTGGAAAAAATTAAATTTAGCCTTTTCATTTGGAACCAATATAGATATCACAGCAAATAGAAATTTAAAAATTTGTTTCCGGATCCCATGGTAGTTCTAGGTCAAAGTCATAATAAGGTTTATCTCATGTCTAAATTTAATTGAAGGGTAAATTAAACTATGTTGAGAGGTTTTGCTGACTCCTCAGTTTAAAGAACTACACAGAGTAGTAGGTAATAGCCTTTTAATGGAACAGGAAAGTAAGGAGCCCAGATTCATGGAACAGGGGTAGAGGAGAAACAAGAGGGGCTAAAAAGCATATTGAAAAGGCAAGTGTTGGACCTGCAGTTTGATTGAGGACCCAGATCAAAAGAAATCAATACAAATGCTTTGGTTTATTTTTTCCTCCATTTTCACTTAAGTAGCAGTCTCTAATACAATGAAAAGTAGGCACGAAGCATATTAGAAAGGAAATAGGACAAATGTTCTCAGAAGTAATAGGAAGCGCACGCAGCACATGTTGCATGCTGCTTAGTTTAAATTTACTGGAGCCTTGCTACAGAGCCAGGTGGGAATGTATGAGGATTTGCTTATAAGGTTTTTATTGGAGGGGGAGTCCTAGAAGAAATATTGAGAATACCACAGCTTAAGGACTATTTTTTGTCATGGGCTCTCAAGGACAGTAGGATAGGAAGGGTTGACTTTGGTATGTAAACGTGCTAGAATCCAAGTCACAGAAACTTGTGTTGATAGCAAAAAATAATATGACAATGGCAAACATAATGGAATAAAACTAAATTTTTACACTTAGAGGTTATTGTCAGGATAGTAGTGATAGAGTTTATGGATAGAGAACTGTTTACATGATATAAAATTATATTTGTAATTTTGATACTACTGACAGTACTAGAGTTATGCATGATGTTGACTTTTTCATCAAAAGCCATTAGATAAAATAATGGAAAGCATGGGCTCTTGCAAGCTCAGATGAGCTCAGATTGAACCAGCAAACTGCTTTCTACAAAGAGGGATGTGTTTGCCCTCAAAGGAAGAAGATAATAGCTATAATCAGATATATTAAGAATTCTGTTACTTGCAGTAATCACTGGAAAAATGAACAATATTTTTCATCCTTTTCAAAAAATATGTAGATCTGAAGAGGCAGAGTCTGGTTTGTTGCCATTTGCAACCTGTAATAATTGTCTCTTGACCTATGCTATATGGAACTAAAATTCATCCACTTACAATTTGTGTCATCTTCAAAGCAGTTATCTGCTATCTATGCCTGAAAGTATACGGAAAAATGGCTAACATGCAGAGCATCACAAATATACCCAATGGGGTGTTCTTTTTGTGCTGAGAAAATATATGCCTGATTATGGTCTCAGATGGCTTTCCTGAATTGGAGACTCTACACCTCTGGTTGATGCTTTCAGAGAGCTGGGAATTGGTTCCCTGGTTCCATGGTGCTATGGCAGGTATGTGCCCTGGTGGCTGTGGATGTTTGAGATCAGGCATCCAGCCAGGGGCATATGCAATGGGAGGGCGGATAAATAGTGAGAGAAGCAGGAATAACTTTTTTTTTTTTTTTAATTTCAGCTTATTATGAGGGGGTACAAAAGTTCAGGTTTTATATATTGCCCATGTCCCGCCCATCCTCCCCCCTCCCCCGAGTCAGAGGAAGGACCGAGTGAGCTGTGCTGACCTGTGAGCAGACAGACTTCTATTGATGCCATTAGAAGGTGCCTAGCATTGCTCTTGAACACATAGTAGATGTTCAAGTAACAGTTTGATTGAAGTCCTTGGACAATACACCCGAGCAAGATGCATCCATGTAATACATTCCTCTAATGATAAATTCAGCTGAAAACTGGTTTGTTTTCTCTGCTTGTACGTTAGGCAATCTGCTTCAGAAAAAAAAATGATGACATTTAAATTCTAATACTGTCTGTCCTTTGTGATAACTGTCACTTTAGTAAAACTCTGCTGAAATAGGAAGGATTTTAAAGGTACGTACCTTCTCCACACTGGCGGAGAGAAATAAGAGGAAAGTGCAAACCTCCCACAAACCCAAAAGGTGAAAAGAACTAGATATGAGTTATCTGAGCATTAGATATTTTTACCATATGAAAGCATCACCGTTTTTCATAGATTAAGAGGGAGGGACAGAAATGTAAAGCTCTTCTGACAAATCCATACTTATGCCAAATATTGGGAACGCTCCCCTCTTATTTCATGAAGGCCAGTTATCACCACAGCATAACCTACTACTTCACTGACTAATACAGGTCCCACAGCTTGGTTCTTCAACCAGAGGGTTATTGTATTTGTTTTTAATCCCTTTTCAACCCACAAGCCTTTGGTTCTCAGACTTCACAGTGCAGCAGCAGCAGCAGCAGCAGCAGCATGTCCTGTTGGTTCAGTTTGCAGATTCCTGGGTCTCACTCTGAGAGAGTTGGACCTCAGTAGGTTTGTTGTAAGTTTCAGGAATCTTTAAAAAAAATTTTTTTTTAAAAAGGGTTTTTATGTGATTCTGATTCAGGAGGGAGGGCCACACTTCAAGCAATGTAAATCTGTATCATGCTATAAAGACTCCAGCTATTATTTCTCAAGTTCTGCTTGTCAGACATGTTCAGATATTAGTAAAAAGGTAAAGGCACTTAGGGCAGGAATAAGCATAATGAATATAAAGTTCTCCAGCTCTGTTTCAAGGCTGCATGAAGCAGAGATAAAATGAAGACACAGAATAGGTAGGTGATTAATATATCTGACCCTTTTCTAAATGAGAATTCTAAAGATTGTAAATCATTTGGAAATTGGAGGGATGACCTGGAAAATAAGTCAAAATTAAGAAATATCAAATAAGAGATGGACTTGAGGAAATAAAAGTAGAAAACGTGAGACAATTCTCTCATAGTGGATTTGGGAGGGAGCTGAGAAAGCAGGAGCCATGGAGCCTTTAGCAGACCCCGTGTGAGGAGCCTGTGTTTACCTCCCCCGGTGGGCTTTGGACATCTACAGCTCTGGGCTGACTCAGCATCTTGATCTATTACTGCCATTTACAAAGAATATGGCCTTCTATGGATTCAAAAAAGGTGCTGTTTGGGTCCTCTAGAGTTGGGTGCTACTAAGTTCACAGAGAAATTTGCTTCTTTAGGTTTTGATATAAAAGATTTTTGGTAAAGACAATGACTTTTATTCCTTCCATCTACCCCCAGCTATCTATTATTTCTCAGAGTTGGTATAGAGATTGTAGACTTGTGAAGTTAATTGAATTGCACTGATTCCATAAATCCTGCTTTTGGTGGGATAGAACCATTTAGGAATCCTTCCTAATGCAGGTTATCTTTGGAGGTGGGTGACAACTTACAACTGTTAAAAGCAGCCGTGGAGACAGAGCTGGCAGCACAGTGTCTCCAGGCAGTCTAGTCCATAAGAGCCTGTGGGGTCCACTTGCTTCAGAAATGTATGTCTAGAGAAGAACCAACTGCCCATGGCAGGGCGGTCCATGAAGAATAGAGGGGCTTATCAGGGTTGGGGTAGAGGAAATGAGAGGGTAATGCTAATCTGGGGAATCAAGTCAAGGAGACAGCCTGGCCAAGGCAGAGGTGGTTTTGCCAGCCAGTATTTGAGGTGTCCTGAAATCATGATCCTATCCACTCAGCCAGCACCATGCTATCTTCAAGGCAATTCGCATGGGACTCCACCTCTCCCTAACCATTGCTGATACATTGCTCAGTCTGTCTGTGAGTGGTTTCTTTTCTACTGCAAGATTGCCTTTGTGTTGTTTATGAACAATTTTGTTTAAACATACTGAGAACAGTAGTAGAAGTGTAGGCAGCATGATTTTCTTAGGTTCCATACTGAGTGTTGACTGGGCCCTCCACCCTGCACCCCCTTTTCTACCCTGAAGTGGTTCAAAATATGCCACTCTGGAATAAGAATTATTTGGAGTTGAAAACAATTAAGTAAAAGCAGACACAGAATGATCTCTCTGCCCTCCCCCTACCTATTTAAAAATAGAACATAAATTCCCCTGTGAAGGTGTTCCCCCACACTTCATATACCAGGAAGTGATAGGACCTTATCATTGGAGAGGAGATGGTGCTGAGTCTATGCAAACAAACCTTACTAACTTAGCACTTAATCTGCTATTAATTTTCCGTATATACACCTTCCCACAATTTGCTACCTCTAGCAGCTCAAAGTTCTTTTCCTTTGTCTTGTCACTTCTCTACTAAATTATTGTTCTTTGTTAAGATGCTATATAAACCCAAGTTCTAAACTCCCCTTTGAGTTACTTATCACTGAGCCCTCCCATGTGTATGGGTGATGCATAGGTTAATAAATTTCTGTTGTTTTCCTCTTGTTAATCTGTCTTTTGTCAGTCTAATTTACAAAGGTCCAGCCAATGAACCTAAGATGGGTAGAGAAGAGATATTTTTCTCCCCTGCAACCCCATGTCCTGTTTTTCATGCCTTCATTTTAGGTAATTTAGAAGGAAGCTTTTTGTTGCAAGAGAGAGAAAGCCGAATTGAACTAGCTTATGCAGAAATAAAGTGAGAGTGAGTGTATGCATACGTGCTGTGTATGCATGCCTGTGTAGGTATCATATACCTGAAGAGTCCAGGGGTATCTGAGGTCAGGTGTGGTTGGACCTAGGAACTCAAACGATGTTGCCAGGAATCTGTCTATGCTTCCTCAGTCTTACTTTCTTCCGTGTTGGTTTTATTCTCAGACAAATTCCCCTTAGCAGAAGGCAAATGCTCTCTTGTCTTGCATTCTTTCTTCTACATTAGCAGAATCAGTAGAAGGAGAGTACCTATTTGTCTGGAGTTCCAGCAGAAGTTCTAGAGCTGATATTCATTGACTTCGACTGGCTTATCCTGGGTCATATGCTGTCACTGAACCAGTTATTGAGAATGTTGAAGTGGACTATGTTAATTGGGCAGGCCTTGGCTATATACCTACCCCATAGTGCAGGCAGGGTAACCCCTTCCTGGACCATATGAAAACAGAAGAAGGAGGGGAGTGGTGCCCGAAAAGAAAATCAGAATATTCTTACCAGGAAGGGGAGAAATAGCTACTGGAAGCCAAACCCTAAAGCTTTCCGCTGCAGAAGATATATTGATATATCCTGGTTAACAGTGAAATTTGAAGTTTGTGTGTTCTAATAAACAGTTAACCAACAGAGAATGAGAATTAAGTTTACTTCTTTCTCATTCACTTCATTAACTAGTCAGTATATGAAATGAAAAAATCCAGTTCTCAAGAGTAACGTCCTTTATTTGACCTGTTTTAGAGACCATGAGAGAATTTGCATAAATAGGATTAGTGTTGCTTCTTATTAGAGCTACATAGTCGAAAGCCCTTCAGGATTTCTGTTACAATCTTCCATTTTACTATAACATCCAAACTTGTCATTTTTGTCAATGAGAGGTAGGTACATTGTCATATGCACTGTTCATCGTGTATTTCATTGTTTTATATTTGGTGTGAGACTATTGCTTTGTATAATGAAAGTCACTAGTTGTTGTTCTTGAAGATGTGAAGCAAAGTTCACCTTGACATTTGAGATTTTACTGATGATAAAAACTCCACAAGTTCTTCGGCAGAATACTTTACATTCTGAGCAGTGTACGTTTAGTGGTTAAGAAGGTAGGTTCTGGTCAAATCCCAGCCCTAATACTGAATGAACTGAGTGATCTTGGGGCCTCATCTATAAAATGGGATAAGAAAACCTCTCTCATAGTGTTTTGTGAAGATTAAATAAGTCAATGCATGTAAAGATCTTAGGACAATGTTTGACAGATTGTTAGGGTCAAATAAATGTTAACTGTGCTTACATATTAGATGTAGATGACCTGAATTGTTCGGTCCCTTCGGGCAAGTTCTTTGTTTGATAAATTTATGTGAGGTTGAAGGTAGGAGCTATAGTTTGGGATTTTCAGCCTAAATATTTCTAACTTCATTCTTTATTTAAAAATAATTCCACACTGATGAAGTTTTATACAAAACAAATTCTAACTTTTAAATAGCTATAGTTATCATTAAAGATAAAAATTGTGAAAAAAAAGTAATTCTTCATTAATTGACCAAAAGAAAAGAAAAAGCCTAATCATCTAAGCACATCAGCAACTGAAGAAACTCAATAGTAAAATTTTAGATATCAAATATTCAAAAGCTCACATATTGTAAACTTCTCACATAAACAATTATCTACGATGAGGGAGAGATGGGGAGAAAGACAGGGAGGGGAGAGAGGTTGGGTCGCAGCATGGGGACTGGTTAGATCTACACTGCTGTGCTTTCTTCATTCCCGATTCTACTCTCTGGTGTCTCGGGTCCTTTCCCTCCAAAGTTTTATGTTTAAAATTTGTGGAATTGCCCCAGGAGGAAGATTCGATATATTGGCACCAATAACAAGGTTTCTGTGAGATCTATATAAAAGCAGGGCACAACCCCCAAAAGTTGTTAAAATAACAATTATCAGTGGGTCTCTAATTTCTTATGTGGGAAAGTGATTCATAAGGTAGAACAAAGTTTAAAGAACTATCTAATATAATAGACTTTAACTGTTATCCATTCTTGCTTATTTCACCCCAAATTGGCTTTAAAAAGAAAGCTTTTAAAAGTCTTTTTTTTTAATTATAAAAGTGATAAATGCAGAGCACTACAAAGCTATAAGAAGCGATGGACAACCCCCTATTAACCACCCACCCCACTGCACGCATGCACGCGCACACACATACACACACACACACACACGCATTCAACTTAAAGAAAAGGAGTTTGTTATCAGTGATGGGTCACAGAACGATGGGAAATCCTCTCCTTGAAAAAAAAAAGTAAAAATGAGATAAAAAAAATCACAATACTATTTATATAATTAAAAATACCTATATCAAAGCAACAGTACATGTTTTACAACACAATATCATGGTTTCCTATGAGGAAGAAGCAGGGGTGAAAGAGAATAAAACAATTAAGCAGACAATAGAGATGCCTTGCCTTGTAAGAACAAATGATAATATACATGCTCCTGAAGAACAATGAAAATGAAAGAAAAATTTAAGTGTAATAGAAACTTACCATAAAAAGATAAATAAAACACCCTCAATTCTATGGTTCTATCAAATAATCACTCTGGCATTTTTGTCCATTCATTGATAGTTTTTTTTTCATTTTTAAAGAGAAAAATCTTGAATGCTATCTATATGATTTTCTGAGGGACAAAAAGATATGGACTTACAGCAACTAGAAATTTGTGAGCTTACCTATTTTCACCCCTTCTAGTTTACTAGCTCCCCTTTCTGTCTGCCTGCACAACACCTGAGCTGAAATGTCCAGGGTACAGGTGGAAATATGGTCCAGATGCCAGGGGAGGGCACGATGATGATGATGTGGGAGGTGTCAGCTGTTAAAGGTTATCTATTTAGCAAATAGTTATTAAGCACTAAATTGATTAACTGATATAATTAATTAATTCTACAGTTATTTATTGAGAGCTAAGTATGTGCCAAGCACAATAGAGGGGACTAGAAAATTAACAATCTTATAGTGGCTTGATTCTTTGTGAGTATGTGTTTTGTGCTTGCCACCTACATAGCCCACTACTTGTAATTTTGTTTGTAAAGGTAAAATATTTTGGAGTACAGTGAATACAGAGCAAATCTTCTTGCCAGGAGGGAGGCTTTCCTGATGGAAGAGTTTCTTTCTGAGCTCTAAAACAGTTCAAGCGCTATAGTAGGTCATAGAATTCCCTTAAGGAGTGTATGTGGACTTCCACATTTGCTTAAACTATGAGGATAGAGTTAAGTAAAAAAAAAACATAACCTATATAAAAGATTGTGAAGGAATGTTTAAAGCTACTAAAGAACATTTTCAAGTCCAAGATTTCAAGTATCTTCAATGCAACGTAGAAGCACGTATTTATATGGAAATATTTAACATTGATACAGACACAGAGGTAGCAAAAAGGGGATTCCCCCTACAGTTTCTCATAATCAAATTGGGAGAAGAAAAGACAGATAAACAGATGATAAGAAAACAATGTAATAAGGAACATCAAAAGGCTAGGAGTACATGGAGAAAAAAATTATTACATTAAGTGTACAATATTCAGATCTATTCATTAATGAAGTTTTCCCAAAGACCTTCACTGATGAATTTCTCATCCATCCCAGGGTATTGACAAGTACCCATATGCTCATAGCTCAAGTCTGTTTTCTGAGGGTGAGAATCCGGTTTCTGCTTTTAGATTGAACATCTCCTCCTGGATGTCTTACACGTATGTCATAGTCTTGCTCTGGTCAGTTTACATATTTAAAAATAGAACATATGAATTTTATTTTCTCAGAAAGTTGAGTGATTCACCTCTCTATCAAATTCTGATTGAATTTCTTTCCTTAAAAAAAATCAATGCACTTCCACTTTCAAAGGTCATTTTGTACCTATATGATGCTTAGATTATATAGAATAAAATAAAAAGAAATAATTTTAAGATTGCTTTGTAATTGCCATATTCCTAAAGTCTGATCAAATATGAAACATGTGTACATGATATTTAGAACTTCAGAAAGGCTAGTATAAATTTCTGTGACTTTGGGTTCTCACTTTAAATATTCTAGAAAGATTTTTGATGGGGTAAATATTTCACTATTTTAAAAGCCGGCAAGAACTATTGATTATAATGTAAACAATATATGTAACTCCATGATTCTAAAGTTAGACTTAGATTTTTAATCTTATTCTGAATTTATTTTAGTCATTGGACATTCATTGTGCTCATCTGTTTAATTGATTTTGGACAGCATTATTTTTCCAAGGAGATCAAAACAGAACAGATAAGTCAAATTCTTCTAGTACATAAGTGCTTTCCTATGAATATATTAGATGTTCAGAATCTATACAAATGCTTTCTATAAGGCTACTTATTGTTCATAGATGATGATAAAAATGATGATGACTAACAGTTATGTGTTTATTATAGTTTATAAAGCATTTTTGCATACATTATCTCATTTTATCCTCATAGAAGCCCTGTAAAATAAGCATTGTTGTCATCATCATTTCCACTTTATAAATGAAGACATAAAAGCAGGAGAGTTTAAGTGACTTGCCCAAGGTCACTGGGCAAGTGCCAGAATCCAACAAAGCCTGCTAACTACAAATCGTGCACCCTTTCCAGCAACTGGCACATCTCCTCTCATCTCTCTGAGTACACAAGTTTGCTTTTCTTTAAAGGTTCAGCAGAAGCTACTGATTCTGAAAAAAAATTACTTGTGATAGCCTGTGAAGGCATCTCACATGAAGAAATTGACCCATGTAATTCATGGTAGAATTTTGACTGATAGAAGGAATGAGGTTTCAATGTATCAATTAGATTATGTAATTTCTAGTTCATGGCCCCTGATGGGAAAAGCTCAATCAATCCAGGATACACTTATTCCTTTATTATCTCAGTCAATTCAATGTTTTCTTCCACTGTTGTCCTTCTCATGAAGGCTGCTTTTATAAATTCCCAGAGGTTTTGCAGAGTCAGGGAATCAGTGGGGTGGAGTGAGGGTAAGTACCAGGTCTATGGGTTTCATTTGTCCAGGCTGGCATCTGCCAAGCAGAACATCATCCCATCTGATCCCCAAGCATCATCATCTCTCTCTGCTGGCATCTGCTGAGATGTCTGAGATTCCAGCTAGCCTCTGGTAATCAGTCTCCTCTGGCATCTTCTACAGTATCCTTCTTATTCTTACCATGAGGCCATTCAGGTCTGCTGGCTTTTGGTGCCATGTCTTTGTAGCTCTTGGTCACAAAGGGCAAATATCTCTTGGTTCTTAGGTCTTGCTCAGAGGCTGTGAACTTGTGGCGGGTTCTCTGCGGACATTGCTATGAACTGCTCACTAGCTCTGCAAGGCTAGTAGGCTATCTCTGAAGGCAACTGCTATAGTAGGTAGGGAAGCTTCTCTACAAGGCTTGCCTCTTTCCTGAGCTGTACGTGGGAGGGGTGTTGCTTTACCTATTATTTCCTTCTCTGTCCACACGTGGGCTCTGTCTAGACATGGGCAGTGTGCAGGGCTCCTTCTTGTAACACTCACCATTGGCTATGTTGTTTACCCCAAAACTCTGTTCCATTTTTCAGTCCAAGGATTTTTTTTCATGCAAAATTCCCTTGAATGTTGGATTTAATTTAGTTGCTACCTAAGTATTATTTATTTACTAATTTCTTAATTAATTTTCTTCAATCCCTATGCCCTACTCCACTTTCTCTTCCTTTCTTATAGATAACATTTTCAACTTGTTTAATGCGTAAATTTTAGTTCATATGTCTCCTTAAAATGCATATTGTTTTGGGTGCATGCATCTAATTTAAATAAATTAATATTTTTCATGTAACAATGCAGAATAATGCCAACTAACAGTACTGCTAACATTAGTAAAGTATTATTTATCTTCTTTATCTGTTTTGTCCTCACAGTAGGTAGGTGCTGATGGGGGAATTGGCATGAGAAGCAGATTGTGTCAGTTTTCATGGGAACATCTGGAATGTTCTTCTGTTTTTGCCTATTTGAATAATTTCATTTTAAACAGATATCAAGGACTTCATATTAGCTGAACGATGTGGACAAACAAATGCAATCTCAGCTTTCAAGGAGCTTCTAGTCTAGAGGGTTTCAGTACAGTTGGGTGTCATATTCACTCTTTGTGAGAAAAGCTGCCCTGGCTGTCTCAGATCCCATTTTGGGAGGCGAAAGACGCACCAGCACAGTGTTACCTCGCTTAGGCTGAGATGATACGCCATCTCTGCGGGTCTGCCAACCCCCCTCTGCTCAGCCCCTGCGAGTCAGTTCTGTCAGAGCCGCTTCTACTGCCAGGTAAGGAAGCCAACTAGTCCTGAAGTGACTCAGTCCTGGCTTAAGTGATGGCAAAATATTCCAAGAATCAGTAAAAAATCTAAAAAGGCATAGTGTAGATAAAATTTCTTCACTACATTCAAATTATATAAATACTAAGCCCCAAACTTGAAAGCTATGCACTTTCGGGGTTGAGTTTATTCTATTTCTGCAGCTGTGAATGACAGCAAGGCTAAGTGTGAGTTTGGGGTTATTTGAGCACTGTGATGGTTAATCATTTTGGCCTTAGTTTCTGGCTGCCAATACCACGGGTTTCAACATATGGCTCTGTCTCCTTTAAGGTTAACATTCGGCACAAGGATAGCCAGAGAGCCAGAGGGGGAAAATTCCTATTAAAACACAACATGTACATACACACAACCTCATAAGACTAGTAGATGGGATTGGAATGTTAAGAAAAAGTGGTAAAAAAGGAGGTGAATCTAGCTTCAGTGCCCTAGTCTTAGAAGAATTTTTCCCCACTACTCCTTCTCTTTGCTTCCTGAGTACCTCCATACCACCCTCTGTGCCCCGCCTGACATTCTGTGTGCCTGCATTCAGGTAGTGATGAGGATGTGGTTGGCCATGCCTTGCAAAACTCAAACTGATTTCTCCTCATTCTAGGAGGTTTTACATTGTTATCTTAGGAAATGGAGATGCAGAGGACTTAGTCTATGGTGATTTGATTTGCATAAAACTCAGTCATTTAGACATTTCTAAGATATTATGCTCTGGTTAAAAAGTATAGTTTCTATCTGCATGTACAGGGTGGTTCCTGTAATAAGTTTCTGAATTTCTTGAGAAATTCAATTGTAGGGCCATCTGGTTCAGGGGGTTTATGTCCTTGTCATGAGATAATTATATTATCTATACTGCAGCAGTATCCTCCTTAGCTAACTGAGTCATCTCACAATTTCTGAAAATATTTTGGTTCCACCCTTATTTTCAATTAAAGGAATAGAACAATGCCAGTGTATTAAAGAATGTTCACAAAAAAGGTTGAATGTAGTATTTTCCTGGTTTAGTTTCTTTAATAGAGCTAAGGTGGATCTCTCTTGCATTTTTTCCCTCTCTTTCCCCAACTGTAATCCTACGGAAAATTTTATTAGGAATATACGCAACAGAAATGCAAACTGGTATAAATGGTGACAATGGGTAAAATGATCATTTCTTTTTTAATTTATAGATGGGAGCACTGATGGAGTGAAGGTTAGAAGAATATAAAGGGAATTTTCAGGAATTTAAGGAATTGTGCCTAGAAGAGAGATGAGTGTGTGTGTGGAAGTTTGCTGAGGTGACAGAATAAATTACATGGACAGACTCAGACAAAGGAGAAGAAGTAAGTGAGTGTGGGGCAGGTGAATGAGGAAAGGACATTCACTGAGTGGAAGGGAAAATGAGGAGGGGTTAACATGAGCAGCCTAAGCCCAACACACAAGGGAAAATAACCTACAACAATTATAGTGTAAATTTTAATTCAATGTTTGTCATTTGTTATGGAAGAATGCAGAAACGCAAAGGAATGAGCTTGGGAAGGAAATGAACTAGAGGAGAATAAGTCACCACGGTGATTGTCTGGTTATTGATTTTCTACGGGAAACATCGCTACAGGCATGGCTGACATGAAAAACGGTGACCTAGAGTCTAAAGCCATTGCATCCCATTAGCAATTTTTTCAGTCATCTTAAAGAAGGAAAATCTGAAAGGCAAATGAACGTGATCCAAAATAGCCTGGAACTATGAACCGAAAGGGAAGTGGAATGAGAAACCTGACCTGTGGAAATGGAAAAGCAGGTACCTCATGTGCTATCCCACAAGAGTTGTACCTTTGGCATGAGAAATGTGAGTGGAGCTGGGATAAGTTGTTTTGGTAATGTTTCTGAGTTCTCTTCTCCTACACGATTTCAGAGTTTCACTTCTTTTCACTCCCCCTCCTCTAACCTTTCATTTTGGATTTTAAGTTTTGCAAACATTATCCATAAAGTTTTGAGCAGTTCTTTCCTAGGATTTTATCTTATTGACAAACTCACATATGCAGGTAAATATTTATGTCCATTCTCGCAGTATTATCTGTAATAGCCAAAGAAAGAAACAATGTAAATGTCTATTACTTGGGTAGCACCTACAAGTCAGGGGTAATATTTAGGAAATTACTACTGGGTTTTTTTTTTTTCTTCTTTCTGAGTCTATGAATGTCTCCAGTTAGTCTTAGAAGCGCATTCCCTGGGAGGGGAGCATAATCAGTTTCTGACATGCAAAGTAGGATCGCACAGCAAGGTGATGGCCTGGCTGTTGTCTGGAGATAGGATTTTGTGAATATTATCTCCCTCCTTCAGCATAGCAAGGAACCAGAAATGATACCCCTGCGTATAATAGCAAAGCCCCAGGGAGTCCTTCCTTATCTTTTATGGTGGAAGGAGCCTAGAGAGCAAAAGAAATAGGAGAAAAACCTGATCTTTTTCTACCGTGGAAGATTTCGGGGGGAAGAGGAAAGGAAGGAAGACAGAATAAAATCTTTGTCCCAGTTTTCCCCCTTGCTGATTTTTGCAGGCAGGGGAGCAGAAAGTTAGGTAAGGGAGGCTGACACTAAGGGCAGGGGATGTTTTGCTACCCTTCTGTTTGTAGGATACAGAGAAGTATCTTGTGGGGCCCTGCCTGGCTGAGGACAGTATCACTTTGATAGCTTCTTTGATAGCTTCTTCAACTTCTGCATGTTCCAGAAAACAGGGCAAAAAACAAAACAAAACAAAAAAACCTGGAAGGGAGGAGGGTTTTTTTTTTCCTTTCCTCTCTCTCTTTTTTTTTTTTTAGAATTCCTTGGGGAAAACAGCGTTCAATACTTATCTAAAAGCATCCTGCCTTGTGGCCAGTGAAGCTGAGCTTGGGCAACTGAACACTGATGTGAAATTCTAGAAAGAAATAGCAAACCACCCAATTCTCACGAGCTGTCAAGGTTCCTTACCTACACTTAAGAGGACTATCAAAGAGATATGGTTAAAGTACTTTCCTTTATTATTTGGGGGGGATGCAGTAGTGATTCTAGAACATTCATACCCGTTTGTCCTGAGGAATCATGCCCCTAGCTGGGACTCCTCCCCACTTCAAATGGGCCAGGCCATACTGACAAAATGCTCTGTGTCAGGGGATGAAGATAAGTTACCGCTTAGAACATTCCAGCTATTTAGAGCCTCACCATTCTAAGTAACTAAAAGGTTTACACTTAGAAATAAAAGTGGTTTATCTTCTCTTTTTTCTGCTGTGGGATGGCACCAGCATGCAGGCCTGACAGCAGCTGCTTTCTAAATGCCTGCACCCAGGAGTCTCTGAGAGCTGGGCTCAGTGCCCAAAAAGGTATGAGCAAGAAAAATGAAAATACTGTACACACTGAAGAGAATTGGGCAGAGAACAACCCTGCTCAGAATTAATGAGCCTCAGCAAATTCCTCTCCTAACAGGAAGATTTCATGTCTACTGTGTCTGGAGGTTGACTTTGTCTTTAAATAAAACCCTGATTTATTTTAAAGAGGGCTTACAGATACTACTGATATTTGTGAGATTTCTGAGTCTAGTAGCAAATTCTAGCTCCTAATTTCTTCTTTTTTTCCTTAGTTTTAATCAAATTCTGGAAATAGAGGGAAAACATTCACCTCCCCTGCCACCTTGACTTAAATATAAATTTTAACAGAAACACTTCATTGAGATTCTATTTGTGGATTTCTCATTGTCTTGTTCTGTGACCTTGAGCAAGCTCTTAACCTCTCTGGTCCTTGGTTGCCTCATCTAAGAATGGGTGGGGGTTTTGACAAACTTCTTCTAAGGTGCCTTCCAGTCCCAGGAGTCTCTGGGTTCATACACATGGCCCCACTTCCCCTTTCTATAGCCCTAGGAAGCCTTTTTACCTTTCCAGACCCCTGGTGGGCCTGTCCAGATCCCTCCCTTTCCTCTTCCTCAGTTTTTCTGCTCCCCATTCCCCCATCCCCTCTGATCTCAGTTGGCTGAGGAAGCCAGGAAGCCAGAAAGCCTCTGAGTGTGGGTGAATTCTGATAGCTTTAGTGTTTACCTATTTCAATGCAAATAAGTGCAGTTTTCTTCATTGCACTTTTGGTGAAGGTCACCAATTGTAGTCCTTTATTTCTCTGGCTATTTACTTGATTCATGCCTACTTTCCTTACAGACGTAAGCCTCAGGGGGCAGACAGTGTGTTTCTGTTGCTTGCCTTGCACCCCTAGTGCCCAACACAGTGTCTGGTGCACAGTAGCTGTGTCCAGGACATGCTTGTTTGAATGAATAAATGAATGCATCCTAAACAGGAAGCATACCTTAAATCACATTTAGCAGGCAGCTTAAGGTTGACCTTGTTGGAATCCTGGTTGGTTTATGTAGGTCTGTTCTGACCACTGCCCACCCCCAATCTAAAATACCCAGAGCATCCCTCCTTCCCTCCCACCTCTGCCCATCCACCCTTGGAGGTCTTCCATTCTTTTGTCTTGCCTAATTTTATTTCCCAGCACTTGTGCTATCTGAATTTATTTATTCCTAGCTTTACTATCTGACTCTTTTACTAGAATATAAGCTTTTGAGTGCAGGGACCTTTTTTGCCTATCGAAGGCTGTATCCTCAGCACCTAGAGCAGTACCAGAACATAGTAGGTTTTTAGTAAATGTTTGTTAGCTGAATGAATGAAAAATGACTTATCACTTGTAGCTTATTCAAATGACATGGACTCTCTCTTCCTTGCAGCATCCCAGGATGTTCCTAGATAATATTCTTTTCCCTGCACCCAAGAGCATATTGGCTGGTCATATTTTTATGATGTCCCTCACAAAGCCAGAGTAGAAGCTATATTCTTGATTGGCAGTCAATTCAAAATAGATCCACTTCTCCCTCACTTGCTTCACTTTCTTTGCCTTTGTTTTCAGTTTTCCAGAGCTCTGAGAAGAAAGAAGAAAGGAACCTCAACAGAGTGTACTAATTCTTCCATGCAATAATGTTTCCTTCGCTGGGCAGGCGGGCATGCGTGGTACCCAGATCTCTCTAGTGGCTGAGAAACATCTGTTCTATCTAAGCCTGATGCCTTGCAAAACACTCCAGGCTGCTAGCTGCCTCGAGCACAGGACCCAGGGTACCTTCCCTACCTGCTGTTGCTGCTGCCTACTTGGCCTTTGCTTTTCTCATCCTTTTGTGCCTGTGGGTGTGTGTTTGTTGTTATCTACAGAACCTCTGAGCTTTCTTATTGTAAAAGCTAAAGGGAGGAGCTGGATTAACAGATGTTTTTATTTTGCTGAATAGAGGAGAATTATGTCCTCCCTGGTCAATAAAGAATATTTCCATACTGTTAAATATCTTCCTTGCTTAATTATGTTTTAAAATCAAAAGAGAGAGAGAGAGAAAGAGAGAGAGTATGTGTGTGGTGGGGGCGCTGGGTGAGTAAAGCGTGAGGATGTGGAGGCAATGGAATATTTGAAGTCATTTCTAAGGGGAAGCCTTCTGGCTTCTAAATGAAGCACAAGTCTTCAAGCTTCTAAGAGACTCTCGTGTTTCTTTCTGTAGCAGACACAAAGGAGCTTGAATTTAACCCAAAGTGACCAAGTGATTGACATATACTGTTCCCTAAAAGCATGAGAAGAGTTCTAAACACTAGACACGTAAGTGAGAATAGACTAGGGAACAGAAAATGCTTATGTTGTGAAGTGTTTATCTATAATGACTTTGATAGAATTAGAAGTCACTTACTGACTGCTCGTCATACCACACTGGCCTTTAGTACCGCCTTTCTAGGGTTAAAGTCAGATTTAGTTTAGAAAAACATTCCACTTATAAAGTGCAGTCAATTTTCTTGAATGCTTGACTTTAAAAAAAAAAAAGGTTATTCTTAATAAAGTGAATATTGAAAGCAATTTCTTACTAAAATGATATAGATTTGATGAAAAAAGCATTATTCCTACATACAGTAACACCTCAAAAAACTATTGTTTAAACAATACTCTCCTGCCTTGTATTGGAATTGTACCATATAAATTATTTCCACCAAGGATGTGCTGTTTTATATGACTTCATTGTTAGTCTTCTCCTTTAGATTTCTTCTACAACTAATTTAGCAAAACTGCATTTAAATTAGTCCCCGATGAGAGGACCTGGAGTTCACATTTTTGCTTTTAATAGACACATTAGTCTTCCTACATGGTAAGATTTCATAAATGGCTTCTTATTCTTTTCTTGGGAGATAGCTATTATGTATCACTCAGTGCATTTCTGGTCTTACCTTAGGGAATTTACAGGGGCTGTCATTGTTTTGGCTTCAGCTGAAACACAAGATGTTTTAAAATAGATCTTGTATTTGTGTTTAGGATTGATAAAACCCTTTGTGTACATTTTAACAAGAGTCCTGTAAAGGTTATGTTGGCCAAATTAATTTGAATCACCAAATATTACTTAAATACTTAGTTACTTGTAGGTTGCTTTCTTCCCACCTCCACTAAGGAGAGGAGGGGAGGGGACAGAGGCAGGGATGAGGCAGACTATTTGTAGGATGATTTACATGTTGTCGTTGGGGCATAAAGGCTGTGGGAGGTCGTGAGTCAGGTATTATCCTGCCAGGTGAGAAACTATGGTTTTAATTAACCTCTTATTTTATTCTATTTTAAAACGTTACACAATGCAATTCATGTTTATATTACGTATACAGATACGTGTTTATATTACATATACAGATAATATGAATTAACAAAAATAAGAAAAAAAGATCTTCCATAATTTCACCATCCAAAGATAAACTATAACCTTTTAAACTTTTGTTTAGGTTTGTCTCTTTTTTAAAACAATTTAAAGAATACATTCTTTATTAATGGCTTAATAAATAACTTTTGCCTTGTGCCACATAATAGAAATAGTGTTTACAAAGAAAAAAATGGAGCCACCATCTCAGACCCCAAGGACTGGTCTGAGATAAATTGAAAGAGCACATGGAGGCCCCAGAGAGTCTCAGAAGAGAGAGCAGTATCATGCAAGAGCTGCCTCATGAAGCCTTTACTTAAAACAAGACCAAAAAATCTTGATAATGAGTGTTCAGGAGTCACACAGCAGGACTGGGACATTTACATGAATACTCATACAAAAAATATTTTGTTTGGAGAAAAGGCAGGGTATTACAGGGTGTGTAATTCTTACCCATTTACTTACCATTTGTCAAGAACAGTAAAGGGTCTGGGATGTTAACCTACTTGCAAGTTAATAAGTTAGCCTGCTATGGTTTCATGGATGCTGGCAGAAGACAAAAGAAGCCTGGATCAGAGACAAAAGACTTTATGTGGCAAACCAAGAAGCATGAGCTGTACTGTTCATGTTGATTTCCCTTGTTCCTCAAGTCCCAGGAAGTGACAAAGAGAAGCCCAGGTAGATGTTACCTGAAAAATATGAGGCACCTCTGTGGCCTTCCACACATGGATTGTCTCATAAAACTCAGGCCTTGGTCCTATTTTCACACACATATTCCCTCAAAAAGCAATCCCTGTTTGATGTCCTTTAAGCATCATATCCAGGCTAACTCATCTAGCATTCCTGCCCTAGTAGAATTTTCCCTAAAAAATGTATTGCTAAAATTGGGCTGCTGCTTTTCAAAGCAGCCATCAGAAAGGACAGTTTACTTAAAGATCCATGAATGCAAACAAAACTGGGCAAGTTTTTTCCTTGTTAAAAGAGAACGTGCTGAGTATTGGGGCTAAGTTATTGAAGAGTTTGGGGTACTGTTTTAGGCTTTGGCTGAGGAGAATCCATGATTAGGTTACTAGCTAACACGATGCCAGATCATTAAGTCTGGAAGGGGACCTGGGTGTTTTACATTTTAGGTTAACTGCTCCTTTTATGACTTCAGATGGCAACTCATTTGGAGAATAAACACCTTTGTAATTAACCTACAAGCATGGAAAGGTGGTTGACGCTTGCACCTTTGTTATGTGGATTTGGCTCTGTCAGCCCAAGTAAATTTTAAACCCCTAAAGGTAAAAAGCCTGTATCTATTCAGGAAATTCCATTAAATCATCTGGTAATTAGGATTAATTTTCATTCTGGGTGTTCTGTTAATGTAATTAATATGGTGTATTGTGACTTGGTCTGATGATATGAATTTTGATGTTTCCTATTTCACAGTGTGAACCACAGGGATGGTGTGGTTTGGGGCAGGCTTGGGAGGTGTTATTTTAGGCCTCAAGAATGTGCACAAGCTTGACTGGATTCTATATTCTTCATCATTGAGCAAATCTTTGAAAAATATCGCTCAAACTCCAGTCCTAACCTTCTTTCCTAAGCTTAATGTTAATTATTCCCATGGCGAGGATGTTCTCAGCCAGGCTGTCTACTCTCTGCCAACAGACAGTGGACCATTCCCACCTTAGCGTCTTCTCCCACACCGTCTCCTTGTTCCCCTCCACGGGGGTAAATTCTAACCATTCTTCAAGAAAGCTCAGTCAAGTACTGACCCTTCATAAACTTTTCTCTGTTCATGCCATTCCTTGGTCATCACACCTTCCTCTCAGATCCAAAAGGATCTGTTGTCTTTACTATTAATACTTTATTCACTCATTCATTCATTCATTCCACAAATATTTTGTGTCTGTTGCATTGAGAGAACAAGACAGGTGCTAGTCCTATTTTTATTCTGGAGTTAATTTTCAAATGGGAAAGATAGACCTTAAAAAAAAAAAAAACAAACAGTTATTCAATTATTATTGCCGTAAGTTCTGAAAAGAAAAAAAAAACTAGACACTGAGCAGGCCCTACTCATTTTTCACTTGTTTGATACTATCTTTAGGGAGGGAGAGATTAATTATAAAATGTATGAAAGCTTGTATCAGGCCCTAGGCACATATTAGCTACCTCCATCCTGCCAAGAGCCTTATGCACAAGATAACACTATCCCCATTTTTCAGAAGAGGAGCCAGAAGCTTGATAAAGCAAAGGAACTTCATCTTGCTAATAAACAGTGGAACTGAAATTTTACTGTTGGTCTTCAAAGCCTCTGGTTTCTACTTGTTGTGGGTGAGTTTCTTGAGCCTCTCAACTAGAGGGTATGAAATTTGGTGACAGGAACTCACCTTGTACCTTGTGTAACATGCTGCCTTACAAATAGGAAGAGTTCAGTGGCCTGCTGGCTACATGACAGGATTAAATCATGAAATGAAATGATGGTATGTAGGAGCTTGAGGGATTTGGGAGCTGATCTAGGAAAAGGATATGACTATGAGAGGCAGTAACACACAGCAGCTTTATTGGGTGGTACTTGGACAGGGTTGTAGGAGAGGGAAGGTCCCTCACAGCATGAGATCATTGGCTGAGGTGAGGGAAGCCACCATTCAGAAGTGGAGGGGGAGAAGGGAACATGCAGGGGAAGGGGTCAGAGGGGGCTCACCCAGTGAGGGTGCTCTGCAGCACCATGGCGAGTCTTTGGGAGCTCTGGTCACAGAGCTCTGCTGGGCAGCAGTGGCTGGGAGCCTTTCCCTACAAGGCTCTATCTTACCGGTGGGTAACTGCTATTGGGTGAGGTTTCACTGGGGTATGCAAAGTGGGCTGGATTTTAAGTCGCTAAAAATTTGCTTGTTTGGGCTATTTTTAAAATAATTGGATGGGTAAAAATTTGGGTTTGGAGCTGGGGCAGGCTTTCGAGCTAATGGGTTTCAAGAAGTGAAGAGTATACAACCTAGGAGCCAATACACAGAAGCTACATTTTGCTTACTTACATAACATGGTGACGTGGTCCATGTGTTCTTTCAAAACTCGGATTTGGGATATACATGGGGGGTGCTTTTGTGAGAGGAGTTGCTCCTGCTGTTGATTGTTTGCCATCAGCACCAAAACTTGTGTTTATTTTATAAACATACTAACCTATATGAAGGCTTTGGTGGTTGTGACCTCTTCCAGTTCCAAATCTTGCCATTTTTTTATGGTTATACACTGGAATCCAAATGGGGGAGAAAGTGAAACACCCATGGGCACTTCAGGAAGCATCTGCTCTGGAGATGTGAGAGGTCAGTGCAAGCCTGGTAGTGGCAACTGTGGGTGTTCCTGGTGTGTGGTGGACAGAGTACTGACACAGGGTTCAAATGTGAAGGACGAATCTTTAGGTTATTACTTATTTTATTTCTTGGCTGCTGCACACTTTTCTCTATATCAGGAGCATGAGTAGGACAATACACTTGATTTTCAAACTGTAGCATCCTGGTGTTTCAAACTATTTGTTCCCAAACTTCTTCCTAGAAGTTTAAGGTATTCTGGCTTTGACAGCTGTTGCTTAATCATGTTATTAACATTGCATTAAAGAGTCATCCCCATCTTTATATTGTATTTCTTCTGTGGGACATTAAAACTCAAAAAAGACCATAGTAAAGAATTAATAACTTGTCATTCTATGTTGAAATAGGCATTGGTTCTTATTTAAAAAGCCTGAAATGAATGTTGACCATTTCTGTCTTGTTCCTCTCACCCCTCTAAGACTTCCTAAGGATATCTACCCCCTCAAGTTAATTTATTAATTTGTTAAACAATTTTTTTAAATTTTAAAATATTAAGGGGGTGCAGATGTTTTTGATACATGGCTTGAGTCAGGGTTATAAATGTGCCCATCACCCAAATAGTGTTCATTGTACCTGTTAGGTGGGTGTTTGCCCTTCTCCTCCTCTCCTCTCCACCCTGCTTGATATCCAATGACTTTTACTTTCCTCTCTGTTCTTGTGTGACCATCAGTTAGTTCCAATTTATTACAGAGTACATGTAGTGTTTGTTTTTCCATTCTTAAGATACTTTGCTTAGGATAATGGTCTCCAGTTTCTTCTCTGACCTTTGTCATTTGTTTTCTTCTGATGGCTTTGGGTTTGGTTTGCTTTTTCTTTTCTAGTTCCTTGAGATGTGATATTAGGTTGTAATCTGACTTTTGGATGCGGGCATTTAAGGCTATGAATTTTCCCCTTAGGTATGCTTTTGCTGAGTCCCACAGATTTTGATAGCTTTTGTCTCCTTTGTTGGTCAGTTCAAGGACTCTTTTGATGTCCATATTAATTTTATTATTGACTCAATAATCATTCAGTAACAGGTTGTTAAATTTCCATGACTTTGTGTAGAATTGAATGTTACTCTTGGAATTGATTTCTAGTTTTAATCCACTATGGTCTGAGAAGATACATGGTGTGATTCTGATTTTTTAAAATTTGTTGAGACATATTTTGTGGCCTAAGATATGATCAATCTTAGAGAATGTCTCATGTGCTGATGAGAAGAACATATATTCTGTAGTTTTTAGGTAGAATGTGCTGCAAATATCTGTTAGGTTCATTTGTTATAGGGTCCCATTTAAGTCCACTGTTTATTTATTTTCTGCATTGATGATCTGTCCAGCTCTTATAGTGAGGTATTGAAGTCCCTGGCAATTACAATTTATTATTTATTTCCTTGCTTAGCTCTAGTAGAGTTTGTTTTATGTATCTGGAAGCACCCGTGTTAGGTGCATATATATTTAGGATCATTATGTCTTCTTGTTGAATTGCTCGCTTTACCATTATATAATGACCATCTTTGTCTTTCTTTACCATTATTGATTTAAAGTCAATTTTGTCTGATATGAGAATGGCTACAGCTTCTCTCTTTTGGTTTCCATTTACATGAGATAGTTTTTCCATCCTTTCACCTTGAGCCTGTGTACATCCTTATGGTTTAGATGTGTCTCCTGGAGGCAGCAGATATTTGGATTGTGTTTTTTCATCCATTCAACCAGCCTATGTGTTTTGAGTGGTGCGATTTAAATCATTAACGTTAAGAGAATTGATATGTGTGATACTGTTCTGTTCATCATATTGGGTAGTACCTTGTTGCTTTGTTTTTCTTCTTGTGCTATTGTTTTATAGGAGTTATGAACTCTAGCTATTTTGAGTGATTTTACATTGGTGAGTATCTATTGTGCTAATTTGTCTATAATGCCATTCTGAGTATTTCCTGCAGGGCAGGTCTGGTTATGACAAATTCCCTCAGTGTTAACTTGTCTGGAAAAAACTTAATTTCTCCATCAATTGTGAAACTTAGTTTTGCAGGATACAAGATTCTAGGCTGGCAGTTGTTCTGTTTAAGAAGATTGAAGATGGGGGCCCACACCCTTTTGGCTTGTAAGGTTTCTGCTGAAAAGTCTGATGTTAGCTTGATGGGTTTTCCCTTGCAGGTCAGTTGTTGCTTACATCTAGCTGCTTGTAAAATTTTGTCTTTTATTTTGACTTTGGGCAAGTTGATTAATATGTGTCTTAGAGATGTCCTGTTTGCTATGAATCTCCCCAGTGTTTGATGACCATCTTGTACCTGGATGTCTGAATGTCTGGCAATACCAGGGAAGTTTTCGTCAATAATTCCCTTGAACAGATTTTCCATGCCTTTAGCTCTTTCTTCTTCTCTCTCAGAGAGACCTATAATTTGTATGTTTGTTCACTGTGCATACTCCCATATTTCTCTAAGTGATTGCTCTGCCTTTTTTTGTTCTCTTCTCTGCCTCTTTAAATGACTGGGTTAGCTTGAGAACCTTGTCTTCAAGCTCTGAGATTCTTTCTTCTCCTTAGTTTAATCTATTGCTGAAGCTTTCTGCTGTGTTTTAAAATTCCCTAAATGACTCTTTTATTTCTTTAAGTTCTATTATATCCTCCCCATGTTGTCTAGTTCTTTAGTGACTTTTTCATTAATTTCTTGAAATTTTTTTTGTCGGTTTTCAACTTTCTCTTCAATTCCATTCATCTTATTTGCCATTCATATTCTGAATTCTATTTCTGTCATTTTGACAATTTCCTTGTAGTTTCAGTTCACTATTGTAGCTCCACTGTGATCCCTGGGGGGTGTTGATATGTTTTGATTTTTCATGTTGCCAGGTTTCTTTTGTTGATTTCTTCTCATCTGAAACCTCCACTCTGGGCTAATAGGTTTGCAGGACACCTGTTCTTTGCTGAGAACTCTCCCGCTTGATTAGAAGAAGGGGAGGTCCCTACATGGCTCTTTTCCCCCACCTGCTGTGGAATGTTGATGTGGCAGAGAGGGGCATGTACACTAGAAGTCTTTAATGCAGATGTTCTGATTTGTTTTGTTCGCCTGTTATTGCTTCTGTTCAAGCTATGGTGGATACTATTTTTGCTGGGAATTGGGTTGTTGACCAGATAGTTGTAGGATGTTTGAGTTGGGAGCTTGGCAAGACCCTCTTCACTGAGGCTGGTGTTGTGGGGATTGCTCTACCCAGGGTCTCCCCACAGAGGTGACCAGTAGCAGCCAGGTGAAGCTATCTAGGCAGTGGTTGTGGGTTCCCAGGCTGTGGGCATTTACTCAAATCAGGTCCCAGTGTACTGGCAACTTGAGGATTAGGGGGGCAGTCCCTAGCAGGGTGATGGACTTTGGAGCACTTCCTCCAGCCCTGCATCAATGGTGGAGGCTCTGGGATGTAGTCTTGGGGCCCAGGTGCAGTGCTGGAGTCTTGGAGATAGTGTCTCAGGCTTGGCAGGAGCTCTGGAGAGCCTCAGAGCTGGGACTGGGGAGGACCCCAAAGCAGGGCTTTTGAGCAGGGCCTCTGAGCCAGAAGCAGGGCTGTGCAGGCAGCAGGGCTGATCTGACCTGGAGGGCAGGGTCAGGGCTGAGCACGCAGTAGGCAGTTGTGGCCTAGAGGGTGGAGTTGGGCCGAACAAGCGGCAGGTTATTCTGCAGGCTCAGAGATCCTGCAGATGCCAAGTCTTGTGTGTGGAGATCGGTTACAGGAGACCACAGAGTTCTCCCTGCCCTGCCCTTTGCCCCCGGACCTGCCAAAGCAGCCACCCAGAGTTTCCCAGGTCAGAGCCTGCTGGGCCCCAGTCAGTTCCCATGCTCAGATCCCATTGCACTGTAGGAGAGGGGCTCCTGGCTTCCAGTCACAGGGTATGTCTCAGGGTCAGCCTCCAGTTAGTTCCCTCCCTCCCCAGCCTGGTGCTGACCTGGTGCCCTGCACCTGAGAGCTCAGGATGACTTTAGCTGCTGCCCAATCCCCACTGCACCTGTTGTCTGGTGCAGTGACTCCACACAGACTCCAGGTAGGTCCCCAGTCCAGCCAGGTAGAGGTCTGTGGTGGTGGAGGGAGCCATCTCACAACTCGCAAGGTGCCAGCAGGGTGAGCACAGCACTCCAGCACTCTATCCTCCTATTCTTCCCAGGGTGTACTTTGATCTTGTTAAATATATTGCCTTGTCACCCTTTTTCCCCCCACACTGAGTATCCTTCGTTGCTTCTCTGTGATTTCATAATGTTCCTTCAGAGAAGAGTGGTCCCTACGTAGGCAGCTGCCTGCAATTTTCACTTCTTTCCTTGAAAGCCATGTGCTGGCAGGCTGCTTCTAGTCTGCCATTTTTTTCTCCTCCTAATTTGCTAAACTATTGGTAGACAAATATAATTTCTTCATATTAAAAGCAGTAGACCTAATCCTATTACTGAGCAAGAAGTAAAATGCTTACCACCTGAAGGCTGAGGAATTCTTTATGCCATTAGGGTACTAGTTAGAATACTCAGTAGTCTTATGAGCATATTCTCTTGTATCAAAATAGTATCTAATGGGCATTATTCATGTACTGTTCATTTTACTAATACAACTAGACTAGTTCCTTGGAAAATATCTGAGGTGGTATGGTGAGGTTCAGCCATGTATTTTAGGTAGGTAAAGAGGTCTTTTCTCTTAAATTCATCATCTGCTGTGTCTTGTACTCATCGATCATATTTAAACTTCCTGCTCAGGCCAAACCTCTCCCTCTTCTACTTCTCTCTTCTCCTCTTCTCTCTCTTCCCTTTCATATTGACTCCCTTCCTCCCAGTCATCTTCTGTGCTGGAATTCACACAACTAATCTCTAAGTTTGTATGTAGTTCAACTTCTAAAACAAGAGAATGGTCAGTTTTTATCCTGTCAATAGGTTGAGGTGAGGCATTGGAGGAGGGAGTGGATTAAAAATGACCACATTTCTTTTTTCCTTTTCTAAACAAAGGGCTTATTGTGGTTGATTAAATCAAAATACCCATGTTTCTCTTTTATTGCATTACAAGTAGGATCTCAGAGATTTAGACATGGGAATGGTTAAGATTACCAAGGATCAGAGTGAGATTGAGAAGAAGAAAGAGCATATTCAGCTAGAACTTCAAAGAGCACCAATAACTAAGATAAATAGAGCAGAAGAACCCACCCAGGGAAACCAAGGAGATGAGAGGAAAACCGGGAGAGCACAGGGTCATGAAGACCAAGGGAGAAGAGTTCCAGGGGGAGTCAACAAAGTGTCGAGAGCAGCTGAGCAGTCAAGCATTATGAACATAGAAATGCCTTCATTCCACGAGCTACCTGGAGACCATTTGTAATTTTGCTGAGTATGGTTCAGAGGTACAATGGAGCTGAAGACTGACTGGAGTGCATTGAGGATGGAGGTGAGTGAACAAATAGAGACAGCTGGTGTGGTCATCTACACTCATTCCTTCCATTCTAAGACCTGCTGCTCCCCCTTCCTATTCAACATTTAGGTATTTAAAAGATACCATGCCATGGCTCTCAAGGACTCCTGCCAGCAGCCAGGAGCAGGAGTGGGCTGGGACAGACTTGCTGAGGCCTGGGGTAAATGGGGACAGAGCCTGGGAAGAACCTGTTCATCCAGTTATCACCTCAGCTGAGCTGCGGGATCTGATAGCACCACACTCTATTGACTTTTGACTTGAATTCCTATCTTTAGCTGTGGATAAAAATGTTTTCTAAAAGGATGATACTGTGATGCAGCATTGAAGTCAAGGACTATTAGGCACCAGAAGTTGCTTATGCAGAGCCAGGCAATGGTGTTGAAGGCTATGAAAATGGCAGAATCCCCAGTTCTAGGTAGCAGAACTTTCAAAGGTGGGAGAGGTTGGAGGGATGACTTGTGCTCCTGCACACCTCTCTCTTAACACATCTGGCTGACTTTTAAGGGAAGCTGCTTAGCACTACATCAAATGTACTATTTAAAATCAAACGAAAATAGCATAGCTTTATTCATGTCATGACATTTATTTTGAACCCAAATCCTTACATCTAAAGATTTTGAATCACTTTCAGCCATTTCCTGACAGTTATATTTTGCCTCAGGAGGACATGATAATTTCTATAAGTTAGCCCAAGATTTTGACTTCATCATGTTTAAAGTTTAGCATATAATTTTTCATAGTCTTTTACATAAAATGATAAACTTTGTTGACATTTGTTAAGGACTTTTAAAAATTTACTTTTAAATTTATTTATAATGAATGTATATCAAGGGACACAAATCTTAAGTGTACAGCTGATAGTTTATACATATGCACATACCTGTGTAACCACTATCAAAATCAAGGTATAGAACCCCAGAAGGATATTTCACGCCCCCTCTTCATTATATACACACCTGCTATTCCCCATAAGGTAACTGCTATTTTGATCTTTATCACCACAAATTCATTGTGGCTGTATAAATGTAAGGAACTCAATAATACCCCTCAATAATAAAATCCCCCCCCAAAAACCAGATTTCCTTGTATATCTTGTTTGACTACTTTTATAGCTTCATTTCCTCCTGAAGTTGTCCATATTATAGCTTCTAGTTCCATTCCTCCTTTGCTTGCCCAATCACCTCCAGATGAGAGGCAAAGCAGGGAGGAGCCTAGGCTTAGGGGTGTTGCTTGAGCAGTATCATTTTCCTTCTATTTATTCCTTGATGCCTGAAATCACTCAAGCACGAAGAGGTTAAGCAGAAGAGTAGAAATCTGAGCGGGCTCAGCCAGAAAAATAAATAAAAGATTTAACTTACAACTTGGCATATATTAATGATAGGTACTACTACAACCACTACGGCTGCCACTGTTTTATTGAACAGTTAAAATATATAAAATCTCTAATTTCATTGCACTTCGTAGACATTATCTTTCATTTTTCAGTGCCAGAATTTTATGCATGTTCTTTAATTTTCTTATTTGGCTTCACAGTTGAAGATCCAGGCATGTGGCTTTAGTCCAACTAGCTTCTAAGTGAGCCTAAAGATTCACTGTTTCCAGTGAACCTAGTGATTTCCAACTTTGTACTAGTTATATTAAGTTTACAAGAATTGTGCTTCCTATCTAGTTTTGTATCTGGATAGTATTTGCACTTTTGTTTTTACATTTTCCTCTCATCTTATAAACCAATAAGGACAAAATGTAATAAAGTACCCACATAATTGCACAAATTGCTGTATAAAGATGATGGCTGCCAAAATGGAACTGGTTGCAAGTAGACAGTGCCGTAGTGTGATAGGTTTAAATGTTTATTGCTCAAGGGAGGTATGAAAATGTGCATATGAAGGCAGTTTTGAGGAGGCCTGTGTATCATCCACAAATACATTTTTTTTCCCAGTCAAATATGTGAATGACAAGACCCAGTTGTATTTGTTCACCACCAGGTGGACCATCTTCTCTTTCACACCCTCTCTATCTCCTTTCTTCACAGAAAGCGAGGATCAAGAAATATGGCCTCCATTTGTAGCACTGGTACTTGATTCAGTAATCAATGGATCAAAATATCATTTAGTTGAATAGTCATCTTTCTTAATAAGAAGTTAGAGATTGACTAACAAAAGACATCACAGATGGTAAGCAACAGACTTGAATGGAGTCATGCCAGCCACTAATTACTAAGACATGTTTGGAGAGCATTGGTACTTGTCTTAACCCACAAGCGAGAACTTCCATTGCTTCAGGCTTCTTCCATTTCTACAGCATTAGAGGCAATGGTTTAAAACCAAAAGCTTTAGCAATTGGCTTGGCTTTCCAAATATCAGTCCAATTTTAATTCTAAAAAAGAAAGAATCCTTTTTATTCCACAGCAATTAAAGAATTTATTTAATTTCTCTAAGAACTCAATTCCCTCAACCTTGATTTACCTGCCAAACATATATATATATACACACACACACACACACATGAACACACACACTTGGGTGTGCATATATGTATTACATATCTATGTGCATATATATGCACCCAAGTAGTGGATGCTTACTGATGTATTGGTATTGTCTATAACAAGTGCTGGCTTTCTTTTAGATTTCTCTAGTGTTTATATTGGTGAAAGAGGCCCTCAAATTTACATTAGTGACCATTTGTTAAGGCTCATCATTCATGAAGGTTATTTTATTTTATGAATTTTGCTCGATTCGCTGTATTTATTTACAGGTAGCTAGTGTGAGGAGACGATATCTTAGTGCTTCAAAAACTCTTTAAAAAGTGTTAAAATGTGCATCAAAATGTACATGGTAAAGCATAATAATAAAATAAACATTCATGAATCCACTCCCTGCTTAAAAAGAGAACTATTTATCAATGTTATTCCCATGTGCACTTTTTCATCCCATTCTCTGCCACCTTTCAGGAGGTAACCACTTCCTTGAATGTTGTGTTTTTCATTTCCGTGCTTTTTCTTTTTAAATGTGAAAAACATACATATTCCTAAACAATATGTTGTTCAATATTGCTTTTTTGGTATTGTACAAAATGACATTTTATTGAGTGTAATTTTTGCAAAGTGTCTTTTCTACTCAATGATATCAAAGATTTGTTCATATTGTTGTAAGGGTGTAAGAATTCTTCTGGTTCTTCTTTCTAGCAAACACTAAAGCTGTCAGATTTTTTCATTTTTAAAAAATAAAGTATAAACTGATAACTATTTGTGGTTCTTAATTTTTATTCTTTCATTTACTTACACTAAGATTATATTTAAAAAAATCTGTTTATGGACCATTTATGTTTACTTCTGACAAATGACTATTTATTTCTTTTTGTGTTTTTTTAACTATTTGAATTATTTTGTCTTTAATTTGTAATTTTTAAAAAATACTAGTTATTTGCCCTTTATGAATGCTACAAATGTTTTCTCCCATTTGTGGCTTATCTTTTAAGTTTCTTTATGATGTCCTTTGGTGAATAGAAGTTCTTAATCTTTATGTGTTTGAACTTATATATCTTTTCTTTTGTGGTTTGAGCTATTTTGTATCTTTTTGTAAAAGATTTTGTAAGAAATTCTTCTGTATACTGAGATTCTTAAGATATTCTATATTTACTCTAAAATGTTTATGGTGTTGCCTTTCACATTAAAGTCTTAAAACCATTCAGAATTGATTTTTTCCCTCTGTGGAGTGAAGTATATGAAATATGGCTCAAAATGTTTTTCTTTCTATATGAAAATCTATTATAGTGATCTGTCTTGCCAGCTCTGTCATAGATCAAAATTCCATATATGTATGTAAGGTAATCTTTGTGGTCCCTTTTTTTCTGTTTCATTGATCAATGTATCTATCCCTGTGGTAGTATTCTATTACACTTATGTGCAGTGTTTTCTGTAGTAAAGTGTCTTGGTATCTGGTAAGAAAAATCTTTCCACCTTATAGATGTTCATGAATGACTTTGTTTTTTTTTTTTATGTAAAATGTAGAATTGTTCAAGTATCTTAAACAATCCTGTTAAGATTTTGGTTAGTACATAATTGACCCTATAAATGAATTTGTTAGTATGTCAATAAGTTGACATCATTATAATATTGAGCTTTTCTATCCATCAATATAGTATATCTCAGTTTTTTAAGATCTTTCCATAAAGTTTTAAACTTTGCTTTATAGAGGTCTTGCACATCTTTAGTTAGATTTATTCTTTGGCACCTTCTGTTTTTGTTGATATTATATAAAATGTTTCTTCTCTATGTTGGTGATATATACAAGTGCAACTGAATTTTTTATATTAATCTCGTATTCAGTCTCCTTGTTAAACTCTATTATTACATTCATAGATTCTTTCAAAGTTTCTATGTAGAAATTCATGTAAACTGCAAATAATGACAGTTTTGCTGCTGATTCTACTACAGTCCTAATATCATTTCCGCTTTGTCTCACTACATTGGCTAGATTGCACACAATGCAATCTAGCAATTCTATGATGTTGAATTGAAGCACTGATAATGAATGTGTTAATATCTCATTCCTGATTTTAAAAGAAATACTTCTAACAGTTTATTATTGTCAGAATGATGTTTATGGGGCTGGCTGGAAGGGATGGGTGTATACCTACTTGATGAGTGCGATGCTCACTGCCTGGGGAATGGACACGCTTGAAGTTCTGACTGGGGGTGATGGGGTGGGGGGAGGGGATGGGTGCATACCTACATGATGAGTGCAATGTGCACTGTCTAGGGAATGGACACAATTGAAGCTCAGACTCGGGGAGATGGGGAGGCATGGGCAATATATATAACCTGAACTTTTGTACCCCCATAATGAGCTGAAAAACAAAAACAAAAAAAAAAGAGGCACACTTTACATCTAGTTTCTGATTGATAATGTTTAAAAAAAAGCTTTCAAATAAAATCTCTAAATGTAAAAAAAAAAAAAAAGAATGATGTTTACTCTTGAGTTAGTGTCAAGAAAATATAAGTGTCATGAAATGAGGTGGGGGGTTTACCCTCTTTACCAAAGACAAATTAGTAAATTAAGAGCATACCTGAAATGCGTGACCAGTTGGTTAGTTTTAGTCAGGATCTAAACAAGGCCTGCATATTGCTTACAGTTGTTAAATACCTTAAATTTAAAAATAGAGCACAGTTCCATATCCTTTCCTACATTTTCCCCATACCATTGATTTGTTGCTGAACAACCATGCTATAGAATGGCTCACATTCAAGATTCATCTATTTATTTTTTATGGTATCATTTAACTTGTTCTTTCATTTCCCATATTTCTTGTAAGGTAGGAAGAATTTACTCTAAAGGCTTTAATAAATTCAGGCTCATTTTTTAAAAAGCAAGTGTAATTCCTAGATATTGCTGTGTCCTTCCCATTGCATGACATCAGTAAGCATATAATGGCCAGCTGCCCCTCTCTAAATGATGCTAAGATTGATTGGTGGTTTTAGGTGATAACACCCTCTCCTTAATCTTTTACCTAATGCTTTCATCCATTGATGATTTTTGCTTGAATCAATTATTTCATTTGGGATTTCAAAAGGGTGATTTTTCTAATGCTTTCATTTTTCTATATTTACTAGCTGGAATACCTCTGTGGAGCTAAAATATAGTTTGTGTAGGAAATGGATGATAAATCTTAATTCTTTCTCTTTGATAATTTTCTGAGTATAGATTTGGTGCCCTAGTTCTCTCTCCAAAATGACCAATAAAATGTTTGTGTTTTCTTTTTTAACTCTTTTAAATGAACTTATGGATTTCTATATTTAATACCTTTTAATCAGTTGCAATCATAATTCTTTCTAATGCTTAAATTATCTGGAATATCTTCAGCCAATGGGAGTCTTTTTATGCTGACTCCTGTGTCCTTTGGACATGACATTATTAGTCTCGGGTAACTTGTACAGTTCCTACCCCGGACCTCTAATAAGGCATTCCTCCAAGAAGTTCTCATTCCTATTAGTGGGAATAATATTTAAATGATGATAATCTGGGCATTGGAAATTATCATTGCTTCTAGTTCTTTTTGGTGACAGAGCTAGGAAACAGGTATTTTTAAAAAGAAAAAAATTATGAATTCATACTGATGTTTCCAATTCAAATTTAACTTAATAATTTTTTACTTATTTTATTTACTATTTGTATCTCTTCTCCTGGACATTAAATCTTGTTTCCTAAATCCATTAATAAAAAATTTATTTATTTTATCCTACAACATAGATAAAATAGTTCCAAAATATTAATGTCACTGTTACTGCTAACAAGATGCCTACTGAACAAAGCTTAAAATTTCTTTGCAGTTCTATTTGTCTGTTAGAATATATTTCACTATGGAAGTTCCTTCAAATGACTATGTGTTAAACTCACTAGAAAGAATTGTGTTCTCAGTTTGGTTATGCCACCATCTTCATATACAGCCAGATTTATTTTTTCATTGTGCTTTCAATTTTGGGGGACCTAAAAATATTGATTTCATGTTTATATAATTTATATGATTCCAAAGTTGAAACTGTATATGCAAGTATTTATACCAGTCTTGCTTCCATCTCTGTCCCCTATACTGTGTTCCTTCTCCATTTTTATAAGTAACCATCAAAAAATTGATTTTTGGTTTACTCTTCCCATTTAAAAAATATGAACAAATATGTGAACAAATTCCTATTTCCTTCTTTCTTACATGAAAAATAACACACACTATATATGAAAAGTAGCATACTATGTAGTGAATATATATGCTTTAAAAAACCCCAATTACACACAAATCTTTTACTATGTAGCATTTTCTTTGTGTGCTCTTGCTACCTTTCTCCCTCTGTTCCTCTCCTCCTCCCACCAAGACCTCTCTCTCTCTCTCTCTCTCTCTTTTTCTCCTCTTCAATATATTTGTTTGGGTATTTGGTTGAGAAGGTTTGTATTTTCGTGATAGTGGTTACTTTTATAGAAATCTGTTTATATAATACCCTTAGTACCATCTTCTTTTACATATTAAGTATTATTACCTGACATTAACAATACTGAAATTATCTGCTTACAGCTTCTTCTTCCACCCCCCTTTTTCTCCACCACTAATTTACTGACTAGTGAATTGTCTTGGTGTTAATATTTATACTCTTAATTATACACAAGTTTTTACTATATTTTGCCAGCTCCAATACTTATGAAGTGATCAGTACCCTTATTCTACTTTCTGTTTGCTCTTCCCCCTTTCCTGCTCTCTTTGTTAGCTGTATCATTTTTACATTGTCAGAACATCTAACATTTTCATACTAATTTTTTGCCCTATCCTCATCCTTAATTTTAGTTCCATAGTTAAATTTAAATATATTCAATGCTTAGTCTGTTTTTTATGCCAAAGCTTTTCTAATGATTTCTCATTTGTCCAAAGCTCATTTTCCAGCAGAACACTCAGGAAGAGTTCATGTAATCAATATCCTTGAATTTTTGCATACTCATAATTATTCAGCTGAGGCATTTATCATGGAAAGACAAATATAAAATTCTTGCCTTATGTTTTCTTTCCTTGAGTATCTTTCAAAATGCTCCATTGTTTTCCACCATTAAATGTTGCTGTTGAGAGAAGTCTGCTGTCAATTTGATTTTATGCCCCTCAAAAATAAAATCTTTTTGTTTAATGCCCAAGTATCTTTTTTCATTTTCTTTAAAGCCCAGTAGTTTTACTATAGTAAAATTTGGTGTTAACTATCGAGGGATAATTTTTCTATCTATACTGTATGACTTTTTGTGTGAAGATTTAGGTCTTCTTTTATTTCAGACATGTTTTCTTGAATTATTATTTTAAGATTTTTTTTTGTATTTCTTTTTCAGTTTAGTTGTAGTTTTTTTTGGCTTTCTTTTTGGGTCTCAAATTATATGCGTGTTGGAATTTTTTGCCTATATTTTCTTTCTCTTAGGCCCTTTTTTATTGCTTTCTCTGTTTCTGTTTTATTTCCCGAATATTTTCCTTTTTATTGCATATTTTGCTCTGAGTTTCTATGGGATCTATTTTCTCTTCTGCCCCATTTATTTATTTATTTTCTAATTCTTTCTGAGTTCTGACAAATTTTACATCTTATTCACCTCTTGCTTTGCTACTTTATTTATGAGCTCATATATTTTTGACTTGTGCCATTTTTTCAAAACTATGTTTTTAAAATTTCTTTTAGCTCACTTTGAAATATAGCTTTCACATATTTTGTATCTACATGTTTCTGGTTTGTTCTCATTGTCTGTTGGATATTTTGGTCATTTTTATCTGTTTTTCTAGCAATAATTTTGTATAAAATTAGCACATATATACATATATATATATATATATAAAATCTCCCCCTCATGTTTAAGTGAGGTGGGCTTTCCTGAGCTATGAGGAGAAGGTTTCTGAGGAGCAGGGCTGGGAATTGCCCAAAGTAACTTTCACCCCTTTACACCTCCTACTTCTGTTATTACCATGAGATACTTAATATATGGCTTTTCTGTGTAGCTATTTCTCTCTCACAGAGCAAAACTTAGTTCAGAAAATTTTTCTGCCTCCAGCTCTGTTTTTCTTAGAGCTTTAGAGACTTTATCTTCAAAAGAAGTGCTCTTGCCTTTAGACTTTGTATTTTTGCTGCTGCAGTACTTCTTGGGTTCTGTTTCCTCTGGACTCTCCCTCACTGTAATATTTGAAACTTCTCTCTATGTTATCCCCAGTGTCCTGCCTGTGCAATTTGTTTTTCCTTTTATTTTCAGCAATTTTTCCTTGGGTGAGGCTCTGTCTTTCCAGAAGAGAATTTGCTATAAGAACTTTGTCTTAAAGTCTTCCACTTTTTCTTTATCTCTCTCTCTCTCTCTCTTTAACTGACATTAATATAGCTACCTCAGCTTTCTCTTGGTTACTACTTACATGACCATCTTATTTCATACTTTTATTTCAAACTTTCTGTAGCTTTCTCTTTTAGGTATGTATTTCTGAAAGAGGATATGGTTTAGCTTTTCTTTTGCAATTAGACAACTTATGTTTTGTAACTGCTAATTTAATTTTGTTTATATTATTTTGTTATTGATAATATCTGGAACTGTTTCAACTGTATTACTAGCATTTATATGTGTATAGCTTCTACTTTGTCTGTACTATTTTACCCTCTTACCTCTTTTTAAATGTTTAGTTTGTTTTCCTTTTACAATTTTTCTAGTTAATAGGGATTTGAGCATAGTTACTATATTCTACTCTTCTATTTTTTTTTTAAATCTTAACATGCATGTTTAACAATCCCAAAATGTCTAAGGTTCATTAGTATGTCAGGCCCTCAAAAAAAATCAAACACACACACCCCCACACACACTCATGTAAGTAGCTAAGAATGCTCACAATCTGGTTATTTTGCTTCTGAATGGCTCACGTGCTAACATTCTCTATTACATTATTCTTTTATTTTTGTTGTTAAAGCTGGACTTTATCTTCATATGTTTTTGTTACTACCATCTGGGTTTGGATTTACATTTCTGTTTCCACTTTCTTTGCTCATCGTTCCTTCTTGAATCTTAAATCTTTCTTCTCAGGACCTCTTTGTTACGCAGTAATAGATAACTTATACAATACCTTTGATCAGTTATAAAAAACTCTCAACCATTATTTCATTTAAAATTGCTTCTCTTTCTTAAAGATTTGACTAAATATATTTTATATAATTTTGGTCTGTGCATTATGTCTATTTTATGTTTCTAATCATTATATCTCCAAGCTATATTCTGTAATATCTTCTGGTTAATTATAAATCACTTCTTTTAGCTGTATCTAATCTACTATATAGCTCATTGAGTTTTTATTTTCAAAAGTATATTTGTTATTCAAGGTTCTACTTGTTTTTTTTTTTTGTTTGTTTGTTTGTTTTAATTTCCTTGGTCATTTTTGATACTAATTTTTAAAGCATTTTACACTCAGGTATTTTATATTTGGTATCTGATATTTTCAACTTTGGAAGTTCTTGGAGGCTTTTTTTTTTTTTTTAATCTGTTGATTCTTATTTATGAAGGTCTATTTCCTTGTGTGTTTGGCAGGTTTTGATTGTGAGGCCACATATGACTGCACTTATTCTGTGGAAATTCTGAGGACCTAAATTTTGTTGTTTTTCTGCAGAGAAGATTTTAATTTGCATCCGCTGAAAACCAGGAGGTATTGCTAACCTTGGAATGCTTTAGCCCCTTTTAAGGGTCCTTGCTTAACATGGGAATATCAGATTCAGCTCCTTCACCTTGCAGTGGGCAAAATGCCAGATTATCTCTTAGCGTTTGTTCCAGGACATTCCTTTGACTTTACTTCTCCATCTCTGTTTGCTTACTGATACCATGCAAGATTCGGTTCATCATTTTTCCCCCCTCTCTTGGTTCTTAAGAATATCTACTGAGCCCTAAAATGCTTTATAAAATGTGTTTGTTTGAGTTTATCTGTGATTTAGTTATATTTAATGGGAGAGTGCTTTGGAATATCTTCTTGTCCATTATTTTGTTCGAAGGGGATGTCCAAATTACTCACTTTTTACTGAAGAAAATCATTTCTCTTGTGTGTCATTCTTGAAATATGTAAAACTCTGATGACAAAGATATAATCTTTTCCATTAATAAAGACTGAATATTATGTCTTCAAGGAAAAGAAAAACAGCTCATAGCATTCTTTTATTTGTTCCTCTCCTCTAACATTCCTCCAGGGAGTTGAAATTACAGTTTCAGTGCAATTTATTTATTAAGTAAACTTTTTTTTTTTTTTTTTTTACAATTAGATCTAGGTATGGTTCTAGAAAAGCATCTATTTTCAAAAATTTTTTTTTGGAAAATGTATTTTAAAATTCGTTAAAGCTATAAAACATGACATAAAATTAGAGGAAAACTACCTGTACCTCTGCCTCTTTAACTGAGCTGAGACCTTCATGAAGCAAAGGTAGAGATGAGATTCAAGCCCTAATGCCAGGGTTCCCTCACTGCAAATTAGTCTGCTGAGGCAAGAGCATGAGAGAATCCATGAAGCCTGGAAGAAGACAAATCTAGAAAGAAGAAGAAAAATATCTTTTTCTTTGGCTCGTGGGAACCAAGAATGTCTGTTTAAAAATGTCCATTTCTGAACCCTGTCCCAGACCTACCAATCAGGATCTGAATTTTTGACAAACTGTCTGAGTGATGAGTTTCTCACAGTGAAGTTTTACAACCTATGGATTCCCAGCAATTTCTTAGTGAGGAGAAACTCAGTGTTGACATCAGACTCCCACTAGATGTGCTTTTGCTTGTTCTAATTATCTACGCTCAAGTTAATAGCGGGTAGATGCTATGTAGTTCTCATTACAGATTGCGGGTGCAGTCATTCTTAAAAACGTTGTTTGATACATTAGTAAGTTTTATAAGTTCAACAGTATCTTCATATAACTGTCATTTTAAATTATAATATGATAATCTAATGAGGGGAATAAATTACTCTTTAGCCATTTCTTCATTGTAGTAGTCATTTTCAACTTTTGGCTGTAATATATAATACTGTAATAAACTTCTGTGTGTCTAGAGGCTTTTTTTTTTCAGTTTTGTTATTTTTCTTTGCACTTACTTAGGTTTGGAATTACTGGGAAGAAGGACTTGAACACACTTAAGACTTGATAAGGATTGCCAAATTGCTTTCCAAAAAGTTATACCAATTCAAACTGCTGCCAGTAATGTAAGAATATCAGGGCATTCCAGCCAGCATTGAACATTATCATGCATCTTTAGGTAATTAGTGTTTCTATTGATTTTTAATTTTCTGCTGTTGGATTCCACCAAATCTGATTAACTAGTCATCAGAATGGGCTGGACTGAGTGAGCAGTGATGAGATGTAAGGCTGAGGGCATCTCAATTGTTTGGATATCCCTCATACAATCTAACTGCATCTGTTTCCTCTTGGTCTTCTAAAGTGCAGACATTTAGCTTCTTTCAACTTTTATTTCCTCGTTCATTAAATGAAGGGGCAAGGCCAGCTGCCCCACAGGGTCCTATTTGGCTTCAAGCTTCTAATACATCCCTTTAGTGTGAACTGTACCTTTTAAATCTGATCAGATTTCTCTGGTTGTCTTGTCAATAGCTGCAGAAATTTGTCTATCATGCACATTGCTTTCTTTTATTTGGTATCTTCAATAGAATGTATTTTAGATCTGTTCCTCCTATGCCCTCCCTCTCCCTTTTGAAAATTCTGATTTTAAAAAATGCAAATATGGTATATGAATATTTAAAATGTGATTTACATTTAACAAATTACACATGATCACATAATTCCCAGTGCAGCTTTGCATCAGGGAAGAAGTGGGAATTTTTATTTTATATTAAATGCATAGCATTTAAATACTTCAATACAAACAAACTGCATTTGAATGATATTAATCTCTTCCAAAAAGATCTTGCAAGGCACATTAAATATTTAAAACTTTTCCTCACTACAAAGTTCTTGAACCCTTGAACATTTTCACTTTTCTCTGTTATTTGTATGTTTGGAGAATCTTGATATTTTTCTATGTATTATTGTGAATTTTGAATCTCGATTTGTGAAGTTTTTCCTTCACAAGGATGGGGTGAATTGACAGGCCAACAATTCCTCAGGGTACAGAGTGTTAAGCCCATAGTGCTAAATGCGGCAGTGAAGAGAGCTGAGTATATGGTAACCAGAAGGAAATTGTCCAATGTATGATGTCCTACCTAAAAGTGATAGAAACAGATTCTGTGTATTGGTCATGACCTTGGAAGTCATCAGTTTGAATCACCTATCTAATGCAGAATCTAAGTACCAAATTTCCAGGTGGTTGGTCAGTGCTATGGTTTGGTTTGTTTGGTGCCACTAAGTCTCATGTTGAAGTTTAGTCCCCAGTGTTGGAGGTTGGGCCTTGTGGGAGGTGTTTGGGTCATGTGGGCAGCTCCCTCTATTAGTTGAGTTCTCCCTCTATTAGTGAGTTCTATTAGTGAGTTCTCCCTCTATTAGTTCCTGAGAGAACTGCTTGTTAAAAAGAGCCTGGCACCTCACACACCTCTGTCTCTTCCTCTTGCATGTGATGCCTTCCCCCCTTTGCCTTCTGCCATGAGTGGAAGCTTCCTGAGGCCCTCACCAGAAGCGGATGCTGGTGCCATGCTTCTTGTACAACCTGCAGAACTGTGAGCCAAATAAACCTCTTTTCTTTATAAATTATACAGCCTCAGGTATTCCTTTACAGCACCTCAAAACAGACTAAGGTATTCAGCTAGTCACTTCTTGAATACTTTCAGTCTTTGGAAGTTCAGCACCTCACAAGCCATCCCTACCTAGACTATATTGGATGGTATTCATCTTTGGAAAGTTCTCATTTATCTTGAGTTCAATTCTACCTCTTTCTAAGCCACTAATCTCAGTTTATTCCCCTGGAGCAATTATGTGGGATTAGGTAATTCCCAAAGTGGCTTTTGTGCAAAATAATCTTTTATAGATACATTTGCTGTTCTTAATAATTAAAAATATGTTTCACAAAAATGAATGATTTTCCAAGTATGCATTGAGGGAATTGAATTTGAAAACAAGTTAGGAATTATCAATACTAATAATGATGATAATAATAACAACAAAACAGCTAGCATATAGTATTTCTTCTATTGTAGGCACTTCTCTAAGTGTTTTACATATATGATCTTTTTTAATCTTATCACTATATAAGAGGTATGTACAATAAGCCCCATTTTACAGTTGAGGAAATTGAGACACAAAGAAGTTGTATTAGTTAGGGTTTTCCAGAGAAACAGAATATATATGTATATATGTATGATATGTGTGTGTATATGTATAATATATATAATAAGGTATTGGCTCATGTGACTTATGTGATTATAGAGGCTGAGAAGTCCCATAATCTGCTGTCTGCAAGCTGGGGACCCAGGAAAGCCAATGGTGTAGTTTGAAGGCCTGAGAGCCAGAGAGCCAATAGTATATATTCCACTCTGGGCATGAAGGCCTGAGAATCAGGAATGCTGAGGGCAGGAGAAGACTGATGTCCCAGTTCAGGCAGTCAGCCAGAGCTAACTCAATATTCCTCTACCTTTCTGTTCTCTTCAGAGGACTGAATGATGCCTGTCCACCTTAGGGAGGGCCATTTGCTTTACTCAAGCTACTAATTCCAATGCTAATTAATCTCTTGTGGAAATAGCCTCCAAGACACACTCAGAAATGATGTTTTTATCTGGACATCCAGTGGCCAATCAAGTTGACACATAAAATTAACATCACAGAAGTTAAATAACTTTCCCAAGTTATTCCCACAAAGCTAGTAAATGACAATGATTGGTTTTAAATATTGCTTGAGAGTTTGTGCTCTTATATATTATGCTATACTTAGATTGACCACATAATTTATCATTCAAACCAACCCTTTAGAGAGTGAAACAGGCACTGGTAATAACTACTCCAGAACAACACCACAGCTACATGCTTCTTCTCAAATGGCAGGCTGATAAGAACATATTGCAAAGGCTCAATATCACCATGAAAGGCACATCCAAGTTTTCTGGGGCCTGAACATTATGCAATTTTGAGGATTCTCTTTCAGAAAAAGAACATGAAGTTATGAATACATTAAATATCAAGGTGATTTTTTTAATGACAAAGAAATCACAAAAATAATAGTAGAAACTTGGGGATTCAAGTCCTTTTTTTAAAAGATCTATTTGGGAAATTTACTAGAAACCCTTGGTTGCAGCTTGGCTTCCATCCTCACTTGGCACATTCTGGAACTCCCAGATTTCACAGGGGTGGTGCAAATCAGGAGCCTTGAAGCTTAAGCTTCATTAGCTTCTTGATAGATCTGCCTCTGCTTTTCATTTTGAGGTCACTTAGAGAATAAGTTGAGCACTTGGAGTGTTTGTGGTGCTTATTACTTGATAAGATAAAATAGCATTTTAAAATACACGTTAAAGGATCACCACAAACATGTCAAAATGGCACTTTAATAGTTCCCTAATTCTACTAAGGCACCATTTGGGTCCTCTGGACCCTATAAGAACAATTCCTGCTCAGGTGGGTGGTCTGGTGACTTGCTGTTAGTGGATTGAGCTATGGGTTCTAAGTTTCTGGTACGAAGTCAGTACGAGTTAAGTGTGTTGTTTTGACATGGCTTTCCCTCTCTGCCTTATTGATCTCTGACTTCTCTCCCAGGTCCAATATGACTTCATAAGCTTGGATTCCTAGCCTTAGAATAATCTGTTTTTGTAAAGAAAACATTTGTGATTCTTTATTCTGCAAGGTCTTGTACCCCCCATATCTCGGAATCTCATGTTATCATGTGCATCAGCAACATTAGATTATCACTAATAAAGGATAAGAAAGGCAAGTGGTTATTGCACAGTGATCATTTATGTGTGGTTATGTATGGATTTGAATGCTCTCAGAGATGTAAGTTAAATTTTTGTTAATGTTCTACTGTGCAATGCCAGCTCCATTCTCCTTAATTTCTTCTCCTCTGGGCTGTCCTCCCTCACCTGCCTTCTCCCCTCTACCTCCCCCGACCCCATCTTCTAATACAGCAAATGCAGGAGTTTGGGTTAGGAGAGGGTTAAAGCTTATTTCAGGAGTTGGGGGTTTTTGTTTGTTTGTTTTCATTTTCATTTTTTGATGGTGAAGGGAGGGATAATGGCACTGACATCCCTGCAAAAAAAGGGTATTAGAAATAGGAATTGAAGAAGTCCCTCCTTACTGTCTTAATAAAAATTTCCCAGGGAGCCTGAAGTCTGAAGCTAGCACTACTGCCTGTCAGCCCAAGTTGTTCATTATATTCTTGTTTGTCTTGTTTAGATTATACATTCCCTGGGCAAGAGACCGGGTGGTTTTATTACAGTACCCATGTGTCTGTCAACACCATCTAAATTAAAGCAAACACTCTTCTCAAATGGCACCTTCTGATCATGTCTCCCTGTGCCCAGACTGCTTAGGACTGAGAGGTTTGAGTTAGCTCTGACACCATTAAAATGGACTGAACCCAAAATGACTGGGATGTTCTTGAGAAAATTCATTTTCTCATCCTGACATGGGCTGCAAGAAGACACATTGAAGCTGTAAAACACAGCTTGGAAATGACTAGACTAATTTTAGAACCCGTTTACACAGCTGCTCCACTGAAAAGCCGGCTTTCATTGTAATTCTTGCTCTGGGAGGGCTTGCCTTTTATTTAATTAAAAATGATCGGCAAGGCAGGCTTTTGATACAGCAAGGTCCACAGTAAAACTGCAAGGCGAGTGTAGTTGCAGTAGCTCTCTGACATTCTGCTTTATTAGATGTCAGTTTATAATTAAAAGTTTGAGTGGCAGAAATCTGAGTACCCAGAAAAATGGTTTTGAGGATCTTAATTATTTCCAGCCATCTTCCTGGCATATATGAGACTATGAGATCCAACATGGAGGCAGACATTTGGCGTTGCCCAAACAATTCCTTTGAAGAATGCAGAAATAGGAAATGCTCTAGGGTTTAATACCTGGGAGAGGGAAATTCATATTTTGAAATGCCATTGAAATTAGCCTCTACTAGATGGAGGAGTTGCATGTCTGAAGGAATAGATATTAGAAAAAAAACAAAGGGAGTCAAATATTCTAGGGAAAGACCTCAGTCTTGGTTATAAAGTTAATTAGAAAAATAAAAGTGCTTTTCCCTTCCAGTTATACTTATTAATACTTATGAGATGATATTTATTTTGTGGAATTACTTTTAGAAATATCTGAATTTGACTGAAAAAATGTTTTGAGATGATTTTCCATTTGTGCAAACTAGTACAACAATGCACTGAACTTTGGGGGTCAAGAAATGCTCTTTTATTTTTTGACACCAGGTGCCCAGAATTGAATTAATCACAATCATCAAATGTTTTTCTCATAAAGGCTATTTATGTCTGAAACTCACACTTCAAAAGTGAGTCAGTTAGGAATTTCTGAGAAGCCAATCAACTAAATTTTTAATCTTATTGGGAATTATGTGAACTTTATATTAATAAACTCAAGTCTACTTTCAATTTACTTTGAGATTGCTACCTTTGGCACCACTACATTTTAAAGATCGAATCATCTTTAATAAGAGTATGAACAAAGTATCCTCGAATTTTTGTCAAGGCTATTTTAATGGATCAAAGTTGAGGTTCAGGAACTTTATTACCTCTTTGTTATTAATATTTAGTATGACCTGGTATTGTTTAATACAGAGACAGATCAATTCATAAGACAGAAATGATGTAAGGAGTGATTATGTGTTCTAAATGACAGCAGAACTGTTCCATGGGTTAGGGTCTTTGCATCTTGTTTTCCAGAGGGAAATGGAAACAAGCAGAGAGAAAGCAGCCATTTTCTATTGCCATCACACTAACAAGTGGCTGAAATTTTTGCAAAATGAATTTGAAAACAAAGTTCAGAAAATATTAAGCCACACTAATTTCCAACCACCACAAATTGGCACGTTTATAGAACTGTCTGGTAAATTCAAACACAAGAGGTAAATTATGGTTTTAAATGAAGTACATGTGGTGCTTGAAGATGACTATTTTAGCATGCAAGTTCCCCACTAATTAGCTTCCAGGAGGTAAATGAGAGTTTTTGTTCTTCTTCTAGGTTCAGCTTTAAACAAAGTGAACCAGCAAAGCTAGCCACGCATTGGCATTCAGATAAAGTATTGTTTAAAATTATCTCCCATCCCTGCTACACACACACACACACATGCACACAGACTATCTCACATAAGAGAAAAACGAGCTTTGATTTATAAAACATACTTTACAAAACTATGTTTATCACATTGTTTCCTCCTCAAGTCTTTTAGAATCATAAAGCTAAATAATATATTTTCTTTAAAATACCTGGCATGAACATTTAAAATTCTTTAAATTGAGAGTAAGTCCAAGTGGCACTGTTTTGGGAAATAAACTCTGAGAGTCAGAGGAGGTGGCATTATAAAGGCCGAAGAGACTGTTAAACACACGAGAAACTCTTAGGGGCTGTTCAAGAACAATGTCCTTCTTCAAATCCTTGCCCAAATTCTGTATTGTACTAGCCAGTTTGGCTAAATTTCCCTCATCAGGTTCATTAGTGATGCTGAGAAAAACAAAGAGCTATTGAAGAAATTATTTATTTTCTGCAGCGTGTGTATGAAAGACCAGATTTGGCTTTAAAATTCTTGGCACAAAATGATAATGCTCTGTGCATTCCTCCACTCTTCTTTATCATTTTTTTTTTTTTTTTTGATGCACAGTATGTGTTTTTAATTTAAGTTTTCTACATTCCATAAAGGGAACTCTCAGGCCCAATTGGGATGACTAAAGCCTATTCTTTCTTCTGATTTTAATGAATACATGCTTCAGTGCATCCATGTAAAGGAGTTGAGCTGTGTATTGATAAGAATCATTGTAGTAGCATTAGTTTCTTAATAAATTCATTCAGTACAAATTTATTAAAGTCCTACTATGTGCTGCGGATTGCTCAAGGTTCTGGAAGTAAGAGTACATAAAGTACAGTTCCTGCCTTTTAAGGGTACAATGAGGCAGGGCAAGACCTGCAAATAAAGACCATGCAAAGTAGTAGTGCAATGATGATGGACAACATAGATCCTTACTGTGCTGAAGGATCTACTGTAGGCACTTACATGTATTAATAATACATGTCAATATAATCTTCAGAGAAACCCAGTAAGATATGTACTATTATTAATCCCATTTTACAGCAAAGAAACTGAAGCAAGTGTGATTAAGCAACTTGCCCAATCTCACACAATGAGCAAGTAGCTGACTGAGGCAGCCTGGCTCGTGAATTAACTAATTTCTGCTCAGGAGGATAATGCCTCCATTTTGAACCCCCTGATTCACTGTGCCTCAATCTTTCCCTATTCCTCTCCCCAACAGGTCATTGTTCTGCAAGGCCCATAAAGAGCATAGTTCCTATACTTCACAGATTTTCTTGCTGGGGTTGGCTTCTGGCCAGTTCCAGGCCTTTTTCCTTTCTCCTGATTTTGTACTTCAAGAACTGATCTGGTAGATTAAAATCTTATTAAAAACAGTAAGCAAAATAAGTATGTGACATCCACCTATTTCTTACACCTTCCCTATTTGGGAAAGAAAGTTAATGCATGCCAGTAATGAAATATTACTCTGAGTTACAGGTTTGAGCTTTCAAATTGTATCAGAGTGCATAATTTTGGAGCAACCTGAGATCTGAGACAATGACTGAAGACATTTATCTTTCTAAGGGTATATAAACTATTTTAAATGTAAATTAGAAAATATATAGGCCTCAACAGTGTGCTAGATTTGGCATTATCCTTCATTATGGAAAAAGTATTTCCCACTGTTTAAGTTTTCTCTACTGACTACTGCTGCATATTTTCTAAGTCTGTATTATCTATACTTGTAGCTGTACTTTTTAAGGGTTGATCAACCTCACTATACACAGGGATCTATACCAGATTTTTTTTTTTTTTTTTTTTTTTTTGAGACAGAATCTCACTTTGTTGCCCGGGCTAGAGTGCCGTGGTATCAGCCTAGCTCACAGCAACCTCAAACTCCTGGGCTCAAGCAATCCTTCTGCCTCAGCCTACCGAGTAGCTGGGACTACAGGCATGCACCACCATGCCTGGCTAATTTTTTCTATATGTATTTTAGTTGTCCATATAATTTATTTCTATTTTTAGTAAAGACGGGGTCTCGCTTTTGCTCAGGCTGGTCTCTAACTCTTGAGCTCAAACGATCTACCCGCCTTAGCCTCCCAGAGTGCTAGGATTACAGGTGTGAGCCACCACGCCTGGCCTATACCAGATTTTGATGCTTCAGGGAAGTGGATTGCAAGAAGGAATCTTAGTTTATACAAATAGCTTAGCATGGATTATGTGTGATATTGAGGAAATTTCTTGTCATTCTTTGGAGTGTAATCTGAGATACCACTAGAAAAATACACTAACCTCCAGGACAAGTGCTCAGGGTTAGATTTCAATACCTTTGCTTTAATCTTTTCAAACAGTGGTTCAATAGAAAAATTATGGATATAGATCAAATTATAAAATACATATGGTCTGATTTCCATGGTGTATTTCTGTCTCAATAATGAAATAATTCTTCTAACTATTCTCAGATGGCTTCATAAAACAAAGCAAAGCATTACAACACATTGAAAACTTTCCCACTGTACCCCCACCCTACCTACCTACATTTTGTTTTATTTTTCAAGGAGTTATGGATAAGTATTTGAGCATATTTCCTCCATTACCACTATAACTTAAATGGGAAAACAAACACCACATGTGCTCAATACTAAATTGGAACTGATCGATCAATACTTATATGCACATATGGAAATTTTACCATGTTTTAATATTAATGAATATTAATGAAAATAATATTTTCATTTTAATTACCAAAGACTAATAAAGTTCCATTGGTCTTTGATGATTAAAATGAAAATATTAGGCTCCAAGGGCTTAAAGCAACAGCACTGTATAGGTCTGAGGTATGAGAAATTATAATTAATTATAATGATGCATATAATGATTAATTATAATGATACTATTATTTGAAGTCATCTTGAATCTAATAACTAATTATTATTATCATTATCATTATAAGGCACAAATGAGATAATGGAAAAAGTATGGGCTTTTGCATCATTTTAAAAAACTGGAGTCCAAGTCTTAAATCTACTACTTCCTACCTGCCTGCTCTTGCACAATTTATTAACTTCTCTGAGCTTCATTTCCTCATTCTTACAATAAGGATGACATCTACCTTGGGAAAGTTTTTTTTTTTTTGAGAATTGTATGTGTATAAAATTCCTAACACAAGATCTAGAATGCAGTAAACGATAACCATTATTTTTTTAAATCTAAATTTTTTAAAAATCTGAATTTGCAGTCTTATGATTTGTGTGCTATATATACCCTATTTATACTATTTTTGAATGTTGTTTAAAATCTACTTTGATTATTGAACACATACACCTCCATATGGTGAGAGTCTGGTGAAGATAGAAATCATGTTCCCAACCAATTTAGGAATATCACTTTCAGAACTACCTCTTCAAAAACACAAATATGGTTGGCCTGGGACACACCCTCTCTACCCTGCTCATCATACATATTTTCTGTCCCTTTTCTTATCTTTGTGGGCCTTCTAGAAAATATAATAGGAGATGAAGGTGTTTCCAGGAACATAAACAAATTTCAACAGTTGACTTTAGATGGGCTGTTTGGGCTGGGCTAGCCTCATCAATTAATTGAAACCGTAGGTGCCTAGAGAGTCCAAGAACAAGCCAGGCATGGTGGCACATACCTGGTAGTCCCAGCTACTGGAAAGGCTGAGGTGGGAGGATCACTTGAGCCCAGGAGTTCGAGGCTGCAGTGAGGTATGACCATACCTGTGAATAACCACTGCACTCCAGCCTGGGCAACATAGCAAGACCTTGTCTCTCATAAAAAACAGACAAACAAACAAACCAAGAACAGGGGGAGACAATACGGTTATTCTGATTCTGTATTCTGACAATACAGTTTTGGATTTAAATTCAGTATTCTTTTTATGTTCAGAAACATCCATATATAAGAGAAGCAAGGATCCATTTATTCATTCAATATACATTAATGAGACATGCATGTTGCTTTTCCTGTCTTTGGGCAATTCACTATTTATTTATCTTGGAAAAACAAAACATGTATACATTAATTCAATAGCAGAACAAATTCCAGGAGTTACCTTAGCAAATAAATGGAATAGATTGTGTGTCAAAAACTTGCCCCAATAATGGAATCAAAATTTCTGATTATAGAATGTTAGAATGGGAAAGGACTTTAGAAATAACTTAGTTCACTGTTTCTCATACTTGAAGTCAGTTGGATATTGCCTTTTCAAGATGCCCCTTTTATTTGTGCATTTAACATTTATTTATTATTTAGTTAATATTTTTCTTTAAATCAACTGCCTCTTTTTATTTAACTAAACCACATTATACCACAAATGAAACCAGTCTTATATGTTTTAAATATAAAATCAAATACAATAAAGATAAAACAATATTTAAATTGTAGCTTTGCCTTTGAAAGGCCTGAGTTTGAAGCCTTACTTCTCTTTGTTAAAAAAGGAGATTTGCTGGTATTATGGAGATGTAAAAACTATGCTAGCACTAAACTGAGACTTTTTCCTTGACCTTCATAGAAAACTTAAAAAGAATATTGAAAAGGAAATCATTTTCATACTTTGGGATTCAACATATTTAATACTTTTTTCCAACTCACCTACTGCTTCTGCTAATACAGATCTCAAACTTTGGGACACATTAACTTAGTTTAATTGCCTTGGTTTTCAAGCTAGGAAACCTAGATTCACAGAGATCAATATTGGGCTAGACAACACTAGAACCTCGGTCTCCTGATCTCTTCCTTGCACCCTTTCCCTCTAATTAAAAACACACGGAAGTGGAATGCTTTTTAGAAGTCACCTGCCAGTTTGGGACTTGGCCTACCTGAACTGTCTTGTAGCCAGTTGTGGATGATGCCCTTGGTAATGGAGCAATCACTGCTTTCCTGCCTTTTGTTAGTGGATTTATGATTCCCTTTACATATCTGCCTGCTTATTTGTATGTCTTATTTGTAGTTAGACATAATATATGTGGAATTTGAATTTTGGAGGTTCTTGAAATTAAGAGAGTGAATTAAACTCAACTTCAGCGAATCAATGATAACGGTAAGTACCATCCCCCTCCTCCCTCTCTGCCCCCCTACACTGCATGTGATGAAGCGATGAACAGCTGGGGTTTTGCTATTACCCTGGGAACAGTTTATTTCGACCTTGTCACAGTCTACCTGCTTGCTATTCCTAGTACACAGTACCTCTTCTCATCAGAGAACCTGAAGCAAATATTATACTATGCTCTTTAAAATTAAAGCTACAGTAGGACTTGGGACTATGCCAAAGCAATACGCTCGGGAGAGGTGGGTCTGAGGCACATTACCATTTTCTCTGAGACAATTCTTCATCACATTTTTAAAGGTGTTTTACAATTTACCTCACTGTGAAAGAAAAAGAGCCACACAGCAGCCCAAAGGGGTCAGATTTTGAATCACAAAAATGATTTTGAGTTTTAGGTCTTTTGATTTTTCCTGGAAATAAATACAGTATTATCCTATTAGAATCTCCTTGTTGTTATTGTTGCTTTTATTGTTCTTGTCTTTGGTTAACTTGTTTTATTGATGTTGAAAACTAATTTTTTAATTGCATAGTTTTATTTCCTTACCTTTTTTGTAAGTGAATTTGTGATTAAAGTCAAATGAATAGTGATCTGAAGGCTTTAAAATGTTTGGTCTTTGCATGAGTTTTCTGTTGCTGCTATAAAAGTTGCCACAAACTTAGGGTCTTAAAACAATACAAATTTATTATCTTACAATTCTGGAGGTTGTAATTTTGACACAGGCTTCACTGGCTAAAATCAAGGTGTGCCAGGGCTTCAGCCCTTTCTAGAAGCTCTAGGGGAGAATCTGTTTCCAGCTTCTGTTGCCCACATTTCTTGGTTCATGGCCCTCTACTTTCATCTTCAAGGCCAGCAATGGTTGGGTGAGTCTTCCTGAGATTGCATCACTCTGACTCTAATTCTTCTTCCACTTGGAAGCACCCTTGTGATTACATTGGGCCCACCTGGGTTATCCAGAGGACCCTCCCTATCTTAAAGTCAGTTGATCAGCAAACAATTCCACCAGCAACCTTAACTCCCCTTTGCCATTTAATGTGACACATTCATAGTTTCTAGAGATTAGGATGTGGACATCTCTGGGGCATCATTATTCTGCCTACTCCATTATTTTCCTCAAAGTCAGCTCTTTGGTAGGTGGAGTTTATGAAGCTTGGTTGTGATGTGCTTTTCAATCCACCAGTATTTCCTTTCCTCCTCCAGTCCCTTCTCTCCATGCCATCCCTGTATTTCCTTCTACTCAAAGCTTTCTGGCATGTAATTGTGACACAAATCCACCTCAACTCTTCCAATAGAGGCCGCAGATCCTTAGTTACAGAGACAAGACTATATTCTACCTTGGTCTCAGCTAATCTTAATTTAGTCTGGCCTAATCTAAAAAGAATTCACAGATTCTGAATTCATTCATTTCACCAACAGATATTACAATTTGTCACCCACTGTGTGCAAAAATGCTTTTGCGGAAGTTAAAACATGTTATGTATGGTTTCTGTTCTCAATGTTAGGGAGACAGGATGAAAAAATTAAACCAGCATAAGACCAATGTATTAATACAGATTGACAAGACAGGAAATGTCACAGGTGGCACATGAACAATGATTAATTGTCAAATCAGTGGAACAGGAAATAAGTATAATGAGTTCTGAGAAAGGAGAAATCTTTTTGTGTTGTGGGTACCTCCTGGCCATATATTACCCATTACCACTTAACTAAGCCCATCACACATGCCCTCAAAGCCGGGGCACTTCTCCACATCATCATTAACCTGACCTTGTAAAAGGAAAAATCTGATACCAGATGTAAATAAGGTTATAAAGCTCATGCTCAAATATGGAGGAATTATGACTATTTTCAGATATCAGGGTTAATAGGGTCATTTGCAGGAGGTGGTCAGCAATAATGCACTCATGGTGAGTGCTCAGCAAATATTTATTAAAGTGAAATGATACTAACTCAGCTTTTGTTGTTTTTTTCTGAGTTAGTAGCCACTTTCCTAATTTTTTACTGTATATTATTTAAATATTTTCATGACTTGTATTTATTTTCAGGGGGACTTCCAAGTTGTTATCTGCATTACTCAATTTAAAATCAGTAGCAGATTTAATTTATATAACGTTTTTCTGATTACTAATGAGTATTAAATAAAACCCAGTCTATTAGCATTTTAAGTAATATTTTCTATCAAAGAAGTACTTGAACCACTTTCATTCATCCTAACCCTTGATTTATATTTATCCATAATATTGATATTATTGTAGATGTCCATATGGGATGGGTTCAATTGGCTTTAATTTTATAATTTTAGCCACATCCTAAGAAATTTTTAAAATTATGGAAGACCATTTTTAAAAAGGCTTTTTCGTCTTGTCAGTTCAAAATGAAAGGGTAGAATTTTCAAACCATACACTTTGTTCATTAGTGATTATTTACATCCTGACCTATTCTCTGGTAATCATGTTTTTCTTAGATGTATATTGCTTTTGAAAGTCTCAATTAGACTGTTTTTTATATCTAAAAAGACTTTGTATAGAGTAATCCAATTCCATTGTCTGGCTCTAAATTCTTGCCTCCCTAACACTGATTTCCTTCCTTCCTTCCTTCCTTTCTTCCTTTCTTATTTTGAGACAGAGTCTCACTCTGTCACCCTGGGTAGAGTGCAGTGGTGTCATCATAGCTCACTACAACCTCAAACTCCTGGGCTCAAGCGTTCCTCAGCCTCAGCCTCTCGAGTAGCTGGGACTATAGGCATGTGCCACAACACCCAGATAATTTTTCTATTTTTATCAGAAATAGGGTCTCACTCTTGTTCAGGCTGGTCCTGAGCTCAAGCAATCTACCTGCCTTGGCCTTCCAGAGTGCTAGGATTATAGGTGTGGGCCAACCACTGATGTTTTCTTCCCATTATTTATAATTGAATTTTATAATAACAATGATGCCTCAATTTTATTTTTGCCTATGTAATCTCCATATGATCCTCACAACAATCTTGCTGATGTGAAATGCTGGGGTGAGATAATTCAGAGAGCAACTGTTTATCGACTTGCAGCTAGATCTTGTGAACCAGTGGAGGTAGGTGAAGTGGGGGTTATGATATGATTTTTTTTGTCTATGCACTCCTCCCTTGTCATCATACCCTCTGCCTGTTTGAGTCTGCATAAATACTTTCACTTCCTTATAGGCATATCTCTTTCACCATTACTCCCGTCTTAGTAACATTAAACTACTTGACCAATAGAATGTATTTTGGCTGGCAGCAAATAACTAGGAATTCTATGTCCGGTCTCATTTTATTACTATTATTAGTGCCAATGATCATTAAGTTAGAGATCACTTTATAGAGAACATTATTTCGATGCATATGTGTATTGCAAAGGAAGAAAGCACAGGGCTAGGAGGAAAATGATCTGGGCTCCTAGAGATTGGCTAGCTGTGTACCAAATCCCTTTTCCTCATCTTCCTGCTAGACTACATTTTCCAGTCTCCTTTGTGGTAGGTGGTAGCCAAGTGACTAAATTATGGCCAATGAGTGTGAGCAGAAATGATGTGCTTCCAGGCTTGGGGCCATTATAAACTTTCTACATATGATCTTCCATAATCTTTCCCTATCAGACACAGGAAATTGACACCCAAAGTGAGCTGGAAGACACATGTTGAAGATGGCAGACACAATGCAGAAGGAGCCTGGGTCCCTGAATCACTGCTTGGAGGAGAGTCCCCTGGTGCCCCGGGACACTGGCATTGTAATTGATCTAAACAAAACATACTTCTCTTAAGTTTGAGTCATTGTTAATTTTGTTATAGCAGCTCAAATTAACTTAATTGATATACTCGGGGCTGCAAAGAATTCTGAAGGCTTCAATTTCTTCTTTATAAAATGAAGGAATGTGCCACAGTGGCCTTCTTGCTGTTCCCCAAAACACTGGACATTTGGGACTCAGGACTTGGGCACTTGCTGTTTCCTCTGCCTGAAAACATTTTCCTCAAAATTCACATAGCTTGCACCCTCAACCCTCAGTCCTCAGCCAAAATATGACCTTACCAGTAAGACTTCCTCTGGCCACCCTAAATATAATAATATTTTCCCCTTCCTTATCATTCTTTTTTTCCTCTTACTTGCTCTAGTTTTCTTTTTTTAACGACACAATCACTAAACAATTAATCTACTTATTTATTTATTTGACATTCAGTAAGATATTTGTTGAAGAATTGCATGAATCAAGTACTCTCCAAGGTGACAAACAGCTAAAAAATATTATGTTCCCTAAATTCAAGAAGTTATAATCTAAGGGGAAACATAAAGCAGATTATTAAAAAATCAACCTTAAGTACACAAAAGGCATATACATTTTGTCAACATTATATGGCCAAATATGTAAGGAAAAGAGGGATTCTAATAATTACTGAGTATTTACTAAGTGTTGCATACTAAAGTTTTCAAAATGTTTTTTCATTTGATGACGCTGCAAAGTCAGTATTATTTTACCCATTTTATAGATGAGGAAATAGGTTTACAGGGGTGGAATGAGAGCAGAATCACATCTATCTTATTTCCCATTGCATTTCTGGCATCTAGCAAAGCTTCCGGCAGAGTATCAAGAAATATGTTTTTAAAAAATAAAGAATGGGTTAAACAACTTGTGCATGATGGACAGCTGGCATTGGAATACGCATTTGTCCAAGTCTAATGTCTGTGCTTTTTTCACTATCTGAGGATGGCAAATATGTGGCACTGTAATCTACCTTCTGACTCTGGGCTGTTGCATTTTCCATTCTCTTTGATGAAAGGCTTCCCTTAGTATTCACATGTCTGGGATGTTTCCATTTTTCAGGCCTAAGCCTAGCCATGACCTCAGTGGAGAGGCTCTCCCTGACCCCTTGGTGGGAAGACTGGGAGGAGCCCTTTCCAGTGACTCCCTATGCATCACCTGTTTTTTGCCTTCCTCACCATTGTAGCACCTACCACTCTATAGAAATATCTTGTTCGTTTTTTAATCTTCTCTCCTACTAGAATGTAAGCTCCACGAGGATAGTGACTTTCTCTGCTATTACTCTGTTCAGAGTGCCTGACACATTATTGATGATAAATAATGGTTGAATAAATCAATGAATTATGGAATAATTTGATCAATGTTGACATTCTCTCTTCCTGTGCTCATGACAGATATTACTAATCAATCATGTCACTCTCTCCTGCTAAATCCAAACTCATATTCAGAAAAATTTGCAATACAGCCCTCTAGGCACGTGGTATTCCAAGTGTGACCCACTGACCAATAACATCAGCATCACCTAAAAGCTTATTAGAAATGCACATTTTCAGGCCCACCCAGCCCTATTGTATCAGAATATGCATTTTAACATGATCCCAGATGATTCCTGTGCTGGTCACAGTGTGGCCAACATGACTCTAGGAATACATAGTGCCAGGTAGTTGGGAAACCCTCTTCACCATCTCCATGTTCTCCTCCATTTCACTCACACAGAGATAGAGCCTCAGCCTTGGCACTATTTTATTGTATATTATCTGGAGTGATTAGGTCTTAGTGGAGTTAATGTGGAAATACTTCATAGAGAAGATAAGCATCAAGTTTTTGAAAATTAAAAATTTTGAGTTTGTCAAAAGGTGGAGAGAAGCATTCTGGGTCCAAGAAAATTGAACAAGTCTATTTGAGAGCTGCTAACTATGGAAATAAATGAATATTTATGTGCAGACTTGGAAGGATACCTGGTCCAGAGCAGGACTCACCCGCAAAGAATGGATGTAGGAGGAGGAGGGAAAAGTAGTGGCAGAAGAATCAGGATTAGAATTAAAGGCACATACGGGCACAGCAAGGCTAGATAGGGCCTAGGTGGAGAATGATAATAGCAGTTAAAAGCAGAAAACAAAACAAAACAAAATTTGTTTCCAAAATTGAACCAGGGGCAATTGAATGTAATAAGAATAAAGCTGTAAGTGTTCTTAGTGAAAATAATTTTACTAGGCAGTAAGGACCCAGATTATAATGTGAGAAATCACAAAAATAAAGGCTTTAACAGAGAAGTTGATGGATAAATGAAACCATGGATGTAGATCATTTGTTCAAAAATTCTACTATTAAGGGAATCACGAGGGGAAGAGAGTTTAACTAGAAGGGTGATGGGTTCACGAAGTACCTCATTAGACCCATGTAACCAAGGTGCCTCTCCTGCCCTGACGCTATGCCTTTGAAGGTTTGGCTTGTGTCTGTCTCTGGTCATGTCCTTCCTTACAGGGTGAAGGATCCAAGGAATCAAGGCATGCACCACTTGGAGTCTCTGGCCTCCCTTCCCATAACCCAGACTCCAGAAGTCTCCACATAAATGACCCCAAGGTTGTTTCCAAGGCCTATGAAGACCTCTTCTCCGGTCCAAAATCTTGGGGTCAGGACTATATAACTAGTGTGCATCACATATCCATGCCTAAGGGGTGTGCAGTGGTGACATGTGTGGGCATTGGGTGCTGGTCTGAACAGAGGTAGGACTTGCCTTTTGGATTATCCATACACATGCCTGTGATGCTCCAGGTATTGTGGGATGGAGGTGGGGATGTGAAAAAAAGGGGACCAGGCAAAGGGGTTGGGGTGGAAGTTCCAATTGCATGATTGCCCCAGGGCTGGTATTGGGCTCAGTGATACTATTCTCCATCAGTTCTATACTGCATGAATCTTTTTCTTTCCTTAGGGGAGGAGATGTCTTCATAACTTACAAATTTAATTAATTTTGCTTGAATCTTCAATTAAGGAAGTTGAATGATACACAGCTGAATGCAATATATTTACTGATTCTTCACACATTCGGAAGGCACCAATATGGTATCTTCAATAAATATTTGCACTCCCACTGCAGATGTGGGACAAATCAGAGTGCTACAGGGAAAAATATAGATTAAACTCACTCCCTATTTTTAATGCACTTCCATTTATAGAAAAGATCTTTTATCATGAGAGCCATTCCTAGTGTACTAAAATTAACCACCATGTGATTGTAGCATTTACAGTAACATTATGCTTGTGTCTGGCATCTGTGTTTGTCTCCTTGTTAATTCCTCAACCTTTCCATTTATTTTTCATGTTCACAAAGGTTAATTGACATCGACTACTGTTTATATGAGGAATTCCTTGGTGAGTCTTAGTGGTGGCCACTTTGCAAGGTTTCAGTTCAGTTGAGCATGAACTTTGATAGTCAATCTACAAGGCTCTCTGGAAGCTTAGCACTTAATTGAAGTGCACTACCCCTGACTGGGCTGCATTGTCAGGCATGGGGGGAAGTTTAATTTTTTGCTTCTGTTTTTCATATGGCTTAATCTCGCACGCACTGACTCCCTCTTAGGGTTTTTACAGGCATATTCCCCTTTTGCTAAGACATGCTGATGCAACAGTAGTGATTTATTAGTGATAATCTGATGCCTTGAGATGAGATTGGGCAGTTTGGCTACAATCCGTTTGTATACTGTTTTTCACTTGATGTGCAAATTGGTATACAGAGTGTGGTTTTTAATACAGCAACACTATGAAGTAGGCACAGCATTACTTCTCCCTACATTGGTCCCCTCTATACTGATGGGAGACCTGAGGCTCAGGTTGCAGTGCTAGGTGATGGAGCAGCGACCAAGACCCTTCTGCCCAGGGCTTTCCTCCTATACCAGATGGCACATGGACCCATTTCCTTTGGTGTGAGGGTCAATTGTGTCTAGTGTGGAAGCCTCCCTGCCCCCAACCTGCTCTATATAATTTGAGAATCAGTGACTCTCACAGATGTCACTTTTTCTTCTGAATTGGTAGTTGACTCCTAGTCACACACTTTCTATGCCTTGGACTTCCGTGGGTGGTATTTGTACATTATACTCATTTATGTCCACTGCTGGCCTTGAATTCAGGGCTTGAAAGTATTGTCATCTGTTGTTTTCACTTAAAGACAAAAATACATTTGTCTTATAGCAAAATATATAACAATATAAATAGAATGAAATATATATGTGTGTATACATGTATTATATTGTCTTGTGATTTTATATTTACTATATCACCAGCTGGAAGTGATGTAAAAAGCTGGACTAGGAATAATTTAGTTTAATTGTTGATTATTGGCCATGGAGGTAGAATCAGATAAATTTTCTCTTAGATGAGTAAGTGTTTAGGGTTGAGATGTCTGTCTGGCATGGCACTATCACCCTCTAATAAAATCACCTCTTTATCTTTTGCTCTTTGGATCCAAAGAAATAACATCCATAATGTCAGGGAAATGGGATTTAAAACCATCACCCCTGCTTCCTGTTCCAAGTCCACAGACCCAGTAATGGCGCCCAGCCAGCACCTTGGCTAAGGCTTCTCAGCAGATCCGTGGCGGTCTGCCCCTCTGCTGTCTGTGCCGGGGAAACATCTGTGATTGCTGGCCCCAAGGCAGTGCCACGGCCTCTGGGGATGGGTAGACAGCAGAAGCCTCCAAGCCTCCAGCCCTTTTGCCTGATGTGGCCTGGCAGCTCCTAATGGGTCTTCCACCAATGCCTCCACTTCACAATATCAAGAGATGCCCAGATGGGCCCAGAATAGGCATGAGTGCACCTCTGCCCACACTGACATGGGTGTAGGCTTTTCAGGTTCTTGGAAGAAACTGGGTCGCTTTGGAGTTCGCTTTCTATAGTCCCTGACTGGCTTAATGACTGGGAATTATTAGGGATTTGCCAAGCAGCAAAACAAAACAAAAACAAAACAAAACAAAAACAAAAGTCATAGGTGGAATAATCTTGCCAAACTGCCCAGCTATGATATCAAGGTTTCATCTGATTTTAAATCCACTTACCACTGTGTGTGAGTGGCATGGAATTATAGTATCCCACATAGGCCCTCCCTGGATTTAGGTATGTGGTAGACATCTGCTGACCAGCACTTGCAGAAGTTGATTCTTATCTAATGCTGTTTGCTGAGAGTCTTGTAGCCAAAGCCTTTTAAATCAAATGGAATCATCAGAGAGAACAAAAGGTAATCTCCTACCCTTAAGAGAAAGGCCCTTATGTTGTTCCATTAACTGTCTGCTTTAAACGTCTGAATGGTTTAAGTAACTGGAGTGCATTTGTCTCCCTGTCTCTGTCCTCATTAGGCAAGATGAACATTAAACACGCACACGAGTATGCACACACACACACACACACACTATACATACATACACACTCCTGTGGGGGTACAGCCCATTCACTATTTGTCATTCATCGCAGTATATGAGATCTCTGTTATGAAATGTTCTGTCTCCAAAAACAGATATTGCTTCTCTTTTAGAAAAATATCCTTGGCTGGATCCCTGGAACTTTAATTAAAATCCCAGTTGCTCTTTAAAAAAAAATGTTATTGCATTTCAGACAGCTTGGATGTAAAACAGTGAGGCTAGGAACAAGAATGTTTTGCTGGTGGGATGGAAGGGACTGTGAGAACAGATCAAAGGGCTGCCTGGGCTAGCCTGACAGGTCTCTGGGGACAGTGCATGGGGAGAGACCTGCCACTTAATGAGAAGCAGCCCGTCAGCCCCCAGGTTGAAGGTAATTATCTGAAGCAGTCACACATTTTCTTTCATTTGTGCCCTTGACATTGCCTGTGTTGTTATGAAAGAAAAAAAGAAACAACTAAGAAGATTATTATTGATGAATTAATTATATTATTATTGTTTTTTTTTGTTATTCATGGCACTGGTTAACTTTCATCTCTTCGTTAGACTGGGATCCACATGAGGGCAGGAGCTACACCTGTTTTGTCTCTGGTATGTAACTCAGATGCACTAAGAATTTGAGGAATGGTTGTGGAGGCCGGTGGCACACTCGATATGAGGGATATGAAAGTGACTAAGACAAGTCCCTGTCACCAAGGAGCTCCAGGCTAATGTGAGTATCAAAGACAATTGGAACTTTCCATTATTGTGGGTTACTATTTCTTGAGTGACTTATGATGTGCCAAACGCTTTTCAGATTTTAACTCTCAAAGCAACTTGATAAAATAGGCATGGTTTCCTTTTATAGAAGAGGAAACAGTATGAGGGAATTTAAGTGGTTTACACAAAGACACATGGCTAATAAATAGTGAATCTTGACTTTCAACTTAGGTCTATCTGTCCCTAATATCTCTGCAGCACTATCATCTCTAAACATTTCTGCTTTTCCTTATCTCTTTGTACTTCAAGGTCAAGATTTTCTCATTGTTCTTAACAGAGAACTAGAGAAAATAAAAAAAAAAAAACATTTATTTTTTTAGTAGAGTTATTACATGAGGTGTTTTATATTTCGTTGGTTACCTGAGCTTTGACTTTAAAGAATGGGAATGGGAATATCTATTCTATGCCTGTCCAGCCATTGTATTTTGGAAGCAGATAACTTGTATTTCACAGGCTCACAGCTGGAGATAATTTGCCTCAGGGTGTCTCGCGCCTTGAGTTTCACCCACATCTGATTTAGATGAGACCCTGGACTTCAGACTTTTGAGTTGGTGCTGGAGATAAGAATTTGAGGCTTTGGGGATGGAATAAATGTATTTGACATAGTAAGAACAACATAAATTTGGCGGGGGCTACAGGTGAAATCCTTGAATATATTCCCCAAAAAGCATGTGTTGGAAACTTAATCCCCAATGCAACGGTGTTGGGAGCTGGGGCCTAATGAGAGGTGATTAGACAGTCTCTGCCCTCATGAATGGATTAATGTCGTTATCACCAGAGTGGGTTCATTATAAAATGGTGTGTTCTGTTCTCTCTCTCTTTTTCTTTCTTTCTCACTCTCATCCTTGCCCTTTATCCTCCACCATGTTATGATTCAGCAAGAAGGCTCTTGTCAGATGCTGGCCCCTTGACCCTGGACTCCCCAGCCTTCAGATCATGAGCTAATAAATTTCTCTTCATTATAAATTACCTGGTCTCAGGTATTCTGTTACAGCAGCACAAAGCAGACTATGACAATGCCAGTCAAGGCTGGGTTCTTCCTGAGTGAATGAAGGTGGCACTGGTGCAGAGCAGGTTGGTGGGGGTGAAGGGAAGCCGAGCAAGCCCTCTGCTCTGAGCTATTTGGAGCTATTCTTGGTTTCACTGTGGGTGCCTGTGCTGACCGTGGGGTGGGGAGCAGGCAGACTGGCCACCTGAGGATGGTGTGGCCATATTCTTCACTTATGTCTCTGAGGTGTGATATGGGATGTCCTTCCAGCACAGAGATTTAGAAGTAGAGCATGGGGGAGCTGTTCTTGGGAGCGGTGACCCCCATCTGCTCAGGCTTCCTCAGAGAGGATGTTCTTACCTGTTTTCACAGAGGATCGTAGACTCAAAGCCTGCCCTGCCCTCTCACTCTAAAGATAAAAAAACAGAGACACAGAGAGGCTATATGAGTGAAACAAATGATTTGGGCTTTCTTTTGGAAGCTTTGGCTTCCAAATCCATTTAGAACTCTGTAGACTCGGGCTCTGGGTCAAACTGATTAAGTATGGGCCTTCCCCGTGGTGGAGTGATCTACAAGAACACAGAAGTGTGGGTCAGCTTGAGTAGCTGTGTTGCTTATGTCTGAAGGCTGTGGTAGACAGGATGCCCTCCTCTTCCGGTGACTCCAGGTCTTTGTAACAGTGGTCTAGAGTGACATTGCTCCTACGGGGTTAGGGAAGGGACTTAATCAGAATCACCTGGGGAGATTTTTTTAAAACACACATGCAAACTCTGCTTGCCTTACACCACCAAGAGTAAATCCAAACTAGACGAGATGGCCTGGATCATGTGTATTTTACGTAACTGTGATGTGCCCATCCTCTACTGAGTCCATTGTGATACTATTTGACAATGGTAAGTCCCTTGAGGGAGGCTGAAGGGTCTTAAGGGTCATTGTGTTCTCCACAGCACGTGGTGTCTAATTCAGCAGAGATTTCAGTAGGTACTCGGTAGATACTTGCTCAATGAATGGATGAAGCAAATGGCAGTGAAGAGATAAGAAAAAAAATCTAGATAAAAGGACTGAGCACTGGACTGTGAGGAGGACTGGCAGTTCCTCAGTCGGGATGTGCTAATCAAGCATGCTTAAAGGTGAGCCTGGCCTTCGCTAGCAGTCTGACCATTGACTCTCTAGCAATAAACATAAATACTGTTCTGCCCTTGACCTCAAGAGTTAAAATAATAAATAGCTTAATTGGCCATCATTAATTCCACTTCGAATTTATTATAGATAAATGTGGCCTTGAAAAGGATTACTCCCACGCTCAGCCCAGGCATTTTATCCTCAAGCCTCCCAAAGGTGTGTCTGTTGTAAAACAAATAAAATCAGCTTCCCACCTCCTCCCTCCCATCGATAGCACATTTGCTATTGAGTCCAGGCAAATGGCCATTTGCAAGGTTGGATGAGTAGTTAAGCCACACAGGCACAATGTAATATGACAACATTCCTCATGGTAATATCGTCCTTCTCATTACATTTGAATATAGATTGCCAGGGTGCAATGCCTTCGACCTCGCTCTCTATTTGTGAGGTTTAGGAGTTCTTCAGACAAGGTGACGTCCACATGTGCTGCCTAGAAATTATTAGCCTATTTGTAAGCCTAAACAGAATCACAGCTATTGTCTCTAAGAACTTAATTTGCCAAAGCTCTTTTCTTCCTATCCTTAATTATGTATGTATTTATAGACTTGAGCCACCTGCCTACACAATGCTTATATATAATCGTATCTCTTAGTTGCCACTTAATGGCTCAGAGCTCTTCCTTTATACTCTCTTTGCCTCAAACTGTACATTTAAATATCAGTACTCAGCTCAGCTTCTGAGTATTAAACATTTTTTTCCCCCACTTCCTTGAAAAGCTGCGAACAAGCCTTTTAGCATTTTATCTGGACCAAACACTAGTGGTTTTACACGGGAAACGAGAACTCTGTAAGTAAATCTATGTATTTATATGTCTAAAGTGTATTATAAAAAGAGGCAATAAATCCAGTTTTCTACATAAAAAGAATTAGATTTTCCAGTTTACCTCTGCACTGGGATTAATAAAATGTGCAACAAATAGCTGATGGAATGATCCATTTGAAGTTTGTAAAGGCATCTAGGGAAGCTGGCTGGAGTAGCCTTTTTATTTTTTCTAAAAAGGATGCCTGTTAATTTTTTGATTCGTTCTTGTTCCTGAATGACTGTTTTAAAATGAGCCGAGAGACTGTTACCTGCCCATTTCTGCATGGCTGAGCAAATTCACCCGTAAATCCAAGTTTCTCTTCATTTCCATCACTACACGTCTCCAAATTACAGAGAATTCATTCCTGAGCTGGAGAGGTGCCAGAAGTTTCTCATCTAGCTGTCTGTGGGCTGCCTTTTTCTTTCCCCTCTTTGAGGCTTTCTGATGCCTAGAGTGAGCTCAACTCAAAGGTTTCCAGCCTCACACTCGCCTCTCATTCCCCCACAGTCACATCGAGCTCTGCAATTCTGAGGAATACCGGGTGCCAGCATCCGATTCACAGCCTCCTTTTACCTGCAGGTGTTCCAGAAACTTGAAAATGCGTCTGGTAACGTATTTGCTCCTCTAAACATGCCTCTTTGATGTGCATTATATGCAGCTGCTTATTATTTTTTAAAAATATCTCTTCTGAATAACATTGCATGCAAAAAATGTGTCAAAGGGGCTTATGGAACAGTGTGGGCTTAATTAGTGGTCTAGGTGTGTGTGTGCATGTGTCCTTATTAATGTAGGCATGTGTGTATAAATATGTATTATTTATGTACACATATGTCTGTGCAGGCAGATTTCACTAACGGAACCTCATTGAAAGCAATACTTTTTATGTACATCTAGATTTTCTAATCAGATCTGTAAACATTTTACACATCAACAGCAAGTAGAGGAAAAATACATTTTTCAAACCCATGCAAATGGCATGTTTTAGACACCTATTTAAAAAACCCTCCTTTCTTGTGTGTCTGTGTGTGTGTGTATGTGTGCGTATGGGGAGGAGGTGTTGGTTTTTGAAAATTTGGAGAGAAGAGTTATCTTGCTGTTGCATGAGAATTTCTACCCATGTTACCTGCCTTCTTAAAACTCAGTAAGCACTGAGGAAAAGAGCTGTGGTTCTGCTTTAGAGTAACCTCAGGGGGACGTTGAACCGCAGTGTTCAGCAGGCATTTTAGGTATTCTAAATACTAGTGCTTGAATAATAAGTAGATGGGGTAGATTTGCTATAGCCAAATCCTGCTATGTTTTCTGGCTTGTAGGAATCACATTCATACTGTACATTCAGGATGTGCATGTGTTTATTGAACTCCAGTAAAGCAGCATGAGAATGCAAGATCATAAATCACATTATTTATTTGCCAGTGTTGGGTGCTAGAGTCTAAAATTAAGAAATTACTTAGCAATTAATAATACATTCAGCATCCCTTGTCTCATTGGGTAAAATTTACATCCTTGGGACTTGCTCTTCTAGTTATAGAGACGAATGATTTAAGGTTCAGACTTAATTGCTATTTTGAATCCTTAAGCTAGAAAAAGGCTTGCAATACTTTATTTAAAAGACTTATTTCGAAAAATATGTATGCATATTTCTGGCTGTGGTGGTGAGCTAATTATGACTATAATGTGTGATATGCTTAAGAAAAATAACTTCTCTTGGGTATTGCTCAGTTGTGTAATAGTAACTTGTTTTCTTATCTTCATATTATAATAATTCTTTCACTTTGCATTATACTTTTGCTCTTTGAAATCAATAATTACTAATTGTTGTAAAGATGAGAAATAAGGTAGCAAGTCAGGTAGAATTCATAAAGAAAAGTAGGTTGAACTAGTAGTTTTCTAAGAAGTTAAATAAAATAGATTTTCATAAGTGAGTTTTCTAAATGTACAGTGGGTATTGATATTTGAAAATGGAAACATCTTAAATATTAACTTGTTAAGTGGAACAGATTAGGATAGTATTAATATCATCTTGTAGTTCCTTGATATATTTAAAATGAGGTAGTACATAAGTTAATTGTTTTATATTGGCTATTATATTTGCATTGTTATATTTATAAAACCAAAAATTTATTTTGATTTACTTTGAATTGAGGACAATAGTACACTTCAGTAGGATAGTTTACTGAGTTGTAACAATGAAAATGAATATTTTAAAAGTCAGTGTGAAACTACTTTTACTTTTTAGCATTCAAGATCTAATATTTTATCACTTATAGAGCTGTGTACTTATAGAGGATTATGTGTATTTCAAAAAATTACATAACTTTTAATACTGATTTTATCAACCATGTTCAATTTATAATTACTCAAAGTAATACAGTAAAAATGCATTTCAATATGTAGGGATGGCTCCTTGAAAGGGCATATTATATTAGGAGCCATTAAAAACCTGTGTAGGCTATTAATGTTATACTCATATGTTACTCTGTGTATAACTGATTTCTATTTCAGACACTATTCATTTCCAAAATCATAAATGAGCCTAAGGTTGTATCCTATTGAATGTAGGAATTTTGCCTTTGAATGTAAATATCTTGATGAAGGCTTCAAATTGAATGTTCAGGATGGTTGAAGATTTAGTAGCACTTTTTTTGTATGTACTGCAATATGTATTAATGCATATGTAAAATATTAAACTATGTAAAAACATTCCTTGCATTCAACCACACTACAAAACACTTTCACCTTACTTTTGAAGTTGGTTATTTTGTTTGAAGTTTCATAGGCATAAAAAGAGGTTTTATTTTTCAGAGCTTATGTAGTACTGTGTGGTAACAGGAAAACATTCAGTGCCATTTTGTAGGGAATATCATATGTACTAAATAGTGAGAGGAAAGAATGCTGCGTTTGCCATCTGTCTCTAATTTTGATTTCCTACTGGCTTTCAGATGTGTTACCGACCAGGTCTTTATTTTATAAAACAAACTTATATTACCCAAAATACCTAAAATAGTTGTAAAACACTTCTCCCATACAGTAGTTTCTCCATTATGTGACTGAGATTTTCTTACCAAACATTTTATTTTTAAGGCTCACATATAGAATGAGAACACACATGCAAAAATAATTTATAGACTGACCAGGCATCCATAGCTGAAAACATTTATCCCTTAAGTGAGTGTTTATTAAGCATCACATTGCCAAGCCATCGTCTCGCCTTGGGACAAAAGGGTGGGTGGAGGAGGGAGGTCCTGCCTAAAGAAATAGGAGCTGCTATTCCTGCTATTTCATGATTGACAATTGTTTATGGAGTCACAGATGCCTTCAATGCGGTTTGAGAATTACATGTTTTGTTGTTGTTGTTTTACTTAGTTTCAGAATGACACGATCCTTAGGGAGGGTTTGCCGGTAGAAAGGGACAACCACTGTTGGGGTAGGGAGGGCAGGCTGGTCAGGAAACACTGTCCAGGGTAGGTCAGTTCTCAACCACATTGTGGAGGAAATTATTAGCAAGAATGTTGGAAAGGAGAGGAATAGGCATGTTGGGCGGATGGGAAAGAAAGTCGAGAAGAAGCACATCACTACAGGAGACAAAGAAGGTGATGACATTGTGAGGAAAAGAGGAGCCGTATTGGAGGTAACAGCAAATGAAATTGAAAAAAAACTACAGGGCTGAGTTTTACATGTTTTTAATTAATCTTCATTAGCCTTATTAGAGCCTGTGTAAAATTCTTTGAGAAAGTGAACATTTCTTGTATTAACAGTTTATTATACCAAACAACCTCTGTAAACAGCATTTCAAAGTCTATACAATAATTTTAATTCATATTTTTGAGTAAATTACTAGTCCAGCTATGCTCCAGGCACTATGTGCCAGGCATTGCACTTAAGGCTTTAAATACATTATCTCATATAGTCCTCATTTAATATTAATGTCCCCATTCTACAGATGAAGAAACTGAGGTACTGAGATATTTATGTACCATGTCTAAGATTGTATGGGGTCAGAAGTGGAGGAGCTGGGATTTGAACCAAGACTCTAGAGCTCAGCCTTCTAACCACTACACAACCAAATCACTTCAGCTTACCATTTCATCTCCAGCTCCAGATCCAGATTGATATGACTAATTGTTTACTGGGGGTGTTGTTTTGGTTCTCTAGGAACAGACACTGAGACAGAATTAGCAGAGCAAATGCTTTAAAGATAAATGGAGAGAAAGCAAAATTGGGCAGGAAAAGCCTTCAGACCACATAATGCAGATCTGACAAAGTCTCATCCAACCCAATGGCAACCTCCGGAGGGAAGATTGCCTGTAAAATAATTCCTGCTTTGGGCAGAAATGACCGGGTCTAGTACCCTTACCATGCTCACCAACTGGCTGGGAGTCCCTAGGAAGAGCATGGTTGTGGCTCACAAGTTGAGGCAAATCCTGAAGGTTGTCAGCTAACTGCACTTCTTGCAGCTGAATAGCAAGTTCTTTCCTGAAGGGAGATCTAGTGGGGTACCTCTTTGGCTGCTGAGGTGTTATCTCTACAAAATGTCCCATAGGAACTTAGGGAAAGGCAAGCTAGGTGCCTAGAGTGAAGAATTTAAGGAAGTACTTACTCTCCGGGTCATTCAGTGCATGGTGGGCACCACAGAGTGAGTGTTTCCTTAAGTTTTGCACTCTAGGTATCTCACCTGCCTCACCCTAGTCCCCAGAAACTCAAGATCAACACACTTAGAATTAACCTCATCATCTTCCCTCCAAATGGACACTTTTTTCAGTCTTCTGGCTTAGGCAGCTTCAATAACTGCTCATCTCTATTCTCTTTGCTCCCATCCAAGTCAATCTCTCCACTGCCACAGCATCATCTGTATTAAATGCAACTCTGATGTATAATTCCAATGCTTAATACGCTTCAGTGGTTCCCTACAGCCTAGAGAATTCCAAGATTCTTTCTATGGCATATAAAAAGACCATGTGGATAATCTGGACCCAGGGCTGGAGCAATTTCGACGATACAGCTACGGAATATGAGAGGTGTTTATTTTTATAAATAGAATAGGTAATATTTAATTCTGGGGTTGAAGGATAGGTGGTAATTTGTAAAGTTGAGAAGATGTTCCACATGGAGGAAGCAGAACCAGGTGATTTAGGGGAGATTAGAAGGAATGGGGTAATTTGATTGGAATTTGGAGAATACATAGGAAATTAATAGTAAATCGGAGCTGGTCAAAGAACTGTAGTCATGAAGTTTAACTTTTCCTTTGAAGGCTTTTGATCAGAGAAGTGGCATGATCAAAATGTGCTCGTGTGAAGGTGAGCGAGGCTGCACCAAACGCAGAGCAGCCAGGAGTCAGGGAGACTAGTTAGAAGGCTATTTTGCTCTCAGAGGTGAGAGGAAATGAGGTCTTGCATTAGGAATGAAAGAATGGAAAAGACATGACGAAATATGAAATAAAGGTGAATAGGATTTTAAGACCAATTAGAGGAAGGCATGAGAGGAAGATAGTACTCAAAGAGGACTCAAATTTTGAATTGGGTGATGGGAGGCTGGTGTATGGGAACCAGAAATAGACAGGAAGAGGCTTTTGTTGAGGGAAGATGGCAAGAGTGTAAGAGGTGTCTACAGATGAACCATTTCATTTATTTTCCCAAATGAATGTCATATAAATCTTTCATTTTTCTTTTATTTCAGGTACTGTTTGTTCAACTCCTCAAATTTTGCCTGATTTTTAATTTACTGTCATTTAGAGATTTGACTATAATCCCTTAAACAAAAGATTAAGGCATGGAGACAAAAAATATGTTTACAGACATAACCATTCTGACAAAATTTAGGTTCCTTTTTCTAAATTGAACTGTAAAACACCTTTTTGGGGGGGGGGGTCCACACAATTTCTAACAGCCAGTTTGAATAAATTATTATTATTTTTATACTTTATTTTTCAAGAAATTTTCTTGGCTTTGTATAGACCTGATCCTGGCTCGCAGAGGCTGGCAGAACTGGGCCGTCTAATCAAAGGTCTTTGTTCATAGGATAGATAGAAGAGCCAATACAGTTATCATGAGTTGCAGACACTTTCTCATAGAGAAAATCGGAAATCACTGCCTCCCACCACCCAACTAACAAAGGGACAAACTAACAACATAAAGAGAAAGAAGACTTTTCAAATAAAGATTCATATAAAATACGATTCTGACATATACTTAAAAGCTCAATTTTCAATGAAAAGGAAATAACAGCAAAGACTTGATGCTAAATAAGCTTTAGGTACAGAAATGAATAGTAAGTTTTATAGGAATTTGCAATGCAATGTGAGTAGCTCAAAGCAAATATTTAATTGCCCTGAAAACTGAACAACATAATGGTCAAATTTGCATATTCTTCCAGGCTGACTTGTTTTACTGTAGAGTGCAGGAAAATACTTATAGTAATATTGTATTAGCATGTATGACGTACAAAAAAAAAAAGACTTTTAAAAGATAACCAAATTAACCTGCAAAGCCTACTAAATAACCGCATATACTAACTTGTGCCTAACTAGCTGGGACAAACAAAAGATAAGCTGGTAACATGTTGTTGTCTTTTTTGTGACAGAGATAACGTAGATCTGATGCCTCATTCATGACTGGGCCTGCCAGACACAGAAATACAGGATTTGCACACTCTGACCTCTAGAGTAGGGAGCTATCATAAGCCAAAGAGTGTAAATTCTACTTTTAGTTTCAGACTTAGATATGGGACAATATGTTTTCCTGGTTATATCAAAACAAAAAAGTAATAAGACACTGAACCATAAAAAGGAAGGAGTCTGTCTATGTGGACTTTTGTAGGTCTGTGCTTTACCCTCAACTTTCAAGGCAGCTATCTGTACAGGGCAATGTTTGATATTTAAGATAGACTAATGAGGTAGGTACTATTGATTATTGCCCACTATATATATAAGGAAACTGTGGGTAGAGAAATTCAGTAATTTGTCCAAGGTTGCACAGGGGGTAAGTAGCAGAGTGGATTTGAACCCAGGACCTGAGCTCTCAGACACTGAGCCAGGCAAGGTGGGTGTGAGCAGAAGCAGGGATTGGCAGGGCTTGCCTACCCAGAAGGCTCTTCACTGAAGCTCTCCTTCCTCATGCTGCTCTTCCTGTCTCCCTTGGTTACTTGAACTTTTCTACATACTGTAAAGAAATACAGCAGTAAACTCAGGAACTAGCACCAAACCTATTTTTTGGTGGACTGATTATGAGTTGTGCACTGAGATTAAAAATATATTGCTACTATATTGTAGTGATGTATGTCTTTGCAGTACAGGCATCCACCTGGTCATCCTCATCTAACTGTACCATGCTTTTAAAATGGGCTTTGTTGATATTTAGAAGTGGTAGACTTGAATTCTGCCTTAAATTTTGGTCTACATTGGGCAATTTGAGCTCATACTTTATTGTAGACAGCAAATTGCCCCTATCTGTTGTTAAATGACAACCTGTATGTGAATGAATGAACATTAAATGTACACAAGCTTGATGGTGGAAGAGTTAGATTTGATGCACCTCCCTGGTTAGTTTTGTTTGTTGGCAGGGATGACCCCCATTTAGCCTCCTTATGCATCTCATTCTGAAGTCTAGATTTCCTTGTCTGTAAAATGGATATTATGACAACCAGTTCCTATAAAGAAGCATCGTGTAGTAGGATAACTACAAGCTTTGGAATCAGACATGCCTGGGTACACATTCTCTCTGTCACTTTGGAAAGCCACTTTAATATCTCTGTGGAATGGGAATAATACTTCTTTGTATTGCTGTGAGGATAAGTTAGTGCATGTATCATTCCTGATATATAGTTGGTGTTTAATAAATGTGCTTAGTACATCATTAGGAGCACAGAAGCAGGATGCATAAGTGGTTAAAAGCACCTGACTCTGGACCCAAACTTCTAGCTTCAAATATGAGCTCTATTACTTATCAGCTGAGTGACCTTAGGAAATTTACTTGACATTTTTTGTGGCTTAGTTTTCTCATCTACAAAATGGGAATGATAAAAGCACCTTCCTTGTAGAGCTGTTGGAAGGCGTAGGTGACTTAATGTATGTAAAGTGCTTAGAACAACGCCTGGCACACACTGAGCACTCCATGAGCGTTAAGCCCCTCTTTATGAGATTTAGTTCACTTCGACATGATTTCTTCTCAGAGTGAGGGGCCTGCCAATTCACAGTGCACCTAGGGGGAGGCATTTCCCGTTTCTTGTTATCTAAGATTTAAATATATTTATTTTAATCTAGTGTCCACTGAGTCATTGATATTATGTATCTCAATTTAACAAGTTAATGTGTTATCTGTACAGATTGTTGGCAAAGGCAGGGCTCTCACACAGCAAGGGCGGGGAAGGAGCAAATTAGTACACCCACCTTTAGGTGGCAATTTGCAATATCCATCAACATTTTAAATGTATACCTCTTTGACCTATCAAGTTTACTAAGAATTTTCCTGCAGATGTACTCACATAACTGAGCAGACATAGTGAAGTTGTTGGCTTCACCATTATTTGTGATATTGAAAATCTGTAAACAACTAAGCACCCATCCAGAGAAAAATACTTAAATATTAATAATATATGATATATCCATGCAATGGAGTACTGCAAAGAAGAGTTTAAAACTGTAGAGCCACACATGTGGATATGAAAAACTGTGCAATAATACTTTTAGGAAAAAAGAAGCACTTTTTCAGAGCAGTCTATAGTATGAATGATACTGAATATGTTAAAAATAGGTATATATTTATATCCATTTGCTTGTACAATCATAGAAAAATTCTCATAATATATATGAGAAATGGTAGTGTTTAATATTGGGAAATGAAAATGTGTGCAGAGTACTTTTCCCTTTCATTTTATGTGCACCATTTAAATTTCATTTATTTTTATTTTTTAATTTTTGTTTTACTTCAGTATATTATGGGGATACAAATGTTTAGGTTATGTATATTGCACTTACCCCACCCAAGTCAGAGCTTCAAGCGTGTCCATGCCCCAGACAGTGCGCACTGCACCTATTAGGTGTATATATACCCATCCCTTTCTTTCCCCTCCCATCTGCCTGACACTTGATGAATGTTATTACTATACGTGCACTTAAGTGTCGATCAGTTAATACCAATTTGATGGTGAGTACATGTGATGCTTGTTTTTCCATTCTTGTGATACTTAGTAGAATGGGCTCCAGCTCTATCCAGGATAATACAAGAGGTGCTATATCACCATTGTTTTTTGTGCCTGAGTAGAACTCCATGGTATACATATACCACATTTTATTAATCCACTCATGTATTGTTGGGCACTTGGGTTGTTTCCACATCTTTGCAATTGTGAATTGTGAATTTTAAAACATGGGCATGTATTGCTTTTACAACTTAAAAAAGCTAATTTTAAAAAACGGACAAGAAAAATCCCTTTCTTCCTTCTACCCCAATATATTAGTTTTATTAAAAATTAGTCCTTTTCACAACTATAATTCTAAACCTTGGTATGATATTTTTGAATAATTGAGCCAACTATCATCTTAAGTTAGAACAGACTGTGTATCAACTCACTGCCAATGCTCTGATTTGCTCCCAGGGAGCAGAGACCAAAATGACCAAGGGGATTTCCTAACACGAAGTCACAGGAGAGTCTTAAGTCTTGTAACAAAAATTCCTGTTGTTCAAAAATTCATACACTTAGAGAGGAAACATTAAATCAAAAGCATTATATGGGAGCAGGGAGCATTGAGTCAATGACTTTTCTGCAGGGCTTATTAACGCTAAACATGGGGAAACATTACACATGGGACTTTTTTACATTAAAGTTTCTCTGTATTTCTGAAACCCCTCGCTCAGTCTTTTGCAAAATGCTATGTAGAAGTTGCATTGCTTTTGAGTTTTGAGGGCAGAAATAATTTGCATGCAAGGGTAATCGAGATTCCTTGCCCTTTGTACTTTTAAAAGTGCTTACACACGCATTGTCTCATTTGATACTCATAAATGAGGTATTTAAGACAAGCTCATTTTCTACATACAGACCTGAGGTTTGGAAAGGTTAAGTGACAAGCAAGTCAGTGTGGGCTGAACACACAAGGATCCTCGGTTATGTCTTGGCCTTCTTTGCTACCTGCAGCCAAGGACACAGCTGTGTCGCAGAATCACACGTATGGTTATGAAATGGTTGTATTTTCTTGGAATCACTTTTACTCTGGTCTAGGAAGACCCAGGAATTGCCAATTGATCTTTCTTCCCCAGATGAATTATAAACATCCTCATTTAAATGGTTAAGGGATCTTTAATGAAATCCAGGTAGATCTAGATTTCTTTGTGGACCATAGCCCTTACTACCTATATAATCTTGGGTAAATTGTTAATGGGTTAATTGTTAATTGTTAATGGGTAATTTAATAATGTTATAAATAAATTAATAATGTTATAAATAAATAGAGTTCAGGTCAGCATGGCAGGCAGGGCTCTGGTAGGGGCCAGAACTTTTATCCTCTTGGAGGTGACAGACAGGAGCTGCATCGCAGAGTGGACACCAAACAGCTATTTCCTTTTGAAATAAACTTCCCTGGAAACACAAAGAACCAACTAAGCACAGGCAGAAAAGTTAGCTGAAACTTCCCTGAGCCTCCATGCAAGGGCATCAGCATTCCTGAATAAAGAGGCCACCCTCAGCTTGACGCAGAGTTCACCAGTTTTCCAATTTATGGTTCACAGTAAGATCAACTGGGTAGGAAGAGCCAAATCACCCTGGGCTCTTAACTAGGGAGCAGTTACCTCCCCTAAAAAAGCAAGCCTAGGATCTTCTTGCCCTGAGAATTGGTCATTATTCTCCTAAATTTCAAATTATTAAATCAGATTTTGGCAGAAATCTGAAAAGCCAGAACTCAGAATCCATATAATGAACAATGAAAAGGTCATTGGCTATTTTGTTTAAAAGTACTTTACTATTTCTTCTATTGAGTTTTTAAAAAATTATTTTTATCATAAAGTTAATTCATACTTACTGCAGAAAATACACAGAATCAAAATGGAAGAAAATAAAAAATCCTTAGAACTCTGTTTATATTCATTCTGGTATATAGTTATTGAAACTTTTATAAATACATATATTTTTATGAAAACTGTAAAACACTGTACATGCAGTTTATGACCTCTCAAATTCTAATAGTATATCATGTGCATCTTTCCATGTGAATAACTATTTTTCTATAACTTCATCTTCAGTGGTTGCATAGTATTCCAGTGGGTGGACATTTCATAATTTAACTAATCTTCTAATCTTGGATGCTTAGATTGTTTTCTTCCTGCAAGAAAAAATTTTTTTTTTTTTTTTTTTTTGAGACAGAGTCTCGCTTTGTTGCCTGGGCTAGAGTGAGTGCCGTGGCATCAGCCTAGCTCACAGTAACCTCAAACTCCTGGGCTTAAGCGATCCTCCTGCCTCAGCCTTCCAAGTAGCTGGGACTACAGACATGTGCCACCATGCCCGGCTAATTTTTTCTATATATATTTTTAGTTGGCCAGATAATTTCTTTCTATTTTTAGTAGAGATAGGGTCTCGCTCTTGCTCAGGCTGGTCTCGAACTCCTGACCTCGAGCCATCTACCCGCCTCGGCCTCCCAGAGTGCGAGGATTACAGGTGTGAGCCACCACACCCGGCCTCTTCCTGCAAGAAAAATTCTTGAAAAATCATTGTACAAATCCTTAATTCTCTTTAAAAATAAATTCCTAGAAGTAAAAATTTTAGGACAAATTATAAATGCACTTTTAAGGCTTTTGACGTCAAATTCTCTTACAGTTAAATTTTACCAATTTTACCCTTGTTAATAGGGCAAGCATGCAATTTGATTAGTGATTACTTAAGTAAACATGACTTGTATTTATTTATTGTAAAAATTTACAATAAATAAACATGCTATGCCAAGAATAAAGAGTGCTTCTTGTTAACACTAACTCCTATTTTTGTTTTTATACTCCAAACACAATGTATCCTTAAGATAGAGTGTTAATTAAATGTATTTGGTAGGTTGGTAATGATTATCAGTAGACTATGACTAGTTTTTAGTGGAATGTAACAGAAAATGTGGAAATAATTTAGAGAAAAAGTTACTACAAGCACACTTCCCTGGAGCCCATTAATTCCACCCACATACCCTTTTTAAGGTGTGAGAATAAAACAATCAAGGGCATATAAACCCTTCCACTGTGGTTATCGTCACATCAATTTTCTCTAGGGTTGGAAGTAACCCTGCCTGATCCCTTCTGCACCACGGTAGGCTTCACAGGAGAAACGTTAAGACTGGAACCTTTTCAGCAGAAATTACTCTTGATGACACCAGCCCTGCTGTCAGAGTAATTCCTGCTGGAAAGAGAGTGTCTGAATTAATGGTCTAATAAACTGAGTTAGTGTTTCATCTTGGCAAAGGATTAATTAGGGGAAGAGAAACTAACATTTATTTGGGTTCCAATTTGACAGGCCCTTTATTATTACATTATAGCATTTAATATTCCCTATCAACCTATGAGGTAGGCATTACCACAGGCATTTTACAATTAAGGGACTAAAATTCATTCAAGTAAAATATCTTGCCTGAGGCCACACAGCTGGTGAGTTGCAAAGGTGGGATTTGAATCTGGGTTCTCTGTTTCTGGAGTCTGTGCTCCTTATACTGCACCTTCTCACTGGTTAGACAGTAAGCCTGACTGTTTCTATTCCAGAATAGTCATTGCATGATTACATGTTTAGCCAACTAAACTGCAGTTTTCCTCCTAAAAATCAGTGTGTCAGGCAGAGTTAGAGACTCTATCTCAATCCTGTGTCAGTTATGATATGTTTGTAGGCCGGAAACAGAAAATCCACTAAACTGGCCAGGCGATAAAGGGTTTATTATCTTAAATAACGAGATATCCTGAGACAGAGATTCCTAACTTTCTTCAGAGACTTGGTGACATCAGTAGGGATGCAAATCCTCCCACCTTGCTGCTCTGCTGTTTTCAGTGCCAGCTTGTAGGTGTCTTTTATTGTGCGGTGGTTTCAAAAGCTCTAAGCACAACATCTTCATGAAACAACATTCAGAGACAGGAAAATGAAATGGCTTTTGCTCCCACATCTTTTTTAAGAGCAACACAAACTTCCCAGTAGACTCTCTCATGCCTCATTGCCCAGAACTGTGCTGTGGACCCCTACCTAGACCAAATACTGGTGTTGGAAATGGCTGAGACCAAGCTTCACACCCTGGGGCAAGGGAGGGTGAACGCTGACATCAGAGCCAGGCTTGGTGGCAGAAAGGAGCAACCGAAAATTCTTTGAACACAGCTTTGGAGACATTCTGAGATTTCTTTTTGTAGTTAATTGTGTATATATGCTGAGATTCTTCAATGGTATAAAAGTATACTGTTGCTTTTCTAGATAGTTTTATTTTTATCTAACCACCAACTATAATACAAATGAGCATGCCATTTTTTCAGTGTGTCCCACCAACTCCTTCTCATTTTCATCACCTTTCTCTAGCAGAATTCTATACTTTTAGTATTTACCTAAATATTTAACTATTCTAACTCTTCTTCACTAGTCCTTGATACAGCTTCTTCCAAGCTAGTGTGAAAAGTAAGATTTTAATGGAAAGTGAAGATGGACCTGATATTACTTATTAGAGTTAGCACAATTTCTTGCTCTTAAAAAAGAGTATTGTTTTATTGGGGGGCATTAAATAGAAGAATCCACCTTTTTTTTTTTTATCATGAATACATAATCCTATTATCTTTCATTGCAGCTAGTCACTTAACAGTCATGCTTGTATTAACATAATTAAAACAAAAATTGAAATGGAGGGATGTCCACCATTGTCAAAATAATTGACTCAAGGGGAAAAATTAGTTAATTTTTTTCATTAAATTGGTTTTTTAATTGAATTAAAATAACCAATTCAGTTCAATAAATGTTTATCAAAACCCATGATGTACTAACATAGTAGAAAGGAGCTATGCCATACAAAACCTTACACAACCTAGTGGAGAAGAGGAGTAAATAATCAACATAGAAAAAGTATCTATGATCAACTATTATATGAGATACAACAAAGGTATATAACAGTTATAACAACAGCAATAACAAATGCACTGGGCTCTGAGGATGGTCTAGATTATGCTTTTATTGCCCTTTACATGTATTAACTCATTTAGTTTTCAAACAACCCTATGAGATACGTGTTTGTTTGTTTTGAAACAGAGTCTCACTCTGTTGCCCTGGCTGGAATGCAGTGGCGTCGTCATAGCTCACTGCAACCTCACACTCCTGGGCTCAAGCAATCCTCCTGCCTCCTGAATAGCTGGGACTACAAGCATTCACCACCACGCCCAGCTAAGTTTTTTCTATTTTTAGTAGAGATGGAGGTCTCGCTCTTTCTCAGGCTGGTCTCCAACTTCTAACCTCAAGAGATCCTCCCATCTCAGTCTCCCAGAGTGCTAGAATTAAAGGCATGAGCCACTGTGCCTGGCCAAGATACATTTTTTTTATTGGCCCCATTTTACAGATGAAAAAATAGAGGCAAGAGATAAGTATGAAGAGAGTCCATGGATATGCAGATGAAGATGCAATCAGTTCTGCCTGAGAAGGTAGGGAGCAAGTGTTTAGGGGAAAGATACGGAGTAAAGGTGACCTTCTAACTGGGGTTGAGGGGAGAGGCCCAGGAAAAAATGGCTTTGCAGTGAGAAAATATGGCATGTGCAAAGCATCTCTGAAAGAACTTTGCATGTCTTGTGTGGCTGGAGCACTGTGAGTGTGCCCAGCTAAGGAGCCAGGGGTCTGTCTGTGACCAGCCAGCACCCATCTAAGGCATTTAGGTGGAGACTGACATGATGAAATGTGGCTTTGAGAAAATGATTCTGGGACAGAATGGAGAAAAACAGATCAGGTGGGGGAGGAGATAAGAAGGAAGAAGGAGACTCATGGGGCTTGGTAACTTCTCAGTGAATAGCAATGCCTTTGTTCAAAATGTGAGAGAAATTGTACATCTTTTCAGCAAAAACGTGAACTTCAACCTAGATCGCATGCCTTATACAAAAATTACCTCATAATGTGTCATACACTTGAATGTAAAATGTAGAACTATAAAAATTTTAGGAAAAAACATAGGAGAAAAATCTTTGAGACCTAAGGCTAGATGAAGAGTTCTTAGACTTGACATCAAAAGCATGATCCATAAAAGAAAGAAATTAAGCAAATTGGACCTCATCAGCATTTAAAACTTTTGCTCTATGAAAGACCTTATCAAGAGAAAGACAAGAAAAGCCACAGACTGGGAAACGATATTTGCAAACCACATATCTAACAAATAATTTATATCTAGAATATGTGTAAAGAACTCTTAAAATTCAACAATAAATCACCCAGACAAGCCAACTGGAAAATGGGCAAAATACACAGTCATTTCACTGAAGACGATATACAGATGGCATGTAAGCACATGAAAAGATGTTCAACATCGTTAGCCATTAGTAAAATGCTAATTAAAATGACAATGAGATATCACTATACATTGATCAGAATGGTTAAAATAAAAAGTAGTGATAATAACAAATGTTGATGAGGATGCAGAGAAACTGAGTCACTCAGACATTTCTGGTGAGAATGTAATGTGATACAACCACTCTGGAGTAAAATATGGCAATTTCTTAGAAAACTAAACATGTGCTTATCATATAACACAGTAATTGCACTGTCGGACATTTATCCCACAAAAATAAAAATTATGTTTACATAAACAACTGTACACAAATGTTCATAACAGCTTTGTTCATAATGGCCCCCAAAACTGGAAACAACCCAATGTACTTCAGTGCATGACTGGTTAGCCAAACTGTGGAACATCATATCATGGTATCACATGGTAGTAAAAAGAAAGGAACTATTGATATACACAACTTGGGTCATCTCTAGGGAACTGTGCTGTGGGAAAAAAAGCCAATATCAAAAGACTACATATTGTATTAATACAACTCCTTTCATATAACATTCTCGGAATGACAAAATTATAGAGATGGGGAACAGATTAGTGGTTGCCAGGAGTTAGGGAGGGGAGAGTAGGAGAGGTGGAGGTGGCATTAAAAGAGTAGTGTGAGGGATCCTTGTGGGGGAACTGTTCTGTATTTTGACTGTGGTAGCAATTACATGAACCTATGCATGTAATAAAATTATGGAGAACTAAATACGCACAGCACATGTAAAACTGGTCAATCTTATTAAGGTCAGTGGATTGTATCAATCTTAATGTCCCCACTTGTATTGTTGAACTATCATTATGTAAGATGTCTTCATTGGGGGAGGCTAGATAAAGAGTATACAAGATCTTTCTGTATTATTTCTTACAATGGCACATGAATCTATAATTTTCTAAAAATAAAAGGTAAAAGAAAATTGTGAGAGAGAAAACCGGTTTTACTAAAGAAGATAAATTCAGTTTGGAAATGTTGAGTTTGAGAAGCTGGAGAGGTCTCGTAGAATATTCATGGGGCAATTTTAGAGTGTAAGAATAAATGTTGGGATGAGAGCTATTGGTAAATGTGAGAGTTGATAGTTAGAGAAGTCTTTGGTGAGATTGCCCAGAGAGTGAGAATAAAGCCGTAATAATAAGAGTTCATATAATTGACCCATCACTAAGTGTCAGCCATTGTGTGATCCCTTTAGACATGTTCCTATTCACTCCTCACGGCGATCCTATGATGTAGCTACTATTATTATATCCACTTTACAGATGAGGAAACCAAAGCCTAGAAGGGTTAGGTAACTTTGCCAGGGTCACACAGCTGGTAATCAGAGGAGCTAGTCTGTGTGACTCCAGAGGTTATCTTGCCTCTGGCATGAAAGAAAACCACAGGAATGTGAGCATTTCAAGTTTGGCAGAAAAAGAGAAGCTCATGCAAGTGACAGAGGAGATAACCCCATTGAAACCCAGGTTCTATATCCTGAGCTTTAATGGGGTTTTATTCCAGTCACTCAGTTTTCAGGTGCATCCTAGTAACTTGCTATCAAAGGGAATACATAGATTCTGTGTGCACAAGGTCGCTGGATAGTGGGTTGGTTCTTATAAGCATGTGCTCTATAGAGTTGGAGGTGGGGCTGGTTCTGGGTCCATTCATGGAGTCAGTGGACCATGAGAGGAAGTCAGACATGTCCAGGACTGAAAACTGGGAAGCATGTAATAGGTTTTTATATTGGAGGAACTGGGAGAAGGGGAATGGAATGAAGTTCAGCCATGTGGAAGCCAAGGTGCAAGCAGGTGAAACGAGATGATTCTGGAGCTGAGTTCAGGGCAGTGGCGAGCCTGTAGTGGCCTCCCTTTCCACGAGGTCTGGGACAGCCAGATCCCTCCCTTGAATGGCAAAGCTGGGGCTGACGTAGACTCAGGCTTCATACCTTTTCTTTTCACTAAATTAGTCAATTGGAAGGAATGGGCCAAATTGATCAGTGGTCTAAGATTCACATGGACATAACATAAAAGCCTCACCAGCTTTTAGGAACAAGGAATAAAATGTGTTTTTTTTTCTTTCTTAAGTGTTCAGATTTCCCCAGTTGATTTGTATCATAATTCTTGCCGATGTAGCTAAAAACTAACTTCCTAAAGTATAGTGGAAATCATCAATTGAGGAACTTTCAAAATTATTTTAATAATTGATGTTGACACACAGAAATCCTAATATGAATTTTTTAGTGCATTTTTGAGTATTTCAGCATTGTCATCTTTATAATTTATCAAGTCATCAGTTTTTGCTACAATAACATTGATTAGAAAGAATACTCCTGGGATAAATGGATGATTAAGGGCAGAAAAAAGTGCAAGATGGTGTCTTAGTTTGTTTAGGTTGCTATAACAAAATACCATAGACTGGGTAGCTTATAAACATACAAGAAATTACTTCTCATGGTTCTGGCAACTGGAAGTCCAAGATCAGGGTGTGAACATGGTCAGGTTCTGATGAGAGTGTCTTCTGGATTGCAGACTGGGACTTCTCACTGTGTCCTCACATGGCAGAAGCTATGAGCTAGCTCTCTGGGGTCTTTTTTATAAGGGCACTAATCCTATTCATGAAGGCTCCGCCCTCATGACCTAATCACCTCCCAAAGGCTCTACCTCCTAATACAATCACTTTGGGGAATTAGGATTTCAACATATGAATTTTGGGGAGGATACAAACATCTACACCATAGGAGTGAGTCTGTAGTGCCAGAAGTCAAGGCAGTTCTCAAAACTTAAAAGGGTATTTACACACACACACAAGTAAACACACACGTACACACACACACACACACACACACAAGACAGCTTGAAGAAACTCCCTTTGGCTAAAATTTGGGACAATTTTAATATCAAAATAATAATGTCACTAAAGAATTGTAACTCATTAAATAAGGTTTTTAAAAGTCCATGTGTTCATAGTGATACTAAAAAGAAAGAGAGAAAGGAGGAAAGAAGGGTGCAGAAAACTATTCTTTATAGAAAGTCAGCTAATAAGTGCATCTGGGATGATAGAATTAGAGAATAACTATTTTGAAATTTCTAATAAATTGTGCAAAGATTATCACTTTGAGGATTCAGAACATTCTTATACTATCAAAGTGTCACTCCTCAGATGGTTTCAATTATTATGAAAGTAAAAATGTGCATCTAAAGTAGAAAGGTCTGGAGGACACTATCTTACTCAAACTAACATCACCAAGGTGGGACTACCTGGAATTACCTGCTTTCTGATGTGTTACAGTAAGAAGAATACAATATCACCTACGTAGTACTCTTGATAAAAATGTTAAATCAGAATACAATCGTAAGGAAACCATCAGACATATCCAGAATGTGGGACATTTTATAAGACAAGTGGCTGATATCTTTTTAAAATCAATGTCATGAAAAATAGGCAAACAAAAGGCAGTGGGACTGTTCTAGCTATAGAAAGGCTAGAGGGAAACAACATAGAAATATCTTACGTGGACCTTGGTTGGACCCTGGACTCTCCTCCCCACACCCACTGTGTGCAAGGACCATAAAAGACATGTCTGAAACAAGGGAAACTAAATACAGACTGTATATAAGATAATATTACTGAGTTAATTAGTTTTTCTTAGCTGGGACATTACATTGTAATCATGTAAGAGAATTTCCTTGTTCTTAGGAGGCACATGCTAAAGTATTTAGGGCTGAAGTGCCATGATCTCTACAATGTACTTTCAAATTAAATTTTCAATGGACTTATGATCAGATACAATTGGTTTAGATCATTAATTTACTGGTTACTTATTTGGGCTTTTCTTATTTCCCAAAATTATGACAGTTTATTTAAAATCCCTCTATGGTAATTCAAACTTTATCTCCCATTTTTATCTGCTTTTTGATTCCTTTTCGCCTCCGTACCTTCTCAACGATGATGAAGCAAATGCCTGGATTTGTATTAATCTCCTCTGTCCTTCAGAATCTTCTACTCACATCTCAGCCAAAAGGTGTAGGTTGGCATATAAACCTGCATAATTCTTACAATTTTATTAGGCTCTCATGACAATTTTGCAAGAGGCATTTAGTCTTTTCCTTGTTTCCAGCTAGCCTTTGTCTGAAAATGAATCTAGCCGAGTTTCCTGGAGATTAATCATTTAGAAAAGAGAAAAGTTAGAGGCTTTATATCATCACTTCCAATCCCTTTGGCTAATGAATTCTTTGATCATAGCTGATATTCTGTGTATGAAGATTTTTACATCTTTTATCAAGATTTGGCTCCCCCATTTCCCATGAAATGCCTCACCTTTGGGTGGTAGCCAGTCAGCTGTCTTGTGTCCTGCCCTCCAAACTGACCTTCACCGTAACCTGGGGAGCCTGGCAGGACAGGAGCCGGCTACCTTCTCATGATGGGAAGGTGGGGGGAGGCTGGGGAAGCTCGGGAGGAGCCTGTTCCAGTCACACAGGCAATTAATTGATGGGTTAGTGATCGGAACGGGGTCTGGGCCTCCCACTTCTTTGATTGGAGCTTTTTTCCTGTACATGCTTCCTCTTGGAAATGTCCAAAACTTACGCTTCTAGCCATTCTTGCAGTAGCATTTCCTTCATTCAGAACCATTGATTGAGAAACTGCTGTATGTCAAGCCCAGGACAGACACTGAGGACAAAGACAATTACTGGCCTCAGTGTTCATTGTATGGCAAAATAACTGGACATTAGATATTTACAGATATTATAGAAATTAGATATTATGTTAGATATCAGAGATTAGATATTATTTTAAAAAGCAGGGTAGAGAAGTTGCTCAGAGGCACGTCTGTGGTCTTTAGGATCTTTTTTTTTTTTTAATTCTTTGGAGTTTTCTAGACAGAATCTGCTGTTTCTTTGAACAAAGATGTGTTCCTATTTACTATTGCAAATTTTAGGTAAACATGCATCCCTGATGATTCCTTTGGCTCTAGGCCTGGAGAAGTGTCAGGAGAACAGATAGATATCAGACCACACCTTATGCAATTCCTTGTTCACCATTGTCTTTCTTTGCACATCTACAAAATGGAGAGAGCCAATGTGTCGCCCCTGGGTGGGTTCACTGAAGAGCAGAGAGTACGAGGAATCTTTATGAATCCCTTAGTCTTAGACTCCCTGAACAAAAAGATGAGATTAAAACTTCTAAAAAACATCTGATCTCTGTTAGGTCTTAACTTCATGGAGTTGTGTTTTGGAAAATAGGATTTGACCTTGGATGGGTCAAATAATGACTGATATATTAAAGCATCTTTTTATTATCCATTGTTGGTTGATATAAACCCATTTTCATCATAACCAAATTGATATTTATCTAGTATGCACCCATATCAGCAGTTACAATATTGAAGTTATGCCCCATCACTTGATAGTAACCGTTGCCCCATGAGAACTCTCACCTCCACTCTCCCAGCATCTTCTCCCCTGGGACTGGCACCTCTATACCCACTCCCCAAATCCAGCAACCAAAGAATTAATGCCTGACACAGCAAGCACACTGATTATTACATATTTTGAAAATCTCCCTCCCGCCAGTTAGTATTATACTATCGTCCCTAATTTCTTCCTAATTGATTACACAATTCTTCCTCTAAAATACCCTCTTACCTTAGAACTTGGCAAAGCAGCTATTAAAACTACATTTCAAAACCATGACATTAAATGAAAACTCACAATCTTAATGTTTCCCTATTTAAAATAGTAAAAGTAAATGTGTATAGATAGTGTTCTTATTCATGAATCCTTGGCAGAGAAGCTGCTCCTTTTTGGAGTATAGAGACCATTGCTCAAGAGAAAAATTTAAGTGAATTAGGCACCATGTAGCCTGGCATATTAAAAGTGTTCTGTGTACGTTTGGTAGTTTGTCACTTCATGGGGAGGAGAGAGCTGCTCAGTGGGCATCAGCTACCATCCCAACATGTTTCATTATAATGGCAGCCTTCTCTGGTCATTGACTTCTCTTCATTCCTTCTTTGCCAACCAAGCTCCATGATCTCCTGGGAGCTGGCCTGGGCTATCCTCATGATGCTTCCTCTTGGATCATGTGCTCAAGTCCATTTACTGTCTTCCAGACTTTGGACTTATGTCTTCAGGTTTCACCAAATACAGCCCCAAGTCTTTCTGGGATTAACACATTCTTAATGCTAAGACCCCTTGTCCTTAGTTCATGCTCAGTTAAACATAGTTTTTCTTAAGTGTAAGAAAGGCTGAACTCATTAAATTATTTTATAGTTGAAGTGAAAATATTTCTATCCAATCTCCAAGAGAGTATGCTCGTGTACACAATTTCATTTATCTACTACTTACAAATAGCAGCTGCACATTTTTAGCTGTAGAGGTATTTGATTGCCTTTTAGATTCAGAGAAAAGTAATCATATCTGGTGTGAGAAGTGCAGAATGGCAGTCTGTGTATTTTCTCTTCCTCTTTTGCTATAATGAATGTCATACTAGTAGCCAGCCAAAAGTATGTTCACCTGAAATGATTCCTTTTACAAACAAGAAACATGACTTTGAGTGCTGTACATCAGTTGCCAAGCTAATAAGATAATCCTCTTTTCATTTCAAAGTCTATACTCTAATCTTAAAACAGAAATCTCCTTCTCTCTTCTCTTTGCAACAGTCAGTGGATAAAAATTCTGTTATCATAATCCTATTAAAATGTATTCACTTTTGCAGTACACCTTGATAATAGTATTTATCCTTCTAAGCACCTAGGGAGAAGAGTGATAAAAGACAAATCTTTTCAAAATTTCAGGAAAAAATAGTTGTAGAGATTGAGCAGGTATGGTAAAAGCTTAGAAATGAATAGCAACTAATATCCATAGCAGGAAAGAATAACTGTTAATTCATGAATTAATCTTCTATTTAGGCTCTGATTGGGAAAGATAGTAATTTTCCTAGTGAAATGCTTCATAATGATCACATTTGTCCACCTGGGCAAATGTTGGTTAAACTAAATTTCCTGAGCACTGAAATAACTACTCATACACTCACCTGTGGCATTTCTAATACTTTACCCTTTATTGGTACTAACGGCTTCAGCTGCAACACCATTTTAAAAAATTAATAATCAGTGTTGACAGGAGATGTGCAAACAGAGTCGTAATTAACGAATTGATTCTGCTAAGAACATTAGCTGCTTCTCAGACTTATAATCTGTGTAGATATTGTGCTTTCTTCTCTTCATTTTTATGTAGGAGCAATTAAAATTTCTGGTGACTTCTGACATTTTTGCCTTGAATGAGGGAGTCTAGGGGGCTCTCTCTTTCTCCCCCCCTTCTCTCCTCTCTCTTTCTTTCTCCCTCTCTCAGAAGAACCAGTAGTAGTAAAGTTTAGTTCTCTATTCCTGATATAATAATCCTATAGTGATCTAACTTCATTTATGTAAAAGCTGCATAAAATGTTTTGCCATTTCCACAGGCTTTCCTCTACATTTTTTTTTTTTTTGCTTCAAACAAAAGTGCATTTTCAAGCATCTCTGTATCTTATACTAGCCTCGAGTGCTCAGCTTTTCATTTAGTTTTATACCAGAGGTCAAGCTATTGTGAATTAATGGTATATTTTCAGGTGTGTCTGTGATTCTTATAATTGAGAAAATACCTACTTCTGTTCACAAAGATTCCACCTGAAGCTTACTTATGAATTAGTATAAACAATGTTTAATATTATAATATTAACTGTCCTCTCAGTTGGAAAGTGTGTATACAACAATTGTATATTTGCAGGAGATCTATATACCATCCATTTTACATTTTGAAAACCTGGAGAATTACTTCTTTTGTAGGTAAATTGACTTATACGTTCCCCTTTTAGGCACTGTCATATGATTTGATAGACATTTATAAAGCTTCCTGGAATGTGTCATATTCCACTCTCCAGGTACTTGGTGACTAAGTTAAACACAAAATGGAGTTGTAATAGTTTATGACTTGATTCACGTGTGTTTTAGGATCTGCATTCTCCTTGACTAAAGAGCAAACATTTTATAGGGAAATTTAGGACAAAAAGTCCAAACTAAAGCTCACCATTTTGAAATAAAATATTTATGAAACAAGTTTTGTATTTTCCTTTTCTGGGCTAAGTCTAAAATTCCATAAATCGGGTATTTCCCAGAACGGCCTCTGAGGCCCAGCACACACCCAGGGCTGCTGCCATATCACCTCCCCAGCATTGGCTGATTCCCAGTCATGGAAAAATTCAAGGCAAAAATGATCCAGGCAATAGGCTGGGGGTGGGGTGGGGGTGAGAAAACAAGTTTTGTGGCTTGAGGAAAATCCAAGAGGCTGCAGCTTGGTGAACAAGTGGGGGAGTGGAGAAGGTTAGGTGACACATCACACAGAGCCTTCTAGGACACAATGGAGACTTTGGATATCTTTGTAAGTGTGACAGGATGCATCAGAAGGTTTTAAGCCAAGGATTTATGTAATCTGATTTATGTTTTTAAAAAGATCATTTTGTATGATTATTGGGACAAAAGAGTAGAAGAGTGACTAGTTAGGAGACTACTGCAATAGCCCAAGCTTGTAGCTGTGGGAATGATGAGAAGGGTCAGATTTGGATATGTTTCAAAAGTAGAGCAAATAGAATTTGCTAATTCATTGAATGTGGGTATGGAGAAGAGGGAAGAATGGGGTTAGGGAGGTAAGAGGAAGGAACTAGGGCGGCTTGACTTTGGAGCAATGAAAGAGCTATTAACTGAGATAAGAAAGACTGAGGATGGAACAGGTTTCAGGAGCTCTTGGCCATGATTGGTTTGAGATATCTGCTAGAAAGGTGGGGAACCTACAGCCTGAAGGCCACATGTGGCCCTTAAGATCCCCAAGTGCAGCCCCTTGACGGAATCTAAACTTTCCAGAACAAACTCCTTTATTAAAAGGATTGGTTCTGCTAAGTTTGGATTTGGTGAAAAGGCTGCACACTCAAGGATCCAGAAGGCCACATGTGGCCCCAATGCCGCAGGTTCCCCATCCCAGTTTGAGATATAAATGTGAGAGTCATCTATGTATAGATGATGCTAAAGCCAGGCCCCTGGAAGAGATCATCCAAGGAGTGAGGGGAGCTGAGGAAGGAAGGAAGAGAGTAAAAAAGGGCTTAGCCTCAAAGTACCTCTGCACTTGGCAGTCAGGAGTACAAGGAGCAACCAGCAAAAGGGATTGAGAAGAAACGGAGAGTGAAGTAGGAGGAGGTGTGTGTGTGTGTGTGTGTGTGTGTGTGACATATACACAGAGAGAGGGAGAGAGAAAGAGGAGAGAGTGAGTTTACTACTTCTAGAATCTGTTTTTCACCCACCGAACACTTCTGACACCAAATGTTTGGGGGTTTTCCTTACACCACCAACAAACTCTCCAACTCTCCAGGTACCAACTAGGTGTCCTGCAATTCAATTCAATTCTAGCATTATCTACCTGGAGTTAGTGTCAGATCCCACAATTTAAGGGCTCAGTCCCACAAGACTGCCCCCACTTTAGATACCAATTACAAGTTTGGGCCACTCAGATTTCTGACTGACCAGCTATAAATTGAGGTTCCATGACCCCTTCCTTATGTTTGATAATTTGCTAGGATGGCTAACAGAACTCAGGAGAATAGTTTACTTATTATTATCAATTTATTACAAAGGATACAACTCAGGAGCAGCCAAAGGGAAGACATGCATAGGGCATCTTTTGCAAAGGGGTTGAAAGGGCACAGACCTTCCATGCCCTCTCTGGGTGCACTTCCTTCTCAGCACTTCAATGTGTTACCATCCTTTAAGGTTTTTATGAAGGTTCCATTAGGTAGACATGATTAATTAAATCATTGGCCATTGTGATTAATTCAATATCCAGCATTTCTCCCCAGGTGGGTTGGGCTGAAAGTTCCGATCCTCTAATCATGCCTTGGTCTTTCTGGCAACCAGCCCCTACCCTAAGGTATGGTTGAAAGGGGCTTATGAACAGCAAAATATACTCCTCTCACCCCTATCATTCAGGAATTACAAGGATTTTAGGAGCCATGTGCCAATAGCCAGAGCCAAAGACCAAACAAATATTTATTATACCACAATATCACAGTTTTCAAGAAGGAGAGTGGTCAGCTGTGCCATGTGTTGCTGAAAGTTTGCATAAGAAAAGGACACTGGTCACTGGATTTGACAAAACTAGGCTCATCAGTGACCTTTCCAAGACCCACTGCTCACAGTGTGCTGAAAAGCTAATGTGGATGCTTTTTTGTTTGTTGTTTGTATTTTTATGAAGCAAGTTCTGTTTTAGAGGCACCAGAGAGTCTTATTACTTAGAATGACTCTCCAGAAGGGATTCCTTTTTTGAAATCAAATATGTTGTTTTGCAAATGATCACTTATATTTTTTTCTAAAGAGTTTTGATTCATATATCAAGTGTTCTTTCTTTCTTTACCTAACCTACCTGTTATGGCCTGAATGCTAGTGTCCCTACCCCCCCAAAAATCATATGTTGAAATCCTACCCCCAAGGTGACAGTATTAGGAGGTAGGGCCTTTTGGGAGGTGACTAAGTCACGAAGCCAGAGCCCTTATGAATGGAATTAGTGCCCTTACAAAAGAGATTTCAGAGAGCTAGCCAGCCCTTTCTGCCAATTTTGTGGACACAGCTGCACCTTGGTTAACAGGTCGGGGAGCGGAGAAGGTGAGGTGACACATCTATGAACCAAGAAGTTGACCTCACGAGACACTGAATCTGCTGGGCACCCTGATCTTGGACTTTCCAGCCTACAGAACTGTAAGAAATAAATTTATTTTGTTTGTAAGCTACCCAGCTTATGGTATTTTTTATAGAGGCCCAAACAGACTAAGACACTACCTGGCTGCTTAATGTGCTTAAAAAGCCTTTACATTTATTTTTTGACCATCTACTAGCTAAAGAAGCTTCTGTCCAGCTTGTTTAAGGTTTGTGTGACTGAATCCGGCAGTGATATTAACAATAATTTATTCAGCATTTAACATGTGCCAAACATTGTTCTCAGTGCTTTACGTTTATTAACTTATTTAATCCTCACAACCACCTACAAGCTAAGTACTGTTGTTACTCCGTTTTATGGATGAGGAGACTGAGGTATAGGAAGGGTAAGCAAATTACCAAAGATCGGGCCTCTAGTAAGTGGGGGCCTGGGAACCGAAAGCTTGGCTTTTCTAACCACCAAGATTATCTGCATTCATTCACTTATTCGTTGGATGCTCTGAAAGTCGTGGGTGCTGGTGACAGATAGGCATAACAATCAGCTTCTGCACCCCAAGAACTCACTGCCCTACCCAGCTCCTACTCATAGGGCTTCCCCATCATAGTTGTGGGAATTGAGACTGTGAACGTTACTTCTGTGGTTTTCCAAAAAATTTTCTAGAAAATAACCAATGGGCATGAAAAGAACTTTAATGCCAGGTTGGTGGAGAGGACATTAATCTCTAGTTCAAGTTAGTGAAAAAAGAATTTGCATAATGTAAGTGGCCTGCCAGGAGCCCTGAGAGCTCCCATTGTGATTGCTGTTTTATTTAGAGATTGTAAATATTGACAAAGTGAGATTAAATTTCCCAGCTCCCTTTCTCTGTCAGCAGTAAGGACACTGAAGATCTGGTTAAAATTAATTATTTGATTTGCATGTATTTTTTAAATCACTCATTCCTTTTAAACCTGAATATTTTCTCATCATAGAATAAACAAAATATTTTAAAGATGGCAACACACTAGAAAAGATAAAAGCTTAAATTTATGATAGCTTCTCCTATTCAAAAGTAAAGGAATGTTTTGGCCTCTAAGGTGTTTAACTTCTAAGGTCCTGTTCCCTACATAAAATAGGTAAAAAAGAAAGAAAAAGAAAAAATATTTTTGGATTTGTAAAAGTACCTTATACTTTTGATTATTTACGGCAAGTCTTTCTTACAAAAAAGATTCTCAATGATTTACATAGCTGTATTAGCTGTGAAACTAATGTAATGATTTACATAGCTGTATTAGCTATGAAATGTTCTTTTAAAAAAAGACTTGGTAATTTACATAGCTATATTAGCTGTGAAACTCTGTGGCAATAATTTATCAGTGAATTTCATCCCCCAAGACTGGGCTCAATAGTAAACCCCCAACATCTTGATAATTTCACATGCCTACCACTTGGTCACAGAAGCAACTATTTGAAGTCACCAAAACATCAAAAGATTATGCTATAAACTCCTTGTGCTTTATTGCTTTATTTTTGTCTTCAGATGTCGAAGAAACTACTGTAATGAAAAATGGCCCTCTCATGGTAGAGGACGGAGTGGGGTTTGTGTGGGAAAGCCGGTGAGGCAACCCATATGGAATGCCTCCTGGGTCCCAGGACTGTGCTAGACCCTTTAAACACATTATCTATATTTATCCTCCCAACAGCCCTTCGAAGTAGGTATAATTTCTCTTAATTTACCATGACAAACACTGAACACAAAGGGGTTAGTAATTTCCTCAACCAGAAAGCTTTAGACATGAGCTCTCTAGCCTTGTGGCTTTCTGGAGCTGAGTGAAACCCAGGTGAATGAATCTTTTACCCAGCTCTTACTGAGTAGGCTGATGGAAAGTTATTTCCATGCCTGCTGTTTTTGTTATAATCTTTCCCTTTTGGTGGTGGAGAAGGGATTAGCTCCCCTACAAGGCCTTTCTCCAAGTGTGGTAATTTGAATACGTAAATCCCACCTTTCAGTTAGGCACTTGAGGAGGGAGGGGAATTTATAAGGAAATGATCCCACAGCCCACAAGAGTTAACTCTTGGGTTATTAGGGAGGTTTAAGTTAATGATATTCACATTCTCTCAACTTGGGAGACAACTACACCTTAACTTTCAAATAGTCACATTTAAAAAACAGTAAATAAAATTTCTCAAAAGCTAAGAAAGCACATAAAGCTGCAGACTATTTTTAATTGTATGAATCAAGAAACATGTCAGTTTTTGTCATTGTTTGGTTTTGCTTTGCCAATTAAATGCTTCACTTGCCCAGTAGGAAATAATCTTATTCTCTATTATTTTACTAGTTTGTAGAGACAGCCTTGGTAATCTGTTTGGTGTGGCTGGTGTGTGTGTGTGTGTGTGTGTGTGTGTTCATGTGCATGCCTTCATGTGTGAGTGCCTAAGTGTGTGTCATGATTCCTGAACATGCGATTGGGACACATGGACTGCAAACGAATTTTGACTGATTTGTGAATTTATTTACAAATGAACAGCTTATGAAGATGTTATCGTATTCATTTCATATCTAAAACAGTAAGTAAACAAACAACATCTCACCTTTTCCAACAAGAATGAAATCAGGGGTTGGGACTGAACAAGAGTCTCTAATACACGTAAAAATTAACACATGGTTTGTGGATCAGCATCACTCCTGACCTTTGTGGCATTTGAGAGGATTTTACTATATGTAATAGTCACACATATAAGTGTTAGTAGAAAGGTGGTATTCTAGCAATCAGCTGTGTTTCTTCTTTCTGCCTTTGACTTCATGCTGTAGCAGTATCAGACTATTTATAGCTTTCTCTAGCTTTGTGAACAGCAGTGTGGAGAAGTGGAAAATGTAGGCTTTGAAGACCTTGTTCCTGATTTGACCTGAACCCTGCTGCTTATTAGCTATAGGATCTTGGGTAGATTAATCTCTCTAAAGTTCACATTTCTCATCAGTAAAATAGGGATAAATCTGTTATGAAGATTAAATGAAACAGTGCACCCAAAGTGCCTGGCACATGGAATCACTTAATGTAGGTTGGCTATTGTGATTATCATCGTCATCACCACATTATACTGTTTTATGCTTAAGTACCTTTGCATCTATTTTCTTTGCATCTATCTTTTCCCACTTGATCATCTTCTTTCTTTCCTTTTCTTTTCTTTCTTTTTTTTTTTTCTTTCAGACAAGGTCTCACTCTGTCACCCAGGCTGAAGTGCAGTGGTGTGATCATAGCTCACCGCAACCTCAAACTCCCGGGTTTCAGCAATCCTCCTGCCTCAGCCTCTCAAGTAGCTGGAAGTATAGGTGCACACCACCACACCTGGCTGAAAAAATTATTTTTTGTAGAGATGGAGTCTCACTGTGTTGCCCAGGCTGGTCTCGTACTCCTGACCTCAAGTGACCCTTCCGCCTCAGCATCCTAAAGTGCTGGGATTACCCAGCCTGGCCTTACTTGATCTTCTTTCTAGAAAACTCTTTTTTATTTTTTTAAAGAATGTCACTTCCTCCAGGAGGCCTATCCTCCTGCCCAATCCATATACAATTATTTGTTCCTCTTCAGTGCTCCTTCCTCACCTTTTGATTCTTCTGTGGCGCTACATTCCCTGACATGCTGGTTGTTTCCGGGGCTGGTGTCCTCGTGCAGACTGTGGTTTTCATGGGGAGCTGTCCTTTCCTGTGCCCCACTGTGTACCCAGCGCCCAGCTCAGTGCCGGGCAGACAGAGGGTGCTCCATGGGTAACTACTTAATCGAATCCTAACAGACACAGACTGTGCTGCATCTGGCATAAAAGGGCCCAAGGATTGTGACTCTGAGAATTGGGGATGTTTAACAATAAACATGCCCTTCTCTCCACCTGTGTTAAGTTGAGATCCTTTGTTATACTTAAAAACAAAACAAAACAAAACAAAATCCAATCTGAAATTGTGGTTAAGGGAATTTTAATGTGACATTGTAGACAATAGAGCATAAAAGCAAATGACCTGCGTAAGAAAATGACTAGGGCCTTTATGATAACTGAATAGGCTCACAGCGAACTTCATTGATGTAGCTTTGCAAGTCACAGTTTCAAACGTTTGCCCTGCGCCTCACGGCTCCAGCTGCCGGCCTCCCTGCTGCTCATGTGCCCACACTGTATGTAACTGTCACACAGTTTTGATTTACACTTATGATTTTAATATTCTCAGAAAACTCTAGAACAAAGCCTTTATGAATACAGAGGGTGTCCTCTAATCCCTTACCAGCAAATGGATGGAGTAGATTTATGACAGGGATGGAGTTCAAGTATTAAAATGATGCTCTAATTTGAAATGATATAAAACTGTCCAAAAAACCTCTTTTGTCTTAATCATATTATATTGAACATATTTATATTTGAGCTAGCTTTCTGTTCTTTGATTATATGATTTTGAATGTGAAATAATGAAAAAATAACTTTAAATAATAAATTGACCAGTATCTCTCAAACTGGTCTGGGGCTATATTCTTGGGACTACATGTGTGTTTTATGAGAATCTTAAAAGTTAGGGCTTTTGTTTTGATGATCATCTGCAAATTAATCTAAGCACCTTCTGGACCATCCTGCAGCTGAACACTGGGCTTGCGTTCTGCTCATGTCAGTGCCAGACGATCCCAACTTCCTGGTCTAAGGAGGAAGGCCAGAGCTGGCCCAGCGGTGTCACACACAGCGGGATGGGGCCTGCTCAGCCCCAAGGAACCTGCACCTTGGCAGTCAGCACCACACGCACATTCCCAGAGGTGATTCAGTTTCAGCAAAAGCACATATATTTGTCACATTAAAGTAATGCTATTCATTGGATTTTATTGGTTTTGTAGTTTTATTTCCATTTAACTTCAAAATTTGTTCTAGTTTGATAGTTGCTTAAAAGAACAATAAGCATAAGGGGTTTAGTTTTACATTTATACATATTTAAGTAACATAATTTTTTTAATGTAAAGCAACATTGGGTCTTGGGTTTTTTCCCCCCTTAATTCTTTGAAAGCAAGCCATACAATCAGTCTGTTTTGAGAAACAGTATAATGAGTCTCACTTACGATGCTGATATTTTTGGAAGAGTTTCTCAGTGTCCCCAGAGCCCCTTGTGTGGCTCACTGTATGCCATAGACACACAATGGGTGCTTAATGATCTGAGGGGAGCCCTCAGTTCTCGCCCTCATTCTGCCACAAGCTTGTGGTGCAACTGTGAGCTTGTCCCTGGCTTATCTGACCGAGTTGGTGCTTGGCTTTAAGGATCTCTTTGGCTCCCTCCACCTCTAAAATTCGAGCCTACAAACCCTGCAGCTTTCTGCCATTTGTTTACTTTTCTGCCTCATTGTGTCACCTAGCTTGACCCATAAAATTGGATTTTTTCAACTTCTTAGACATCGGCAACAACAATGCCATCTTTTAGTTCATTCAATCAGTTTTCTGGAAACATGAACTCACCTTTCTTGTTGGAAGTTGTAAAAGTCTTTTTTTCTTTTCTTGAAAGAAAGAACACTTAACCCAGACCTTTGGACATATAGAGCTAATATATCCCTCTGACAAAGGCTACTGCACAGAAGGCTAAAGAACAGACGTTAATGGCCCCCTCCCTGTCTCTTGCTACCTGTCTCTGATCCTGAGGCCCTTAGTTCTCTTAATTGGTGTGAAATCTGCCCTGCAGTGTGACAGAGCCAGGAGCTGACCTGCAACCTTGCTTGCCCTTTCACTGTGGCTCGGGGAGGGGGAACAACTCTTCCGCGGGCAGCACAAGCTGCAGGACCCCAGGACAGTCTTTGTGCTTAACGAATGGGTGAGATTGTTTGAGCGACCTTAATGTAGCCCAGATTATTAGCCTTCTTAGTTTCTCTGGGTGGGCCCTGCAGACCTGGAGGAAAAACAAATTGAAAGAGGAAGCACTTCCTCAATGGAATAGAGACTGCCAGCCTTTGAAATGGTCAACTAGCCCCAGCTAGAGGCCTAAATCAGCCTCAAATGTTCCAAACAAATGGCCCATTTAAGAAAATTCCTCTCTAATGTGTGATTAATTCAGGCTACTGTGTGCTGGGTGGCAGATTGGAAAAGGGGAATGTAATCTTATAATAACTTTTTGGTTGATGGGCTGTAGGTGAACTCAGGTTTGATTTGAAGCGAAAAACCATGCCATGAAGAAAAATGTTTATGGTTGCCGTTTGGTTTAAAGTGCCCTGGGGCTCCCAGCTTTATTATGAAATATAGTGTTAGAACAAAAATATTTAGCTGCGCTTCTGTAAATTCAAATCTAGTTTCTCCTTAGGCTTATGATTTGAAGTCAAGTTTCTGGCCCAAGTGAGATAATTAAAAGGAAAGCAGAAGCAAGAGGATGACAGATGTGACCTGCAGCCTTGGCATACAGAACAGCTCTGGCCGTTTTTCTTCTGCACTGTGGCGACTGTAGATTCATCACCAGGACAGCAAACACATTCAAGGGGAGGAAAAGAAAGAGAAGTTACATATAAGCCCTGTGACAGCCTCTGTCACAGAGAAGCAAATGAATATTCTTATAGGGACGTTCCATTTAAAGAATTGCTTTCTATTGTCCTTTGAGTTGGTTTATGTTCATTTAATAAGCAACACTGAGTTCAAAGATAGCTCTGCCCTTACGGCACTTCCAACGGGAAGTGATATTCTTGGCACCTCGGGTGCAGTGAGCTGAGATAGTAATTACATCATCGGTTCCTGTCAGAAGCAGGGGCGGGTGAGGGGGGCGGAGTGGGTGGGGAAGGCGTTTAGTGATGGAAGACTCACAAGTCTAATTAACTACTGCTTACTCAATGATCTCTAACAATATAAATTGCGCTGATGCTTTGGAGCCTGAAGTAGTGAATAAGATGAATGATACCATAATAAGGGGAAAGGCCCCAAAACATTTTTTTTTAATACATTGAAAAATGAAGAGGCAGTGATAGTTTAAGAACAGACGCAAATATTTGACAGCATCAGCTTGCTAGAAACAATAGAAAGTCAAATAACAGCTCTAGTTGATTATTCCTTTCAGCTCTGTACTTGGCTACCAGGGATAATTTTGTTATTATAGTGTTTCTTCTTCTCCTCACCCTGAAGAAAAAAAGAAATTAGCGAGAGGCTTGTGTAAAATTGACACTTGATAATTTGCTGACCTCAGTTCTGAGCTGGGGAGTGATGGAAAGAGGCCCGTGTTGTCAGCCGGCTTGGGTGTCTGGGCAGTCTTCCCATAGAAACCGTACACTGCATTTTCTGGGGCTCTCTGTTGTGTGAATAAATCTTCTGTATTTCACACTTATCAGTAACATAGGTTTAATTTCATGCAAGACTTCTTATTTCTAAATGGTTTTAAATAGTTTCTTTGGGCTAAATTCTGAGCTCCTTTGCTCCCGCAACCTAATGAAAGAGGAATTGGTAAGCTCTGGAGCTCTCCACAGCGAGAAGAAGCCAGAGACTTCAAAGCTCCTCCTGGTTTCTAAACTGCCAGAAACGATATCCCCTTTCCTTATCCTTGCCATTTCCCCTCTTCTTCCCCCTCATCCCGACCTGCTCCTGAAGCTCAGATAAAACTCAAGCAATTTGGCAGTAAAATCAAGCAAAACTAAATGGTCAGGTCTCTCAGCCCCCTGGAGGAAGGGCTAGTGTGTAATTCATGCTTTAAAAATGACAAACCCAATCTGGAAAAGTCAGTTCCTTACAGTGCTTCAGGATTTTCCACATTCCTAGCTCTTCACTAGAAAGCACGTATTCATACCTGGCTGGAAAGTGCTTTTCAACCACGTGCCCCGAACAGTGTACTAGTCAGAGTAGGAAAGTGGCTTGTTGATAAGCAACCCCCAAATCTTGGTGGTTTCACATAATAGAATTTTATTTCTTGCCCACTCTTCATTTGGGGATTGTGAAGGGGTGGGGATCTGCTTCCTCTGTTTGTTCAGGGACAGAGGCTTCCTCTTTTGTTCGGCTGTGGCTCTGTCACTTTCTAGGTCTCATCCTCCCCAGTTAGCACTTGGATGGTGAAAAAACGAAAGCATGGAGGATTGCATGGGTGAGCTTAGAGGCAAGTCATGGGAATGGTATTTATAATTTCTGCCCAATTTTCATGGGCCAGAACTTGGTTTTGGGGACTCAACTAATTGCAGGAGAGTCTGGGAACCTAGCTATATACCTGGGTACATATACCAAGGAAGGACACAAGTTATAGTAAACATATAACATTTTCTCTGTCACAGATAACAAAATCTGGCATCTGTTTTATATTCATCCTAATGAACAAGATTAGGAGCAACTGGAAGCCATGTGAAAACATTTCCATTGCCTCTGATCAACATAGCAAGTGTTTTGTCCTATTGTTTAGTTCTTCCAGAATCAATTTTTCTGCAAATCATGTTTGTCTCATGCAATCACCTTGTATTAAGGGATTCTACAAGAAATAATCTTTCAAAATTCACATTGGTATCTGGTACAGGGAAATATGGAAGGCTTTGTTCACTTTCTCCAACACCATCTCCTTTTTAAGATCTGTGGGAGAAATAGAAGAAATGTAAGCTTCTTCTCAACAGAGGCTATATTTTCAGCTCATGATGGTTATATATCTCATAAGTTAGTTTTATTCCCCACTGTGCTGTTGCCATTTTGAAGTTCAGAGTCAACATTCCACCTCAGGCCACCTGTAGCCTCTATTAATATGCTTTTCTATAAAAGAGCTATACTTCTTGTTCTATCTTAGCATCCTGCTCTTATATATACCCTTTACCCAGGCTTTCTCATCTGTTCATTTTTATTTTATCTTGAACATTGTGAATGTCTAAACCTTTCTGTAAACTTTCACAGATCTTTTGTGGAATTGAAAGTGGATAAAAATACATAAAACCAAACCACACAAACACACCATTTGGAAATAATCTGAGTCTTAAAAGTCTCTTCTGGGGCTCTCTGTTTAAATTGAGATAGTCCTGGGGAGGATCACTGTTTGCAAGCAGCCTCTGAGAAGAAGGAGCAGAAATAGGAAACCCAGGTTGGCTGGAGGTGTGGTGGAAAGAAAAGTAGAGGTTTGGGTGTCCCCCAAATACTTTTGTTAACATTAAGGAATTGCTTCTTGTTAATTAATTAAAGTATTCTTCTATTGCTCATCAGCAAGACATTTTGAAATAGTATTATCTACGTGCTGCCTTGGACACTCTGCCTTCCCCTAATTCCTTAATCCTCAGCACACTCACCAACTAAAGTCCTCATGAGTATCACTGATGCCCCCTTAGTCACTTAATTTCATGATATTTTCCCTTCAAACTCACAGATTTTTGAAACTTTATTCTTCTTTGCTCTATCCAGGTTCTCCTCCACTATCTCTGTTGCTAAAGATGTTTTAAGAGGAAGTTAGGCAACCACTGGTTGTGATCTTATGAAGAGAATTCGTACGTCAGGGAAGAGTTGTGCTTTCTGACCCAGATACTCTGATATCCCTTCCAATTTCAGGCTCTGGATTCTGTGATTCTCTGCTTAATCCTTTTTGGTTTTAACTTTCTGAATAGTCCATTCACTTATTTATTCATTTAGTAAATAAAATTTTGAGTCCTTTGTGCAAAGTGTATATTAGAAACTCTGGGGCATTGTAAAGTGTCTAAAACTTTGTAAAAGCTGAATTTTACAATTACAGCACAGTGACTCCATGAAAAAGAGCTCTTGACTTGGGTTCTGGTCCTGGATCTTCCAATAATGGATTGTGTGATACAGGGAAGTCACTTAGTTTATTCACTCAACAAATAGTTGTTGAGTGTCTGCTATGTGACAGGAACTCTGCTAGGCCTGGAGACACAGCACTGAATGAAAGAAACATCCTTCTTGCCTTCAGGGGGCTAGGAGTCTATCAGAGAAGACATCGAACATGGACAGTAATGCCAGCTAGTTAAAAAATAAGACAAAAGAATTTTTATAGTGTCCATAAATTACTCTGCAACAGATTTACTAGCCATTGTGCTAGGAGCTTCCACATACATTATTTTACTTAATTTTCACAATCACTCTACAATGTATCATTATCCTCCAGCTCTGCCTTAAGATGACCAAATTGAGGTACAAATCAACTTAAAATAATAATTTCATTAAAAAGGTAAACAGTGATTTTATTTATTTACTAAAAATGTATTTAAAAGCATTACTAAAATATATTTATTTTTCCCAAAGCAAAATATCAAACCTTCTATGCCTTTTGTTAGTTTTATAATAGCAATTTAAAGGTACCAAAATCAAATGATGTAAGTGTGAGCTTGGAAGAGGGAAACAGGCAAGCGATAAAGCTTGTTAGAGGGGGGAAAGAGGAATGCTTTCAAGGTTTTCTGCAGAAAAGTAGGAAGATATCCTGGGTGCAATGAAGAGTAGAACCAGCTGGTTGATGGCCTTAAAGAACTTTCCCTCGATTCAGAAGGAACCAGGAATCTAATGAAGTCTTTCTGAGCTTTTCCAAAGCCTCTATCTCCATATGACTACTTAAATAATGACAGCCACAACCATGACCTCAAACAACATTTATGAATACTTACTACGTTGCAGATACTGTTCTAAACACCTTACATGTATTAACTCACATAATGTCCAAAATCCAAAAGAGGTAAAAGTTATTATAATCTGTCCTATTTCATAGTTGGGGAAATAAGTGTCAGAGATGTGAAGTGACTTACTCAAGATCACACAGCTAGTAAGTAGGCAGATCCAGGATTTGAATCCACCCAGTTGCATCCCAAGCCTGGGTTTTATTTAAATAACTAACTATATTGCTCTTACTCCAACACTGGCTTCTGTGTTGATCTATGAATATAAACCATACACACACTGACCAGCATTTCTACTGTCCTGAACTTAGGTAATCCTGGCATCTTTGTGGCAGTAAAATCTCTGGCATCTTTTTCTTATATTGCAAACTTCTTGAAAACAGAGTCTGTGCCTAATCTATAGCACCCAGGGAGTATTCAGAACTCTTGATAAAATTATCACTCTCAGGAAAAAGCAACCAGACAGCAGCCTTTCTTCTTACTAACCACTCTAGGACATGTTCTTAGAACAGAGTTTAAACTTGAGGAGGAGAGTTGATTTGCAGAAACTTCCCAGGGTATTAGACTTGGTGGCTGTATTTACGTATGCTTTCCATAAAAGCAGATCACAACTCCAAGAACTGAACCTTGGAGATCTCAGTTTCAGATATATCAAGGTCTTTCCATGGCAGCCCAGTCCTGTTCAGGCCTGGGTAAGCTCTTGCTTACTGCTGTGGCAGAAGATTGGCCACCCTACTAGAATATTCTCTGGTTCTAGATGTTCAGCATTTCAAAGCCAAGGCCTTAGAACAATCGGTGTGGAGTAGAAGACTGCTCAAAGTGGACATGATTTCTTGTAACTGGTAGAGGACATTTTAGCTGGGTGCTGGTGATCCTCTCTGTAGTGCATGCATTGCCCTCTTTAGTCCTGTAAAACCAATCACTTTTCCCCAGTCCCTGAATATTGTGAAGACTGCCAAAGCTTAAAACCAAAGATGGCAAGTCTTGATTTAAATCGTCCGTGGATCATGAACGTGATAACATGTCCATGCCTTCTTTAGGATTAAAAATTATATAAGTTTCCTGCCTTTTCATACAAGATTTGAAGGAGTTTACCACAGAAGACACATTCCATGAACTAGTAAAATTTTATGCAGAGAGAGATTTCGAAGATGAAAACCAACAAAAAAGAGACTAGAGATATGTCAAATGTAAGGGTCTTTAGAAAGTTGCCAACATTTCTTTGCTCCATAGATTCTATAGAGTATGATTTTTTTAAAAAAAAATAAGCAAATCCACTTTTTAATCAAAGTTTTATGCAAAATCTCAATATTGAGCCTCTTCTTCTTTCCCATGTAACCCCAGTCCTTAGGGGGTGGAGAAGAGAGGAATGGGACTTTGGGCTTCCCCACCCTCGTGAACCAGAAAAGCATTGCTTTCTGTGCGTAAGTTCTCATTTGGAGAATGAGTTCTGGGGCTTAAAAATGTTTAAAAACCGCTGCTGTCATACAATGGTATCCATGACTTTTTAGAATTGTGCATCCCATTAGTAAAAAATGTTTTTGTGCATATCTTTATATAAGTATATTTATTTGTTATACAGATGTAGCATTCTATTAATATATTACATGGTGAAAAATTATTTAAATTAATTATGAATGTGGTTATGTAGAAGTTGTACTATTTTCTTCACATACCCCAGTGGATCATCCTGCGTGCCCCCTATAGTGCTTGCCCTCAATTTTGGAGACCATTCCCAGAGTTAGATTCATAGTAGGCTGGCTACTATAATATTAATAGCAACCTCAAAATGGTGGCGGTTTAACATAATATTCATTTCTTCTTGTGTGTGTCCCTATCCAGCTCCAGCTGGTGCAGGGCTCTGCTCCATGGTTTAGGGACCTAGGCTTCTTCTTTCGTATGACTCTGTCCTTTTTCATGAGCTTATCCTCCTACGCATTCATCTGGAGGATGGGGGAAAAAACAGTATGATGAATCTGGGGGTAGGATTTTATGTACCAGACCTGCAAATAGCATACATCATTTTCTTCTCTATTTCATTGGCTAGAACCCAGCCACATGCCATATCTTAGAAAAGCTGTGAGCCCAGGAGTTGAGGAAAACAGGGCTTGGTGAACATGTAGCATCGTTTCTGCCACAAGAATGAATGCTATTCTGAAGGAGAGATTCTCTTCTTCCCAGTATCCCTGGACCTGAAGTTTCACCTTAATTTTGTTAAATGTGGCATTTAGAGAGGCAGTTATGTGACTGTTTTCAGTTAGGGATGATGTTCTGGTGATTATAACAAAAATTCATCTAGAGTGGATAACTATAAGGGGCTTTATTTTTCTTATGTCACAGGAGTGTGGGGGTAGGCAGTCTAGAGCTGTCAGAGCTGCTTGAGGAATTAAGCACCCAAGCTCCTTCCAGCTCTGTTTTCATTGTTCTTATCTCTGGCTGTTCTGTTCATTGTCTCCAGATGGCTGTTCTTTCTCCAGACATCTTGTTTTCTTTCAAACAAGATGAAGCATGAAACATGAAGAGTAAAAACCAAAATGCAAATGTCAGTTGAGTCTGTCCCATTTAATAAGTAGCTCAGAAACCCTTTCTGGTAGACCTTCACTCCAATGTCCTCAGCTATAACTGTGTCCCGAGACCAACATGCCCAGCCATTGCTGCAAGGGAGTCTCTGATTGTTTCGAGCTGAGCATCTTGCCAATCTGAACAAATTAGGGGTTCTATTACTTAGAAAGAAGGGGAAAATTACTGTCTATAGTCATTTGATAATTCAAAAATCTCAGTCTTTGCATAAGTCCAGCCTGCTGAAAGGAGGCTGGTATGCATGCATTTTCAGTTTTTTGTCTGGGCACAAGTTGTCTGTTGGAATTTCTTATAACTAGTATGATAAATTAAGTCATTTTTTTTGAGGTTGAAATTCTTTAAATATGTATTTCCTCTTGAGAGCAGAGGGGATATACTGGCTCTCCATATTCCATATTTCCTTACATTGAACACTGTAACAACCTGGTTATTCAGGAAGAATGTACTTGGCATTAGCTTATTCTCTACAAATATGTCTTCTTGTTATACATGTAGATTATATCTTAGTCAGTTTAGGCTGCTATAACAAAGTACCATAGACTGGGTTCAGACTTCTAGTCTATAAACAACAGAAATTTATTTCTCCCAGTTTTGGATGCTAGAAATCTGAGATCATGGTTCCAGCATGGCTGGGTTCTGGCAAGAGCCCTTTTCTGGATTGCAGACAGCTGACTTTTAACTTCTTATTATATCTTCAGGTTGTGGAAAGAGGGATAGAGAATGCTCTGAGATCCCTTTTATAAGGGCACTAATCCCTTTCATGAGGGCTCCACCCTCATAACCTAATTACCTTCCAAAGGCCCCATCTCCTATTACCATCACAATGGAGGTTAGTATTTCAATATATGAATTTGAGGGGGGTGGACAAAAACATTCTGTTTATAGCAAATTATATGCAGGGCTTATAATAAAATAACAAAATTTTTGCAACACTCAACATTGCTACTTGGAAGCACTGTTTGATATAAGACTTTGGCAACAAGTGAAAGTGTGTTACTTTTAAAGGACTGAGAATATGCTCCTTAGAAGTCTATGAGAGATATATGACCCTCCTCCCATTTTTTCTTTGCCTTGGCTGCTGGGAAACTCAGAGTCAATGTAGTGGTCACATGAATAATATTTTATTTCAGAAACCTGGTAAAATTATTTCCTTCTTTTCTCTAAAAAGTTTCTATCTTTTTCTTAACTTCACTTTTAACTGTCTTCTGTTGTACATGATTTTCATCACAAGCTACTTTTTGAAATACAGATGGAGCAGAAATGATAAGTGAATAAAGTAAAAACAAAGGAGAAAAATCCAGATTATTTATTAATGTCTTATTCTACCAAAGCCATTTCCTTTGGGAGGGAGTAATTTAGGCTGTCAGATTTGTCTTAAAGTCTTTGGGTGGCAGAATGACACTTCCACTTTAGAAGTAAATAAATAAGCTACATTCTTCATTCTGTTCATTTTTCTGCATTTTAACTAGAGTTTAAATCTTGAGAGGGGTTGGCATGAATGGGTAATTACTACCAAGATGAATGGTGATGATGTTTATTATTATGATGGTTTTTCTTTTATTTGAACTTTCAGAGAGAAGCAGCATTTATCTAAGCCAGTCATTGAATTTGGAAAGGTAGGGGCACTAGATTTTCCTCTTCTTTCAAAATAGTGTATTTTAAATTTGACGGGCATTAGATACATTATGCTCAAGGTAACAAAATGATGGTGTTAATGGGAATGTAATTGAAATTAAATAAGCACCAGGTTGAACATCTTTGTATTTCAGTAAAATTTTTCTTCTGCTCACTGGCTTCATATTTGACTTGATGTCCAAAATACCAAAGGCCCACATCTCTGTCCGAAATGGCCACCTAAAGTCAGTTCTGCCCTTAGCCCTGGTTGGTGGAGTCTCTTCTCCATCTCCTGTTCTGGAGATCCCCACCCTGATCCCACTCTAGTCATGGCCCTCCCCATAGGAGAAGAGTTCACACTGCCTGCCTGAAATACATATCCCCTTATAGACATCACTACAGAGAGCTGGCTTCTAGGATCTGTGTGGAGTGGCCAAGGCATAGCTGCTTTTCCTAAGTGTGGTGATGGTGGATGGTTTGGAGCTTGATTAGATAGGCTGAGGTGTCCATATACTTGCAGTTGAGGCCCATCATGGCAGAGGATGGGTCTGGAGTGGGAACAGAAAGGACAGGAAAACCAACGCTGGGGACCAGGAGCTAGAGGCAGGCTCTCCCCACACCTTCACATTCAAGTACCAAGCTCCAGTGAGTCTTAGATTCTGCATCTCAACCATCCAGCCTCAAGTACTTAAAGAACCTAAAAGGGCAACCCTGACAGAAGTGAGAAACTGGGGCCTCCCTGATGGTAGGAGTTGCCTGTCTTTGACTTGGTAGGGTGAGGAAAAACTTCAAAACATAGAGATTTAGGAATTTCATGTAGGTTCTTGCCCTGGGCCATGAGAACAGTAGGGACAGGGCTGCTTGAATGTTCTTCTCCTTCCTAGGTTCTACTATATAAAGTCCAGACCCCTTTACTGATTTTCAGGGTCCTTCACCACCTGGCCCAAACCTCTTTTTACCTTCTTGCACCATCCTTTTATGTACCCTGTGTCTCATACCTGTCTTATTTCAGTGTCCCACTTTCCCTAAATATCACCCCCTGCCATCTAATTCCCCAAGACAGAAAAGCAGAGTCATCCTTTGTAGCTCCAGTTCTCTCTCCTCTCATTTCCAGTCTGCTGCTAGGAGCCCTGGAGTCCTTCCATTTCACATTTCTCCCTGGCCACCTCTCTGGTGCAGATTATTGTCATCTCCACGTGGATTGCTGCATAGCTTTTGGTTTTCCACATCTACTCTGACCTCATCCAATGTACATTCACTTTGGGGTCAGAGTTATCGCTTTAAAACTGATATTTAATCAGGTCACTCCTTGCTTGGCTGCTATGAATAAAGACCAAAAATGTGGCCCACAGGCTCCCCATGGTCTGGTCCCTTCCTCCCTTCCCAGCCTTCCATCATAGCACTTTCCTCCTCACTCTGCCCCTGTTGTACTGCCCTTCTCACAGTTGTTTCCGCAGTCATGTGTCCCCCAGGGCCCCATCCTTCTGCCATCAGCTCAACTGGCATATCTTCAAGGAAGAAATAAGCAGATTCCCCTGAAACATGCCCTCATAGCACCCTGTGACTTTTCATCACTGCTCTTCTCACTGTTTGGATGAATATGTCCATTTTGTGTGATTACTTCTTTAGTATCTCCCTCTCCTGCTAGACTGTACTATGTTCTATAAGGTCAGGGGCTGTATTTATTTTTGCTCCCCACTGCAACACCACTTAGCTCTGTGCCTGGCACAGAGCAGGTGCTCAAAACATGTCTATGGAATGGATGAATGAATAAATGTATAAATGACTATCTCAATGTGCTTTTCCACAAAGAAGATAGTATAAAAGGAAAATAACAATGAGTTGTTATAATAACACTGTTTATTCTGTGCCAGGCACTATGCTAAATGCTTTACACTGATTAGCTCAATAAGCACAACATACCCATAAGGTACATTCTATTCTTATCATCTTCAACTTTACAAATGGAGAAGCCAAAGCACAAAAAGGCAAGGTACCCACTCTTCTAGTGAGGGCTGCTTGCAGCGACTTCTTTCCAAATATGATAGTATGGAGGGGGCAGGAAAGAGTAACTTTAAAGTGGAGAAGCCTGACAAACACTACCTCAGCCAGGTGATTAAGGTCAACATCAACAGTGATAAGTCATGTGGATAGTGTGTTACCTGGATATGATGTGATGAAAATGCCGCTTCACCTCTGGGGTCTTCCTCCCCAAAACACTACTCTAATCATGAGAAAAACATCAAGAAATTCCAACTGAGGGTACTAAAGTTTAGGTTACATATATTGCCCTTGCCCCCCTCCCACCGAGTCAGAGCTTCAAACGTGTCCACCCCCTAGACAGTACGCATCGCACTCATTTTGTATGTATACACCCATCCCCTCCCCCACCCACATCTGCCCAACACCCAATCAATGTTATTCATAAATGGTTTAAAAGTCTAAAATCACTTGTTTTAATATTCTAATAAAATATGAAGTTGCAGAGAAAAAAAAATTCCAACTGAGAGACATTTTACAAAATGCCTGGCCAGTCCTTCTCAAAACTGGAAAGGTCATCTAAAATAAGGTAAGTCTGAGAAACTAGCATAGCCAAGAGTAGCCTGAGGGGACAAGATGACCTACTGTAATGTGGTACCCTGGATGGGATCCTACAATAGAGAAAGGACTTCAGGTAAAAACGAAGGAAATCTGAATAAAGTATGGACTTTTGTTAATAATAATATATTAATATTGGTTTATTAATTGCAACAAATGAACTAATATGAGTTACTATTAAGAGGGGAAACTGGATATGGGGTATATGGGAACTTTCTGTACTATCTTTGCATTTTTTCCTGTAGACCTAAAACTGTTCTAAAAATTAAAGTTAATTTTTTAAAAAAAAGGCAAGGTCACAGGTCAGGCAATGAACATAGCCAAGTCAGTGCCCTGTCATCTGACCAGATTTCTTATTGTTAACCTCTGAGGTTTTCTTTAGTGCTGTCCTTGGAAGATATGATGACTTTCCAAATTCCAAGATTCAAATTTGGCCCAGTCAACCCAAATCTGGGCCCAATTCATAGCAGCCCTGATCCCTGCAGGGGACCAACCTGGGGCACCCCGAGCAGAGCCACAGGTGTGCTGTAGGAGCAGTATTCTAACTAGGTTGGAACAGGGTGTAGGCAGTGACTAATGGGGAGTGGAGACTCTTCCTACACTCAGACCTGGGCTAGTCTGAGGCTGAAAGTACAGCAACTTCCCTGATAATTTATGCAGAGAGCGAGGATGAGCTCACTGCTGGCATCTGGATGGCATTTTTCTCAAACTCCTTTTGTTGAAATCTCATGGAGGAGCTCTAATACCCCTATCATATATGAAGCCTTCTCTGATCCTCCCAGAAAAAGTGAATTCTGGCAGTGTGCAGCCAGCAGTGGAAGAACATGGTCTTTAGAACATATGGGTGGTCATCTTGCCTCTCTCAGTCCTGGGCATGTGACCCTGGCCAGGCATTCAACCTGTTAGAGCCTCAATTCACTTATCACCTCCTAGGGTTGTGAGGAATGACAGAGAAAGGTGAATATTCAAGCAGCTGGGGCAGCTCGCAATAAATGCCAAGAGTTAGTTTTGCTTATCTCCTTCCCAATTTCCTCTCTATGGAATCAGCACGTTTCTCATGCCATTATTAAGTACCAGGTTCAATATGTCCTATTAGTTATAAGCACAACTGTCTCACCACGAGACCGCAAACTTTTTAAAGGAACAGACTATGTTTAATTCATTTTTGTATTTTCAGTGCCTGAAACAGAACAGGGTACGTTCTGAATAAATCATCAGTTTAACTGAACTGAATTAAACTGAATTGAAAAAGCTGGATGTTTTTCAAAGGATGCTGCTTCTTAGGGAATTCAGCAGAAATGGATAAGAGCACATCTGATGACATCTGGGAGCACCCCAGGCTTTCTGTCAACCTAGGTAGAGGTGACCATTCCAGAAACACACTGGCGTTTGTTTTCATTTGTTAATAAAGAACTTTGATCATCATCTGTTGATACGATAATTCCAAGTTAACTGAAGTCAGCTCACCAATTGCAATGCACATGTCTTCAGCCTGGGCTGATCCTACTTGAAGGGCAGAAAACTAGGCGGTGATTAACATAAGGAGGTCAGCCAGTGGTTGATGTTCCCTAGCTTGAAGCTGGAAGTGGTTGACTTGGCCACTAGCCACACTGGACACTGGTGCTGTTTTGGGCTCCTGTGTGGCACAGAGTAGAGGGCACAGAGGTGAGATGAATGGGCACAATGCTGACATGTTTCTATGAATTTAGCAACAAGAAATTCCATACAGCTAACAAGCATATGTTGAATGTCTGTTATTGGCAGAGCATCATCGTAACCAAGTAGATATAATATCATTGAAGCCAGGGTTCATCTTGAGCTCATTACTTCATTTATCCAGAAAGTGGACAAAGTTTCCATCGGGCAGAGGTAGTTTGTGGGTTATGGCAAGGGCACAGGCTTTGGGATTCTGGCTCCACTGACAAGCTGCGGGAACTTGGGCCACGTATCTCATTTCTCTGCTTCCCAGTTTACGCCTCTGTATATTGTGCTGATTCGTACTTGCAGTGAGCACTCATGAAATGCTTTAAAGGGTGCTAGCACAATGCCACGTACAAAACAAGAGCTCAGGAAACTGTAGTTGTTTTTGATCTTGACAGTACTTTTTTTTTCAGCTATAAAGCAATCTGTGTTTCAAGACTGAACTTCCCAGTTGTATGTTATTCTCAAGGTGAACATCAATTTCACATGACTTATGTTTATTAAAACTCTAGAAATGGAAAGACGGATTGTTCCTGGGCACAGAAGGCATAGCATATTTAGTCTTTAGTCCCGTTAGTAGAGAAGAGGGTGGCAATTAGGGAATTTTATCAAGTCTATTATCAGTAATTACAAAATATAGCTTGAACTATTATCAAAACTCTAAAAGAAAGTCATGTTATTGATAATATGCTTATTAACTCAGTGGGAATGACACTTAATTAAAAACCAGTGGGGGGGCTGCCTTTGGGTTTTTGTACAATGTGTACCAAAGATTTTGCTGCAATGCAGAAGTGTAATAAACGCTTCTCATTTAATCTGGGAGTTCTGTAACTCCACAGTGCTTATTTATGTGATAAATGATTATCATTGATCTCTCATAAATTATTACTGCTGTCTATTTAAAAAGAGACCTTGGTAACTTTTATTATAGAGTGTTTGAAAAGCTATGGGGAGATATATCTAAAATCATCCCTTCGTGGTTACCATCTTCATAAAATTATAAAGCAACTCAGAATTTTTTTTTTCATCTTAGTTTGGCTGAATAAACCACAGCCTAGTGAGATGGTTCTGTTTTATTACCAGGCAAAGGTACATGTTAAAGTTCATGGGACAATGAGCTGGAATTACCAGAGAATACATTCATAAGAGAAATTTGGGAGGCTGTGAATTTGAAGTATATTCTAGGACTCAAAATTAGTAATAACTAAGATTAGAATTGGTTGTGGATATATATTAGCCAGAGGAATGGATAGAAATCCAGACAGTAAGAATTAATTTCTGACTGGCTATGTCATTTCACCTAGTGCAGACAAGAATATTCTCATCAATCTGATAATGGAATAGAAGCTAGAAATATGTTTTTTTCCCCTCTCTCATTATCTAAGAACACACAAGCAAAATTCACAAATATTTTTTTGATAACGTGCTGGAATCGCCTTCTCAATTCTCCAAGTTTCCTCTGCGAATCCCACACTTTTGCAGTGCTGTTGCACACATCTTCATTTCCAGACTGACCCCCTCCATGTCCTGTCTTTCCTGGACTGCAGCGGGACAGGCCTGCTACTGCCAGCCACCCTCGGCTTCCAGTTCACACACATTCCAATCTCTCTTGCTCATGTGGCCAGATTCCCAAATACCTGCTCCAAACACATCCCTCCCCTTCCCTCTCCCAAAACGTAGAGCACCTTTTCTTCCCACAATGCTTTAAGAGCAAACTTCTTCCCCTGCACAGTACTCATCTTTTTCTACCTATGTCTCCCACAATTCTTTCATACTCCCCAATGCTTTACCCAAACGGGTGGTCCCTTGTTTCCTGAACACACATGCCCTTTGCTTTCCTGCCTCTATACATTTGCTCATCCTATTTCTTCAGCCTAGAACACTGTCTCTTTCTTATCCCCATCTCTATCTGCTAAAATCCTATCCATTGTTAAAAACAACCACACTGACTCAACACATATCCAATAACAACAACAACAACAACACATTTTTTAACTTTAATGAAAAAGTATTATAAGAACATCACTGACAATTTGAAAGATAGAGGAGAAAAAAAATCACAATACTTCTCTGATGCAATTACTAATATATCCATTTTGTAGATGAGGAAACAAACACCCTAAGTGATCAAATAACTTTCCTGGGGTCACACATCTTATAGCTAGTAGAAAGTTTGGATTATAACTAGTTTGTACCAAAATTGCTGATTTGTGAGATAAGACACAATTCTTGATTCTGTGTCTTGCCTTCATTTAAGAGTTTGAGAAGCCCAGGGCTAGTCTTGTAGAGCCAGCCATTTCCCCCTAAGTATCATTAACAAATCCAATTGCACCTGAAAAGATGTTTTGTTATTTGTAACCCCACTGCCTTCTGAGGACTGTGGCACAGTTGATTAGAGGTAGGGCTCTTTGTTTGCTCAACACCATCATAAGCTGGGTAAGCATCTTTGGTGGTAGGAGCTGGAAACTGCCAAGTTTCTCTGCACAACAGAGGGGAAAGGCATATAAAGCTCCCAGAAGAAAATCCCAGGGGAGAAGAGGAAGAGCCAAAAGCTAATGCAGTGTATGGAGGGGTGGAGTCTAAAAGAAAAACATCATAATAAAGAGCAGTTTAAGCATATAGAAACATTTTAAAAATTGTTTAGTCTTGAGATAATTACAGATTCACATGCAATTGTAAGAAATAATACAGAGAAATCCCATATACACTTCACCCAGTTTTCCCCAGTGGTAATGTCTTTCGTAAATTTAGTTCAATAACACAGCTGGGAAATTCACATTGATACACTCCATTGACTCACATTTTACTAGTTTTAGATGCACTCATGTGTGTGCATGTGTGTGCTCATGCCCTTGTTGTGTATTTATCTCTATGCAATTTTATCACAAGTGTAGATTGGCATGACCAGGACCACAAGATCTCTAGTGTTGAACTTCTGTAGCCAAACCCCACATTTTCCTCCCCCTCCCTAACCTCTGGGAACCTCTAATCTGTTCTCCAGCTCTATAACTGTATCATTTTAAGAATGTTATATAAATGGAGTCATACAGTAAACAGAAACTTTTAATAGAATTTTTCAGTTATTTGCTGGCAAGTTTGATGATATAAGCACCCATCTGTCTTTCTAATGTCATCCTCAAAACAGTCTCTGCTGCTTGCTGTTGCTTTTACAACTTGGGCCACACAGAGACAATATGTGAAGGAATGCAAGTTCCTGGGAATTGGCAGAAGTTTTAGGGAGAGGTTTAACTTTCAAAGACCACAGATTTGGTGGGACTGTGAACCCATAATACCTAGATCTCCAAGGGGCAAAAGAGGCACAGGTGACATAGCATTAGACGATATTTGACACAGAGTAACTGGAGCCGTGAGTGCATCCTGGCCACCTCACTTGCTATCTGTGTAAACTCAGTTTCGTCATCTGTAAAATGGGGATGATAATGATGTCAACAACCTCATGGGCTTGAAGCAAGGAGGAAATAATACACATTATTCACCTTGTCTGTCACATAGATTTGTAAACATTGTAGCTTCTCAGGTATAGATTTATTTCACTAATATGTATAGAACATCTACTATATTCCAAGAAGTGTGAGAGTCAGATAAAAAGGTGAACAAGGGTGGAACAATCTCTAAGAAATATCTACTTTTAGTAAAGTGGGGTATGTTTGCAGATAACATACAAAAGCAAGAAGAGAGCATAGTCTCATCTGATTTACTTTTCTACAGAAATAGAGATTTTTCCATTAGAATCATACTTCTGGTTAAGATCTTTTTTACAAATTAAAATTATTCCTCCTTTTTTACAATATAGCAATCCCTTCCACTTTGTTAAATAATAAAGATTGTAAGCCCAGGCTCCTAAGGAGCCAGAGAAAAGGAAATGGTTTTGCATCACACCTTTAAGATCAAGCCTATAGCTTTTTTTTTTTTTTCTTTTTTTTTTTATGGGAAATATTCATGATAAATTATTAAGTGAACAGTGCAAGTTTAAAACAATAGTTTCATATTTTTTTCCCCACCCCCCCTTTCTCGAGTCAGCACCTTCAAGTGTTACCACTCCCCAAACGGTGCGCAATGCACTCATTGTGTAGGCATACCCCCATCCCCTCCCCCACCCCCACCTCAGTCTGATGTCCAATTGGTGTCGTTTCCAGATTTGTATTTAGGTGATGATCAGGGAAACCAATTTTCTGGTGAGTACATGTGATGCTTGTTTTTCCATTCTTGGGATACTTCACTTAATATAATGGGTTCCAACTCTCTCCAGGAGAACCATAGAGATGTCGTATCTTCATCATTCCTTATAGCTGAGTAGTATTCCATGGTATACATATACCACAGTTTACTAATCCAATCATGTATTGATGGGCATTTGGGTTGTTTCCACATCTTTGCTATTGTGAATTGTGCTGCTATAAACATTTGGGTACACGTGCCTTTGTTACAGAATGACCTTTTTTCCTTTGGGTATATGCCCAGTAATGGGATTGCTGGGTCAAATGGCAGGTCTACTTGAATCTGTTTAAGATACCTCCATAATAAGATCAAGCCTATAGCTTTACTGGGTGATCTTTTTTTAGAAGGTACCGTTCAAATAGCAACATTTAATTAGCTAGTTAATTCTAGTCTTTGTTCATAAATTCTTAGGGAAAAATAAAATTTAGAATAATGATGAAAGACATATGCTAACTTATAGGTTATCATAATAAATACTTGTTAGTGTCTTTCTCATTTTGAATTTTGAATATCACCAAATCTGTGTTTGTGCCTAATGTTTTCTATTTTGCTAACTTACGTGCTAGGCAGGCTCCACCCTGTTTTGTCAGTTTCCTTCTGCTATTTAATCAAAGCCATTAATTATCACCTACCTTTTAGAAGAAAAGTGTTCATTGTTTCTGTGATCCTTAGTGCCTTCATCTGTAAAATAGAAGTAAAATCAAACTTTCTTACCCTTCAGGGTTATTCTATGGAGCAGATAAGGTAAAATATGTGAAAGAATTGGGAAATAGCAAAGGGCTTGTGAATGTGAGGTACCATGAGAGTAGCGTAGAGGAATGAGCACATACTTGGAGATAGACGTCCTGGCTTCAAATCCTAGCTCAGTCACGTTATGCTGGTTGTGTGACCTGGAACAAGTAATTTCACTATTTGGAGACCCAGCTTCCTGATATTCCAAACAGGAATAACGTTACATATAGTCTCTCTTTTAAGGTTGTGTTCTGGTTTCTCTCCATAATCCCTCCCTCCCTGCGCCAATCCCTTGTTTGCATCCTCTGTCCTCTGGTTGCCTGGTCCCTGTGAATGCATCATGCATGCTCCCTGGCCAGTTGGCTGTCAGTGCGGCTGGCTGGTAGGAAGCACTGGCAGATCAGAATGCAGTGGGAAAGGGAAGTGGGGGACTTAGTTGCTATTTCCCCTCTTCAGTGCCTAGCCTTGAATTCAGCTTCCAGGATAGCCCCTCCTCAGCAAATGCAATTCTCACTGGGCTCCAGTACCACTATAGTTTTCTGGTATAGCTACCACTATAGCTATCTGCTATTGCTCACCTCTGGGTATCTCACCATCTCTTCCTAGTTCCCTTAACCCTCTCTGCACTTCTGCGCTCCTTTCATTAAGGTCTGTTCCTTAGAATCAGCTGTGCTAATTGTTATTCCTGCTGAGATCCCAACTGGTACAGGTGTGAAGGGATTAAATTTAAATATAAATGAACATTATTTAGCCTTGGATCTGGCACATAATAATAAACAGGGATTCTCAGGCTCTCATTTGTCTACCTGATTTTGCTTAATTTTTGTGCAAAGAGTAACTTCTTTCTATTCTTTATGGCTTACATCAAATCCACTCTTCCACAATAAGCACAAAAAAATAGAGTGCGCCTGATCTCCCACACCGAGATCACCCTGCCATGGATTCTCTTCTGCTAGCCCTTCAGCCGACCCATAGACCCTCACCCTCGTTTGTAAACTACATGTATTACTAAACACTGAAGGTCATATGCTAGTTAGCAAAGCTTCTTCTGGAAATTTTACAGCCTGTTTTTCAGTTAAGACAGTCTTTTTGTTGTTTGTTTTTAAGATTTAGGCTTAGAATTAGAAGTTGCCTTGCAGTCATCTCCTTCAGCTTCTCTTCTATACACAATCCAGCCCCTTCAAGCTCTAGGTAACTAAGAAATATGATTTGGAGGAAAAATTTTTAAAAACTCATACCCTTTCCCCATGGTATTTAGGCATGGATTAAGATGCTGCCATTTGAAGACCTTTTCTATGTAGATTTCTCTTCTTCCTCTAAATGATTGAGTGAGCACAATTAATTTTATAGCATCTCACTGGTAATCACAAATGATTTTTTTATTACATAATTTCCAGGAGGAGAAGGATTGGAGAATAATGAAGTCGTGTGACCAGCGACAAATAATAAGGTTGCCAAAAATCAGGGTGTAATTCAAGTCCATTTCCTGTCTTTGGATACTTAGATTCCTGGGATTTTGGAGATGGAAGGAGCCTTAATGATCATTAATCAACTCCTCCTACTTACAAGCAATGGAGTGAGGCTCAAAGTTAGGAAATGACTTGCTCATTTGGAGAGATGTCATACCTAGTGTTTAGAGGTAATGAATTCCAAAGCATAATCTAAGTGTCGCTACTGATCTCAGGACCTTGAGTAGAGAAAGGTTACCATTTCCACAGACTCTTTTGGAAAGAAAAACAAAAGCTTGAGAACACTGATCCACACAATCCTCAGTTTAAAATTTAAAAGAAAATCTGTGTGCATGTGCATATGTGTATGTGTGCATGTTTGCTTTCTTTGTGTTTATTTTAAGCTAATAAGCTCTGAGAACTATAATCTTTGGTTTCAGTTTTCCTTACGTTTGTATGTCAGCATTCCTTCTTTTTTCTTTTCTTTTTTCTGTAATAGCACTACCTTTGACCTGTGCATGACATTTGCTTGTGTGAAAAATTATTAATTTAATAAAAGAAGAAAGGAAGTATCCAAGAAAAGCAGGGCCCTTTTATTCATCAGGTGTTATTGGCACAGAGCCCAGGGTACATGTAGTTCTCAGGGGAAAACAGAACAGATTGAGACCTGAATAGGAAATTATTGGCTTTAAAATTCCTAGAAAATCCTTCAAAATGAAATTAATAAATATTTAATTAAACATTTCCTAAAAATAACATTATATCAGCTTCATTAATTGTTGAATTTAGTATTTATAAAAATTTCATTGTCTTGGAAAACATTTGAAGGTGAGATGTTCTTTCACAAATTCCCTAGTATACATGATAATTGCCAAGAAATCACTGACATTCTAAATTAAATGAGTTTTTGAGCCAACTAATTTTCAAGGGAAATGGTAAATAAAAAATTTTCATTTTAATTTCCCTGCAGAGAAAATTATATTTAATGCGTGATGTGGGTGCATATGATATTATTTATGTGATGTGGTCTGAGGCCTTCCAGAGAAAAATACATGGGCCTTTTTAGGGACTTAAACCTGTCCAGAGGATGACAGGGAAAAGTGGGGAAAGCATTTTGTAGTTTGCTAGAATGGGGTTCTGAACCAGTGCCTCATTAATGTTATATGAGTAACATTACAAGAGTAACCTTAGTAGAGTGGAAGGCGAGGGTGGCCACACTTCTGTTAATAGAGCATATTAGCTATCTATTGCTCTGTAACAAATTACCACACACTTAGCAGCTTAAAACAACACATTTATTAACTCACAATTTTCTGGAGTCAATAATCAAGGCACTGCTTAAATGGATGCTCTGCTTAGGGTATCTCAGGCTGCAGTGAAGGTGTCCCCCCTGCTGTGTTCTCATCTGAAAGCTTGGCTGGAGAAAAATTCACTTCTGAACTTATCTGAGTTGTGGGAAGAATTACTTTTCTTGTGGAGAGGACTGAGGGCCCTGCCTTTGCTAGCACACAGCTAGAGACTGACTGTTCTTGGTTCTCAGAGGCTGCCTGCTATTACTAGAGGCTGCCTGCAGCTCTGATGGCTGCCTGTGGTTTTCAGTGGCTGCCTGCCATTCTCAAAGGCTGCCCTTGATTCCTAAAGTCTATGTTTGCTTCCTAGAGGCTGTGCTTGCTTCCTAGATGCTGTCCTTGGTTCTCAGAGGTTGCTTTTGGTTCCTAGAGACTGCCTGCAGCTCTATGCAATGCTGGCTTTCTCCATATGGCTGCTTACAACATGAAGTAAGAAAGAGGAGTTTCTAGAGTAAGTCTTATACCAAGCAGGAGTCTTATATATCTAAACATAATTATAGAAATGATATCCCATCATCTTTACTGCATTATTTAATTTAGAAGCAACTCATAAGTTTCTTCCACTCTTATGGGGAGATGATTACACAAAGATGTGAACACCAGGAAGAGGGGATCACAAGGGAGATACCTAAATCTGTGCAATATTTGGAGAATCTAAGGATCTATTAATTTGCAAGAATTGATTCAGCTTTTTTTTTTTTTTTTATTAAGCATTTAGAATAGTTCTGCTTGTGGAGAGAAGGTCATGGAACAAACCCAAGAGTGATCAGAAACACACTTATACATCTTCCTTTCAGTGGCCTTCTCTGCCCTTCTGGAACTCTCAGCAGATGGCTGGCTAGCACCCAGACAACTAGCATTTCTCCAAAAAGTGACACACCTGAACTTGCCTTTCTCAGTAGCCATTGATACAAAAGACCAGCCCCCCTTCCATCAGCAAAAATTACCCATGCTGCATTCCATTCCCTTGGATCCCTATAAGCAACACAAATTTAGGAATTCAAGGTTGATGATGACCTTATTTGTTATCCGACATGAGTTGCATTTCCATGTTAGTAGGGTACAACACTATGTCAGTTCAGGGTTATAAGAATTATAAGGATTTTAGTCACTGAGGCAAGTCCATTTAGGAAGATGTTTGGGCACATTATACTAAAAAGGCCAGACCTAGAAAATTACATATAGGACAGTTTGTGCTGGTGGGAACAGGAACTCATACTTTCTCCCAAATTTTTGTGCTTACCCTTTGGATTTGATATTTCTTGCAAGGCTCACTTGGCATCTGCTTCTGCCTACCCATCACTCTGCTTTTCTTTCTGTATAAGGTTTTCCTGTGTCATCCATACTCTTCTGGCATCTAACCTTAGCCCAAACCCAGTTTTGACCCAGCCATCCCCTCTAGGCATTGAATGTTATAGTTACTTTACCTCAGGCCAAGTATGAACCCCATTCAAGAAATATTGGACTGTGTGGTTCAAACAGTATGCTAGTTGCTGTAACAAAATCTCAGGAGCTTAATACAATAACGTTTATTTCTTGATGACATGACAAGATAATGCAGATGTTCCTAGGCAGCTCCCGTATAGATGCAGTGAGGCTGGGACTCTGGCTCCTCCCATCATGTGGCTCTTCCATCTTCAACACATGGCTTCCTCCCAGACTGTGTTTATCTGTATTAAGCCATGCAGAGTGAAAGACTGTGGGAGATTGTGCATGGAAAGTTTTATGGGTTGAGCTTGGAGTATAGCACCCATCACTTCTCACTTTCACTGACCATGCCAAATGCAAGGGAGTCTGGAAAATGTAGTCTAACCATGCCAGGAAGAAGAGAAAACTTAGAAAGTAGTTTCTGCCTCATGGAACCCTTTCTTTGGCAGCCATGAAGCTATATCCACATGCATGTTGGGCAAACACAGTGGGCAGCACCTTTGAGGAAAAGGACAATAACTAATTATTTACTGACTAAACATTTATGTAAAACTTAATATGCTCCAGATACTGCTCTAAGTGCTTTTTAAATAACAACTCATTTAATTCTTATACAACCCAACAAAGTAGGTACTGTCATTATCCTCATTTACAGATGGACAAACTAAGACACAAAGCGGTTGGTTAATAGATTGCTCGAGATAATAGTTCCAATAAGTGCAGGAGTGAGAATTTGAGCCCAGGCACCCTGACTTCAGAGTCTGTGTGTTCACTACTATGCTACACTGACTCTTCATTAGTACTGTGACTCTTTTATCAGGGTAAAATCTTTTTATTGGTAAGAAAATTGTGTATCTTAGTACAGCACCTTGAGGAAAGACAATACTATCCCCATTTTAGAGATTATGCGGTGCAGTCCACAGAAGCTGATGGACCTCCCCAAATCATACAACCAGAAGCAGTAATTTGACATGCTCCTACAGGAAGAATTCCAGTTTTAATTAAATTCAACAATTCTTGGGCCTCATCTGGTTTTTGCTGATGGAGTTTTGAATGTGCTCCTCTCAGAGACTATTTTGCTGCTACTTTTATAGGAAGACAATGTGAATATTTTATCTGAGGCAGAAGATTCATGTCTTAGTGTTATTGGGCTGCTATAACAAAACACCCTAAACTGGTGGCTTACAAACAACAGAAATTTATTTCTTGGAGAACTGGAGCCTGGGAAGTCCAAGATCAAGGCACTTGTAGATTTGGTGTCTGATGAGCAGTGGCTTTCCAGACAGCTACCTCCTTGCAGGATCCTCACTTGGTGGAAGGGGTGAGAGATCTCTCTGGGGTCTCTTTTATTAGGGCACTAATCTCATTCAAGACAGCTTTGCCCTCATAACCTAATCACTTCCTAAAGACCCCACCTCCATATACCATCACCTTGGAAGTTAGAATTTCAACATGTGAATTTTGTGGAGACACAAACATTCAGACTATAGCAACTCATTTAATCCAAGAATGACAGGGCAAGACTATGAATTAAGTTCAGATGTTATCTTACCTTCAAGCTGTCACAAGATCTTAAGCATGGTCTGAATTGACATCACAAATACAAAGAATGCTTCTGTATCAGGTGATGCCAGCAATCACTGGTATTAAGAAATACAGTAAACTTTGGAAAATTTCTCACATGATTCAACTTTACTTATTGTTGAAAAATAATACCTAGAGCTATTGATGTGACCTTCATACTTCTTTATGAGTGAAGGTTACAAACACTATTACAGAATATTACACAGCCAGTGATTTGACCTTTATACTTCATGTACCAGCCTATGAAAAATACCTAAAGATCTGTCTTTTAAACTTTTTCCTTGAATTTTCAAATTTTTATCAGATTCATCATAAGACAATGATGATTTTCAAAACAGAAAACAAAAAATTTGAGATGGTATTTTGCTGTTCTTTATTTTTGATTTATTGGCTTTCTTATTCAAGTTTCGTGACCATATACCTTATCTCTTTGGATTAAATCATGAGCTTATCAGTGCCTATTTTATAAATAGCATGATTCTAGCACCAATAACAAATGACTGTTTCAAATGATCTATTTTTCATCTCTAATGATTTCAATGTAAAAAGTGTAATGAATCTCTAAAAATCCCAATGTTTTTGATAAGATTTTTTAAAAAAATTTAAAAGTAAAACAAATAGGCATAGGATTTTTATCATCTCAACATAACCCTTTATATTTCTGTATAATTCCCTTTCATCTTTATGTATAACAAAAATTATGTTTACAGAGTTCTTTGAAATTAGAGATTAATTTCATAAATATCATTTCATTTAATATATCCACCACAGTTCTGGGAAGTAAATGTATTATAATTATTATCCTCAATTTACAAGTAAAGGAGCAGAGGCCCCGAGATGCTCGGTGACTTGCTCAAGTCCCACAGCCCACACAGGCAGCTCAAGGCCCAGTCTTTTCACAAAGACTCAGATCTTGGCTTTTCTGGCTTTGTCTGCTGACCCAAGGTTAATATGAATATTTCCACTGCAGCACAGTCAGAGTCAGTAAATGAGGGAAGAGCTTCACACAGGTTCCCAGAAATCTGCTGGACACTTGACTTTCTTCACAAAAACTTCAGCCCCCTGGGGATCCTTTGTTCCTACTATCCATGTTACTATTCTTTTTTGGCAGGTGAAAAAAACATAAAATTTTGAAAGATTATGAGACTTACCCAAGGGTTCATGATTAATACCCTAAAATTGGAATCCAAACCTCTGTTCCTTTGGATCAGAATTGTGTGTTTTTCCTATATTTCTTTCAAAATAAAACTTTTTTTCTAAATATTCTGTATGTGCTTAGACATACCTGTATTAAGTTGAACTGGGAACCTTAGATGAGTAGACACTGGCTCTGGCTTGACCAGTACTTGAGTGAGGAGAACTGGCCATCACCTTGGGCCTGGTGCTGTGGTGCACATGTGTTCCTGAGTCAGTGGACGTGTTGTGTTCATGTCATCTTCCTTCACTCCTGGTACCTGAGCTTTCCTGGTAGGTATATTCTAGTGCTTTCCAATGAGACTATTCCCTTTTGTAGTTGGAATTGTCACTCTTAACCTGATATTTCATACATAACCTTGCATACGTATTTATTTGTAGTGCTCTTTGATGAGAGGCAAGTTGAGGATTTTGTCATAAGTTAGTGGTTGATTTTTATTTTTTTATTTTTTTTTTTTGAGACAGAGTCTACTCTGTTGCCCAGGCTAGAGTGAGTGCCGTGGCGTCAGCCTAGCTCACAGCAACCTCAAACTCCTGGGCTCAAGCGATCCTCCTGTCTCAGCCTCCCGAGTAGCTGGGACTACAGGCATGCGCCACCATGCCCAGCTAATTTTTTCTATATATATTTTTAGCTGTCCATATAATTTTTTTCTATTTTTGGTAGAGGTGGGGTCTCGCTCTTGCTCAGGCTGGAAGTGGTTGATTTTTATGTGAAAAACAGTTATTTACCTCCAACAATGAGATCCTAAAGACTAGATTTGGCCTGGAAAGGAACAATTATCTTTTCTCTGATGCTTTGAAATAAATGCCTTTATTTCCTTAAGAAGCCAAGCTAACACTTAAGTAAATCTATACATTCATATTCATATCTTTATAAAATTGATTTTCCTGAATGAGGAAAGGATATGAAATCAAAGAACACTTTTCTTCCTCAGGTCCTGTGTAGGAAGGATGCTAGATTTTTATTTACATTTGTTCATCGATATATTGATGAAAAGTTAGTTCTGTCAATGTTTTGCTTCTGAAGTAACAAAATTTTAAAAAATGAATTAGTTATTTTTGTGTTTTTTCCTTTTTACTAGAATTATATTTGATGATAGCTGTACTTGAAGAAATATATCCTATGTGATGGCATATCGTTAGCCCTTTTACTGGGATGCTGTGAGACTTGGATGCATCCCAGCTACTCGTGCCTGGTCACAGACGGTTTCTTCTTCCTTGGTATTATTTATACATTGCCTTACTGTCAGGTTACCAAATGGTCCTTTTCAGGAGGCCTGGCTCACTGCACTTTCCCCGGGCTACAGTCTGCCAGAGTCCTGTGTGGCTGGGTTGGCCCTGTTTGGCAGCTGGGGATGGTAACAGCTTGCCAACTGTTGGGCTATTGCTGCTAAAGCCAGCAGGAGAAATGCCCCACGGGCTTGCTAGGAGCCCAGGAACCCAGGGGTAATGGGCCGGGACGCCTGCCAGGGGCACTGCTCAACAGACAGATCCTCTTCTCCCACTTGCTCCTGCTTGGAGTAACTGGCAAGGAGATGGGCCTCGAGCAAACATTGGTTGAGAACTTACAGCCTCCACTAGGCCCTGCACTCAGCGCTTTCCTACAACTGTGTCACAGGTCCAGTGAGGATTAGTTATAAGACATGATATTATGCTCATCCCATTGTATAATTCTAATGAAGACATGTGGCTTAAAGTTCTACATCCAGTAAGGAACGGGGCCAGGATCCAAACCCAGGTTTTATGACTGAGTACTCTAAAGTCATTTTTAAAAAAATGATAAAATATAATCTTTTAAAAAAATTCATACACTATTTTTAAAGCAATTTGAGGTTCACAGCAAAATTGGCACCCAGTGGGTTTGTGCCACAGCTGAGAAATTCAGGGCAAAGGGCCCAATGTGTTTTATAGTGGGCAGTAAGCAAGCTTGATTCTTGTCCAAAAGGAAAGACTACCTCACCTCTCAAGAGTGCCAGCTGTGTAAACAGTCCTGAGAACTAGCCTGGGTGAAAGAGTGAAAGGTTGGTCAGGACCCTGCAATCCTGACCCAGTATAGAGAAAGTATAGAGCTCACGTATACCCCTGCCCACACTTACATATATCCCACTGTCGACATCCTCCAGCAGAGTAGAACATTTGCTACAGCTAATGAACCTATGCTGGCAAATCATTAGCACCTCAAGTCCCTAGTTTACATTAGGGTTCATATTTGGTGTTGTACAGTCTGTGTTTTGACAAATGTATAATGACATGTACCCACCATTATAATATCATATAGAATAGTTGCCCTAAATTTTTAAGATTGCAGTGGAAAAGGCCTTCTGAATGCAAGTCTGGTGCCTCTTCCATGTGACTACAGCTGCTCCAGCAGCCCTAGGAGAGGGAAAGAGAGGAGCAGTTGTGGATGGAGTACAATAAAGAGGCCATGTGCACAGGTCTGGGGGTCATACCAGGCTTGTTTCAATCCTCCAGCATCTTCTGGTTTTTGGATAGTAAGATATATAAGACATTACACTTTTTAAATTTTGTGTTGGTCCACAGTGCTAAATCATTAGGCAGTTTTCATAGGGACACCTACGAGCAAACAAAGAAAATAAAAGAACGCGTTTGACACAGGGCCAGGATTGTATAGGGGTTCTGAGTGCAGGCTCTGGAATGCAAGTGCTTCAGTTTGTCTCCTGACTCTTCCACACCCTAACTGTGAATCATTAGGCATGTTGTTCTACTGCTCTGTCCCTCAATTTCCTCATCTGTAAAATGAGAATGATGGTACCACTGATATCAGTTTGCTAGGGGTGCTGTGGCAAAGAACCATGAACAAGGCTGCTTAAGGCAACAGACATTTATTGTCTCACAGTTATGGAGGCTGGAAGTCTGAAACCACGGTATCAACAGGGCTGTGCTCCCTCTAAAATCTGTAGGGGAGAATCTTTCCTTGCCTCTTCCTAGCTTCTGGCAGGTTGCTGGCAATCCTTGGTGGTCCTTGGCTTGTTACTGTAGAACTTCAGTCTGCCTCTGTCAAGTCATGACATTCTCCTCTCGTGTGTCTAAGGGGAATGTGGGAGAGAAGATCATACACAGAGGTGACAGCATATTTCTCCTCCTCTTCTCATAAAAACACAAGTCTTATTGGATTAGAGTCCACCATAATTCAGTATGACCTCATTTTAACTTGATTCATCTTCAAAGACCCTATTTCCAAATAATTTGGTGGGGGGAGCAAAATTCAACCCCGTAACACTACCTCATAGATTTGATGAGAAGAAATAGCATGTGTGAAACTCATCCCCATAGCAAACACTTGGTACTTGTTTGCCATTGCCATCATCAAATCCATCCATTCAATCAACAAATAGATAGTGAGTGGCCACAAAGTGCCAGATACTGTACCAGTTTTTAAAAATAAAATGATAAAACAGAGAGAGTCCCTGATCTCATCTTAGATTCTATTATACTTAAGAATGTAGACGTCAATCAAATAACCATTCCACTACATGTGAAGGTGTGATGCCTGGTGCACTGGAAAGAATAATGGGGGACTATCAAGGAATAACCACAACCTCACAGAGAAGGCAAGGACCAACCCTGCTATTACCCCATAGGTGCCAAAAGTAGACCATGAGACTTAGCGGATCAGAGCAAGACAGCTTAGTACTCATGACACTTTAAATGACATGAGCATCAGTGGAGTTGTGCTTCCCTCGAGTCCCAGAGGGAGATACGGTGGACCTGCCCAGATGGATACTGTGCACCCCATGGATTTGTGCCACAGCTGAGAAATTCAGGGCAAAGGGCACGTTTTATAGTAAGCAGTAAGCAAGCTTGATTCTTGTCCAGAAGGAAAGACTACCTCACCTCTCAAGATTGCCAGCTGTATAAACAATCCTGAGAACTAGCCTGGCTGAAAGAGTAGAAGGGTGGTTCAGAACCCTGCAATCTTGACCCAGTCAGCAAGACACATAGGAGAACAAGAAGCCTGGGAATGACTACCTCCCTCCCAACAGGGACCAGATCTCATCTGGGGGTTCCAGGAAAGCTTTGAGGAAATCGTTTTGGAGACAGAATAGAAAAAATGTTCAGAAGTTAAGCAGGCAAAGGGGAACATGGGAAAGAGGATCATATGCAGAGGTGAGAGCATGAGCAGCATCAGCCTGGGATACCTGGAAGTACAGGGAGGCTGGGGGCATTAAATAAGGACATAGAGGTGGATGATGAGATTGGAGAGGTGAATAGGGATGGATTACACAGGACCCTGTAGATCACATTAAGGATTCTGGTCCATATATAGGTTGGTGCAAAAGTAATTGCGGTTTTAGCATTGTTGAAATTTGCCATTTGATATTGGAACACATTTGTAATAAATGTGATTATGTTATACATCATTTTGATGCACATTTCTCACTTTATATATTTTTTGCTAATGACTTATTACTTGCTATTTATTTTATGTTTATTTTAGGCTATGGAAATGATGTTAGACAAAAAGTAATTTTCTTAATCAAGTTCAAAATGGGTGGTGAAACGGTGGAGACAACTTGCAATATCAACAATGCATTTGGCCCAGGAACTACTAATGAACATACAGTGCAGTGGTGATTCAAGAAGTTTTGCAAAGAAGACGAGAGCCTTGAAGATGAGGAATGCAGTGGCCAGACATCAAAAGTTGACAACGACCAATTGAGAGCAATTATCGAAGCTGATCCTTTTACAACTACATGAGAACTTCCCAAAGAACGCAATGTTGACCGTTCTGCAGCCGTTTGGCATTTGAAGCAAATTAGAAAGATGAAAAAGCTCGATAAATGAGTGCCCCGTGAGCTGACCAAAAAAAAAAAATAATAATCACTTTGAAGTGTTGTCTTCTCTTATTGTACACAACAAAAATGAACCACTTCATGATATGATTGTGAAGTGTGAGTAAAAGTGGATTTTATGTGACAACCAGTGAAGACTAGCTGAGGGGTTGGACCCAGAAGAAGCTCCAAAGCACTTCCCAAAGCCAAAGTTGCACCAAAAAAAGATCATGGTCACTGCTTGGTGGTCTCCTGATGGTGCGATCCATTACAGCTTTCTGAATCCCAGTGAAACCATTACATCTGAGAAGTATTCTCAGCAAATCGATGAGATGCACAGAAAACTGCAATGCCTGCAGCCGGCATTGGTCAACAGAAAGGGCCCAGTTCTTCTCCACAATGCCCGACTGCACATAGCACAACCAATGCTTCAAAAGTTGAACGTATTGGGCTAAGACATTTTGCCTCATCCGCCATATTCACCTGACCTCTCACCAAGCAACTGCCACTTCTTGAAGCATCTTGACAACTTTATGCAGGAAAAACACTTACACAACCAGCAGGATGCAGAAAATGCTTTCCAAGAGTTCATAGAATCCTAAAGCACAGATTTTCACACTCCAGAAATAAACAAACTTATTTCTCATTGGCAAAAATGTGTTGATTGTAATGGTTCCTATTTTGACTAATAAAGATGTGTTTGAGCCTAGTTGTAATGATTTAAAATTCACAGTCTGAAACCACAATTACTTTTGCACCAATCTGTATTAAGACTAGTTGGAATCGATTGGAGAGATTTAAGAAGTAAAGCTGGGACTGTTTATTAGAATAGTAAAAATACTCTTTAGAATTTTGACAATCAAGAAGAATTTTCCACCTATAATTGTGACTATAAGTAAGACAATGAAGTGGCTTACATCATTTGCAATAGAGCCCATGTTTGCTTTGATAAGTTTCTTATTAGCCAACAGAGTAGTAGAAATTCTCTTCAAATATTGTTAAAACAGTAAAAATCTTTTGTTAATTAAATTTGAAAATAAGAATTTCAACAACTTCTCTTCACAAGTTAGATATATAATTTTGATAAATAACTAACCAAAGCCCTATTTTTCTTTCAAATCGGCTGAGCACTTCCTATGTGCAAGGTTGCAAGGTATTCGGATAGATCCTGCTATAATTACCTCAACACATACTATACACTTGGGTATTAATTATATTTGATCATGAATTTATCTACTTTTATGGAATAAATTATTTATAACATGTTAGAATATGTTCCATTGCCCTTTGATTACAGTACATGCAATTTAATTGGCTCTGGTTGTGCCTCTCTGTTGTTGCTAAAGGAAAAAACATTGAAAACTAATGTTCTCCTTTAGTCTACCTGTCCTTCAGTTGGTTTGAATAACTTAAGGCATGGAGTAACCACTTACCTTGCATTTTGCAGATCTTCACCAGTCTCACCGCTATAGACGAATTACATTATTGTTCTGTTTCCTCCTGGTTGACATAGTTCCTTGAAATGGAGGACAACTATCTGATTCAATTTTATTTTTTAGTTTGTGGTCACAGTAAAAAAAAAAATCTATGACTGTTTTCTGAAATGATCATGAACTAAACTGATCTGAACTAATCTATTTACTGAGGGTTCCGAAGGATTGTTCAGAGGTGAAAACTGCTTGATGTTTATACCTCAAGAGAACATTGTTTAGATAGGCATGATGATAAGTGCCAAGGCAGTAGGCCATGCACTGAGGGGCAGGCCTTTTATTTTATTTTGTTTTTGGAACATATTGCCAAATTATGGCCCAAAATATATAATATTGACTTTCTCACATCCCACTGAGTCTTTTTTTAGTCTTAATAATTTGATCATTACATAATTCTTTTAGGTTATGGAGAAACAGCCTGAAAGGGTGCTATAATTGATAAACATGTAAGCCTTTGACATATATTCCTATAATAGATATATATATAAATATACACACACACACATGCATATATACATACATATATATGTGTGTGTGTGTATATATATATATATATTGGTAATTTAAATGGCCATTTGTTTGTCATTATTATGCCCAAAATAATTTCTATGGAAATATAAGATTCAATCACATTTGGGCAAACTGTTTTGGCTATGTTGTTGCATTTATCAACCATCAGATTTATAAAGTCATACCCATACATCAACTCTTAAGAGAGAGAATTTATGTTTTTGGAACAAAATACTGAAGTCATTCCCTCCATGTCACATAGTCAATGTGAGATGTGAAGAAGTCACTCACAGCACTCTTGGTGTGCAATGCCTGTAAAGTTCTGACTCATGTGGTCCAGAGAAGGGCCTCTTTTCAAGATTCAGGGCCTAAATAATACTTTCACTTGTATTTCTCCCTTTTAAGGAGGTTCAAGAACTGGTCCACACAAATTCTTAGCATTTTCTTATTCTTGAATAGACTGAACCTCTCTATAGCTTCTTACCCTACTACCATAGAAGAATCTTTTTTCTCATCTTTTTGACCTTTGTCTTTATCAGTCAGTTCCCCTTCCCTTCACTGCCCTTTCCTGCATGACACTTAATATCATGTTACACTGTCTCTTCATGACTAATGTCCATGGTTGCTCTAAACCCAGAGCATTTGCCATTGTTCTTCTCAGAGAAGCAGACAAGGATTGGGGATGGGAAGCTAAACCCTGAATGGTCTTTACAGGTTAGAAAACAGAGAGGAGGCTGTGAAACTCCACATGTAAGTACTTATATCCAAAATAAGCAGGAAAAAGTGCTTATTCAAAATTCTAACCTGTCAATACTTGCTGTGCTCTACAGGAATATTGGAGCCAGGAGATACGTCTTAGTTCATTTGTGCTGCTGTAACAAAACGCCTGAGACTGGGTAAATTATAAATTTATTCTAATAGTTCTGGAGGCTGGAAGTCCAAGATGAAGGTGCTGGCAGGTTGGATGTCTGGTGAGGGCCTGAGTCTCTGCTTCCAAGATGGTGTCATTAATACTGCATCCTTCAGAGGGGACCAGCGCTGTGTCCTCACATGGCAGAAGGGACAGAAAGGCAAAAGGTGCATACTTTTTGTACTCAAGCTATTTTATAAGCATATTAATCCATTTATGAGCAAAGAGCTCTCATGACTTAATCACTTTCCAAAAGTCCCCAACTGTTAATACTATTGCACTGGGGATTAAGTTCAACATAAATTTTGGAGGGGACACAAACATTCAAACCACAGAAAAGTATAATAGAAATCAGGGAGGAAATTGATGTTCTGACAGGTGAAGTGATCCATGCAAGCTTGCACATTCACTCACTTGCAGATTCAGGACTGAATCCAAGCCTTTTGATCTCTTGCTCCTATCCTTATACAATATAGGTGTCTAAAGAGTCTTTGGCTATGTGCAAGCACACTAGACTTGAAGGCTTTGTATGTGCAAGCACAATGCTTCATTTATTAAGAAATGATTAAGATACAGTAAAACTCCTCTAACTCAAATGGAATTTGTAACCATTGATATAAGGACTTGAATGCTGGTTCCTATGTATTAACTGATGAAAGGATTTGTTAATAAAAGTCATAATCAAGGGGAAAAAGGAATAGCTAGCAACACTTTGACATGATTTAGGAATCATTAGGATCTCTGATACTGACCACAGGTGGAACAAAATTATAATTGACAAATCCTTTCTCATGAGTCCTCACAATAACCCTGTAAGGTAAACAGACAGATATTATTGACTTATTTAACTGACAAAAAATTGAGGATAAAGGATGTTACGTGACATGCTCCTGGTCACATTGCTGGGTAAAGAATTGAGCCACAAGTAATTCCACAATCTCTTGATTTCTGGTCTGTTTTTCAGCCTTACTGATATATTCTATCTACAAACACACACACACACACACACACACACGAGTGTGCACACACAATTCCTGTTGCATTCAAAATCATTGCATAAAATGGGTAGGAAGTTGGTATCTTCTTTGGGTAGAAAAGACAACCTCAGCATCTATAGGAGAAAATAAATTGGCAATTCATCATTAAAGGAAATTTTTTTATCCTTAAAGAATCAGATATGAAGAAATGGTCTCATTTCAAACAAAGAAGATGTTCATCTTCTTTTAATTTGCTTAAGTTGTTTCCACCTTTTTCTTCCAGTACTACTCATAGATGGTTAAAAATCTTCTCTGAAGGAAAGCATTTGAGTGATCATATTCTTCTTCTTCTTTTTTTTTTTTTTTTGCTGCTGTCTCACTGAGCTTGAAGCGATGAGATCACCTTCTGCTTCCTTTCATTGGTGTTATTCAGGTTAGCAGAAAATTCTGCCTCCTTCATCTGTCAGGAGCTTCAGTCTTTTGCTTTCTTTGAAATCTGACCTCTGAACAAGGCTGTAACATCCAGAAAATAGTAGCTGAATTGATTTATTTCAGATTGTTGCTATGGTGATTCCCTACCAATATAGACAGAAAATGAAGAGGGGAAAAGAGCATGTTGAAGAGAATGGTGGAGAAGAGGTCAGGCCAGGAAAAAGGCATGGGCTGTGGCAGGCATTTATGGCCCATGCACCCATGGGTGGAGTCAAATGTCTTCTTCTCAGTGTCCTATTATTAATCTGTCCATAGTGATCACAAACAATCCATTTGCATTTTCAGAAGCAGTGAAATGTTTTTATCACATAGGTAGAAAAAGGTATCATAAAAAGCCTTAAAATTTCCAAAGATTTTTTTCCACAGGAATAGTGTATGTGAATTGTAAAAGAAGTTTTTGTGACCAGAACATTTGAGTCTTGAAATAGTTTCTCTTGATTATCCTTTCTTTATGAAATATGTTTTTTGATATCACAGGAAAAAAACTTATCTGGAGAAAAAGTGGAAAGATTCATCATTTTTTATGCATTTAATCATTTATTTATTAATTTCTCCAACTTTCTTCTCTCCATTCTTCCATTCAAAACATATTTATTGATCTTATATACCAGGCTCGAAATATACATTGATAAATTCAATAAATATTAATAAATTTAACAAATATTTATTGGGCATTAACTATATGCAAGACAACATATAGGTCTATGTGGGATGCAGATCTGAGTAGAGTCTCTGTTCTCAAAGTGATTATAACCTGGAACAGGACGGAGGGTTTAGACCCACATCCACCATAATGTAGAACAATTATCATTGTACCATAATCTTCAGAGACATTAAGTAGTTATTTCTGCTTTAAAGAAGGCCTCATGAAGGAGATTTTGGGGGAAAACTAAGTGACAAATAGGATTTTGATAGGTGCATTGAGGTAGGATGGAGAGGAAGAGAACCTATGAGAAATGTACACAATTGTGATTGGAATGGGACAATTACATTGGCCTCCTAATGGAGGCATTGGCATTTCTATCATGGAACCTCTTCACTGTTCACTCACATCATGGGCCTTAGGGGGGCTGGAGCTCGACTTGGGACATGGCATCAGCTCTAGCTTGAAGGTGTGGCAAAATGATGCCTTTGGTTTAGGTGGAGGTGAGGTTGAGAAATCTGTGGAAATAAACATTTGAAGTTGCTCTAATTCAAAGCGTGAAAAAAGGGGGAGGCAGTATAAATACAATAGAGTAGAATACCAAGCGGGATACAGTCACAGACACTATTTTCTGGGCCTTCCTCATCACCTTTGGCTGTTGAAGCTTACTTTAGATTTCAGCCACATAAAAGAATTAGGTTAAGGGTGTTCTATTCCTTCACTTTATAATGCAGCCTTCCCCTAAACCTGCCCTGGCACAGGGTTGGTACCATAGAGAGCAGGGGGCAAGAATCATGGGTGTGCTCACATCTCAAGCCTGGCCTCAACACTCGCTCTGTGTTTAACCTCAAATGAGTCATTTACCTTCTGGGGGCTTAGATTTCTCATCTATCAGGACAGAACAACTTCTAAGCCAAAACATTCCATAAGAGCATGATGTTAGAATTGGAAAGGACTGTAGTGATTTAACATATATCTTCAAGTATATAAATAAAAGACTCAGACATAAAGGAAATATGCTAATTCTCACTTTATTAATTCATCAGCTGTATCATCTCACTGATGAGAACTTTGTGATTCCATCACATTTTTCAGCCAAGATTAAATAGTCAGAGACTGTCAGGTAGGCTCAGCTTCCTAAGACTTCATTACTACTAAAAATACACTTTGAAGAATTATCATAAATAATTAAAATCAATGTCAGTTATTATAATAAAATAAATGAACAAAGGTTGTGTCCCTGTTTTTCACACAGAGTTTTTCGGCATCTATAAATTAAGCCATACTCATTCTGTGCCAGTATTTAGCCTTGAGAATATTCTATCCATTTTTTACATTTGTGTAATTTCCCTTTAATATGTCAATGTAGAATTTATGTTAATTTTACTAGAGTCAAGCATTCATATCAAAATGAGGTTCCATTTGAGCTCCTTTAATTTAAGGATGGGAGAATAGATAGAGGCGCTTGTTTAGTGCAAAGGGAAATGATTTATTTATTTGCTCCTGGAATTCGGACTGTGTTTAAAATATTCATTCAAGCATAAAAGACTATCATTTTCAGCAGATTGTAGGGAATGTGACCAGATGACACTGAGCCCTTTACTTTTCAATGACAGCCTTTGCTTCTCCTCTTCTTCATGGTATCTATCTTGAGACAGAATAATAGGTTATGTTTTTACATTAAGGCAGAAAATACAAGACCTCTGAAAAACAAGTCCCAATTTCTCTGAAGGTAGCTGTCCTCTTTCTCAGAACTTCACACTCCTAATAGGGAACTGAGTTTAACCTAAATCCTGAAACATCCTGCAAACTGTGACCTTAGACAAATCTCAGTGAAACTAACAACTTTTCTTTCTTTTTGGTGAGGGTTAGGTTGGGGGAGGGGGATTAAGAAGAGAAAAGTAGCAAAATAATGTTACAACATAATTACTGTTAGTAAACATTTTATCAGTTGTCTTGGTTTATTTCAAAATAACCAGTATATGGATTCTGCATGGTCATTTTGTCTACATAATTTTTACATCTGAATCTCTCTCTCTGAAACTTACTAAAAAGAGCATGACATAAACTTTCTAAGGATGCTAACTATAGTGAAAGGACTGTAGTACTGTAAATTTGTTTACAAGTCTTTCTGCTAAGAAATCCATTTATACCAGTGGTTCTCAAAGTGTGGTCCCTAAACCAGCAGCTTCAACAGCACCTGGGAACTTGTGCAAAATGCAAACTCTTTGACCCCACCCCTACTCCCTTGAACCCAGATCCCTGGAGGTAGGACCCAATAGTCTATGTTTCTCCAAGCATTGAGTAGATTCAGATAAAATAAATGCAAGCCACAGCTTGAGAACCACAATTTATAGTGTTGTATACATTCTAATATGTTCATTTATTGAACTAAAATTGGATAGCACCTGATTTTAGAAAAGTAGAGTACCTGGCTATATTGTTACTTATTTTATTCCTCACTTTCTCTTTTCATTTCCTATGGATCCTGTAAGTCTTATAACTAATCATGTTTTCCTCTTTATTTATGGCTTCTAGGAATCTCACAGCCAAATTTGAAGCCTTGTACACAATCTTATGGCCTCCTTCCTGTCTCTTTATTTTCTGCCCTTATTTTCCCTGTGCTCCAACTTCCCCACACAATTATCTTATCATATGGAATATTTTGAAAGATGACATATCAAGCAAACAAACTTGTTCATTGGTGTGAGTAATAAATGGATGTCCCTGCTACTCTTTCTTGGTGTCAGTTCTCAATTTGTTTATGCACAAAGTGAAAACTTCATTTGGGATATTCTCGAAAGACTCTATAAGACATATGCTTAAACATCCAGACTCATTTTATCTGACAGCTCTTACATACTGACATCTTTCTAGTACAAAGTGATCCATTAACTTAAATACCTTGAAACCGAGAAGTCCTATTTACCTCTTATGGATACCGTCTTTTCCTAATGGCAGTGAAATTTTTCATCAAGGATTCCCTTGCCATCAAAGTCATTCCTTCTGACATTGCAAAATCACCTCTACCCAATGATTTTATTAACACATTGAGAGCCAAATGTGATTATAAAAGAGGATTTTTTCTTACAAGTGCTTCCATTTAAGATGCATAATGTCAAAGGTTATGTAAATTTTCAGCTTTAAGGAAAATTCAACACCTAGCATCCACTCCTTCAGGTGCCTCTAACACATTCTGGCAGCAATACCATAATTAACAAAGTCAAGATAGAGCATAATGTCAACTGCATGATTTGGGCCACCAAAGCTCTGATTTACTTAGGACTGACACTGCCAGCATTTCTTAATTGTGGCAGATCTGTGCAGCAAGCAGAAATATTTAGGGGAAGAGTCATCCCCTTGTATATTTTCTAATGAAGCTTGTGAGCCTACTAAATAATTAAGTTAAACAAATGAAGACTAATTTGCTTACTTTTAATTTTTACCCAATCCACATTAGTTAATAATTTACAAGGTAAAAATGAATAGAAGATAAAAATGACTTTTCTTCTAGCTCTCACATGGGTGCTATCTTAAGCAGATTCTGCCTTATTGACTGCTCATTTGTAGTAGAAATAACCCCAGAGAAAACAGTGTTCAATGTGAGCCAGGCTTTAATAAAAGAAGAGTCAGGTTCTGGAGGTTTTTTCTATTTCCATATAATCCCAGGATCATTTGTCTGGAGCTGTTTTTGAATTATTCATACCAACGGTAGCTCTTTCAGATATTGGATGTGAATAGCTTCTATCGTACAGTTTCACAGGCAGCTTTTTTTGGCTGGCATTTTAAAAATAGAACTTTTTTTTTTTTCTGTTCCAGATTGCTCTTGGGTAGTTCTGGGTGGGGTTGTATTAGCAAAACATTAGACATTAAGAGGCTGTTTGGAGGCTAAATGCTAAGACTTTTCCAGGGAAAAGGGAAGAGAATGGAGAACTACAATAGGAGTATAATATTCCTGGGAAAGCATTCATTTTGACTCAGTTTTTGAAAATCTCAGCACAATCTCCTGGTAAGCGTTATTTAGGAGACTAGAGTTAACATTTATTCTCATTCATTGCAATCTTACCAGAAGTAAATTGGATTTAAGGGATTTACTTTACTGATCCTTTGTTCTTATGCCACATTTGACACCAACCACTGAGGCTATTTTCAGCCTCCAGGAGAAAAATGAGGCTCTTTGGGAAGGCCTCCAGGGCAGGGAGATGTGGCCTTGTGTACCTCTTCTGACTCACTTCTCCTGCCCTCTTCACTCACTTTACACCCCAGCACACTAAAGTCCTTTAAGTTCTCCCATCCACCAGAAAGACTCTTTATCTGTTTTTCTTGTACTGTTCCGTTTACTTAACATGCCCAGCATGTCCCACCTACCAGCACCCCACTCTCCCTGCATTTACCTACTTCATCCTTTAAATTTGCATTAGTACTCATCTCCCTCTCCCCAGAAATGGTTGTTGATTGCTTGGGTTGGAGGGTTTCCCCAGAAACTAACACTGAGCCAGGGATTTGAATGCAAGTAGTTTCTTGGGAAGTGATTCCAGGAAGTACTGGTAGGGTAGTGGGTAAGTAGGAGACGGAAGAGAAGGGAAAAAAGGAAGGTATATTATTAAATATATTATAAACAGTTTGCCACTGCAGGCAACTGAGGAACAGCCTACTGAGAAGCTCTGGGAGACAGCGTAGAGCGAGGCCATCTAGGGGGAAGCAAGCTCAAGTATATCCTCCAGTCCTCATCTGTCACTGCCGGAGGGCTGAGAGCCGCTCCTGGAGACACTGAGTGAATCCCTGTCAGTCTGGCCTGTGCTGTACATGAGGAGACTGGTGGAGAATTGCAGGTGGGCTCCATAGGACCACAGGCATGAACCGGAGCAGTGAATGCCACAGGGGTGTGTACTGGGCACCAGCAGCATCTGGCGCATTGTCCCTACCACACACACCACACACACTGGGTGCTGTGCTTCCGGGGGTTGAGGATTAAGAAACTGCTTCTTGTCCGTCTCCACCCATACCCTCTGTATCCTAATGTAGCACCAGCACACGGTAACTATTCAGTGAACATGTGTTGAAGGGGCGACAGTGGGATGATTGAGTGCCTCCATTAGGCAGACCTACCTGAGTTTTGATTTCCAATGCCTCCTCACAGGCACGTGCCCTCTGCCAATCATTAAGGGGCCCCCCTCCTCCTTCCTTCCTATCGACTCCCATGGTTCAGAGGGAGTCACATCCATGCTTCCAAACCAGCATGCTGGTGCTTTTATATTTCCACTGACAGAGGATTACTGCAGCCTGTTCCATCCCCTGTCCCTGAGCGCCCGCTTTGTCGGGCCTTTTCACATCAAGGCAGGCAGAGGAGAGAGCTGTGTGGGTGTGTGGGAAGTTGGGGGGTTGAAATCGGTGTCAGGGTTTTAGCCCCTGTCTCACCTTTCGCCTTCCACCTTCCTCCTCCCACACACGGGATTGGCTGGCAGATGCCCCTGGACATTGCTCCTGGAGCCCTGCTCTTTGGAAGGAGGAGGACGTCTCTCACCAGGAAGTTTGCTCAAGTCCAAGGCTATAGGCAGAGGGCCCTTTCCTGGCAACAATAACCTTAGGCCGGTGGTGTGGGGAGCTTCTGTGATCACTCTGCCCACACCTCATTCTCTGTGTGTGCCCTCCCTGAATGCCAGCCGGCCTGTGCTTTGGGGGCCAGAGCCTCCTGCCAGGGCTTGTTGGAACAGCCTACTTGGCCTGTGCCTCTAATTTGGCCTGACTGGCTCTGCTCTGTCCTCAGAATTGTTGTTCTCTCCGACTGAGTTCTCCCAGCACGGCGACCAACCCGCCTTTGTTGCTGACCTTCCACCTGCTGCCCTGGCCCCTCTCCTATGGCCTCCTCTCTCCAGCCTGCCCTGGGGAGCTGCCCCTCCTGTAGCCATGGACCTGGGAGAGGTCATCAAGTCACTTACCTGCTCTGCCTCAGTTTCCTTACCAAGCCAAACAAAACAAAATCTAGGGAGAGTCAGGCTGCATGATTTTTAAGACACTTTCCAAATCTCAGTTTCAAATTCTGTGCCCTGAGGTTGTTCCCACCATCCCTCCCAGCCACAGATACCTAATTTCTAGGTTTGTGATTCATGCTCAATTTAGTGAACTCTGGATGGTATAAAAGCCCTTCTCTGGGTAGAGAGGTGGGCAAGGTGGGCACAGCAATAATTCTTGTCTCCAGTATCCTCCATATAGTTGGGGAAATTGTCACCAGGCAGGTCCCGATACCAGACTTGGGTGAAGAGCTATCCCTGAAGGCTGTTTGGTATTGATGTCTGTGAAATCAAGTCAATTTTCCTTAGTGGGGGATTTCTTTATGCTGTGAAGTAAATGCTGAGCTGAAAAAGGCTGTTAATGCTGGCTACTTGAGGCCAGCCGTTCTCTGAGACCCCAACCTCCACTATCACGTTCTCTGGGGGTCCTGCCATGGCACAAGGGAGATTGTACGTGGCTCCTCAGGACCCTCTAATATAAGTTATCAGGTGTCTGGACTAGGAGACACCATGAGTTACTAAAGTCAGACTTAAGACCTAGGTTAAATAGTATCTCAGCCATCCACTAAATGTGTGATTTTCATCTCTGGAGAGGCTCACTTTTCTCATCTAGAACCAGGGATTAATACTTGCTTCACGGTGTTGAGAATTAACCCCACAAACAATTATTGAATTCTTACTATGGCCCAGGTTAGTGGGCTCTGCCTGGGGGGCAGAGGCACAAAGAAAATTTGGATATAATCTGTGCCCCTTTCCCCAATTCACATTTTAGCAAGGGACATAGAACTAAATAACTATAACATAGTGTGATAAATGTAACAATAGATTAAGTGAATTAATAATTTTCTTGGAAACAGCACATGCAAGTTTCAAAATTTATTTTCCTCCTCCTACCTAAGTACAAAAGAATCTACTGCAAAAATATGAGCTAAGGCAGTGCCCCACACAGAATGATGAGACCCCAACTGGTGGACCCATACACAGAGAGGCATTGACGCATCAAGATACGAGAGGATGAATGCACATTGATATGTTTTTATTTACAGTAAAATATTTAAATTATTTATGAATCACATTTTTTTGATTCTCAACTTTAATCACTTTGATTAGCCAACCTTGTATTAGCCCTGCCTTTTGTTGGGTGAAGGGACTTCTGTGCTCCGTGAGGCATCTGAGCCTGGCAGGCACCTCCGGGAGGGCACCTCCTCCTCTTGTCCACCACTGGCTTCTCCAGGCCTCCCCTACCTCGGGCAGTTCTAGCAGTTTGGTCCAACCATCTCTTCAAGCAAGGCCTTTTTAAACTCAAGATGCCCTTTTAGGTCTGCTGTTTCTGATAGCTCCAAGCAAAGCCCCTTTGCTTGGAAGTCTCTCTCTGACGTTCCTGTGAATCCGGGCCATCTCTAGTCAGAGTGTGGTTCAGTCACAGTGTCTGGTGCTGTATTAATGCCTGTAGCCAATGGCCATGCCCAGCGCTTACTGTCATCTAATAGGCGCATCGATTTCTTTTCTACCTTCCCCACAGTTCTTCCTTCTGTTCTTCCCCTTCCTCCTTCTCCCTTCTCTCTTTCTCCTTTGTGCCCTCTCTTCCATTTTACCACGTTTTCTCTTTCCTATTTGTACTCCTCATCCCCTTTTCAGTCCCTCCATCTTTGCCCCTTCCCATTTCCAACCTTTCCTCGTCCAGGCCCAGTGAGGCTGAGACCCTGGCAAGAAATGAAGCAGGCTATGCTTCAGGCTATTGGATACAGTGTCCAGTGTCTTCAGGGATCTCCCAGTCATTTGTTCTTGCCAAATGCTTAGTTCACATGGTTCCCACTTGTACAACCTGAAGAACTTTACAGAAGACTATACATACTGATTCTAAAATATTAACAATGCCATCATCTAGTTTTTTAGGGTATTAGACAAGAAAAAATTTGATTATAGAAAAATTTTAAACAAGATAATTTTTACCTCAACTTTTGACATGACAAAACAAATATTGATGGTGAATTTCCAGTTACTCAGAATTTTTTTAATCCAGCATATTATGGATATACCAATTTTAATTTGCTTTCTTTTTAGGATTATTATAGAAACTGAATGTCATAAGGCTTAAAAAGGTACAAATCACTTGAAATTCTAGAACGTAGCTACTATTTTAGGTAAAATAAAATAATCCTGAACTTATAGATTTTTAAAATATTAATAGTATGCATTGTATACTCATTTAACCAAACTGATGATAGCACAGACACCAGATGAGCACTCAGTGAACATTTATTAAGTGATTATAGATCATTTCTGAGATAGTAAAATTTGGCTTTTCTGGATAGTGTTAAAATTAACCAACCAATCTGAAATTTGAATTGTAGTTACAGCGTATATACCTGAAAGGAAAGCTGGAGACACTAAATGCATGCCATCTCATTTCTAAATATATTCATAGCCTCCTGATTTTATCTAATTCCCTACACATTTTCATCAAACATTTCTTAAGTCCCACTCTGTGTTACATCTTGGAGATGAAAAATCTTTAAGATAAAACTGGATTTTGTTCTGGAGGAGCTTCTAATTTTATTGGGAAGATTGAATGTCTTTATGAAGAGAGGAATAAAATGCAGTGTGAAGAAGGAAGAAATAACTAGGAAGATTCCCTGAAGGAGTTGGATGCCCTGGGCTGAGTTTAGAAGGACATGTAGGACTCAGGAGTGGAGGGCAGGCGTGTGGGCCTTCTTGGTGGGGAATGAGCAGAGCAGAAAGAAGAAGCTGCGTGGTACATTTCAGGAACAATGAATGGACCAATTTTGGAGGGTTCATGTATAAGAGAATGGGTCAAAAGGTTGGTGACATAAGAAGATGAAAGCCTGATTCTACAGAGCCTTGAATGCCAGACTAAGCAGATTGAACTTGATCAGTGTTTTCCAAAAAGCTTCTTACAATACTAGGGCTTTTCTGGAGGTAGCTTTGGTTGTTTGGTGGGGCGGAGGTGCAGGTGGAAGGGGTGCAGGTAGTCAGAGCTCTTGGTGTCCCACTTTTGCTTTACAGACTCCTAAGTTCATGCATAAAATTTCCTTTAGAAGAAGGGTTCTAGTACTAAAATAAAAGCACCATAATTAATAAAATGACATTTAACATTTTTGAGCCCATCCAGGGATTAGTAACAAAAAAAGACCTATCTCCCAATTTGGATACCAGAAGGAGGCCAGCCAGGGGACTTACGAGCGATTTTCCATTTTCTTAAGTCTTTAGAACCTACAGCTGGCTATTTTTACCAATGGAGTCAAAGTTTCACAGCAGCAAATAATCCAAAAGTCGGTTATATTTGGCTTTGTGCTGTGCTGCCTGATCTTCCTACTGGTAGATTTATCTTCTTAATTGTGTTTTACTTAGTCTAATGTTGACATGAATTTGCATTCCCTGAGCATACAACACCTGGACAGTTGGAGGGGGTGAGGAGGACACTGAGGAGACGAAATGAAGGGAGAAGAGTTGCTGTCCAGGGAGGCTGGCTCAGGCTTTGTCACACATCATTTGTTCTGTGGCCAATCTCCTCACAGGTAATTACAACCAAGTGCAGCATGGTCAACTGACCAGAGCTGCTTTACAAGTTGTGGTAACTCTACTCAAAATAAATGTATTTATAAGTGGCTCCCTTTAAAATTCATGAGTGTAAGGTTCATATTTCTTGCTTCTGTCTTGCAGATATCTGTTTCTGATGGTTTCCCTTATCTTCTTCAATTAAAACAAACATGTAATAATTTTTCTGGTCAGAGGAAGCCTTAGGCAATATTGTTTCGAATGCAGACATTTATATAACGTGAGTAATGAACTCATTCTAGCCTATTAGTAGGTCTGCAGTCAAACCATTCTATTAAAAATGTTTTGAATAGGTGTTACATTCATACGGCCTCAGGTTAAATATGTATATAGGCAAATAGATATCGGTATGTGTAAAGGTAAAAGTGAACAAATTCCCTCCTGGTCTTGACTAACATCTACATGATTTCTGTGTCCCATATACAAACAACCACTGTTATTAATTTCTTGTATGTACTACTTTCTCTATGCATGTATGAATATATATTCTCATTTCCTATTATTTGCAGCATACTATACCTACATTATGGTCCATGTTGTTTTTTCACATAACATATCTTAAAAGGCATAGAGAGCCTCCTTATTCCTTTTTTAAAATCCAAATAGTCTTCCCATATGGGTGGACCACAATTTAAACCTGTCCCCTACTGATGGACATATGGGCTGTTTTCAGTCCTTTTCTGTCACAAACAATGCAACAATGGATTTTTTTTTGTGTGTGTGTGTGTGTGTGTGTGTGTACATGTTCAAGCAAGTATGCTTATAAATTCCCAGAAGTAGAATTACTAAGTCGGAGTATATTTATTTTCAATTTTAATACAATTTTTGCAATTTTCTTTTAAACCAGTTTTCTGTTACAAAATGTTTAAAAGGTACTGTGGCAAAAACAAGTGTTTTTGAGATTAATTTTGAGACGCTCCCTTGCAAGCAGCAGTATTGTGCACTGTGCTAGAGGCCGAGACAGCTGCAGTGATGATGCTGGAAGCCCTGTAGGAGGTGGAACAATTGTCTCTTTAAGAAAGTGGAAAGTGTCTCTCTTCTGATTTGGAACAATTACACAGAAGAAGTCTTGTGTGTTTGGGTGGTGAAGCTTCTTAGAAATGTCATTAGCCTCCCTTCTCTAGTAGTTGACTGGAAGGAAGTTTCAGGAATTCTCAGAACCCAAATCTGACCTGAGTCTTGGAGAGCTGCCAGCTTCGTGATCAGTACAAAGTCAGTTTCATCTGTTTACAGGAGCTTTCAACTTGGGAACCATGGACTTTTTCCAATTCAGGGATCAGTGAACTTGGATGGGCAAAAATACATTTTTATTTTTACTAACCTCTCTCTGAAATAGAACATTTTCTTCAGTAATGAATATAGGTGTAATAAAACCATAGTCAGATTGGCAGTACCTGTGACTTTGTCACTAAAAGAAATGAAGGATATAACCATGCCGCATTATAGTCGTCGCAAATATTCCAAAACATCATTTATACCCATCATTATGTCAAAATGATAAAGTTATTGGACCCACTCTTGGTGTTCTAAAATTTTTACTTAGGATTTGTTTTAATCAGGTGTGGTAAGATAAGCAGAGAAATGATTGTCTTGAAGAAGAGGTTTTATACTCACAGATCTCTAAAACCAGGAAGCGTAACAGGCCCTGCAGGACCACACAGGGTAGCACTGGGGTTGGCCAGGAGGCAGGAGAGGAATAGGGGAGAGCATGGTGCACAGCCTTCATTGGGATTTTCATGGGAAGGAAGGGCTGAGGCAGGGTAAGTATGCTGTGTAAGCTTAGACTGAATAATTCTGGTGGGCTCTGGGCTATAGAGGTGGTCCCTAGTTGCCTGGTACCTCACCTGGGGTGATTTAGGACAGGGAGAATATTGGCTTGATGAGAGTCTGATAAAGGAGATGCTTTGTTGGGGTGGGGGGCAGGGATGGCTGTGGCTTGGTTGGCTTGTATATTAAAGCTTTGTTGTTAGGGGTGTCATTTGCTCTCTCTGGGAATTAGCTAGCCCTGGGAGGGGCAGTCTCTCCAGGATCAAGGCCCCAAATTCCAGAGCATGAAGAACACAGAAAGTAAAAAAATATAGTTAATATAGCTAGATATTTATTATTTAATGTGTTGATAAATAAGTAGAGGTACTACATAATCACAATTGTACATTTAAAAATATTTTAATAATGAAATTCCAATCTAATTAGCCTCCTTTGTAACCCTATGTATTTTATCTTCTGTATTTAAGGACATTGTCCTGAGGAAGATTCCATGGTGTTCACCAAATGGTCCATGGCTCAAATGATGTTAAACGATGAAGTGAGACTCAGTTTCTTGCTTGACTAACTCTCCTGTATTTTCTATTTTTCTTTCTTGTGGACTGCAGTTCAGCAAAATTTAGGACAGAAACAAGATAATGTAAGAAATGGTGCCCTTGTCCCACCATCAATGCTCAGACATTCACCTGTTCTTAACCCTTTACATCTGAGCTGTGGTGGGTGGAGGCGATCTTCATGGCTGTGATTTATTGAGCACTTACCACCTACTCGACACAGTTCTATACACTTCCATGTATTATCTCACTTGATCCTTGTAACAATCCCATGAAGTATATGTGACTATCCATTTTGCAGGTGAGGAGACTGAGGCACAGAGTGTTTATAACTTATCCAAGATTATACCCTGGTGGCAGGGCCATATTGTACGTTAGGCAGTCTAGCTTCAGAGCCCACACCTGAATACTGCATACACTACACTTGAGAAATGAGCAGATCAGGCCCCATTCCTTACATACATGAACCAGGTGAAGGGCATTTTCTTTAACCATGATTGCATGGTGATTAACTGTCTGAACAATTAAGCTTGGAAGCCAATAAGAGTGCAAATCTGGGAGTCTTCAATCCTTGGGTCCAGAAGGTTGTAGATTAAATATTTAAAATGATTTAGAAAAAGAAAATCTGTAAATGAATTCAAGGTGTAATTAAGCTATGTTTGTCAATAAATTGCTTGGCAAGTTAAATCCACCCAAGCGGTAACCTCTTTACACTTACTTTATATAACTTCTAAGGGACCATAAAACCCCAAAGTAACTGAGTCATGTCAAAAGCTTACCCTTGGGTGCTCTGCCATGGCTATGCTCACTACTGGCTTTTTTGCTACGATAAGAAGGTCTCGTATTAAACTTCTTGCTTCCCCATTGACCTGCCTTTTACAGTATTGGGTATGTAAAAATCAGAATTCGTAAAGAAGGGAGTGGCCATATATTCTTTGCTACTGAGTTTTAGGTATATTGATTTGTAATATAGCTTTTAAAAGTATAAGGAAAATAGACCTACTAACATCTCAGTCAAACTTTGTCTTATTGCATTAGCCTACTATAATTAGAATTAGGTTTGCTGCATGTGACAGAAAACCCAAAATAAAATTGCATTAAATACCATAGAGGTTTATTTTTCTTTACAGATGTTTCAGAAGGTATACTATGATTAGTCATTTTCCAGATTTTGGTTCCACTATCCTTACATCTGGCCCTTGACCTCACAGTCTAGTGTAGCTGCTAGAGCTCCAGCAATTACATCTTTATTTCAGGTAGCTGAATGGAGAAAGAAAAAGATGAGAACCAAGGCTGTAGGCCAGCAGTGCTTTTAAAGATGTCTTATTGCTACACAATACATGTACTTACATTTTATTGGCCAAAATTAGGCACATGGTTACATCTATGCAAGGCAGACTGAGAAATGTAAAAATTCAGGTTTATCACTGTGGAAGAAGGACAAAACGGATGTAGTCATGCAGTTAGCAGCCTTTGCCACACAAACTACTTGGACACCTTACTTATGATTGAAGCATCACTAGGGCAGCATACCCTGAGCTCAATTGCCTCCTGAAGCAAATAAATGTCTTGAACGTTATATCTGCAAGCCCAAATATGCAGTGTGGTGTTAGCACATACCACAGGGTGTTGAGGTGTTAGCCCTCCCAGATGACACATCATATTAACAGTGTCTTCTGAATACAAATGCTGAACTCAGAGACTGCCTCCAAAGGTGCTAACTTCAGGTGCCAAGTGCCAGTGAGAAGTCCAGAACTTTGGTTTATCCCTCAGATTGTGTCACACCAGCAACTGTATATTCTGTTTGAATAAGCTGTGCCTGTATTTTCAGTTACAACAGAAATTATACTGAAATAAACCTCATTTTGTGATGCCTAGGCTATTGTTAAATTTTGTTTAAGTACGTTTTGTAAAAATTAACATCTGTTTTTTGTTTTAAAGTAAATGCATATGTGTCTTTGGAATCTTGCGAGTATATAATGCATTCATTTGAGTCACTGGCTCATTTTCCTACTTTTCTGATTTTCAAAGAGAGAATTTTATTGATGTTTTTCTCCAGCAGGTGGAAATCATAACAGAATCATGCAATGCAGGCAGGAGTTGCTAAGCAACCATTTTCACCGTTAAAAAAAAATCCAAACAAACCTTCCTTTTAAATATTAGCAACGTGAAAAATTAGATAACTCTCCATCCAACTTTAAATGAATTTATTCAATTTACATAAATTACGTTATCCTTTTCTGTTTCCTACTTTTTTGTAAGTTTCATCAATAATGGCACAATCTTCAAAGATGCAGTTTTAGACTTGGGTCAAGCTAACTGTGGAATGTAACGAATACAGTTAGAATTTCAACTCTACTCTTTTTTTTTTTATTTCAGCTCATTATGGGGGTACAAAAGTGCAGGGTATATATATTGCCCATGCCCCTCCATCCCCCCTGAGTCTGAGCTTCAAGTGTGTCCATTCCCTAGACAGTGCACACGCACTCATCATGTAGGTGTGCACCCATCCCCTCCCCCAACCCATCCCCCCCAGTCAGATCTTCAAGCGTGTCCATTCCCCAGCCCGTGTGCATCGCACTCATCAAGTAGGTATACACCCATCCCTTCCTCCCAGCCCCCACCTCTGTCCCATACCCAATTGGTGTTATTCCCAAATGTGCACTCAGGGAAACCAGTTTGCTGGTGAGTACATGTGGTGCTTATTTTTCCATTCTTGGGATACTTCACTTAATAGAATGGGTTCCAACTCTCTCCAGGAGAACCAAAGAGATGCCATATCGCCATTATTTCTAATAGCTGAGTAATATTCCATGGTATACATATACCACATTTTGCTAATCCATTCATGAATTGATGGGCATTTGGGTTGCTTCCACAACTTTGCGATTGTGAATTGTGCTGCTATAAACATTAGGGTGCAGGTGTCTTTTTTATAGGATGACTTTTGTTCTTCTGGGTAGATGCCCAATAATTGGATTGCTGGATCGAATGGCAGGTCTACTTGAATCTGTTTAAGGTATCTCCATATTGTTTTCCATAGGGGTTGCACTAGTTTACAGTCCCACCAGCAGTGTATGAGTGTTCCTGTCTCTCCGCATCCACGCCAACATGTATTGTTTTGGGACTTTTTGATAAAGGCCATTCTCACTAGAGTTAAGTGATATCTCATTGTGGTTTTGATTTGCATTTCCCTGATGATTAGAGATGTTGAACATTTTTTCAGATGTTTGTTAGCCATTTTTATATCTTCTTTTGAAAAATTTCTATTCATGTCCTTTGCCCATTTTTTGATAGGGTTGTTTGATTTTTTCTTACTGATTTTCCTGAGTTCTAAATAGATTCTTATTATGAGTCCTTTATCTGATGTGTAGTATGCGAAAATTTTTTCCCATTCTGTAGGTTGTCTGTTTACTCTCATGACTGTTTCTTTGGCTGTGCAGATGGCTTTGCCAATCTGACGTCCATTGACACGAGGATTCCTGTAATCTGTTTTTGATGTCCTTGGAGTTAAAATTATGTTGGCACAAGTTTTGGGTGCTTCAAAAAGTGGATTCTTTGCTTCAAAAAGTGGCCCCGGATTGCAACTAAACTTTAACATTAATTCCCTCACTCCCTAAATAAGTCAAGTGATTCCATATTAGAAAATTAGTTCAAGAATTTGGAAATACTACCCTTCTCAACACCAAGTGCAACAATGTGTAAATGGGAGCATTTAAATATATTTATCAGATCCGCAGCTGTGTGAATACTGGAGGATGGCTTCCTAGGGTTATAAGGGTACTTTATGCAAAGGAAAATTTAATGTTTGCCTTTAATCAGACTATAGCTGATTTCAAGACCCACAGAGAATCAGAATTTTCCTTGTGGAAAGATTGAAGAATATTTTGGTATTCAAGGTGTGCTCCAGGGAATGGCTTCCCAGAAGTCATTGGTATTGACCCCTGGCAAGCTGGGGCAGATCCTGTTGCAACAAGTCATGTGTCTAATGCATCTGCAAATCCTAGGGATGCTGGAAACTTACCATAAGATTGAGTGTCTCTACCATAAGATTGAGTTCTATAGGTGGCAACCCTGGTATTTCCTAGTCTGACTGGTGGTCTTGCACATACAAGGCCGCCTTTGATCAAACGAAGAATTGACAGAGTTTGCCTTTGATCCCTATTTATTTCTCTACTGTGTCCCCTTCTCAAGTGTCCTCACCTGACATTCTGGTTGCCCAGAAATCCCAGAACAGGTATCTTTAGCCATCTGAACATACACATCTAGTGGATTCAGCTAGTGTGAAATTCTTGTACTTCTATAGCTCTTTATAACATGAGTTTTTACATTCCTTATCTCATTTGCTTCTCACAGCAACCCTATCAGTAAGACAAAGCAGAATAATTTATTTACACTTTTGGATGAGGAAAAAAGGTCATCTACTTGGTGGAGCTGAAAGTGGAATCCATAACTTCCTACTTTCAGCTCAGTGCTTTTGTCAAAAGTTGCAATTCATAATTTCTCTGGTTTGTTTCTCCTTTTCAATGGACCCTGTTAAGTGACTGGTTAATTAATAAACCAAAATAAATTGAGTTAAGTTCTCATTGGGTCATCTTAGCTTAAAATGTTGTACGTTACAGATAACATTTGAATCTCAATCCTGGAATATAATGCCATATTTAAAAGAAGCCAATAGGTGGGAATATCAGGCATCACAAATTGTTTTGGGGATGGAGTAAGGTATTTTCAGACAGAATTCTTGAATTAATTAATACATCAATTTAATTGAGTTTCTACCATGTGACCAGCGCTGGTTTTATAATAGGAAACAAAACAGACATGATCCCTACCCTCGTGGATCTTAACACCCCAAGCAGCTTATTTGTATCCACAAGCTAGATATATTTTTGTCTATATCTAAGGCTACCTCTGATGTGAAGACAAGATTACAGGATCCTGGCCGTAACAGAAGAAGAAGAGGAGAAAAGACTAGAGATAAAACTTAATTTCACGGAGTTCCAAACTATTCTTGAGTTACTATTATTTTCTGAGAAGTTTTTGCACCACCTTAATGCGATGGTGGAGGCAGGAAGACTAAGGAAGATTAGTGGATACCAGCAGTAGAATTCTTGAGCAAGGAAGAACGGGCCTTTTTTTTTTTTTTTTTTCATTCTGGGATTGCCCATGACATCAACGCTAGAGGGAGCTGATGGCATTGAGGGACTGGCTGTAAGACCACCTGGTCCTGCTTTGAGGTCCATCTGTAAAAGTGACCTACTGTTTGGGATCCTGCCTTTACCAATCTCCTTTCATTGTGACCTATGAGCTTGAAGGCCAGTGGGGAGACCCTAGACAGAAGGACTAGGCTGGGGATGATCTCGAGACTCTTAGTGGCTGAAGAAACTTCTTGAAAAAAATCTCTTAAAACCAGAACCTTTGCAAAGCAGGGGCTATCCTCCTACAGCATAAATATTACATAGGTCTTGTGACTTACAAAACTGCTAGTGATCAATGGTTTTTAAACCTTTTGTTAGTTGTACTTATAATGTAAATTTTTATATTGAATATTCAGTGAAATATAATTGTGTTTCCCCCCTACCGCAACCACCACAATGAAGTAATCTTAGAAATGGTATCATTGGTCATAGCTGAAAAGACACTGGTTTTACAAAATCACCTACCGTATTTGAGCTGGCATGTAAGTGACTGGCTTTTTCACTGACTCCAAAGTGTGTGTGTTATTTCATCCATGAGATTAGAAGTAGAGACTCTGCATGTCTGACCCCCAGTGTCATGTGAAATGGTTTATTTCTAACATGATGATGAGTCCTCGTGCACCTAATTGCTTGATTTGTCTTCATGGAATATTCCATAACATTTATTCCCAATGGTTACTACTCTTTAAACAAAATACTTTGAAGCCATATGGTTTAAAAAAATTAGTTTAACATAGAGTCAATGGACCCAAATAGCTGAAGTGACTCTTCCATGGGAATTATTCTCTCTGCCAGGCCAGCCAAGCTCTCATGATAATGGTGATGGTGATGATGATTATGGTGATGATTGTTATCTGGCACTTATTATACCTATCTGAAGGATACTGTAGCACTGTATTGATATCTTTTTATATATTATCTCATTTAATCCTTATTTTGACTCTATAAAGGAGATACTATTGGTATTTCTTTCTTACAGTTGAAGAAACCATAAAAAAACTGTAAGGCTCAGATGGTTAAATAACTTGCCATAACTCCCCAAAGAACATATAACTTGTAAATAAATGTTGAAGGTGAGCCTAAGTGACCCCGAAGCCCATGTTCTTGATCACACCATAGCTCTAGCAAATTACCAGAATAAAAATGAAGAATAAAGAGGGACATTTGAGAGCTTTGGGCTTGTTGCCTCAACTGCCTTCAGGGTTCCTGTCTCCAGATTAGATCAGTTAGACCCAAATGTATTCCTTGAACTCAAGGGTTATTTTGGGGGTCAGATTCTGGGGGTGTGTGGAGGCAGCACTGCAAGACGGAGGGAAGAGCCCAGAGGCGTTTACCCATCTCTGAATGCACTTCCTGGGTGGTTTAGGGAGGGGGAAGTGTCAAAACCAGACCTGATTTGTGCCCATCCAACCTCAGATGTCCACCCCTCAGCACCTCATCTCTCTGGTATAGGACTTACAAGCAGATTGTCATCCACCCATTTCTAGAACTGACCTTCTGTATGTACTCTGGCAACTCAGTCCTGGCAGGAAGTTACTTTCCCTCGGTCTTTGATCATCTGATAGTAGCTGTGATCTCACTCACAAAAAGATGCACAACATACCTGCACACAACTTGTTTACAACTTTAAATGGTTCAGAGACCTCCTAAAGCCCATCCATGTCTCTACTGAGGGGTCAAGGATCTCAAGTTAGGAAGAAATCTTCAGGTATTTCAGTGTTACAAGTGAACATTTTTTCAAGATCACAAAGTATATTGAAAGAGACAGAGAGAGAGAGAGAGAGAGAGGTGGCCAGGTGCAGTGGCTCAAAACTATAATCACAGCACTTTGAGAGGCTGAAATGGGAGGATCGCTTGAGGCCTGGAGTTCAAGACCAGCCTGGGCAGCATAGTAAAACCCCATCTCTACAAAATAATAATAATAATAATAATAATAATTAGCCAGGCGGGGTGGTGCATGCCATGCCTATAATCCTAGCTACTCGGGAGGCTGAGCCCAAGAGTTCGAGGCTGCAAGGCTGCAGTGAGCCAGTGAGCTATGATTGTGCCGCTTCACTACAGCCTGGGTAACAGAGTAAGACCCTGGCTCTATAAACAAACAAACAAATAAATAAATAAATCAGAGGAGGAGCAGAGGACATGAAGAATCACATAATAGCCTTCCCCCTTTTTCCAGCTAAAGTAGTCACTTATGTAAATAATTTTGAGGATTTGTCTAATTGGGACAGTTCTAAAACTAGGAAGGACACTAACATTCCATTTTGGCTAGTTTGCTGTTTTGAAGTGAGACTGCAGCCAATAACCCCTTAATGAACATTTCTTTTATACTTTTTAAAGGAATAAACTAAAATTTTTTTTTTATTTCATCTTATTGTTATGGGGGATACAGAATTGCAGGTTACATACGTTGCCCATGTACCGCCTTTCCCCCCAAGTTAGGGCTCCAGGCGTGTCTGTTCCCCAGATAGTGCGCGTTGCACCCATCATGTAGGTTAATAGCAAGTAACAAGAAGATCTTCAGAAGATGAAAAGCCACACATCCCTCCTGACTGTCAACCTAAAGTTCCTTCCACCATCCCAGCTCCTCATTTTCACTTGGCTTTGCGATGGTCAGATTCACAGATCACCTTAGCTGGGGTAATGGGCAGTGGCCAGTGCTTGCCGCCATGGGTAAGGGAGCAGAAGGCTCAGCTCTTCAGACACCTGCCGCGCATGGTGGCAGCTGGCCCTACAGCCGAAGCTGTGGGTTCCTTTCTCATAGCCCAAGTTAAAAAAGTAAAAAGAGCAGTGAACTCATCTATCGTTTTAGTTTCATCTAATATTAGCTTTCTATTCCCAGTTAATTAAGGTGCAATATTTTCTTTAGCCATTCTCCTAGCCATGATTGTATTTATGTAACTTTTCCTGTCTCTTCATATGCTTGTGGAAAGTTTTGTCTTTTTTTAAATTTATAAGCTGATAATTTAGTAATCAGCCAATTCCTTGAAAATAATTCCATAGATCAAAACATTCAAACTTTATCTTTCAAGACATTATTCTTAAAAGTCAGCAAGTGAACAAGTATATGCAATATTTAGTTGTACTAATTATTAAAGAAATATAATAAAACCAAGCTCAGCATGGTGATGCATACCTGTAATCCCAGCTACTCAGGAGGCTGAGGTGGGAGGATTGCTTGAGCCCACAAGATTGAGATTAGCCTGGGCAACATACTGAGAGCCCCATCTCTTAAAAAAGAAAGAAAAAGAAATATAATAAAACCAGCAATGAGGTACAATTAAACACCACTCCCTATGAAATTAGCCAACAGTTCTCTCTATCTAAATCTGTATTTATTTGTCCGTATCAGTGTATCTATGAACGTTTCCATTTGTTTACATGAATGTAAGAGTATATATGCCTACATTCATATATGTACAGGCATTTATGCATTAGAGTCACTGTCCTTATACAAGCAGCCCATTGCATGCATGTTTTCAAATTTTAGTGTCTATCAGGTTGTTGACACAGATTCCTGGATCCCACCCCAAAGACCCTAGGGCAGGGCCTAAGGATTTGTACTTCTCACAAACTCTCAGGTAATGCTGATGCTGCAGATTCAAGAATCACGTGTCAACCAGGACTGCTTGAGACTAGTGGTTCTCAGCTCTGCTATGCATTAGAATCACCCAAGGGGAACTTTTTTAAAAAATACCTGCTGCTTTTGTCCCACTCTAGGCAGTCAAATCAGGACTTCTGGGACTGTGTCTCAGTCCTCAGTAGGTTTTAGAAGCTCCACATGTGATTCTGAACCGCAGCTAAAGTTGAAAGCCATTGCTTTTAGACCAGTGGTTCTCAGACTTGGGTGTGCCTCAGAATCTTCTGCAGGGCTTGCTCAGCACAGGTTTCTGGGCTCCAACCCCATAGGGTCTGATTCAGTAGGGCTGGGGCTGACCAGAGACCTGACACTTCTAACAAGTTCCCAGGTGATGCTGATACTTCTGGTCCAGGGACAACACTTTGAGAGATGCTTCTTTAAAGTTTAGACTCTCACAATGTGTGATGGCAGACTGAATCATAACACTTCCACGGTGTTACTGCAAATTGTCCCATTTTGGGGAAATATTGTAGCAATATATATTAAGACTCATAAACACCTTCATGCCTGTTGATTTAGTAATTCCACTTTGGGGACTCTATCTGAAGAAAATAAACTAGATATGGAAAACAGCTATAAGCTTGATGTTCATGGAACTGATTTTATAATGGTCAAAATATCATATAGCTAAAAATGTCCATGAGTAGGTGACTGGTTTAATAAATCATGGTATATCCCCCTAATGGAATAATCATTAAAAAAATATAGCTGTGAAAGTTAGCAACATGGAAAAGTGTTTGTGATTTAAATCCAAATAAAAAATGTATAAATGCTATATACTTACAACCATGAAAAAGCATACATAGAAAAAAAAATGCCAGAAGGAAATAAACCCAAACAATATGTATTACTTTAAGATGATGGGATTATGTTTTTTTCTTTTTTCTTTCCAAATTTTCTATGACTGTGTTTATCAATTTTATAACCACAATTATAACTATATACCTATACCATATAAAAACATACAACATATATTTGGCATCAAATTACTCATTACCATTTCTCTTTGTGATAATGTGGCTTTGTCTTGGTGTGAAGTAAAATTTCTAGGAATTCTGCATTTGCCCACAAATCCTAATTGCAACTTTTCCTGAGTGAGAGTACATGCTAATTACCCCAGAGGTGACACAAAAAGAGCTTAAAGGTTCCTATTAGGTGGGGAGCAGACAAAGGAAGGAGGGGGCATGTTGACGTCTCCATTTTATGATGAATGATAGAGCATACAAATGAAACTCATCTCTATTCACTATGCCTGCAATATCTAAAGGATTTATAAGAAACTCCAATTATACTCTGATTCTGTGCTGTGTTGAGAGTTATTTTTCTAAGTCACTGTTTAAGACAATATGTAACAGATGAAATCCCATGACTGGAAATATTATTTCAGGAGATTTCTCACTGTAATTAAAGTAGATCTAAAACTCAGATGGCCTGGGGCAATCTTGCTTTGCAGACCTTGTGAAGACTAGGTTACCTGCCATAAACACCCTCTTCAGCTTTGACATGCCGTCCTTAGGACTAGACTATGGGAAGCCCTTGAATACCACACAACTTAAATTGGCAATAATGTGTATATTACCACATTTGGTCTCTAAGCATTCCTAATGCTAGGTTCTTTTTTAAAAAAATGTACCAGTCACTTTTATAGTTTATTTTCTAAGTTAGTGTCATTAATACAATGTTCAGAAATGAGTTGTCCTTGGAACACAGAATGGTTTTATATCTTTAAACAAAGCGTTCTCTGTATTTTTGGAGGGTATACTTTCTATTGTTACTTATAACAGAAATATATGTAGATTTATAAACAAGTTTTACCAATTATTTTGCTGACTGTTGTTTCTTTTATTCCATTCTTACCATCCAGAATAATTTCTCCTCTTGCTGAAATCCCTTTGTGGTAGTTCTTTCAGAGATCTGTGGGTAATAATTCTCATTTATGCTCCTGGATATGTTATTAATACTATGTCCACTCTTTCTAATTAGTTAGGGTAGAGAATTCTAAATTTTTCCTTGATACTTTGAAGATACTTTCCATTGTCTTTTACATCTCTTATTGCTGATGATAATTTTGCTGCCAACTGATTGTCATTTCTTGTGGGTAATCTTTATTTTCCTTTTGTAGCTCTTTTCCTTGATATTCTGCAATTTTATAGTAATGTGTATGGAAGCATATTAAGTTGTATCTATTCTGCTTGTATCATGTGTCTTTTTCCAACTGAGGACTTATGATTTTCTCGAATTCTGGAAAATCCTTAACCATTACACCTTTTGAAAATTCTAATACACATATCTTGAAACTTCTCAATAAATTCTATGTGTATCTTAATTCTTTCATAATTTTTATACCTTTATATTTCTCTGCTCTATTATCTGAGATTTCCTCAATTCTAGCTTTTAATTCATTAATTCTCTCATTACATTTATTTTCAATCAACTTATCTGAGAATTTTATCAAAAATTTCAATGACCATGTTTTTCATTTTTAAAATGTATAATTTTGTTTATATCTGCCAGTTCTAGTTTTATATTCTCTTGTTTTTGTTTCATAAGCTTCTATTCTTGTTTTAGGGGTGCCATCCTCGAAGAATGGAAAAATAAGCACCACATGTACTACCAGCAAACTGGTTTCCCTGAGTGCACATTTGGGAATAACACCAATTGGCTATCAGACAGAGGTGGGGGCTGGGGGGAAGGGATGGGTGTATACCTACTTGATGAGTGCGATGCACACTGCCTGGGGAATGGACACACTTGAAGTTCTGACTGGGGGGATGAGGGTCGGGGGAGGGGATGGGTGCATACCTACATGATGAGTGTGATGTGCACTGTCTAGGGAATGGACACAATTGAAGCTCAGACTCGGAGGGATGGGGAGGCATGGGCAATATATATAACCTGAACTTTTATACCCCCATAATGAGCTGAAATAAAAAACAAACAAACAAACAAAAAAAACATATAGTCAATTCAAAGTCACCAAAAAATAAAAGTTCATTTATTTCTCTGAAAAAAATAAAAATAAAAAAAAAACAATAAAATAATTTTCTTTTTTTTATTTCAGCATATTACAGGGGTACAAATGTTTAGGTTACATATATTGCCCTTGCCCACCCCCCCCCCACTCAGAGCTTCAAGTGTGTCCATCCCCCAGAGGGTGCGCACCGCACCCATTAGGTGTGTATATACTCCTCCCCTCCTTCCCCCACCCATCTGCCCAACACCCGATGAATGTTGTTACTATATGTGCACTTAAGTGTTGATCAGTTAATATCAATTTGATGGTGAATACATGTGGTGCTTGTTTTTCCATTCTTGTGATACTTCACTTAGCAGAATGAGTTCCAGCTCTATCCAGGATAATACAAGAGGTGCTAGATCACCATTGTTTTTTGTGGCTGAGTAGAACTCCATGGTATACATGTACCACATTTTATTAATCTACTCATTAAATAAATGGGACCTGATCAAATTAAAAAGCTTCTGCACAGTCAAAGAAACTATCATTAGAGTGAATAGACAACCTACAGAATGGGAGAAAATATTTGCATGTTATACATCTGATAAAGGGCTGATAACTAGGATCTATTTAGAACTCAGGAAAATCAGCAAGAAAAAAATCAAACAACCTCATTAAAAAGTGGGCAAAGGACATGAACAGAAACTTTTCAAAAGAAGATAGACTAATGGCCAACATATACACGGAAAAACGCTCAACATCTCTAATCGTCAAGGAAATGTAAATCAAAACCACAATGACATATCTCTTAACTACTGTGAGAACGGCTTTTATAAAAAAGTCCCAAAACAACAAATGTTGGTGTAGATTCAGAAATAAGAACACTCATACACTGCTGGTGAGACTGCAAACTAGTACAACTTCTATGGAAAATAATATGGAGATACCTCAAAGAACTAAAAGTACACATAGCATTTGATCCAGCAATCCCACTACTAGGCATCTACCCAAAGGAAAAAAATACATTCTATAGAAAAGACATCTGCACTCGAATGTTTATAGCAGCACAATTCACAATTGCAAAGATGTGGAAACAACCCAAGGGCCCATCAGTACATGAATGGATTAAGAAAATGTGGTATATGTATACCATAGAGTACTACTCAGCCATAAAAAAATGATGAACTACTTAATGTATTATCCTCCATGGAGCTGGAGCCCATTCTTCTAAGTGAAATATCACACGAATGGAAAAACAAACACCACATGTACTCACCATTAAATTGGTACTAACTGATCAACACTAATGTGCACATATGGGAAGTAACATTCATAGGGTGTTGGGCAGGTGGGAGGGGGGAGAAGGGGATGGGTAAATTCACACCTAAAGGATGCAATGAATGCTGTCTGGGGATGGGCACACTTGTAGCTCTGACTCAGGCGGTGCAAAGGCAATGTATGTAACCAAAGCATTTGTATCTCCATAATACTCCAAAATAAAAAGAAAAGTTAAAGTTGTTTTTAATTTTCCTACTTTTAATTTTTTATTATTTTTGCTTATATTCTTTTTAAAAATATCTTTTCCTTTAAAAATGGATATATCCATTTTAGAATACTGATATAGAATGAATAGCTTTTTAAACCCAATATTTAATTATTAAATATCTAACTTACTCTACTTAACAATGGAGTATACTTATTTAAAAGTAGCACTAAATTTTGAAATGCTTCTTTGATCTACAATTTAACTCTTCAGTAATAGTCTTATTTTCTAGGATGGTGTTTTGTAATAGAGATATAATGCAAACCATGTATGTAACTGCATATGGAATTTTAAATTTCCTAGTAGCTACATTCAAAAAGTAAAAGAAACAGGTGAAATTGATTTAGTAATATATTTTATTAAACCCAATATTTCAAAAATGGTATCATTTCAACTTTTACTCAATGTATTAATAAATAAAAATCAGTGAGATATTTTACATTCCTTCTTTCATACACACTTTAGTTTAAAAATTTTAAATGTGGCACTAGCCACATTACAAGTGCTCAATAACCACATGTAGCTTGGGGCCATATTGGCCAGTGCAGTTCTAGAGGAAAGGCAAACTTTATTTCAATCCAATAAGCTCTTAGAGCCTCCACAATGCTGTACAGAGTGGTGATAAAATATATGAGATTCAACTGTGTAGCCAGGAGAATATCAAAAACCAATTTCAGCTTTGAAGTTTTCCTAGAAACATTGTTGGGTATTCATTAAAACTATATTTGTTTGTTACATGCTGGAAAGTGGATGTTGGTCCCAACAGATCCTGCTAGTGACAGTGACAATTTTGCCATTAAGCAAAGAAAGGAGGCTTTGGGTTAGAAACTCCACACCCAACTTTCTTCCTCCAGGCAAGGGAATTAATAGGTCAGCAATGTTATTGTTTAATGATCCACATCAATGGGATTCATTCTGAATTGTCTTTATTGGCCTGATTATCACAAAAGTCTCACACAGTGTAAGAAACTGGGTGTGTCTTCTTTCTTCCCTGCTCAACAATCCTCATATAAAAATTTACTGGGTGGCTGCATGCCTATTAGAATGGCTGACGAAAAACAACAACGGATAATACCACATGCTGACAAGGTGTGGAGCAACTGGAACTCTTTGCTGGTAGAAATAGAAAATGGTACAGCCACTCTGGAAAACTGTTTGGTAGTTCCTTATAAAAAAACAAAGTCAAGAAACAATAAAGTTGACATGTTAAACGTATATTTACCACGTGACCCAGAAATCCCACTTTTAGGTATTTACTAAGGTGAAATGAGCACTTAAAGTCACACTAATCAGGCATTGCCAGGGACTGAGGTGGGGGAGGCATTGACTATGAAGAAGCACAGGGGAATTTTTTGAGGGGATAGAACTCTTTTTTACCTTGATTGCACTGGTGGTTACATGATTGTAGGCATTTGCCAAAAATGTTAAAGAAGCTAAAAAAAAGGTATTGGGTAACTAACTATTAAATGCTAGGACCAAAGAAGGGAGAGGAAGGTAAGAGAGTATAAAATGAATACAATACCAACTTACACACGTAACAGGATTTGACCTGAAAATCAGTGTTGCCTCAATTTAGTTCAACTCAGTAAATGAATTTTGGGTGCCTATACTGTGTCAGAAATAAATAGTGAGTAAGACACAGCTGTTGACTTCAAGAAGCAATGTTCTTTTTTGTGAGACATATGCAGGCATATGATGAACATTTTTATGACTTACTTTCTTCCAAAGTGAAGCAAATACAGGTCTAAGCATGTTTTGGTGCTTTAAAGCAAACTCAAGAAAGTTGTGCAGAAGGGATACCAGGTAGGGCAGCTTTTGAAAATTTCCTTGTTTCTATTTCCTCTCATATCTGGGATGTCATGACCCTCAGAATGAATTCATGGAAGGTGGGTGACGTGAAGTAAAAGAGTGGCTTGCTATTAGTGGCAATAGAAAGGGACCTATCATAGGACAAGAATGTGCTGAGTCTTACATTGCACATCTCTGGTGCTTATGGTTCCATGCAAGCTTCGACTGGACTGACAACCAGTTAATCTTGGGTGAATGACTTGTTACCTGGTAATGAAACCACTCACTTTGACAACTGATGCCATTGCAGTCCTGCAATCAGTCTAGAAAGGTCATTCCTGGTGAGAATACAGTGGGAGCCCTGGTATGGGTGAATATTCAAAAAGCCACAAAAACATCATTTTCTCAGAAGGCAACATCCTCTGTGTGGCTTGAGGTGATACACATACGTGCTTTATGCCAATCCCATTTTTCTTTGCACGCCCCTCATGTTGCATCCCTGTGCTGTGTGCTGTCTCACCTTTCCTCTGTGTTCTGCTCTGACAGAAGGAAGCAGGATTGTTAGACACCAAGGTAGATAATAGAAGCTATGTCTGCATAGCATTTAAGAGCTATAGAGCACTTTAATTCTCAATCAGTTCTATACAGTGAACAGGAGAAGTATTATTATCTCAGTTGTAGGAGTAAACAGGAGGTCCAGAGGGGTTGTAAGCTGCCCAAGTTGCCCATCAGGCAACAGATGCAATGAGTTCTCAAGTTTTGAGTCTTTGGATCCCCAGCCTAGGGCACCTACTCCTCTACCGTGATGGTACATTGTTGATGTTGGTTTAAGAGGCAGTGGGTGGTGACGTATTTTTTGTTGTGTGTGTGTGTGTTTAAATATTATTCTGGAGGACCGGGGAAAGACACTACAGTCTCTAGCACAATATCCATGAACAGGAGTAATGCAAAACTGGTGTAAAATGAAGGAATTATTCCTTCTTTTATCCAAATGCTATATAACTATGACCCTCATGTTACATGATTTTTTAAATCTGCAGTTTGGATGCTAGACATGCAACCAGAGACAGCAGGATGGTAGCTCCCTGGTCTTCTGCATGTTAGAGGCTGGTGAGGAACCATCAGGTTTAAATTGTTTTTTCATGGTCAGAGGTTCCCACAGGGGCATCTACTTCCAGCAACAGTGGCCCTGGAAGTTTCGTATCCACCCTGATTCTTCCTGCTTTCAGAGACTTTCAAGGAACCTATCAAACTGGTAACTGCTTGACAGACTTGTAGCAACGCTGATTTTACTGATATAATTAGTAGTTACTGTGATGCAGTTATTTGAGGAAAAATAGAAAGGCCCTTGAAAACCTGAACCATCTTCTCACTGGAATCTATGCCTAGTTCTTAAGCATATTTTTTCTTCTTGAATTAAAACATCTACTATAGGTGTGGGGGGAAAGATATAAGACATTAGGCCAGTATTAGCTATTAATGAGTAAGCATTAATCAAGCAAGTACTTATTGCACATTTCTATGAAAAGAGTCTATGACAATAGCTACAAAAATAACTGTTATTTATTAAGCATTTAGTAAGACTCAAACTTTAACACATTATTTCCTTTACTTCCACAATCTTATGAGCAAGCTTGGAATGAGAGACTAAGGTTTAGAGGTTAAATAACACGATCAACTAAAAAGTGGAAGAGTCAGATTCCAATCCAGATCTATAGCCATGACTTTGTGACCAAGACACAGCCCAGCCCTTTTGCTCAAGTAGATTAAAATGTACAAGGAGCCCTGAAAAAACACTAAGCAGGTGGAGAATAGCAGTTCGTGGCAGATGTAATGGAAGCCGTAAGAGGAGAGTGAGCGAATGTGCTTTGAGATTTGAGAAGAAGCAAAGCTCCCACCTTGTGGAAGGGGCTAGGGCGGAAGAGGCTTTGTGGAGGCTGTGACATCCAAGGTGGTCTGGGAGGAAAAGGTGAGATTATTGTAACAGACAGGGCAGTTTTTCTGGAGCCTATAAACATAAATATACTTAAATAGAAATACTAGTTCTGTGTTATCAGCAGAGAACAACACATGCAAATTCTGATGCTTGAGGTTTTATTTGAAATCATTTCTTGATTCATGAATCAAAACTCAGAGCCTCTCTCTCTCACATGCATGTGCACACACATGTACACACACACTCCTAGTGATTGTGTGCACACATACACACATAGTAGGATTAATATGATTTTTTAAATCATTCTCTTCAGAATGTCCTTGTTCTTAGGAGAAATACTTAAAGGAAAAGTGGCATGATATCTGGCATTTAAAAATAATTCAGCAAAAAATGTGTATATATGTATGTTTTACATTATACATTATATATAGATTACTCTTTAAAAAGAGTAGAGTAGATGGATAGATGAATAAATGGATGATAGATGGATAGAAAGATAAGTGGATAGAGATAGAAAGAGAGAGAAATGTGTAGTGTGTTAACAATTAGTAAATATAGGTTCTAAGTGAGGGGTAGGTGAGTGTTCATTATACTATTCTTTAACTTTTCTTTCTTTAAAATTTTCCATTAAAAAGTTGAGAGAAAACATGGAAGATAGAGAAATGACCAAAAAAGTAAATAATAACCACCCATAATTTTCCCAGCCTGATAGAGCCATATTAATGCACTATAACGTTTGGATGCATTTCCTTTTAGTCTTTCTCCTAGATACATGAATTTTTTTCAATTTACATAATTTTGTAATCAAGTTATATGTACAGCTCTATAACCTGCTGTTTTTCACTTAGCACTGTGACTCAAGCATTTTATCACATCAATGAAAGCCCTCAACGAAAAAAATAATTCTCCTGGATCAAACCTACCTGTCGTCCTCTCCTCTTCCCTTCATAGCTAAGGTTCTTCAAGAGTAGTCTGTACTTTCTCAACTTCCATTCACTTTTCCACCCACTGAAATCTGCATCATCCCCACTTCTCCTGGGAACCTGCCTGGACAATGAAAACCAGCACGCAGTCTAGTGTGCGCCTTTCAGTCCTCTTACTGCTGTCTCAGATTTCCTTCTTGAGAATTTCTGGATCCTTGGCTGTCATGGTACCATACCACTCTCTCCCACTGCCTTTCCTCCCCTGGTAGGATCCTTCTGAGCAATTTCACGAGCCTCTCTTCCTCCTTGTTTCTTTTCTATTTTTTTTTTATTTTGTCAAATTGTTATAAAATTTTCTTTTTTTTTGTTTTTATTTATTTATTTATTTTTTATTTCAGCTCATTATGGGGGTACAAAAGTTCAGGTTATATATATTGCCCATGCCCCCCCATCCCCCCCCCAAGTCTGAGCTTCAAGCATGTCTATTCCCTAGACAATGCACATCGCACTCATCATGTAGGTATGCACCCATCCCCTCCCCCCACCCCCATCCCCCCCAGTCAGATCTTCAAGCATGTCCATTCCCCAGGCAGTGCTCATCGCACTCATCAAGTAGGTATACATCCATCCCTTCCCCCCAGCCCCCACCTCTGTCCGATACCCAATTGGTGTTATTCCCAGATGTGCACTTCGGTGATGATCAGGGAAACCAGTTTGCTGGTGAGTACATGTGGTGCTTATTTTTCCATTCTTGGGATACTTCATTTAATAGAATGGGTTCCAGCTCTCTCCAGGAGAACCAAAGAGATGCCATATTGCCATTATTTCTAATAGCTGAGTAATATTCCATGGTATACATATACCACATTTTGCTAATCAATTCATGAATTGATGGGCATTTGGGTTGTTTCCACATCTTTGCAATTGTGAATTGTGCTGCTATAAACATTCGGATGCAGGTGTCTTTTTTGTAGAATGACTTTTGTTAAACAGGATACACAGCTTTCACCTCTCACAAAAATCAAATCACGGTGGATAACAGACTTAAACCTTAGATCGGAAACTATTAGAATTCTAGAAGAAAATGTAGGAAAGACTCTTACACACATTGGCCTAGGCAAAGAATTTATGAAGAAGACCCCTAAGGCAATCACAGCAACAACAAAAATAAATAAATGGGACCTGATCAAATTAAAAAGCTTCTGCACAGCCAAAGAAACGGTCACAAGAGTAAACAGACAACCTACAGAATGGGAAAAAATTTTCGCATACTACACATCAGATAAAGGACTGATAACAAGAATCTATTTAGAACTCAGGAAAATCAGTAAGAAAAAAATCAAACAACCCTATCAAAAAGTGGGCAAAGGACATGAATAGAAATTTTTCAAAAGAAGATATAAAATTGGCTAACAAACATATGAAAAAAATGTTCAACATCTCTAATCATCAGGGAAATGCAAATCAAAACCACAATGAGATATCACTTAACTCCAGTAAGAATGGCCTTTATCAAAAAGTCCCAAAACAATACATGTTGGTGTGGATGTGGAGAGACAGGAACACTCATACACTGCTGGTGGGACTGTAAACTAGTGTAACCCTTGTGGAAAGCAATGTGGAGATACCTTAAACAGATTCAAGTAGACCTACCATTCGATCCAGCTATCCCTTTATTGGGCATCTACTCCTTGTTTGTTAAGCCCTGTGCTTCTCCGTGCTTTGTTCTTGGTCTGTGCTCTCCTTTCCCTGACATTCTCTCTGGGCAGGAAGTTTTATTCACCCACGTGGTTTTAACTTCCACCTGTGTTCTGATGACTTTTGAATCTACTTCTTTATGTCTATAGCCTAGTTATGCTGAACTTTGGTCTCAGTATCTCGTGGCTGGCTGGGAAGTCCCCCTGGGATTTCCGTAGTCGGCTCAAATGCAACGTGCCCAACCTGAACCCCTTGTTGCCGACTCCTTCTCAGCTCCCCCATTCCACCCAGGCACCCTTGCTCCCTCGAGTTATCTAGCACAGTGAACGGCTTCATCTTCCACCCAGATTTCTGAGTTAGAAGCATAAAGTCCTTCTAGAATCTTCCACATCCAATGAAAACCAAGTTCTGATGCTTTTCTCTTTTCTGCCTCTCTAATCCATCTAATCCTCTCTGTTCCTATTGCCACTGCCCTGGTTTAGGCTCTCATCAGCTCTTTCCTGAATTCTCACACCATCTCCAAACTGATGCTCCTTACTCTTGCCTTGTCCATTGTCATGCAGCCCCTAGAGTGAACAATTTAACAGGAATTTGATCATGTCATTCTCTCTTAAATTCCTTTAAAGTGTCCCTCTTATCATTCCCATAAGATGAAGTCCCAGCACCCTCACGTGTATTGTAAAGCTTTGTGTGACTTGGCCCCTGCTCACCAGACTCAGCTCCCTCCACACTTGGCTTAACTGTACCCCTCATCATATCTATGCTTATAGCTCAGCAAATACCTTACCTCAGTTTCCTTGCTGTTACTCCCTTTTTAAAATGCTCTTTCCCCACTTCTTTGCTTGGCTATTCCGACTGATTCCTGTCAACAAAAGTGTACTTAAAAAATAGAAAAACAGGAAAGCCTCTCTGTACCCCCAGTGACAGCTGTGCCCCCAGCACTCTCCAAGCACCACGGTGTGGGGAGGTGATTTGTTTTCAAGCCTGTCTTCTCCTCTGAATGTGAACTCTCTGAAACTGGAAATCTATCTCATTCACCTTTGCGCATGGAGTTCCTAGCACATTACTTGGCCCATAGCAGTAACTCAATAAATGTTTGTAGACTTAAATTTCTGTCAAAGTAGTAGTGATGGGGGCTCTGAGCATTTGCTATGTAGAGCAAGTAAGTTATGAAGGTGACAGGGGAAGGAAAGTTCCAGTTCATATCTGGGGAACTAGATGTCCATAGGGCTCCTTTGGCTTGGCATAGGGTAGCCATGGGACACAGGCACTTTGGGGCAAAGTCAAAGACAAGAGGAGGTGGTTCAGTGTTAGAAAAGGATGAAAGGACATTGCAAGGAAATTTCATTTATTTTTCTATTGCATAGGCCATACTCACAGGTCTGGTTCATTTCAAAATTGTTTTACATAATGCTGATGATGAGCAGTTGCACAGCTCTTCATACTTTATACAGATTTTCATTTAATTAGGAAATCTTTTTTGACTGATTTCCTTTCCTACTGCTATACCCAGGAGTGATGTCTCCCTTCTTTGTGTCTCCTCTATGCCCTAAGTGAGACCTACAGAAGTCTCATTTAGGCCCAAGTTTTAAATTCAGCATATTTGCCAATGACTTCCACATTTGTTTCTCCAGACCAGATCTCTCTCCTGAGCTCCAGATTCCATATCCAACTGTCAGGGTTAGCTAGGCTATGCTGCAGTGACAAATAAGCCCTGAAATTTGCAAAGACTTATTATAACAAAGTTTTATTTCGTGATCATGTCTCAGTCCTATGTTTGTTGAGTTGCTCTCCTCCAAGAGGAACTCAGGGATCCAAGCTTCTTTCATTTCATTATCCTGTCACAGTATACATAAGAAGCAGTGTGAAGGATCATGTGAGATGTGACACTATTGTCCATTGAGTTGCTTAATCAAATTATCAACAGTAATTCTTTATTTCTCCTCATTTCTAAATCCACTATCACCTGCCATCAGCCCTCTCTTCAAAATATTTCCCAAATCCCTCTACTTGTCATCATTCCTACTGCTGTTCAATTCAAGCCCTTGCCATTTCTTGCCCAGATGACCACAGAGTTTCCTACATTTTGTCTTGCTTTTCTACAATCCAGTCACTTATGCAGCAGCCTGAGGAGTCTTTGAAAAATATAAATCAGGCCCTGTACCACCCTTGCTTAAAATACATCAGTGGTTTTCCATTAAACTCTGAATAAAATAAAAACTCCTTACTATGCTGTATAAAAGGTCATGTGATTCACCCCTGCCTCCCTCTTCAACTTCATCTTATGTCACTCTCTTCTTAGCTTACTGCACTCAGGCTACTCTTGCCTTCTTCATATTACTCAAACAAGACACCTTTGTTTCTACTTTGGGCCCTTTAAACCCATTCTTTACTCTACCTGAAACACTCTGTCTCTAGATCTTCCTGTAGTTAGTTCCATCTTATTTGGGTCTCAGCTTAAATTTTACCTCCTCAGAGAAACTTTCTCTGATTAGTTATTCTGAAGTAGCCCCTAGATCATTTTCTTTACCCTGATACCTTATTATAGCTCCTCTAAATATCTGAAATTATTTTATTTAGGTATTCATTTACCTGTCTGTTTATTGTCTGTCTCTCTCCCTTCTTCCATTAGAATGTAAACTTTAGAAGAATAGTGCCTTTTTTGTTTACTTTTTAACTACTGTGTTCCTAAAACCTACAATACTGCCAGACACATAGTAAACATCCACTGAATGAATAAAGAGCATCTACAATAATTTTTGCACATTTCTTTACATGTCTACTTATATTATATTTCATAGTTCTTGAGGGCTGAGTCCATCATTTTATTTACTTTTTAATGCAGGTGCATATATCTGAATGAATCCTAAGACTGATTTGGTATACTGATTCAGGTTCTGTTGCAGAGAACACAATCTACTCTAGCTAATATAACTGGAAAGGAGCATGTTACAGGGTAGTATAGGTTTACTGAATTTAAGAGGACTGAAAAACAGACTTTAAATTGAATTTGCAAGAACATCTCCAAAAATTCCACTTTGGAACCATATCACCAAAAGAACCATTACTTTTTCTATGACAAGAAGTTATTTGTTGAATTTAGAAACTTCCACTTCAACTGCTGATTTCAAAACTGTGGCCACATAGCCACAAGCAGGAAGCATCCAAGATCAGTAAACTTCCATGATCTTCAGCCCTGTCTGCCTTTACTTCTATCAGCTGCAGAGCCACACCAGCCCCATTACAATCCACAGCAGAGAAATGGATGCTCCCATTCCTGACTCTTGGTAATTAGAAAACTAGTTAGGATGCTGAAACCCCTGTCAGAGCTGCCACACACACACATACAAACCCTCTACAAGTGTGCTTGCTAGTTGCAAGTTCAGAAACAAGACTTTCCTTGCCTGCCCCTTCCATATCTCAGAGGAAGGCATTCTGATTAGTGGAATCTGGATCACAATTGGAACCCTAGCTGCAAGAGAGCTTCAGAAATGTAGCTTAAAACTTTCTGGTCTCTGTAGTACAGGTGGATACTCTAGAAGAAGGTTGGAAAGGATCTTGAGTGCCAATCCACTATATTCATAAAACCTGTGGCTGTTAGACAGTCATCATACTAATTTTCTATTTCTGCATAACAAATCATCCCCAAATTTAACAGCTTAAGACAACAAAGCATTATTATCTCATAGTTTCTCAGGGCCAGGAATCCAGGAATGGGTTAGCCAACAATTCTGGCTCAGCATCTCTGGTGAGGTTGCAGCCAGGATGTTAGTTGGGGCTGTAGTCATCCAAAGGCTTGACTCTAGCTAATATAACTAGAAGGGAACTTATTACAGGGTAGTAAAGATTTAACGAATTACTTCCAAGATGGCGCTCACATGACTATTTGCAGCAGGCCTTAGTTCCTTGCTGGCATTTAGCAGGAAGCCTCAGTTTCTCATCATAGGTCTTGACTGTCCTCACAACATAGTAGTTGGCTTTCCCCAGAGCAAGAATTCTGAGAGAGAGAGAACTAGGAGGTGGCCACAAGCATTTTAAGCCCTTGTCTTAGAAGTCACACACTGACCTCTGCTGTGTTTTATTTGTTAGAATCAAGTCACTAGGTCCAGTCCATTCTTAAATGGAGGGGAATTAGAGTCCACCTTTTGAAGGGATGAACACCACAGAATTTGTGGACATATTTAAACCACCACAGTTACATTTACTCATCAATGGTTGACAGAGAAGGGGGATAGTCAGGATAGAAATAATGTTACAGTGAAGGTTGACTCTGAGGGATAAACTTTTTGGGTACAGGGTGGATCTGATGGGTCTAGGTCAGCCTGAGTACATATCCCCAGCACCTAGCACAATGTAAACACTACACTACATGGTAGACACTATAAATATTGAATAAATGAAGGAGGGAAGGAAGGAAGGACTGATTGAATAAGTAGTGGTGGCTGGATGAAGAAAATCCCAATTTTTAGAATCCCAAACCATAATTTAACTAATCCTTTAAATACAGTGATTCATGTGGCAAGTCTGCTTGTATTTGGGTCTGTGAGTTGTTTCTTTAACAATAAGACAACATATTTCAAAACATTTCACAGAACCCAAACATTGTGCCAAGCCAGTTTGAACTCCTCATGTATCTGTTGTTCAGGATTTGCAATCAGCAAATAGAAGCTGCAGTCAAGAGCAGGTCAATAGCCCCACATGCTCTAGGTATTATTAAGGAGACAGCCACTGCTTTCGAGCAGCAGAAAATGTGCTCACCCTCTCAGCTCAGCAAATTTGGAAGAGAGGAAAGGTGACTGTTACTGTTCTATCTTACTTTCCTTTTTCGACAACCTGAATCTCTTGCTATTTTTGAAAAGTTGCTTCCTGTCTAGCAAGATGCAGTTAACGACAGAGCAGCAAATTTCTCACTCATCAATCTGAACTAGCAGGTCTAAACCAGCACAGCACTTTTGAACATGCTGCTGGTGAGAGAAAGCAGAATGTCAGACTAGTTGTCTTTGAAAGGCTTTCTTGAATCACATGGCTAGTTTCCCGAGGACTGGAAAACACGCTTCTGGGTGAGAGCATTCTACTGCTCAGATGGAGTTCTGAGCAATCCACTGAGCTTCCCGTTAAAATGTTGGTATTCAGCATCCAGTCCTGTGATTTGTCTCAAAGCCTCTGTTTTGAGGACACTGGATTAGACACGCTGTTACAACAGAACTTTAAAAAATCTAGATAATTTATATATTTTACAGTTAAAGGCATTTTGTAGCATTTCTTTTATTTAGCATTATTTATTGAGCTCTTATTAGACACGTGCTGGTGTGCTAAACATTAGGGACACAGGGAGAAATGGTTCTTGCTTCCACATCCATTAAAGGCCAGCTTTCTATTCTTGACTGAAAACCCAATATGAAACCCAAATAAAGCCTTAAATTTTTTTACCTCTACTTGATCTGGCTCAGAACTGGAAGATAACTTGCTTTTGATAGACTCTTTGGAATAAAAACAGAGGGGCCTATTGCCTAACACTGCCTCATTCTACTTGTTGCTCTGTTTTCAAATTCATAATCAAGCACAATGAAAATTGTGACTACCTGTGGCCCTTTCAATAAACTTGGCTCTACCATACGGCCCTGTGACTTCAGCACAGCAGGGCTTTGCTCCTGGTGTGCCCTGCTCTGCTCAGTCAGGTGGCCACAAGCCACACAGTGAACTATGCAAGTCCCTATGATTAATTAGAATTTTTATGCTGTAAGTGGCAGAAACCCAGAGGTCCTGCTGTTCCCAGGAGCAGTCATTGTCAGGGAAGCTCAACCAATAGCCCCGGATCTGTTTCTCAGCTTTGCACCCTTTGGATGTGAGCCGCGTCCCAGTGTCCCTTGGTCTCATTCTCTTCATGGTAACAAGATAGCTGCAGCGTCTGAAGCCCCATATTCTCCTATTCTTGTCCAGGGCAAGAGTGAAGGCTTTTTTCCCCTAAGGCCTCGGCAAGCAGCTCCTGGAATCCCACTTCTCTGATTGGTTACATGCCCACCAATCACTGTGGCCATGGTGGGATATGCTGTTAGACTTAAACCAATAAGAGCTCTTCCTTGGTGCTGAGTGTGGGATCAATCCCACCCAAGCTGCTGACTGAGACTGAGGGAGAGGTGATTTCTTAAAGGGAATTAAGGCACTATTAGAAAAGGAGTATGGATGTTCTCAGCCTTCTATTCTTTTCTTTTAAAAAATAAACTTATTTTTTAGAACAATTTTAGATTTACAGAAAAATTGGTAAGATGGCATGGAGAGGTCCCATATTTCACCTATTCCCAGTTCCAATTTTCCCTATTATTAATATGTTACATTATAGGGTACTTTTGTTACAATCAATAGTGAGACATCATTAAGTAAGGTCCACACTTTATGCATATTTTCTTTTTCTTCCTCTCTTTCTTTCTTTCTTTTCTTTTTTTTTTTTTTTTTGAAACAGAGTCTTGCTCTGTCGCCTGGGCTAGAGTGCCATGACATCAGCCTCACTGCAACCTCAAACTCCTGCCTCAGCCTCCTGAGTGGCTGGGACTACAGCCATGTACCACCATACCTGATTATTATTATTATATTCTTTTTTATTTTGAGCAGAGATGGGGTCTCTCTCTTGCTCAGGCTGGTCTGGAACTAATGAGCTCAAGGGATCCTCCTGCCTTGGCCTCCAGAGTGCTGGGATTATAGGAGTGAGCTACCACACCCAGCCTGTATTTTCTTATTTTTACCTAATGTCCTTTTTCTCTTCCTGGATCCCTTTCAGGATACTACATTATGTTTAGTGGTCTTGTCTTCTTATGTCCTCTTGGCTGTGGCAGTTCTCTTACTTTCCTTAATATCCCCCTCCTTCTCCCTGTGATTTAAAGTCAAGGGTTACCTTTACCAAATCAATGTGCCCAGCTCATGGTAGGAGTTGAGGAAATTATTGGTTTGATAGTTGACTTAATAAAATCTGACTTTTATATTCTCAGTTCATTTAATAGTTTTAGGGATTTTTCCCTCCAGGAGGATTTACATCTTACACTGGAATCTGATTGAAGTCAAACCGGGTGATGTTCTGAGTATAAAATTGCAGGTTTTGTTAGGGGAGGTGGTAATAATGGGGTTGGGAAGAAGAAATATTTTATTTAGCCTTTGGGGACTTCTTGTTGCATCTGAATTCATCCTGTAAAGGCAAGCCTATGTAAGGTCCCAAGTCATGGAGTAGAACTTTGGCATAATAAAGGATAGGATTCAGAAGATAGTAACTGTGATTGCTAAAAAATACTAATCAAAGAAATAACTACTTCAGGTAACTTGCTTCAGCCTGTCAAAACAAATTTGGAAAAGAGAGGCTGGGGATCAAGTACATGAGAAAAAGTGACACATACATATGTTTAATATATACACACATATGTTTGTGATACATATATTCATGATATGTTTATATATAATATATAAGTTATATATATATATATTTACATTCTCCATAGCCTCTAAGGCTGGAGATAATTTTTTTAGTTGGATTTAGCCATCTATAATTAACAAATCAATGTATAGTCATCCTTCACAGTTCACTAACAGCCTGCTATAACAGCCTTTGGTCCTGGAAAATTCAAGATCAGTATTGTTCTAGCAAATTCTGTCTTTTTCCTCATTTTACTCTGCACAAACTTTATCCTCCAGTGCAAGAGGGAGATAGTGACAGGTGATTCCTGAAGATGATTGAAGTAGTAAGTGAGCTCTAGAAACCAATTGTGTGGATTTTGCTGGCCAAGGGCAGCTTTAGTGACTGATATATTCCTGCCTACCACAGCATCTTTGCCAAAACCAAGGGTAGGATTTTTTGAGTCCTCTTTCAAGAAGACTCAGGTTTGGATAAGACAGAGAGGCTGCCACTGGCTGTTTGCCTTCCATAAGCAGGCATCTAATCCTCTGGGGATCCAATCTCAGGCTCATACCAACCCTGAACACACCTGCAAAGTACTTAAACCTGGTGTTTCATGCCCCAGTTGTTCTTTTTCCTCAATGCTGAATTCTGAGCCCTCCCTCTTCAAGCACCAGGCCCTTATTCTTGGATTCTCATAGTCTCTTGTTTCCCTTTCAAAACCCACTCTTAGGAAACAGCCTAGCAAACCCTTTTGCATCAGAATATGAATACCTGAAAAATGCTCAACTTTTGTCCAGGAGTGAACACTTAATTGTAAAATTTCAGACATCAGAAAATTGTGGCTGGGGCATGGAGGGTAGATGCAGTTTTAGGTAGGATCCCTCCTGAAATCCGTGTGCTCCTGAAATGTGGCCAGCCCCAAGTATCCAGTTCCCACCCTGTATGTCATGAGAGAGAGCAACTGGAGTCAGAATTTCTTTTTTTTTTTTTTTCTGAGACAGAGTCTCACCCTGTCACCCATACTAGAGTGCTCACCCACCCAGCCTAGTTCACAGCAACCTCAGACTCCTGGACTCAAGTGATCCTCCTGCCTCAGCCTCCCGAGTAGCTGGGACTACAGGCATTTGCCCCCATGCCCAGCTCATTTTTTCTATATATTTTTAGTTGTCCAGCTAATTTCTTTCTATTTTTTTTAGGAGAGACAGGGTCTCAGTCTTGCTCAGGCTGGTCTCAAACTTCTGAGCTTAAACAATCCACCCGCCTTGGCCTCCCAGCATGCTAGGATTACAGGTGTGAGCCACCGCACTTGGCCTGGAGTCAGAATTAACACCTTGCTCAGCTGCAGTGGGTGGAGAAAACTGTCCTTTCTCAATAAGACTCTTCTGGATTTGTGTCATCATTTGATCCTGGGGTGTATCGATTCTTTCAGCATATTATTAAGGAAAACAGTCCTTTGTCTCACTGCTCTGTGTTTCATGTGCAAGTATTCCGCAAACATTTCCTGAGTACCTACTTCTGCTAGGGGTTGGATGTTCAAAGCTCTGGGATAGGTAAGGTAGCACTGACTCCCAGGCTTGTAGTCTCAACTGGGAAGCCTACACATGGACAAGTCACTGTGCCCAGAGGCCCACTAGGGAGTGCATTCTTCTCTGGTAATGGACGGACAAGTGAAGGATAGAATGAGGCTGGGGGTGGGGGTGGGGAATCCTAACTAGGAAGGACTGTTTCAGAAGCAGCTGGGAGTTCAGCAGTGCCCTGTTGGATTTGACAGGGAATGATGGAGGAAAGGAAATCTGCTCCCGACAGGAAGACCAGCCAGGAGGTGCATGCTCTGGTGAGGCTGTAGCCTGAGGCGCACAGAGGAGAAAGAGGAGGGAGGGTAATTGGAGGCAGCATCCCAGGGGCAGAAAGGATCCAGCACTGAACTCAGGTAGACCCAGGTCCCAGTTCTAGCTTCACTGATTACCAGCACGGTCACCTTTGGTATTTTACTGAACTTTTCTGTGCCTCATTTTCTCATCTAGAAGATGGGGATAATAATAGCAGCTACCTTGTAGGCTCGATGTCAAGATTAAAAGCAATCTCTAGAATAAAGTCTTGGAAAAGTTCCTGGCACATAGCAATAGCTCAGAAAATTTTTTTTATAGTTATGGTAACACTAGACATTGTACCAAATAAACCTCCAAATTTCAGTGCTTAACACAATAGTCTATTTTTCACTCATATAGCATTCATATGCAGATGTTCCTGTTTTCAGGGATTCTTCAATTCAATGATTTTGCCATCCCTGGAAATCTCAGAGCCCTTGGCATTTAGTCAGCAGATGGGAGTGAGAAAAATCAAGCCCCTCTTAACTTTTACCCAGGCCAGAAAGCAACACATACGTGATGAGAACAGGTTCCCCAGCCCTACCTGGATGCAGTGGGGAGTGAGGAGCACAGTTACTGGCTGGACAGCTGCTTCCCAGCACCAACCTCAGGCTGAGGAAGAAGGAACATGGGTTTTGGTACACAGTTAGCCATGCCTGCCTCTGTTAGTCAAGAAAATGATGAAGAAGAAGAGGAGGAGGCTGGGGTTGGATCATGGAGCATAATGGCTTACAGATTGAGAATCTAAGACGCTTTTCCCCAAAGATGTTGGAGTTTAGGGGACAGCAATGATACATTTCATTAGGCACCAGTGAAATTCATTGCTTGGTTTCTCTTTTTCCCGAGGGTGGGAGTGTCACACTTCCTGGGGCCTGCAGAACAAGTGGTCATCTTGTTTTCCCTGTCATTGCTGAAATGAAGCAGGCCATGGGATTTATGGCCTATATAAGGCTTTGAGTCAGTTTATTAGAGTGAGTTCATGCAGAGGGTTAGCCAAATAGCCCTCCAAGTTGAGAAATTATAACACTGCAGCTCTATCTCTGCTTTTATCTGAGGAGCTACAAAGTACTTTACAAAGCCTGACAGCATCCCCTTGAGGTGACTAATATTATGGCTATTTTAACAGGGAGATTTTATCTCTGTTACGAGTTAGTATAAAGCCATTCTGAAAACACCCTGGCCAAGGTTAAAAATTCTATTCAGGAAACAGAGGCAGTTGGACACAAGCCCTGTTTCCCATTCTTCCCTTTCAGGACTCTGTAGAGGTCTGTATTTTATCATTATGATGATTTTCTTGCTGGTATCTCTGGTACATTTCTCCATACAGGAGACCAGTGAGGACACCGAAACCCTTTCATACATTTCAGCAGAAAATTATTTCCCTTATGAAACTGACCTTCCTTCCCACAGGAGTGACACTTTGTCATGAAAGTCCAAAGAGGTGAGCAAAAAATCTTGCCTCTTAGCAAAGATCATACCTGAGTTCATGCCTAAAGCTTTAGTGGGAGTTTGCTGTCCAGGATATCTTTGTACATGATCCTGCTTGGGAAATTCAGAATTCGGGCTCCTTTAGGCAAACTCTCCCTGGCATTTCACCCTTTTTTTATTTTTACTGATAATAATTATGTGCTTTGGAGACAGACAAACCTCCATAAAAATCCAGGCATTTGCTACTGCCATCGAGGGCAAAGTTGGTGGTGAGGGGGAGTTTCTCTTTTATCCATTAAGTACAAAACTTCTATCCTGGTGCTGTGGGTCCACTCCCTTGGACTATGAGATGGTTGTCTGCATGCAGAGAACTCATGGAGGAGTGGTCTCATGAACCACATCCGCAAAGGCGTGAAAGAAGCAGGGTTAGGCAGAGGTACAAGTGCGACTGTGAAGCAGTTGTGACAAAGGCCTCAGCCAGTCCTGCTGGTGACTCTGGATCTAGAATGGCCCTTCACAGTTGTCTGGAGTTGAGGCAAGAGGACCCGGCTTTTGTACTCCTGCATTGACAGCCATTGGATGTTGGCTGACTATGAAGGGGCTGTAACCTTGGACAAGGAGGCCCTCTTCAGCCAAGAGCAATTCCTTAGCGGGGTTCTGCTGTACATTCTCAGTGGCCAACACCTGCCATTCGTGGGGAGGGAATGTGCGTCTCTGTCCTGAAGGGTGACCTGGACAGTGTAACACAGCACCCACTACAGGTTGTTCCTAGCACTCTTGGAGCTACAGTCTTCAAATATGAAGTTCACCCCATTTGGGAACAGGTCCCCAAGAATTCTGGTTAGCCTCTTTCAAGGGCAACTTAGAAGTGGTAGGTTAGAATATGAGCCTCAGCCCCTGCAATGCAGCTGGTCCCAGAGCCACAGCACACACTCATCATTTCCCTACTCTACCACCCATTCGAGCTCCTCTTACCCTCAGCTAGCATGTTTGTAGGTCAAAGTGGCTTGTCTTGTGAGACAGACCAGACCCTCATCCCTGAGGGGTATAAAGCCCCGGTCACCATCCTTTTCAGTCTGTGACTTCTACATTTGGCTTTCAAAATTGAGTAGGAGAACACCAAGAGACACCCCAGTAGACACCTGGTCAGAGGGAAATATTCCCTCTCAGCAGGCCAGAGGACCTGCAGACCTAAAGAGCCTAAAGTTGTGAAGATGAGAGACACAATTTTCCAAAGTAGTTCACGAGGAGTGATGATAGTTGGACCACGTCTACTTCCACCTACTGGTTCCAGATCCATTTATTCTAACTATTGGTGGCACACTGTCCTTGAAGAGCATCATCTCCAAGCTAATACCTCAGGGAGCCTTCCAAAGGTCAGCTGAGTTCTGCAGCTTCTGGGATATTCCGTATGTGATAGGAGCAGTGGACCCCATGCTCATATGCCCACTGCTCTACTTTCTTCACTCTAAGGTGGGTACCTTCCTTGCTTATGTGTGATTCCATGTTGGTGAATCAAAGATTTTGTAAGCCCTTGTATAATAGTACAGGCTAAGTCCCTATAAGTAGAGAAAGAAAACCTATACCAAAAATGGGTATTAATTCCAGTCAAAATGAATCAATGTCCCTTTTGATTAGAATGTAATCAACTTGCTACCAAGCAGATGTTTGGTCTTCTTGAGGGATGGTGCCATATGGAGGATTATTGGTCCCCTTTACTGGCAGGTGGGATGTTGGTCAGCAGTGACAGCTAGATATGACTGAGTACAAGGGGCCCTATGCCATCCAGCCCATGTGTACCCTCCATCTCTGCCACCATAGCTACTTTGCCATGTGACTATTGTGCCACAACTGGTATGGCCAATAACAGAGGCTAGCTTACATCAAATGCCTGTCTACTTGGTTGTCAAGGCGTATAAATGTCCAGAAGTCCTTTAAGTGTTTTTATATTTCTCTTTCTTCTGTGTATGTTTACTTGAGTAAATGGTCATAGGTCCCTTTGGGGAAGGACTGAGAAAATCATAATCATATATACTTGTTGCGGTGTTACACAATCCTTTCTCCCAGTAACTCAGCCTTTTCTTCAGTCAATGTGCTCTAGGTCTGAAAACCTGCTCAGATGTGAAAATTGTGCAAGAGATTTTTATTTTATTTTTAGTTTAATTGAGAATTACCCTGGACCTCCTGATAATCCATCCTTAATTTCTCTTGATTATTTGGATAATGCAGTATTCTGGTTGGCTGCCCATCTATCTTGCCCCTGGAGATGTTGTGTTCTATTTACCATGTCTATAGCTCTTATATATTAAGTGCTCATGGTAACCACTCTGACTTTGCCATTTACTATGATAATTGTACCCACTTTGTTTCTGATGCTTAAGTGCCGCCACACAGTTTCTATTATGTTGGGATCCTGTCAGACCCATGGCTATATGGGAGCCCAGTTCTGTAACAACATCTTTTACCATTAGCCCTAGACTAGAGAGAATGGCTACTACTGAGCTTCTTTATGATCCTTGTACCTATATTAGCAGGACATTCCTTATCATTTTGGGCACTCAAAGTATCCTCTGGGCCCTCTGAGTTCACTGAACATAGTTGACTGGTGGGATTTCTAGTCTTACATAGTATAGCCATTTTAGCATCCTACTTCTCCCAGCCCTATGATCTTTTCATCTGTCTTCTGCCATGGCAATTATGGCATGACTTAGTGTGAGCCATGCAAGTTTCCAAGAGCTGTCCTACCCCTACCAGCCTATCAGCACCATCTCCTAGAGTCCTTGCCACAGTTTATATTCTGTTTCACTGGAGCATATTTCCATATCTATAAACTCTCCCATATCCAATCTTATTTTCTGTTCCTTGATCCAGCACCCTGAAGATCCAGTGGTACGTACTCTCCTGACTGCTAGTACATATTGCTAGCTCCTAGCAATACTTAGGAGCATAGTGCCTTTTTTCCCTTAGGGGGCCCAGCTCTTCTTCAGCTGGTTATGTTATAGCTTGGCCTTGGTTATTGCTCTGGTGGCCAAGAGGGGAGGTGAGGTCAGACTCTGAGGAAGCATATGTTGTTTGTCAAGTCAATATTCTTTGTAGTGTTAGCATCAAGTGATGGGGAGTGGGCCTCTTCTGCAAGCTCAAATGGTTCTTTGGGATCTGGGGTTCCAAGATTTTCAATTATGTCAACCTTGATGTCTTCATCCCAAGTCTCAGGATCCCATTCCTTCCCAAACAAGGTCCTACCCTTTCATAGTGGACTTGCTAAGCCTTCTCTGAACACCACTGTCCTTATGATTAAATCCCCAGTATTCCAGGATCCTACAGCATCCACTTCACCTGGTGTAGACCATCTTGATCTTCCCTGAGTCTGAGACACAAAAGCTATCACCCCACAGTGCAAACAAGCACAAGACTCATAACCCAGAGGTCTATCAGACCATCTTTCTTGAAAGGAAAAAGTAAAATTATTCTTTATTTTTTCTGATGAGTCCTCAGTAGCATAAATACAAGATACCACATAATATCTCACTAATTCACCCTGTTGCATAGTAGTACACAGTACAGTGCCTGGTAGAGGATAAACAGTCAATAATGAAAATAAGGATAATATCATCCTTTTTTTATTATTTACTTTTTGCCAAGCACTATTCTAAGTTCTTTTCACTTGCTAATGCATTTATCCCACAAACAGCCATATGTGATAGATAGTGATATAATTTCCATTTTGTAGATGAGGAAAGTGAAACACAGAGACATAAAGTAAATTTCTCAAATTCACACAGCTAAGTAAGTGGTGAAGCTGTGATTTGAGCCTATGCCTAATCTCAGAGCCCAGGCTCAGCTCATAATCATTACCGTATTTTACTCTAATTGCTAGTAAATGGTAGCTATTATTTTTATTACATCCTCTAACAAGTCTTTGATATGTGATAATGTTATAAGAAAGGCCTTTGTTGGAATTTACATCTAAATCTATATTTCAATGGATGGATCCCATTTAAAAATGAGAAAGTTTAGGTCTTTTGTGTCTTCCTTTAGTATTGTTTTTCAAAATTGGTGTATATTAGAACTGCCTGGGTACCTTTTAAAACTCCCAACAGTCAGGCCACATGCCAGAACAATTCAATCAGAATCTCTAGGGGTGAGGCCCAAACAACAGTATTTTTTGGAAGCTCTCCAGGTGATTACGATGTGCAGCCACTTTGAGAATTGCTGTTCTGGGGACCCATCTGCCACTGTCTCACAGCAGGGCTCTGCAGTTGGCTTTCTTCCCTCTGCACAGGGTCTTCCTGAGGAAGCACACTCATTGTCTTCAACTGTGATGGCTCCTGTCTCTTTCTCGGGTCCCAGTTCCATTCCTGCACTACAGTTATGAAGCAGACACAATTGTTAATCTCCATTTTTCAGGGGAATTCAAGGCACTGAGACATTAAGTAACTTACCCAATGTCACCACTAGGAAGCAGTAGAGCTAGGGTGCAAGCCTAGGCATTCTGACCCAAGAGCTTATGTGATTGATTATTAAACCATACCACTACTTACTAGATTCTCCATCCACTGCTTGAATCCTATGTGCCAAACTGATTTCCTCCACCTCCAGCCTTGTCTGATGCTCCACCCTCCACAAAAGAAAACAAAGGTTACCCATTCTTCAGCACTCTTTGTCTTCATTAAAGACACCTGGTTGGTTTTTCCAACTAAAATTTAAGATTCACCTTTGATTCCTCTACTTCCTTTGCCACGTGCATTTAAGCAAATGATCAGAATATTAGGCAGAGAGAAAAATGTGAGCAGTAGAGTCTGACTGAAGTGGGGGTGTGGGTGTAGAAAGTCCAGGAAGACCTTCATGGAGGAGTTGAAGAGTAAGTAAATACTAAATCCAATCAATTGATACCTCCTATTGATTCTATCTCCTCAAAATCTCCTACAACTGTCATTCCTCCATGATCACTACCATTGCCCTAGATCAAACCACCATCCCATCTGTTCTAAACTATTTCCCTTGTCTTTTAACTATTCTTTCACCACTTTCCCCCACTCCAGTCTATCTTTGATCCAGGTAAAGCTGACTGAAGCACAGGTCTGGTTATGGCATCTAAGCCTACCCTTGATAAGCTGGTGAGAGGTACATTTTTAAATGTGAGAATAATTTCAGTCCACTCCAGTCTATCTTTGATCCAAGCAAAGCTGACTGAAGCACAGGTCTGGTCATGGCATCTAAGCCTACCTTGATCAGCTGGTGAGAAGTACATTTTTAAATGTGAGAATAATTTGCATAGAATATTAGAAACATAATGTGAATTGATACAACAGATTTTCTCCTGAAGGGATAGAAACTATGCAAATAAAAAACCTAGTTATAACTTATAGGTCATAGGAGCCAGAACAAGAGTCACAAACTCCTACAAGTCCAGGTAGGTAATATAGTTAAGCATGTGGGTGGAGGGAGGTGGGGAATGGAGACCAACTGGAGAGTGTCTGTCCTGTGAGAAGGGAGTAGCTACTCCCACGTGAACGGACTGTTGCCTTGTGGTACTGTGGACCCCATGTAGCCAGCTTATCCCATTTTTTACCGAAACCCAGAAATTCAAATTTAATGTGATATCTTTTGATTTTTAAATGTTGAAAACCAAATTAAACTTTTTACTATTATAGCACAGACAAACAAACTATGCCCATGGGCTGATGTGTTCTGTGGCCTCCAGTCTACAACCAGTGGCCTAGAGAAAGTTGTTTTCTCCTCCGTGTACTCTGGTTCTCCGATTGAATTGTAAATCCCCTAAGGCCACGAATTTTAAAAGTAGGCTCTAATGAAAAGTGCTCTCCAGCAATTTCTGAAATGAGCTTTATCCTATTAAACAAAGAATGTGTGGCAGAAATGGAGAAGTTTCCTCAATGGTTATAGGGTCACTAGATGGACTGTGAAATTTTAATCAAGTAGAAAAGTACATGTACCATGCTTTTTTCTGCTGCAACACTTCCTCACTGAGGCAAGTTTCTCTGATTCTAAACAACTGGAAAAGAGAAAGGAAAAAATAATGAGATCTAACATTACTGAGGGTTAGGGTTATGGTTAGTATATGCAAAACATGTTGCTAGGTAGAGTTTATAGCTTTTAATTCTCCCTGTAATCTTAGAAATGTACCTGAGGAAGCATATAATTCTTCTGAGTGTATTCTTCCTCTAAGGGCTAGGTTTACACAATGATGTTAAGACAATGATGAAAAGCTGTTAGCTTTGGTGTTGAGATATCAGCGACTAGAATGTTAGATAAATGGAAAAGATAATCATTTTTTTATTAAAAAATGGGAGTTCAAAGAAATAAAGTAACACACTAGAGATTGTAGAGCTAGTAAGGGGCTGAGTCAGACCGTGTGCCTACTGAGACTGTCATGCTAAAAGGTAGTGGCTGGAAAGAGCCTGTTAGTGTGTCTTGGCTTTTTCTCACTGCTTTAAATAAGATATATTCAAGCAAAAATTGGCTGATTTGAGATTTCAAATGGAAGGGAATATAGAAACTTAGAATCCAGAAATTTGAGGTTTCACAGGGCTTGAAAAGCCAACTACTTCTGGATTTAAATATTAATCAAAAAGATAGACGGAAGAATGCATTGAACAACAAAGCCTCCTAAAATCTTTGCAGTTTGATCAAACTTCAAACTTGTAATTTTTTCTTCTTCTGAGTGTCTGCCTCCATTTATCTGTCACAGTCAGAAGAAGGATTAGACCCTTTAAAAATATTCACTTAGAATATTCCAAGAAATATGGAATTCCCCTCCTTATTTCTGGTCTTAGATATCTAAGATATTTTCCATTGTTGTAACAGGTTTAACAGTTGTGTTTTTGGATAGTTGGTAGGCAGAATAATGCCCCCTCCAAAGATTTCCACATCTTAATCTCTAGAACCTGTGAATATGTTATCTTATATGCCAAGACAGACTTTGTAGATGTGATTAAGTGAAGGACTTGGAAATAGGGAGATTATCCTAGATTGTCCAGGTGGGCCCTAAATGTAATTATGAGGCTCCTTCAAAGAGTCATAGAAGACATAATGACCAAAGCAGAGTGTCAGATCAGAGAAAGATTTGAAGATGCTGCACTGTTGGCTTTGAAGTTGGAGGAAGGGGCCATAAGCCATGGAATGCAGGCAGCCTCTATACACTGGAAAAGGCAAGGAAACAGATTCTCCCCTTGAGCTTCCAGAAGAAACGCAGACCTATAGCACCTTGATTTTAGCCCAGTGAGGCCCATTTCAGAATTCTAAGCTCCAAAGCTATAAAAGAATAAATGCAGTTGTTTTAAGCCACTAAGTTTGTGGCAATTTATTACAGCAGCAATAGGAATGAATACAGACATAATAAAGGTGAAAATCACGGAGGAGGCAAGAAACAAGCTTTTCTCTATCTTGATTAGATGGGTTCTGAGGGTATTACTCAGAAGAAACAGTCATTTGGAGCTGACAGGAGGAACAAAGGCCTTTCAGAGGAGCTAAATCTTCAAACCATCATGTGTGGAGCAGTCCTGGACCCATGGTACTGGGTCACAGTGGTCCTATGATTAGAGTATAACTCTCTTGTAGGCAAAGATTCAGTATCCCCAAAGTAGTCCAGTTACAACTTACAGAAAAGGACCCCAAGACCCAGAGGGTCACCACAGTGTACTTGCTAAGAGCACATATCCTTGAGCCAGATTTTCTGAGTTCAATCTCCTTCCTAGTTTTGTAACTTTTAGAAAGATACTTAACCTCTCCATGCCTCAGTTTTTCATCTGAAAAGTGGGGACAACTATAACTTCTTCATAAGATTGTTGTAAGGAGTAAATGACTAAATAAAGCACTTATAACTATTTCTGGCACATAATAAGTGCTCAATAAGTGTAAGTTGGCACTACTACTTGCTATATAGTGAATGAATAGCATCAAGACTCATAGCTGGTGATTGGCACAGCCAGGTCCAATATCCAGATGTCTTGTGTCCTGGTTTAGGGACATTTCCCTGTAGACAGACGGACCTCCTGAAATATATGGTAGAGGAGAGGCAGTTAGCCACTCCAGTGGTATGATCAGGGCTGTGGCATCAGAGAGGAAGTGGAATGGTCTGACTTCCTGGATTTCTTCATGAATCAGTCAGGGCTCTTTGGTTGTAACCTCAGAAATTTATTGAGCTGACTTATGTGAAAGAGAAATGATTAGTAGGTTTGAGGGGCAGTCGGGGGGGGGGGGGTTTCAGGATTAATGGGAAGACTGGAGACCTGAGAAGCAGGAAGCCACCCAGCCATTCCCCTCTATAAGGAAGGGTCAGGTGAGGATGTGACCACAAAAGGAATCTGATTCTTTAGTCCTTGTGTCCCTTGCTCTAGATTTAAAGTCCTGGAAGAGAACATCTAATTCATTAAGCTCCAGCCATGTGTCCTTCTCCTGGCTATCCTGGGGCAGCGGGGAAAAAGATCTGGCCTCTGGCATCCCCATCATAGCAAGATTACACTCAAGACCACACCACATCTTTACTGATATCTAAAAAGCCTTATGGACAGATGAGGGAAGAATGCTAAAGATGGGGGAGGGGGTCCTACCTGTGGCTGAGTTGCCTGAGAAGTGTGTTGTTGGGCAAGATGGTTGAGGAAAGAAGTCTAGGGAGTTCTGAGTTCTGATGAGGAGCTATCATGGTTTAATGACATTTTTAGAATCTAAGAGTGAAAAGGACAAATGTGAGAAAGGGGTGAAGAAGGAAATGAAGTAAAAATGAAGAGAAATTCATCAATAATCACAAGGAGGCCTTAAAACTCACCTGGTTGAGGTAAGAAGTGAGAGAGGTAGGGAGCAAATGTTCTTCAAGAAGAAAAGGCACTAGCGTAGAAACCACACAAGTTAAAATTAAATATAATCTGATTTAGTTATTCTACATGCAAAGAATTCTATAATTCTTTTGAAAAATTAAGATTTGGATTTTATATAGTAGTGTGATTTAGAAAACTCCCAACAAATGTATTTTGTAAACAAGTGAGCATGTTGGTGGGGAAAAAGTAGGATTTAGAAAAAATAACATTATCATTAAACTATGATTTTATGATATTTTTAAAGTCATCTATGTAAGCATCCCTGGATGATTCTTTGTGGATTTGTATGTATGTGTGTTCTGTAAAAATAATTTGTTTTGGAACAAATTAAATAGAAGTTCAAGTCTGCCAAGAGTTGGAAGCATAAAATGCCATTAATACAAACAAAACTGTTGATAATGATTCTTAATCTGTTTTTTTAAATCTTGTTCATCAGGGAATGAATGAGTCACTTATTTGGGCACTTAGGTGCTAGGTTGATGGACAGGAGCTCTCGTGGAGCTTACAGTTTAGAAAGTCTGTTTTTCCCATTCATAGAATGTGGGGACATGAAATACACTACATTGAAAGAAAGATGTGGGTGGGTTCTATCCTGGTCCCCTCTAACTAGTGTGTGTGACCTTAGGCAAGTCACTTCACTTCCTGTTGGTCAAGATCCTATGGACTCAGGTTACTTGAAATTGTATGCAAATTCATGTGCCTGTCCACGTACATATTATCTGGGGCGGGGGGTGGAGGGGAAGGCCATAGTTTCGTCAGCCTCTCAGACAACCATTTGTAACTTTAAAAACTCTCTTTAACTCTAAGATTCTAGTGGCTAAAACTTATCCTCATCTATAAACCCCAGTCTTCATTTCGTAGTGTTCCGAAACAAGAATAGTTGCCAGTGTGAGAGCTGGAAGGAAGGTGAAAATCATTTGGTGGATAGCATCATTTTCTAAACATGAAACTGAGGGCCAGATGGTTTATCAAAACAGAAGCAAATAGAAATACAAAGATGTGATTTAACATCAGGTTTCTCAGTTTCTGTTCTCTGAGGTATTTCCATCTACTTGTGTTGGTTCCCAGATGCCTCCTGTGGGTCCCTCTGTATTCTTTCTGACAGGCCCAAGTTGGTTCTCTCTTGAAGCAGATAAGGATAAAATGGCAGCCGTTCCTTCATGGTTCCTCTTGGTCCTGTTGACTTTCCTCAGTCTGCACCTCAACTGCCAAGGCATAGGGATGCTCCATGGTGGCAAGCTAAGCAAATTTTAAATGCCAATCACTGCACTTGTTTGGAGCTAAGTAGCAGTAGAGCATAATTGTGCAGATTGCTGGGTGTGTCTTTTGAGGAAAGGAAGGAGCCACCTCCATCAGCTTTCTTTTCAGCTCTATCATCACAGCTGAGCCCGCAGACAAGTAACACAGATTCTTTTTGATAAGGTACAATGGGTTTTTAATTGACTCTTACATTTCTAATCGCTTTTTGACCTGTACCTGATAACTGTTAGTGGATCTAGCGTTCTCAGAAATGTGTCGTTAGCTAAATCCCTTTCTGCTGGCTATTTATTCTTACCCAGACACTAAATAACTTCTGATAGCCTGTAGGGACTTTTTCCTCCTTTATTCAAGATGTAAACTCCCTGCATCACTGGCCGAGTTGAAGAAGGAGTTCTGCTCCCTTTTCTCTGGTCATATCATATAGAGTAGTTTACTGAAGGGACTCAGGGCATGGGTTTGCGCATGTCAACAACAGTTATTGGGGGATGTGCTCTGCGAAGTGATTGTGCCCACTTTAAAGATGAGGAAATTACAGCTCAGTGAATTGAACAGTGATGAGAACTTGAGTTTATAGCAATGAAGAGGGATAAATATTCTGGGTCTTAGGTTTCTGGTTTAGTGTGTGCTCCTTTTATCACAACAGGGCCCCAACATCATGCTCAGCTCCACCCCTTTCCCCAGAGATCTACACCTTCTCCACTCTCCCTTCCTAAGAGGCCTGAAATGTCTGTCATTAGAAGTAATTCATGCATCAGACTCTAAAAGTAGACTCATGGTCTCCATAAGTCCACTGTTAAGTGCAGGTTGTAGCTGAGAAGAGAAAGACAGTGTGTGTGTATGTGTGTGTGTGTGTGTGTGTGTGGTTGCTCTTCCCATGTGTGTGTGGGTGTGTGTGTGGGGGGGTGCTGTTTCCATGTACGTGTGTGTGTGTGTGTGTGTGTGAGAGAGAGAGAGAGGGAAGAAGGGAGAGAGAGAGGGAAGAAGGGAGAGAGAGAGAAAGAGAGAAACCCTGAGCTCCTGTTTGTGTGAGAGAGATGTGTCTCTGAGAGCAGGTCATGAAAATAAGCACTGCTCTCCAAGAGGGTGCAAAAGGGTGTTCCAGGGCTGAGTCTCCAGATGGGAAAGGATTCAGTCCTTGTGTGTATGTCAAGGGAAGTTTCCTGTGGGTTGTGTCCCTGTGGGGTGGCAGAGATTTCCTAAGTCAGAGGATTGAATTCCTGTGTGTGTGTCAGGTTCAGTTCTCTGTGGCTGTTAGAGGTCAGAGGGCCATGGCTCTGTGTGTGAGAGAGACCCAGGCCTGAGAGGCATACATAAGAAAGGAGCATGTGAAAGAGCTGGGCCCCCATTTATGAGCAGTGTTAAAGTTATCTGCTGCTGTATAACAAAGTTCCTAAAACTTAATAGCATAACCTATTTTAATAAAATAGTCAAGCTTCTGTTGCTAGCAACCCCTCTTTTTTTGACATCTGCACCCGAATGTTTATAGCAGCACAATTCACAATTGCAAAGATGTGGAAACAACCCAAGTGCCTATCAATACATGAGTGGATTCTCTACTAATCTTATAAAGTAGGGGGGAGGAGGAAGACTAATATTTACTGAACAAATTTTCTAGTTTAGCTAGTTTAAGTAAACTCAAATTCTGAAAGGTTAGGTACCTTTTCTAAAGTTCTATATGGTTTTATCTATTTCAAATTTCTTGAGACATCTGTATTTGTTGGCTCCATTACCTACTCCCCTCTCAATTCTTGAACCTTAATAATTTGGCTTCTGTATCTTGCTCTTCTCTAAGATCCCAGGATCTTATTACACAATAACCAATATCACAATAGACTTATACTAAAATCTAGAACTACTGTACAAAGCCTCTGATCTCAGCAGTCTGTGTTTCTCATGCAATACTAGACGAAGGCATATTTACACACAGAATATGTATTTACAGCCCCTATTTTGTAACTCCTTTTTGCTTTCATACCATAGACCTAAATGGTTAATTTCATAGTTAATGGTCTATGATTTTCTTACTTCAAAACCCTAGTGGTTACAGCATTCAACTGTAGTCATGAAAAACTGTAGACAAAGGCTTTATTGTTTTATTTTCCATGAATTTTTTTTCTTATTAATAATATATGAAAGTTAAAAGCTATGGCATTTCAAAATGAAGAGCTATGGGGAAATTCAAGATTCCATAAAATGATCAAAGAGAAAAATAAATGCCCAATGTACTATTTTGGAAAAAGTAAAGAGAGATGACTTTGAAAATCACTTGACTGTTGACTTGATGGGTTTCAGAACTATTGCTGCTCTGGTGTCATGGGGTGAGTAGACCTGAAGGAGTCACGTTCTCACTCACAGACGTTGTAAATAAGATTTCTGATCATTCGTCAAGAGCTGATAAGGGATGTTCAGTGTTTGGGGAATATAGCAAAACAAGTCTAGAAAGTTATGTTTGAAAAGATCTATCTTTTTGAGAAAATTCATGGTAGTTATTAGAAACCTAGCTCCATCTGGTTGGTGTTGGGAGGGATGATAACTAACTTTATCCTGAACCTTAGGGGCATTTGGAAATTGCACTGATTTTTCCAATATGTATCCCTAGCTGAACAAGCCAAAAAGCAAATGCAGCCAGATCTTCTGACTTCATTTGTACACATGCTAAGAAAGCAAATATACGACAGTTTGGAGGCAATTAGGGCTGTGGTGCAGAGCACCATTATTTTAAAATTTATCCTTTAGCACAGTTGTGACAAGATAATGAATGTGCGTTTGCTAGTGTGGGAGTGGAGCAACTTAGAGGGGAGAAAAAATGAGCTCATTGAGTCTTCATGGACCATCAAGTCGAGAGACCTTTCGGTGTGAAAGAGTCCTTTGATAGTGCTTCTGTGGAGCTCCTGACGGATGACAGAAAAGGGCTCAGACTATTCCTCAAGGAAAAGCCATCCTCAGAATAACTGTACTGTGCTCAGCCTTTGCTCCTAAACTCACTCAAGCCCAGCTGTCCTGCTGAATGCCTTGTGGTTTCCACGCTGCTGTTCCTCTTCCCTCTGTCATGAGGGGGACCAGCTCAGCAATCACCTGTGCGCTCATGTGCCTGTAGGGCCTACAAGGTTTTCGGTTGACACTCTGCCCACTGACAGTACTCTCTGCAGTACCCTTAGCTCCCACTGCTCACCTCTGAGGAAAGACCAGGCACAAACCTAAGCCTCTTGTTTCTTGGCGTTTTGTTCCTGATGTTTTTTAGCCTCCTTCCACGGCACTTGTCCCCATCCAGAATTCTTAGACAATGGACTGGAATCTACTCAATTTCTAACAATTCTTATTTGGTAAAGAGGAATTCCCTTTTCTCCAACTTCTTATTTGTGAGAGGGAATTAACTCAACACTATTACTGTTGGTAGTGGGTTGAATAATGGCTCCCAAAAGATATGTCCATGTCCTAAACCCAGGAACCTTTGAAGGTGATGTTATTTGGAAAAATAATTTTTATATATGTAATTAAGGATCTCAAGGTCTCTTGAGATGAGGCCATCCTGGATAATGGAATATCCTAAATCCATTGACAGATTTCCTTATAGGGAAAAATAAGGGACAGGCATGAGGAAGAGAAGCACAGAGAAAAGGCCATGTGAAGACAGAGGAAGAGACTGGAGTTATGCAGACACAAGCCAAGGAACGCCTGGAGTCATCAGAAGGGGCAGGGAAGGATTCCCCTGGAGAGCATTCGGAGGGACACAACTGTGCTGACACCACTCTGAGGTTGAGAGGGATGAATCTGCCTCCACCCTTGAGGAGTTTATATTGTATTCCAGTTGATAACACAAGGCCTAAATACATTTTGAAAATGTCATATTATTACATAATTTAGCTGTAAGGAAAGACACAAGGCACACCAAAATAAGCTCACAAAGCTAAGAAAAAGTGAGGCCATGAATCCAGATGAAGGGGCAGTTGAGTGGCCTGGAAGGGCTGCTGTGTCCTGATGTAGGCAGAGCCAGACCAAGAGTGGGCCAACGGCAGCAATCTGCCCAGCGCAGATAGTAAAGGGTACATCGTCTGTAGGAAATGTAAGAAAATAACAAAACCAACTAACAGTCAGTCTGCTTTTTACTTGTTATCACCAAGGATCAATTCAAAACAATGTCAGTGATAAAATGATTCTTCCTATAAATACTTTGTGCAAGTATTAAACAATTGCTATAATGCTGCTGAATTTTAATACTATCTATGTAAACCTCAAATTAGCATATTTTTATCACTCAGCTTTTCATAAACATTGTATTCTATGTAGAAGTTAATTTGAGCTATGCAGTTGGCCTCCGACATGTACAGATTTAACTACATGTGCTTGTTTTGGTTGTCAGGATCTAACGCAGGAGTGGGGAACCTGTGGCCTTCTGGATCCCTGAGTGTGTGTGGCCTTTTGACTGAAGCCAAATTTTACAGAACAAATCTTATTCTGTGAAGTTTGGATTCAGTCAAGGGGCTGCACTCAGGTTCCGAACTCTAATGGTTAGGATTAATTTGAAGTCACTTTGGATGCTGTTCATGTCTCTGGCCCCTGTAGTATTCATATGCTGGAGTGTAAATAATAGATTCATAAGAAGCAGTGATCACACATGGATTCTAAAGACAAAGAAACAATTTGAGCTACTTCAATTCTGTCACGCTATGCAACCAATTTGAATTTGTATTTGTGATTGAACTTTAAAACAATGAAATATAGTACAAATTGCAAGGTACTATTTTTATAAGGTGAGTATAAATTTTATCTCATAGATAAAATATTTTACTGAATTTGAGTATCTTTAAAATTGAAATAAATTATTTTTGAAAACTAAAGAACAAATCAAGAAAATATGATTATTGCTGATTATAAAATGATTATTTCTGACAATAACTTGATTGTGTTGAGAGAGGTATTAGAAAACGATCCTCTCTGGGCATGAAATACGTGAAGCACACCATTGTGGGTGAGGAAGCACAGGAGGTAGAATATGAGTAAGGGTCAGGTCATTCCTCCACATTTAACTCTTTTGCTTAAAATTATCCTGATTAATGTGAAAAATATTTTAACAAAACTTTGACAGCAAACAAGCAGGTCACGCAGATAACTAGGGTAGCCACATGTCCCATCTTGCCTAAGAGAAATCCAGTTTAAGTAGTTGTCCAGTGTCACAGTTAATAAAACTTCCTTTCACTCTCAAAGTTTTCCCCCTATGTGTGACCTTTTAGATCAGGGGCAAGTTGTGCCAGGCAGAACAAAGTTTTGAATCTGAAATACTGTTTTCAGTTCTAAATAAATGAATATTAAGGATCCTCTATTAACAAGAATGGCAATTGTGAGTTATAAATATTGAATAACCAGTGAATAGTGAAAGGAGATTATGAGTCTTCTCAAACGACAATAAATTGCAAGTCTTTTCAGGGCTTGCAAATGAGTAGTTTAGAAGGCAAGCACTGGTATGGATCATCAAATTTCTATTTCTTTGCTTGACAGTTTTGGAAGGAATGCCAGAGGGATGATACGAAATCCAGACAGAAGACAGGTTTGGGAGTGGAATTTGAAAATTATCAGAGCTGGAGTCAAATCAGGAAGGGTGGAAAGGGAGACCATTCTAAAGCATTAGAGAAGGCAAAGAAGTTTATGCAGTGGACAGTGTAGGAACAAGCAGCTGGCGTGCAGTAGAGAAGTGTATCTAACTGTTGAGAGAGTAAATCCATAATCTGAATTTAAAATAAAAAGCATAATATGAATTAGAGAATAGGTAAGACTGGAATGATGTGAGCCATGGGAGAATTTTTCCCCCTGGGGTAACTGTGAATAGAACCCACCAAAAGTGTGCCACATTCCTCCATGTTTCTTTGTCTCAGTGTGTGCCCTGTTTTGCATTAGGAACACCCATCCCACCTCATTCACTGAATGAATTCTGAGCTTTTAAGGGGCAGTGTAGTATGGTGGTTTTAAGTGTTAATATGATCTTTGGAAGCAGAGTACCTGTGCTCAAATTCCAGCACTATCACTATCTAGCTGTGTGGTCCTAGGCCGGTCAAGCTCTGTACCTCAGTCTTGTCATCTGTAAAATGTGAAGCATGTTACGCCTTACCCTGTGGGGTGGTTGTGAAGATGAAATGAATTAAATCATTAGTGCTTAGAATGAAACCTGGCTCCTGTTATGCCAGAAATTATGTAAAACTAGGCCAAGCAATCCCTTCATCTTAGGAGCTCTGCCTGACTCTACTTTCAGGGTGTCATAGGGCATCATCCCCTAAGGCCCTGTGCACAGCATGCCCTATGCTGTAATTATTTATTTTATTCTATTTTCCCACTCAGCTCAAGCTCCTTCCAGTAAAGATTGGGTCTCATGGATTCCTACATCCCACTTTCTAGCTGAGTTCTTCATAACAGGAGGTGCTCAATAAATATTGATTAAATGGGTGAGTGAAGGAAAGCTGGCTATTCATCTCTGCAGGTCTCTGTCTTTGAAAGGGGTAATGCTCTTAGGGAAATATTAAGCCAGATTTTTTGGCAGAGGGTTCTAAAAAGAAGAATTTACTTCTCAACCACTAAAATCTGGCTTTTGCCCTCAGCATATGACTAGACCAGAGGAGTGAACCTTGTTGTCACCACAAAATCTTCCTACTCGCGAAGACCAGTAGGCAGTTTTCAATTCTTATCTTCTTTATCATTTGTGGCCTCTGATTGGAAACTCGTAACTTGGCTTCTGTGACCCTATTTTCTCCTCCTGCTTAACTGGCTGCTGATTTTCAGTCTACTTTGTGGACTTCCCCTCTTTAACCCGTCCCTTAAATGTTCATGTTCCTCAAAATTCTGTCTTTGTTTCTTTTTAATTCTTACTTGGCACACTTCCCCTGGGAAATCCCATTCCTTCTTATTACTACCTGCTGATTCCCAAATTTCTGTCCCTGCCTGAGTCATCCCCAGAGTTGCAGACCTGCTTGCTGGCCATGTCCACCTAGAACTTAAACTCAACATAACTCAAACGCAAAACTGGACCTATTATGGCGTCTATTTCCAGCCCAACTTGTTTCTTCACTCTGTCTCCTTCTGTTCTCATTAATGACACCATCGTTCTCTCTGATAATGGAATAAGAAACTTGGCAATTAGTGTAGACAACTCTCCCTTTCTTTCCTGGCACAATCTGGGGCTGGCTCCCGCCGTTTGGCCTCCTGAGGAGCTCTTGACTCCATCCTACCTTCTGTAGGTCCTCACTGCCATTGCCTTAGTTCTACCCTCAATGTATCTTACTTGAACTATCCCAGAAATCTTCCTATTAGGCTCACTGATTCTACATGATTTTTAAATGTGTTTTGTTGGTTTAAGGTTCTAATCAAGTGAGCATTTCAGATTCAGGTTGCCCACCTGAATGACATAGGCTTTAGGTCCTCATCTTTTGATGGCTCAATTTCTACAGGGCAGGTCGCTGGCAATGATTTTCCTCTACACATTCACATATATTGTAACTACCTTCTGGGTCCCAACCCTGTGAAAGAGACCCTCCCACCTCCCCACCAGGGCCTGCACAGACATAGGTGAGATATGCGTCCAACTCACTTTCTCTGTGAGCTGCAGGATTCCAACTCTGGCTCATGGCTGTGACTTTCTTCTTTGTTTCTGGCAGCTGGAGGTTTTCCTTTCTTAGATTTGAGTTTGGCTACATATCTATTATTTTTTAAAATGTTTATTCAGCAAGTCCATGTTTTTGGAGCCAGAGGGGATATTTCTACCTTCTTTCAGTCTGCCACCCTGATGCAAAGTCTACTGTTAAAAGATCATTTCAAAAGAGAGTGTTGGAGAGGAAAATTATCTTTTTCCTTGATCCTTCTAAGTTCTTGACTGGGACCCCTATAATAAAAGACAGATGAATAAGAAAAAAGCATGCCAATTTACTTAGTATAAATTTTATATAACACAGGAGACTTCATAAGGAAATGAAGACCTCAAAGAATGGTTAAGCTTGAGTATTTTCACACTAGGTTTGATGAAAAGTGGAAAGTCAAGGGAAAATGTGATGAGACACAGGGGGTGTGAGGTAAGTGTAATAAACTGTGTGCTAAGCAAAGTCTTTTAGTTCAGGTCCTCTCTGCGTCTCTCCCTCTCCGGAGACAAGGATGCTTCTTTCCTCCAGGAACGAGGAAGGTGCCCTTTACACAAGTGTTTACGATCTGCTCAGGGGAAGCTCGGAGAGTCCCTCCTGCACAAGCTGTTTCTCAAATTCCTTCAGCTTAAAATATTCAGTATTTCAGGGTGCCAAATTATGGGATATCGTGTTCTGAACCCTAGCAAGGGTAATATCACAACTCTGATTCAGATCTAAAACTGAACACATATTAAAGATTTTATTTTACTCATTAATGAGAAAACCAGCAAAGGTGTAATGACCAATTCAAAGAAGAAGTCAAAAAATAGACACATTTATAAATGAGGAATATTGAAATAAATGTCCCAACGGAGGTAAAACTAACTTCTTCCATGGTGGGAGAGAGGTCAGTCGAACCTCTACTAGACAGGACAGCATTCGTATATCTACAAGGAAGAATTATTTTGCATTGCTATCAGTTATCTACACTTTGCAGGCTTGTAAAATACATCCAAGGCGATGCACAGCTAGACCCAGATGTGCTGGACGTCAACAATGCATTATCTTCCAGGGAAGCGCAATTTTCCCCTACAGGGCATGATAATTATTTGTTTCACTTTTGTTTCCCCTACAAGACCCAGTTTCTCAGGAATCTGGGCTATATTCAAGTCACCGTTGTGCACCCAGGGCTTAGAAATATTTGTGTTGCTTGAAAGTGTCTCACTAAATGCAGATGGAATGAATGAACGTGTAAATGTCTCTCAGAGAAACTGGAGGATTCTCTCCCGTCTCTTGAAGAGGGGGAAATTTTGAGGGAAAAAAAAAGCGCTCGTGTGTGCATGTGTGCGTGTGTGCGTGTGTGCATGTGTGTGTGTGCATGTGTATGTGTGTGTGTGCGTGAGACTCAGAAAAAGAACTGAGATGTGTCTTTCCCGACCGCTCCCTCCTGCTAACTCCAGGCATCCACTGGTCTTGCTACCGATTGCCCGGCAACACCACGTCGTGCCTGCGTCTTGCTGTTGCAGTTGAGTAGCAAATGAAAGATCTTTCTTTATAAATTGTCTGTCAACCAGGTCTAATTTTTTTAAGGCATAGTTGCTGAAGTATCTTTCTTTTGATATTTCTCCTCCTAGAATACACATAAAGAAAATCCTTAATTACTTTCTTTCCGGATGCTTCTGCGTCTAAATTGCTTAATGGCCGCTACCCTTTAGGTCCTGCCTTATCAGGGGGATCTTAGGGGCACTGCCAGCAATACCATCAGTCAGGTAATTTGCATGAATAGTTCTTTAATAAACATCCAGCCCTCTTATCACTGTTCCCTGTAGGATCCTCATTAGTCGGTAACTTAATTCAAGCTTGAAAGATTTCCATTACAGTGCCCTTTGTTTCCTGCCCATTGCCTAATTTTCTGTTCAGCAGGACATTTTTCTGCAGCCTGTGACTTGTTTCTTGACTGACTGACATACATGACTTCTTTTCAAAATAAATGAGCGAGGAAGCACACAGTCCATTCCCCACTAATAGTGTGTTCAGTTGGCAAGACAATAAAATGTCAGAGGGGGATTATCAAGACAATTTTTAAAGCTGTCTTTAAAAACAAAATAAAATGACTTAAAAAATAGATGTCAACAGCTTGACTTATATGTAACCTAAACATTTGTGTCCCCGTAATATTCTGAAATTTAAAAAAATGCAAAAATAAAAAATAAAAGAGTATACATGAAGGTAAAAAGATAAGGCAAGTCACAAAGCAAAATCAATTTAATCATCAAAATAGTGGCTCCCATTGCCCAGTTTAATAGTTCAATTATCTCTCCCTGTATTGCCTAACAAATTTGTGTTGAAACAGTAGTCTGAATTGAAATAGATTATTTAACAGAAATACTTCAGAATTCTTAAAATCTTACGGATAATGCTAAGTCAGTGATTTTTATCCCTGGCTGAACATTACCGTCACCTAGGAAGGTTTTAAAACATACCTTGGAACTGGTCCCATTCATAGCTATTCTGATTTAATTGGTTTAGGATGAGGCCGGGGCACAAGTAATTTTTAAAAGCTCCCTAGGTAATTCTAATATCCAACCAGTATTGAAAACCTCTGTAGAAATTTTACACTGTAGCACTTATAAATAGCATCAAATTGTTATTTTGTAATTATTGAATAACTGAGTTGTCATCCAGATTTCAAGGTGGTCCTTCAAGACATTTTTCTTAAAAAAAAAAAATAGAACTATATCTTTTGTGTTTGTCGAGCATTATCACATGCTTGGCTGGACTTAATTATGGTGGCCCAAGAGATTGTGAGATGTGTAATTTCTGTCAGGTAAGAATCAGGAGCATTGATTCCCACTCAATCTATATTATTTGGGAATGATGATCTTGAATTTGCATATTGTACTGACAACAGGATTCAACTGGCAGGTTCCAGTAAATCCCAGAGGGAGTTACTTCCTACCCAAGGTACTTATTCTCCTTCCTGTACACAGCCTGTCCCTGCTTCACGGAACATCCTTCTACTTAATTCCCACTGCCAACACATTCTTGTCCTTTTCTCTCTTATGTCTAATCCACATCCCGACCCTTCCTGTCCCAGTCCTCCATTAACTAGGCAACTCCCTTCATTTCTCAAGTCTTCCCTAGAAGGTTACTTCCATGAGTAGCCTTACCTGGCTGTCCTCCCTCTCCACCCTTCTGGGCTCTGCATCCTCCTGTGTGCTCCCAGAGCCTGTCCAGCCATGGAGACATTTACCCGAGTCACACTGGCCTCTTTCTTTACCTGCATCTGCCCCAGGAAGAAAGTCTCTCGAGAACAGGAGCTGTGTTCTCTTCACTATTACAGTTTTGGTGGCTAGTGCATGGTAGCAATACAGTAATAATAAAAATTAAAAAAAAATAATAGCTAACACTTCTGTAGTGCTTACTACATGATAGTCACTTTTCTAGGTTTTATATATTATCTATTCATATAAGTCTCATAAACAATCCCATGTGGTAGTTATGCTATTTATTCCCATTTGAATGTGATAAAATGAGGTAAAACAAACTTCATTAAATTGAATACTCAAGTTTACACAGCTAGCAAGGGCAGTTGCTGGGATTTGAACCCAGGCAATCTGGCTTCGGGGTCCTCAAGTTCTTAATAAATATTGTTGAATAAACAACATACGTGACGAAGTGCAAAGTCATAGGAGCCTGGGGGTGTCCCATTTGGGGGAGTGCCCAGGGCTTTTGCTAAATTTAGAGACAGTGATGGACATAGTTTCCCAAAAAAGAAATTGTATGTGTGGGTGTGTGTGTTGTTGTGGGTGGGTGTGTGTGCGGGGGGAGAGAGAGAGAGAGAGAGAGAAACATCGTTAGAAGTTCGAACACACAGGTAGATGTAAGCTCATGACAAGTCAGTCAAGGACATGTTTGGGATGAAGCAAGAGGTAAAAATCAGAAAGGTAAAAATGCAGTACTCTGTCATAAGTTTTTTGAACCAGTTTGTCTTCTATATAAGAGAGGGCAAGAAGTAGTGTCAGAATCTGCCTATGGCTTACATGGACCATTTGAAACTCTGTAGGTGACCTGGCCCGAGGAAGATTTGAGAGTTATTAAGTCTTAGCATAGTTTACATTGTTAGTAGGGTAAATGTAAAGCAGAAAGAATTTTCTATTTCAAATTCTATTTGGGGTCTATATGAAGTGAACCTTTGTATTAGTCCTAGTGCTTCTGTAACAAATTACCACAAATACAGTGGCCCAACACAGATATGGGGGGGGAGGGGATGGGTGTATACATACATAATGAGTGCAATGTGCACCGTCTAGGGGATGGACACGCTTGAAGCTCTGACTCCGGGGAAGGGGGGGCAAGGGCAATATACGTAACCTAACTTTTGTACCCCCACAATATGCTGAAATAAGAATTAAAAAAAAAAAGAAATCTGACATGTGTTTTGCTGCACTAATACCAATGTGTATGCAAGGCTGTGCTCCTTCTGAAGGCTCTAGGAGAGAATCTATTCCTTTGCCCGCATTTCTTGGTTCATGGCCCCTTCTTCCATCTTCAAAGCCAGCAGCGTAGTATCTTCAAATCTCTCTTATTCTGACCCCTCTGCCTCTTTCTTATAAAGACCTGTGTGATTACAGATGGCCCATCTGGATTATCCAAGATAATCTCTGCATCTGAAGATCCTTGATTTACTCACATCTGCAAAGATCTTTTTGCCATGTGAGGTACACATTCACAGTTCCGGGTAAATCTTTGGGGGCCATTATTCTGTCTGCTAAAACCTTCCATCAAAAATCTCTAAGAAAGGCATTTCTGACTAAAGTACATCTTCATAAATTCTGTCTGAGGGTACTGTGAAAAGTAAAACTATAGACTCAGAATTTTTTTTCAAGCTTAGATTTAAAAGAAAAATGCTCCTTATAAGAATTATGTTGTAGAGAATAAAGGAGAGTCTTCAGCAACAGGCTGGAAAATACCACATTTCAACTCCGTGATATGTAAAAATTACTGATCTTCCTCTCCAAATGAGCATAGTGGAGGGCCCACCCTGAGCACTGGCCTGGGGCCAGCAGAGGAGGACAGCCTCTGACACCCAGGAAGGACAAGATCATTTGACCTCAGCAGAGGAGGGGAGGGTAAATTTTGTAGTCATAAATTAGCAAGCTTCAAAAGGTTACTTGAAGAGAAAACCCATTCCAGGTCTTTCAAAAGGATCGCATGTTTTTATAGAGATCTCTCCTTTGCTAGAGATTTTAATGTTCTCCTTGTAGCCCTGTCTTGGCAATATGGAGGAGCTGGTCTCATCAGGAGATACATGTTAATGGATTTGTATTTCTATAGTTGAGAAATGACTTCTGGTCTAGGCTGAAAGGACCCTTCATATCTTCCACTTCACATCCAAGCCTGCAACACTCTCTCCATGTCAATCCCACCGGACGAGGCCCTGGGTGAGTAGAGGAGAAAGCCTACTTAAATGGGACACTTTCCTCTGTACTCAGCCCTGGGTGAGTAGAGGAGAAAGCCTACTTAAATGGGACGCTTTCCTCTGTACTCAGTGGTGTCTCTGGACAAGTTTGACAGGTTTTCCTTTGCCCTTTTATGTTTTTGAAATTTTTCTCTCTTGAGGCATGAAAGAAACCTAATGGATGAAGGGTGAATCTATAAGTGGTATGCTTCCATTTTTCCTATATCTCAGATTTCTATGACATGTGCTCCCTTAAGAGTCTTTGATAATCCTTTTTTACTCTCACTTTGTCAGGCTTTAAAAGGCAGCTCTGCAGCAGGTTAAGAATGGAAGGAGGGTTATAGGAATTGTGGGAATAGAGTCAATCACATGTCTCCATGTTCTTTTTCATGGACTGAATTGCACCTCCCCCTTCGTATGTTGAAGCTGTAACCCCCAGTATTTTAAAATGTGACTGTATTTGGAGATAGGACCTTTAAAGAGATAACTAAAGTTAAATGAGGTCATATAGATGGGCCCTAATCTTATAAGACCTGGGTCCCAATAAGAAGAGGGAGAGACATACGGGAAGTGTGTGCACAGAGGAAGAGCCATGTGAGGACACAGCTACAGAAAAGTCACTTGCAAGTCGAAAAGAGAGGTCTCAGAAGAAACCAATCGTGCCTTGCACCTTGAACTTGGAATTCCAGCCTCCAACTATGAGAAAATACATTTCTGTTGTTTAAGCTACCCAAATCTGTGGTATTTTGTTATGGCAGCCCTAGCAAACTAATAGAATCTTTGTTTTCTTCTGTCATGGGGCCTGGAGACACTCCAGATGGTGGCTGATCCCTTGGCCTGGACTCCAGAACCAGCAAAACAAAGATGGAGCACCCCAATGGAGGATCGCTGATGAACAAGGAACATGAACAAACATTAACCTTGTGGTTTTAGAGTGCAAGATTCTGCATAGCCTAGCTGCTGTGGTCTTATTTTTATCTTATAAATGAGAAAACAAAGTTACAGTTCAGGTGACTTGCCCAAGGTCTTCTTTGGATTTTGGACTAAATCTTCCATTACAAACCCATGCTGCTTCCACACCAGGTGTCATTTACATGCTTGGTTATTCCAGAATTTGAGCTTAGAGAAGAAACCTAATGGTACAAAGAAAACATATGTGCTATGGAGAGATTAGGAGTCAGGTTGCCAGCATTTGAAAGACAACTTAGAATAAGACAGCAGAGAGCAGAAAATTTAAGAAGTCAGAACAACAACAATACCTGATTTTTTGTTTTTGTTTTTCAAATTTCAAACAGAAGGCAACATGGTTTATGGTCATGGAGTTAGAAAAGGCCAGAATTCAAATGCCCACTGTTCTGTGTGATCCTAGGCAAGTACCTAATCTCTGGGAGTTTTGATTTCTTTCTCTTTAAAATGGTGAGGATCAAAATAGTCTCAAAGGATGGACATGCTTGAAGCTCTGACTCCAGGGAGTGGGGGGGCAATATGCGTAACCTAAACATTTGAACCCCCATAATATGCTGAAATAAAAAAGAAAAGGAAAAAAAAATAGTTTCAAAGGCTTGTGGGAGAGAATTTAGTAATTCAATCAATGTAAGGTGCCAGATACTATGTACATGCTTCACAATTTGCAGGCCTCTTTCCTTAATGTCACAGATGCTTAAGGAGAGACCTTAAAGGGTTAAATAAGGCTTTTATAAAAACTTATGCTTAAAAAGGCCTCAGCTGCAGTCCTAGAATTCTGAAGAGAAGGGTCTGAAGGTGATTGCCCCTGAGTGCTTTCCTGCAAAGAATAAAGTTACTATAAATTACAACAATTTTCTTTAAGTAGAGGCAAACACCAGTGCTTTAAAAAGCACATAATGTTCTGCTCAACTTCTCACAGACATCTTGGAGATTTGAATGTGGATCACCTGTCAGCTTTCTGCTTCTTTGCCACTTGGTCCACATTCTTCCAAGTCAAAAGACAAGCCCCTGCTATCTCAACCCTATAAGCCAAACCAGTGGAGTTTTTAAAAGCAGTTTCAACTGCATCCACTCTCTTCCAATCTTGTGGGCTTATCCTAGGGTCAGCCTCTCTGCCAGGTAAGTGGCAAAACCAAGAAAGAATTAAAAAAATGAAAGAAAGAAATCATATTAGAATTGAACACTAAACTAGAAGACACACAAGACTGAATAAGCACACAAATAGTGACTTAAGAGAAATAAAAAGTAAAAAGGGAAGATGTTTAACTTCATAAAGAAATGAAGAAAAAGAAAAAAATAGATTTCATAGAATATGACCAATATTGAAAACATGCAAGGAAGATCCAACATATCCAATGCCTAAAGAAGAAAATCAAAAAAAGGGAACCAAATACAAAAATTATACTTAAAAAAAACTTTCCTAAAATAAAGAAAATGATTTAAATAGAATTACTATATGATCCAGCAATCCCTCTTCTGGGTATATACCAAACGAAAATGAAATCAGTATCTCAAAGACATATCAGCACCACCATGTTCATTGCAGCATTAGTCACAATAGCCAAGATACAGAAACAACCTGTATCCTTTGACAGATGATAAAGAAATTGTGTGTGTTATACATACACAAGATGAAATATTATTCAGCCTTTAAAAAGAAGGAAATATTCCCATTTGTGACAGCATGATTGAACCTGGAGGACATTATGCTAAGTGAAATAAGATAGGCACAGAAAGAAAAATACTACATGATCTCACTTATATGTGAAATCCTCCCCTCAAAAAAAAAAAGTCAAATTCGCAGAAACAGAGAGTATAATGGTGGTTACCAAGTGTGGGGAAGGGGAGAGATGGGGAGATGTAGATCAAAGAGTACAAACTTGTAGCTATGTAAGATAAGTCTAGAGATCTAGAGGAGGACTAAAGTTAATAATATTGCATTGTATATTGAAAATTTGCTAAGAGAGTAGGTTCTAGGTGCTCTTACCACAAAGAGAAAAAAAAAAAAAACCCAGTAACTATGGAAGGTGATGGATATGTTAAATTGTTTACCTGTAGTAATCATTTTACTATGGATATGTATATCAAAAGATCATGTTGTACACCTTAAATTTATACAATAAAAAATGATTTGAAATTGCATATTGAAATAGGTCCCTGTGTACCTGAGAGTATCAGACAAGAATAATAAATGCCAAGACACATTCTAGTAAAATTATTCAACTGTCAGGAAAAAGAAAAATATCCATTGAATAGCTAGGCAAAGAGAACATGTGACTTAAGGGGAAAGGTTAGATTACCATCAGATTTTCATTAGGCCAGAAGAAAATGGAGTAACATATTTATAACACCCATACACTGCTGGCGGGACTACAAACTAGTACAACCTCTGTGGAAAGTAATATGGAGATACTTCAAAGAGCTACAAATAGAACTACTATTTGATCCAGCAATCCTATTATTGGGCATCTACCAAAGGAACAAAAGACATTCTGTAAAAAAGACATCTTCACTAGAATGTTTATAGCAGCACAATTCACAATTGCAAAGATGTGACAACAACCTAAGTGCCCATCAATACATGAGTGGATTAATAAAATGTGGTATATGTATACCATGGAGTTCTACTCAGTTAAAAAAACAATGGTAACGTAGTACCTCTTGTATCATCCTGGATAGAGCTGGAACCCATTCTACTAAGTGAAGTATCCCAAAATGGAAAAATAAGCACCACGTGTACTAACCATCAAACTAATTTTAACTGATCAACACTTAAGTGCACGTATAGTAATACCATTCATCGGGTGTCAGGCAGATGGGAGGGGGAAAGCGGGGATGGGTATATACACACCTAATGGTTGTGGTGCACACCCTCTGGAGGATGGACACGCTTGAAGCTCTGACTTGGGTGGGGCAAGGGCAATATATGTAACCTAAACATTTGTACCTCCATAATACGCTGAAATAAAAAATAAATAAATAAATAAAAGGGAAAAAAAGTTTAGACATGGGGAGGCTAAACATAGTATTTCAGGATGCACAGTTGAGTGAGAAAACTATAGAGAAATATAAGGGAGAGGTTACTATGTAAGTTGTGATAGTGTGTAGTGTGTAGGAGGGAGGGAGGAAGTTGTAATCAGGATGGGGCATGTGAAGGGGCTTGTGACATATTTGGTGAAGTTCTATTTTTTGACTTGGGGGTGATGGTTACAGGAATGTATGTGTGCATTCTCTGAATTTGCTTTTGTTTGTGGAGTAGAGATGAACACAGTGCCTTTTAAGCACACACAGTAGATTGCTTTTAGTTACAGACAGCTGCTGAAATCGAAAGGCTTAATAAGATGGTGCAATGCTCTTAGGTTTATGTCTTTGCATTAACAGGGAAAACCTCAAAATGATCCAGGTTTAAGTAATAGGGTGTGTTCTGAATTGTTAAAATTAGACGATTTTGGTAGCAATGAACATAGAAAATGCCATGCTTCACCTTGAGAATGGATGTTTTTAAAGATATCAGGAAATCTATAGGTTTGGTTGTAGCAAATTGTAGTCTAATGAATTTGCAATTATCATAAATTATTTAGCCACCACGAAATTGTAGCTAATTGGATTCCAAGGTCTATTAAAGCTTATAACTACTTATATCGGTATTTTTGCGACCTGCTCACCTAGAGTAAGCATCTTGATTATCTCTTGTGTGTGGAATGGCGGGATGAAATATCAGGATTCTTTCCCTTAAGAGGATGTCCCAGAATGCACTTGGCTTCACTCTATTTGCATCTGGGTAAATGCTGGGCATTATCATAGTGGCCTCTAAATGTGACACTGTGGATTTGGTGGCTGTCTCCGCACCTCAGCACTTCAAAGCTGCTGATGGCAGAAAATGGCCAGGTCTGGAATGGACTCTCAACTAGTGCTAGCTGGATGGAGTATATCGTGTCCATCAGGTTTCTCTTGCTGATTCTGGCTGGAACATTCTTTAAAGAGGACTCTGCCTGCCAGATTTCCACATGGCAAAGGAGAAACCTTTACTCAAAGACTGTGGTGTAAATGTTTTATCAAAGAAGGAATGCATTTCAGAAGAGCTTTTCCAACATAGGTGAGAACATGGTGGTTACAGTGCAGGCATTAGGAAGTCTAAGAACAGAGTCATTGGAGAACATAGGATGCAGTCCTCAATTTGAATACTTCAGATATTAAGTCTGAATAGCTGACGAATTCATATCTAACAGAAAGGCGTAAGGGACAGCCAGTAAGGCATTTCAGCATAAATAGGGAGAAGAGAGAAGTGTAGTCACCAGCCTGGGAATGGGAGTTTTAGCGAGCTGTGCACTGGGGAGTTAGTACCACTTGTGGATTTAGGCAATGCTGAGTAGTAGAGATGCCATTGCATGTTTTATTCCAGTGATTTTTTGAATTCCATCTCCTCTCTCTTTGCTCATCTCCACCTTTAGAAAACCATGCATTTTTCCCTGTATATTTCCACTTGATTTTTAGATAACAGTGTGTCAATATCTTGAGGACATAGAGATTACACGTCTAAAAGATGTAATAGTAGTTTTAATAGCAGAGAGCTCGACTGAGGTTTAATTTCCTCTTTGGGATTTTGGCATTCGTTCTGAATATTCTGCTGTATCTGTCTGAAGGAAAAATATCAATTCTGACATATCTCAGTTTAGAATAAAATACCTCTCCTTATCAAGGTTGTTCACCTACTTGTTATGAAGCAATTTGGGGCAATCGCTAAGATCATGAAATGTAATGGGGTGCACTAATGGGAAATTTCACATATGAACAAAATAAAGTCATCTCACTGGGAATTTTTTATTGGTTTTGAAAAGGGATGGTTTGTTTATATAAACCTAATATTCCCTTCCATGTGGGCTTCTCTATTCAAGAAAATTAGGTCAGGCACAATAGGTTGTGCCTATAATTCCTGCACTTTGGGAGTCCAAGGCCAGAGGAGTGCTTGATGCCAGGAGTTTGAGACCAGCCTGGACAATATAGTGAAACCCCATCTCTACAGAATAGTTAAAAAACAATTAGCTGTGCATGGTGGATGTACCTGTTGTCCTAGCTACTCGGGAGGCTGAGGCAGAAGGATTGCTTGAGCCCAGTGATTAGAGGTTACAGTGAGTTATGATTTCACCATGGCACTCCAGCCTGGGCAACAGAGCAAGACCTTGTCTCAAAAAAAAAAAAAAAAAAAAAAGAGAAAGAGAAAGAAAGAAAGAATATGAGCACGAGTTAGAATGGATGAATCTATAAAAGAAAGACTTAATCTTCTGCACAATCTACCTTTCATATTATTAGACAAGATGTGGTACTCAGTTGTTGTTAATAGATTATAGTATACAGGGGTAAATGGACACTCCAGTTTGTGATGGTGTTGACTTATTACATGACAAAGCAGATTTGTACACACTGTCTTTTGTTCTCTTATCTGTCTGCCTGCCTTGCCTGTCTCCGTCAATAAATGCCATTCTTATGAATAAGCCCCTAATGCACACCTGGAATTTTACATTTCAGCTTTTGTGGTGTTCCCCTAGCCCTTCCCACATTCTGCAGGCACACCGTTCTTGTCGTTCTTGTTGGTCCGAGCAGCAGCTGCCCCTCCAGGAGCCAGTGGGCCACTCACTGCCTTTCTTGGCCTCTCTGGGATATCATCTTTCAAGCCCTAGTGTCATGCACAGAACAGTCAGGCTTGTTTGACTTATTTGCATTCTGTCCTGAATGTCAAAATGTTTAACCTAGTTTTGAATAGAAACAATCTTTAAAATTCCTTCCCTCCTCTGGTTATACCCGGCCTTTCAAGCTGCAGGAGAACAGGGCTGTGTCTTGTGTCCCCTTGTCTTCTCCCCCTCCCCCACCGTATCCTCATGCCTACAACTTGGTCATATTTTTGTTAAATAATGAATGGAACAATGATTAAATGACTAAAGGAAAGTTTGCTTGCTTGTGGCTCCCTTTTTCATGTTCCTTCTCAAGTTTTGTTTTCAATTTCATACTCTCTATGTTGTGGCCTCCGCTAGGAGCCCCTTTCTTCTTTCGATGAATATTTATCGAATATTCTTCTTAACACTTAAGTTATTGCTGTGTGCCCAGGATTATGCTGGATGCTAAAATCCATAATACTTGATGTATACATGAGATCGTAATCCAAGTTCAGAAAGTCCAGCATCTACTGAGTCAGGTGAGTGATCAGGTGCCCAAGCAAGCTTTCCCTTCCCTGAGCACAGTGGCGCCTGCTGCACAGGACCTTACACAGGGAGAAGGCACTGGACACACATGGATTCCACCTTCCTCCCTCACGAACAGTGAGCACCATAACACAAGTGTAAATAAAGGCCCATGGCATTTAAAAGAAAAATGTTATCTTTACAAGTAAATTTTGTATTTTACCTTATTCATTTTACTTTATTCACTTTTCACCCATCTTAGTTATAAAATACATGATATTCACTTTTTATCTTAACTAGGGCAGTACTTATCAAATTCTCCATGCAGAAATCTCAAAGGCAGAAAATAGTGAATGTGTTTATTGTTGAAGGGTGCACGAAAAAATAGCCATATATAGACCTAAACTTTATTTGAGGCCTCCTATTTTGGCTCTAAAATTCATACAAACTTTGTATTCCATTTTAAAGTCATGCTTTCACTGTCCGCAGAGATAACTTGACATCCTGGGAAGATGTATAGTGGCCTCAGGGTCCACGTACCCCTGGCCTGTGGCTGGCATAGCCCGGTGGGCTAAAATAAGGTTTGTAAGTTTGAGAGATACTTAGGATTCCTGGGGGGAGAGGAGGAAAGACTCTGCTCCCAACGCTCAGGCTACAGTAAGGGGGATGAGACACAACCTCTACAGACGTGAGGGCTGCACCCAGCAGAGACATATCTAGCTGTAAGATCTCAGGGAAAGAAAGCTTGCATCAAAGGGGGAAACTTCCAGGAGGGTTTCTACTCCAGGGAGTAGAAACCTTTACGTGTTCAGTGAAAACATAGTTTCTGATCTGCTTTTTCGTTTTCCTGTTTCTTCCTGCCACATCTAGTCTGTGATCAGCTCAGGTCACGCCTTTCGTTTACCTCATTCTCATGAATTCCTGCAAGTTAGGAAACAATAAAATTAAGCTTGTTTGAGAATTGTTTTCTGAAGAAGGCTCTAAATGAAGACTTTAAGGCAAAATGGGGGGTGGTCAGGCTCAGAGCTGTGCGACAGGTCTTTCGGGACACAGAGGACTCCACATCCAGGTATGCAGCTATGTTCCAACATAGTGCTCTCCGAGAGACTGCTCTCCAGATAACTGGGGTGATGCTGTGCTATTTGATGATATCACATACACTGCAATGCATTCCTACTCTTTTATTTCTTTTTTAAAAAAAGTCTCTTTATCATTGTTTTATTTAAACCCATGCCTGGACTGACTCATTCCAAGTTTTTGAATTCATGACATGTTTTAATGACATGTTGATGTTCCAAGAGGATTAAGTGGAGTGGAGATAGAGCAAAGGGAGGGGCAGGAGGGACAGATGGAGCAGGTCACATCACACCTCCTATGAGGTCCTGCCAGGCCCGGGGCCTGAGGCTCTGCCTGCTAAGAGAGGGGGATCAAGAAGGGCTCCAAGGCCGGGCGCGGTGGCTCACGCCTGTAATCCTAGCACTCTGGGAGGCCGAGGTGGGCGGATCGTTTGAGCTCAGGAGTTCGAGACCAGCCTGAGCAAGAGCGAGACCCCATCTCTACTAAAAATAGAAAGAAATTATATGGACAGCTAAAAATATATATAGAAAAAATTAGCCGGGCATGGTGGTGCATGCCTGTAGTCCCAGCTACTCGGGAGGCTGAGACAGGAGGATCGCTTGAGCTCAGGAGTTTGAGGTTGCTGTGAGCTAGGCTGACGCCATGGCACTCACTCTAGCCTGGGCAACAGAGTGAGACTCTGTCTCAAAAAAAAAAAAAACCAAAAAAAAAAAAAAAAAAAAGAAGGGCTCCAAGCAGATGATTGTCCTAATGAGGTTGGCATTTCAGGTTGCTCATTCTGGCAGGCAATAAATCCTCAACTAAGGACCACAGAAATAGAGAGAGTACGTTCCGGAGACAATTAAGAAATAGAATTGACAGAACTGGGTGACTAATGGGAAATGAGTTTTAGAGTGAGACAAGAGAAATTTTCTAGGTGGACCCACATATTTTAAAAGGGCTGGAGATACATAATAATAAAAATGTAAACAACAATGTAAATCACATTTTTGAGCACCCGCTACGTGCCTGGTGCAAGACTGAGTGACTTAATGTGTATTTTTAATCGTCCAGCCTCATAGCAACCCTTGAAATTTGGTACAGTTAGTTTCTCAATTTTACAGATGATGAAACTGAGGCTCAAAGGGGTCACACAGATGAGATCATACAGTCAGAATGGAGCAGAGCTGGGCACCACAGGGATGCCAAGACAAGTGAGACAGAATTGCTGTCCTCAGTATGACACTTAAGGAAGCTCCATATAGATGGCCAGCACTTTAGAATACACAAAGCACTTTTAAATATGTTACTTTAGTTAATCCTCATACAGCACTGTGTAGTGGGCATGGCCATCATCTTACAAATCATGCAACTGAGACCTACAGGGGGGAGTCAGCTCTCTGAAGTCAGACAGCAGAAAGGTGTCACATCTGGTTCAAACAATATATCTGAGTATTTCGCAGAACATTACAACTTCTTCTTTACAAGTACCACTGGTGAGATACTGCTGCTACTCACACTGTGGCCTGTCCCATGATCATGGGAAAAGAGTAGAGATGATGAAGTTTAGATCCTGGAATCAGAGTGCTTATGCTGTCATCCCATCTCTGCTGTAAGACCTTGGCCAAGTTACTTAATCTCTCTGTCTGTTTTCTTATCCAAGAAATGGAAATAATAATTGCATCTTTTGCCATTTTTATGGTGCTACAGTCATAATTTTAAGAGATAATTCATGCAACGTGCCTGGAGCCTAGTATTAATAAAATTCAATAAATGTTAGTAGTAATAAAAGTAGTTCAAAGAAATGACATGAAATTCTCTGCAGAGAAAAATGCTAAAATATATAAAATCATACTTCAGATGAATTTTGAAAGATTTCAGAAGGTGTAAGAGAAACAACCCTGGGGATAGGGAGTTAGGAGTATATTTAATCTTGAAGATCATTTTTGTTTAGGCTAGCAGTGAGTAGAAGAGTTAAATTATCGGAAATGTGCTTTAAAAAAAAGCAATTAGGCAGCACAATGCAATAGTCTTGGTGAGAGTTAACAAGGTCCTGAAGAAGGGTGGAAGTGGAGGGAATGGAAACAAGATAGCTGGGTGTGAGGTGCTGCAGGGGTGTTAGGAGAGCTCTTCCCAGAATGCATTGCATTGCTCCTCACAATATCACTTGCTGAACACATAAGAAATGCAAACTCATTTTCCAACTCAACTAAGCAAAAAAAAAAAAAAAGAAAGAAAGAAAGAAAGAAAAAGAAAAGAAAAAAAGAAAACCTAATCCAGATAGTGTTTGCTACACTGCAAAGAAATGCATTCCAGAATCAGGTATAAACAATTTGGGAGTTACATGTTGTTTGGATTGCCTGCACTTTGTTTTTTTTGTCCTTTGGCACAGGAAACCTGCAGTTGGTGTATGGCATCACTTGTCCTCATTTGCTATTCTGTCTGTATTCTGAGAGGTGTTTATTTGCTGGCTTCTGTGCTTATTTGCTTTTGAGTTCTCAGTTTGAAGCATGGTCTCTAGGATTTTCTTCTTTTCACAATGAAGAAATATGTGAGATGCAAAAATGTCTACGCCCTAGTGTCTGTACCTAGTATTTCAATCTCGGTTGAGTTTTCATGGCTGTCTTGCTGTTAAGCTGAATTAACTTTGAGTAAATTGATCATTTTAAAAATTATTACTTTATAGTGTTTCAATTTCTTATTTCCTAGATTTCGTGGAAGTGGTTAGACTTTTGTAATGAGCTGGGTCTTCATTCTATAGTGATAGCTTTAGAACATCTGTGACTTAAAACTAGCAGAAGTTTGGAGATCATACACTATCTTAGGGAAAGGAGAGGGGACCATTTAAGCCTGAAGGGTATTTTTCAAGATAACATCGAGCTGGCTCATCCTGTCTGACCATCCTGGGTCCACTGCAGCTGGATTACAGTTTGCAGGTGCTTATTCAGATTAGGCCAAAGGGCTGTCTTGGGTGACCTGGTAGGTGTACCCTTCCAGAGTACCTATCTACTCTAGGAGATTCTCGGGGACTGAAATAATCTGAGATCCAAGGTGACCAAGCACAGTGACTTAAGCAGACATAATTGGGTTTTTACTTAATACGTTTCCACTTGGCATCTGCTCAAATGGGTTCAGGTGTTTGGCATTCTCAAATTTGGCAGGCAAAGGCTTTTATGCCCTAATGCCTGCGGACATGGCCTGGTTGGTCAAACAAGAATAAAGAATGAGCTATTGCAATAATTCTCATGGCCATATCTTATATGTGTAAGTTTCTAAGTTTGCTATGTATGAGGCAGCTAATAATAATGACACTGTGAGCTAGCACAGTTAGACCCAGGACTACCTCACTCAGTGACTACTGCCATAAAATCACAGCCCCTCTGCATCTCGTTGGACATTCAAAATGTCCTTAAAATGCTAGAAATGGGAAAATCTCTTTTTAAGTCTACCACCTCATATATGCCTTATGTGCCCATAACTTACCTGAATGAATCCTTTAAATGAGCAGTTGATGTCCTATTAGCCATTTTTTTCTCTCAAAGAAATTCATGTTCAGCCGCAAGGTAACTTCCCTGTGTGAAATTTACAGTTCTGCCATCCATAAAAAACATTAATGCATAATACATAAACAAAATGTGTACTCTTTTTGCAAAAAATGGCAAAAGAAAAAAAAAAAAGAGGAATTTAGTCTTTGCTTTCCGAAGGGAGAAAATATGAATCTTGAATTTTTATTTTTGATGCCTTTTTGCCTTTTAAATATATGAGATGACTATTAATGCCCATATTCACAGCAGGGATAGAAGGGAAATGGCAGTAAATTGTAAAGCACATTTACATTATAACAAGGCCTGTGGAAGCATTGTAATTCACACAGTTATTTCAACAGAGGTTTGGACTCCCTCCAATTTAATTTTCTGAAGTTGGGCTGTGCAGCTGGGTCATTCCTGGTCTAATCTGGGAAATGTATCTCTTAAGGCTGTGGATCAGAATGCCAGCCTCCCAGCTGTCACCCAGGAACATCATTTATGGCCACCGAGGTCTGAGGGCAAAGCATCAGAATCACTTTATGTGGACACAGCAGCCTAGCTAGCTTCATAAATTCTGTTGCAAAGAGCAATAATCAATATTTCATGTTTAATGATGCAGAGCTAAAATTAGTATAGATTTTATGTCTTCTACTTTTCCAAATTATGCAAACATTAGTAACCCCCTTTATACTACACTTATTACATTTCCATCAAAAAAAGGGTGTGAGGGGGGTGCTGAGGATGCTTGGTAATATTTAACTGAATGATTGAATAGTCAAAAACACCAAAAGTAATTTTGGTTTTTAATTTTTGCTAAATAGTTACCCTTAGGTTAATATGAAATTATTTCCAACACAAAAATCTGATTTATGTAAGTGGGGCAGGTTTCCTCACCCATAGCTACATGATGAAGTCAATTGCAGGTTGTTTTCACATTTTAAGTTACTTTAAATGCTCTGGAATGTGCTAGGAATAAAATGGTGAGGGTGTGAGTTCAAAAAGTTAAAAGGTTGGCATTTAGACACTAGTGCGCTTTAGAGAAAAAGCAATTTTAAGTGGATTTCTGATTTTAAACCTATCCAAAGAGCATTCCCTGCTTGTCTGGACAATAGAAGTGGTAGGGACAGAAAAAAAACAAAAAAACCGAGAACAGTGTTTTATTATTGGGCAGGTCAGGGGGCTGACTCAGTAGCCACAGAGATGAGCTTGTCTAATCTCTTAGCTGTATCCCACTGTTTGTGACAGGAGAAAAACCTACAGGATAAAGGTGTGAGGGGGAAGCCAGATGCAAAAGAAGAAAACTCAGTGCCCATCATTTGCTTTAATAGTTCACATCCAAGTTACTTCAAAGCAACTCTTAGGACAGTGGGGAGCCTGGCAAATAGTCAAGCGATTATTCACCATAACAGTACAGCCACGACACTCATAATACCGATTTCATTTGTAGATACGGGATTAAGTAAGTAACCTGGAATCCTGTATGTCTGGGTTGTACTTGAATAATTCAATTTGTCCTTAGCAGAGGGGCTTAGCCTAAATTTTAAAAAAGAAATAAGCTAAATGAAGCATGGTAGAAATTGTCCCATTATTTGTTGAATCAAACTGAGCCAGAAAGTTGAGTTCAGGCATTTGAGTTGACCCAGCTTCACCTATAAGGATCGGTCATCAAGCACACATGTTCCTCTGCTAATTATCATGATTGATTAATACAATTAGTTGAGTTTGTTGGAATATAGAACAGAAATTACAAGAATAGGGCAAACAAAAGCTACTTAGGATTCCTGGAGCATATCAGCCAGGATCCAGGGAGAAAGCAGATGACTCATTTAAAAGGGTGATTGAAAAAGTTTAATGAAGTGACTATTTACATAGATGTGGGCAGGGAGTAGGGAAAAACACAGGGATGGGGCAAGGGAAGGGAAAGGAAGCAAAGGGAGGGAAGAGAAGGAGGAGAAGGAAAGGCCTCAGTGGAGCAAGAAAGGGGAGCAGTTAGAAGAACATGGCACTGTCGTGTGGGAGAGGCCACACTGTGGTAGCTGTGGCCTTTGGTTACTGCCAACCACAGATCTCCAGCAAGAGAGGAGGGCAAAGAGAATAAATATTCCATCTTCTCTTTTCTGCTACCCTCTGATCTCATGCCAGTGCCCCCCTCTGCTCAGATGCACCCAAGGCCTCAGCACAAAGGGGCCTGGTTGATAAAGTCCAACATTATGAGCCTTCCAGGGCACAGAGGAGAGTGGAGAAGAATCAAGTCTATATCTGGAGGGGCGGAGAATAATCAGCAGAGAGGACATAAAACTTCTTGGGATTTTTTTGAGCCATTAAGCTACTAAAGTTTCTTTTCATCTTAGTTGGAGCTATTATACATTCAATTCACTTATTCAGCAGATATTTATTAAACACCTCTTAAATGCCTCATTTTTGGAATGGGGACATTAAGGCAAGTAAGTCACCATCCCTGACCTCAAGGAACTGAGGGAGGCAGGTAAAGAGAAAAATGCTAACGTAGGGGTCACTGCAGATTGCTGAGGAAGCAGGGTGGGATGCTCAACCCTCCTGCTGGATTGGGAGCATCTATATGGAGGAGGGTAAAGTTGAGGTCTTCTTGAAAGAAAACTAGGGCAGGCCAGTAGAAGAGTTAGGGACAAATTGTCATTGAATGTTCAGAAAGAAAGCATATGAGTTCTGGGATTGTGTGAGTTTCATTTGACCAGACTCAGAGAAGTGTGTTCAGGAGCAGATTAGGCAGAGTGGGGAGAGGACAGTTGGACCCTGTCACTCAGACCGTGGCTGAGGAGTTTGGAATCCATCCTGATGGCAATGGGGAGCCATTGATGGTTTCTAGTAGAAAAATGGCATTGCTGGATATGAAATTGAGACACACAGAACCAGTAGGAGAAACCAATGATGGGAGAGACCACTTTGTATATATTCTTTTTTTTTTTTTTTTTTGAGACAGAGTCTCAGTCTGTTGCTGGGGCTAGAGTGCCGTGGCATCAGCCTAGCTCACAGGAACCTTAAACTCCTGGGCTCAAGCAATCCTACTGCCTCAGCCTCCCGAGTAGCTGGGACTACAGGCATGCCCCACCATGTGGCTAATTTTTTCTATATATTTTTTAGTTGTCCAGCTAATTTTCTTTCTATTTTTAGTAGAGACGGGGTCTCGCTCTTGCTCAGGCTGGTCTCGAACTCCTGACCTCGAGTGATCCACCCGCCTTGGCCTCCCAGAGTGCTAGGATTACAGGCGTGAGCCACTGCGCCCGGCCTTTGTATATGTTTTTAATGGTAAATTAAAACAAAACTTTCTCAGAGTGAAACTCTGAGCAAAGATATGTGGAACAATTCGACTTGCTTATCCATCTCTGAGAAAATGAGGACATGGTTCGGAACTTCCAGGCCAATTGAATTGAAGTGTTTCTGTATAGTTAGCTTAAATAACCAAATGATGAAATCAATCCTCTAAATTGTCAGCAGAGCAGCTGTTCAGAAAGCTCTTGTTAGTCATTGACCTTATGTTTAATATGATTTCCTAGAATGTGGATACTCAGATATTGAATAAAGTACTGCATCAAAGCCCTCCCCACCCAGCAAGCTCCCTGCAATGAAAGAACCAAGGAAAAGAGAGTGGCTGGTACAGAGTGCAAAACTCTTATCTTCCTGCCCCCCAAGTCCCCAGAGAAAAAGAACAGAAGAAAGCATTCCACAGGCTCATCTTAGAGGAGAGAGTACCAGGACAGCCAAACAGCTCAATCTCTTTGCTAATCATAATGCAAGGGATAAAAATAAAAAAGTTTCTAACCCCCCAAATCACCTCTGCTTTTCAAGAATAATTAAGATTTCTTATTCAAACTATTTCCATTCTGCATAAAAGTCGCTTAAAGCCTGAGCCTTCCCAGTCATGTACCACATAATGATGTTTCCATCAACAATGGGCCACATGTACTACCCAGAACAACCATAACATTACAACCCATAAGATTGTAATTCCTTATTTTTCCTGTACTTTGTCTATGTGTGAGATGTGTTTAGATGCACAAATACTTAACATTCAGTTACAACTGCCTACAGTATTCAGTACAGGAACATGCTGTACAGGTGTGTAGCCTAGCAGCAATAGGCTATACAACATAGCCTCAGTACATACTGGGCTGTACCATCTAGGTTTTTGTAAGTACACTCTATGATGTTCATGTAGTGATGAGATCACCCAGCAACGTATTTCTCAGAATGTATCCTTGTTGTTAACTGACACATGACTATATACAACCTGGATTTATGGCTCATGTCATTGGAGGTGGGACAGGATATGACAAAGAATTAGGTGGGAAGGATGGGAGAAAATAGATGAGATTTATTCTTAGAATAAGGAACTGGGGTCTATAGGGATGAAGAATAAGTTTTACCCTAACAATAAAATGCCATGAAAATGATTGAAAAGAATAATCTATGTATCTATCTATCTACCCTTCTATCTATTTATCATATGTTCTCTGACTATTTGGTGTTTGCTTCTACTTACTGTGATAAGCACACATGTAATAAGAGAGTTAAAATAAAGATGTTCACATGTCATGTAGTGAAAGAGAAGGAAGGTAAGCACACTAACAACCTGGAAAGAATACTTATGGCAAGTAAATATTTAACTTAGCTTAAGATTCTAGCAGCCAAGGCAGAATAAATGACCTCTGTTAAGACTTATGAGTTGTTTTTGTTGATGAAAATGTATACTATTATATCAAACGGGGGCAAATATACCCTAGCACTAAATTCTAAGATACACTTTTCTTTCATTCCATTATACATAAGAGAGATCCAGTAGCAAAACAGTGTATTCTACAGACAGTGTATAACGAATCTCAATCCCTATCACACATCACTCACAAAAATTAATTAAAGATTGATCATAGACTTAAATGTAAATAAGCTGTAAAGCTTCTAGGAGAAAATACATGAGACTATCTTTGCAACATTGGAGTAGACAAATATTTCTTAGGACACAGAAAATACCAAATAACAAAAATAAAATAAAACAATAAGTTGTATTGCATCAAAATGAAAAAACTTCTCTTTAATATAAATATTTAATATAAAATTTTGCAGAAGATGCAGAAATGTTCTTCATGTGAGATTTGTTATACCAATGTTTGATATAAAAGCATCAGCCTTTAATAAAAAGGCACTGAAGACCATGACCTGCTTTATTCATTAGGCTTCTGAAGAAGACATTTTTAAGACATTGCTAAAACAAAACAAGCAAACAACAGCAACTTCCCTATTCTGAACTTCTATAACTCATTTTAGGATTTTGCACTCAGTAGCCCTAGGTTTTGGCTCATGCTGTTACTTCTCAGTTAGGATTCTTCCAGTTGTTAAAAAAAAAAAAAAGAAAGAAAGAAAGAAAGAACGAAAGAAAAACAAAAAGAAGTGCCCATCAATACATGAGTGGATTACTAAAATTTGGTATATGTGTACCATGGAGTACCACTCAGCTATAAAAAACAATAGTGATATAGCACCTCTTGTATTTTCCTGGATAGAGCTGGAACCCATTCTACTAAGTGAAGTATCCCAAGAATGGAAAAATAAGCACCACATGTACTCACCATCAAATTGGTTTCACTGATCATCACCTAAAAGCATATTTAGGAATAACATTAATTGGGTGTCGGGCAGATGTGTGTGGGGGGGAGGGGATGGGTGTATACATACATAATGAGTGTGATGTGCACCATCTGGGGGATGGACATGCTTGAAGCTCTGATTCTGGGGGTGGGGCAGGGGGAGCAAGGGCAACATACGTAATGTAAACTTTTGTACCCCAAAATATGCTGAAATAAAATAAAAAATACAAAAAAAAAAAGAAACCTTAACTGAAAGTGTTTTAAGCAAATGGAAGAGTTTATTGGCTTGCAAAACTAAAAAGTCTGTCAATATGCTGGTTTCAAGCTCCAGTCTGAACCAGAAGTTCACAGCATCACCTGGGCTCTGGCCTCTTGCAGTTTTTATTTGCTTCTATCCTCTTCGCTGTGTTACCTTTTTCCTTCAGCAAATACTTTTATAACAGTGCCAGGGTTCCTTACACTTCCAAATCCTCACACTTCAAAACTCAGAGGAATAAACCAACGTTCTTTTTCAAAGTCTGAAGTAATGTTTAACAATTAACATTGGTTGAGATACCAATCGGATATCAGACTGAGGTGGAGGGTGGGGGGAGGGGATGGGTGTATGCCTACATAATGAGTGCATTGCGCACCGTTTGGGAAATGGTCATGCTTGAAAGTGCTGACTTGGGGAGGAGGGGGGAGGGGATGGATATATACCTACATGATGGGTGCAACGCGCACTGTCTGGGGAACGGACACGCCTGGATCTTTGACTTGGGGGTCAGGCTGTACATGGGCAACGTATGTAACCTGAAATTCTGTATCCCCCATAATAAGATGAAATTAAAAAAAACAAAAACAAAACATTGGTTGAGCAACTGCACTATTCTAGGCACTGAAAATATAGTGGTGGATATGACAAAAACCTGCTTCCATGGAGCTTACAATCTAGTGGAGGGAAACAAATAATAATGAAACACAAATATATTAGGAAGTGATAAGAACTAAAAAGAAGCAAATGAAAAATCAAAGCATGGTAAGTGTATAACAAGTGATGAGTGACATTTTAAAGTTCAGTCATGGGAGACTTCTCTCTGAGAAGGCACTATTTGAACAGACACCTGGATGAGGTAAGAGTGAGCCATATGAGGATAAGGAGAATGAGTGTTCTGTGCAGAGAGAACAGCAAAGATAAATGATCTGAGAGGGAGTAATTGTGGCTGTTTCTGCAATATCACAAGAGCAATATGGCTAGAGAGGAGTGGGTTGTGCGTATCGGGAGTATAGGAGACAAGGTCAGAGAGATAGGTAGGGGTTCATATTAGTAACACATGGGGCTCTGTAAGCCACGGTGATGAGTTTGATTTTATTCCAAAAGTGATGCAAAACTTGGAGAGTTATAAACAGGAAGTGTGTATCACTTATCTATATTTGTCTCACTGTGATGGATCAATAAGTTGGTAGCTTGGTCTTCTTACATGACAATAGGTTCAGATGTCGGCAGATCAGTGTTGATGAAGTAGTTCCATAGTTTCATCAGAGTCCCAGATATCTATTTTCTTTCTATTTTACTACCTTTAAATAAGTCTTCTTCCTGTGGGTACAATGGCTTCTGCACTCTGGATCTCATTACTACAATGCAGGCAAAGAAGAAGGAAGAGCAAAGGTCAAAAGCCACATGCCAATTGGGTCTGTTCCCTTGTATCAGAAAAACAATAGTTTATACAGAAGTCCCATTCAGTAGACATATGCTCATATCTGTATAAAGAAAAATGAATCTAGGCTGGGTGTGGTGGCTCAGGCCTGTAATCCTAGCACTATGGGAGGCTGAGGCAGGCGGATCATTTGAGCTCAGGAGTTTGAGACCAGCCTGAGCAAGAGCGAGACCCCGTCTCTACTAAAAAATAGAAAGAAATTAACTGGACAACTAAAAAAAAAAATTATATATATATATATATAAATATATATATAAAATTAGCCAGGCATGGTGGTGCATGCCTGTAGTCCCAGCTACTTGGGAGGCCGAGGCAGGAGGATTGCTTGAGCCCAGGAGTTTGAGGTTGCTGTGAGCTAGGCAGACGCCACAGCACTCTAGCCTGGGCAACAGAATGAGACTATGTCTCAAAAAAAAAAAGAAAGAAAAATGAATCTAATGCTTACCACACACCATACACAAAAATTAATTGATCATAGACCTAAATGTACATAAGCTATAAAACTTCTAGAAAAAAATATAGGAGACTATCTTTATGACATTGGAGTAGGCAAATATATCTTACTACACAGAAAATACTAAATAACAAAAATAAAATAAAAGAAGTTGTATGCCTCAAAATGAAAAATTTCTGTTTGTTAAAAGACACTAACTGGGAGAAAATATCAGCAATACAAACATTGACAAAAGAGTTGTACCCAAAAATATACCAAGAACTCCTACAGCTCGATAAATACAAGGTACATAACACAGGTAAAAAGCCAAAGGCAAAAATACTCAACATCATTATCAGAGAAATGCAAATTAAAATCACAATGAGATAGTATACATCCACTGGAATGACTAAAACTAAAAAAATTGACATCAAAAGTTGGTGAGGATGTACTGCAGCTAGACCTCTCATACCTTGCTGGTTGGAATATAAATTAGTACAATCACTTTAAAAAACTGGGAATGTTTTAAAAAGTTAAGCATACGTCTACTTTATGATAGAGCAATTTCGCTCCTAGATATTTACCAAAAAGAAAGGAAAATATACAACCACAAAAAGATTTGCACAAGAATGTTCATGGCAGCCTTATTTATAGTAGGTAATATCTGAAAACAATTCAAATGTCTATCAACAGGAGAATGGACTCATATGTTGTGGCATATTTATACCATGGAATACTACTCAGCACTAAGAAGAAATAAATCACTGATGTGTGCAATGGCATGGATGAATGTCAAAATATATTCATGAGTGAATAAAGCCAGGTACAAAAGAATAAATAAATTTATATGAAATTCTGGAACGGGCAAGATGAATCTACATGGATAGAAATCAGAACAGGGATGCCTTTGGGAGAGGGGAATTGATTGTAAATGGACACAAAGAAACTTTCTGGAGTGAGAGAAATGTTCTATATATTGTTTTGGGTTTTGGTTCTACCAATGTATGGATTTGACAAAAGTCATTGTATTGCACACTTATGATATATTTCATTCTTCGTAAGTTTTACTCCAATTAAAAAGAAAGCCCAGGTACTGAGGGATCACTCTGGCTGGTGTCAGGAGAAATGATTGAAGTGGACCAGCTGGGAAACAGGGAGACAATTAGGAGGTTATATTGTCTGGCCTAGGCCAGACTGAAAAGTGGTCAAATTCCAAATATATTTTTGAAAGATTGGTTCATTGACTGATTATAGATTGTGAGAGGAAGAAATGTGTAAAGTCTGACTCCTAGGTTTTAGCTCCGCATAGCTAGGTAAATAGTGAAAGCCATTTGCTAAAATGAGGAAGAAGTGGTGAAGAAGGAGGTTTGGGCAGGAGGGTATAGGCAGGGAAATCCACACTTTGGTTTTGAACTTGAGATGCTTGTCAGACATGCATATGGAACTGTCAAGTAGGCAGGTGGATGCAGACGAGTGGAGTTTTGAGGAGAAGTCAGCCAATATAAATTTAAAACTGTGAGACTGAATGAGACCCCCCCCCCTCCCGAGGAATGAGGATAGGTAAGGAAGAGGACAGAGGCTTGGAAAAGGCAGCAGACGTGTTTTCAGGGGAGCTGAGGTTTTGTAGGAGCAGGGAAGATCTGGAAGCAGCAATGAGGAGCGAGGAGGGTCCCATCTCTTCTCCACACCATGTAGTATGTAGCATGTGGGGAAGAGACAGCCACCTCTAAAGAGGACTGCATGGGAGAAGGTGTGCTCAGGGACTCAGACAAGTTTGTCATCAGCAAAATCTTCTATATACTTTTCTGAGCAGTTTTCTTATCTCTAAGACAAACTAAACTGTCCCAGAACAGTGAGGCATGGTTCAGTTAGGGCAAGATAATTAAGGGCATGTTCAAAGAAGTTGAGAGGATACAGGATTCTGCTGAGGATAGACTGTAAGTTGCAAAGGGCCCAGGGTAAAGGCTGGAGGGGTTGGGAGAGGTGGGTGATTGGGTCAAATTCTAGAATGGGCCGGGCGCGGTGGCTCACGCCTGTAATCCTAGCACTCTGGGAGGCCGAGGTGGGCGGATCGTTTGAGCTCAGGAGTTCGAGACCAGCCTGAGCAAGAGCGAGACCCCATCTCTACTAAAAATAGAAAGAAATTATATGGACAGCTAAAAATATATATAGAAAAAATTAGCCGGGCATGGTGGTGCATGCCTGTAGTCCCAGCTACTCGGGAGGCTGAGATAGGAGGATCGCTTGAGCTCAGGAGTTTGAGGTTGCTGTGAGCTAGGCTGACGCCATGGCACTCACTCTAGCCTGGGCAACAGAGTGAGACTCTGTCTCAAAAAAAAAAAAAAAATTCTAGAATGTAAAGTGCAGAATGAGGTTAAAAAGATTATATAATGGGGATGATCTAGGAGACCTGGATGTCTTGTGGGCTATAAACATGTTGAGATTAGTCCTGATGGTCTTTTAGAAGCAAATGAGTAATTAGATCTAACTGTGGCTTCTCCTTGGGGCTGGTCATTTTAGCAGTTTTGGTGGTGGGCAGGTGGTGTGGCCTCAGAGAATGGTGGTCTTCCCAGGAACAGAGTTCTGTGAGCCTTCCTTAAATCCTGCTGTGATTAGTAAGACAGAATCAGCAGTCTCACCAGGAACCTGGGCCAACTTCCATCACATCCCTGTGGCCAGAGACATATTACAGAGACTTAACAGATGCTTGAAATTCAGGGGAGCGTTATGGGTGTGGGCATGAGCATGCATATGTGTGTGTGTCTGAGCACTTGGTCTATGGGGAGGAGGTTAGTAAGAGTTACCTAGAGACAAGAGAGGATGGTTGCTGAATGGCTAAACCCAGCACACATTCATTAGAGCCTCTCACTCAGCAACCAGCAAAGGTAAATCTGCTGACAGGGTAAATTTGGAAAGAGCGTAGGTAGATCCATGTAAACATATCTTGACTCTGGAAAAATAATAGGAAGTATTATCTTTAGTGATTAAAAAATCACACAGTTTGAGTGACAGTATTGTATTCTAATTTGACCAAGGGTCAAATTGTACTGTTGTGTGTTTAAACACTTAAGCATCACAAAGTCCAGAACTCCTAATGGTGTGTTATCTCAATTTACTAACAATCGTCTTCAAATAACATAGCCCAGAAATACCTCGTGTCAATTTGTAAGATTCATCTTTCCTTTTTTCACAGGAAGAACTGAAAAGATTGCAGAATCCTCTAGAACAAGTTAATGATGGAAAATATTTATTTGAAAAGTAAGTAAAAATTATTAAAGTAAGTTAAATTATTTATGAGGTTGAAAAACTTGCATGAAAAAACTGGCAAAATGAATAAATAAATTTGGCAGTTTCTTATGATATCATTGTGGTCAGGGCCCTGATCAATCAAGGATGTTTATAAAAGCCAGGCATAAAACTTGCAAAAAAGCTAACACTAACAGAATGAACATTCAAAATAACATTGCAGAATTGAACAAAACAGAGCTTAAAAAAAGCAAAAAAGAAGAGATGAAATTGAACAGAGATAAAAGTAAAATCTCTCACTTAGATTTTTTAAAAATTGTACAATTAGAGATATGAGAGACATATCCTGATATCAATTTGTGGGTAAATGCTTAGAGGTTTCATTTGACATTAACATAGCCCATGATTTTTAGATATGGCTTCTAAAAATATTAGCATAACATTGGACTGATTGATAGGCATACATTTTCAAGTTAAGGGAACACAAATAACTATTATTTATTGAACATTTACTATGTACCCTGAACTACTCAATGCTTATAGACATTTCCTCACCACATTCGGATTATATCTTTTATATTTAGGCTTTAATATTTCTATTTTCAGATGAGGAAAACAGGCTCAGAGAAATTTTGGCAAATCATCCAAGTATACTTAGCTAGCAAGTGGTGAAGATGGGCAATAAGCCCAGGTGTGGCTGCCTCCACACAGCCTTTGCTCTCAACCACTGGCTGAGACTCAGCGTACTCTGGACCAGTCAAACCTATTAGGTGTCATTCTTGGCTCTGGGCGCCACATTTAAGAAGCATGTTGAAATTCCCAAGAGTATCAGAAGAGGTCAATAAAAATTGTGAGAGTTCTAGAACCATGCGAAATGACTACAAAAAGATGAGGATGTGTAGCTTAAGAGAAAAGAAGTCTCAGAAGAAACATAATAGATTTGAACAAATGTTTAAGAATTCTGTAAAAGACAGCCTAAGTTGCTCTTCTTGCTCCAGAAAATATAACCAGAATCAATGAGTAGGATAGATGGAGAAACAGCTTTGTGATTCAGAAAAAGAAAAACTTTTGTAAAAATTCAGCCTTCCCAACTACAAAATGAACCTCATTTAAGAAGTGAGCTGTGTAGGAGCAGAAAGATGTGATCCCTTTCCTCCTCATCATAAGGGGCATAGTCAACACAAAAGACAGGTTAACAAGAGAAAAGTATAACACATTTATCTAATCAAAGCTTTATATGACAAAGGAGCCTCCAGAAATGAAGACCCAAAGACCCAGAGAAAACTGTCCATTTTTATGTTTAAATTTGATGAAGACTGTACAGTCATGTAGAAATGTGATTGGACAAAAGGGTATAATCTAATAGTAATAGACTGGGGGGAAACCTAGCAAAGCCTGTCTGCTCAGATTCTTCTTGGCCTCTGTGTGCAGCATTCCTTTCTCTTGGGCAGGACCCCTCTGGAATGAGAGTCTTATGACCTACCATTAGATAAGATAGGTCAGAAAATTTCTTATGGCCAGCTCTTACACAGAAGTGCAGGGGAAGGTTGGAGTAATATTTCTGGGTTTTATGGCTTGCTTTGGGGAAGAAGGGTTCTAGTTTCTATGAGCCACCTATGGAAGAGGAATTCAGGTTTTTACAACTCACTTCAGGGAAGAATGAAGACAAGAACAGGAGAAGAGGAGGTTAGAAAGAGACTTGGCTTCTGAGGCTGCTTCTGAGATCTTTATCTCCTCTATTTCGAAGTCCTCAGCAAGCCAAAGTGCCACACTTTGGGGTGTCATGTTCTGAGCCCCAACATTGAGAGATACTGGAAGTGCCCAAGAAGAGTATAAATGACCATCCATCTGAGATGTTGTTAAAACTGTCCTGAAAATGGAAAACGTTGGGTTTCATTCCTCTCCCTCCTTTTTCTTAGCTTTTTCAGTCAGACAAATAATTTACCCTGAGCCCAGTTTACTCATCTCTGAAAGGGAAGATAGTAATACTGACTTGAGTGTCTTACTGAGAGCATTAAATGAGACAGGCCATATTAGCAATGCCAGCTTCCTTCCCTCCATCTGGGCAGAGGTTTGGACTAGACAGCCTCAAAGCTCCATTCCATCTCCATGATCCTGAGAATGAATGGCAGGTTGAGCTTTTTGGTCAAATGAAGCTTCTGGGTTACCTATGGATTTAATTGATCCTTTATATGCTTGTTCTCATTAATATGAATAAATAAGAATAAAATAACTCAATTTCCCTCCACCCCTTACCACCACCATCACTAGCTATATGTAAACAATAACGAAAGAGTTTTTAGCTGACATGAGAAAGATTTTTCTGCTGTAGGGATTAGTGTTGTAATGACATTTGGTCTGGATCAGTGGTTCTTCACCCTGCCTGCACTTAGAATCACCTGGGGAGCTTAATAAAAATGTCCTGGCATAAGCTCTACTCCAGACAAATTGAATCTGACTCTCAGGGGATGAGGTCCTGGAATCAGTGTTTCTTAATAGCATCCTTCACGTGGTTATAAGGAGGAGCTGGGGTTGAGAACCAGTGGTATAGATGCATTTTAGATTATTTTGGTTATTCAATAATCTCCTCATGCAGCTTAAGTCTCTGAGGACACACTTTCTCTGTGATGTTCAGACCATTTGTGTATTAAACATGGCTATGCTGGCTTTTCATTATTGATTTTAATGTAGGAAATAAACTCCCAAAGTTTTTTTTTCCTGCTAATTGACCACAGCTCTATGTTAAACCTTTCACTAACACCAGTGTGTATCTTTCTCAGCTCTGCTCTCAGAAAGATATGTGAAAATTAATGGTATACACGTGGGCTTCCGTCTCCTTCACCCTACTCTTCCCCCTTCATTAGCCAGAGGCCTGAGAAAGCTCAAAGCTTCTGTAAATGGCCAGTCTGTTTTGTATGCTTGGTTTCTTCCAGTCAAGATTGAGGAATTCCAGGGATGGGAATGAAAGACTCTCCTCTTTATACCCATTTGCCTGGAATTCTGGAGATTTTCCCATTTTGCTTCAGCTCAGGTCTGTGTCCCTGAAAGCTGTCAAATTTGATTGAAAAAATGGTGTACTTTGAGTGAGCAGATTAGGCATTTCATTATAGCTGTAGCTCACTTAGGTGCTGATATAAATCATCTCAGCTACTCGAAATGACCATAAGTTAAGTGATAGTGGTGTCACAGCAGTTGATCGGTTGTTCCCCCTTGGAACATTACGCTTATTCTGAATGCTCAACCGGGTTTTGTGGTAGACGGTCAGTATGAAGGGAGGAGAAGCTGCAACTCCGCACTATCTGAGACCATATGCAGGGCCAACCAAGGGCATTTGTGTACACACACACATATACACACACACGTACACACATACACACACACCCTCTCTCTGTGAAGTTGTGTCCATAAACAGAGAAGAGCAATTGGTAAGGCCATTGATTAGGAGGCTTCTTATGACTCTATTGTTTATGATAATCATTTATTAAGTAAGACCTCAGGCTGACTGTAATTTTTTGTAAATATTAAATCAGGCTGAGTCTCTGGTAGGAGATGTGTGAATGCAAGTCACAAATTATACTGATATATAATCACTTTTTTACTCACAGAAAATTATTGATGAAATGAACTAAAGCTATCAAATTTAAACCAACAGGTATTTGTAGTTTATAATTTGATGATGATTATACACTCAAATTAGCAAATTTGTTAATATTATAAATGCTTTTTCCTCTTTATGAAAACATTAGCTTTGTCTTTGCTTGTTGCAAATCTGCAGGCCCCACAACACACTCACACATATCTCTATTGCCGAATTTGCTAATTTATAATTAAGAAGTTAATTAACAGAATCTTAAAATATCCTTGTTATAAGGCTACTGTTCCTGCAAGACCATAGTATTATAAAAATGAGACTTTCCATGCCTACCTACCCTGGATATGGTCCCTCTGTGTTTCCCCTTTAATAACATCTATTATACTTACAACTACTTCCTTAATGTTCACGTTCTTCTAGATTGTAAGACCATAAGAATAGGGACCATGTCTAGTGTTTTCACCATTTTATCTTCCATGCTTTGCATCATTCCTGCCACAGAGAAGGCATTAACTATATTTGTAGTAGGAGTGAATAACAATGAATTAGTGATGGATTCTGAATACCAATGGCACAGAGTAAACAAGAGTGTTTCCTTGCCCTTCAGCAGCCAGGCTGAGCAACGACAAAACTATCTTGGGCTGATGACACCACCCAGTGGCCATGTAGGAATTTATCTGATCTATGTTTTCCCTACCACCTGGTTATTCCTTTTCTAAAGAGGAGAAATACACTTGTGATCCTCAGGGATCTCTCCAAGCACAATTTTTTTTCTTATATTTTCTTTTCTTTATCATCACCACAATCCTGGTCTTTCCTACCTGGCCTATTTGAATTGCCTTCTAACCAGTTCCCTTCACTCTCCTTGTTCAGTCCATCCTTGAACATCACATTTGTCTTATTTCTCTGCTCCAAATGCTTTGTTTTCCTGTAGCAATGTTTTTCACACTATAGATCATAATCCACTGATGGTTTGTTAAGTCAATTTGGTGAATCACCACTGGCCTTTTTAAAAAAATCTGAAAAGTAATAAAAAGGCAAAGTACATCACATGTAGTTGGGGAAGTAGTGTTTCTTGAAATTTGTTTAAAACACACACACAGGAACACATACACACACACAACATTTACCACATGCTATGCATTGTATTGGGATGTAAAATATATTACTTATGAAAACCACAATCAGCAGGATTAAGTCTAATAATACTGATATCATTTTCCAACCAGTATCTTGTGGTGCAGAGAGCAGTAAGACATGAGTTTTAATGTGGTTTTTTTCTGTATATAAAATTGAATATAATCTTGCTGAGCTTCATATTTTTCAGCTACACAATGGGGAAAGCAATAATTTATAGAAGTTACTATGAAAATTAAATAATATAACAAATGCAAAATGTCTATTACAATGTTTCATACACACTGTGACCAGTAGCTATTAGTTTTCTGTTTATCCAAACTTATTTCCATTTATCCTTTTACTTTTTCATCCACTTCCACCAGATTGCTCTCTTTATTTCCTAAAAATTGTCCTTGAGTTTTTTTTTACCTCAACTCCTGTCTTCCTCACATATATTACCCTCTACTGTCAACTTATCTATTTCTTGTTCTTTCTTTCAAAACCCAGCCCAAGTGCCACCTTGTCCGTGAAGCCCTCCTTGACTGTTGTTAGCACTGAGTAAGAATCCTATAAGCTCACTGGAAACAGTGACTAGTTATCTATAGTCCTCTGCCTTTCTCCAGGTCAGAGATTCATACTTTATTCACAGTAAGAGCTCTGAAACAGCTTACTGAATAAAGGGAGGAAAGGTTCAATGACAGTGGCACCACTGGGTATAAATGAAGTCTTCTCTTCAACTTACTAGTTGGCCAGTATCATGGGATTTATAACCATCTCTTTATGTCAAATATTCTGCTTTCCTTTTCTCTTAAAGAAAATTATCTTCATGCCTTAGCTATGACAGTTGAATTTAGGACAGCAAAAGGACAGTGATGGTAAAAGGCAAAAGCAATGTTTTCTTTCTATGGTATGGTTTTCTAACCATCACCTATCAATAGCCACTTTTAGGTCTCTATTCATAAATTAAAATGAACATTATTGAATCTATATCTGCTTTTTCAGATGAATAGAAATTAGCAGTCTTATTGTTATAAATATTAGATTTCTGGATTGGTTTATATTGAGACATTATTTCTGTTTCTAGTCATCAGCTGGCCATGGATGTGGAGAATAATATTGAAAAATATCCCCTCAATCTACAGCCCTTGGAGTCAAAGGTGAAAATGTAAGTTATTTCAAAGTTTACATTAAGCAATTAGTTTTACAGTTCTCATTTTATGAACTTCTGAATAAATCTGGAACTTTGGGGTACGAGAATTGCATATTTTACGTTTATGAGCCGCACGTTATTTCCTCCCTTTTTAAAGCAGCAACAAAGCTGCTTTGGACACACAGCACCATCTACTGGATACTCCAGGGAATTATTTGTTTGCCATCTCTTCACCATGTCTTGGTTTTTTCCTTTTGAGGTTGAGTGCAATTCTTGAATTTCCACTAGCATTTTCTACTGTCTTTCATGTTAGTAACCTTGTTAATTCTATCTTAGAACAACTTTGGTGTTTCTACCTCAGGCTATCTCTTTATTAAATACAAATACACACATCTTTTCTTTTTTTTAACCCTCTTCCATCTTCTTATTTCTGTTCTAACTTTTGTCCAATTATTTTGGAAAAATGTTTCTTCTTTTCTTTCTTTCTCACCTCCTACCCTTATCTTTCTTATCCTCTCTTAATAAACCCAAATGTGAGCCTACTTCCCCCACTATAAATGACCATTATATTAAAATAGTGCTAACAACTCAATATTAATAAAAAATGAAACTAACAAGATCCAAAGTGAGACAGGCTCTATTATAGAACAAAATATCAACCTTTTAAAACCATTTTAAGTAGAGAAGGGGTCTACCAAATCACCTTGGAAGCAATTTCAAAATATTCAAGACTATTTTCTGTGCTCCTTCCCCATTCTATGTTCCTTCAGGGGTGCATTTAAGGAACGCCAGTGAAGGTGTATATAAGATATCTCTGTCTCTGTCTCTCTCTCTCTCTCTCACACACACACACATACACACACACACTCAGCTTAACACTCCGAGAAACATGTATCTGAGAATTTAAACATGTCTGAGCTTGACCAGAATCACTGATCATTTGCAAAAAAACCCCAAGAAGGAATCTTTTAGAAAGAAAAGTCACAATTAAGAAGAGCACCTTGAGGTATACAACTTTGAAGAAAAATAATTCTTTGCTGGATTTAGGAATTGAAACAGAAATTACATAGATATATAATATCTTACTGGATAAAAGTAAATATTAATACATACCCCCATAAATCTATGTTAACCTTAGTCATCAGTAAAAAGCTTGCTTCTTCATGAACATGTAGGGCTGCCTCTTAAGATAAAGTCCAAACAAGGTTTCTGAAGCAGTGGGGTCCCCTGCTAGGAAGCTGTGTCACACTTACTAAATGCATAACAAATCAGGTTATCAAATCATTTTATGTAAGCAGTTTGTCAGCCTCACTACACAAGTCATTAGTTTGCAAACATAGGTTTCTTTATCATTAGGAATTTTCTCATTAAGATAAGGTCCTATTAAATGAAAAAAAATGCTGGAAAGGAAAGTTTGTGTATGAAAAATTTGAGTGTTTACTTTTACTGCTGAAGTTAGGAAACGTCCTTGGTCTTTTTTAGTTTCTATCATCTTCATTATGTAGAGGCAGAGGGGAAGATGCTAGGAGGAGGAGGAGGAGGAGGCAAAGAAAAAGTCTCTGTGCCTGGGATTCCAGCCAACTCGGAGAGCCTGAGTTTTATAATTTTATGTTTGTTGATTTGATGGAGGAGTCTCAGCTCAATGTGGAACAAACAGAATGGTTTTTATCTCTTCTAATAACACTGGACCCCATTTCTACTCACTGGAGAGGGATGAAACAAAGAAATATTAATCTTCCCCATTAATAGAATTTGAGTCCCACTGGAGAATTTAGTCTGGTTCAGTGACTTTTGTCTAATCTGATTATTAAATTCTTAACTCTCCTGGCAGGTTGAGCACCTCCTCCTTACACATGAGACCTTTCCTACTGCTGTGTTTTTTCCCTTCTCTCCCCTCTCCTCTTTCTGCTCCTCCTTCTCTCCTCCTTCCTCCTCCTTTCCTCTGTTGGGGTCACTTCTCCCGCTCCCCATGTAATGAACACCAGAGCTGCCCCAGGTTTCCCATCAGTGGCAAACACTTTCACTCTCAGGCAGTTGTTTGCTTTTAAATAGCTCTAAGTCTTAGGACTCGGAATGAAGGGGTCATTGAGTCTCCCCTAGCCCCCCTCCCAATGATGTAGGCTGCACCCCTGCATTGGGATTTGCCCCTGGCTTTGCTGGGGCTGTGTCCCATGACCAGCCCAGCAGTGCCTTCCCATGGCCAGCCTTGGCATCCTCAGTGGGGGAATCTTAGGATACTCTCATTCCTACTACCCAAGGGAAGTTTGTTAGACTGCAGAGCATTGGATATGAAAGACGGGCCCTCATCCGAGGTTCCAGGGTCACCCTCCACCATCACAGGCTTTCTTTACGGCCTTCTGATTCCTGTTGGTAGAGACCAAGTGAATATCTACCTCCTACCAGAGGTAGAGTGAAGAAAGGACCACTACACCATAAAATCTGCTGTTCTGAAGATTCTCCTCTCCCCTCACTGCTGAGAAGAGAGTTGTAGGTTCCGATATAGGATTTTTGGACAGTCCAGTACCAGCAAGCCCTGAGAGCTGAGGGAGCATGGCAGGTACCTTGGCAGGCCAATTTCTGAATGTGAAAGATAAGGCAAGATGAGAACTGTTCTCAGGTGTGGGCTGCCTCCACCGTATACCTGCACAGGTGGGAACCCCAGGATGGGAGAAGGACAGGCAGAAGGATCTCAAATGGCTATTTATACTCAGTACAACATGAAAAGGAAAGAATTTATGAGAAAGCATAACCCTGTATGTGGCAGTGCACAGTGTTAGTGGAAGGAAGCAGAGGCCTGCCAGAAAGTGCAGCTCAGTGAGAGAGAGAGAGAGAGAGAGGGAGAGAGAAAGAGAGAGTATGTGTGTGTAAGGATGTAGAATTTAGAGGAAGTGTCAGAAAAGGTACATTACCTGGTTCATGAATGTGACTGTTAAGAAGTAATTCTGAGTTTTATACTTGGAGGATGGAAGTACCACATCAAAGCTGCAAAAGCCATCGAGATTGCACAGCTATTAACGAAAAGGGCTTTGGGGAGGTGAAAGACAGGTTTTCTGAAGATCAAGCAAAGGCAAATGTTTCAAGTCAGAAAATTTAGTGAAAGCAAAAGTAATAGTGAACCAAAATAAAGGCTCTCTGCACAACTCTAAGACTGAAGATGAGTGTGTTCTTAAGAGCCAAGGCTGGAACCAGACGTGGGGATGGAGGTGCACGTGAAGGAGCGCAGGTTACTGAGAAGGCCTCATGGCAAAGGAAGGAGCAGGCGCCCAGATCCCATCAAGCCACTGCCCTTCCTGTTGCCATCACACTTTTCGTGCTGTAGCAAGATCCAAAGCAGATGTTCCCAAGACAAACCCTCATTTAAAAGTTGTTCATTAACTGCATACAATCCCTTTCCCTATGTTTTAACAATACATTTATTTTGTGATGAAATATAGAGATGTATTGAATGCAAATCATCTTTTAAAAGTTCGCTCATTAAATATGTCCAATTCCTTTCCTAAATTTTTATTAACGTATTTGATTTTGTGATGGAACAACATTTAGAGTCTATAAATGAGAGAGAAGAATTTTAAAGATATTTCTCAATAAAGCCTTATTAAATTGTATTTGTCTGAGAGCAATGCTTTAGTCAAAAGTTTAGTTAAGAGAAGATATGAGAGGAGAGTGGTTGAGAGCACAGACTTTGAAATTTGAGCAACCTAGGTTTAAATCTTAGCTTTGCTTGCTACCCACTGTGTGACCTTGGGAACACTAATGACCTCTCTGGGCCTCAGCTGCACTCCTCTGTAAAATGAGAACATTAACATGTCTTATAGGATTGTAGTGAGCTTTCAATGAGAAAATCCAAGAAAATCATTTAGCTTTATGTATCTTTACCAGACATATTTTTATGTAACTTGGGCTAATAAAATATTGCCACTAAGGATCCATAGGAATGCAGTATATCATATCAATGTATATGATTTGCACATTACATTAAACTATATGAAAGTGTTTGATATGTCCTTGAGTAATTATAATAATTTATCTAGGCCATCTATTTGTCAAGTTTGGGGCTAAGTGACTTACATACATCATCCTTGACTTCTTGCAAGAATGACAAAGAAATTATTGTTATTCCGATTTTGTGGAGAAGCGGAAATATAGCCCAACGTGTTTAGTATTTTGCCTAAGACTACAGCTAAGGAGGTGTAAACCAAGTAAGAATCTCTATCACCCTAAACACACTTCTTCATGAGGTAAAACTTTTTCTTCTTTGAGCTATTTCTCGCATACAATGTTAGAAGAACACATTTGTTAATCACCTACTTACCATATTCCCAGAACTGTGGAGTGCTCACTGCCCCCAAGGGTTTGAAAATCTATTAAGGGAAGAGGACTTGTTGAAAAAGAGGCAGTTTGATTGGCCTAACCAGATACTCTTCTTTGTGAATGTTTAATATTGACCATCTCAGGGCTACTATTCTCTTTTATAGACTTAATGACCCCTGTGTGGATTGTTTCTGAAGTGCCTTCTCAGTCCTCAGAAAGAGAAGAGTGTTATGGATCCAGGACTCTAGTTGCTCATTTTCTCATCCGTGAGGGAGTTGGGGGTCCTTGAAAGTCAAGGTGGTCTTAGGTATTGGTGAAGAGATCTGCAGAAATATCTGGGATAGCACAAGTCCATGATGGACAGGAAGTATCATCAGTCAAAGTAGGGAATGAAGTCAAACACAACAAACTGATAAGATAGAGTGGAACGGAAGCAGGCTAGAGATATGGGGCTTTTCCTGTGGAAAACCTGCCTTTTCTTTATTTGGGCAAGTTTGTATCAGGACACAGGGTTTGGGTAGACACAAAATAATGAAAACATGACATATCTGTTAGGATACGTTTTTGCTGCACATAGAAAACTTAACAACCAGGCTTAAACAAAAAGAGTTCCACTTCACCCACTCAAAGTCAGTATGTGGCAAGCCAAAGCCGCCATCTTTCTTCTCTGTTTCTGGCTTTTGATGCCCCATGAGGAGGAAGCACAATGTGATGGGCAGATGGGGACCTGGTCCAAGTGCTGAGGATGATGGTTAGTTCCCATCTTGTTGCTGAAACTTGGCCAAGACCCTTGGTTGTAAGTAACAGAAATTCAGCTCAAACTAATGTATGTGTTAGAAAAGATTCTTTTGGATCACATAACAGAAACACCCATGGGCTAATGTACTTCAAGCACAGTAAGACCCAGGTGGTCAGGTGAGGTCATCAGGCATTTTGTCTTTCTTCTTCTCTAAGCTCTGCTCTCCACAATGTCTTCATTCTCGCATGGGCTCTCCCAACATCACAGCAAAGCGACCACTGACAGTTCTAGGCTTACATCCTACTCAATGAAACACTCCAGATGAAAGAGAGGGCCTCTCTCTCAGAAGTTTCAGTAAAATGTGCAGGGTAGTCTTTAATAGGCCTGACTTGAGCTCTCTAGTTTGTTCCCCCAGGTACACGGGCCACTCTCTATGGTGGTGGGGTAGGATCTGCCTCATCCAAAGCTCACAGACTGAGAGTTGGTAAGTCCCCAAAGGAAAATGGGTTCTGGAATAAACCAAAAGAGAAATTAATGTTGGGCAGGCAAAATCTACCACTGTGATAATAATAGTGACTTCCTCACAGCCCACTTGTAGTAAGGATTGAGCAGGAGAATAAACACAAAAAGGGATATATGTGTATTAGCTACTGTTTCCAAAATATGCAGACTTGATGTGTCCTCTTATGGCATCCTCTTTTGACCATCCCCAAATTCAGCCTACTCAGAGTATACTGTATTTTGAAAATTTTAAAATTACTTAATAACATTTAAAAAATAGTAACTTTCTCATAAAAATCTAGATTTCTGGCTATTCTTGACAACAATCAACAATGCCAAGACAGGGTTCCTCCTCACTGCCCAGCCTGCCCCCAGCCTGGCCCCAGGCAGCTTCTGAGATCCTCCTCCCCTCTTCTCTGGGACCCTCCTTCCTCCTGCCTGGTACCCTCACCTCCATGTCTTTGCCCAAAGATCTTTATTCTTCTTCCCTATCAATCTAAATACCATGCATGCTTCAAGGCCTAATTAAGATACTAAGACTGCCCCAAAACTTCTCTAGGCGCCCAGCTATCTGAGAGCTCTCTCTTCGACTCTGCTGTGTAAGGACATCTATTGGCAGCCAGGACTACACAGGCTGTAAATCCCCAGAGTGGCTGTGAGTGCACAAGGGAGCCATCTGCACTATAAAACACAAGGGATATAGAGAAGGGCAGGCAGATTTTGCCATCCCTGATATGAGAGAAGATAGATAGGAATTGATCTAGTAGAAAAATTATTGAAAAATGTATTTATCATCTGTTTAGAAGAAAACTCCTATACTTTATTTGTAATTCAAAATATAGGAACACACAGAATGTGCTTTCTTACTCCAACAAACCTTTAAAGAATTGTATTGATAGCATTGCTTAGTTTAAAAAATAAAAACGTCAAGGTAGTCTGTAATTTACTCTACAGCCATGAAGGAGACTTGTGAGTAGAAATTATTGTAAAGCTAGGATGAGAAGGCTGAAAAGTGATTCCTCATGATTGAGAGCCAAGGTGCTTCTACATTTAATTTCCTCTTACAGTAAAATAGCATTTGGAGATGGTATTAAGAGAGCTTAATATTAGAAGAATTTAATATTTGAAGGTTATATCATAGTTGTTGCCAAAGTCAGTAAATAGTGGGTGATGTAAACACTTTTCTGTAGTACAGAGAGTAAAACAGCATGGTTCCACCATTATAAAAAAAAAAAAGCAATGTAGCAATTTAGGGTAATCGCCTCGTATGACATGACCAGCCTGTCATTTTTAGCCCCTAGTGCTATTTTAAACACGTGTCCAACCTGTCAACCAGTCCTTAAAAGTGTAATTATGAAGGACAAGTAGTACATAGGAAATATTTATATCATATTAAGTTTTAAGAAGAATAAATAGCATAGTAGGCTTTCAACTAATTAAAGTTGTTTTCATATAAGTGCACAATGACTATACGGTAAATATTCAAATATAAAATAGCTCTTATATTTAGAAAATCAGTGAGTGTAGAAGTGTTTTAATATTCATTTAAAAATATTTAATATTGTCGTCTCTTATCAATTAAAAAAGAAAGAATATCCACTAGGAAGAAAAAAACATTGTTTTCTTAATATATGACTTAAGGAAAAATGATATGCCACTTTTCAGATTCCACAAAACTAGGAGGGAAAAGGGGATGCTTACATGCAAATGCACCTTTGTAAACCTCTCACCTCTATTTCGCCCATTGTTTGGTTTTCTTTTTTTTTTTTTTAAAGGTGTCACACCGCCCCCTGGTGTTTAACACGCTAAAATGTAATGCTTCAAATGGCCACTACATTTTCTGTTTTCTGAATAATAAAGGTGATTTAAAAAGGGGGTGGGGGGAGATAGCACATTCTTATAAACTTGTGAGTATTCTATGGATTGTTAATATTTTCTAATTTTGTAACTGCTTTTAAAATTTACACTTTTTAAGCCCTTGATGGGCAGATTTTCAAACGTTAGGGTCCTTCAGGTGGCAGAAGGTGTCAGCTGGGCTCTGGAATACCCCAGGCACCTCAGATAACGTGGAAATCACTGACAGCTTCTAAAAGTTCTAAAAGCTCCCTAATAAAACAGGTTCTGAAGTAGCAGCAAGACTACCAAGCTTGGGCAGGTAATTTTACAAGACTTTCTTTCAGATTCTGCCTAAAATCTTTAAATCAAAGAAAAACAGACAAATAAGAATGTATTTTGACCAAGCATTACACAATTAAATGGTGACAAAATGTAAATAATAAATCTGACTTAAAGCATGGTCAGATCCTACTTTAATGGGGCTTGAAGTATAATTAATTTGGAGGGTCCTTGTAAATCCTAAGAAATATCTTACTTTTGCAATTATATACAAATCATGAAGAGCCCCTCACAACGGTCTTCTTGGAAAAGGCTCCTGGCCTCCATGTAAGAGCCCCTAAAGCTTAAATTTCTTAGCTTCAGGGATCTGGCCTCTGACCCAAAGGTATTGTTTTCCCTGTAGCTTCAGGACTTTTCCTTGAGCATTAATTATAATTCACAGAGCCTGAATAAATTAGGGAAAACATACAGATTCATTAATGTGGTAGCATTTTTATATTCTTTATATCCTGTAACTATTGAGAATTGATGGTCTTTAAACTATTCCAGCCAAATGAAAATAAATCAGTTTGTTTATATAGAAACAACTTTTATGACCTAGGTTGTATGTGGAAGAATTACAGACGATCAGATGCTTCCAGGAGTCTAGAAGACATAGTGATGGAACTAATGCAACTATTTTAAACTATTTTAAAAAGCTGAATCCTGACAGTTGGTCTGCATGTTCAACTAAGTCCCAGGAGAGGTTAGATTGTGTTCACTGACCACTGTGAAAACTTAGATGTTAATCTCAAATATGAGAAGCCAGTCTGTGGGGTAAAAATGATTTAACTTATGCTAATAAGAGATTTCTATTATCCAAAGTAGAAGATGACTTTTTCTAATACCAATCATAGGTGATAAGGAACTTTTTTAGGTGAAATCTCAAGTAGCCACATAGTCACATGTTATATTAATTCTCTGTCCATTTCTTTATTTATTGCATATTACATGTTTCCTTCCACAGTATGTAAAATGCATACACAAACCACAGTGCTCTTGCATGTCTTGTTTTCAGAGCAGGGCCACTGCATTGGCCATGCACACGGCACTGGACAGCATCACAGACATCCCTCACTTTGAGGTCTATGCCGATGGCACCCCTGGAGCTGTGTACAGACGACAGAGTCCCTGTCTAGAGCCTAGGGCTGACCCTGGCACAAAATGGCCCCTCTCCAGTGATATACTGAAGGAATGAATAACTAATAGTCCATTTAGTATTCTCATTTGAAAGATAAGGTGAGAAACTGAAAGATTTTTGTCCCATAAATCAAAGTACATTTATGTGTGCAAACTAGTTTGACTTGGACTGATGAATTTTTCTGACTAAGTTCACTCTTTTAGGCTGATTTAGCCCAATCAAGCCTGTGAAAGTCAAACTAGTAATATAGGCTCAGTGGCTGAAATGGAGTCAGAGTTCAGGTCTTCTGATTTCCCGTGTGGCATTCTGTGTCACACTTTCCCCTGCCTCCAAAGCCAATCCCTCAGGCTCCTTGTGCTTTTCTGAGTCTGTGGGCTGTGACCTGGGAGTGACAGTGTGTGTGCTGGGTTTTTGTTTGTTTGTTTGTTTTTAGCATTCAGCGGGCATGGCGTGAGTACCTGCAGCGGCAGGACCCCCTGGAGAAGAGGAGCCCATCCCCACCTTCCGTCTCAGAAAAGCTGAGCAGCTCCGTTTCCATGAACACCTTTTCTGACAGCAGCACACCCGTAAGTGTCTCTTCTGTTTTCATGGCCTGGCTTGCCACTCCTGCTGATAACCTGGGCTTTGGTTCCAAGAGAGAAATCCTGGGATGTCAGCAGATGGTTTGTGACAGTGAGAATCTATTTTGCTTAGCTGCTACACAGGCACCCATGGTGAGGGCTTTGACACCTCAAAACAAAGACACAATTCATAAACACAAAGTGAATTTTATTAAGTCTGGAGAAAACAGATTGCATTTCAAATCTACCTAAACTCATTTGTGTATTCTCCTTTCTCTATTACAGAGGTGTTTTTTTTTTTCTTTTCTTATAACAGCATGTGTTTTTTGTTGTTGTTTTTGTTTTTAGTATGTACCTCTGGTAGCGTTGTGTGGTGCTAATATGATAGAAGATTAGCTTGATTTTAAGGACCAGAAAGAGAGCTTTTACAGGAAGACTTGAAAGCAGTCAAAAACTCACAGGTTATAACTCAAATGCCTATGGGGGCCAGGTAAGTAACCCTCAGGATTGATGCGGCTGAGTTATGCCCGTGGAGAACACAGGCCGCACCTGGAGGGCAGCATGCTTGGCTCCTGGAAGTGTGCCGCTATGTGGGGATATGGCGCAGACATTGCCAAATGTGGCTTTCTTTCTTCAGGAGAGGCCAGAAATCCATATTTTTAAGGAACCAATAAGAAAATTTAAAAGGTAAACAGACCATACCTACAGACCACAATCAGCCTACGGGCCACCAGCTTAAGAGCTCTGGGGTACATGGTGAAGGAATAAAGGAATCTGCTGAAAGTTTTATTTTTAAAAAGCACTGGGTGTGAGGAAATCCATGATTGATTGACCAGGAACTTATAAATGAGAGTTTTGTGGATGGAACCATTGTGATCATTTATAATAGCCAGTCATTGAAGTGCTGAAAAGTTGGGAAGAGAAATGAAATAATTATACATGCATACCATTTTAAAAATATCTTCGTTTACTACTTGTTTATCATGTTTATTCAGTTGTAACAAGGTTTCCCAATACTCAAAACAATATATTCACATTGGGACCAAGCTAAAGTCGCTTTATTTGAAATGTTTTGAGATGATTGCATTGCATATTCTTTAATGAATGGTTGTATCCAAATATTGGATTTTAAATAGAGGGAATAAGTTGAGTTTATAGTGGTGCAAACAAAAGTGGCAGAAGAGCTATTTTTAACTGACAGCAAAACTTGAACTTTTAGTGACTTTTGACTTTGTAAGACAATTTTTGGGGGAAATGGCTTGTCCCAATTGACCTCACTATCGCTAGAGGGCACTCGTGAACCACACCAGAAAATGCCAGGGCTTTGCGTTTGCATCTATCCCACGATTTGTGAGTAAAACAGAAAGTGAAAATTGAGTGTTTAGGATGCCTTTGCTGCAAATGCCAATAGAAAGTGAAAATTACATGACTTTGAAGATTTGATTTCAATGATGGAAGCTCAATGTTAGAAATCACTTTGTGAATTAAAGGTTTATATTTACTGCCTTTGTGCCTTCTCACAACCCCAATTTAGGACAATTACCAACCGCTGTTGAGTCCAGTGATGTCTAATGGTTTTAATGTTGTTTTAGGTTGCTTAACGTTTGGTTTGATTGAAATCCTAGAAGCACGTATGTTTGCTTTCCATTTATGCTGCTGCACCACTTTGACTCTGGCACCTCAAGTGTTTTGCGCATGAGTGCGTGTTCTTCCCAGCTCATGAGTCATCAGGTTCATTTATATTTTTTCATAGCTTCACTAACAGTTTTACCTTATTTAATTTAACTTAGTCTCCAGGTCCCCTGATTTTTTTAGTAGAGATTTCCTCCCCTCAAATGTTCCTACCCATATGGTTTCCCATCGGTTTTGTCAGCCTGAATTGGGAGTGGCATCTTGCAGCCCATGTCACTATGTCACCACTCTTTAGCTCTGTGCTCATGGGACAAGAACAACTCTATTCAGTGTGTGGAAGTCTGTCTCACCCTTGATTGCCTATGGAAGGTGAAAATCAAAGCAGATTTTCAAAAGCATTATTGGAATTTACCATCAGAAAGCAAGCAGACCGTGCCCAGAATTCTAACAGAAGTTATTGATTATAATAATGATTTAAATATTATGATGACAATGATATAGCATTAAATGTACAAAATAAAATATGAAAATAAAGAGGTTAGGATGTTCCCAAGTCTCCAGTTTGTCAGGTAGGTAAAATACCCAAGTCATAATTTGAAAAAAATTCTGTTTAGTTGTTTGAAGTTGCTACAGCTAGCTAGTGAAGTTTGTTTTATCTCCTGTGATCATCGGTTTGCTAGGGCCCCTTTGGGGAAGATTTACCCTTATATCTCTCAGGAGTTGTAGCAACCTGGGGACAAGCTGCCCAATGAAAGGAAGGTGATTCTGCCCCACCTTGGCCAGCCTTCCAGACCCACTGGTTTCATAATACTCTCAGGGAGCTCCAGGTAGGAAGATTTGGTTTTCTCAACCTCCAATGAGTGGACTTCAAGTTTATGGAGGGAATACAATGATACCTGGCTCGCATTGACTAACTAAGCCTGTCTTAAAGAATTGAGTTTTCTTTAACAACCAGTGAGTCCATTTGGAACTTCAATGTTAAAAGCCTCCAGTCCAAGTCAAATGCTCTCAGTAAGGTGACTGTCAGGGGAGTTCTCCAGGTCCTGACTCCTGCTTGATTTTTCTAGGTTGTTGAAGCTCAGCTCCCTTTCTCTGGATTTGATTTATTGTTGTTGCTACCTAGAGCATTTTCTATCTTCTCAAGTCTGATCAACTGCCTGTCTTGTCCCAAGTCCCTGTCTTTCCTCTACTAACCTCTAACACAGCCTTGACTGGAGGCTAACATGCCCTCACCTTGCTCCTGGCCTTGCCAGCTGCTCCCCACCCCTCATGCCTGCAATTACTGCACTTACTGCCTATCTTAGCTATTTGCCCCAGGCATGCACCACGTGGGAAATCAGCGCCCTGATCTGGTTGAGTCTCTGTGCTAAGCTGAGAATGATGCTTCTGCATGCTTCTGCTCTGATTGTTTTGGCTAAGCATAATGGTTAGTAGAGTTCTTAGAATATTTATGCTTTAAAATATATATGTTTAACAGTAATGTTTGAATATGATCTCTCAAATTCATCATCTTAATAAGAGCTGAACATTTGTTATGTGCCAGGTACTTTGCTAATACTTACCATGAATTATCTTGTTTAATCCTCTCAAAGACCATATGAAGGAGGCATTATTATCTCTGTTTCACCAATGACGAAAACGAAACTTAAAGAGATAACTAACTTGCCTTGGGTTACACATTGGGCTGCAGCTGGCATGCTTATTCCTCCCCTCTATTGTACCACTTGAAAATAAGTCAGCATTTAGACATGGTCAAGCTGTAGGGGTAGCAATCAGTTAGTACTTTTTAGGGACGATTTTACAATTTTGTAGGTATAAACAGTGAATGAAACAATTGAAAAATGCTCATTTGATTTTATAAATTGCTTTATTCAATGCTCTTTGATTAAAACCTCAAACCTCAGCTGTTCAATGCCAAATTAAAGAGCAACAGGGGGGAAGATAATATTAAGTTATGCTAACAATTTGCATATTAAAAGCCTTTATACCACAATGTATCATGTAGTAACAGAAAAAGTTGTCTTAGGAATAGGAATTTTGAATTGCAGTTGTTATGGGGAAATGGAACTTGTGGGTATCAAAGTGAGAAAAAGAATATTTTTTTTACCTTAAAAATATTAGTTATTTCACAGAGGACAACAGTGGAAAATGCTTTGTGTATTTTTTATCAGTCAATTTCATGTGATAAAATGGACAATGCTTTTAGTTTCCAGCTTTGAGAGCTCTGTAATTTGTCTAATAGGATATTGTAGAAAGAAACTATACCATGGTATATTCTAAACTCTGAGACTCATAACCTCTCCAGAAACCATTATCATATCCTTGCAGATAAATCCAGAAAAATCTTTGGGATTGTTTGGAGATGTTCTCAGTCTCATTTGTCTTGAATTGGTTACATCTGCCTGGGCCTTCCTTCGTGGTCAAGCCCACTTTTTCCCATTGGTGCCCATATTATCATGGCCTGGCCTGTAGAGGGCAGTGTGGCTCATGGAATGAGGCTGTGGCTTGGTAAAAAGACATGACTTAAAACAGCAGCTCTGGGCTGGACCTGGTGGCTCACGCCTGTAATCCCAGCACTTTGGGAGGCTGAGGCAGGAGGATTGTTTGAGGCCAGGAGCTCAAGATCAGACCGGGGCAAAGCCCTGTCTCTAAAAAAAAAAAAAAAAAAGAATAAGTAAACAAAAAGAACAGCTCCTTCACTCTGTCACTATTTCTATGAGCCTGAGACATATCACTCAAGAGGTCATTTTTCATCTGCAACAGGAAATAACATCTGCCACAGAGATGGATTGGGATTGCTGTGAAGATTAAATGGCACTACGTATGTAAAATACCGTACAGAGCCTGGGACCTTGAAGGCTTTCAATAAGTGTTGGTTGATTTTGAATCTGCTCTTGAAAACTCTCAATGAGCTTTACTCAAAATGCTATGAGAAACTTGTGGAGAGCAGAGATGGAATTTTTAACTTGATACTGATTGAGGGGCACACAGTGCCTCTTTGTGATTCATGAGAATCAATTTGTGTCCCAGAATAAATATGAAAAAAATTTTGTGTGTTTGTATATATATGTATGTGTATATATATATGTATGTATGTATATATATATATATGTATATATTTTTTCTGTGATTGGAGTTGTGTATTGCAAAAGTAATAAAACATTTATTTTAGTGTTGCTCTTTTTAAAGACTAATTTTCAAGTTCCAAAAATGAAACTGAGTTTAAGCCCTTTTGCTTTTAAATGAGCAGGCCTCTTCTGAGAGAACACACCCACACACGTAGTAAAAGCAAGCCTCGGTCATTCTTCTCCCTTCCAGACCCGAGGAAGAAGAAATGGGAGGGTTCCAGCGCACCGGGGAAAGCAGGGTTAAGTGCCATTCCAGGAGCTGCACAGCCCCAGCAGCCAGGCCTTGCTTCACTCCTGGTCAGGAGGAATTACAGTTCCGAGCAGGTCAAGAGCAGGGGTGTGGGCCAGCTGAAGACCTCATTACCTCAGCTGTCCTGGAGGGAAGGCCGTGGACCCCTCGGACTGACGGCGCTGCTTGGGTATCCTGGCCTTTAGCAAAAGTGGTGGATACTCAGGAATGGACAGCCAGGTGACCCACCACACTTTTCCCAACATACTACCAAAGTCAGTACTGCCCCTGCTGTTGAACGTGGCATATGTACCGGCATTCAAACTGCTTCCTTACCTTCAAGCTTTAGTGCCCTTTTTAGATTTACAGGCTCCAGACTTTAAATACAACAGGAAAAATCTGGTGACTAAAGGGAAAAAGTCTTATTGCAAAGTTGTACCTGTTTTTTGGCGGGGAGCTCAGCCCCAAAAGAGGATTTCTTGGGACTCATTCTAAGACATTCTTGAGAAATGTAAAATTATAGAGGATGTAAGCTTTGTGCTACTTAATAATTTAATAACCTAGATTTTCTAGGTCAGGGAAAAGTTACAGTAGTATTCTCAGCTGTTATAAATTTAACTCCCGTGAGTTCTAATGTTTCAGCACCCAAACTCTGCCTTCCATCCTGCCTCTTAGGCCCCCAAATAGCACAAATTCTTTGTCCTACTATTTGTCCCAAATTTTGGCTCAGAGAATATATAGTAACCGTATATAAAAAGAGTACTCTTCTTGGTATTTACATAGAAGCAGATAGAGAATATAAGTTTTGTTTTCCAAAGTTTTACAAATTATGTTAGATAATATATAACCATGTATGACAGTGTGCATAAATATATTTTTGCATAAAAATAGTATCTTCATCCCACAAACACTATCTCCCTTTTATGTCTTTGCATATTGGCTGATAATATAGATTCTTTTCCCCAAATTTTCCTTTTAACTTCATGGTTTGAGGATTTAAAAAAAATGTTTTTTGAAGAACTGCTCACATTAAACATTGCCTGGGTTCAGAATGATATGCAAAATTGACAATTCATTGATCACTGACTCATTCATCCATAGTAACATAATAAATCTTCCTTAGCCATCTCAAAGCTTAGTGACCTATGAGAATAGATAGAAAAACCTATAGATCAAGTACCTAACCTTTGATAAAAATAGTTGAGAATTGTTTTCTTTGCAGTCTACCTCAAGTTCAGTCTTGGCATTTGTCCTTGCATAGATTCTGTCCTTATTCTACAGCTTAGGTGAGATAAAATATTGGATCTTTAATTTGGACCCAGAGTGTGACAAAGTCCACTTTCATTATTACATATCAACATTTCACTCATTGGATGAGTGTAAAAGATGCTTTAAGATTTTAGGAGAAATTGGAGATGGAGAAACTAGAGTGTGATCTACTATTACATCCAGTTTTTTTCTGGAAAGCCCATAGGCATAAGTCTCCTTTGGACTTTCCTTTTGTAAATAAGGTATCTGAGGTGGAGGAAAGTGGCAGTTGCTCACATGCCTGGATTGGGTCTACATCATTCACTCATTCAACAAATAACTGAGTGCCTACTGTGTGCCAGGCCTTTGCCAAGCACTGGCGATACAATGATCACCCAAATAAACATGACCTCTGACCTTGTAGAATTTACATTATTCCTCAGACATGGTTGGCAGTTCTGGTAATGCAGGCACTGATAACTTAAAGGAGATACTCAACAACTATTAATTGATTAATTGTGTGGAAGATTTGGGTACTATTATTAACAAAAATTTTGCTTCTAAAACATCTTCTAAAGCAGAATTTCCCAGAATTAGTTTTGCAGGATAATGGTAGATATTAAGTGGAAGAGAGGTGAAATAAATGAATTTATTTACTCCAGGACTTCTTAGACCCTTATTAAGTAAATGTACATTTTGAACATGCAAGAAAGTGGTACTGTTTTCACATTTTCTAAATTTCTTTGACCATGAAACCCAAGATGAATCATATCTTGTTGGACTATTGATCCATGGAACACACTTTAGGAAACACTGTCCTAGTGTTTCTAGTTGTGAAAGAAAAATTCAAAGAGCTAGAATTTCTAAGTGGCTCAATAATAAAATTGATATGAGTTAAACAATGCATTTTGTAAAACTTCCAATGAAAGTTTTACACATAACATTTCCCTTTTATAGGCCTCTCTCGTAGAGCCGCATTATACAAATGAAAATTTTATTAAGTTAGTTCACATATAAACTTTTTACATTAACTGGCTAGCAGTTATGTAAAAAACAAATGTAGTCAACAAAATAGCAGTATTGAAATGTGGAGTTTTAGGAAGTCAATAAATAACTCCTTTTCTTTTCTTGATTTTGATAATTTATTTTGAGAGGCAGGAGATTTAGGCAGAGGGAGATCAAAATCTCAGCTTTATTTCTTATCAAAGCTGGATTTGAGGGTGTGACTCTGACTGTGGCAACACTGAGGCTCCTACTACCGAACTTTGGAATCAGAGAACCTTTTACTGGTCACAGGAAGCACCAAAAACTGCTGGCCTCTGCCACAGGACAGGGCAGAGTAGAACCTGTGCAGGGAGGGGGAGATCACAGAAAAACAGAGGGAGGGTGATGCGGGGTTGCAAACGCCTGGCTCTTTTGCCTGATCCTCCAATCAGGGTAACTCCTTCCACCTCCCTGGAGAGGAATAAAGAATGAAAATCTGAGCTGGAGCCTTTAGGAAAGGCTTTCTCATGGAACCCTGAGGAGGTGGGAAGAAGAGAGTCCCCAACATTGGATACTTTGTGTAGCAACAATTTGGGTTTTTATCATTTTAAATATCATAAATTTTTTACTCACTTTGATTTTTATATGATTGTATACATTGTAATATATTAATTATTGCAGTATTTTCAAGTAAGCATACTTTGGAAACTTTTTTGAAAAATACAGATTCCACAATCACAGCAGATCTACTGTATCAGCGTATCTGAGAAAGAGACTGGGATTTTTTATTTAAAAATATTCTGCAGATAATCTTCACCATTGTTAAAGTATAGAAAATACCGAGTCATAGAAATTGCAAAAATTAGAAATTAATTTTATTTAGGAAACTTATATGACAAGAATATCCGGGTGGCCAATTTTTTGTTCTCAGTTTTCCTTTGGATATTTTAGCATTGAATAGATATGCCTTGAGGAGCTGCCGAAGCAAGTTTTTCCTGATCTAATGCCAAAACGATCACTATTGTGTTAATAGCATTTGCCCAGTGGCACTGGTTGCGTAGAAAATTCTGTTTTATCTTCTCCACATTTATGGTCCTTTCTCAAAAATACGACAGAGCATTGTGCTCTTCAAGGAAGGTTTCTGTTTGATCTATTTTGGTTGTTGTTAAAAGAGGGAACACCTTCGTTAAGCACTGATTAGATTAGTTTCAAGTTATTCTTCACTTTGGCAATGAGGATTATTTAGTAAGCATGAAGAGGAATTAGATGATTTAACTATTAGCTAATGGGAATGTCAATTGTGATTGAAAATCCTAAATTATGGTATGTGACTAAACAGAAAGAAAAAAGAAATACGTTACGCAGAATGGAAATGAGCATTGCTCACTGCACATTCTTTATAATGGTATTTATATATACTAGCTATTACTAGTTAAATGTACAGATTTTTCAACATACAGCTAAAATTTTAACTGTTACTTTTTCAGTGCTACAAAACATCTAAAAATAGTGAGTTAAAGAGTTTTCTACTAACATTTGAAAACTTACTCCAATCCTTTCAGAGATACTGCTAGTAAGATGTTTTGTGTTTATGAAATACTTTTTATTCCACTAAATAAACTGTTATTAGAAGTTAAAGACAATTGTATTTTTATTTTTGAATCTTCATGGGTTAATTTAAAAGAGAATATTTTTTTAACATGCTAAAAATTCTCAAAGGTGTTTCAGAAGTAGATTCTGTGTCTCTAGAGATCCTCTAGTTACCACAACAGCTTCTCAAGGGGAAAGCCCTTCTTCACTGTATTCACCATGAGTTCATTATAATTATCCATTTCCTAAAGCAGCACCAGAAGCTGATCCCAGCTTAAACAGAGACTCTGCTTCACATGTGAGCAGCAAATTGATTTTCTCTTCATGGCACTGTATCAGTAGGGTTAAGAATATTGGTAGAAAGCCATGCTATTTAATGCAAGTAAATTTTCAAGAAAATTGCTATGCTAAATACTTCACTAGAAGGACTTTATCTACATACAGCAGCAACTGTGACCTGCTTTAGAGATGACATCATTGGGTGTCATGTGGCTCTTATACGTTTCAGCCTCAGAAAGAGATAATCTGTGAAAGCCACAAGAGCCTGATTTTTGCTGTGATAATCTTCAGCAGACGGAGGCTGGGACTAGAATGAAGCAGATCTGTTTATATAGTGTGTGCAGTGCCTCGTGGAATTCTTAGCTTTATTTCATTGTATGATTTTTTATCAAAAAGTAGATGCAATGATAGGATGAAGTGAACTGGCTGCTTTGGACTAATGGGAGCTTGTTTTCTGCAGTAAGATCAAGAACTTTTCTGGAATCCTCTGTTCTCTGAGTAAGATTGTCTTCTGTGTGCGATTTTATCAATTTGAAGAAAACTGACAAAAAATCAGCAAACTTCGTCTCTCAAAGAGCTCTCCCTCTTTTTTGTCAATACTTGAAGATTTCTGCTCCAAAATCTACTCTGAGTTGCCTGAGCATGGTAGTTGATAACTGAAGAGCAAAAGCATCTTCTTTGTAGTATGTGTTATAGAAATTCTTCAGATAACTTTACTCACTAACACAAGTGGCCCTTTATGGATTTCTTTCAAAGCCAGTTTGAATAAACAACTCTTTCCTCTCAAATGGGCAAGAATAACTCTTCAGCACCATGGAGAGGTCTGGGCAGCATGTGACGACGTGGGACTGTGACCAGGGCAAGCAATCTGACAGTGTAAGTTTCCAAATGTCTGCCATTTATTTTAGGTGCATATGATATTTTCACTTACGGAGAGAGGAAGCTCCAAAGTCTAACTGAGTAAGGTTAGATTTAAGCTATAAAAAGTGATGACCTTCATTATATTTTAAATTCAGGATTAACAATTTAAAATGCTATATTAGAGAATGTTAATATATTAATTTGGGGAAAAAAAACTACTTTCCCTGTGCATTAGTTGGTATGTGAATATTTGGTGCTTTGAATTTTGAGAATCCAAGTTCTAAGAAATTTTTTTTTTAAGTTCACCAAAATTAATTGCATTGCAGTGGACAAAACAACTGCTTTGGAAGTAGCATTTTTATATAAACATATAAATAGTTCCAAACGTACAATCTGTTGCCCTTTGTAAACACCAGACTCTCTCAGAAAGTAGTTTCTGATTTGTACTGGTTTGGAAGATCGGTTTTAAACTTTTTGATTGCAGATTATACTTTAAGTTACTGACAGAGCTAATATCTAGGTGTGCTTATGTCAAGATACATAGGGAATATTTTATGAGTTAAACAATTAAATTTTTTGGTATCAAATACATACAGTGAGAGCCTATGGTAAGTGGAAATAATACATACTTTCATGAAATGATTAGATATAGGCCACTGACGTAGCACTTTTAGCATCATTGTAAATATTTAATTAGTTTCAAAATAGTCCAATCTAATTGTACGGCAGGAATAAAAAATATGTTTTCTTTAAAAACATCTTTTAACTCCTTCCTTAAAACTATCAAAGATATAGTTCTATGGTAGGATATCACACAGCCAATGAAGAAACAATACTTTGAATTATTACCAAGAATAACCCCAACAGATATTTTGATTAACTATTCAAGTTTTTTCTAAGAGAACATAGTGTCATAAAAAAGTAAATTAACAAAACATCTATTCTTAGGCCAGTTAAATATAGTTTGGAACACTTATCTGTGCTGAATCATTTATTTTAAAGCCTAATAAAACTATCTTTTTATATTGTTGTAATATAAAATTTATTTCCCTCAATAGTTTTCCTCATATTTAAAAACTGGTAGTAAATGCAATTTACTTAGCGAAACCTCTAATTCAAATGTAACTAATTCTTTCTGATCTGGATAATTTCCAGTTGAATTACTGTTGCTTCTTTACTCTTTAGTAATTTGGTATTTGATATTTTGGATAAATGGTACTCACCTTTTGACAATATATGGAGTGTATACTTTTAGAGAATGTGATTTAATTTTATATTAAAGAGATCTTGTTATACATTTTTGTCAGGTTTGTTTAACAGATTCACTAATGATTTCCTTAACTGATGTCAATATTTAAAAGACCTCAGTTTTTGAAAAGAGTAAAAGGTAGATTTGTGATTCTAGTTCTTTTAGTTTCACTTCCCCAAATTTTATAATTCTGCTTTGATTTTACAGATGAGTAAGTAGTGCCTTTCACACACTATTGGGTGTATTTCTGTGATTTTAAACTTCAATTATCCCCTTATGGTCTTATGGTAAACTATATCCATTTGCTGTGGTGGTGGATTTTGGACAAATCATTCTGGTTGATTAGATTGTTAACACTCTAATCTGGAGGATTTAAGACTCATGTCATAACATGTATCTGCTTTATGCTTTAAAATGGAGGTGGGGGGCATGCACCTGATTCAGAAATGTATTCTCTATCAATCTTTGTCTCACTCTCTACCTCTCAAGGATATGATTACGATATTGTCAGAAATGTAACATTTTATATTTGTTGCTCTTTTGCAAACATTTTAGCAATATATTTATAACCACAGCTATCTAGCATACACATTTTGTAGTTGAGATATGGTTGTCTATATATTTATTTAACCAGAAATTGTTGCTATATGACAAACCACAAACACATGTTGGTTTCTGTTTTGATGGTCTTTCAATCATTATTGAAATAGTCATCTGAACAGTAGAGAAATGTCCAGAGCTATTTAGACTGTGAGCTATTCACACTTATTTTTCCTTCCTTCCTTCCTTTCTTTCTTCTTCTTTTTTTTTTTTTTTTTTATAACATTCTGGTGGTAGCAGATGTGTGTGAACAATCTTAAATTTAGTTGACTGACATTTTGCTTTTCTTGCCAATGTAAAAATATGCTCACAGATCTCTTTTTTGCGGTCCACTCTCCCTTGAAAGCGCTTTATAACCTTTGGCTACAGAGAATTTAGCGGCATATTTACCTAATGAAAACCACCCTAATTAGGCTGCTTTGCAGGGTGTCTGAACATAGAGGAAGCTGATTGATGGGTGTGGTTCTTACTGCTTATTTCAACCCTTTTTTGTTACTAAGAGAGATAAGTTGATCTTGGAAGTAGTTCTAACATCCAAGGTGCTCACAGACTCACCTCTTTTGCATCAGTCTCCAAAACAGCTTCCTACAGAAGCAACTCCTGTAGCTACAGTCCCGACAGGACAAGTTCCAATAGGGAAAAGCCTGAGAGTGGAATGTGCTGCAGAAAAAGTCCCAAAAGGTAGCTTCTTAGAGGGATATGGGGCTCCTTGGGATTATTTCAGTGAGCAGGAGGCTGATTGATTCCAAGTGGGTTCTAGGCTTGTTTCAGTATGTTTCCAACATTATGGGTAGGTCTCAGTGGACCTCAGGGGCCCAAGGGTGGTACTCCAGCATCCCAGAGAATCACCACACATTGATGCTTCTGCATAGAACTTTATATCAAGTTATTTTTGTCCTAAGTTACTACATTTTACTGTTACTTGTTCTTTCTCCGTCCCAGTTATACTCACAAGGTAGATTCCCACTTTATATTATATGATGGACCTAATTATGACCTGACTGATTTGAGGTTTGTATTAAATATCACTAGAAATGGTGGAATACTCTGTTTCAGAGAATTGAAAAGAGCTTAGAGACTTTCCACAGAAGATATCCACATAGCTGAAAGTCCAGAAATATCCTCCAGATATTAGTAAGTCTGGATACTATGCTTTTCTCACTTTGTGTAGTCACTCAAATTCCAGTCCCTCTAAGTGAATCTGGCTTTCTCCCTAAATAAACTCAACCTGGAACATGTAAGGAACAAGCGCACACCCAAGTAGCCAGTCATTGGGATGAATTCAGGCCCTTTCCATCTTGTCTAATTTGTCCTGTTCTCCTAACTCTCACCTTACTCGGATTTTTTATACCATCTCATGTACACTTCTGGAGTTGACACAGTACATCACACAGTGACTGACTTCATTAATAAGATCCATCTTGATGCAATACCCATTTTGAATCCAACACTCTGTGGTGACCTCAATAGCATGCTCCTCCAGAATGCTGTTTTGGTTCTTGATCTCTGACCCCTGTCTGCCACAATGGCAGGAAGAAAACATCTCTCCACCTGGGGTTTAATATGGGTGCATTGGAACTGGTGGAACTGTACTGGACAGAACAAGCATGTCCGTTAACTATCCATGATAAGTACTTATTTTTAAAAGTGGTCAAAGACAGGATCAATGATTTTAGAGTAGATAGACAAGAACATAAGGCTTTGATGTCTTAGAGCAAGTCATACAAATTTACCATGTTTAATTTTTGTTGGGATTGCTAGGAATGTAAATACAGGCATTGTATTTGGACTTTAGCATGACTTTGAAGATTGTTTTCTGATGTCGTTGTGGAGAAGATAAAGACCTGTGAAAGGAACAATAATACAAATTGATAACATTTTTTTGCCTGGTTAGATAGCCTTACCAAAGTAATGTTAACTAATGAATCAGAATCATCTTAAAGTCTCTCGTGGTGTGTAATAGGTTTTTGTTATAAACATTGTTTTTATTAATGATCTTAAATACAATCTTTTTTCCTACTTCTTATTTCATAATTGAGGGAACTTCATTCAGGATAGAGGAAGCAACTTTCCTAAGGTCGGATAACTGGTCAGATTTAAAGTTGTAGCTAGAAACCAGTTTACTGACTCCTGGGCAAGGGAATTTCTACCAGGATATGTGGTCACTAAGAAAACCCAGCACTGCAATAAGTGGAAGTTTTATGGAGAAAATTTAAAATAAGTACCACTTTTTAACTTTTGGAACTACCTTCAGTGGTATAGGCATAAAGCAGTGAGCTTCTCATCACCATAAATATGCATACACAGACTGGATGGCCCACATCAGAGATGTTATAGAAGGGGACTCCCTACTGGTGTGTGTGTGTGTGTGTGTGTGTGTGTGTAGTGGTTAGACTACGTGATCTCTAAGGTCTCTTCCAACTTGTATACAGAGAGGAGACATCAGTGCAATGTTGTCTCATTAAAAAGAGAAAACAAGAATAATTTCTTCATTCAACAAGTATTTATTGAGTACATACTCATGTGATTCTAAGAACTGATGTGATCATCCAGTCCTCCCTGAGCCCACCCATTCGAAAAGGAGTAAAAAAGGGGGAGATTGGGAAATGACACTCCAGGTGGGTTTTATTTTAAACCTTAGGAGTTGGAAAAAAAACCAGGAGTAAGAATAATATGCATCACCTTGGTCTATTTGAGAAGGGAAAACTATGTTAAAGGGGGAAAGCAGAACTAGAGTTATAATTTATTTCTTAATTATCTCTAACATGGAGGTACTGCAATGCATAAAAAAGAAACGAAAAATTTAGAATTTATTAATCCCTAGGTGATTCTATGATTCCATTCAGAGTTGTCAAATTTCTAACTAGCTCTTCTGCTCTTTAGCCTGTATCCTTCAAACCTGTGTAGCTGTAGCTACATAATACCCGTAGAGATTCTGTCCCAATTGTCATCTGTTCTTTTTAGAATTGGGAGAAGCTCTGAAGCTGCAAATCGTCAATTCAAGGGCTCAACTGCAGATAAGCCTTGTTGCTGGCCCTGCTCTGAATTTGAACTTTGCTCGATTAACTGGGTTTCTATTATACGTGGTATATTTAGGCTATTCTGCAATGAACAAATCCTCAAAACTAAAACAGCTCAAATACAACAGAGTTTTTTTTCCTGATTAGGTATCGGTCCTGTACAGGTGAGCAATACAGTGGGGTGACCCTTCTTCATGTAGTCATTCAGAGAATCCAGGATGGGGAGGGCTCTGCCATCTTCAACACATGGCTTTCAAGGTCACTCTAGAGTTATCTCCCTTCCAGCAAACCAGAAAGGGGAAAGGGATAGAGTAGTACCCACAGGAGATGCTAACGGGCCGGTTCTGAAAGAGGCACACATCACTCAACTAACTTTCTTTTGACTGAACCAGTCACATGCCATACCTAATCGCAAGGGGGACTGGGAAATATCATCCTCCAGGGTACACGGAAATTAGGAAAATAATGGATTTTAGAGGACTTAGAACTTTCTTCCATACCTGGACTTCTGTTCTACTATGGGAGGAATTCTTCCTCCAAATCTATAGTTCCCGCTGCTACAAATCTGGCATAAGCTGTTGGATCTGCTGGATGTTAACTTCTCTACAGCCTTGACCACTGCCTATGTCAGTCTTCCACATTGAAAATGATAGAATTTATTTGACCTAAAAATAATTTATTAGAACTACACCAGATAACTCACTGAATTGAAAGGAAGGCTAGAGAATTAGGCTCAAAAAACAAGGAGGAGCTAAGGGAAATTGGTTGGCCAGAACCCCAAGCAAAGGCACACCCCAGGGGCAACACTGCTAGAGTGCTGCTGGCCCCACTGGACACCGGATGCAATGGCTACACAGTTCCAAAATGCCTCTCTCTTCTTTGAGACACCTCCTTCAGATTCAAAGCCCTGAAACTGGGCCATCTCACTGACTGATTTAGGTAACGTGTTCAAGCCAGATTGCTAGAATTCAGGGAAGGGAATTGCTTCTGTAGTGGGGGATAGAGTTCTGTTTCTTGCTGTAATGTTAATAACAGCGGATTCTGTAATTATGGGAAAGGGTTTAAATACACTAAAAAAGAGAGACAAATCCGATGTGCCTGATGTTGTAAGATGCCCCTAATGTCACATTAGATCTACTGACGACCCATGGTTGTTATCATTCATTCCAACTGGCCACATGCTGAGCCTGTGCTTTATTACTATGCCTGGACTGTGCCTTGGTGCCACTCCTGAAATGTGTTCTGAGCACTTTCACCAGTTTATTACCCTAGCCTGCCTAGCATTCTGCATGTGTCTTGCTGTGGCCCTTTTTGCTACTACCTGAGCTTTTCAGGCCCTTTCCTGCACTTAGCCTTGTTTTGAGAATTTAATTCAGACCTGGGACCAATGTGATAAGCCTGCAGGGCCATCACCCAGACATTTGACCCATCTCCTGTGGGGTTTTCTCATCTATAAAATGAATAAGTCAGCTGAATTCCCATTAATTTCAAAGGGACACCGAAGCTTAACAAGATGGTGCTTAGAGATACTTGGAACACAGGGTGGCATTACCACATTATTATTTTCACAAGCTGTTAACCTGAAGGGAGAAAATAAAGAGTGAAAATTTAATGCCAGAGAGGCTTTTGGCACTTTGTCAATTCGACATTAGCTTTGAGGGCTTTTGGAATTTTGCCTGAAATTTTCAACACCAAGCAGCTAAAAGCTGTGTTTTTCTGGGCTGGTGATATTCCTGTCCTCAGGGACAGCATTAAGCATTTGTGAGGGATGAACTGTGCCAGGCCCGTCTTCCAGTGTCCCACCAACAGACACAAAAAGGCAATGCACACTCTGTAAATCGCTGCTCATATCCACATTTCACACTTGGAACCACACCTCTGACTTGTGCCAGTAGAAAAGGGATGGATAGGAAAGGAATGCTCCATGTGTGCGTGTGTTTAGTTCCCGGTGTGACATGTGGGCCCTTTGTGGCTGGGAGGCTTCTGTTTGAGTGCTTAGATGGACCCTGGTGAAGGTTGCAGGATCTTTTTAGACCTTTCTAAATCTCCCAAGTCACAGTTTTCTTTGAAAGAGTTATTGGTTATGCAAATGTCACCGTTGCCAACTAAACCAAAGAGTGGGTAATTAGAAGATAAGGAAGAGAAGTAAGTCCTTTTGAAACTTCATTTTAATGATTTTAGAAGAAGAAAGAGACAGGAAAACTTGTTGGAATCCAGGGAAGTATTTATTCATTCCTTTTGATTGATGTTTAAGCTATGTGATCATAATTACACGGAGAGGTTCCAAATGGTTTTCTCTATTGGCACAAGAATCATTTTCAAATACATAGGCTTGCACATATGTGCCTAAAACATATTTACATATTTAAAAAATAATAATATGCTATTCATGTGTTAGAGTAAAAGATGTTAATCAAAATTCTTTAGTGTTACAAGCTAAAAAATACAGTTTTAAACCTGCTTACTTGTTTAAATAAGTAAATATCTTCATAAAGACCAACAAATCTGAGCTTTGTCACGGAAGAAAGGAGCTATTTTACAACAAAGTACAGTGATCATTAATTTTTCTAAAGCTAATAGGAAATGAGTCTTCTATATAAGTGAACTCTGTCAATAATGGCAGGTTATCTTTTTTTTCAGTCAACACATTTTGAATGACAGTGTTTCTAAATTATATTGTAAAATTCTTCATCCCATTTTATAGGAATGCTCATTCATTTCTAATTGTAATATGTATCTATGTTCATATTAGAAAATATGAAAAGTTTAAGAAATATATCTCCCCCTTAATCCAACATACAGAGACCACCACTGTTAACATTTTAGTGAATTTACTTGGAATTATATACATACACTAGGAATGAATATGAATATATATGAACATACCCTTAAAATATTTTCAATATTTTAAACTTTTTAAAATTTAATATTTTAATTTCTGTGTCATTAAAATTTTTCAGTCTTACAGTATAATATGAATGTTTGTATAATATTAAATCATATAGATATATGAATATAATTCATTGAACTGTACCACTATTCTTACCAATGTCAACATTGGGGATGTTCAGATATTTTTGCATTTTTGTTTCATTACAAGAGATCACTGTAAGTAGAATAAAAATTTTTATAAAGTTTTGTAAGGATATTGGTATTTACTGTTACATGTCTAGAACTGTTCTGCCAATACATTAGTTTGATAGTTGAAAGTAGCCTGTGTTTCAAATCTGAATTTCTTTTTTAATTATTGAGGTTTAACATTTTCATATTTTGTAGTCATTTTGATTTATTCTGTGAATTTTCTGACCACATTTTTGTCTATTGTTTTATTGAGTTTTTATTTTTTTCTCAATTATTTGTATTAGCTCTTTAAATATTACACATACACTATTAAGTTTTTGCCTTCATATTTGTGGGAAATATTTTCCTAGATTATGTGTTTATGCTATTTCAATCTATAGAATTTTAAAGAATTATTTTATGAGATAGAATCTACTTAGTATCCCTTCTCACATTAAAATTTTTTTTTTATTTCAGCATATTATGGGGGTACAAATGTTTAGGTTACATATATTGCCTTTGCGCCGCCTGAGTCAGACCTTCAAGTGTGCCCATGCCCCAGACAGTGCACAGCACACCCATTATGTGTATATATACCCATCCCCTCCTCCCCCACATCTGCCCTACACCTGACAAATGTCATTATTATATGTGCATTTAAGTGTTGATCAGTTAATACCAGTTTGATGGTGAGTACATGTGGTGCTTGTTTTTCCATTCTTGGGATACTTCACTCGGTAGAATGGGTTCCAGCTCTATCCAGGATAATACAAGAGTTGCTAGATCACCATTGTTTTTTGTGGCTGAGTAGAACTCCATGGTATACATATACCACATTTTATTGATCCACTTATGTATTGATGGGCACTTGGGTTGTTTCCACATCTTTGCAATTGTGAATTGTGCTGCTATACACATTCTAGTGCAGATGTCTATTTTATAGAATGTCTTTTGTTCTTTTGGGTAGATGCCCAGTAATGGGATTGCTGGATCAAATGGTAGTTATACTTGTAGTTCTTTGAGTTATCTCCATATTACTTTCCACAGTGGTTGTACTAGTTTGCAGTCCCACCAGCAGCGTATGAGTGTTCCTATCTCTCAAAATCCATGCCAACATTTACTGTTTTGGGACTTTTTGATAAAGGCCATTCTCACTGGAGATAAGTGATATCTCATTATGGTTTTTTAATTTTTTTTATTTCAGCATATTATGGGGGTACAAATGTTTAGGTTACATATATTGCCCTTGTCCCATCCGAGTCAGAGCTTCAAGTGTGTCCATTCCCCAGACCGTGCACACTGCACCCATTAGGTGTGTATATACCCATCCCCTTGCATTTTGCTGATGATTAGAGATGTTGAGCATTTTAAGTTCATTTGAAATTTTGATGTATAGCATAAAGAGAAGCAATAGTCTTATTTTATTCCAAGTAGTTAACCCATTACTTGAGCACCATTTACTGACCAATCCTTCCTTCTTCACTGCTTTGTGATGTGATCTTTATCACTGCTAAAAAATCTATTTATTAGAATGTCTTTCTGACCTATCTTCCTGGTTTCACATGTTAACTATAGCACCTATATCTTACTGTCTTAAATATTACGTTTTTATGAAGGGTTTTAATTTCTAGTAGGAAAATTCTCCATTTCTTTTCATGTTCTTAGTCACACTCATTCCAGATAAACTTTAACATTGTGCAGTTAAGTTCCAAAAGAAATTATTTGGAGACTTTAATAGGAATTGCACTGAATCTATGAAGAGATGTGATACAAACTGATATCTTTACTTGTTCTTCCCATCTAGGAACATAGATAGCTAGATATAGACGTAGGTATGAGCATGGATATGGATAGATAGAAAAAATTTGAAATTTCATTTTAGACATTTTTTTCTTTCCTTATAATTATTACCCTATGCAAATGGATCCTTTCCTTCCTTTTTCGGCCTCTAATTACTTATCACTAGAATATAGAAAGCAATGACTTCTTATCTTGATTTGTATGTTTTCACCTATTAAAATCTCTTCTTTGTACTTAAGAGTTTTTTATTTGATTCTTTTGGGGTTTCTAAGCATGCAATTTTCTCAACTGCAAATAATAGTAAATACGCCTCCTCCTTTCCAATAGACTTATTGTATTGACTAGAAAATCCAGTCTAAACAACAGACGTTGCTTTATTATCCCTACTTGATGTGATGAGTTACATTCTGGAAACAAAACATTCTTGCATTATGGTATAATTGCTGTTTGGCTTTAATAGGTAGTTTCTTCATAAGTTACTTTTTATTTCCACTTTATGATATGTTATTTAAATTTTTACATCTCTGCTTATAAATAGAATTCAGCTGTAGTTTGTGGTTTTCTCAAGTTTTGAATCAGGGCTATGCCAGCTTCATAAAATCAGAAGCTTCCTAGATTTTCCTTTGATCTCCAATTTTCTATAGCATGGTAATTACATGTTCCTTGAAAATTTCTTAATAAAACTGTTCATCCACAAAGTCTTTTCTCATATATACTTTTGAATAACATTTTCACTTATTCCATGGTTCTTGGATATTCAGGTTTTCTACATTGTGATAAGTTAATTCTGGTGCTTATTTTCTGGGATATATCTGTGAATACCTTGAGATTAATTAGCATATTATTATCTTACTTAAAATTTTTTCTACATATCTTCTTTTATTGCTTTTAATATTTCTAATTTTTTTAATTTAATTTTTGTAACAATCAAGGATTGTGTTAATCAACTCAGCTGTATTTTCTAATTAATACATTTTAATATTTTTATTTAATATTTGCCTATTAACTTTAGGTGTATTTTGTTGTTCCATTTATTATTTCTTCAGTTTAATGCAGAGTTAACTAATTTATTTTAATGAATTAATATTTTAATAATAAAATTAAGGTTTTGAATCTGTTTCTAATTCAATTGTGTCCTCAATCTAATTAGCGGTATCCTCACTTTATTTATCTTCTAAAGATTTTGTGATTACATATCTTTTTCCTTTGCCTCAACTATTATTTAGAAAGGAATTTTAATATTTTTATATAGTGAGAATTCTAAAAATGATAAATATTAAAACAATAATTTTTTATGTTGTTAAATTGAATTGAGGCGATAAAGTACAGCTTTTACAGTTTTTACTTTGGGGTATTTGTTTAGGGATTATGTTTTGGTTTCATATACAAATATGATTTATTTCTTTCAAAATTCCATGGATAGTTGAAAAGAAGTTGTAGTCTTTCTTTTTAGTGTACAAAGAATTTTTATATTAATTAATCAAATATTCATATTCTTTATCCTTACTTTATTTTTTGTTTCCCTGACACATAACAGTTACAAAATTTATTTTTAACATTTCTGAGTCATTTTGTTTCAAGTGTTCATTTTATAAGCAGTATGCAGTTGAATTTTGTTTTAAACATAGATACACGTCTTTTTCTTTAATCAAGGGTTCATTATAATAATTAAAATAACAAACTATTATTAAGTTTGTTTTTCCCTTGCCTTGTCTTTTGCTTTGTGTTCTCATACTTTATTGTTATTTCCTGTGCTTTCTCTCTCATTATATCAATTAATTATGTTTTGTTTTATTTATCTTCTCAAATGCATTGAAACTTAATATTCAATTTTTATTCTGTTGGTGGTTAAAAAAATATGTATGTCTGATTTTAAAAATAAAAACTAAAATTGCATCTTTGATTTACACCTCTGATATTTTGAATAAATATTCGCTCATTCAAGAAATATTTATTGTGGATCTACTCCTTACTAAACACTGACCTACCATTGGGAATACAATAGAAACTAGTATAGATGCAGTTTCTGTTCTCTTTAATTTCTCTCCTATCTCATTACTCCTTTCCTCACTCCTCAGTCTTTATAATATAATCTATACTATAATTTTCCCATTTTTATTTTCCTTGGCCCATATTGATGTTTCTATGGTTTTTTTTTTTGCAATTTAAAACTTGTCTTTCAAGAACTATTTTTTGACATCTACATTCAATTATTTGAACTTTTAACAGTAATTAGTTTTAATATAATTTTATTAGTTTTATTTATTTTTAACTATTGTTAAAAATAGTTATTATTTTTAGTTATAGTTATTTTTAACTATTGTTAACAATAAACTATTGTTTATACTATGGTTTTCTCATTTTTATTTTCATTTTTATTCTATTCTAATTTTTTGAAACAGGCAAAAAGATTTTTTATTTACTTGAATATCTAAAAATATATTTTTGTAGCTTTTGTACATGAATTCTAGCTGGGATGAGTATAAAATTCTTGAGTTCTAATGATTTATCACAATATTCCATAGTTATTACTTTATTATCTTTTGGTACTTTGTATTGCAAAAGAGAATTTTAGGGAAAATATGCTTTTTTATTTTTGTATTATTTTTAGTGGAAAGTAAACTGTGTTTGTTCTATTTTGTACTGCATTCTATTTCAAATTACTTTCTAGTACATAGTACTAATAATTGTAATACTAAAAACTTATAGAGAATTGCTATATGCTAAGTGTTCCTCTAAGCATTTCACATATATTAACTCCTTGGATCATTGTAGTAATCCTCCAAGGTAGGAACCATAATTGTTCTCATTTTACAGATGAAGAATCTTAGCTACAGAGAGGTTAAGTCACTTTCTCTGGTTGCATGGATAGTAGGAGATGGAACTAAAAGGCTGCCTGGGTCAGCATTCTGGTTCTTAACTTCCATGCTATGATACTTATTCTATTAATAAACAAATATTTTCCAGTTTAAAATAGGAAAGTAAATAAAAATGTTAAGTTGCTTTCTGTAAGGTTGAAAACAGAGCTTTCATACATGAAGATGTATGAAATCAATTTCTGAGCAGCTGTCAGAACGTCATATACTTGATAAAAGTAGGAAAAGATGAGAAAGAGAAGAAAGAAGAAAAGTATTGATGTGCCAGATGTGATATATGGTGTCTGATTTAATCTTTTCAGTACCACTTTGAGACGTATTACGTGAAATAAAACTGTGTAAAATCATGTCATAGGGGTTCAAGTCCAGTGTTATTCCCTCTGCACTGAGTCTGATGAACAGTCACTGTGCAGGCTTTAAAGACAAAATCAAAGACACAGCCACACTCTCAGCTGTACTCACACACTTGAATAAAGCTATATCATTTTTAAGAACTAAATAAGAGACTTCCAGTTTAAAATAATGCTTAGCTAGTATCTTTACATGCAGTTGCATCTAATTTTCCATTAAAAATATCTGTGAAGTCACAGTAAAAAGTGAAAATGCACATTAAGATTGAAAACAGGCTGATTGGCAACATTTTGCCAGGGTCTTAGAGGCATGTGCACTAACAATAGAATCAATGAAGGAGGACAATATTGAGAACACATGCTTCGGTTCATGAACAAAGCAGCCTCAAAATTTGAACTGGCAAAACAAGAGGGAATGGTCTCCTTGTGGTGAGGGTAGTCAGATTATTGTTGCACCCTACACCCACATACCACACCACCTTTCTGTAATCGTATTGACAACCTTTCTGTAGTCATATTGATAACCTTCTTCCCCTCGATCTTCTTGATGCCAGCAAGTCATCACTGAGCTGGTCAAGAGGGAATGTTGGAAGTCATTCCTTCCTTTCTTTACCACCATTTCATCTTTCTCATCCACATTGAATCAACCCCAGTCTTGTTGAGCTTGTCTACAAGAACGTCTCCTAAATATGTAACTTTCCGTAGTCACCATTGCCAACACCCTAGCCTGAGCCACCACCATCTCTCACCTGGATCACTACCATAGCCTCCTACGCTGAGTTCCCTGCCTGCTCTCCTCCAATTTCCACAAAGCAGCCAGTGTAAACTCATTAAAACCTAAATTACATCATACTATCTCCTTACTTCCACAGTCTCCAACTGCACCTTAAGTAATAGTCAAACTCCTTATCACATTCTCACATCCTTACTCCAAACTCCCACATGATCTGGCCATTGTCTCTTCATGTTGTGTCAGTCACCAGCCTTCTGTCAGTTCCCTGAACACACAAATATCTTTTTTTAAAATTTTTGCCCTAGGGTCTTCACATATCCTTTCTTATGTCTAGAATGTTTTTCTTCCTCTTCTTCACCTGGCAGGCTCTCCCTCATCATTTGAGTATTAGCTTAAATAGCAGCTCTTTGTAGAAGTCCTTCCCAGCTACCATTATTCTCTCAAACTACACATTGTTCTTTTCCCTTCATCTGGTTTATCACAATTTATAATTATTTAATTAAAGTATTTTACCTATTTATTGTCTTCCCTGTTAAAACCCTATGTGGGCAGGGACCATGCCTAGTTTTATTTGTATGTATGCTAAAGGCCTGCCAAATAGTTGGTGTTCCACAAACATATCTTGAATGAATGAATCAGAGAATCCACCAGATGCTGTAAATCTCAGAAAACAACAGGAAAGGAAATAAATGGTGGTGGCATATTTCAACTTGGAAACATTTCTTACTAGTGAAGGGTAAGAGAGAGGGAGAGTCTTGGTAGCATTCACACACAGTACTATGGTCTTTTTAATATTCCACTGGACTAAAATGCCAGAAAACCAGTAAGTGGGGGTAAGAAAAGATCCTGATACCATTTAATGAAGCCACACTAAGTAGTTGCCTCCTAACACCAAATATTGGGCATGGAGCTGTGCTTGTCCAACTAATTATTTTTTAATCTGCAGACTCAAGAAGAAGACTGGCAATGGGGAACTAAGTAATTTGGAATAACTTTTCTACTGAAGACAACTAGAAAATGCAACTAGATAACTAGACCACACATAATGCTATGCTATATAGCTGTGAAAAGGAATGAGGAAGCTCTTAATTTACTAATAGGAAGTAATGTCTGGAACATATTATTCAAATAACAAAAGAAAGGTTCAGAAAGGCATATACAGTATGCTACCTTTTGTGTAAGAACAGTAGGAGAGAGTTGATAATAAATAGATATCTGTATTTGTGTGTCTTTCTTTGCCAAAAAGAAACAATGAAAGGAGAACCTAACAAACTAACAAAACTAACAAAGATGTTTTCCTATGGATAGAGGTGATATGGTGGTTTGGGTGATGATGAAAACAAAACCTCTTTGAATATACCTTGTTTTAAAGTTCAAAACTGGGAATAATTTAAATATATTCATAGAATAAAATCAAATAAAAAAGAAAATAAGACTATACCTAAAAGCAAAAAAATGAAAACAAATGTATCTAATTGAATGTGCCACAGCCACACAAAGAAAGAATGATTTCAAGTGACTTTAGGACACTGTTTATCTTTAAGAGAATACTATTTAAGTAAATATAGAGCTACAAAGAAACCTTAAACTTTACTCATTAGTGATATTGCTATTATTATATTGGGACTATTTTATAGTATTTTAATTTATGGTTATTTTCGTAATGCAAGTAATATTTTGCTATTGTAAGGAATCACAATTTGGGGGTATGAGAAAAATTCAGTATAAAACCAAATAACTAGGTAAAGATTTGAATTATGAGATGTAAAATAAAAATAGCAATACAAACTTAAAATTTATTTTTCTTTAAAAATTCTGTACTTCTTAGTTCTAGTTAGTGAAAAGGCATAGAAGCAATAACAATCCAACAGATGAGCGTACCTAGATTGTGGTCTTCAAATACTATTCCATTCTGAAAAGAAACAGAATTACTTAGAGGAATGACTGATTCTAGGTATGGGACAGAAAATATACAAAATACACAGAAAAGATATTCCAAAGACCAATAGAGTGTTTCAAAGTACACAAAGGCTCCCACTGGGCCAAAGATGAGATAATTTGGGCATGAAAAGGATAATGAATACAATTACTGAAAACATAATAAATAGTAAAATCCTATGAGACCATTATAAAACTATAAAAAGAGAAAGAAAAAATCATTGGACACCACTGTCATAAGTAGAGCAATAACTCTTTACTCTAAAAATAAGTAATTAATATGCAAGAATTAAATATATATTCTGTTTTTCCAGTATGAATTATATTTTTGGGCAACCAAATAAACCTAGCTAATGAGGGAAATTTCTTTTTTTAATAAAATTTCAAGCAATAAATATGGAAAGAATGGTATAATTAGAAAATCACAATTTTACAACCCCGATGAAGTAATGGATTGTGATCTAATATAATTTTGAATAAATGAAGCCATAAGATGAAATACTGATGGGAAATTATACCAGGCTGTCATCTGGTTGGATTGATCAATTGATCAATCCCAGCATCAGTAGGATTTTGTCCTCTTGAATTAATTCAATACAAAGTAGACAGCACCACCTATAACATATCCCTGTGAAAATAGTAAAACACAAATCTAATCAAGTCTTTGTGGCTAACTTCCATTTACAGGAAAAATGGCAAGTGAAGAATCAAGTTAAATGACCTCATAAAGAAGCCAACAGAATAACTGTGACTGTGTGGTATTCTGTAAGACAACTGACTCAGTTTCTTCAATAAATCAATTAAATGAAAAGATATTCTTAAAGAAAAGAGGAATATGCTATGTGTTAAATGAGATTTAAAGGACATAACAACCAAACACAATGTGTGAGCCTTGTTTGGCTCCTGACTCAAACAAACCAACTGAGACAATGAGGAAAATTTGAATGTGGATACAAATTAGATGATACCAAAATATTATTATTTTTTCAGTTGCTATGATGACATTATGGTTAGGCCATAATTATTGAAGAAAACATCCATGTTATTTTAGAGATTCATGTTGAAATTCTAGGGGTGAAATGACTTGATGTCTAGGATTATTTTATAATAATTGAGAAGAGGGGAGAGAGAACACACCAGAAGGAAGAGAGAGAAAGGAGGGCTGATGGGAGAGAGAGAGAGAAATTATACGAAAATATTGATAATAGTTAAATCTGGATAATGGATACCTGGGGGCTTGCTGTAATATTCTATTTTTGTATGTTTAAAATTTGCAGAAAAATAAGAACATGGAATTTATAACTTAGTGAACTAAACGGAATCTTGGTTAGTTGGGTAGTCAACTGATAAAAAAATTTATTCCTTATTATAAATGGTATGTCTCCTTTGTGTTTGCCAGTCATTTAATACAAAGACATTAGGACTATAATTATTTAAAAGGGGGTATCAAATAATTATCAAGAAAGGGAGGCATTACATTGCTGAGATCTAGGAGGGGAGGGGAACTCAGAAAGTAGAACAGCATTCAAGGTAGTACATTCCTTGTAGGAGTGTCATGAGGACTGACAGGTGTTTGTAAAGTGCTTGCAGCAATACCTGGAATGGGTATAAAAAACTTAAACAATTTTTGAATTTGTTATTGGTTACTCTACTATATTATACATGTTTTCAGTTTTGCTTTTTTTTTTTCAATTTCTTTTTCACTGGCATACTGTCATACAATGTACAGAGATTTCTGTGTATTGGTATCATATTTCAGTTTTGCTTTTTTTTTAGGGAATTATGGTATATGTGTGTGTGTATATATATATATATATATATATATGGGGTTTCCATTCTAAGAGCACCAGTCTTCCTTGGGTTGTGCAGATTTTCTCATCCTGTCTATATCTTCCCCCTTGTATTCTTCATGCAGTTAATTGCCAATGAAAGGCAGTTTCTCAATGACCATCTCATCTGATGGTCATCTCAACACTATACAATGATGTCTCAACATTCCTTTGTATAGACTGGAAACAATAGCTGTCACATAATAGCCAATAATTAAACCATTTTTTCCTATTTAGTTGGTTCTTCTGATATTTTGTAGATGGCACCTATGGTAAATGGATTCACTTTCCATATATGTGAGAATAAATTTTAGGATTACCTTTGAAGTTTCTTTTTTTTTTAATTTTTTTTATTTCAGCATATTATGGGGGTACAAGTGTTTTAGTTATGCATATTGCCTTTGCCCCACCCAAGTCAAAGCTTCGAGCATGTCCATGCCCCAGACGGTGTGCACTGCACCCATTAGGTGTGTATATACCCATCCCCTCCTCCTCCTCCCATCTGCCTGACACCCAATGAATGCTATTACTGTATGTACACTTAAGTGTTGATCAGTTAAAACCAATTTGATGGTAAGTACATGTGGTGCTTGTTTTTCCATTCTTGGGATACTTCACTTAGTAGAATGGGCTGCAGCTCCATCCAGGATAATACAAGAGGTGCTAGATCACCATTGTTTTTTGTGGCTGAGTAGAACTCCATAGTATACATATACCACATTTTGTTAATCCACTAATGTATTGATAGGCACTTGGTTTCTTGTTTGGACATTCACTAAGTCCTCTTTAATAGAGAGAATGATCTCAGACCCACTGTGCAGCCATGTCCCCATGTAAATATGGGTGCCAAATCAGAAGGGAAAACATCTGTTCCCAGAAAGGCCGGCCAGGCCATGGAAAGGTGTTTTAGAGGCCTTTGTGAACAAATCTGGGCTATCAAATTTGCTCTATTCATTCATCTTGATGAGCATCAAGGTTTGTATAGAGGTAAGAAAGAGGTATATAGGTGAGAAGGTGGTATGAAAGTCACAATTTTTTTTCTTGTTCTGATCTTCACCCGTTCCAATCTGTGGTATGAAACTATACTGCAATTCTGATAAATCATTGTTGACTACGCCAAGTCACAGTCTGTAAGAATTATAAATATATAAACAAAGAGTAGGTTGTTAATGCAAAAGGAATCTCAGACAGATAGCAGGCATAAGTCTTTCTCTCCTACATACTTCCTTTCCTCTCTTTATTGTCCTATCAAATTAGCTGCTGGAGCTTGAAAGCCTACTATTCTCAGGATGTTGTTCAATTTAACCCAATAGTTATAGGATGAAAAATAATTCTCTTTCTCTATGAGGGAGGGAGAGGGAAGGGAAGGGGAGGGCACACTTTCTTTCAGATAATTATTTTCTTTAGAAAAAAATTAAAGTAACACAGGGGACTTCCAAAAACCAAGGGGCTCAAAAATTAACATTAGCTTCATGCATGCAAATCCATGTCAGGAACTATAGGGCAAGATGATTATGGGTCCATCCTAACTCCAAAGATAGTACTTTGCAAGTGCCATGCCTTAGGAACTGTGTGACTATCCATCTTGGATGGGACACCTATGCTGGACAGTATGGACAAGTTATTTAAGCACTCTAGGACTCAGTTTCCACACTTCCACACGTACATGATGAAGAGATTGGATTAATTACTCATTAGGATCTTTGGGAAGTGCTACTTTGATGATTTCACATACTAGGGCAAGTGGCATGCTTCCAAAACATACAAACATTTATTTTAGCAGTATAAAAAATGTGAAATTCTTTCATCCTACTAGAAGCAGAATGCCTATGTAGTTCCACCTCTGCATCAATAGTAAATGACAAATACTAATACCATCAAGTTGATTTGGGGTTTTCAATGAGCTCTCATAAGCTAACAAGATGCTTTAAAAATATCCCCTTTGTGTGGTGAAACAACTTTGGAAATTATAACTTGAGAATATATAAGTATTTATTTATAGCCTACCTTTTGGCTGAGATTTGAGATGACATTTTTCTTTCAACAAAACTCTCAAGTGGCAAACCATGATTTATAATTTTCCTTGGTTATTGTCTGCATATGCTGCAGAAAGTTGAAAAATTATTCAAATCCTGCCAAGTGTATTTACAGTTATTTTTCTGCTACTCAGATTCCCTTCTTCAAAACATTTTAAAGTCTCCATGTAGAATCAAGACTGAACTTTTCAGGGAAGGAACGAAGTGGATGAGAGAGATCAAGTTTTTGTCTTTGCCCAGAGAACCCTGAAAGTAGGCATTAGGGTCTTAACCTACACTGAAGGGCTGGGCTGGCAATGGGTCTCTATTTGCAACTGGAACTGCCCAGTCTCCATAAGTGTTTCATACCTGTGTCTGGCTGGTCCATAAGAATTAGGAAAACTCTTCCTAAGCATCTTAAAATGGATTGGGATCAGACCATTACCAGAGGGTGGAAAAGTAGTTTTCCTCTGAGTCCTTACCTTATCAGTGTCCTTCTATCAACTGACCCAAATTCAGGCTTTGCAGATAGAAATGGCATGTATCCTATAGCATATTACCCTAAAGGATTTAAGGTAAAGGTCAAACCACACATGAAAGAAGACTCCAATAAAGAAGTTTACAGCTGTGTTCAGAATTGTTCTCCTCATTCAATTTAGTTCCTGATTTCAAAATAACTAATAAGATTTTCCCATTCTAGCATACTATCCTCAGCACCCTCTATTCTCCTTGCCTCCCTCACATCCTTCCTCAGGGGCTTCCTCTTTTTGTTTCTGCCTCTGGTAGGATTCTGTCTCCTTCCTGCTGACATACCTGCCTTTAGAGTCCTTCCTCTCTTTGGGCATGGCTCACTTCCAGGTCCACCTCTCAGCCTCTGAGAAGTAGTGCTTTAACTCCTGCAGGCTCTCCTGCCATTTGCTTTATAGATTTCTATTCACATAGATGCTGCCTTGTGTTAGAACTGTATGTGCTTGTGTGTTTCCTCCTAGATAGTAAAATTGATGGTAGATATTGCTGTTGAGCCTTGTATTTATCTCATGGTATTTACACATAATAGATATTCCATAAATTTTTTCAGTTGAATTCATTTGAATTTAATTAGTCTTTCTTAATATATAAATAATAATGTATTTATACATGTCAATGATAGGGGGAAAAAACTAAGTAAAGGAAGGTTAAATGTGAAGAGGAAACAAAGAAAACAATAAAGGCAAAAACTTCAGAAATATAAATGCTTGTTTTTTTGCACCAGGATGCACAGTTACATTTCATTGTCCCAAACCTCAATTTCCAACAATAAATTTAAAATATCTTTCCTGAGAAAAGAGGAAAGGAGAAAAAAATCAAGATTAGGGGAGACAGAAATTATACTTGGTGACTTTTTTAAATTTTGGAGGTAAAAATCTTTACTTTTGTAAATATGTGAACCAAAATTTTCAGATGTCAACACAGAAGAAAATAGAATTAAGAATATCCTCTACGGTGGGATGGACATGTTTGAAGCTCTGACTCAGATGGGACAAGGGCAACATACATAACCTAAACATTTGTACTCCCGTAATATGCTGAAATAAAAATAAAGAAAGAAAGAAATGGAACTACCAAAAAAAGACTGCATCACTATTTAAAAAAATAATAATAATTAAAATTTAAAAATTTTAAAAAGATACTCCACTTAGCAGAATTTGCTCTGAACTTCCCAAGTACCCCAGAACCTATAGACTACTGTCTTTTATTTTAAAATATTTAATTGATGAATAAAAATTGTATATATTCAAGGTGTAGAATATGATGATTTGACATATGTATATGTCATGTACAATCTAATTAACACATACATCACCATCCACAGTTACCATTTTTTGTGTGTATTTGTGTGTGTGTGTGATGACATTTAAAATCAGCTCTCTTATCAAATTTCAAGTAAACAATACAGTATTATTAACTATGGTCACCATGCTGTACATTAGATCCCCAGGATTTATTCATCTTATTTAAGGTTTGTACCTGTTGAACAAGGTCTCCTTATTTTCCTCACCTCCTGGCCCCTGACAACCACCATTCTACTCTCTGCTTCTATGAGTTTGACTTCTTTAGATTTTATATATAAATGAGATACAGCATTTGTCTTTCTGTATATGGCTTATTTCACTTAGCATACTTCCAGGTTCATCCATGTTGGTGCAAATGGCAGGACTTCCTTCTTTTTTAAGAATGAATGATATTACATTGTACGCTACCTTTTCTTTCTCTATTCATCCACTGATGGACTCTTAGGTTGCTTCCATATTGTGGGTATTGTGAATAATACTGCAACGAACATGTGAGTACAGATATCTCTTTAACATACTGATTTCATTTGCTTTGGATATAAACCCAGAAGTGAGATTGATGTATCATATGGTAGATCCATTTTTAATTTTTTGAAAAGCCTCCATACTATTTTCTATAATGGCTGTATCAATTTACATTCCCACCAACAATTTTACTGGGTGCTTTAAGACAGGCATTGCCATATCCATTTTTTTTTATTTTTATTTCAGGATATTATTAAGATACAAACATTTTGGTTACTTTTTTTTTTTTTAACTCATTAATTAATTTACTTATCCTAACCCCTTCATTTTCTCTCATCATCCTTTTTTTTTTTTTTAATTTAATTTTACAGAATCAAAGAGTCTAACAGTATATCTTGTTAGATACAGTATGTCCTCATAATGTATACATTATTTCTTGTACAATGATATGAAATAATATGGGAAATATTCATGATAAATTATTAAGTGAACAGTGCAAGTTAAAAACAATAGTTTCATATTTTTTTCCCCACCCCCCCTTTCCCGAGTCAGCACCTTCAAGTGTTACCACTCCCCAAACGGTGCGCAATGCACTCATTGTGTAGGCATACCCCCATTTTATGTCTTTGCCTCACCCAAGCGAGGATTAGAAGCATGCCCTTACCCACTACAATGCTCACCACATCCATTAATTGTAAGTTTACCTCCCCGAACCCCCTAATCCCTGGAGAATGGTGCCATATCCATTTTTAAGGGAGGTTAAGTCATTTGCTCAGCCTGTCACAGTCAATAGGCTGGAACTAGAATCTAGACTCAAGGCTGTGGGATGCCAAAGCCCTGGCTCTTCTAACATGGGGCACTGCCCTCCTAAGCAATGGTGACTTTAAAGAGTGTTTTAAAAATTTGCAGACATACCATGTCAAAGAAAGCCCATCTTTCTTTTTTAACTGTGCTTCCATATTTCAGAGGCCATCAATACACTGTGAATTCTGAAAGGGCAGGATTTGTAATTCCCAGTCAACTTACAGTCATTCTGAGGTATTTCAATTTTCCTGTACCTAAAATCATCTTTCCCCAAGTAGTGGCATGCTTATCCTCTCACTCCTCCCAGCCCTGTGCTTGAGTGTCACCTGTCAGAAAGACTTTCCCTGACCATCCCTTGTAAATTAGCAATACCATCCCCACCCGCCAAGCTTTATCGTTCACCATACTGTATTTTTCCTTAGAGCATTCATTCCCACCTGACACATCACGATACCTTTGTTTACTTGTTTGGTGCTTGTCTTCTGCTCACTAGAATGTAAGTAAGCCCCATGAGGACAGGGTTTTTATCTAGTTTGTTCACTAATTATTCTCAGCATCCAGGGAAAGTGCCTGGCACATGGAGACCCCAAGTATATGTTTATTGAATGGATGAATAAACACAGAAAAGAGCCTTCTGCAGCTCACTTAGCTAACTGAAAATTAGTGCTACTGACAGTTCCTCAATGACTGAAAAATTTTCAGTCTTTTTCTTCCCCCAATTTATGTTCTTACAGTCCAGAAGTTTCTTGCTTCTGTTCATTGTGCTACTTCCCAAACTACTTTCTACAACTCTCTTGTTTTTGCCATGGGAAACTTTTATCACATGTCATCCATATAGACCTAGAGCTGCTACCACTTGTTGCAAAATTTCTTGCAGAAAATCATTTATGTCACCCATGGGCTCCCCAGTGTATTTATACTACTACATACAATTTAGCACACAATTTAGAGATTTTTTTAAAAAAAGTGTCTTATTGCTGATTCCTTCCCATTTTATAACTTTTTTACTCTAATAACTTATCTAGGAGCATATGTTAAGGGTCCTTTGAGTTAGATGCTGATAGAATAATAAAAGAAATGGATGTTTTCATTGCCTGCAGAGCTCTCAGTCTAGTTTTGTGGACCATGTCTGCACCTAAAGCCACTCAAACACTTCACACCCAAAGCCAAGTGCTGCAGAAGTCTCATGAGAGCAGCGTAGAAGTGTTTGTAAAGGACCAATAACATCAAAAGGCAAGCATTGGAAATAGTGATGGGGCCTGAAAGCATAGAAAATGAAACCTAAATAATAAATTTGAATGTTTTAAAATAGACTGGTTGGCCCCTGCTACATCTTTTCTGGAATTAAGCTAAATGGGTATTTTGTTAAAGTTCATTTTAGAGAGTTTTTTATATTTACTCTCAGCTGCTCACCTACTCCAGCCTTCTTTCTGTCTCAGCGAATGCCTCTCTTCTCTGTACTCTGCTTCACACATTCCACGCATGAGTGTCTTTGCCATGTAATTCTTTTTGTTGAAAGTTCTAGGATCTACCTTCACATAACACAAATTCCAGAAGATTTATAATGAGTCAGAAACTTTCCAAGACTTCTAACAGAGAAAGCATTAAATCATTATTTAATTTTAAAACACATGCTTTACTGAATTATTTATTGATTTTACAAACAAGATTATTTGGCTGACTGCATGTGTGTGTGTGTACCTGTGTACATGTGAGTGTACTTTGCCCTCTCAAAACTGTTAGATTAGTCTGCATGGGAAGGTACACTCCTTATGTTTCAGTAATTCAAGTGTCCTTTATCTCTAATGGTCTGAGCTTCAACAGAGACTATTTTGTCCTCTTATCCACACGAAGGTGAATAGGAAGCCTATTACAGGTGCTACTTTGAGTAATGGAATTTACAGCAGACCCAGTCTACATCCTATCAAATTAAGAAAAGGATACAGATGGCTCTCTGAATACAACAAAAAGTTAAGGCAAATGAGTAGAATTTGAAGAGACATCCATTAAACCATAGTGACAGATCCATGTTGGCATTTACTATCCCAATAGGAGAGGTTCTGTAGATTAATCACCAGAACTTAGGAAAAGAGAAGTGTGTGTTTCTCATTTCCCTGGCTCTACAGCTCGTATTCTTGACATTTTCGTTAGCGTTTCTATTGGCATTGCATTATTTTTTATCCAACATGGTGTGGCCTATACAGTGGGACTCCTTTCTGGCTGTCTGGGTGGGTTGCTCCCCTGCGGGGCAGGGTCTTCACAATGATCCCACATGGTCTGCAGGCCATTCCTGGTCCCCTGCAAGGTGTTCCATGCCCACAACTGGCCACGGCTGCTTCCTTCCCTGGTGGGGAGGAGAGAGGTCCCACATTTTGCACCTCAGAGAAGAGTCAAACATACACTCAAGGGTTCCGGTGGTAACTGCAAACCCATGGGGGACAGTAGGAGAGCTGTGAATGGCCCCGTCTAGCTGCCTTGTTCCTGTTCACCTCACAGTAAAGGCCGACCTTGAGGAGATGGAGGTCAGAAGCAGGGGCTTCAGACAGTGACTGTGGGGTGTCTTCAGTTTCCCTAAGGCATCTCCCTTCCCCCCCTTTTTCCACAGCCCTCTCATTTTAATCTAAATATTCTGCCCCCTCCTAAGCAATCTGCGTTTTTAACCAACGCCTTCATAGATTCTAAGGCAGAGACTCAGAGGAGACCACACAACACACTTTGAAAAATGTTGCCTAATAATGAAGCCCAGCTCCTTAGTGTGGTGTCGGGGGACTTCACAGCCTCCTCCAGCCTTCGCCGGCACCCTCTTCATCTTCCTCTGCTGCTCTTCTGTACACTCCTTCACTCAGCCCTCAGCTCCTGCAATTAACATTTGGCCCAGACTGAACTCCAAACACATGCACTTTATATCACAGAGATTTTGCGTTGTCCACAATGACCTGTTCTCACCTCGGGCTTACTTATCCTGAAATAGCCCGTGAAGAGCCACTTTGCCTGATGATGCCTCCATGGTGCCCTGCCTGGTCCCTTATGCCCCTCTGCCTTCCTCCTCCTTGAGCCATAACTCCTCAACTCTCTTTCTGCTGGGCTACTCCTGTACTCTGCTTATGCTTCTCGTTACTCCCTCCTTGACACTTTTCCTGATTTCATGAGATATGTTCTCTCATTTTTAAAAGTCCATTGCATGTTTGCTTAACCTGCCTTATGTCACCTGTCACATTCTAACTGAAAATTATCGATCGTACACATTATATATGGCACTTGGTATGTGTCAGGCCCTATTCTGAGCACTTTACATACGTTAACTCACTGAAGCCTCACATCAGCCTTTGGAAGTAGGTGTCACTGTTACCTCCCACTTCACAGATGAGAAAGTAAAAAACAGAAAGGCTGAGTGGCTTACCAAGTCACACCACTACTAAGTGGCTAAAACATAGTTCAAACCTAGTTAGTCTGGCTCCATGCTCCTGTTACTCTACCTAGCTTCTCTAATACCTTATGTTTTTGTAGTTACTTATGTGCTTGTCTTATGACATTTTTACTTCTTTCTTGGCATCCCTGTGGCTCTTGGCACATGGTAGGCACTCTTAAAACACTTGAGAAATAAAATCATATCAGATGACTATTTTTAGGAGGTCATAGAATTCTAACTTTCGGGAACTCTTGGGAAAAAAACTTCCAATCTGAGAATGAAATTTCCAGTGGTAAAGGGCAAAGCAGAAATCCTTTTTGGAAGTTATCATTTTTTCATGATTCTTCTCCTGCATACCTTTCCAAGTAGTTTTCATTTTCATTTGTTTTGCATTTTCTTAAGATATGTTCACACTTATATTTTAAATGATGGAGAGAAAAAGATCACTTGCAAATGCCAACTTGAAAGAGTGTTTATTTTAAACAATGCTGTTCCGGTGCACCAGCTGCTGTTGCTATGCTTGCACGCTGGGTGCTGGGGGTAGTGAGGAGAATTAAGTTTGTGATGTTAAGACAACAGGTCGCTTCAACCCCATGTTCTATTGCCTGGGATTTTTCTGGGATGAGGAATCCTCAACCCAGAGCAATTAGAAAGGTACTGGGTTTCATCTTGAAGAAAGAAATCATGCTACAGAGATAATTTATTATAATCTGTTAGTTGTTTAAGGGTAGAAGGAAATCTGGCAGTTAATATGATATCTATGATTTTAGGATTCAGAATCTGGACAAGAGTTTTCAAAAGTTCACATCTCCCCAAAGGATGATTAAACTATTACAGAAGATTAACATCAGTGTTGTAAAATGAGAAAAGGAAAACATACCTTTAATATCAGGTATGTTTATCTGTCCAAAAAATGATTCGTTTAAATATAGCAGTTGCCATATCAACACTGGATAAGAGACTTCACTCTTTTATAAATTATCCCACTGTAAAAGCACACTTGTAGATTCATGTTTATACAGAAAATGTGTACAAATGATTTTGCCTGTAATTTATATTCAAACGCATTTATTAATAATTCATTAAGTACCTGCTACATGGAAAACATTGTCTTAGGTGTGAAGGCAGAGTGACCAACCACCCCAATTTGCTTGGGACTGTCCCAGTTTTAGTACTGAAAATTTCACATCCTAGGAAACCCTTCTGTCCTGGACAAACTGAGACTGTTGACCACCATACAAGGGTAAAACAAAGTAAGACTAAAATACCATTATTTATATACTTTACTTAGGATAATGGTCTCCAGTTCCATCCAAATTGTTGCAAAAGAAAAAAAAAATTGTTGTAAAAGGCATTAAGTCATCCTTCTTCATGGCTGTGTATTATTCCATGGTGTACATGCACTACATTTTGTTAATTCACTTCTGAATTGATGGGCACTTGGGTTTATTCCACATCTTTGCAATTGTGAATTGTGCTGCAATAAACATTTGAGTGCAGGTGTCTTATTGACAAAATGACTTCTTTTCCTTTGCATAAACACCCAGTAGTGAGATATCTCCAAAAACCTTCATCGTGGCTAGGAAAACAAGCTAAACACCCTAATAATCCACAAACACAAATAACATTTAAAAGCTTATATTTATTGAGTGCTTGTGAGGTAAGTGCTATCATTATCCCCATTTTAAAGATGAGCAAACTGAGACAAAGCAAGGGTAGATAATCTAGTTAGTTGAGGAGCCAGAATTTAAATCCAGGAAGTTTGGCTTTAGAACACATACTACAGTAAACAGTGTATGGGAAAGTTCTCCAAGGGGGCAGGTGAGCAGAGGCAGGAGCATTGGGGAAGGCATCACGGAGGAGCTGGTTAACTACATCTTGTCTCTAAAAAGTAAGCAGGATTAAGAGTGTTAGGAAGGAGATGAAAGCATCATTTAAAAGGGGGAAAATCACAGAAGCAATGGTCTGAGTGAAGACTGGGCTGAGCCTTCTCTCTTCAGAGACAGAGAAAGCGCTGGCCTTAGGGAAGAGGATGGAGCCCTTTCTCTAATACTAGAGACAAATGCATGCAAAGGAAGGGAAAGAGACTGACAGAAAGAAAGTAGCTTTGCCAGGAGAAAGCAAACCTCTCTGGGGTAGCATCCTAGATAACGTACTGAGAGAGGAGGTGTATTGAGAGCTGGAGGAAGGGCATGAAAGTTTGCAAGCTCCTCTCCTGAGCTGTTTTTAAAAATCCACAGGTGTCCTGAACAGTAGGAAGAAATTAAAATTGGACAATAATAATTGTAATTCAAAAATAACACAGCCACATTATAAGAAATTCTGGAACATAGACAGAAAAGAAATCCCCATAAAATCCACTATAATTTTAGATTTTTACTGTAAGTTTGTTTCCTACACACTTAGAAACATAGTGTACCCATATATCTAAATCCTACAATTTGGTTTTTACTTAATTTATTACCACAAGTATTTCCCATGTTATTGTATGGTCTTTATAGCCATCATTTTAACAACCAGTTAATACAGTATCTGTGGTTTTAGGATTTGGAATCTGTGCAATAGTTTTAAAAAGTTTATATCTCCCAAAGGATGATTAAACCATTACAGAAGGTTAATATCAATGTTGGGTATCTATCAAGGGTATATTCTACAATTTCCTTAACCATTATACTTTGTTGATAGTTCCAGTGTTTTCCTTCCATAAATGAAGCTAGAATGACTGTTTATTTTTCATGCTTATATTTTCTCCCACAATTTGACTAGTTCTCATACAGGTTTTATATCTTGTCTTTTCTTAACTGCCATGTGGCTATGAAGCAACAAGATTCATTTTTCACATAAACATACACATGCTAACATATCCCAGAGTGAGCAAAATGTGTTTTCTTGGAAAAGTATTTGCTTGTTTCACTGGCATTTCTAATCACTTTGAACATTTGGATCTGTTTCCTTCTTTGTAATTCCTTCAGCTACATCTTCAGCCACCTGGGAAAATCAGCCTTGTATCTTGTCTATGTTCCCAAATATTCTTCAGCCACATCTCCTCCTGCTTTAGATGACTTGACATTGAATAATACTGGGTTTATTCTACTACCCAGAAGACTTTCGCCTCAGAAATTCCTGCCTCTGTTCCCACCTTCCGACAACTGCCCACACCCTTGTGCCTCTCCCATACCCTGCAGCCTCCATGGCTGCTGCTCCCTGAGCTCATTGAGAGCTCTGGTTCCTCAACTCATCCTGTTTCCTCAAGTCTCTAAACTAGCTCTTGGCTTTCAGATTTTCTCTCTTATACCTACTAGTTCATTCCCTTTCAGAGCAGTCCCTTATCCTACCTCACCTTTCTCCTGCCCCTGCCCTGCCAATTCTGATTCCTAGATCAGTCCAACTGGGTGCCATCTCTACTTCCACACCTGGACCAGAGCCCTGCTGGGTCAAGTAGCAGGGAGATACCATGCAAATGTGGTCTCCCATCCAAGCTGTGTCCTCAGGGCTGCTCAGTAATCCTTCCCATCCAGGGCCCTCCCCAGTTTCCCATGCTCTGGCTATTGAACAATAACTTTTTGGTCAATTCATGGAGGAAACAGAAGCTGTCAGGTGTAAACCTCTTGACCTCTCCACTCCATACCTGTAAATTGGTCTTTATTTAAATCCTGGCTTACTTCCTTCTGTCCTTTCTCAGAGAAAGTATTGCTCCTCTTTCTAAAGCCAATCCTTTCACTTTCCATTGATACCATCACTTGCAGATTCCTCTGAGACCATGTCCCATCAATAATAAGTTCTCTTTCATTTCCACTGGTTCCTTCTTTCAACATGGAGATACACTTGAGACTTTCCTGTCTTAAAGGAGAAAGAAAGACAGAATCATATTAAGTGCCTACTATATGTTGGTTACTTGAGAACACATTATCTTATTTAATCCTCATAACAATTTTATGGGTTAAGTGTTATTATCCCTATTTTTTTAGATAAGAAAATCAAGATTCAAAGAGGTTAAGTGAACCAAAGTTTCCAGTTAGAAAGTGGCAGAGACAGAATTGAAACTGACTTGGTCTAATGGCAAAACCATGAATGCTACTTTCATGCCCCACTCTGAGTTCCATTCTCTTTCCCTTCACAAACATAGTTATTAATAAAGTAACAAATTACTCAAATTCTACTTCAATATGGATTACTAGTGAGTTGTCTACGTGGAAATGTTTAAAATGCTCTGCATTTCTGCTTACAGTTAGGACTCTGGTACTTTAAGACATGAATCTGACATACTCCTCATTTGCTGCAAATTAATAAATTCCCCTTTCCCTTTCCTCAAAAAAAATTAAATTTATCTACACATTGAATATGCAACCAGTAGCTTTTTACCCAACCTAGAGAACACTTGACTGGTCAGCAATGCAGAAAGAAACACTGCTAACCACTGTTTCTTTAGCTACCCATTTGACTTGTGGGTATTAATCACCATCTGCAATAACTCTTTCCACAGGAAGGGTAATAATACATATATGAATAATAATAATGGTATGCTGGTGAATGTTTAACAACTGCTCTCTGAATAAAGATCTTCGAGTAGTAGAGTTTGCCAATTTCTATAGTGTCAATGTTTCTGCCATGAGGAGTATTTAATAGTGGCTCTATTTAAAAACCTTGTTGCAAAATTCCTAAAAAGTTAGCAATCAGAAGCCTTTTTGAGCTGGCTGCAGCACACCATTGAATTAGCTGACAGTTATTGAGCACTAACTAAGAACCATTCTAAATGCTAAGAAGTATTATCTCACTTAACCCTACAACACATTTATATCCATTTCAGAGATGAGGAAACTGAGCGATTAAGTAAATTGCCCAAGGAAATGCTGTGAAGTGTGGGATCTGGGATTGTACTGGGAACCTAAAAGTGTTATCTTCCTTTATGAAAACATACACAAATACCTCACTACTTCAGCTTTTTTTTGTTTTTTAATAGTAAATGCATTTTGTTAGTAATTGGTCTGGACTTTCACTCACGAAAAGAGCTGGCAGTTTAAGTGGGAGGATGTGTCCATTCACACACCAGTAGCAACTTTCAGAAGAATAAACTCACATGTGTACTAGGAGGGAAATAAAATGCCTCAGTAATGTTTTAGGTTTCATTTGCAAATACCTTTCTTTATTTCTAATAATTTATAAAGATCTGGTTTGAATTTTGACATCATATGACTTATGATGCAGATATATATTTAAAATACATAAATAATTTTCTACCCTAGTAGAATTAAGTACCAGGAAGACAAAAATCTGATCTTCTGATTTTTTTTATATTTAACATTTAGCTCAGTGTCCAGCATGTAGCAAGAACTCACAAGAAATGTTTAAAGAATGTATTATAATAATTCTTATCCCTTCATTAAGAGTCTTCTAAAACCTCTATAAGGCACATCAATGTATTTAAAATAATTAAATATTTTATATTTATATTCCTTGACAAAACAATACCAATTCTGGGAATTTATCCTTAGGAATGAATTCAATAGGAGGAAGAAAAAAAGATTATGCAAAAATAAATGTCTATTGCCTCACTAGCTAGAGGCAGAGAAATGAGATGTACATAAATATTCAAGAATTGTGAAAAGGTTAAAATACAAAACATTTTTCAGGCGAATTTTAGGCAACCGGTGGAAAAGATAAGTTCATTTAGCAAGATGAAAAAATAAAAGCAGGATATAAAAGTTCATTCATGACTTGATCCTGTAACACACCGGACATGCTACAGAGTGGCCAAGAGGTACTGGCTTTAGATCTGGACTGATAAGAACTCAATTACAGAATCTTTCAACGTCTCATGCAACCTAGGGCAAGTTGCTTAACTTTCCTAAGTCACCGTCTCCCCTTTGAAAGGGGGATTAAATGATCAAGTGTGGGCAGTGCCTAGGACACGCCTGGCACACTGATCTGTTACACAGGCACAGGGGCAAGGACTGACAGGGAATATGAACAAGGAAAAAAAAATTGATGCTTTTGGGTGGGAGGATAGTGCGCTGATTTTTAAAAAGATTTTATAAATAACAACCTATGGGAAAATAAAATCGTGTTGAAGATATCCTACAAATTAAGTTTACCTCTAATTTAGACTCTCATTAGTCCAAACAAGTGAGATAAGCCAGTTAGAGAGCATTGTGACTCCTCCCAGGGCAGTCTTGGGCAGGACTGATGCTTCTGTGTTTCCTGCTGCTCATGAACTGCGGAGACTCTGCCACCATTCACTGATTTAACCAATTTCCACCAAACAGATGTGGAATTTGACTCATCTTCATGCTCTAAGGCTATGCATAGAGTCGTGTTCATCTGATAATGGTGATGGTGTTGACTAGTCCTTTGGATTCCCGCTCGTGTGTGGAAGGTATCTTGTAACCTTCGAAGTCACCAGATCATACACTACTGTTTCTCTTCCTCCTTGTTTATCTCCCTCTTATCAGACTAAAATTGGTAAAGATGAATTAAAGGTGCATGTATTATCATCTCTTGACTTGCAAACAACCAATAACTTCTTGCAACATTTCAACATCTAAACTTTAGTTCTAATAAACTTTATTTAGATGAACACTCTGTGGGATCCATAGAGCAATATTTGTATCACGGTTTTACTGAAGACAAAATCATTGGGTGCTTAATATAGCTGAAGTCATTATGATAGAGTTCCATGTAGAAAGAATCAATAATAATTATCTTGGTGTAAATTATTTTCTTTCTTTAGGGAGAGTCTCAGACTTGAATAAATTTTTAGAGAGAACAGTTTTCTGCGTCTTCAACTCAAGCAGACATAAAATCTAGAATTCAGTGTAAGCTCAAGGCTTGTCACCACCTGCTCATATGTGAGCACTGGTGCTTTAGGCATGTCCAAGTCTGCTTAGCGTCATCTTATTAGTGGGGGCATTTAATTAAACCAAGCCAGTCTTTCTGCCTGACCAGGGCAACTACTGATGAGAATAAAATTGATGGGAGATGAACAGTTAACAGCAGGAGATACATGGGAACAAGAAATAAAAGAGCCATAGTCAAACTGAAGAATATTGCTGTAGTATATTACATCTGACATTTACTGCTGTGTCTAATAATGCATCCTTTACTTCTCTCCAGCAGCCATGTTACTTCAGTATTTTAAATTTTGGAAGCTTTTGCTTTTGAAAAATGATAAAAATCTCAGTTCTCCATTCCTCATTAGGGTGCATATTTAATTGTGTTTCTCTCTTCATTATATTTGAATGTTGCCATTCAACCAGAGGAGCACTGGCAAAAATCATGTAAATGGCTATGGCTGGCTTTTCCAAGGTATTTAAAATTCTATCGTTGTTTCCATAAGCCACAGACGGTGGGTTATTTTTCATGGACAGACAGTGCATTCTTCTCTTGGGGTTTTTATGGACAGACTGTATAAAATGATAACACAATGAATGGGGTACCAGCTCTACTATATCAAAGGCTTAAATCAGCTATTTCAGACAGAAACTCAATGTGGTAGAGCACGTTTCAAATAGGTTTGCAGGTACAGGCTGTAACACAAAATTTCAGCATCTTTTGTGATTAATTCTCGTGAAAGGTTAATGACATTTTTTACAATAAATTAGAGCTAAGGTGTGGGAGATTTTGGTAATGTAGGTTCAGGTGGTGACCTGAATAAAATCGATAAGATTTGCATGCCAGAATTAAAATAGAGATGTGATCCATCTTTAAAATGGCAAGGGTTTGGATGATTGTGGAAGGTTTAGCAAAGGTGAATCTTCTACTTACCTATTCATAGTTCTTCCAACGTCACATGATAGCATTTATGATTTTATACTACCATATTCACTAAGGCTCATTCCCCCACTTCCACCCTCTCCTTTCCTAAAAGGGAAGTTTCTTCACTGAAATAGTTTAAAAACAAGCTATTTTAAGGTTAATTTCTAATTAACCCTAACTTAATCATAGTCGTTAGAGCTTCCTTTTTGTTTTTTTCTTTTTTAAATTTTGTGGAAAAATGGTCTAAACTAAAATGATTTCTTAAAACTATCTCTAAGGAGTCTAAGGAAATGTCTATTTGTAATTAATGATGCAGAAAATAAAAAATTATCCCCATTTGCCAATGAACAATATTTTTTATCAGTTTGAAATTCTTTTTAATGGGAAAAAATTCACATGGATTTAATTTTTATGCATAGCCTTTAATGCAAACTTAAATTCCTAGCTACCCAGGTATGATATGTGATCCAAATCTCTTTTCTAGTTGTAATTTTTATGAGAATCCTAAGTTTGTATGTAGATTTTCCTTATCCAAAATTATTATGATCACACTTTTATAATTATTCATATTTAGTAACCAAATTTATTACTCAATATGTTGTAATAATGTTATATAACATACACCAAAACAATTTTTCTAAATCATTGAAAGAATTTCAGGATTATATTCTACAACCTTCTTATTTAATCTTTTTCTATTTGTTATGATTGATTTATTTGTAAATAAATGATATTGTGCAATATACTGGAGAGAAAGTACCATATTTTGGCTATCTAAAAAAAATAGGGGAAATTGCAACTTCAAATACTCATAAAGAATAATATTCTTCATGATAAATCTATTTTATTCATTTTTTTATGTCTCATCCATTCCCAAGAGGGAGATAAGATGGCTTATCATTAGAGTGACAATATAATTTATCACCAAAACTTTTGAGAATGAAAGGATTAATATTAATCATCATACTGGGGCAACAGACATAAACTAGCACTGTCCAAGGAAAGCTGGAACATATGGTCACCCCACTTACCCAAAAGCTCAAATACAATAAAACCATAGCCTAGGCAACATAACAAAAGGACAAAGAAGAAATAAGAAGGAAGAGATAGCAGAAAAACATTCAAGCTTGCCCGCCTGATTTTGATTTATCCAGACACAACAGATACAGTATGTCACTTAGCAGGTTGAGAGCTGGGAATCTCCTATATTACTATTTCATATACCAGAAGGAATACTATATTAGTGAGGACAGGCTAACTGCTATAACAAAGAACTCCAAGATCTCAGTAGCATGAAACAATAAGTGTTTATTTCCAACTAATATCACAGTTTATTGCAGACTACTAAGGAAATGGTGATTGGAGGGCCATGGCTCAGAAACCTAGGCAGACTAGGGCTCCCTTCTCTTGAACTTGGGGCAAGCAAGGTTGCCTTGGGTGTAAACAACCAGCCAAAAAATGGGAGAAGAAAGAGAGTGTGGAGAATCACATAAAACTTTTGTCATGTGCCAGTTCTGTAAGTGACATGTGTCACTTCCTCCCACATATTATGGTCCAAGCTCAATTTTATGACCCCACCCAACTGCAAGGGAGCCTGGGAACTATGGTCTGGCTGCCTACCCAGGAGGAAGTGGAAATGGGGTTTGCTGAGCATGTGGCAATCTCTGTCACTCTCCACCGTATTGATCACCAAGCACACATTTCACTCTTCCTCCCTGCATGGACCTCAGCATCTAGAGTCTCTGGGAGGTGCCCAGTCCTCTTTAACAGCTTCATGTGTGGCTCCTTATGATCTGCTGACCTATAAATTAGAAAGGCAAATTATCAACTCCTCACTCCTCCTCCATACATTCAGTAAACTATGGTGGAACAAGGATAAACATCATGGTCAACATTTTCTGTAGAGAAAAACAGATAATCAATAGTCATCTAGAAAGCATTTTTCTTACCTTTGCTTTTGCAGACCCTTGCATTATTCTTTAATTTCAATCACAAATGTCATCTCTTTTCCTTTTTGCTATTCTTCCTCTTGAGAAAGCACCAAAGTATTTGTATCACATTAAGAACCTATTAAATCTGTTTGCTCTCTTGTAGCTCAGATTAGCAACTATGAAGCTACTTAGTAAAATCCTCTACAGTCTTTATTATTTAAAGTATATAATGGAGTTAACAAAAAAGAGCTTCTTTATCAGTGATTTATTGGGATTATAGAAGAAGATTTATAAGCTCTGGATGAGTTAAGAAAATTACTTCTGAAGCAAGATATACAGGAAAGAAGAAAATAGCACAAGAGCAAAGTTATTTGGTTTCATGACATTTAAATTATTGTTAATTGGCTATATCTTTCTATGCCTCCCTAAACTTGGGTACTTTCTATTTGTTTTTTTGTTTACTGCCTAGAGACCATAACTATAGTCACTTCATTTTCTTGGCACAAATGTCACTGCTGTAGAGAACTGGGAAAATAAGTGAAAGCTTGATAATATTTATTAAAGAATTTAAGTCCTAAAATAAGAATAGAGGGATAGCAAGTAGGAAGTTGCATTTAAAAAATTTTAATTCTGAATATAACACCATCCTTATATTGCCATCTGATCTTTGACAAAGCAGACAAAAACATACGCCGGGGAAAAGAATCCGTATTTAATAAATGATGCTGGAAAAATTCGATAGCCACATGTAGAAGACTGAAACAGGATCTGCACCTCTCACCACTCACAAAAATTAATTCACAATGGATAACAGACTTAAACCTAAGACAGGAAACTATAAGAATTCTAGGAGAAAATGCTGAAAACACTCTTCTAGATACCGGCCTAGGCAAAGAATTTATGAGGAAGACCACAAAGGCAATCACAGCAGCAATAAAAATTAACAAATAGTACTTGATCAAATTAAAAATCTTCTGCACAGCTAAGGAAACAATCAATAGAGTGAATAGACAACCTACAGAATGGAAGAAAATATTTGCATGCTACACATCTGATAAAGGGCTGATAAAAAGAAACTATAAAGAACTCAAATAAATCAGCAAGCATTTCAAAATAATTTTAGACTTATGAAAGAGTCACAGTCATAGTGCAGAGAGTTCCTGTGTACTCTCACTCAGTTTCTCCTCATGTTAACGTCTAACATAACCATGATGCAATTATCAGAGTAAGAAATTGAACTGGCATGATATTACTAATCAAACCACTGATCTCATTCGGATCTCATCATTTCTTCCACTAATGTTCCTGTTCTGTTCGAGCATCTGATCCAAGATCACACATTGCATTTCACTGTCATGTTTCCTTAGCCTTCTCCAATCTGAGACTATTCCTCATTATTTCCTTGTCTTACATCACCTCAACTCCTTTGGAGAATATGATCATGTATCTTGTAGAATGACCCACAATTTTGGTTTGTCTGATGTTTTCTCAGGGTTATACTGAGGTTATGGATTTGGGGGAAGAACAGCACAGGAAAAATTGCCTGCCTGGCCGTATCACATAAGGAACCACATGATATCAACCTGACTTTTCACTAGTTGTGTTACCTTTGGCCACTTGTGTAAAGTGGCACCTGTTGGGTTTCTCCACTGTAAAAGTACTGTTTTTCTTTTTGCAATTAATAGATATTTTAGGGAGGTACTTGGGTTAGTGCTTGCATCTTTTCTCTTACTACAGACAACTGATGTTCCCTAGACTCTGAATAGTTGGTTGCTCTGCAACCTCAGAACTCTAATGGGAAAGAGAAAAATTGTGAACTTACTCTTTGTCCACTAATTTTGTTGTAAGTTTGAGGGCAACACTATTTCCATCTCTCAACAGAAACTGGAAATCCATTATTTGGAGTTAAAATAAGTACTCTTCCTATCAACTGTTATTGTTAGTCGTCATGGTGATCAATACTTCATTCCATTCCAGAAGATCAGTCTTAGTGCAGCCAAGTGCAGTGGCTCATGCCTGTAATCCCAGCACTGTGGGAGGCCAAGGTGGGAGGATGGCTTGAGGTCGAGAGTTTGAGACCAACCTGTGCAACAAGGTAAAACCTCGTCTCTATAATAAATTGCAAGAAAATTTCATCATCTCATTTCTCTTGCCAGTGATTTGCTTTGGAATAAGTATGTAACTAAATTTTGGCCAATAAGACATGAGTGAAAGTATGCTATTGTCCTCCTAAGGAAAAGTTGTTTTCTCCTAATGAGAGGAAATAAATAAAAGATAGTTCACCTTCTACTTCTGGACATAGCTATGTCTGCATATTTTGTCTGAAACTGAGGCCTCCATCTTGTTTCCAATATGAAAATAAAGCCAACACTGAAGCCAGCAGAACAAAAACTGGAAAAAACCTGGATCCTTGATGGCATTCCTAAAATGTTGTTCCAACAAACCATGGTACTGAGCCTATCTATGGATTTCTAGTTATGTGCAATAATAAATTTCTTCATTGTTCAAGCCAATTTGAGTCATGGTTTTTCAATTAATTGGATCCAATGGCTTGTAACAGGTATCACCACTTTTAGGAAAGTATTATTCTTTTGGTGCAAATATATTGAAATCTATTTATTTGTTCTGTTGGTGGGCATTTGATTGTTTCTAGTTTTAGCTTTTAGGAACACTGCTGCTATGAATATTTTAGTATATGTCGTTTGGTGAATGTGCCCACATTTCTTTTGTGTGCACACATACCCAAGAATGAAATTGCTCAGTTATAAACTATGTTCATGTTTGGCTTTAATAGAGACTACCGAATGCTTTTCTGAAGAGTTTATATCAATTTATACTTTCACCAGAAATGTATGAGAGTTGCAGTTGTACCATGTCTTTGTCAACACTTGGTATTTTTAGTCTTTTCATTTATGCATTCTGATGTATGTGTATGTGTAGCTGTATCACATTATGACTAATGATATTTATATATGTATTCAGATTTGTATTTATATTCATTCCATATCGATTTCTATATTTTATCATTTAGAACCGTAGCCTAGTTATAAATTATTGGGAAACCATTAGGAGACAGTTAATACTCATGCAAACTGAAGTTGAAAGTAAGGTGGTAAAAAAGGAGAGATATTAAGCTTAAGTGTGTGTTGTTCTATGAATAAGCTCTAGTGCATTTCTAAGGGGAGGAATTGTTTTGTAAAATAGAAAAGCAAGATAAAACAAAAGGCAGAAACTGCTCCAACTTAAGGCATGTGAGAAAGGAAACATACTCACCAAGAGCAGAGACATGAAAAGGCACAGTGGAAAGAAGGGTCTTCATCAAGTCACTTACACTTTTTGGACTCATCTGTAAATTGAAGGATGGAGTTATATGATTTCCGTATTTTCTTTACATTCTTTCAGTCCAAATATTGGTTGTCATCCACACCAGACCCTGAGAGTAAATCTGAGGTCAGAAGGCTCCCTGATGCTCAAATCATTGCCCAGTACCCCTGGGGATTAGGTACCTTGATGGCAGGGTCTCTTTGGTTCACATCTGAATGTGGGCACTGGAGATATGAGACAACGACGATGCTCTGGAGAAAAGGGATAATTTTCTCCTTATGCTGAAACTCATACGTGTGAGCAGTAATGAAGGTCAGTGTTAGAAATGCTGGAGCATGAAAAGCCCTACATTTTGGTTTGAGAAGAGAGAGCTAACTATAACACAAATAAGTATTTGGGCCTAAAAACTCCTGACAAAATCATAACTACAAGTAGGTAATCTAAATACCCAGTTATAAATGTCTGGCAAGTTTGCATGTTTAGTTAGGGTGTGCTTTTTTTTTTTTTTAATGAAATTCATTGTTTAATTGTAGTTGTAATGAGACCTCAAAGGAGAAATCCAGGTTGAAGAGGGCATCTAACATTAGGACATCTGGCCTGGCCTGAGCAAGTGATGGTCAAGACAAACGCAAGACAAATGTATTGTTACCCAAATATAGCAGAATCTCGGGCTCTCATAAAGAGCAAGTGGCTGGATTATTTGCAGCCAGAGAGGACTTACAGGTTAGAGGCTGGACCCAGCTTCCAGATGGGCCCCGAGGCAGGCAGAGAAGCTGGTTAGGGACTTCCTGCCTGGAATCAGCTGAACTTCGTTAGCATTATAGCTGGACAGTGCTGAAGAGCTGTGCTTTTAAAATTATAGATTGTGGCTGAGAACTGGGCCAGGCTATTTACCCAGTTGGATATGTTAAAGTTCTATTAAAATGTCAATGGGAACAACTTTTTTGTGGGAAGTGATGTTAATACATAAAGTCTGTTCAAACAAGCAGATATTTTCTCTGACATTAAGGCTTCATTTTCTATTTGCTTTGAAATTTGTTGCACTTTTTTTTAAACATCCATCCACATGTTGGTTTCTAGTTTTCACGTATAATTAATGGTGAAAGCATTTCCTCCTCTTTTATAATCGTGATTTACTTGTCATTTGAATCTATCAAGTAATATTTAATGCTGCCCAATTAAATGTTTTCACATTTCACAGATTTGCTCTGTTGATACTCTAATAGCATCACTTTGTGGCACAGATAACGAGACATGGCTTTACTTGGTGCTGAATGTTCATGTCCCTCAAAATTCATATGTTGAAACCTAATCACTAATGTGATACTATTAGTAGATGGAGCCTTTAGGAGGTGAGAGCTGCCTTGCCCTTCCCACCATGTGAGGACAGAGTAAGCATTTGGCAGTCTGCAGCCCAGAGGAGGGCCCTCACTAGAACCTGACCCTGCTGGTACCCTGATCTCAGACTTCCAGCCTCCAGAACTGTGGGAAATAAATTTTCATTGTTCATAAGACACCCATCTATGGTATTTTGTCACAGCAGCCCAAACTGACTATGATACTTGGCCACCTGGTTCTGGTGGTTCACATCTGACCATCAATCAAATGCAGGCTCAGATCCTCTTGGCATTTTGTCCTTAAGGGAAATTTATTTCTTTTCTTTTTTTTTTTTTAATAAATAAATCACAGACTTTATTTTTTAGAAGAGTTTTAAGTTTACAGAAAATCGAGCAGATAGCACAACACAAAGAATGAACCCCAAATGTAAACTATGGACTTTAGTTAATAATATATCCATATTGGTTTATTAACTGTAACTAATGTACCACACTAATGTAAGATGTTAAGAATAGGGGAAACCAAGTGGAGAAGGGCCATTTACTTCTGATATATGGTGATGAGTTCTGGTTTTCCTTTTAGGAATAGTGTAATCTTGGCTGGTTAATCATGGTCATTCCTATTTGTAAAGTGAATTTTTGTTTATAAGATACTTTCTTAATTTCTATGGTTTCCAAAAATATGCAAAGGCCAGCATGGAATGATTGTGCATTATTGTGTGTCATAGATGTGCTTCCAATGCCAGCTCACTCTCCCAATACCAGCCATGTGGCCTTGGGAAATAACTTTAATCTCCCTCTGCCATCTGAAAAATAAAGACAGCTGCATGTACCTGGGATATATATTTCATGAGTTACTTTTTCTAAGCAATATTTTAGTCAGAGAATACATCAGTATCTTTTGCTTTAATTCATTTAATCTGTGTGGAAAGCATTACTCGGGGCTACATCTTTGCCCATATCACTTTATCCAGGTAGAAGACACTAAAGGTGTAGAGCATTTGTGGCAGAATGGGAAGACTAGATTTGAGGGATTAGTTAACAGAACCTAACTCCAGGTTACTAACCTTAAGTATGAGACACTAAGGCTCCTGAATTGTCTAATTGGTATTGAGCACCCACTATGTGGCAGATGCTATTCAGTTGTTTCACGAATATCAGTCAACAAAACAGAACGAAATCTGCTTTCAGTGGAGCCTATAGTCTGGTGTAGGGGCTGTCATTTATACTTGTACTGAGTACAGCGTAAATCAAAACTATTAGGTAGGAACAGAAGGATCATACTAAGTTATTATTGTCTTAATATGGTCTGTTTCTGATTTTGGAAGCCACGGGATCTCCAGTGCATTTTGCTGCCTATGTCTTATAACCCAGTTCCATTGTCAGAATCCAAGAAATCAATCCCCTACCCCACCCAGAGTGCTGAATGCCACTGACTACCACGGGGTCACCAGGGGCTGTGATTGAGCCTACGTCTCAGTGTAAAAACATTCAGCTTAAGGTCTGGCTAGTCCCCAATTGTGTTCCTTCATTAGTAGAGGCCCCATTAGATAATTCTATCTGGAGTATATTTGGTATGGGGGTTCACGGGGTGGGGAATTGCCCTCTTCACTAGGCATAAAAATTATCCAGGATGCTTGCTAAAGATTCTCACTCTGGGCAGGAATCTACACTTTCACTGACACTCTCCCCAGTCCTCCCTTGTCCCTGTAATTGTGATGCAAGGCATCTAACTGACCTTTCCTAAGGTGGACAAGGTGGTAGAGTGACAAAGTTCTCTTGTAATAATGTGGTTGTTATTGAACAGATATGAGGCTATGGAACACTGTTCTGAAAGTAAAAATTAGGAACACCAAGGATTTCTGTCTGCTTCCTCAGTGATCACCAGAGTTAATTTGGGCACTATCCCTTTTCACCCACTGCTCCAACTCTAACTACTGTGTTGAAAGGGCAGCCTTCCTCACAGTGGAGAACAGGGGAAATGAGCAGTGTTTGATTAGCTTCGTTTCCCTACTCAAAATATCAGCATTAAAATTATTCTTGTAATATGTTACTATATTCTTAAGGCTGAAAATTATATATCGATTCAAGTATCTTAATGGGGAAATGACCACTCTCCTATTACTCCAGGTGCTGCAAAAGTTAGATTTTTATCTTTGGCTTAACTAATATATTCTTTCTTCTTTCTTTTTGCTTTGTCTTTTTTCTTTATTTCTTTCAAAATATTAAGGGAGTACAAATGTTTTTGTTACAGGGATAGCTTTTGTAATGCTTGAGTCAGGGGTACTAGTGTGTCCATCACCTGAATATTGGTCATTGTACCCATTAGGTAGGTTTTTGCCCCTCCATCTCCCCCCCACCTGCTTGAATTCCAAAGTCTTTTACTTCCCTCTGTACACATGTGTGCCCCTCAGTTAGTTCCAATTTATTAGAGAGTACATGTGGTGTTTGTTATTCCATTCTTGAGATACTTCATTTAGGATAATGGTCTCCAGTTCCATTCAAATTGCTGCAAAAAAAAAGTTAGTGACTTTTTAAAAAGTAATGAATTTTATTTATTTTTAAATAGCTAATCATACAGACAATACAAAATTCAAAAGAAACCAAAGGATATAGATGCGCAGTAATTTTTCATCCCATCTTTATTTCTCAGTCCTCCAATTTTTCTCCCCTGAACAACCAATCTTACTCATTTAGAGATATTTAGACATATACGGTTGCATGCTATAGATGTTGCTTTGCACCCTTTTCTAAAACTTGTGGTTTTTCAATGATATACCTTGGTGATTGGTTTATATACATATGTATTTACCTACCTTTTTCCTGTTAATAATTGCATAGTATTCCATCTATGGAATATATTTATTATTTATTTTGATATGTTATTTATTATTATATAATATATTTATTATTATAAATAAAATAATATATTTATAATAAATATTTTAGAAATAAATTCATGAAAGTAGAATTGCTGAGTCAAAGATATATTATATTTAATTTAAATACATTTTGCCATATTCCAAAGTTTGATTAATTTATAGTACCCATATCCTTGTGGAAATATAACAGGGTGTATTACCAAACTTTTTAATCTTTGCCCATCTGATAGGTAAACTATAGTATCTTGGTGTAGTTAAATTTGTACCTAAGGCTGAGAAATTTTTTTCTTGTGTTAACCAATGTTTTTTCTTCTCTGTGAATTATCTATTTCTATCCCTGACATTAGCATATTTTATGTGCTCCCAGGCCAGGGAAGTCATTGATAATAGAGTAAGTCTCTAGAAGTTGGAATTATTACCTTGAAAATTTAACTGGGAATCAAGACAGGTATGTCTAAAATATTGGAGAGTGTAAAAGAATATTAGACGGAGCATGGTGGCTCATGCCTATAATATCAGTGCTTTGGGAGGCCAAGATAGGAGGATCGCTTGAGGCCAGGAGTTCAAGACCAGCTTGAGCAACATAGCAATATCCTGTCTCTACAAAAATAAAAAATAAAATAAAATTAGCCAGGCATGATGGTGTGTGTCTGTAGTCATTGCTACTCAGGAGGTTGAGGCAGGAGGATCACCTGGGCTCAGGAGTTCGAGGTTACAGTGAGCTATGATTGAACCACTGCACTCCACCCTGGGTGACAGAACAAGACTTTGTCTCTAAAAATCATAATAATAATGATAATGGAATATTAGAGAAGCTAAAGGGCTTGTTTTTAAACACATCTCCAACTAGCATCTATTTTGAAAGAACTATTTCTCTAACAGAGGATTGATAATAGAGTGACTGTAAGTGTTGATGATGGAGGTAGAGCTTTAAATCTGGAATTACAATTCAGTTTTGCTTTCATTTTCTAAGAGCAGCTTGAGAAATTCAACTATAACACAAGTAAAATTATCACTTATCTGAGTGGTCTAAAGAAAATAAATAATAAAATAATGGATATTATCTCAAATATTTTTTCTGTACAACATAATCTCAAATAATCCTGAGTATGTGTTTATATTTGGGAAATGTTTCTATCTTCATAAAGTTGTGTGCATTACTGTCTCATAAGTGAGACCCATTGGTGTTCACTAATTAAGGTTCTACTTATTTTGATAGCTTGCTTATATGTATCAATTCAATATGTCCCATACAGTATATAATGTGTCCATCACTACACTAGTTTTTAGAGAGAAATGAGACCTATTGCCACCCTTCTAAGTTGCCTTAATTATTAGGATAGACATTGGCAATGGTTTTTTTAATGGATTTTACACCTTATCCTCAACTCTGTTTTGATAATTTTGAAGATTTTCTTTCCAGGAAAATATTGTTTTAATGTCCCCAGTTTGATAGTTAAAGCAACACACTTGTAAGCTACAAATAAATCACTTATCTGTAAGTTTGCACTACAATCTTTGATATCTGAAGAGAGGTTATACACACATATATATATATACTCATAAACACACACAATCAGATATCTTTCTCAGAAAACCTTTTTAAAAATTTTGTTTATCCCAGTCTGGGAAGGTAGGCTTTTATGGACAAATTGAAAGCTGAAATTGCTCTGATGTGACTCTTTGTTCTAATGGTCCTTTAATTTAAATCTCTGTATCATCTCTTTATATGTTATTAATATTATAATAAATACATTAATTGATTCTTTGATTTTAGAGGAATGTTAATAATTATGTGGATTAATTTTTTTTCTTACTCATGACTTTTTCCTTTCCTCTTCATCATTACTCCTCACAAATTTCTGTCCTTCCTTTATTGTTAGTTCATTCTAAAAGCACATAGAACTGGTTACAGGAAGGTTGAATTGCTTTCCTACTTAAAAAAACAAACAAACATACATACCCTCTGATTCAGATGTATTTGCTATTTACATTTTTTCTCTTAGTGTTTCTGGTTTTGAGAGAAAGGACAATCATCTTCCTAAAATGTTAATAATAGTAATAGATTTATATGAAAAATTTGGATTACTATAGTCATGGACTTCTACAGCGAAAATGCCTATACTATTCTTCTTTAACATCTATGACAGAGAATATGATTGGGCATTCACAATGTGTCAGATACTGTTTTAATAGGTTACATGTATTAATTCATTCACTTGTCAAGGTAACCCTATTTGTTAGGTAATACTGTTGTTCCCATTTTATAGATGATGACACTGAGACAAAGAGAGGCTAAGTTACCTGCCCAAGGCCATACATAAAGAGTGGAACTAGAATTAAATCCACAGACTAGTTCTTGACTACTACTATACTCTGCTTCTTGAATTCACCATTCCTTCTTGTGAAAATGCAGTTTAATTTGATGAATACTTCTGATCTAGACCTCAGAGATACAGTAAGTTAAATATTATCTATCGAATATTGACCCTGGGCTCAGTATTATTCTAAGTACTATAACCTTATCCTATTGGCTAAAACTAGTATTCTAAAAATACACCAGCTAGGAGGCTGTAAAACTGATAATTCTCTTACATAATTTATCTCTTCATATGTTTAGCCATTAAAATTATGTTCAAATATGATATCATGGAGTGAGTTCTCTCTTGCCTCATCCCTGCTCTACCCTTGCCAAAGGTAGTCCATTTTTAAAAATACAATTCCTTTATTAATTTAATAAGAAGGCATGTTAATTATATGATTTATACATATCAATAATAAAAATTATGAAGATGATATTAAGATTAGATTTGTTTAATATTGTATTATTTTCTTATGTGTATTATATTCACTTGATCTTCATACAAACCTCCCATATAGTCCCAGTTATTATTTTGATCATTTTATAAATAAAGAAGCTGAGAAACAAAGAAGAAAGTGAGGTACCCCAAAATAATATTTGGCTAAGTCTAGGTTTGCACTAGGTACTTTTATAGCTAGTTCTGAGTCATGTCCACAAGAGCATTACTTGACTGTAGTAAAACTATAAACCCAATTGTAATAAGCCCCAAGCAGATCCAGATAACATCCTCCCACTTCAGAGTTTCATCCTTATGATGATTATGGAGATCTTGAACAAGCTTACAAAATAAGAAACTTAAAGTGGAAAGAATTAGGATCATTTAATATGAAGATAAAGAACCTAAAGGATAGTATTAAAAATATGATTTGTGAGGATGAAGATTTTTATATGGAAGAAAAACAGGATTGCATATAAAATTTCCCTAGCAAAGAAAACTACCTGCTCTAGAGGCAGTTTGCTAGACTGTTGGCTTAAAATCGTCAAGGGACAGAGAAGTAGAGTCTAGACTTTGGAGCAGAGCAACCATGACTGCATTACCAGCTCAGCCACCCCGGACCACAGGGGAAGAAGTAACATTTCTTATACTCCTCTTCCTCATTAGTCAAATGGAAACATTAACCTATTCAGAAGTTCTTGGATGGTGGTGGCAGGGTGGGGATCGTAAACACTGTGCCTAGAATATTACTAAGAGCCTAGTAATTGTTGGCCAAGTTTCTCCTCTTGGATATCTTGAAGACCTTTTATTCGCCGGGAAATCTAGGCAATACTTGAAATTATTAGCAAAGATTTCAAGTCAAGCCTTTGTGAACATGCATCAAAGACCCCAACCTTTCTGAGTTGGCAAGATTTCTTTAATTAAAGAGTCCCAGTAATATGGTGTTTGGGGGGATGGGAGCTGTGGCAGATGTGTGTGGCATAATTTTGTTGCAAATGCAAATTAGTTTTCCTGTCATCTGCTAGCAAGCCCACTGTTTATAATAACCGTTCATAATGAATCAGGCTGATATTTTGTTCATACATTTTCCCTTGAGGCTTTAATAACTCTGCTTCTATATTTTATGGTTACATGTTGTGAAATGAGACTGTGGTGGAAATATAATCCTATTTTATAGCCTCTGTAGAAATAAGAGGCATGAAGAAAAAAAGCAAAGGCGGCAAATTAGTGGCCAGAAAGGGTTCCAAGACAGAGAGCTGTTGTTCTCTTCTAGCCAGGCCTTCAGGGTGTGTGAGGAAGATGAAGGATGGTCCAGAAAGTCTCCATTAGTGAAGTGGTTGAGCAGAATCAAAAGTAAAGCAAAGGATCTTGAACTTGGTTAGGGGAAAACTTTGGGTGACCTGAACTAAACAAATTCTGTCCAATACAGCAAATAGTTACTGAAACGTACTACGTCCAAGACTCTTTAAAAGCCCTGCAGGTGCACCATCCAATGTGGTAGTCATTAGTCACATGTTCCTATTTGAATTTAAATTACTTAAAATTAAATAAAATTAAAAATTTAATTCCTCAGTTGCACTACCCACATTTTAAGTTCTCTAGCCACAAAACATGTGTCTGGTGACTACTGTATTTGCCTAGAGGCAAATTCCTTCCTTACAGAAAGTTCTATTGGACAGTGGGGCCCTAGTGGTACATCCATGGCAAAGAGGTGACTCCTACCTGTGAGGAATTTATAGTCTTGGAAGGCAAAGAAATAAGTTAGTTACTGAAGCTGTGATAGAAATATGTCAACATACTGTTACAGGGGTTGGCAATAGGATGAAGGGGCCCAGTAGAGATGGTGGTCAAATATAGTAGGATGAAGGAACAGCTTTTCAGAAAAGGCTGCATGGAGGTTGGAAACATGACCTGAGTCTTAAAAGGAAAGTAATTTCCCCAGATGGAAAAGGCTGGAGGAGAGCATTATAAGCAGAAGTAGAAAAGCAAATCAAGGAGGGAGAAGCAGCATGGAGTGTTGAGAAAGATGCCCCTGTCACAGCCTGGCTGGAGGGTGCAGCCAGAGCTAAGCCCAAGGAGGTCAGTGGGGCAAGATTGGGAGGGTTTGGGCAGCACACCAAGGGGTCAGAGCTTTGTCTTCTGGGAAATGAGGAATCAGTGAAGGGTTTTTTTGTTTTTTTTTTTTTTTTACTTTGTTTCGTTTTCTTTCTTTTTTTTATTTCAGAATATTATGGGGGTACAAACATTTTGGTTGCATATAATGCCTTTGCCTCACCCAGGCCAGGGCTACAAGCATGCCCTTCCCCCATACAGTGCACTCCACATTCATTAGTTGTGAGTTCACCCACCCCCACCAACCGCCTCCCACCTGACCGGCACCTAGTGAATATTACTTCCATATGAGCACATTAGTATTGATTAGTTAGTACTAATTTGATGGTGAGTACATGTGGTGCTTGTTTTTCCATTCTTTTGATATCTCACTTCGAAGAATGGGCTCAAGCTCTATCCAGAATAATATAAGAGGTGATAGTTCACCATTGTTTTTTGCAGTTGAGTAGTATTCCATGGTATACATATATTACATTTTATTAATCCACTCATGTATGGATTGGCACTTGTGTTGTTTCCACATCTTTGCAATTGTAAATTGTGCTGCCATAAACATTCAAATGTAGATGTCATTATTATAGAATGTCTTTTTTTCCTTTGGGCAGATGCCTAGTAGTGGGATTGCTGGATCAAATGGTATTTCTATTTTTAGCTCTTCAACATAACTCCAAATTACTTTCCACAGGGGTTGTACTAATTTGCAGTCCCACCAGCAATGTAAGAGTGTTCCACTCTCTTCACATCCATGCCAGCATTTGTTGTTTTGGGACTTTTTGATAAGGGCCGTTCTCACTGGAGTTAGGTAATATCTCATTGTGTTTTGATTTGCATTTCCCTAATGATTCAAGATGTTGAGCACTTTTTTGTTGTTGTTTGCTTTACACTGACTTTTTTTCTTTGTTATCATTGAGCACTTTTTTATATGTTTGCTGGCCATTATTTACTCCTCTTTTTTTTTTTTTAATTTCAGCTTATTATGGGGGTACAAAAGTTCAGGTTATATATATTGCCCATGCCCCCCCATCCCCCCCGAGTCTGAGCTTCAAGCATGTCTATTCCCCAGACAGTGCACATCGCACTCATCATGTAGGTATACACCCATCCCCTCCCCCCACTCCCTACCTCTGTCCAATACCCAATTGGTGTTATTCCCAAATGTGCACTTAGGTGATGATCAGGGAAACCAATTTGCTGGTGAGTACACGTTGTGCTTATTTTTCCATTCTTGGGATACTTCACTTAATAGAATGGGTTCCAACTCTCTCCAGGAGAACAAAAGAGATGCCAATATCACCGTTATTTCTTATAGCTGAGTAATACTCCATGGTATACATATACCACATTTTACTAATCCATTCATGAATTGGTGGGCATTTGGGTTGTTTCCACATCTTTGCAATTGTGAATTGTGTCAAAAAGTGGGAAAAGGACATGAATAGAAATTTTTCAAAAGAAGATATAAGAATGGCTAACAAATATATGAAAAAATGTTCAACATCTCTAATTATCAGGGAAATACAAATCAAAACCACAATAAGATATCACTTAACTCCAGTGAGAATGGCCTTTATCAAAAAGTCCCAAAACAATGCATGTTGGCATGGATGTGGAGACACAGGAACACTCATACACTGCTGGTGGGACTGTAAACTAGTGCAACCCCTGTGGAAAGCAATATGGAGATACCTTAAACAGATTCAAGTAGACCTATCATTTGATCCAGCAATCCCATTATTGGGCATCTACCCAGAAGAACAAAAGTCATTCTATAAAAAAGACACCTGCACTCGAATGTTTATTTTGTCCTCTTTTGAAAAATTTCTGTTCATGTCCTTTGCCCATTTTTTACTGATGGTGTTGTTTTATTTTTTCTTGTTAATTATCTTAAGTTCTATATAGATTCTTGTTATCAGCCCTTTATTGGATGTGTAGAGTGCAAATATTTTCTCCCATTCTGTAGGTTGTCTATTCACTCTAATGATAGTTTCCTTGACTGTGAAGAAGCTTTTTAATTTGATCAGGTCCCATTTATTTATTTTTGTTGCTGCTGTGATTGCCTTTGGGGTCTTGTTCATAAATTCTTTGCCTAGGCCAAGAGCTTTCCCATAATTTTCTTCTAGTAATCTTAAGGTTTCATGGCTTAGGTTTAAGTCTGTTAGCCATTGTGAGTTGATTTTTGTGAGAGGTGAGATGGGGATCCAGTTTCAATCATCTGCATGTGGTTATCCAGTTTTCCCAGCACCATTTATTGAATAGAGATTCTTTTCCCCAATGTATAATTTTGTCTGCTTTGTTGAAGATTAGATGACAATATGAGGATGGTTTTATATCTGGATGCTCAGTCCTGTTCCAAAGGTCTGTATCTCTGCTCTTGTGCCAGCACCATGCTGTTTTGGTTACTATAGCCTTGTAGTAAAGCTTGAAGTCTGGTAGACTGATGCCTCCCAATTTGTTCTTTTTGCTTAAGATTGCTTTGGCTATACGAAGTCTTCTCTGGTTCCATACAAAGTGTAGAACTATTTTTTCTAGATCTGTAAAGAATGATGATGGTACTTTGATAGGGATTGCATTAATTCTGCAGATCACTTTAGGTAGTATGGACATTTTAATAATATTGATTCTACCAATCCATGAGCATGGTAGGGTTTTCCATCTGTTTACATCTTCTACAATTTCTTTTCTCATTGTTTCATTCTTCTCCCTATATATGTCTCTCACCTCCTTCATTAAATATATTCCTAAATATTTAGTTTTCTTTAATGCTATTGTGAAAGGTGTTGCGTCTTTGATTTGATTTCTGGCGTGACTGTTATTGGCATATATGAATACCACTGATTTTTGTGCATTCATTTTGTATCCTGAGACTTTACTGAATTCATTTATCAATTCTAGGAGTCTCTTGGTGGAATCCTTGGGATTTTCTAGATATAATATCATATCATCAGCAAAGAGGGAGAGTTTGCCCTCTTCTGCCCCCATTTGGATACCCTTGATTCCTCTCTCTTGTCTTATTGATCTGACAAGGACTTCCCGCACTATGTTGAATAGAACTGGAGATAGTGGACAACTATGTCTGGTTCCAGTTCTACGTGGGAATGCTTTCAATTTTTCCCCATTCAGTATGATATTGGCTGTGGGTTTATGGTATAAGGCTTTAATAATTTTAGGTATGTCCCATCTATGTCTATTTTGTTAAGAGTTATTATCCTGGATTTTGTCAAATGCTTTTTCTGCATCTATTGAGAAGATCATATGATCTTTGCTCTTGCTTTTATTTATGTGGTGAATTGCATTTATAGATTTGTGTATGTTGAACCAACATGCAGAACCTGCATCTCTGGGATAAAGGTAAAGGGTTTTAAATAGGAGACTGAATTATGGGATCTGATTTATGTGAATTGGAATGGAAAAAGTTTCGACTTTTTTTCTCAGCAGAATGATGTTTTATGTTTGGTCAATTTATTTAACCCCTCTGATTCTCATTTTACTCATCTGCAAAATGAGACTTATCTCCACCTGAAAGGGATGATGTGAGGATAAAATCATGTAATATAGGCAAAGCAGCCAGCACAGTCCCTGGCATATAGTAAGTGTCCGACAAATCTTAGTTCCTTTCCTTTACCTTACTGTTGCAAGGGAAACAAAATGAGTGAGGCCCATCTGTGCCCTCAGAGAGCTTAAAGTTGGGAATGGGCCTGTGTGGATAGGTAAAACAAGGACACAAGTAACTATGGTATACTACACACACACAAATACACATATTGCATGCATATGCATGCATACACACACTCCACATACATATACATACAGGTGTATGCACACACACACATTATACCACACACACAACAAAATAGCCTAAGCTATGAGAGAGGAACCTAGCATCAGGTAATCTGTGAGAGGGTTTATTGGAGTTAGTTTTTAATGAGGTAATGAGTGCTTAAAAGCAGAGAATTGATAGAACAATGGAGAAGGTGATATTGCCATCAACCAGGAAAGAAAAGGTGATTCCCAGTGTTGTCATGAGGCCAAAAGAGATTCAGCTTACAGGGAAGCACTCTCAACCTTCCTCCTCTTCAACAGGCTGTCCTGGGCTTCCTGGCTGGAAGAGAAAATGAAGGAAGTGTACATGGGGTGGCATTCTGCATGAGGGCTTAGTCTAAGATAGGGAGCACTGGCTGTGGAGTTACTTGGATTTCGTATTTATTTATATAAAAGCCCCTGTATTCAGGTTTTATACCATATCCTGCATCTTTCTGTGGCAATCATCTCACTTCCATTTTTAGTTTCCAACATTTTCTGCTTTCTCTTAACAACTGAAAACTGTATTTAGATAGTGCATTAGAACTCTAGTTCTGATTAGAAATATATAGCAGTGTTTCCCAATTCAACATTCTCAACTTACACATACAGGTGGAAGTAAAAGTGAGGGGTACAAACATCTTCAGTATTTTTTTTTAAAATAAAACAAGTTTTGGCTAGAGTTCTATCAAGTCAGGATGATGGCAATGGTTATGTCCAATTGAACTAAAGCTCTGAGTAGCTTTTATTTATCTCCTGATTACTAAAACATTGGAAAATAATTGTCAATATGTACAGTTTGATGCATAAAATCTTTCAAAATACCTAGTCCATGGGAGGTGAGTTAAAAAGGACATCAGGAAGTGAAGGGACTGAGTCAATGGCCTGTAGCAGATTTATTGTGATATATGGAAGGGTGAAAACCATATCACCTTTATTTTAAATTATCAAAAGACAATCACAATCATATACATTTTCTCCAGAGTAAACTGTTCTCAAAGTACGCATAGATGAGGAATGCCTTTTTCTGTTTCATGTGTTGCTTAGAAGTATAACCAGAGAGATGACATCCTGTAAGGATTGCACACTAGTCTGGAAATTATTTGTCATGAGCAATGTAGTGAGACTGGCAGATAACTTTAAAGTCCATAAAAAATATGAGGCCTGTTGTAGTCCTAGAATTCCAGAGCTAAATTTTCTTTGCATCAAATTAGTATTTTGTTTCTGTTTCTCCCTTTGGTGCAGTTCAGGTATTCTAATAAATATTCAACTTAGAACACTCCACTTAAAATTTTTAATCTTTATAGATTTATAGTACTGCAATTCCACTGTCAAAATGACAGATACTGATACGTATTTTAAGGTAATCTTATATGATTATTTTTCAGTGCACTGTATCAATCAATGCTCTGACAGGCCATAAAATGTTGCAGCCCATAAAGAAACAGTAAATACTCAATTTTCAAGGTACAGCAGAAGAACTATAAATTAAATTGATTACATAACTATAAAACAATTAGTCCAGTATTTCCAGACAACTTTTTTTGAGAACTTCCCTGCCACAGATCATTGTTTGAAAAGGAACTAACTTGTACCCATTAATTCTTCCCAGTTTCATACACTGTGCTTGAGATTTTTCTCTTTTACTTTACGTCCCAATAGCTCCCCTCTACGCCTTTCCTCAAGGTGAGCTCATTCCCTCCTCTGGCTTCAACTACCTCCTATATGTGGGAGTTTCTAAATTTATATCTCCTCCTGAGACATCTCTTCCAATATACAGATCCATATGCCCCCACGCCTGCTGGGTATGTCTTGGATGGGATTTCCCCAAAGCAGACCTTAAGGCAAGGGTTTGAATACAAGTAGCTAATTTGAGAAAGTATCCCAGAAAGCTCCAGTAGGGGAGTGAGGAGGTGATACAGGAATCAAGGGTGCATCAGGAGGCAGATTTCTACTGTGGGTGACTGCGGTTCTGTCCTGATGGGGAACTCTGGGACACAGTACAGAAGACACCTTAGATTTATCCACCCCCAGAGGGACCCTCCAGAGGGATGGGAAAGCTGGAGTATTTATTCTTCAACTCCATCTGTCATTGTGTGAAGGCTGCTTCTGAGGGTGTAAATTTGACTTCTCTTTCCTTTGGATGTCCCTCCCACAGGGGGAGCAAAAGCCCTGGGGTGGAAAGTCACGTGTGTGCACTGATAAGGGAAGGGCCAGGGGATATGGACAGTGCACCACAGTGTCTGGGACTGACATTTCTACTTAGGTGTCACACAGAAACATCAAACTCTGCATATCCAAGCCTGGCTCCCCAAACTTGTTTTTCCTCCACATCTTGGGGAATATGCTACAGTGTACTCCTTGATCCAGGCAGGAACCCCCTCTCCACTCCATATCACCCACTTCCTCTCAGAGACTAAATCTTATCAGTTTTATCTCCTCAACAGATCCTGACTCTTCCCCTCACCACTGGCTCTACATTATTTTAGACATTTGTTATTTTCCCTGCACTTTTCTTCATTAGTTCCCTGACCAGTCTCTTTCCCTTGAGTAATGGCAACGTAAATCCTTCCTCCTTCCTGTAGCCAGAGTGAGGGTTTCAAATGAAGATCTGACCACCTCTGTTCTCTGCTGAAAACCATTATTGACAGTGCAGGATGCTGCATGTGAGACCCTTCATGTTCTCACTCTGCCCATCCCATATCACTATCCCCACCTCACCATACACCATACGTGCAGCCCCAGGGTCTTTGCACAGGCTCTACCTGGTATGAGGCCATCACCTCCTGAGGGTTTTATCCTGACCTCTCCCCTCCCAAGATGTGCAGTTGCCTGGCTATGGCCTTACTTGCCCACGTCGCTTACCATATGCTAGTGTTCCTGTGTCTATATTTGTCCACCTCCTCATTTTGGCTATAAGTTCCCTGAAGGCAGAGACTCTGTGTTAATCTAAAATTTTTAGCACCTAGCACAGAATCTGCTCATTACAGGTGCTCAATGAATAGTTGTTGGATTAATATTTCTACATTATCTTCTTGTTATCTTCTTTAATCCTTAAAGCAATCTTATACGAGAGGTATTATTATCTTTACAGACATAAATTTTGAAGTCAGGTAGGTTAAACACCTTGCTCAAGATCTCAGAACTAATAAACAATCAAATCAGGATTTGAACTGAAATCTGTCTCCAGAGTCCATATTCTTTCCATTAAATCATTTTTATTTTTACATTTGAAAGCACTGCACATTTTCTCTATTTCATCCTTTATGAAGCTAAAACAATAGCCTAAATCTTTTAATTTTTTCTAGAAATGAATATGTTCCCAGGTAGTTTCCTATAGAAATGAAATAAATATTCTTCCACCAGGAATAAGAGCTCTGCAAGGTTCAGCATAGAGCTTGCTGAAATGAACCTGTGACTTTGTGGTACAACTTTTATGTATTGGGGTTAGATCATGGGAATGAATATCCATGGTTAAATTGCATTGCGTTTGAGCTGTGGAATTTCAATAAGCATCAGTCAGTTTGACAGCCAAGAAGATATATATGAGGGCCTTGAGGGTGGGCAGGATGAAAAGAGTTGGAAATATAAGCAGTGAATTTTCATACATCACTGTTTGTGACAGTGAAGTGATTATTCATCAATTACAAAACAGTTAAGTGGATATGTTTCTGGGTTTTTACTGCACTATTTATCTATCCAGGTATCCTGGAAGAGCTGTTCCTGCACCACAGTCCAGGCTGGACGGTCGGTATCAGTTTCAGTGCATGTTACAGAGAGATACAGAGTGGCCATCGGATTTAGAAACAAATGAACCACAAAAAGAAGGATGGTACTGAAACAATATTACTTTTGAAATAAAGCATGTACCTTGGAAATTATAAGGAAACAATTTTCCAATATAAAATTATGTCAGCCTAACAGGTTTTTTTTTCCCCCCCAGAGGTGGGGGTGGTGTATGTTGTAGAACTTAAAAGAAAATACCAATTTACTTATTTACAAAAATTATTAAATTGTCTATAAATTCAAAGTTGCAAAGTATGTTTTCTTTATATACATGTAAGTTCTGGGTCAGTTGGATCCCTGACACAAAATATAAGACTTGGAAAATTAAAGCACTGTGTAAGAATTTAGGGGAGGTATAAATGAGAAAATGAATGTAAGACCGTCAATATAGTATCTGGAATATAGTAAGCAGTCAATAAATGTTTGCTATGATTATCATTAATATTTTAAGAAAATATAATACTGAGTATGACCATTTTCTTCTGTCATATGGATATTACTCAGTGTCTAGATATTAGCAATTTTACACACATACACACCCAGACACCCTACTGACTCTTGCAATGGGGCTGAAACTAAAATTTATGATTTATCAGGTGCTCACAATTCCATCCTCAAAGAACACAGCAGAAATAAGTGACAAATAGAAGATATCAAAGACTTTTCCTACATATATGGGCCTTCTTACAGTACCTTTTTCAAAAGTGTTTGCTTGAAGTTAATCTTTAGGTTGAATTTTTGCATTAATCTGTTTTCACCAAAACATCATAGGATCCTTTCTCATCAACTAAGTCTGTCTGTGAAGAGATATTTCATATTAAATTGGAGACAGGAAATACTAATATTCATGCGATTCCTCAAATAAACATTGAAATTTAGGCTGGGCGCGGTGGCTCACGCCTGTAATCCTAGCATTCTGGGAGGCCGAGGTGGGAAGATCACTTGAGCTGAGGAGTTTGAGACCAGCCTGAGCAAGACCGAGACCCCATCTCTACTAAAAATAGAAAGAAATTAGCCAGGCAACTAAAAATATATATAAAAAAAATTAGCTGGGCATGGTGGCGCATGCCTGTAGTCCCAGCCACTCAGGAGTCTGAGACAGGAGATCGCTTGAGCCTAGAAATTTGAGGTTGCTGTGAGCTTGACACCACAGCACTCTAGCCCAGGCAACAGAGCAAGACTCTGTCTCAAAACAAACAAAAAAAAATTGAAATTTAAGGGGTGATTAATTGGTATTTAGTCCTGATGGGCTGGATCTATAATACAAATACTTAATTCTGAATTCCAAGAATGAATGATATCCTCCCTGTTGAGCCAGAAAAGATAATCAATGGAAGAGAAAATAAACAAAAACACAAACCTACCAGTTTTGAAACATGCAGTTCAATACCTTAGTCAAATATATTGCCAAAGATTATGTTCTGTGGAGGAAAAAAAAAACAAGATTTCATACCCCTAAACTTGTAAAGCCACAGAAGGTAGTGGTGGACCATACTGTGTAGGCCCTCTAAGCCTCTATTATGATTTTACTGTAGATGGGAAACCACTGGAGGGTTTAGAGCAGAGAACTCTGTCTTACATGCGGTGCATAGACTTGGGGCCAAGAGTAGAATACCAGTTTAGAGGCTCTATTGTAGTAATCCAGGCAAAAGATAATGGTGGCTTGGGTCAGGTTGGTACCCAATGGAAATGTGAATTCAGCCAAGCTGAAGGAATACCTTTTATCTGAACATTTTGATAGTGTATTGGATGGTGTAGCTGTTTTTAAGACTAATTTTCAACATGCTGTAAAATTATCAATATTTGGATTTTACCCAACACAAAAGGCTGTGCTTGAAGAATCTATGTCATGCATATGGCAATTCCAAGCAAAAGAAGCTACTTTACTAAGAGAATCTTGAGTCTACATACTCTGGAAAATGCTGCATGTACAGCTTATAACTGAGAAAGAAACTCGGAGCGCAGTGCCGCAGTCAGATGACACAATCCATCCTCATTATCGAGGCATTTCTCCTAGCATTCTGTAATGGATAATGTAAATATTCATAGGTTCCATGGCCATTCACAGGCAGACTGGTGAAACAATCAAATGAAGCTAGCTTCAGGTTTTCATCTGTTCTGTGCATGCCTATTACATCAAAGAATTATTATATTATGAGCCCTTTTCAGAAACTACAAAGGCTTCTGACATGTTCAAAATGATGAAAACTGTTTTTGCCAAGCATAACATGATTAGAAGAAAACAATTTTGGTGTTCTTTACTCAGATGGCAGCGCTGTGATGCTTGATCACACATCTGCTTTTTGCTATTTTGGTAAAGAAAGAAACTCCTTGTTTTCACATCAGCAAGCACTGGTGTTCGTCTCTGCCAATGGACTTGAAAGAAATCTTGTCCAAGGTTACTGCATCACCTCCTTCTTCAGAGCCTCTTTCGTAAGAAGTTTCATCAAGAACCAGGAACAGAATGTGAAGTTTTCTCCATACATAGAAGTTCTCTGGCTTTCTACCAAACACCTTGAAACATGAAACTGCATTTCAGGCAGCAGTTTCAGTTATCTAAGAACAAATTCCCCTTTGGTAACAGTTTGAAAGAGAGGCATGCATTCATGTATTGACTTCTTTAATAGATGTTTTAAGCCCATGGTATTCAGGCTGGCAGTACACAAATATTTTCCAAGGAATATGAGGGCATGGTTGGAATTTAATGGACAAAAATTCCTACAATTTTAACTTCCTATTAAACTTTTTTTCTAGAACTAATCTGCCCGAGAACACATTTTAAATTATTTCTCATTTTCACTTTTCCTGTCATAATTGCCCTTCTTCTACTTACAAATAAAAATAAAAGAAGGTATATCTCTCATCACTTCAAAATTCAATATGCTACATTTCCCAAGGTGTAAAAGGGTATATACCTACATGATGAGTGCGATGTGCACTGTCTGGGGAATGGACACGCTTGAAGCTCAGACTCGGGAGGATGGGGGTGGGGCATGGGCAATATATATAACCTGAACTTTTGTACCCCCATAATAAGCTGAAATAAAAAAAAAAAAAACCTCTAAGAACATAAAACATTGATGCTGACTTTGAGAAAGGGACTGATTCTAAAAATCTAGGCAACAAATAGTTTTGCAATTCAGATAATTCAAATTTTTTGATTTCAATGAATTTTAAGAGGACCTAATCCAATTGTCATTTGGATATATAATGTTTGATGACAGACACTGATTTTAAAAGTATAACTTGGAAGGAGCTCAGGAATTTGTGCAACATTATTACAACTAAATTCTTATTAATTCTCATCTACATATTTATGTAAATAAGCTATCTCAGGCTTTTTAAAAGTAGTAAATAGGAATAGAATTGATAGAAAACCCTCTCTCATTCTGCTAAGATGATATATTCATTCAAAGATAGATGAACTAACAGAAAATGACTTGATTCATCTCATTAAATGGTGCAGTTCCAGTAAAATAACTATCCTTAATAATTATCTATCAAAATTTATAGTATATTAATTTTTTAATCAATTGTATACTACCAATAATTATAATGATCATTAAAACTAGAAGAAATTTAAATACTGAAAGTCTTATAGCCATGGTAAATAAATTCTAAAAAATGCATTCACATTCCATGCAGATAAATAAGATTGAATAGCCAATAAGACTTTCAAGCATAAAATTAATATTAAGTTCAGATAAAATTCTATAAGTGAAGTAAAATGTCAAATTCTTCATCTGTTCACTCATGTGTCTACCTTTACTGTAGATCTTTCAGTATTTTTGGCATAGTTATTTTCACCTCTTTCTTGGAAAATTCTAGCCTCTAGGCCATCTTGGAATCTATTTCTATTGATCATTTCCTCTCTTGATTATGAGTCACATTTTCTTGCTTTTCTGTGTGCATTATAATTTTTTATAGGAAGGACGTTTTGGATAATAGATAAGTAGATACTGAAAAAAATAATATTTACCTCCAAAAATGGGAATATCAAGCTTCTAGGATGAGAACTCAGTCAATCTAAACTGTATTTGAATATTTGGAGCTTTTTTTGCACTGGTAGTTTTATTTGGGTCACCCCTGGCTTCAAATATTTTGAGGGCTTGATCCAGACTTTCCTTTTAAGAGGGCCTGGTATTAGGGCATTGGAAGGATTCCAGAAACCTTCCTGTGCTTTAGAGTTCAGCTGCCAAATTTTGTAACTGTAGGTGACATCTGCCTGCTCACAGCCCAGCTGTATGGTTTTGAATCATTGGGGAGTTTTCTTTGCTATCTAGCCCTGGCCCTTGCTGTCTGCACTTGAAGAGATATCTTTCAGCCTAATGGTCCCTTCTGTGGCTTTTGGGACGATGTTGCCCAGTGCTTTGTGAAAACCTGGAATGCCTTGGAAGGGTTTCTCTTAGATCTCCTGCCTACTTATTCATATTTGGTAGTTGAAGGCTCAGAGTGCCTCTCTCAGCTCTCCTGCTGTGCCCTGCAACACTGCTTTTGAAGGGGATTATCCCTTGGGAGAGTCTGTCTTAAAAAGAACTCTTTCTCAGCTTTTCTTTGCTGGTCCCCTTGCTTTGGGCAAATTACCCTCCATACTCAGTAAAGACCTGTGAGTTCAAGTTGGTAGGTAGACACATGTTCAGAGAGTTGATGGATTTCTAGGGATGTAGTCCATTGTGCCAGCTCACACCCAGCTGTTCAATATTTGTTGGATGTTTGGCTAGCTGCTTCTTACTCCTGTCTATGGGAGTAGCCATGGATCTCTTTTCTTCCATGAAGGGCTTGCCACTTTCTGGAACTTAGTTTATTTGAGCATCTTTATAAACTATCCAGGATTTTATGTAGCTTATTTTATTATTTATTTACACATTTTAAATTTTTGTTAGGGTGACTTCCTAAATCCAAACCAGAAGTCCTGTTCAAATATGTATTAAAACTGATGATTGTAAATATCAAATCATTTGGTATTTAGATTCCATTAATTTTAGTTAAAAGTGATGTTTCAATTTGATTTTTAAATATTAATATCTATACTCTATCAATAATTATCCTGTAATCCTAGAACTTTGGGAGGCCGAGATAGGAAGATTGCTTGAGGACAGGAGGACAAGACCAGTCTAAGCAAGAGAGAGACCCTGTCTCTACAAAAAAAGTAGAAAAATTAGCCAGGTGTGGTGGCATCTACCTGTAGTCCCAGCTACTCAGGAGGCTGAGGCAGGAGGATTACTTGAACCTGGGAGTTTGAGGCTGCAGTGAGCTATGATGACACCACTTCACTCTAGCCCAGCAACAGAGGAAGACCCTGTCTCAAAAAACAAACACACAAACAACACCAGAATCAGATAATTATATCCTTCAAAACTATTTAAGCTTATGATGAAAATGTATAGGTGTCAACTTAAAAATATATAAAGGAATATATAGTTTTTCAATATTCTTTTGGAAGCACATGCCTGAGCTCAGCCATAATAATAAAGGTAATCTTTTTACTCTTTCTTGATTATGGGAGTGTGGGCTGACTGGCCTGGCTTTGCCACAGACTGTGGGTCTTCTGGGCTGGGCTCCACTCCTCTATCTGCAGGCTAGTGTGGAAAGGGGGTCAAAACCTTGTCAACTTCTCTCTTGGCAGGAATTGCAGACATTTAGAACAACATAAAACTCTTTTGAAGAATATATATTAAAAACTATCACATTAATTTTGTAACTTTCATCTCAAAGATATATATTTTAAATGTCCCTGATCTAGATAAAGATAAGTTTCATCTTCTAACTCAAATATAATACACTTTGGAATTTAGAATTTCTCTGGAAAAAAAGAATTGTTATAGCAAATTTTGCTTTACTAAGTCAGTAATTTGAAATATTCTTATCCAAAATAAATATTATTCAAAATGTACAGGAAACATCTTTGCTTTTTTAGTGTATCACTTGTAATAAATTATTTACTCAATTTTTCTTTTAAACCTGTTTTTATTATATAACATTTGATCAAACTACATTTAAAAGTTTATGAAACTGCTTTTTATTACTCAGATATCTTTTTTAAAAAGAAAGGTAACCACTTTTGGATAGGTTGCTGACTTTGCCATTTGATAACAAAGAGCAATTGTGCATAATTACTTGAAGATAAATTTTTGTCATGTTTTTTATTTTTTTAAGAATACATCATATGATGTCAAATGATTAGAGACTCCACAGTACAAACGTGTTTTTTTTTTTTCAGTCTCTACCAATTAAAGACATAATTATTTGGACAGAAAATGAAATGAAAATTTTCTTTGGTTAATACAAGTTCCTTATAATGTAAACTAATTGTGTAATAATAATTATTGGAGAACTAAAAATTAACTTAAATGAGATAGTTTTTAATCCTCAAACACCTTGGAGATAACCAGGCAAACAATTAAAATGCTAAACTGTAAATCAATCTTATAGTCTCACTAAAGCAAGTTTTCTAAAAGCTGAAGGACCCTAGCTAGTCTTTTAAAAGCTGAAAGGAGAATATTTCTAACACAAATTTGTTCTATCACATATTGCTTATACAATGCTATAGATAAAATGTTTTCCTGTTATTTATCAACATTTTGCATGCTTAATCTATGCATTGAATGTGTGTGTATGCGTGTGTGTGAATATATATATCATAGATCTACGCAGAATAGAAAGAGAAGCATATTATAAATTATCAAATGGTGTTTCTGTTTTTACGGATAACATTTATATATTGATAGGAATTCTTTAATTTTTTTTAAAAAACTTGCTGCTATTTGAAGAAATAACTCTAATTAGATTTAAAAGTATTTTAAAACAAGATAGGTTACTTAAAAACACACATACATGTAAATAGAAATTAAATTTTATCTTGGTTTCTAATTCCATTCCCCAATAAAAGAAACAAGTATGAGAACTGGAGAAACCTGACAAACACTACCTCAGCCAGCTGACCAAGGTTAGTGTGAACAGTGATAAGTCGTATTGGTAGCATGTACTCTTGATGTGATGTGATGAAGTGGCTCTTCATGTCTGTGATCTTCCTCCAAAAACACAATCCCAGTCTAATCATGAGATAAACATCAGACACATCCCAACTGAGGGACAGTTGACAAAACACCTGACTAGTACTTCTCAAAACTGTCAAGGTCATCAGAAACAAGCAAAGTCTGAGAACCCATCATAGCTGAGAGGAGCCTAAGGAAACATGGTAACTAAGTGTGCAGTGGGATCCTGGATGGGATCCTGGAACGGAAAAAACTACATTAGGCAAAAACTAAGAAAATCTAAATGAAGCATAGACTTTAGCTAATAATAATATGTCATATTGTTTCATAAAATATGATAAACATACCATAGGGTGATAATAATAAGGGATACTGGGAACCCTGTACTGTCTTCACAATTTTTCTGTAACTACAAAATGATTTTAAAATAGAAAAGTTTACTTAGGAAAAATATTAATTTATAGTGATATAAAGTAAAGAAACATAATAAAAGCAAACTAAAAGACAAAGCCAAATACTGGGGAAAAAATTTTTAAAGAAAGAAAATTGCAGTGATACTAAATTAGTATTTGTGGCAATCGGGAAAACCAATCAAGGCTAAAAACTATGGGACTATTGCTAAATATGTCTCATTGCAACCATTAATATTTAACCTTTAAACATTTGAGCTGGGCATCCTGAAGGAATTACCCTGGGACTCCCTAAGGCAGAGCTAGGAATGTTCAAATGCTAGTCTTAATGGAAGGGAAGCTCAGTTTTTGACAGCATATTCTCTCGCTCTCTCGCTCTCTCTCTCTCTCACACACACACACACACACACACACACACACAGTGTGTGAGGTACCATCTATCTTCACTGCAGTTTCTGTTCTTTCCTGCTGCTTCTGGGTCTCCATCTCTCACCCTGCCCTGCTCTATTCTCCCCGTTGGCACTTCTGGCTACACAAAAGAAATACGCTGTTATTACTTTGTACTTCTCAGACATGAGCATGGATAGGAAAGGGCTAAAAGGAGGGCATGGGCAGTGAGAATGGGTCTTGGAATATCCCAGGGTCACTAGGAGGAGGCTGGGTGAGAACAGCTGAGAACTTCTTCAAAACCATTGGTTGTATGGGATGGATAAAAACCTCCATTAGTTGCATCAAAAACAAGAGTAAACAACCTTTCAATTTTTTTTAAAGCAATAAAACATTCAAGTGAAGATTTGGTTGGATTTTGCTGCAGCTAAACAGCTCCCAGTAGCAATCCTCACTTTCTCTGTCCTATATTTTACTGTTTCTCTTGAGAGAAACCATGACATCCCATTTCTGGTTCATGTGTTTCAGGGAAAAAATGAAAGCATATTGTCAGTCATATAATTGATATAGTGCTTCTTGACATGTCTATTTTTAATTAAAACACATTTTAATTAAAAAAAAGAGAGGGCAATTTTAAGAAGAGATGCTCCCTGCCAGATGGTGATTCCTAATTTACCTCAAATGTGTTGAGAGCCACACGATTCATTTTGGATTAGCTGGGGCTTATGCATTGTAGAGAATAGTAATTTTGTTATGAAAAATAGTCATCCCTGGCACCCCTTTTAATTGAGGTAAATAGGTGTGGGGGTGTGGTCATTGGCATTAGTGGTGTGTCTTACAGATATTCACCTGGGAATTCTAATGGGATGGGCAAGACTGTAGTGTAAAACTTTAATGCATGCACTCTCAAAAAAAGAAACAGACCAGTGCTTCTTCGTTAATATATAAAACCTGTGGGATATCAGTTTCAGGTTTGCAAATGCAAGATGACATTTAAGTGCTAGGCCTCAGGGCCAAGAAATACTACCAGACAAGGGTCCACTCACAGTGGTGGTCAGGGTTCCAATGAAGCAGGGTAGGAGGAATTACATTGTTCATCTCTTTTTTCCACAGCTTCACATTTTGCTGGCTTCATGACCAAATCTGAATTCCTCACAAACTCTGTCCTCCACAAACACATATGCCTCATATGTTCCACATCTATAGACCATAGTAAGGATGCTGTAGTACTACTATAGTATTGTATGTAGTATACTGTTATAAATACTAATCTCTAGTAAGGATAGTTCTACATCTACAGACTATAATAAGAGGAACTAAGGTGCACCTGAGGATAGTAGTTGTTCCAAAGAGTTTCTCCTGCCTGCCCATAATATCCTGAAATGAAAAAAAAAAGAGTGTCTCCTGCTTATAGGGAGCACAGGGAAACTAACATTGAAGCATTTTAGATCACAATTCCAGCATGTAGTTAAACTAAGCCTTGATTATCAAAGTTTAAGTTTCATAAAAGAAACAAGCACTACTATTCCCTGGATTCGTGTTTTGGGTCAACTACTTAACCACTATGAGTTAATTTTTCCAATTGTGAAAAGAAATAATAATACCGTTCTGCTACAGTAGTTGCAAGGAATGAGTAAAATAATAACTGTTAATGCATTTTGCAATGATCAAAATTTAATATGCCTTATTAATAGTGTAATATATTTTGTTAATAGTGATTTTGGCAACATTATTTTTTCATTCTACTGGATTTGAACATTGCGCTGTATGCAAAAGAAAAAAGCAGTGGCATTGATATTGTTTGTTGTTTCTGTTTGTTTTTTATAAATATCTTTTCTGAGACTAAGGAGGAATGAAGTAAAAGAGAAAATGCTCCATTTTATTAATCCACTCATGAATTGGTGGACATTTGGTTTGATTCCACTTCTGTGCAATTGTGAATTATGCTGCAATAAACATTCAAGCACAGGTGTCTTTTTTATAAAAAGATTTCTTTTCCTTTGGGTAGATACTCAGTAGTGGGATTGCTAGATCAAATGGTAGGTCTATTTTTAGTTCTTTGAGGGATCTCCATACTGTTTTCCATAGAGGTTGTACTAATTTGCAGTCCCAGCAACAGTGTGTAAATGTTCCTTTCTCTCTGCATCCATGAAAAGCTTATGTTCATGTCTTTTTCCCACTTTTTAATGTGATTGTTTTTTTTTTTCTTGATGATTTGTTTGAGTTTTCCGTAGATTCTGGATTTTAGCCCTTTACTGGATGTATAGTTTGTAAATATTTTCTCCCAATGTGTATATGTACACCATGGGGTACTACTCAGCCATAAAAAAGAATGAATTAATTTCTTTTAAAACAATTTGGATGGAACTGGAGACCATTATCCTAAGTGAAGTATCTAAAGAATGAAGAAACAAACATCGCATGTACTTGCCATTAAATTGGAACTAATCGATGAGCATATATGTGCACAGAGGAAAGTAAAACTCAGTGGAAATCAAGCAGAGGGGAGTGGGGAGAAAGGGAGGGGAAAAAACCTACCTAATGGGTACAATGAACACTATTTGTGTGATTGGCACACTTACAGCCCTGACTCAAGCATTACAAAAGCAATCCATGAAACCAAAAACATTTGTAGCTTCCCCCTTAATATTCTGAAATTGAAAAAAAAAAAGAGAGAGAGAGAGAGAAAATACTCCAGGTTATTTTAGGGCCTTTAATGAACCAAAATAGTTGTTTTAAATCAAGCTTTAGGGTTTATCATTTTAATCATTCACAAGAAGCTCACAGGTTCTTTTTCTTTTCCAGATTCAATCTTTGAGTCATGACTGGTGTTAAAATAGCTCTAAAAAGGAGAATATAAATTGAAGACATTGTCAAGGATAATCATACCTTTCAAAAAAAGGTGACACTTTATTCAAAATCCTGGTACAAAATATATCCCAATTTGGAAAGACACAATTGTTCAATGGATTCAATGAGAAGATTGTGCTTTTTAGTATCTTTTAAAGAATGTTTTACTATTTAGATACTGGATTTCTGATGACAAGTTTAAGAAATGACAGGGTTAGGATCTAGTATTGATTCTTACAATTTATGATAATGTAGTGAAATAAAATTGATTTGACAAGTTGTAAAAAATTAATAAATTTCAGCCTTGATGATCTTTAATAATGACAAACTTTAATCCTCTCATAATTCAAACTCACTTGTGACACACACCTCAAATTTTACATTCAGTTTTGAATGAAGCAAAGATACCACATATCCTACATCAGAGAATTTATTAATAATGAAAATTAGAGGGGAGAAATGGGGTAAGAAAGTTTAGTATCATTAGAAGTCAGATATTTGACAGGTGTCATATAAATCTTGAGGTTAGTTAATGTTAATCTTACCAAAACACAATGTTATTTCTAAATATTAAAGTGTATCTATACAAGTACTATAAAGACATGGCTCATTACTTTTACCAAAATGCAGTTGATATGACACTACTATAATTTATCTATCTAACTCCCACTTTTTATATTAGTTTATTTTGCATTGGCATGATTTCTAAAGTGTTTAGATCTTTTAAATTTGCATTTCAAAGTAGCTATAAAATATGTATTCCACTGCAAAACATTAGCATAAAGTGATTCGATATTATATATTCTGTCGGAAATGCCAGGAAGAATTCCACTACTGTTGCATTTCCATCTGGCAGCATCTTCCTACACTGAATATTTGCATAAATATTTCAGCAATAAAGTAAAATTATGAAACATAAACTCTTTAGGTTATATTCCAAATTGATAACCTCTTCAAAATTTAATAAGCAAAGGAACTATGCAATTGCACGGAAATTACTATAGTACTTTCCACCTATTTTGAACTGTCCTGGGGAAGTAGTTCCTTCTTCAATACATATTTTACTCATATCTTACCTTTTCTGTGTATCAGGAATGAGTGTTCAGTGGTTGAAAAAATGAATTTCTACTCAATATAGGTATGAATGTTTAAGTAGTCTAGCTGCCTTTTCCAGAACATTATTCAGCCTGAATGAAAGAGTTACGTGCTGAGTTAATGACAGGTGACTGTCATGGAATTGGGATATTATAGAGCAAGAACCCTCTATTTTATTTAAATGAATGTCATCTTTTTTAGTGCAAAGATAACAGTCATCCTCAAAGCTACAATTTTCAAGATTGGTGATGATTGGTGTGCTAACCAAATTTCCAGAAGCTCATTGATTTTTTTACCAGTGATAACAGACTGCAACACCTACATTTTCACTCTTATTGTGCATGATTTCAGGTGTACGTGAGGACAGAGATAGTCTACTTTATTTAATAATGTAACTCTGAAAGTATTATTATTATACATTAGGAGGTGGCTTAGAGTCCCACCCTGGAGTCAGTACTGGGTTTGAATTTGGCTTGCCTCTTATTAATTCCGTGACCTTGGGCAAGTTCCTTAACCCTTTGCTCATCTCAAAAGAGTGGTAACAACAATGCCAATCATGGGGGCATTCTGTGAACAAAGGAGATGATGTATGTCGAGTGCTCACCCAGTGCCGGGCATGTGTAAAAGTTCAGAAAATATAAAGTGTTACTATCAGAAACTGTTCTTATTTTTATTATCATTGTGATTATTCATCCACTCAAAATTTACTAAATAACTTCATTCATACACATCTCTTATATGTGGTTTAATGGAGAAAGTGACAGCCTAGAGGTCAGGGCACCAGGGTTCTATCCCAGATCCATCACCTACTGGGGTCTTCAGGTCAGGATTTGCACTTCTGAACCTCACGTTTCTTATGTTAAAATAGAGGATTAAGTTTGAAGATAATAGGCAAGATTCCTTCTAGTTCTGACTTTCTGAAAGATGAATTCTTCTTTACCTAAGTAGTGGTGTTGAAACCTTAACCTTTTACGTTCTATCAAAACATTCAGCTTCTTTTCCTCTTTGACACTGTGAGTTGGGCCAGTGCTGGCTGAGCACTGGTTCCAGCTCTGTCAGTGTGTAAATGTTCTATGGACTAGCACTTAGTTCTCCAAGTGTAAGGAGGTTTTCAGGTTGTCAAAAATCCATAGGAATGCTGAGTAGAGTTGTCTCTACATGTAGCACTGATTTTTCTAAACTGTTATTTCTTTTGGTTTGTTTTTTAATGTAAAAGAAATCAGACAAACAATAGAATCTGTAAGTAGAGCATTGACCAGTCAGTTCACCTAAGTGTTTTTGATTTTTTATGTATGATTTTGGCATCACATAGACACCAAGAGAAAACTAATTTTCTGGAGGATGCTTTAGAGACACAAGTTGCATATCAAAAAAAGTGAAAAACATAAACTTCTTTTGCCAGCATGCAATTGTCAAAGATACTCACAAGGTGAATGTGTTCAAGGAATTCCTCATTAGACACACCTTGACATAATACTGTAGGTTACTATTTGTGAAGGGCCCACTGTAGTCTAACACACCCATGTCCTCCAAAAAGGACAATTCTGTGTGTCAGAGGGACTTGGGTCTGGTGGACTGGAGCCCCATAACTTTTATTTATTGTCATTATTATTATTTTAAATTGCCTAATCATATACTAAACTTTAGGACTGTGATGTTATATGCACATAAATAAGATATTGTTGCCCCTTCTTCCACTAATTATTTGCAGGTTTTTGGTCAAATACTTTTTCCATTTTATCAATCAAGGAGATTTAAGCACCGCTATAAAATTATATTACTAGCTATCATTCAATGAGCACCTATTTTGCAGTCATCATTATGTGTAAAGCTTATGGGAGATGTGCTACTATTATTTAATAATCTTCAAAATTCTGCAAATTTTATTATTACACTTTACAATAAAGCAAGTAGAAGTTCTGAAGGCTAAACTGACTTGTCCAAAAGTCTTCGCTTAGTAACTATTGCATAGAAATAAAGTTTTGCCAAATTTTAAAGCCCAGGCTCTTGATTACACCTCATGGCTGCTTAACAGCTGACATTTATTAAGTACTTTGTGCTTGACTCCTAGATGTTTACCTATGTCATCGAATTTAATAACATCCCATTCTAGTCTCACACCAATGCTACAGTTGGGAAATTGAGACTCAGAGAAACAAGAAAGTGGGAGAATTGAGATTAAAAACTAGCTCCTTTTGACCTCAAAGCCCACATTTATTCCAACACTGTACATTGTCTCATATGGTAGAAGCTTCATTCTGTGTTAAGTGAATTTTCGAAGCTTTTGGTGGAAATTTTTATATGAAAAATCAGAGATTATATAGTAAAAGGGTTTGTGTTATAAATATTTATCCAACAAAGGAAAGTTGAGGCTATTAAACTTGATAGTCTGAAAATCATCAGAAAATTTTTTTCTCACTTTTAATTAGAAATGTTGATGGTGAAATAGGAATTGGAGAAAATTGGTGTTTTCCTTTCAATGAACTTTATTTTTTAATATTTATTTTCAAACAGTAATAGTAATACTACATGCTATTTTAAAAATAAATTTTATGGAGTATATTAAAGGTATACAACACAATGTTATAAGATATACATATAGTAAAATGGTTACTGTGATGAAACAAATTAACATATCCATCATCTCACTATAGTAACCATTTTACTATATATACATATCTTATGATAGTGTATTATATTTCCCCTGGTGGCCAAAGCAGCTATAATCTCATTTATCAAAAATAATGCACTAGTACTATATTATGTAGTATACACAATAATAATAATACACTGTTATTAACTTTAACCCTCTTGTACATTAGGTCTTTTGACTTGTTCATTCTGATGTTTTTATCTGAAATTTGTTGGGAAAAATTAATGAATGCTTTTAAGTTTCTTTTCATTTTTATAAAAATGAAATCTGTAAAGTGTACTACTCTTAATAGGAATTAAGAGAAATTACCTACTATAAAAATATAAAAAATTTAAAAATATATTTGTACAGTATTTCAGAATTAGTCCTCTAGGTTATAAAAGCATTGTATCAAATCTTTACAGACCCACCAGGGATTCTCAGAAGACCATTGGAGGAATTGATGTATCAATTTTTGCCATGAATAGTTCCTGAGACCGTCATGCTCTTACCGCTCTGTAGAGCTGAGGACACATAGACTTATGATGATTATGCCCACCATTTGTGTATGGTTTCCCAGGCAACAATGTAGTTTCCCAGTGAATCAGCTGTGCAGGTATGAATATGCCCATTTTACAGATGAGAAAGTCAGTGTTTGGAGAGGTGAAGTGAGTCACCCAAATTCTCAGGGCTGGTGAGTGACAGAGCCAGGAACACAGATCTCTTTTTTTTTTTTTTTTTTGAGACAGAGTCTCACTCTGTTGCCCAGGCTAGAGTGAGTGCCGTGGCGTCAGTCTAGCTCACAGCAACCTCAAACTCCTGGGCTTAAGCGATCCTACTGCCTCAGCCTCCCGGGTAGCTGGGACTACAGGCATGCGCCACCATGCCCTGCTAATTTTTTGTATATATATTTTTTAGTTGTCCATATAATTTCTTTCTATTTTTAGTAGAGACGGGGTCTCGCTCTTGCTCAGGCTGGTCTCGAACTCCTGACCTCGAGCGATCCACCCGCCTCGGCCTCCCAGAGTGCTAGGATTACAGGCGTGAGCCACCACGCCCGGCCAACACAGATCTCTTGAATCCAACTCTAGTCTTTCCCTGATGTATGCCACTTATTCTTGCAACAATTCAACACACTTACTTATGTTTTTGTGTTTTCAAAGAGTTAGGGGAAAACGGTCAACACTCTGTGTCCTTGATGGCACAATTACCACAGAGACTTTTTAGTGCTACTTAAATTTTTGTTTTAAAATTTTTATTTTTAAAAAATAATTATTTTTAGTGCTACTGCTATAGGAATTGATACATTCCATGGCATACATAAGTATGAGATGAAATTGCAAGATAATTTCTTGTATCAATTATGTTCTAATATCTCCCATTGGGTTAGCCCCAGTTTATGTTATATTGAGTGCACAGCGAGATGGGTAGAGAAACCATAGACTACAGGATCTGGAAAGAACCTTACAGTTTGTCAAATCCCTTGCTGTATAAAAGGGAGAAACTGAGACCTTATACATGAAGGGAGAGGCCACAGGTGACAGAGTTTGTCTAGGGCAGAGTGAGGCAAGAACTTATCCATTGTCTCCAATGGTGTGGGGGATGTAGACCACTACCAGTACACTGGATAATTCAGGGTGCTACCGAGAAGAGAATTTTTTTTTAATGACTGATTTTTTGTTTGTTTGTTTTTTGGTCTTACTGTTGAAAAAGACATGGAAAAATAAAAAGTATTTTCCTAGTAGTTGACCAACCCCTGCCACATCTGGGTCTGGGCAGTCTTCCTGCTTCTGGGGGGTTGGTGGCATTAAGGGACTTTATGCTTCAGTACTTGGGCAGAGCTGCAATAGACATGACAATGACCACACTCCCAACTTGTTTGGGGTATATATCAGAGTCCTAGATTCTCATAGCTCCTTATCCGCTTTATTTCCCACTATGCACAAAGGCCTCATTTAGTTCCTTAAATATACCAAGTGATCTCTTGGCCCAGGTTTTGCCCATGTGATTTTCTCTGCTTGTAATGCCTTACCTTCCACAGATAGATTTTTTTTCTCTTTAACTTCTTATTTTGGAATAATTGTAGATTCACATGCAGTCGTAAAAAAATAAATGACAGTGAAATCTTGCATACCTTTTACCTAGTTTCCACCAATGGTACTGTCTTGCATAACTATAGTACAATATCACAACCAGAAAACTGATAACAATATAATCTGCCAACTTTAATCAGATTTCACCAATATTACAAACTCTGTGTGTGTATGTGTATATTTAGTTGATGCACTTGTATCACATGGATATTTGAGAACAGTTCTATCACAAGGCTTTCTCATACTATTCTTTATAGCCATAGTCACCTCCCTCCTTTTTTCCCTCCCCAAATTCTGGAACCACTAATCTGTTCCCTAGCTCTATAATTTTGTTAAGAGATGAGCATTTTTAGTTGCTATGTTATTACTTTAACATGTATTGGGAAAAATTAGCATTCCAAAACTATGATTTCAGAGATATTGTTTAGGATCAAGGTAAGTTGGATATTTAAGTTTTTAAAAGAGTCCATTTAAAGAAACATAGTAAGTAAACAATAATTCAGGTGGTACAGAGCTTTGATAAAAAATATGAAGATGGTAGATAATGTGTTTGGGAGACAGCCAATTTGAGCAGGATAGAAGAAGCAGCTAAAGGGAGGAAGACCATCTGCTCACCTCTTTTCAATTCTAAAAGTAACCCTTGAATATGGCTGGGCATTCCAAGCCAATACTTCTAGCCCAGTTTTCAGGGCTCAATTATTAATATAAATTCAGTGAGTTGTCCCCATACATTTGAGCAAGCATAAGGGATTAAGTACAAGAGATCTTATGTTCACCTTGGATGATTCTCTAGTAGCATAAAAACTTACCAGGTGGCAGGCAGAATCTGAACTTTTAACATTTTAATTGAAAATAGTTTTGTTTTTCCACATGTAATTCATACTTAGTTCTTGTTGAATCAAAGGGCATAATAAGGTAAAAATTAGAATACCTGAGCATATTTTAACTTATCCCATAGGGGATGAGAAGAACAATCTGCTCATTCCTGAAGAATCTGCACAAGTCTACAAAATTTACTTATACCTTCATAATGCTGAAAAAAGGAGGAACAATCATGGCTAAAAATATATGACTTTTTAGGTCTAAGATATTATTGTTTGTTTCATTCTTCTTGTAGGCATAATAATAGAGAAAATACAGGTTTTAAAAAAGAGCTTAAGTGCCGATACTTTAAAACTTTCTTCATCAAGGTAGCCCTTGCAGTAATAAGAAGAGAATTTTCTACCCCAGATGTATTTTCTTATCTTCTGTCTGGTAAACTAGAACAACAATGGAGAATCTGCAGTAAGTGTTGGTCCAGATGAAATGCAATATCAGTTCCGCTAAACACCACCTTCTATCCTGTTGTACACAAATTAGGCATTCGATAATTCTTTGTTGGCTACTCTGTTGGTTTAATTTAGGGTAACTTTTAACAGTGTTTACTATTAGTTTAACAGTGAATCTAAAAGTTACAAATTGTTTCATTTCTTAGTGAAATGCAATTGCACTGCATGAAAACTAACTGTTACCACTAGAGATATTTTAAATTTTTATGTTTTCATTCCCCACGAAGTTCTAAACAATAACAACAAAATTGAATGAAAAATTCTGTTACTCACTGACTTATAACACTAAAAACAAATCTGTTATTTCAACTAGATTCACTCCATAATTTCATTACACTCTAAAAAATAAATTTAGTCAGCTTTTACTGAAAATGCACAATGGAAATGGGTTGGTGCTAGACTTAGTGTAATCTTTAACACAAGTTATTCTAATTCTGGCTCTTAATATAAAAGAACAATTTTGTATTTGAGAATCTTGCTGCATCTTAATTAGAAACATCATGTTACTATATATCTAGAAGCTATATCTGTAATATTTATCACTGCATTAATTCATAGGAATTTCCCCCTGAATATTATGAAGAGAGGCAATGCATATTCTCTTTTAGAAAAATTCATCTGGAGTTTCTCAATGGCTATTTTGGGAAAGAAGAGAGTTTTGTTTCATGCTTTAAATTTTATAAACCAGACTTATGTAACATTCTTCTTATTGGAACTTTGAAGAATGTAGGTGATTATTCTCCTGAGGAAACGGTATGGAGTGAAAATGGCTTAATGATATTTTAAAACCAAAGAAAAATTGGTGATGCCTGAGTAACTCTTACTTCCAAATATGACTGATGGGGGAAGGTAGAAACTATACTAAACCAACTAGTAGGGTTAGCATTTTTTTAAATTTTATGCATGATAATTACAATAGCTACTTATAAGAAACAGATTTGTAGCATTTATTCAACATTAAAGCTAGACCTGTGTTAGAAAATGCAAATAAGACTCTTTGATTCTTCATGGCAGCATTAAAAGAAAAGAACCACAGAAAGAAATGGATTCTATTGGAAGGATTTCTTGTCTTTTCTGTACTGTTAAGATACTAAATGTAAACAGATTGACAAGTCTGAATCCATTGCCTCCCATAGATGGATTGAACTTTTGTCTGTGTTTACTGACAAAGCATTTGCCAGAACTGCTAGAAAGTTTGCCATAGTTGTTTGTCCAGCTTATAGGTAAAGGGAGACTTTGAGTTACATCAACAGCTCTCTGGAGTCATCCCACCTTGCAGACATTACAACAATCCAGGCGGGACAGTAAAGCTACATGCTTTTTCACTTACATAGGCACACAAGCACATTACATGTACATACCTCCTCCCCTCCCCATCACAGCTATACTCCGAAAAAGTTTAAATAAACTGAACAAATCTTCCAAAAGGATGAAAAGGGACCTAATAATTTACTCCCTGGACGTCTGTCAGAGGGCATAAATCAATGACACTCGTCCCAATACAGCATCTCTCTTGCATCGCATTCCCCCTCGCCCAATGTTATTACCATGTCAGAGTAAAAACAAGGAAATGACTAGATCAAAACAGCCAGGGCTAAGGCCATTTATCTTAGTCATTAGTGCACAGGAAGGTGACATTATATAAGATCAGATAGCTATGTACTCAGAAATCTGAAAATCAATTTCCTCAGATGCATAAAATGGAAACTTGATAAGCATCTATTCCATTTCTGGTACTCAGTATTTACCTTGGATTCAAAATTCTATTCGATTTCTTGGAGAAAGAGTTTCTTCCCTTAATAATCCTGATTCCTCCTCGCCCCTCCTCTCTGCACCCCTCCGCCCCACCTCACCCCACCAAAACCTCACCCCATAGTTACCAAATCTCTGCCATTTCCACCTTTTATTTTTTTTCCTGATTAGGGTAAATTTCACCTGGATAATTTACATTAGAGTTTCTTTAGGGGGGTTATAAACCCTAGTGAGTTAGAGTACTATTCTTTGTCACTACTGCTTCATGGAGATTTTGCCATTACTTTATTTTAGAGATTGGGAGTAGTTTAATTCAAAATTCTTTAATGAAGGCAGGTTCTGTTCATTAAAAAAATTCCTCCGAGGGCTGAGTTGTGTTATGCTTTAATCCTATGCTTTCCTTTGAATATGCTCTGTAGGCAATGAAAATACTCAACATCTCTGGTATACCATGTGTCCTTTTTGACTATGCCAATCTGCCTTCAATCCATAATAGAACCATAGTTTATTTCTTCAGAATGGTAGGTTGTGTTCAGGCTTTGGTAGGAATTTTTTATTGTATTTTGGAGGGCAGTGGTCTGCTATTTAGCAAGCCCCTCTGGCTACTTCTTTTTATTTTTGTCACAATTTTTATTTTTTTAATTTGTTTTTATTTTAATAGATTTGGGGGCATAAATGGTTTCTTGTTACATGGATGGATTGCATAGTGGAGAAGTCCAGGCTTTTAACATACCTGTCACTTGAATAGTGCATATTGTACCCAATAGATAATATTTCATCCCACACACTCCTCCCACCTCCCCTTTCGGAGTCTCCAATGTCCATTGAGTCACTCTGCATAATCATGCATATCCATTGCTTAGTTCCCACTTATAAATGAGAACATATGGTATGTGGTTTTTTGTTCCTGGGTTACTTTACTTAGGATAATGGCCTCCAGTTCCCTCCAAGTTGATGTGCAAGACATTATTTCATTCTTTTTATTGCCTAAGTAGTGCTCCATGGTGTGTGTGTGTGTGTGTGTGTGTGTGTGTCACGTTTTCTTTGTCCACTTATCCATTGGTGGGCACTAAGGTTGGTTCCACATCCTTGCAATTGTGAATTGTGTTGCAGTAAACACACACATCTTTTATAAAATGACTTCTTTTCCTCTGAGTAGATTCCCAATAGTGGGATTGCTGGATCGAATGGTAAATCTGTTAGCCATCTCAAGAGTAAACAGTGAAATTTGAAAAAAAAAAAATTGATTTTGCTGCTAGAGTCTGAGTCTTCTAGGCATTTCAGTATGGAAAAAAAAAATAGTCCAAGAAGATCCTGAGCTTAACTACACCCCACTAGCTAATTAGAAAATTTTGACAGTGGAACCAAGTTTCTTGAACCATTCTTGAACTTTTAAAAATGTATCTTAGGGTCTGAAAGAGTTAAGCACCCAAAGATGCCTGATTTACTCCCTCGGAGTAGTTGAGCCCTGTGAGAATTTTGACTCATTATGGTTTTTAACCTTCTGTCTGAAGGAGCAATTCGCATGGAAGCAGACAGATAGAACAGAGCCTTCATTATAGCAGAAACATGCATTGTGAGCCCCTTTATGTCTTGCAGAGGACATGCAAAAGAGAGAGCAGTTCTAAATTATACTTCTCACAATACTTCCCAAGGAGAACGTCGCAAATGAATTCAATTCTTTTAAACTAAATCGAACACCTGAAGGAAAATAAATCTGAACAACCTACCTAGTTTTATATGTTTCTTTCCCATAATTTCACTACATTCCCCTTATTTGAATTGGGTTTGATCAAATTTAAGATAAAACACCTTAACACAAATTTGTAGAATGAGTTTTTAAAAGAGAGAGAAAGAAACTTGTTTCAGGATGGAGCGATAGCTTTCCTGTAATTGAATATCACTTGTATTCGTAATATTTCACTGTCTAACAATGGTGGTTTTTGTTATTAAAATAAATCTAATAAAACCTAAGTTTAGGAGAGAGATCCACAGAATTTACTAGAATATTACAGGCATCCAAATGTAAATACACAGAAGAGACTAAGAAAAAATCTCTCTTTTTAAATATATCTCAAGATTGCTGATAATAATTGAAATTCTAGGGTGATATGTAATTTTCAAGTAACGGACTTGGCAAAAAAATCAGCCTTCAGCCTTTATGTGAGCGCGCGCACACACACACACACACACACACACACACTGGGCAACCATTCAAGAGAGACTCAGGTAAGTTTTATCAATGGGAGGGCAGGAATTATTGCCCGTTTGAATAGATTGTTTTAGAGGAAAAAGTACGGTGTAGACTAGGATGACTCAAATACCTAACCAAAGATTATCAATGAATTCTGACAGAAGATTTTCTGAGAGAAAGTGTTTCATTCATCCTGCTTTTAGAGTCAGCATACTTACTTCATTGGAGTTTTTTGGTTCTCCATTATATCAATGTGTATAAAATCCTCATAAAAATGAGTAAAATAGTAATTTTTTATTTATTGAAGCAAGAAACAATTACTGAGACTATACTAAGCACCAGGTACTATCTCATGAGAACATGGGTAAATATAACACAGCCACTACCCCTGGAATCTTACGATACATCAGAGCTGCAGGATGTAATAAACTGTGGCATACCTGTGAGAAGTGCTCTGGGAGGTGAATGCAGAAGGTCCTGGAGCGCAGGTTAAAGCACAGCCAATTCTGTCCCTGAGGGGCAGGCAGAAGTGAAAGCTGCAGAGATGAGAGGATGGGGTGGGGGGTATTTGAACCAAATTTGAAGGGTGAGACTTGGCACTTGGGGAATACTGGTACATATATTTGGTACATTTTTGCAGCCAAAAGGCAAAGTCAGAAGGGGCTTGATTTATTGCAAAACAAGGAACCAGTAATGGCTGTAATGAAAGCAAACTCAGAGCCTAAAGAGAGGGAAGAAGGATAGGTAAGGGGCAGTCATGAGTTAGATTGGAAACTTCTGTTGGGCATGCCTGGGTGCTCCAATGTCTTTTATTATCCCCAGCACCTAATATAGTCATCCCCAGCCCCAGGGCCCCTCATAAAGGTAGATGGGAGTGTCTGGCAAGTTCCCAGGACCAGAGCAGGTAAAGGTGATCCAGGCAGAGGGAATAGCCTAAGCAAAGGCTAAACTCTGTAGCATAATTGGGAAATGGTAAGTAGGTAGTTGTGGCTTGAGTGTGGAGCATGGATTTAAAATGCAATGCCATGGCCCTACCATTTGGGGGACCATGCCTGCAACATGATTGCCTTCTCTTCACAGAACGGGCTTCAGGGGCCAGTGGGAAATCCAAGGCCTTAACACAGTCTCTGTAGTTCCCCCAAAGCCACTCTGTTTTTGATAAAAGTGCTTCAGTGAGAACTTGGTTTTCTCTTAAGTTTCCCAAGCAAAGACTTCACAGAGTGTCAAAGATATATGCCAAAAATAGGTGCCTAAAAACTGGATGAACTACAGTTGGTATGTCATGTAGGCTTTAAATTATGCAATCTATGAAAAATCCACAAGGCAACCTAGAAAATAGGTGAAATATAGGTGATGGGACATCTAAGGTATGCACTTATGAGAGAGGTCCTTAGTGTTGGAAATAAAAATGCAATCACAATTTTGTGAGCTGAAGTGCACATGGAATTTCATATAGTATTTGAGTCAAATGTCTATATAACTTAGCATTCATCAATTTTTAAAGGACAAGGCAAAGAAGAACATGATTATATGCTGATAGGTTTCAGAGCCACATAAAATGGTATGAGAATTAATTTTTCATAAGAGAAGTGAGAATTACTGATCCGTTACATTTAACCGGAATCCACTCCTTGCCCTGCCTCTCTGATGGGTCGTGTGACCTTGAGAAAGTCACTTAACCAATTAGGATCTCTGAGTCTTTAGTTTTAAAACATAAATGATACCACCTGCCTGTCAACTTAACTGATTATTGCGAGAATTAAAAGATACCCCACAGGTAAGTGTTTGGTAAACTAGAAGGTACATATTAAAGATAAGGTATCATCAAAGTAGTTAATATTATAACATTAAAATTTCAAAGATCGAGTTTATTTGTAAATCAATAACACATTGTATGAACTGAGAATTAGAGTAGAACAAAAATGTAAGGTGGGGTGGGGTAGGGAATGGATAAACCAATAATCAAAGGACTGAACGTTACTTTAAGAAAATATATTCCTGTAAAAGCAGAAATTGTATAATACATGAATAGAAAAGTCTTATAAAGGGAAAGCAGGTCTGGTCTCATGCAGTTATTGTGAACAGCAGGCCTGTTGTGAACACAGAGACCCATAGGTATGACTTCTGTGTACCTCCCTTGTTTGTTAGCTGACAGCACAAAGGCAGAGGTGACAAGCCAGAGTGAGTTTAATAAATGACACCTTACAGCAAACATGTACCCAGAACTTTTCACTGCCAAATAGTGCATGACTGGACAAATGTAAATATCTGGACCCAGAGGAGCCCTCCCCGGTTGTCTAAAAATGCTCAGTGCAAACATCATAAGGAGCCCAGGGACCATTAAGCTTCCCTTTCTTTCAAATTTATGAGGATGTAGCCTTACAGCTTAGATTTTAGCAGAGCATCAGCAGCATCATATAAACAGAAAATGTCACTTTAAAAATTTACATATAGTAATATTTACTTTTTTGGTGCACAGTTCTGAGTTTTAACATGTGCATAGATTGTTGTAACCACAACTGCAAACAGGAAACAGACCAACTCCAATACTCCAAAGAATTCCCTTCTGCTGACCCATTGTTGTTAGACTCTTCTCCTATCCCTAACCCCTGGCAGTCACTCATCTGTTCTCTGTTCTCATAGTGTTTCCGCTTCCAGAGTGTCATATAAATGGAATTATTCATTATGCAGTCATTTGCTCGTTTGGGTTTTGAGCTATGACATGTTACTGTAAAACTATAGACCTAGATCAGGCCATCAAAAGAAAGCTTAGCTCAGATTCAGTTGGAGATAGGATTAATTTTGCTGAACTGTGTGTTTTCTGTTCATTCTTTGTTACATGAGGTTGACAAGATTATGTTTTCCTAAATGCTTTTTGCATTAGGCCTTTCTTCTCAAGGATGTCAGTAGTTTTCTTTCATCAATGGAACCAAACTTTCTTCTATAAGTATTCACTGACCACTTTAAATCAGTATGTGGTAGACAATGCTGCTGATTTTTAAGTAAGAGACACTGGTCTCTGCTCTCAAGCGGCAAGAAATTCTCTGGTACCTAGTGTGTGCTATAGAATTCTCAACTCTAGACAACATCTGGGTTATTTTCACCTTTACATATTCAACATCTGAGCATGTGTGATGTGCCAGACACCATTCTTGACAGTTGGGATAAAACAGTGAACAAAATAGACCAAAATCTTTGTCCTCATGGAATTTACAATTTGGCTGTGAAAACAAATTATAAAGCATAAACATAATAAATAAGTAAATTACATGGTATGTTAGAAAGTGAAGAATGATATGCAAAAAAGATAAAGTAGAATACAATAAGAGAGTGCTGGAGCAGGGTAGGGTTGCTATTTTAGATAATTGGCAGGGTACATTTTTAGAGAAAGTGACATTTTGGCAAAGACTTAATAGAAGTGAGGAGGTTAGTCATGAAGTTATCTTGGGAAAGAGGATTCCAGGTACCAGACACAGCCAATGCAAAGATCCTGAGGTGGGGGCATGCCCAGAGTGTTTATGGAAGAGCAAGAAGGTCAGCTTGGCTGGAGCAGACAGAGTAAGGGGCTGGACATGAGTAACTGGGGGATCATGTGGGACCATGAAAGCCATAGTAAAGAATCCGGTTGTTATTCAGAGAAATGGGAACCATTTCAGGGTTTTGAGAAAGAAAATTGTTTGATCTCACCTACATTTTAGAAGGATCTCTTTGGCAAGTGTTTGGAGAATAGATTGTTGGGGGCAATGGAGATGCAGGTAATCTAGTGTGGTAATCCAGGAGAGGAATGGTGGTGGTACAGACCATGGTATTAACAGTGGAGGTGAGAAAAATTGGCTTATGCATATATTTTCAAGGTAGATTCAATGTGATTCTCTGTTTGAATGTGGATTATGATCAAAAAAGAGTATTCAAAAAGGACTCCATTTATTTTTGGCCCAAGGAACTATAAGTTTGGAATTCCCATCAAATGAGATAGAAAGGGAATGAATACAACAGATTTGGGGAGAGAGGATCAGGACATATTGAATGTAAGAGAGATGTTAGATATGTGGATATCTGGGTTATATCTGGAGTTTGGAAGAGAAATACGAGCTAGAGATACAAATTTTAAAGTTCTTGGCGTACAAATGGTATTTAAAGTCATGTGACTGAATCAGCTTGCTTAGAATGTGACTGTAAACAGAAAAAAGGAGAGGACTAAGGTTTAGCCCTGGAGCCCTCCAACATTAAAAGTACCAGGCAAAGAAACCTGGAGGGATGACATTTGAGGTAGGAATAAGATACAAGAGAATGTGTTTTTCTCTAAACCAGTGCAAGATGTGTATGGAGGAAGGAGTGACCGACTCTATCAAATGTGGAATGTAACTAAAGTGAGGACTGAGAGTAAACCATTAGGTTTAATGATGTGGAGGTCCTTGGTGTCTTTGACCAGAGCAGTTTTGGTGGAGGGATGGAAGCAAAAGCCTGATTGGAGTGTGTTCAAGAGAGAATGGAAAGAGAGGAATTGGACACCGGGAGTATAGGCATGTCTTTCCAGAAATGTTGCTGCCAAGGGAAGCAAAGAGTGCAGCAGCACTGGCCATTGGCCTTGCTGTCTCTTCCTCCATTCAGCCCTCTGCATGCTCCCGGCCAGTGCTTGGCTATTCCTTCCTTGACAATTCATCCCTGCAAAGAAGACTTTACTGGCTAACCTTAGCCAACCTGGATCACTTTTGACTTTTCAAACTTTACCAGGGAAGCCATAGAAGTTGACAAAAAAAGCTTCCTCCTAAAAAAGTCTCACCTTCCATTAAACACAGTATGACTAAAAATGTCCCAAATCTGGTCGTTAGAGACAAAAATGCAAACATCATGAAAAAGGAATCATTTACATTTCATATCCATTCCTGAGTATACATTTTGATCAAGAGAAAAATGGGATTTTTGAAAGAACTGAATCAAGAAAGAGAACTTTACCAGCAAGAAACCAGAAAAGTGGTGAAAGGGAATATGGAACAACTTAGGACATGTGATACACATAGAAAAGGCTCTAGACCAGGGGTGGGAAACCTGTGGCCCAGGCTTCTAGGTCCTTAAGTGCAGCCTTTTGGCTGAATCCAAATTTTACAGAACAAGTCCTTTTATTTTTATAAACGCATTTTTGTTAGTCTTTTGTGTTTTTATTTTATTTTTAAAATGAACATAGTTAAAATACCAAAGAATAAAATAAGTTCCAATGAAATAATCCTCTCAGATTGGCACAATTAGAACATTAGTCAGCCATAAGGGCTAAATTGACAGCTGCCACACTCATGATTTAGTTCTAACTTCCCCCACCTGACTGGCACCACTAATGCATAAGGCTGGTTGGAGAGAGTTTGTGGGGGTTGAGTCCACCAGTCTGTTATCAGCTTTTGACAACAGTGCACTACATTTCTGTTTGAAGTGGAATTTGTGAATAGTTGCACAGTTCGAGGATATTTTTTAATTCTGTCTGCTTAGCAGCCCTTGGTCAAAAGAAGACCAAGAGAACACTGAAGGGAAAAAAACAGATTTTTTAAATGAGGATTGGGAATTGCAATGTTATCTTGTTTCTGTTAAAGATAAGATGATTTACTTGCTTTGTAATATTACAATATCAACATTAAAGAAATTCAATGCTCATCAGAGCGTTATAACACTCATAAGGATCATATATATTTTAAATTAGAGGGAGAGGCACAAAAGGTTGTATTGCAGAAATTAAAAGATGAAAAGCAAAAGCAAAGACAATTCTTTCAAGCAGCAATAAGACCTGGCAATAATGCCACTGAAGCAACTTATAAAGTAGCTTATATACTCAGGAAAAAAAAGGAAGCCATTCAGTGATGTAGAAATTGTGAAAGAATGTATGGTTGAAGTTGTAGGATGCTTAGATCCTGATAACATTTCAAAGTACAAACAACTGCCTCTTTCAAGGATAACCACAACTGAGCAGCAGCATGAATTAGCCTTCAACTTAACAGAACAACTTCATGCAATACTGTAAAAGGAAAATATATATTATTCAATTGTTTTGGATGAATCAACTGATACTACTGACTTGGCACAGGTTTTATGCTACATTTGGGCCATAACAGAAAATTTTTCTTTGTTGTGAAGAGTTACTTGCTTTGGGCATTCTTGTGAACAGAACACAGGGAATAGATATCTTCAACAACTTTCAAAATAAATCTCATGAAGTTGGACTGAATTTGGTAAATTTAGTGGGTGTATGTACAGATGGTGCACCTTCCATCTCAGGAAAACATGAAGAGTTTATTGCACAGATAAAAAAAAAAGTATTAAAAAATCCAGATGCTCTCATTTCTTTTCATTGTATCTTACATCAACAAAATAACTGTGCTAAAGCTACTCTTTTAAGTGACACTTTGCAACAAATTATAAGTATTGTTACCTATATTTGCGCAAATGCAACACAGCATCATCAGTTTAGTAACAGGCTAAAGTTGAACATAAGGTATTCAGTGTGGATTTGCCATATCATTCTAAAGTGTGTTGGCTATGGCAGAGAAAAGTGTTGGCCAAAATTTTATCCCTGTGAGAACAGACAGTTACATTTTATGAAGAACGGAATCAGCAATGTGAATTACTGAAAGAAGATTTCTATAGGAATGCAGCATTTCTGTGTGATATCCTGTCAAATCAAAATGACTTGAATATTTCTTTGCAAGGTAAAACCAAGTCTATATGATATGTGGCAAAAAAAAAAAAAAATGCAAACATTTTGAAAAAAAGCTATATTTTTTTCAAAACAGTTCTTCTCCAAAAGGAAATTTCAGATGAACATTTTCCCCAGTTAGCAAATGTCATTAATGAGCAGGATGATACATACGAATCATTTGAAGAATATATAGCTGTTATAGACCTATTAATTAGAGAATACAATGAAAGGTTCAGTGACCTTGAGAATCATAACATCATACTCACATTAGCATTTCAGCCTCACCTGGTTGATATCACCAAGGCATCTGAAGAACTACAGATATAATTTATTGAGTTCTCAATAGATGGCATTTTAAAGTCATTGTTTGATGCTAATAAAGATCCAATTGAAATATAGAAAAATGCAGTAGAATACTCATGCCTTCAGCAATATGCCTGAAAAATGCTTTCTTGCTTTTCAATCACTTATTGCTGCAAATGTACATTCTCCTACCTAACCCAAATCAAGATGCCCTTTAGGTCACAAATGACTGATACTTATCTAGAGGATCAACTGAAACTGCGGACCTCCACACTGCAACCAAATATTCAAATGCTTTCCAACAAAAAGAGCACACAAGGTCATTAAAAGGTTAGTTAATTTTAAAATTAACAAATAGTTTTCATTTTTGAAATTATTAAGTATGTAGTAGGTGGATTTTTACAAAATAATGTACAATTTTAAGTATATATAATTGAAGTTCCTTGAATGCGGCCTCATTTGATTACAGCTAAATTGTTGGCCTTCCAACATGAAAAGGTTCCCCACCTCTGCGCTAGACCACCTTCCTGTCTTGGATTTCATAGCTGAACTGAACTAGAAACCTGAAACAATTTCACAGTGTCCAGTGTGCCACAAAGACATGTGTTCAGTAGATATTTGTCAAATGTATACTTGATTGGATATGTATGGATGGATGTATAGTTAAGTTTAGTTGCTGGAGGGCGGGCATTTGCCTGATGCTCCATTTAAGTAGTTCCCTGAAAAATGTGCCCCTCTCTACCCTCAGTCCCATTGTTATGGGGGATTCAGGTGCCCTGCACTTTCTGCTGCTTACACAGGTGCTTACCCTGCCCTTATCTGACTTACCTGACAATCAATACCATTCTGATCCTCGCCATACTTAATCACTTTTCTCCTTTCTTTCCTTTCTTCCTTCCACTGTGCCTTCATACCCATTAGCACTACCAACTTTTCCATGCAAATGCAAGGAAAATAAATAGAAAAAGAGAGAAAGAAGAGGAAGGAAGGAGAAGAGAGATTTTTGTATACTGCTGATTTTTGATCATACAATCACATTTCTCCTATTTTGCAATGAAATATTAATACTTGTAAGCCACTAAATGTATATTAATATGAGGATTAGTTAATAATGAAGATGATTTTAAATTATTCACATACCTAAAGATCTAGGGAAATAAAATGGACAGGTTTTTATTTTATTCCTTAAATTCCCACTTTGAAATTTTATCGAAAAGGGTGGTGCCAAATTTTCTAGTCTTGGCTGTGAGGAAGAGGGCAGCTAGTGAGATTTACTGAAGAACTTTTGTACAGCATGGAGGACAGTTACTTATTTTAATTGCACTTCCAAATTCCCACGTATTTGGTCTGTTAAAGTTGTTCAGTAGGGCCACAATTCAGGAATAAGGCAGATCTTTCAATGTGATACACGATTAGTTACATTTTACCGAGAACGACTTTTTCTCCTCCTGCAACTAAACTAGCCTCATAGCTGGGTTGGGGAATTAGATTTCCTGTGTACACCATTCTCAAATAACTATTTCCTCTCCACTCCACCTCATCTGCCTACAGGAAAACTGGGCAGGCCCACGAACAGCTCCACCTCATAGAATAAATCCTGGTATTTCCAACCTCTCACCACAAGCCTGTGATTTCTAACACCAAGCAGGCCCCCTTAGGCAGGAGAGATCTCCACCTTTCTGCTTTCTCCCTGTCCATTGCCTCTCTCCAGACTCCCCTCTCTAAACAGCTGTGCCCTGAAGACTGGTCGCCTTAAGAGAACACCCTCCAGTACTGCTGCTTCTGCCTCATCCACCAAGCAATGCCCGTGGTCAGGGATGTCATTACCTTCTTCAGTACCAGAGTAAGTGCACCCTTCTGGAGAAAACTGCACACAGAAGCTGGTTCAAGGAGTCTCAGTAACTCTCACTTACCACATTTCTGTCTCTCCCTTCTCAGTTTCCTACTTCAAATTTTCCCAATGACAACGCTTTTGAAATAAATTAACACTTCTTCTTCTTACTCTCCCTTGAGTGCATATAGTTGGTGATGACCAAGGTCTGGTGTAGGGAAGGTTAACAAGGAAAATAAGTAGCCACAATAGAATTAAGTTAATTAAAAAGTGAAAGGAGTAGCATAAACAGATTCAAAAAAAGAAAATTGGCCTAATAAGTAAGTAAATCACTTTAATAAATAATAATTATTTTATGTGGTATGTAAGAAAATAAACATAATCAAGAACCATGTATTTAGATAGTAAGCAAAATTTCCTCTTTCATAAGAGCAGAGTGAAATATGTATAGAGAGATGATAAATGAATACAGCAGCTGCTATGTTCATTTGAAAGCTAGTAATGTCACAGTAATGAACCCAAAGGACGATGGGCCCTCACAGGTTGTCCAATAATGAAATATTGAATGCATACAACAGCAATTGCTCTTCCCCACCAGACAGATACACATCTGTGCAAGTAGCCATCTGGCAGGCTTTTGTAGATGAAATTGTCATGTTCTATTTTCTGGATTTCTGTGAGACTCTAATAAAACACCCACCAGCCCAATCACCCCCAAATAATGATTGTTATGTGAAAACAGGATGATTACCTAACACCTCTGCTCCATAGACCCCTAATGTTTAGTCAGGCAATACCAATACATTCCAAGAGTGGTGTTTTGGATTGTAATTGACATTGTTTTGTGGAAAGTCATTTGTTTGGTCTTATTTAGCCTTATCTGCTGGAAAAAAATATAGTTTTGGTATTGATAATGATTTCTATTTTTACTAGGTACCTGGGAAGAATAAAAAGGAAAATCAGAATGTATCTCAATCCAAATATTAATAGAAAAAATACATAGAAACTCTTCAACATTTTTTAATGAAAACTATTAATTTCTTTGGACAATATAATTTTAAAATAGCCAACTTTATCTCTTTGTTTTTCTCACAGTGTTACATAATGTTGCTGGTTCCAGTAGTGCAATAATAGTATGATATGGAATTTTGGAACTTTCCAAAGGAAGGACACTTTTTAGTGTTTTATGTTGGTAGCACTTACTGCTATTATCATTTTGACTATTTTTAATTGTTCTCAGGATAAGAACTGCATGTTAGTGAAGCTGGGAAATAGGGATTTGGAGTTTCATGCAGTCTTCTAAATGGCCAGCAAAACACAATATATGAGAATGTTACTTTTCAAAGTGAGCACAGTGTAGACACTCAATAAAAGTACTTCCTGATTTATTAGGAAGGACTCTGTGGCCTAGAAGATATGAATTTCCTAGAATTACTGGTATAGGAATTAAAACAGTATATAAATGATCAATGGCAATAAAATCAAGACTTACAGAGAAAGGAATCTTTGTTTCCTTTTCTTGTACAGCAAAAGGGAAATTTGTGTCTTTAAGACTTTGTGTCTAGAACATAGTAGGTGTTCCATGAATATGTGTTGAATGAATCTATAGGAGAAAATGTTTGTACAATTTTCCCTGTAGCTTTCACAGAAGCCATATTACCTCAACTCTAGTACCAGAGATTTAGAAGTGCTTTGTGGTTTGGAATTGGGAAAAATTGAACGTCACCTCTGCAAGTTCAGGCAGCAGAAATGAGGGATGCAGCCCCCATTGCAAGAGTTGGGAAGAGCAATGTGGAAATGACTCGTGGGTTCAAAGCTCCCCATAGGTGAACCCTTTCCCTTCAGAGTGGAATAGAATTGCGGTAATGTTTAATTTATGGTCGTCAGATACTTTCATAGCTAACGCATGTGTGAGCACAGGACTTGGACGGTGTCCATTCATTCTCTTGGACGTTCCTGGTTTGTTGATAATGTTTCAAAATAGTTTCAGTGCAAAACAAAGCACCTAATAGATTTAGAGTTAAGACATCTACACATTGGCTCTTAAATCTGGTATTTACTCTCATGGCAAGAATTGAGCCTGACAGTGAGGCTGTAGAGCAGTGGCTGTATCGTGCTGAATTCATTACCATCTCCATACCCTGAAAAGTGAAGTGCTGAGGTGGGTGCCCGAGAGATGACAGTCTTGACAGGACTGTCTTCTGATGTGAAGTATAATCATATTGGCCTGTCTCTACTGATATTGCTCTGGAGACAGATATTCCACTTTTAGAATATTCTGTAATGGAAATTGTATGTCACAAGTTATTACATGATACTGCTCTGTTATGGGGTTGTATATTGAGATGTGCTAAATTTCTCCTTGGAAGTGGTAGTTGAGTGTCAGGGGCATATGACGTGTATCACCACTAAATGTCTAAAAATAGCACCCACTTTATTACTCTCTTTCCCTTTTATCTTGATCACTTTCTCACATTATATATATTTGTGTCCCCACACAGGAATGTAAGCACCATCAGGGCGGGGAGTTTGTCTGCCTCTTCACTGCTGTGCCCTGGTAGCTAGACCAGTGTCTGGGATACAAGCACTAATAAACTGGGTGATAGTCCTAAGTCTGAGCATGGATATTCCATTTGTTTTAATTTCTTTTTCTATGCACTGCTTTAAATTGTCTAGTTGATTGCTCTGATCTAGAGTCATCCACTGGAATCCAGCAGTGCCCTTTGGTTGAACCAGTAGCCCCCTGCTTTTTCCAGTCTGGCCTCTGGCCCAACAACTTCATAAAGAACTCATCCTCCTGACCTCATGCGTGACCTCAGCATTCCTAAAAGCAATAGCTCCTTTGCTTCATCCACCTCTCACACTGAACAGAGTGAATTATCATTGTGCCATGTTATCTCCCCTAAGGACCCCCTCTCTTGGTTTTTAATTTATCCTTCTACAGTGTCCTCTTGGCAGGCTTTTCTGTATTCAGGTTTTTCAATAATCACTTAAACATTAATGAAAGTCAGTGCAGCACAGTGAGTTAGAATTTAGGCACTGAATTCAAGCAAACCGGTATTCAAATCTTTGTGTCAGCACTAACCAGTCTGTAACCTTGGCAAGTTACTTAATCTCCCTACCATTCACTTCCCTCACCTGTAAAAATGAGTTAATGATAATATCCACCTCACATAGTGACACAGAGTAAGCGTTCAGTAAACATTGCCTACCAACGTTACTGATAATTTGTGTCCAGACATGCCTCTTCAGGCTTAACCACTTGCTGACTCTCTGGACCCGTCTGTCACAGGCCCCACTGGACTTAAAGTTAACAGTCCTCTGGCAAAAGCTGAGCCCTATCGTCTTCCCACCCTCATCTCCCCTTATGCCTGCTAACCTAGATTGCATGGGACAGCAACATTTCAAAAGAGATTTTTTAAAATTTTTTTAAATTTCAGAATATTATGGGGGAACAAATGTTTAGGTTACATATATTGCCCTTGCCCCACCTGAGTCAGAGTGTCAAGCGTGTCCATCTACCAGACGGTGCGCATCACACCCATTAGGTTTGTATATACGCAACCCCTCTTCCCCTCCATCTTCCCAACACCCGATGAATGTTAGAACCATATGTGTACTTAAGTGTTGATCAGTTAATACCAATTTGATGGTAAGTATATGTGGTGCTTGTTTTTCCATAATTAGGATACTTCACTTAGTAGCTCTATACAGGATAATACAACAGGTGCTAGATCACCATTGTTTTTTGTGGCAGAGTAGAACTCCATGGTATACGTATACCACATTTTATTAATCCACTCATGTATTGATGGGCACTTGGGTTGTTTCCACATCTTTGCAATTGTGAATTGTGCTGCTATAAACGTTCTAGTGCAGATGTCTTTTTGATAGAGAAAAGTTTACATCATGGGAATAATTTTTATTTAACAAATAATGACATTTTAAAAAATACCAATTTCTACTATCAACTGATGTCAATAAAAAATGTCTTAACACCCAGCCAAACCTAGAAATAATTTCTAGTTGGAATATAGAACAGTCTTTCTCAAAAAAGAATGTCTAACAACTGTATCTGAGCTGTTCCGTCTGTGAGTCCATATCTCTATCTATTATATTGCCTTTGTTTTTCTTATTTCACTGGAGACCCATGAAAACTTAGCACAGACAAGCACAGTGCTAACCTATCTCAAACTATCTCTTTAAAAGCCTCCAGGGAAGATTCTGTAGCCACCTTTGAACATGCTTTCCAATGGTCAATCCTACACTCTGTCAGAAATTTCAATCTTGTATGAAACTTTATGACCCATATGTTGTAACTTTGTGACTTGCTTTAATTCACCTTAATATCTCCTCACTACCAGTCAAGTAGTAGATACATGCCTATGTATCACACACTTTGCCTCTACACCCTGCATAGATTTGGGACATACAGGCTATCCTGGATATTACAGATAAAATTCATCCACACATTAGCTTTTTTCCTCTCACACACAGAATTGTGAAACTTTGCTCCCATCAGCCAGCTGGCTTCATCCATAATGCCCTAACCCCAGAACATCCTTAAGAGATAAGACATTATTAGATAAAAAGTTAAATAATGCAAGAAGTAATGACTGTTCAAACAACAATATAAAGAATGTCACAAGACAGCATATGATTAATTGCCAAATTAATGGCATTGAAAATCTATGCTTAAGTAACTCAGAATTACTGAGTGCTCACTGGCACTTTGAATGTCGATGTTAACTTGTTCATAAGATAGCACATTATTGCCTTCATTACATTTCTCATATCTCTCTCTTTATTTCTATTTCTAATTCTTTTCTAATTCCTAATCTTAGCAGGAGTCTTTGTAATGGCCACCTCCAGTGTCTTCCCTTTTATCTTGTCTTGAATCCTCCTAACTCCTCTGCTCAAACCTCTCTATTTCTTAAGTGCACCCAGTATAATGATTTACATCCAGTACCACCTTATATTTGCCATATCTTCCATAATTTTTCAGAAACTCCCAATTATTGGCTTACCTAATGGCCCTTCAGCTGGTTTGGTGCTACCCTAAGAGTGGTGCCTCTGTCCTCTCCCTGGACTTAACATTTCTCAGCCAGTCAAGCCCCATCTCCTAGCTGACCCCCATGTTTCCCCCCACCTCCACCACATTTATTTCCTTGTTTCACATATCTAATCGTAATAAGTTTTAGTTATCAGCCCTGTGATATTTTTTAAAAACTAAACTGCAATTTTGAGCACTGGCCTAAGAGTCAGAAGACCAAGGCTTAAATCCTAAAGAGTCTCATCTTGGCTAACTTTGAACAAGTCACCAAACCAGTGATGACCACAGAGTAAAATGGTGGTACTAGAAATTGGTACTTTAAAAACTTACTTGATGAAATATCAATAAAATATTGGTAACCCTATGCAGTAGCCTTTGCCCCTAACAATAGCAACAAAAACCCATCTTTTGAAGTGTTGCTAGGCCGTACAAACTACATGTCTGACAAGCTCTAGGGTGGCAGGCATGGGGGGAGACGTGGGCAGGAAGATGATGGGGCTCAGCTTTTACCAGATGACTCTCAACTTTAAGTCCCATGGGGCTTGTGAGAAGTGGGTCTGGAGAGACAGCAAGCGGGTAAGCCTAGAGAGGCATGTCTAGACAAAGACTACTAGTTAAAATAATAAGTAAGTTATTCAGTGGAAGCAAATTGATAAATCAACAAATGAGATGATGTACATGACTTCATTTGGTAAATATGTCAGTACAGCTGTTATTTTGCAGCTGATGAAATCCAACTGATGTTACAATCAGGTACCTGGCACGCTGGACAAGAAATGAAAGAGGAGTAATGGCATCTGGGGCCAGGTCATGGCCTGTTTCTGACCCACTGGAGGGCTTCTCTGCCCTGGGATTTTGTATTCCTATCTGAAAAAATAGGGTCCCTTTTTTTCTGGTTTCAAAAATTTTATGATATAGATGACAAATTTCAGTTTTTTAGCCAATTGTCTTCGATGAAAACCTATTAAATATTCACATCTCTGCCTCTGCTCAAATTCCTAGTCTGGCATCACTTTTATTTAGTTGAATAATTTATTTAATTATCATCCATAATTTACTTTTCCAATGAGATTATGAATAATACAAATGTGCTGCTCAGGAATTTTATTCCAGTAATGGTGATTTAGCAATATTGTAATGCTGGTAATAACTTGTGTGTTATTTGTCAGCTGTACAAGTGGGCAGTCTTTCTCATTTCAAGAACAGAGATAGTATTTCAGAGAGATATGTGATCAGCATTATGTCTATACATTTTTAACATCAGGTTGATCATCTGTGGCTTAGTATACCAATTGGGGTGGCATGGGGAATAAAACAAATTTATTAATATTACTTATTTGCAAAGATAGGTTGGGGTTTCTTTGAAAGAAAGACATGCCATATAGCTTTCAAATTCATAGATAACTGCCCCCAAGTGATACTTGTCATGAATATAAATAAAATTGAAGAGGCCAATTTGGTACATAAATAACCCAGGGCAGCCAAATGAAAAAGGAACAATTCAGCCTCACATCCAAATGTTTTGTCTGAACAACAGCAAACACATGGACATTTTAAATATTCAACATATGTAGAACATTGGAGTTACCCGGTTAAAATATCAGGATTGGTTGATTTCTTTTGATTTTTCTTGAGGGTAATCAGCTGGTCCTAGACATAATCAATGAACAATTTACAAGGAAACTAAATCATTCTCTTCAACCATATTCACATTCCTGAGAACTATTTCTGAGTGAGCTATGTTAGAAAAGAAATTTAACTTAGGCCAGGAAGCATGAATTCTGGTCCCATATTTTCCCAGTGCCACCTGTGTCACATTAGGCAAAATGCTTTCTTCTTTATACATAAATTTCTCTACATGCACATTCTTTTAGGGAGTGTAATCTTGCTAAAACCTAAATTGAATATGTGACTATTCTGCTGGAAACCCTCCGACGACTTCCAACTGGAGTCAAGACCCATCTTTGAAATAGCCTTTGAGGCTGTAGAGCTGGCTCCCCATTTCTCTTCTTCCCCCACATTACTGACTCTCACTTGCTCACGGCATCCCAGCCGTGCTGGCCTCCAACAGACCACGCATACTCCCTCCCTCTTTCCCCTGGTTACCCATGGGTGTTGTTCACTCCTGTCCTTCCTTACTTCTTTACTTAAATGTCACATTCTCAGTGAGGCAATCCTATCTCAACAGTGCCATTTTCTGCTCAATTTTTTCTCCATGGCACTTGTAATCATCAAATATTCTATACATTTTACTGGCTATGAATAGTTAGTTTTATGTGTCAACTTGACTGGGCTAAGAGATGCCCAGATAGATGGTAAAATATTATTTCTGGGTGTATCTGTGTTTTCAGAGGAAAGCACTTGAATCAGTGGACTGAGTGAAAAAGATCTGATCTCACCAATGAGGCTGGGCACCATCCGATGTTTCAAGGGCACAGATAGAACAGAAAGGTGGAGGAAGAATGAATTTTCTCTCATTTCTTGAGCTGTGACATCCATCTTCTCCTTCCCTCTGGCATGAGAGCTCCTGCTTCTCGTTCCTTTGGACTCCTGACTTACACTGGTACCCCTCCTCCTCCTGCCACTCCCTCTGAAGGCTACCTCTGAAGGCCTCCTCTGGCCTTCAGTGTCAGACTGGGAGTTACACCATTGGCTCCCTTAGATCTCAAGTCTTTGAACTGAATTACACAACCAGATTTCTTGGTTCTCCAGCTTGCAGAGGGAATATGGTGGGACAGCTCGACATCCATAATCACATGAGCCAATGCCCATAATAAATCTTCTCTTATGTATCTACATATATATGTTATAGGTTCTGTTTCTATGGAGAACCCTGACTTACATTGTTTATTGTTTGTCTTCCCTCACTAGAATGGAAGCTCCATGAAGGCAGGGAATTTTTTCTGGTTTGTTCACTATTGTATCCCCAGCACCTAGAACCATGCTTGCAACATGAGACACACTCAACAAATATTTGTTGAATGACTAAATGAATTGATCATATATTTCCTGAGCACATGCAGCTTGCCATGCATCATGATGGCTGCTAAGGGTCCAGAGGTGAACAAAATTGCGATCCTGACCCCTGGGGAGGTCATAGCATACAAGTGTGAGCCAACTCTTACCTAAACAGCTGGGTAAATTTAATAAGATAGGTAACTACATGTATGGATCACATGGAGGTTGGAACATTTAACTCTTCCACAGAAAAGACTGGGGAAGGTTTCATGGAAGAAGGAATGTTCAAGCTGAGTTATGTAGCATCTTATCAATTGGATGAGGTTAAGAGGTACCAAGGGCAGGGCAGAAAGAAGTCATGTATAAGGTCATGCATTTCCTATGACACAGAGTTTTAAAAGTTAAAAGAAATTGTGTATATGGAACTACTTTGGAAAATAATGCAATAATATATAACAGTAGTCGTCCCTCAGTATCCATGGGGAATTGGTTCCAAGACCTCCTAGGAATAACAAAATTTGTGGATGCTCAAGTCCCTGACATAAAGGGCATAGCATGTGCATATAACCTATTCACATCCTCTCCCCTGTACTTTAAACCATTTCTAGATTACTTATAATACCTAATGCAATTTAAATGCTATGGAGATAGTTGTTATAATGTGTTGTTTAGGAAATAGTGATAAGAAAATAAGTCTGTACATTTTAAGTACAAATGCAATTCTTTTTAAAATATTTTTGATCCACTGTTTGTTGAATTCACAGATGTGGAATCCATGAATATGGAAGGCCAAGTGTATATGTATTATCCTTATTTATGTGTGTTAATGTTTTCTCTGTAGGAGTCATCTCACAAGATATTTCATGATGCAACTTTATGACAAAAGGCAATCATATGCATTTGAATTTTTTTGGAATAAATGATCAAAATTGAGATATTTATGTTGGTCAAAAAATATATGAAATAGCGTGCCTCAGAATTTTTTAAACCTGTTTTTCAGTAATTAAAAGCTGTTATCTCTAATTTCTCAGGCTGAGTACAAATTAAGTAGGCCACACTGAAAAAAATTAATCTTAAAATAAACCATGCTATATTTCTCAAGTGTACAAATTGTTAATTAGAATTGGGAAGTGAACAGAAGGGGCTTAAAATAAAGACCTTCAATTTCAAATTAAAACTGAAAATGGACCATGTTTGGCACTGGCATTAATAAAGAGCTAAGAATTATGGGGGCTGAAATGGAAGTTGAGAATTTCTGAAATATTTAAATAATTTTGATTTGAATTTTTATATTTATTTATTGAAACACGTATATTGTCTTTTTATTTTAGTAGGCAATTTTAAATATTTTAGAATAAAAATAAATTTTTTAAAAACATGAGAAATTATTTTTATACTTTTACACTTGCTTTAATTTACATTTTTATGATATGTTTAAACTTTGTACACTTTGAAATCAATTGCATTTTGTTTCTCAGTCATTTAGATCAGGGATTAGCAAATTATGCTCTGGAGACCAAATTTGGCCTGTCACCTTTTTTTTTTTAATTTCAGCATATTACAGGGGTACACATGTTTAGGTTACATATATTGCCTTTGCCCCACCCAAGTCAGGGCTTCAAGTGTGTCCATCCCCCAGACGGTGTGCACTGTACCCATTAGGTGTGTATATACCCATCCCCTTTGCACCCCTCCCACCTGCCCAACACCCAATGAATGTTACTACTATATGTGCACATAAGTGTTGGTCAGTTAAGTCAGTTAATATCAATTTGATGGTGAGTACATGTGGTGCTTGCTTTTCCCTTCTTGTGATGCTTCACTTAGTAAAATGGGCTCCAGCTCTACCCAGGATTATACAAGAAGTGCTAGATCACCATTGTTTTTGTGGCTGAGTACAACTCCATTGTATATACATACATTTTATTAATCCACTCATGTATTGATGGGCCCTTGGGTTGTTTCCACATCTTTGCAATTCTGAGTTGTACTGCTATAAATATTCTAGTGCAGATGTCTTTTTTACAGAATGTCACCTGTTTGTATATAGCCTGAAAAAGCTAAGAATGTGGGCAGGTTTTTTTTACATTTTAAAATAGTTTTGGGAAAAATCAAAAGAGCAATAATATTTGTGGCATGTAAAATGTGCATGAAATTCTGATTTTAATGTCTGTAAATAAAGCTTTATTGGAACACAGCCACACCCATTTGTGTAATTGCATGTTGTTTATGGCTGCTTTCACATTACTGTAGCAGACTTGAGTAGTGGTAACAGGGACTCTATGGTCCACAATGCTGAACATATTTACTATTTCTCTTTTATAAAAATAGTTTGCTGACTCCTGATTTAATCATTACTGTCAATAGAATATAAATTATTTGAAAACTTTGATTATAATAACATGATATATCTGTAAGAAAAATAACTTATTTACATTATAAATAAATAATAATTTATCAATTATATATCTTAATGAAAATTCTTCTAATTGTGTGGGGGAAAAAGAGGTTATGTTTCATTTACCCTGAAACAGAAAATTACAAGGCCACAGTAATTTTTACATTATTTTGAAATAAAGGAATACTTACATTATTTTGAAATAAAAGGAAAATTTAAAAATATGCAAATATTTGTATTCTTTGTACTAAAGCTAAAATGACTAAATATCTTCTAATTTTTTAATTTTTATTTTTTAATTATAAATTGACAAGTTATAGTTGTATATATTTATGAGCGACGAAGTGATATTAAGATTTACAAATACAATATGGAATAATTAAACTAATTGACATATCTGTCACCTTGAACACTTATCGATTTTGAGGTGAAAATATTTCAAATTTACACTCTTTTTAGCAATTTTGACATGTACATTATATCTCAAAGGAAAAAAAACTCTCATTTCTCTTGTTTAATTGAGGCTTTGTACATTTGACAATCATCTGCCCATCCCTTTCAAACTCCCAGCCCCACATTCTATTCTCTGATTCTTTGGGTTTGATTGTTTTAGATTCTATACATAAGTGAGAACATGAAGTATTTATCTTTCTGTGCCTGGCTTATTTCATTTAGCATAATGTTCTGCAATTCCATCCATATTGTCACAAATGACAAAATTTATTTATTTTTTTAAGTCTGACTAGTACTCTATTGTGTGTGTGTGTGTCTGTACATATATATATATGTATGTCATCTTCTTTATCCATTCATCTATTGATGGATGCTTAAATTGATTCCATAACTTAGCTATTATGAATAGTACTGCAATGGACATGAAACTATAGACATTTCTTCAACATAACTGATTTCAAATCTTTTTGGGTAAATATCCAGAAGTGGAATTGCAGGATCATATTGTATGTAATCCTATTTTGAGGAACCTCCATACAGATTTCCAGAATGGCTCTTGTAATTTACATTCCCACTTAAATATTTTTAAATTTTATTACTCTTCTAAATATCTCTGGCTCATTAATAAACATATAAATTCATATAGTTATAATTTTTAAAAAAATTTTATATTTTCAGTGCACATCTGTCATGGAGGAGGAATGAACATGTTTTGTTCAATGGTTTGTTGACTTGATTTATAGCTTTAAGTATTTAGACATATGGTAGATGTGGCTCCATTTGTACTCTTGTCCCAGGCTCTGCAATGTTAGGAGGTACTGAGAAAAAGAGCAAACAGAGATAAACAGGAAAATGGAAGAGGTAATCAGAGTGGCGAGCAAGCAACTGATTTGACAGAAGACATTTTTTAAAAAAGAAGAAATTGAGCAAATTAAGGTCAAAGAAGTAGGCACATTTCTGTGCCCTATGGGAATCCGTGGTCCCTAAAAAGTAGATTAGCTATAGGAAAAGCTTTTTCTTCCTAAGTATCTACATATCACGAAGTAGCAGGCTGAAGCACAGTAAGATTATTAGTTATAATGTTACTCAATGATGAAACATGACTGAATCAATTCATGCACCAAAAATTAGTAAGAATTCAGAGGTTATACAAAGATTTAGTTTTACAATTATCTGTCACTATGACCTTACATGAAACTTTCAACCTATGGAACTAAAGATACTTAATATTGCTTGTGCCTGAAACTCATTTGTGCAATTAATTGAGTACCTATTTGGTCTAGACACTGCACTAGAACCATAAACTAATGGAATAGACCTGTACGGTCCAAGCTGGCAGCCACCAGCCACATGTGGCTATTGAGCATTTCGTTTGTGGCTGGTCAAAACTGACGTGTGTTCTAAGTATAAAATACACACTGGATTTTGAAGACCTATGATGAATAAAAAGAATGTAGAATTTTTGTTATAAAGTATGACAATATAAACCAATATAAACTTTATGGTGGTTACATATTGAAAAAACTAATATTTTAGATGTATTGGGTTATATACAATGTTATTAAAATCAATTTTGCCTGTTTCTTCTTACCTTTTATAACATGGCTAGTGCAAAATTTTAAATTACACATGTGGCTACCATTGTATTTCCCCTGGAATGGAAGAAAGTGAGAATGAGTGTTCTCAAAGGAGGTCACATTTTAGTCAGACCAATAAGTAAACAAGCAATGACAGATGTCGATCAGGTAAACATGGGCTGCTTTGACAGTGTCCAAACAAGATGCCCAGATGAGCCCAGGAGGATCAGAGGAGCCTGGAGTAGGTGGTGATGCCTGGATGAAATCTTCAAAGATGAGCAGGAAACAATCTTCAGTCCAGTGGAGAACATTCTAGGTAGAGAATACAGCATGTGCAATAGCACAGCAGTTTGAAATAGGTTATCATGTTTGGAAAACTATTAATGGTTTGATATATTTAAAACTAGGGTGGGTCTGTGGGAATGTGAGAAGTAAAGCTAGAACAGTTAGGCAGAAATCATCACAGAAGGGATTTGAAAGTCAAGCATTAAGGAAAGCACGGAGAAAATTTAGACCTGGTCTCATGTCTAAAAATGTGCCATCTTCCAATAATGTGAAAGAAGTACTTATAGACTTTGGAGTAAATCTTCTCCAAAACAGCCTAATGTGAATTCTAGAAATGATAAAGACTGTCCTTCGCCTTTTTTCCAAGAATCAACTAACTTAGGGCTAGTCAACTGGAAGAGGAGTGCCCAATAATACTGTTGGGTGGTGTATAAATTAAGTAATGCTTAGAAAGGACCCCAAAAGCCAAAAAGCCCTATTAGGTAACAGAACAACAACAACAAAAAAATGGTTTTCTGGGGGATGAAACAATTAGTTACACACAGTCTATTTCTTTCAGCTTATAGTTCACTATTCATGCAAAAAAGAAGCAACATTCCACCATCCAGCATGCGGTTTTCATGCTTGGCACAATCCTCAAGATAAAGAGACAAATGACCATAACATCAACACTTTGTAAAGAAATCATGTTTTGAAGCCATTTCTGAACTGGAAGCCAGCCAACCTGGCACAACTACTGCTTGGCTCCTGCCTACAGGGTGCTCTTCTGCCCACAGCTGTGGGCATCTGCCTCCCCGACAAAACCTTCAACTTTACCCCTCAGCCTAGAGTCAATGGATTCCTAAGTAAGGAACACCTTTAAGGACACCTAATTTAGCACATTTATTAGAGTCAATATCACTTCGTATTTGTTCTTACCTCAAACCACAGGTTTGATAACTAGGTGTTGAGGAAGCACTTACTTTGGACCTCAGTATCTCCTAAATGGGCACCTGCCATTCTCTTTCATCTGAACCAAATGCTGTGCTTCATATTCTTGGCTGTACCTTCTCCCATTCTATGCCTCTCCATGCCTGTCCTACTCCAGTGAGCATGTCATGATTCTGAGGCTTACATCACCTCTTGGCCAGTGTACCACAGTTTATGGACCTAGACACACACTAATTCTGAATCAATATCCTTTTTAGACTCCAAGTTGAAAATGCTCACGGAGAGAAGCACACTTAAAGAAGTCAGGAAACTACATGGTTTCCATTGAAAAGGCTGTTTTTGACCCTCACTACTATCATTTTTTGGGTGGGGTATCTGATTAAGCTCTGATTTAATGTGCTTGGACTTTCTCTTCACAGGCTAACTATTCCATCGTAATACCACAGTTGAATCTTCAGAACTGGCTGAACTCTTCAATTTTAACTTTCTTCTTTTTAAATTCCTTAATTCTTTTGAACCAAAAAGTGGTCTTGATTGATAAGGGTTGGAGGTCATTGTTTAGCTAGGTTGTGGAAAGTGGAGCAAATATTAATATTTCTAGAAGCCAAGCACCCCTGCTGACAAAAATAGCCCATATTAACATGCCTGGTTTCCAAACAAGACTAGCTAGAAACTTTAACCTGTCATGAAAGAGCCCAGTGTCTGATCCTGATCCTCATTTACCAAAGAGAAACAGGGTTGAATCACTTTCTTCCAAGTGCTTTCCTCATGGACATACCCCACGTTTCCCAGGTTTATGCCAGTCAGGGACTAGATCTGTTTTCCTTTTGCTTTTGCAAATGATTTGATGTAGCCCACCGACCTAGGTCCCATAAGCATGGGGAAATAAAGTGAAAACAGGAAAAAGAGTTAATGAAGAATCTATTGCATTGTTCAGGCTTGGGTGATGGGCTGCTGTTTCTGTCACTTACTTTTTGGTAGTCATTTGAGATGCTGAGCAACTCCAGAAAGTGACTGGTTTTTGGGTAATGAAAGAAAGATACCTCTCTTCGGGATAATGAGTCATTTACATTGGAGTGCTTTTAATTTTTTCATCTGGAACTAAATAATGCAAAATTAATTTTGTAATTTTAGCCTTTTGTCATCCTGTGGAATTTAAACACTTTTTAAAAGTGTATTAATAGCAAACCTGCTTCCTAAGAGAAAGCTTACTAATTTGGAATTGATGAATCAAAGAAAGGGCTGCATGAACCACAAGAAGAGTATAAGAGAGGAATGCTAGCAGTAACCATGACCACCCAGACTCAGGAAAGAGGACGGGTACTGCCCCTATTGTTCCTCTTCCTCAGGACTGCCTTTGGCAAATCTGCTGCAGGGCCCTGTCCAGTTGGTGTGGTGCAGAGCCAGAAAATCGGATAGGCTTTTGGAATGATAAAGAGCACGTGAAGGCAAAATCCATGACCCCCTTTTAGAAACAGGATTTATCCCTAACAACAGTGAACGCTCTTCAAATGCAGAAGTATTTTCTTAGGTGACTTCGGGCTGAATAAAACGGTCTTCAGCAGCCCCACATGTCTGCATTCCTATTACCTAATTTGTAGTACTTAGGGGAGCAGCCTGAGCAGTATTGAAGGTTAATCTCAGTATTTGTGTGGCATCAGTAATTCACTCCGTAGAGCTGGACCTTTGCTCAGGTTTACTGCATCAGGCAATCAGTTCAGCCACAATAAGGTAGCATGTAGAGATGTCTGGACAAAAAAGAATAATTTCTTCACGAGGCTGTGTTGTTGATTTTCAAGGATCTTTCCCTGGAGGTATAATATCAAACTGATCATTGACTCTTGCGGTGGTTGTTTTTGTTGTTTGTTTTTAACTTTCAAAATATTTAGGAGCTGTTACATCTAATCTCTGACTAATGCCACAGATGAAAACTCTCTAAGGAGGAAGAGGTAGTAAATCTGCATCTTTCTGTTGTGTGATTGCCTTAATTGGTGTCAGGCCATGGGCTCCTGACTCCCTTGTTTTTATGTCATACACTGCGCTCTTTGTACTCCTGGCACAGCACTCCAGGAAGCCTTTGAGCTCTCTCAGGCAGGAAAGCAAGTAATTGAAAGCAACTGTGGAAGCTGGATCTATTCACCATCATCTGTTATTATCACCTAGACGCAGCCTCTTGTAAAGGCTGTGTATCTGAAAAGTCTGCCTCTAAAGTCGCGGCAGCAATTAATAACGTCCACACCTAAATCAGAATTCCTGCTGCTCTTGCTGGTAATATAAGATTCTTCCTGTTTCTTTCATAAATTAGTTGATAACTGTCTCAGCGTCTCTTGTGAGTGAAAGGATTTTAATTACACAATGCACAGGAGCACAAAGCTTCATCTCCCAGCCAGCAGACAATGGAGGCTCGTGATAAAAGCACATTAAACCTTCATCGAGGTTGTTTACACATTTGTAATGGTGGCTGTGGTGGTCTCTGATAGCAGGGACAATAAATCAAAACCTTAAGATGTTCTTTTCATTAGCCAGTGATTTTATAGCCTGTGGTGGCTTTTTAACCATTCATGCATAAAATGGAGTGATATAATTTGTAATTACTGGAAATAACTAGTTTTAATTCCCCCAACAGATATTTAGGGCTTTCATATGATTCTAAAGATTCACGTAGTGCACTGATATTCATTCCCCTATTAGTGGGCACCGCCCACTGTGCATGCTAGGAGCTTCTGTAGGCTTTTTCCTCAGGCCTTTTAGTGGCAGTTGCATTCCTCCTGTAACTCAGAGTTATGGCCACCATAGAGGCAGTTTTGATTCCAACTAGATGACAAAAAGGAAAGCCACCTGGTCTGGGGAATGATGGAGTGGGAAGAAGGGATGAGTCAGTGCCTTCACCTCTGAGAAGAAATATGGAGAGAGAACTCTCTGGGAAACTGAGAGAGGTCTATGTTCTCCTCCTAGCTCTACCATGAACTAAGTGTGTGGGTTTAGGCTGTTTCCTAATCTCTCCCAGCCTCAGTTTCCTCATCTGTGAAACGGACGTTGTAACAACTGCCTTGTTCAGAGGACCAGTATGAGTGAACTTGGTCTATGGTAGTGCTGTGCACAGTTCCTCGCTCAGGAAAGGTACTTGGTAAATCTAGGCTCCTTCAGTTCACTCTCCTGCAGCCTGTGCCAGAGTGGTCTGATTTTTCCTTATCTCTTCTATGAGAACTGCATAAAAAATGAAGAATGCTGTGGCCCATTTGAAGTCATCAAATGTATTTTCTTTTTGTTTCCTAGCAGAGAGTCCCAAATAAAATTTTGCACTTCAAAGGCCTAGTTTGATGCCTAGAATGTGGATTTAATTTGAACAGAGTCAAATTTAACAGTCAACATTAGAGAAAATGTGACAGAAAGAAAAAAATTAAAAATCACATCTAGTTTGTAATACTGAGTTAAGTTGCCTTGAGTGTCAGAAGGTTTCTGGAAATATTTGTGAACCTTCATTGAAAAACACTGTGATTTGGCTGTGTGTGGTAGCTCATGCCTATAATCCCGGTGTTTTGGGAGGCTGAGGTGGTGGGAGGATCACTTGAGGCCAGGAATTCGAGACCAGTCTGGACAAGAGTGACATCCCATCTCTACAAAACATTTTAAAAATTAGCAGAGCATGGCGGCACATGCCTGTAGTCCCAGATACTCAGGAAACTGAGGCAGGAGGATCTCTTGAGCCCAGGAGTTTGAGGCTACGTTGAGCTACTAAGGTGTCATTACACTCCCTAGTCTGAGTGACAGAGTGAGACCCTGTCTCAAAACAAAACGAGGCCGGGCGCGGTGGCTCACGCCTGTAATCCTAGCACTCTGGGAGGCCGAGGCGGGTGGATCGCTCGAGGTCAGGAGTTCAAGACCAGCTGAGCAAGAGCGAGACCCCGTCTCTACTAAAAATAGAAAGAAATTATATGGCCAACTAAAATATATATAGAAAAAATTAGCCGGGCATGGTGGCGCATGCCTGTAGTCCCAGCTACTCGGGAGGCTGAGGCGGTAGGATCGCTTAAGCCCAGGAGTTTGAGGTTGCTGTGAGCTAGGCTGATGCCACGGCACTCACTCTAGCCCGGGCAACAAAGCGAGACTCTGTCTCAAAAAAAAAAAAAAAAAAAAAAAAAAAACGAAACAAAACAAAGCAAAACACTGTGACTCGTAAAGATAGGTAGCCCTATAATCCTGAAGGGGTGATTGACAGCCCAAATCCCATTTATAAGTGGACATTGGGTAGTATAATCTTTCTCCCTCTTCTAGCTCTTGCAGTATATCACTACCACATCAGGAAACAGCTGACAGTTTCCTTGTTTGCCATCAATTGTCGGTTTTTTTTTTTTACTGTGATTTTTTAAATTTCAAAATATCAAGGGGGTACAAATGTTTTTGTTAAATGAATACCTTGTGTAATGCTTATGTCAGAGCTTTTGGTGTGCCCACCACCAGAACAGTGTTTGTTGTACCCCATAGGTAAGTTTTTATCCCTCACTCCCTTACCATATCTCCTCTTCTTGGTTTCCAATGTCCTCTAATATCTCTTTGTGCCCGTGTGTATCATAGTTTAGCTCCCACTTATTAGTGAGAATATGTGGTGTTTGGTTTACCACTCCTAAGAAACTTCACTTAGGATAGTGGTCTCCAGTTTCATATAAGTTGCTGCAAATTTTATCAATTGTTGATGTGTTTAAGGCTGATGTATTTTCAATTTGTGTATTTCCTTTCCATCAGAGCCACTAGCAATATCGACCACCCAAACTCCAGATACGACATGGTCGAATAGAACTTTCTTATTCCTTCTGATGAAAGAAATAAGTTTAATTCTGCTTTGAATCTGCCTTATGTCATTATTGTATTATTACCATTATTATTATATTTATACATATAAGTTACTGATATATTAATGGTAACATTAAAATATAACTGTATAATAATCTGTAATAGTCATTAATACTAGTATACTAGTATATTGCATGTTATAATGATATCTGTCTTTGCTTAGTATCTGCCAAGTGCCAGGCTTTATATACATTGTTTAAAATCTTCACAGCATCCAAGCAAGATGGAAATTGTGGTCCCAAGGTTACCAATAAAGAAAGTGATTGGGGCCCAGAGAGGTTTAGGAACTTTTCCAGTGCCACATAGCTAGTAATTAGCAAAGCTAAAATTCAAATACAGTCTTGTCTGACTGAAAAACTCAAGTCGTTTTCACCATATCCTACTGCATCTCTTTGTTGTGCAGTGGACCACACTCTAGTAAAAGATGTGTTGTATATGGAATAACATGGTCTACAGCAGTTCACAACAGAGCTTAAAGAGTGGTTGCTATTTTAGTCTCTGTTAATGCTGTAAATGTGCCAAATAAGTGTCACCTTCTTGTGAGCAAATTTTAACTACTTCGTGAACAACATTTACAAGGAGATGCTTAATTTACTACAGTTTATGAGTGCTCTTGTGTGAAGTAAATCATTTAGGGCAGTTTATTTTTAGAGTTACACAGGAGTGGATTAATAAAATACCTGTACAAACAAGAATGTCAAGTAAGCTCAGCTTGAAACACAAGGTGTACACAGCCTATCATGAGTGCTAAGACAGCAGACCTTAAAGAGGGCTTAAAGAGGGCTTAAAGAGCCCTGATTCCTGTTTGTAACAAGGATGCACAGATCACTGGCTTGCATTAAACAAGATTGACATGTTGGTGAATGTGAAGTTTTCTCTTTTAGAAAGTTTTTGTTAAACCTTATTTACTATAGATTTACTTTCTTCTGAAAAATTTTGTGCTATATTTAATTTAGGCCAAAAAACTTGGAGTCATCTTTGACACCTTTGTCTTACATCCCATACCCCAATCCATCCCAAAACCCTCATGGTTCCCCTTAAAGATTTATCAAAAATATGAACACTTTTTTCCACCTGCACAGTTGTGCCTTGATCTCAGCCACCATCATTTCTTGCCTGGATTTTTGCAATAGCCTCCAAACTGGTGTCCTTTCTTCATCCCTGTGTCCATGGTTTGTTCTCAGCACAATAGCCAGAATCATCCTTTCAAGACTTAGCAAGTGACTCATCTGCCCATCACCCTCCATGGGCTCCCTGTCTCACTCAGGGCAAAACCCTACACTCCCTGAAGGATATTCCTTCTCTCCATTGCCTCTCTGACCTCTTTTCCTCCTACACTTCCTCCCCACTTCAGGCACCAGCACCTGTTTGTTGAATATCCCAGGCACAATCCACCTTAGGGCCTTTGCAGTCATTGCTCCATCTGCCTGGAAGACTCTTCCCCAAATATTAATATCTGCTTAGCCAATGACCTCACCTCTTTCAAGTTTTGGCTCAGCTATAACCTTCTCAGTGAGGTTAGCTCCCATCTTATTTAATATTGCAATCCATCCCCTCACCCTGTTTTAATATTTCTATTTACATAGCATTTCAACTTAGTTATTATGCTCATTATCTCACTCCCTCTGCTAGAATGCAGGCTACCTGAGAACAGCCACCTCTGTCTCATTCGCTGATCTATCTCACTCTGTAGAAGAGAGCAGCATAGATGATTAATAAATGTTTGCAGAGTGTTGAATAAATAAAGGTGGGGTGCTAGCATAGGGAAAGAGAAAATAATGGTTCTACCTTATGTTTCAACATTTGGCAAGTATTTTGTAAACGTAGTGTGTAATTATGCAAGTGGGTAATTTCATATTAGACAAAGGTGGCACTTGACTGACATTTTGGACTAAAAGAGCACTAGAATCATTGCCTGATTTCTGACACAAATGACTGCTCAAGGAATATAATAGACCTTGGCTCTGTCTATGTTGTAGAGGACTGGTATTTTTCTGGCTGTATACCTGGAGGGCTTACTACTCCCTGAAAGTTAATTGATGTTCAGGAGAAACCATGATTTTTCTGTTTTTCCCAGTTCTACTCTCCTCTGCCTGCAGTAGCAGCAGCTCTTTAAAGCAACAATGGTGTGAGAAGGTCATACCAATATCAGCAGATGTTTTAATTATTTCTTAACAACAAAAGAGAAAGGCATACAAAAGAGATTAAGAGATATCAACAAAAAATTTAGTCACAGACCTATCCTAGAAGACCATCACTAAAAATGGAGATAACAGGGTCACCATCTGTAGCTAATTAGTTATAAAAGACAAAAACAAATAACAAAAACAACAAACCTTGTTATGGACTTAATATATATGCCTATAGTCAGTTTGTTTTTTCTTTTCATTTTTCCAAATTGATCAGTTTAACCAAATTGACTCAATATTCAGAAATTTGTGTCCATATTATTTACATTCTCCCAGCTTCCAAACAGATTAAAAACAAGCAAGAAAAGAAACAGATTACTCTTGAAGGTCCTAATTTGGTAAATCAAAAAATAATGAAAACCAAATGAAAACAGCAAAAGACAAATAATAGAGGCTGGAGGACTATAATTTTTTTTATTTCAGCATATTATGGGGGTACAAATAGTTACGTTACATATATCGCCCTTGCCCCACCGGAGTCAGAGCTTCAAGCATGACCATCCCCCAGATGGTGCACACTGCACCCTTTACTGGTGAATATACCCGTCCCCTCTTCCCCCTCCCATCTGCCCGACACCCGATCAATCTTATTGCTTTATGTGCACTTAAATGTTGATCAGTTAATGCCAATTTGATGGCGAGTACATGCGGTGCTTGTTTTTCCATTCTTGTGATACTTCATTTAGTAAAATGGATTCCAGCTCTATCCAGGATAATACAAGAGGTGCTAGATCACCATTGTTTTTTTGTGGCTGGATAGAACTCTGTGGTATACATATACCACATTTTATTAATCCACTCATATATTGATGGGTACTTGGGTTGTTTCCATATCTTTGCAATTGTGAATTGTGCTGCTATAAACATTTGAGTGCAGATGTCTTTTTTATAGAATGTCTTTTTTTTTTATTTCAGCATATTATGGGGGTACAAAAGTTTAGGTTACGTATATTGCCCTTGCCCTCCACTCCCGCCAAGTCAGACCTTCAAGCATGTCCATCCCCCCCGACGGTGTGCATTGCACTCATTATTTATGTATACACCCATCCCCCCTCCCCCCATCTGCCTGACACCCGATTAATGTTATTCCTATATGTGTTTATAGAATGTCTTTTGTTCTTTTGGGTAGATGCCCAGTAATGGGATTGCTGGATCAAATAGTAGTTCTACTTGTATCTCTTTGAGGTATCTCCATATTGCTTTCCACAGAGGTTGTACTAGTTTGCAGTCCCACCAGCAGTGTATGAGTATTCCAATCTCTCCGCATCCATACCAACATTTATTGTTTTGGGACTTTTTGATAAAGGCCATTCTCACTGGGGATAAGTGATGTCTCATTGTGGTTTTGATTTACATTTCTCTGATGATTAGAAATGTTGACAGTTTTTTCATATGTTTGTTAGCCATTAGTCTATCTTCTTTTGAAAAGTTTCTGTTCATGTCCTTTGCCCACTTTTTGACAGGGTTGTCTGATTTTTTCTTGCTGATTTTCCTGAGTTCTATATAGATTGTAGTTATCAGCCCTTTATTAGATGTGTAACATGTGAATATTTTCTCCCATTCTGTAGATTGTCTGTTTGCTCTCATGATAGGTTTCCTGGCTGTGCAGAAGCTTTTTAATTTGATCAGGTCCCATTTATTTATTTCTGTTGTTGCTGTGATTGCCTTTGGGGTCTTCATTCAATAACACCCTTTTATTTCAAATTGAAGAATTCCTTTTAGCATTTCTTATAGGACAGGTTTGGTGTTGAGGAAATCCCTCAGCTTTTGTTTGTCTGGGAAAGTCTTTATTTCTCCTTCATGGTTGAAGAATATTTTTGCAAGATGTAATATTTTAGTGTTAGGATTTTCTTCCTTTAGCACTTTGAATATGTCATGCCTCTCTCTCTCCTGGCCTGTAAAGTTTCCACTGAGAAGTCTGCTGCTAGACATATTGGAGCTCCTTCACGTGTTATTTTTTTCTTTTTTCTTACTTCCTTTAGGACCTTTTCTTCATCTGTGACCTTTGGGAGCTTAATTATTAAATGCCTTGAGGTGGTCTTGTTTGGATTAAATCTGCTGAGTGTTCTATGACCTTCTTATACCTGAATATTGATATCTTTCTCTAGGTTTGGAACGTTCTCTGTTATTATTTCTTTAAATAAATTTTCTACCCCAATCTCTGTCTCTACCTCCTCTTTACCACCAAACGCTCTTAGATTTGCCCTTTGGAGACTATTTTCTAGATCTTATAGGCATGCTTCATTCTTTTTATTCTTTATTCTTTTCCTCTTCTGACTGTGTATTTTCAAGTAGCCTGTTTTTAAGCTCACTAACTCTTTCTTCTGCTTGATCAATTCTACTGTTGAGAGACTGATGCATTTTTCAGTTTGCCAATTAAATTTTTCAACTCCAGAATTTCTGCATGAATTGCCCAAGGACTACAGCCTTTGTGGCCTGAATGCCTTATGAATTTATTCCAGGTCCCAGACTGCTTTTTAATCAGCTGGTGGTAGAAGTAGCCAGAATTTGGGTTTGGGGGCAGAAGATTTTTCTCTGGCTGTGCTGATCAAGATGCTCCCTCTGTGGGCCCTTGTAGAATTCTGCCCTGTGCTATGTTTCCCAGTGACAGGGAAGCCCTGAGTTCCAATGCAAAGTCCCACAATCACTTCACTCTCCCTCTCCCAGGCACACAGATTCTCTCTCCACTCATCACACTGGAGTGGGTCTGCCAGGGGTTTGGGGAGGGGTGGTGTAGGCAATGCAAGACTGTCTATTCTGTCCTCTTCAGTGCCTCTTTCTTTGATATAATGTTAAAACCAGGTACTGTGATGGCTCATCTGATTTTTGGTTCTGTGAAGAATCTTCCTTGCATGAATAGTTGTTGAATTTGGTGTTTTTGCAGAGGGACAATTGCTGGAGGTTGCTATTTGGCCATCTTGCTCTGCCCCCTCTTCTCAAACACTACATTTAATTGGCCCATAGACTGTTAACCAGTTTTGCATTTATTGACAAATTGTATTTCATATTCCTGATTACCTGTAATGTTTGTTCTTCAAGTTCTCCTTTGGACTGGTCTTAACATGTTACCGATTGCCTTATTAATTTATTAATTGAAAAATAATCTTTGATATGGTCATTTTATATTTCCGTGACAGGATTGTACTTTTTTTAACACTGTGTATCAGCATATTAAAGTAGTCCATTTTTAGGAGACAAGAAATTCTTTATTGCATCTTCTTTGCTATGACTTTAACCATCTGTTCTTATTCAAAACCAAAATGAATTTTACTAAACCCTAGATAGCAATAAGATTTTATTTAATGGTGCTATTGAACTCTATGTTGGGACAATGATGAGGCTTATCTGTTGTACACAAAAACAAGGTGAGCCAGAAAACATTTTCTGGATGTTATATGTTGTCTTATCCCAAGGTTCTTAAAAATAGACTTAAGATAAAATTTATGCTAAAGTATTATGGACATCAAAAAATTGAGGCACTGGAGTGAACTCATTTAAAAAACAGAACAAACCTTCAGCTCCTCTGAAAATTAACATAGTAATGACCCTTAAAAGTTTTTTAAAAAATGTTTTTATCCTTACTCTTTTTCCCTTAGCTAAGGTAAAATGCATCATGGGTATTAAACTTCAATAAAATAGAGTTGTGCCCTGTTCTAGCACATTTTGCCACATGTGGGCTGCCAACATTGGTATTTGTTGAGGCAGAAGCGAAGGCACAATAGTATAGACTTTGTCATGCAGCCTATTCATTCTTCTTGCCATATAAGCAATGCCTCAGGCAGGTGGAAAAATCAAGGTGCTTAAGGAAAGAGAAAAAAAAAAAAAAAAAAAAAAAAAACAGAAGAAGGAGCTCAATCTGCACAGCTTGGTGAAGTACCACTTACTTTTTCCCTTCACACAATCAGTTAATCACCCTATAAAATGCTGAAATCATCAGAGCCTAAGCTGAAACAGTGAATTCAATTTTTTTCTCTCCTTTAAATGTCTCCTTTTCAGTTATACAGTATTTTATGAAAAATTGATGTCTTGGTAGTCAACATGATGAATGTTGAGACATGCAGGGAATAGTTTAAAGAGTTTGTTTTAACAGTTATGCATTTAAATTGTCCCATTATAGTGGACATGTTTCCACTGCCAACAAAAAATCAGTTCTTAAAGGTCCAGTTCTCCTAGAATTTTTTTACTGCTTTCAATCATTTTGATAGTGATCCTGATGAATTCATGAATTAAAATTATTCCATACAAATGTTAGATTTCAAGGTGACAGTTCAGGATCCCTTTTTCTTTTATTGGAGGCCTTTAATACATAATGCTGATGATATTTACATTCTAAGAATATGATACATTCTCTAAGGAAAACCTTTAGATATCTAGGCTCAATGGGGGCATTTGCCTGAAAGCAATTAAGTTGTGCAATGTGTGTACATACGAAAACTATTTCTGCACTTCTAGGTACTTTTGTTAAGTCTAGTTCTTAGGTCAAGGTCCTAGCCTCAGAGCTTACTCATAATAGACATATGATAAATATTTATTGAACAAATGAGCACATAGAAAACATAATCCATTACTCTATTCCATCAGAGGAAGAATAAAAGAAAATTATCTTTTTCTTCCTTTTGCCCTTATTTTCGTACTTACCTCCAAATCATGGATTTGTACAATAATGTACCTAGACCTTAAAAACCATTAAAGCCAATTTCTACATTTTTTTTACAGATGGAGCAACTGAGGCCTAGAGGTTTGAAGCAGCTTGCCCCTGGCTGCACAGCAAGTTAATGGCATAACAGCCAGGTGCAAATCCAATCCTTCCAGCTATAAATCCAATATCCTCTCATTATGTCAGACTGTCTCTGGGTGTGTTCCCACAGCATCAGTAAAGGGTAGAGTGAGACTCTGCCAACCTGGCCAGGTTTTTTGGCTTTTTTCCTTCTGCAGGAAGAAGAGAAAGGTCTCAAAGACCTTTGTGGGGTTTTTTTTGTTTGTTTGTTTTCTTTAAGTACTCATACCTTTGGAATCACCTCAAAACTGGCAAACCTCCCATTAGCTGCCTGTCATGAGCTTTTACCTATTTCATTTCACACAAGCTGAGTCATTTCTGAGCCCTCAACAAAGCAGTATTATTGTCAAGATGTCAGGCCAGAGTCCAAGGTTCTGTTCCAACGAAGACATGTAAACCTGACTGAGATTTAAGAAAACGTCCTTGCCAGCACTCTTCTTAAGGACTTCTGCAATTAGAGCAGGTTAGCAAAGGCCTTGAGAGACTTGCTGAAGGTTCTGGTAGGTCAGGGGTGCCATGGAGGAGTTTTAATTTATGGAATGAAACACCTGATTGGCTCTTTTGAAAAAGTAACTTTGGAAAAGTAACTATGACAATAGAATGGTAGCATAAAAGCAAGACTGTATACAGGGAGAAAAATAGGAGGTAGTATCTATGGTTCTGGTAGTCTCTACAGGTGATCTTCATTTAGAGGTAGTGGAAATGCAAAAAAATGAAAGGACTTGAAAGGTATTTTGGTGTAGAATAGTCAGGGCTTGATAACTGATTAAATCTGGTGGAGGGAGGAGTGAAGGACTAGGAATTCAAAGATGGTTCCCAGGCTTCTGGCTTGATGGACTGTGTAGATGTGCCATTCATAGGAAAGCAGAAGTGTGGAGAAGGGACAGGTTTGGAGGGGAATATGTTGAGAGTTTGAGTACTTTAGGGCACCCAAGTGGCAATGTCCTGTAGATGGTTGGATATATATGTGGAACTTAGATTTGTAGAGGATTATTCAAACAAATACAGACAATACAGCACAGCTCAGAGAACTGTTCCTGCTCTAACCTCACATCCTAGTGCCCACTGCAGCCCTCACTCACTCCAGTTATGCTGACTTCATTTTGGGGTCTCCAAAACACCAGGCACACTCCAGTTTGAAGTCCTTTGCAGTGGTCGTTCTCTGCCCGAAATGTTCTTCTCCCCAAGTCTACATGGCTAACTCCATTACCTCCTTTAAGGCTTTGTTCAAATTTCTCCTTCTCATTGTGGTCTAACCAAGACCACATTATGTAAAATTGTGATCACAATCCCCTCCCTGACACATTACTGATCCTCCTTTTCGTGCTCTACTCACTTTTTATTCTATAGCTCTTATCACCTTGTATCATACTATATCACGTATTTATTCATTATATCTATTGGTTATCATCTCTCTCCCACTGCACTAATAGAAGCTCCTTATGGGCAATGATCTTTGTTCACTGATGTGCCCAGAACAGTGGTTGGCACATCAATAAGTATTTGTTGTCTGAATGAATGTTTGCTTAGCACCTAAGTACCCTACTTTATTGACTTACTGAAACACCAAGGTCTTCAGGTAAGAGCTCCCATTTCCACCACTTCCCCTACCACATTATCCAATGCAATAGATTCCTAAGGGTAGTGATGCTCACACTTAGACACACTCATGAATCACCTGGGGGTTTTGTTAAAATGCAGATTATGACTTAGCCAGTGAATATGAGGACAGAGATTCTGTGTTTTTATCAGGCTTCCAGCAATGCCAATGCTGCTGGTCTGTGGACCACACTTTCACAGCAAGGGCTTAGGGAGCATCTAACTGGTGGTTAACACTTGTTAAAAGTCAGACACTTTCCTGTGCCTTAGGAGCTTGTTATGTTTATGAATAAAAAGGGAAAAACATAGAAAAATATGAACCAGGTAAGAAGATATTAAGACAATTAATTGCCAGAAGCAGTGATGGACACCATAGTTACCTGTGGGAGTTGAGGAAAGGGAGATTAATGTGACAGGGGAGAATGCGCACCAGTAAAAATTGCTTGAGTGGCAATTGGCCAAGAAGCATTTGGTTTAGTTCCTATCAGAGAACAGAGTGGTGTATTGAGCAGTTAGAATATTCATTAAATAGTATTTAAAATAAATTCAGTACCTATTATTAATACATGCCAGATACTTTATGTGTATTATTCTAATGTTCCCATCAATCTGTAATCAATAGTATTGTTATCTCCTCTTGACAAAGGAGAAAATTGTGGCTCAGAAGAGAAAAATAACTGGACTCAGTACACAGCTAGTAACTACTTGGGATTCCGTGTGGGTCTGTTGAGTGCCAAAGTGCCTTCTCTTTCTACTGTAGTATCATGCCTTTCAGAAGTGAATGAGTCTAACTGCGGACTCCTCTGCCCACCAGAAATCTCCTGGTTCTCCAAACTCTGGGCAGTGTGGACCGAGTATAGCATGAGCTCTGGGACCAGCAAGCAATTGGTGGATTGATTGCTGCTTTATCCTTCATTTCTCATCTTCTCTCAGTTCTACTCTTAACTCACCTTTCATTTAGGGTTCCCATGTTTGGGACATAATACCCATTTCTTGGGCCCAGGTGATGAGAGCAGGCTCTGGACTTCCAGGTTTTCCCCATCATGTGTTAGTTCTGTGTCTTTGGGACAGTTGCTTAATCTCTCAAAAGTTTGATAGCCTTGTTTATTAAATGAACATAATAATAATATTTACCTAATAGGGCTGCTATGAGGATCAGAATGAATTATGAATATAAATCTCCTAACTCTGTACCTGACACATAGTAAAAAGTCAATAAATGAGAGTGATAACAACACATTCTACAGTATTTTATGTGCCCTTTGACTGTTCCCCTACTAACAGTGAGGAACTTGAAGGCATTGAGTGCAAGACATTAATTCTCATATCTCCATACCTAACAATATTATACAAATAAATATATGCTTTGTAATAATAAGCAAGCTGACTAATTCTGAGTCCAGTAAATATCCAGGTTTCTAGTAAATGCTGACCTTGCATTTGGTGATGAGAGGATGTGCAGAGTTGAAAACACACAAATCCTGTCTTTGAAAAATCTAGACTAAATGGGATGTAGTTCTAATGTAAACAATGTAGAATGACATCTGTTTGTTGAATTAAATAATTTTAGATAATAATAATGTAATAGCTACCAGTTTTTACCCTCTTGTTATATGCCTGATATGTGCATAATTTCATTTAATCCTCACACCCACTTTATGTGCCAGGTACTATTTTTATCCTTATTTAAAATAAAAGTAACCATATCCCAGAAGATTAAGTAACTTGTTCAAATACAAACAACTGAAGAGTACTATAACCAGTATTCAAATCCAGGGAAGTGTGACTCTAAAACTCACACTCTTTTTACCCTACTCTATACACACATTGTGAGTTACCTACAAAAACATCTCCCAAAAATCCAAACACTTATCAATGTGAGAGCCCCCCCCCACATACATGGATAATATTGGACCTAAACTGAAGAGTCGTGGAAGACCACTGTCATTGATTCTGAAACTGACAGAGGTTCAGTTACAGGGGTCAGGGTCTCACAGTCCATCTAATTTTATCCATTCCTTTCGTAGGCAGACAGAATGTAGGGATGGCCAAGAAATGTCCCTATAGAAGCAAAAATTAGGGAGGATTAAGTATACACCTACTGCAGCAATAAGAGTATGGGCGGTTTCTACTTGAACGGCAGCTCAAACACACTAAAGAGCATCAACTGGAAAATAACAGTCAAAAATTATGTTGATGCACCAATATATACTGCAGGATTAATTAAACTATCCAAAAATAAATAAATAATAGCCTCTAAAACTGCTCATAAGAAACCCTTAATTCTTTATTAAACTGAAGTCTATGAAGTCACACGTCATTTATCCATAACAGTAATATGAAACACTTGTATGGTTTAACCAGTTCTCGGGCCACTGTGGGACTCTCATGGCTTGACACTGAGCCTCAGATCATACATTAAGAAGTACTCATGTGGCTGGACGTGGTGGCTCATGCCCGTAATCCTAGCACTCTGGGAGGCGCAGGGGGGTGGATCGTTTGAGCTCAGGAGTTTGAGACCAGCCCGAGCAAGAGCAAGACCCCATCTCTACTAAAAAAATAAAAAGAAATTAGCTGGACAACTAAAAATATATAAAGAAAAAATTAGCCGGGCATGGTGGCTCATGCCTGCAGTCCCAACTACTCAGGAGGCTGAGGCAGTAGGCTTGCTTGAGCCCAGGAGTTTGAGGTTGCTGTGAGGTAGGCTGATGCCACGGCACTCTAGTCCAAGCAACAGAGTGAGACTCTCTCAAATAAAGAGAAAAAAAAGTATTCATGTAATTTTGTAACAGCTATTAGAATTAATTTCTATGTTTATCCAACCCAAAAGTCACTTTGTAAAGCCTAATTTCTTGACCCAGACAGCATTCAGGAGGCATGAAGACCAAGACTATAATACACTGTATTACAGGGAAAATGGAGAGCAGTCATTGAAAAAAGCCTAAAGTGGAAATGAAAGAAAAGAGCAAAACCAGTGCAAGAAATGAGGCCACTAATCACTTAATACAAATTATCGATATGTTGTGATTATTGAGGGTAATAATTATCAAGTGCTTATTATGTACTAGGTATTGTGCTAACTGCTTTGCATGTATTATTTTGTTTAAACTGCAAGACAAACTAACAAGGTAGTTACTGTTATCCATTCCCAGTATGATAGCTGAGGAACTGAGGCTTATAAAGGATAAACAACTTCTTTTCATATCATTTAGCTAATATTAATAAATGGTAAAACCAGATTTTGAACCCAAAGCCCATTCTCTTACTCGCTAACAAATGCCATCACTATATTCCAAGTTTAATGTAGTATATCAGCTAAGTCCTATCAGAGATTAGACTGCATCTCTTAATATAAGGATGATTATACAAACTGAGATCCTTTGGACAGTCAAAGGGAGCGTTATTAATAATTTTGTTGAGCACTCACCAGAACTATTCCAGACAAACAGGATTTTATGGTAAGCCTATTTAAGATCTTTCCAATCTACATCCTGACATGATATATCTGTAGCTAGAATTCAAATACCAGTTTGTAATTGTAGTTGGGTGTACAAGTTAGATGGTGTACCACAAACAGCTGCAGGGCAATCATTGTGATATATAGCGATGTATTAACAGACCTCTAGTGCACTTGAAGAAATCTATTTTCCTGGCTTGAAAGGGACCAATCAAGTATATGGGTCCAAAGTGGTGCTTTGGGGCTACGTGAAGCAAGGTTGCACTGTGAAATTTCAGAGAGGCAAGAACCTTTATATCAATGATGAAAGGCTGGTACGTACTCACAAAGCCAGTTCCCAATGCCCCTGGCCCAACCGGAAAGCAGTTCTACTGAACAGGTGACAGGCATAGCTGCAACATTGGATCTGTAGCCTGGGTCCAGGCTGGACTGAGAGGATGAGGTTGTAGAGGCATAGAAGTTGGGTTGGGAAGGACAGAGTAAAATGAGGCTGCAGAGCTGAGCAGAGACAGTAGGGAAAGAAGAGAGCAAATGAACATCTATGCTCTCGTTCTACACATCATCACTATGCAGTGACTTCCAAATATGACCACTGAGCTTCACAAGAAGTCGACCTATTGAGTACTATTATCTTCCATTTTAAGATAAGAAAACTAGGGGTGAGAGAGGCAAAGTAATTGTACATGATTAAGTGCTAGGAAGTGACAGAATTGAGAAGCTATTTGAGTTTCCAGTTCCTCCCCTTTTGGGGATACCCCAACATGTTTAATCAAGGTTAAAGACTCCAAATTTAATTATTTGTTCAGAATTTTAACTGTTGATTTTTCACATGTAGCCTCATAGTATTATTATATTAAAAACAACATATAGAAGTGTTCCTGATTAAAGAGAATTTCTTCAAAGTCTTTGTCAGATAGTTCTAACGCCTGTGTTATATTGTTATTGGTGTCTGCTGATTGTCTTTTCTCATGTGAATTATGATTTTCCTGATTTTTTGAGTAATTACAGATTATGTCCTGAATATTTTGAGCATCACGTTTTGAGGCTCTGGGTCTTGATGAAATCCTATGGAGGATGTTGATATTTTTGCTTTAGTGGATAACTGGCTCAGTAGAGTTCAGGCCACGAGTTCCCACCAGCCGTCTGTGGGTTATGGTTTCAGCGTCAGTTCTGTTTTGCACAGTCCTCCTGCATGTGTGCCACTCAGATGTAAGGCTATATGTAAACACACAGCACGGTGCCCAGTACATATAGATCTTCAAATATGCTAGCTCCCTCCTAGATCTCCGGCTTTGTTTCACACACTGCTCCTTCATTTACTATTCTTAATATCTCCCTAATTCTCTGATCCGAGGGCCTTTCCATCAGCTGCATCCTCTTTCCCAAAATCTTCACATGGCTGGTACTTTTGCATTATTTGGGTCTTAGAGTAAATGTAATTGCTCCAGAGAGTTCTCCCTGACCACCCCTCTCAGGTCATGGCTCCACCTCCAACCACAACCATCCATCCTATTTCCTCGACTGATTTTATCACAGCATTTATCACTGTCTGAAATTATTTTATCTATTTATTTGAATTCTTGTTTATTATCTGTTTTCACCCAGTAAAATGTAAGCTCTATGAAGTAGACATCTTTTTATTCCTACTGTGGCATCTCAGAGCCTAGAACAGTGTCTGGCACATAACAAGCTTTTAAATATTTGTTGAATGAACGAATAAGAAAATTTCCATTTTGTTGCCTATACTTTCTTGAGTTGTTTTATCCCACTGGAAGGAAATCTATAAATATTATTTTTTCATGCAATTGGATATTTTTCACTTTCTGGGCCCCCAAACATTCAATAATTCATCAACATATCTAAATAAATTTTAAATTTGGATTGATTTCCACATTTAAAATCTTGATTTAGTATTTTTAGTGTAGAAGAATCCAATGAAAATAGGAAGCCATTAATTGTGCAACTTCTCAACATCTGACACATGCATATGGTGTGGCTACGTGGGGCTCCCAGGCAGGGCATTAATTTATGTAACAATAACAGAATACCAATGACACACCTGAGGCTGCCGCAGACAGGATGATCTGTTTGTGTGTGGTTAGTGCTATTGCTCCCTCAAGGGAAAGCCGCCTTTAGCTTTGTGAAGGCCAGTGCGGATCCCCGACAGAAAACTGCAGTCAGACACAGTCCCGTTTAAGAAATATAAACTCTGCGATGATTTTGGCCAACTTCATTCTGTAATGTGGCTGAAAATGAACAGAGGTTGGGTGTTCAATTTCAGGCCAAGAGAGCTTCCCCAACTCTGGCTATTACATGTGTCATATTTCAACCCCTTTTGTTCACTTCATTTGGCAGGATTTGTTCAAGACAAGTCTGGGGTGATTTATCCTGCTCACTAATGAGCTCTTCCTCCAACAGAGCAGTTCCTCCCAAGCTGGGGTCTGAGTCATTAGCAGAAAGATCTGGAGGACTATTCAGAGCTTGGGAAACTGAATTGACAGAAGGAATTTGGGATTTTAAGTTTCCCAATTATACAGTCACATAATCACTTGGAATCTCATAACCTTTGACACTCCAATAAAAAAGAGATATTTAAAATTTTTTTAAATTAGTATTTGTTCATGATAAGCATACAAATTATACAGTCCTGGAGACTGGAAAAGAGATTTGAAATCCTACCCCACCTACCTCTGCAAACCTACATTCCCAAGAGATAACCACTATTGTAAGTTTTCTTGGCATCTTTCTAGAAATTTTCTAGGTATATATAAACATATATGTATCTATGCTTATGCATAGGTAAATAGATAGATAGTTGGATAGTAATGAGATCAAAGAATATAATTCCTCAACTTACATAGCGTGGCAAATTACAATGATGGCACTAATTCTTTGCTCTGGCTGCAACTTTGCAGTGCTTTCCTGCCATGGGTGGCTGACCTGCCCCATCACTTGACACTGGGCTCAGCCACGTCACTTGCTTTGGCTAATGGAGTGTTAGCAAATTTGAAAGAGCAGAGGTTTGAAATAGGGTTGTTCACTGGGGCTGCTCTTTCAAACTTCTGCCACAATCTTTAGAGTTTTTCTGGGCTAGCCTGCCAGGTATACGAGACACACGAAGCAGGGCTGAGTCAGTTGTTCCAGACACCTCAGTATAGCCCAGCCTGCATCAGCCAACAGCCTGGTAACCCTCAGATAGGTGAGTGGGCCCAAGCAAGGTCAGCATAGACTTGCAGCCACTGCAGCCTACCATTTGATCCCAGATGCTTAGGGAATGCACCCATTGTTGTATGGCCCCTGAGATTGATGCTTATTTGTTAAGCAATGTTATTGTGACAGTAGGTAACTCATACATATGTCTTGGAGATCTATCTATGTTGCCACAAAAAGACCTACCTCTTTTGCTCTTAGCTAACTGCAAAATATTCCATTGTATGTAAGTACTCTGATTTATTTAATTCATACCCTATTGACAGGCATTTAGATTGTGTCCCTGTTTTTGCCAGCCAAAACTGCCAAGAACACACACAGATAAATATCTTTGTATACTTGGCACATCGATCCAAAGGATAAATTCCTAGAAGTAGAATTGCTAGATCAAAGGATATGCGCATTTCAAATTTTGCTAACTGTTGCCATAAAAACTTGCTTCTAAACTGTGCCAGGTCATGATTTTACTTTAAGAATGAGCAAGTCTTTTAGCCTCTTCTAGAATAATACATCTTTTTGAAAGAATGATAAAGGACTTGGATATTTATTAACTTCTAAATTTTATTAACTTTAGCTGATAATGTTTGATGACTTCAAAGTACACAGCAATATTGACTATTGCCATCATTATTTATGTTTTGACATACAGAGCCTTTTCTTTCTTACTTTTTTCATTTTTAAATACAAGAAGTTGTATCCTCGAGGTTAGACTTCATTTGCTTTGAAAGTCTGTTCTGGGAAATTCTCAGAAAGGATTGGGAGCCCAGAGCTTCAGTTCCAAGCCATGATGATAGCCTGAAGCCTCAGGCGGAGTCGATGGCAGAACTCAGTGGCCACCAAACTAACTCTCTCTTCATAAGATCCTCATCTCTTCAGTGTTAGGCTATGGGAACAGTGAGGGCTTTGAGTTCACTAGAATTGAGGTTGAATCAGGGTTTTGTCCTTTACATGCTGTGTGGATTTAGGCATGCTATATAAATGTATGGGTCTTAATCTCCTCACTTGTACAAGAAGATGATGATGTAGATATTTATCATTTATGGGATCTAGTGCACTACTCATATCTGTTTTTGCTTGTGAACAAACAAAAACATGAGACAGCCACTGGGGGTAACTCACATCCCAGGGATAAGGAAGCATATCAAAATGGAAAAAGCACCACAAACCTGAATTTAAATGCTCAGGGTGCTTCTTCCTCACTGAGTGACCTAGAGTGTGGTCAGTTAATCTCTCTGCACTTTGTTTCCTCCATCATGAATGGGGATATGAAACCTACATCGCAGGGCTGGTGAAGTGCCTGGCACCAGGCCTGGCACATAGTAGGTTCTCAATAGTGGTACTTAGTGCTTTTATTTCTATGGCTCTCATGACCATAAATGAATGGTTGTCATTTTACCTCACTGTTTTTTTTTCATGGTATTTTATCTAATTTAGAGAGCACATTCTTTCCTCACATTCTCACATCTCTGAAAATGGTCTGTGGCTTAAAATCAGTGCTGTCTTGTACTCGCTGTCAGCTAGGCCACAGTCAGCATGATTGTCATTGCTTGTGTACACAGGAACATGGGCGCGTGACTGGACAACTGGAACCTCTTGATGTCTCAGTTCACAGACCATTTAAGGAACATTTGAGGAAGGACTAAAATTTCTGCTTGATGTACAAACTGGTTATTTCCATTACTGCCATATTCACAACCATAAGTTAAAAACCTAACAGGTGAAGGAATCTGGGCTAAGACCCAGAAATTCAAAGCCCTTGAGGGTCTTACAGTGTCACCAGGGAAATGGGGCACAGACATAAAACATAATTAACTGTACGAGGCAGTCTGTGGCTGGTGCCAAGAAATAGTGCAGACACTGTATAAATGCTTCAGGAGGCACAGAAAAGACAAATGGCTGGGAGGGTGAGGGTCCAGAGGGTTTCCTCTTTTGTGAAAGAGGAAAACATCACAAAGGTTTAAAATGAGAATAGGAATTAGGGGGAAAGAGCCTCTCAGTCTTTCTGGGAGGGGGATGGTTGGAACAAAGGAGCAGTGCAAAAAAATACCCAAAGCGTATGAAAAGGTAGATGTAGCCTCTTTAGATGGATGCATTAAGCTCACCAGGTGAAGGGGATAGGGTGGTAAATAAGGCAAGAGGGTTAGGTACAGGCTAGACTGTGACCTTACAGCCACCTTGGGTGTCCCTCCTCATTTTTAATTCATAAGTTAATGATGTGAATGCTTGCGGATGATTGCCATTTAGGCCATTGAGAATAGGAGGGAAATTTCTTCTTCATGGGTGATTGGATCTGATTGTTCAGAACTAGAAGAGGTCTCAAAAGACAATTTGTCCTGCTATCTGAGTATTACTGGAAACAATGGTATAATTATCAACCACTCAGAAATGGAAAGCATTATTTTTGGCAGATGTCCTTTAAATGTAATTGGTTCAATCTGGTAACCCCAGGAAACAAGTTGATTCATTTGGTTACCAAGAAGCTTTACTGAGCCATTTCTCCGGCCTTGGTGGGCAATTGATAACACCTGCTTGGAGAATCGCAAAAGCCAGTATTGTCCTGGCCATATGGTGTACAACTTTTAAGATATAAGCAATTATTTTTTATGTAGTAAATCCAGGCCATTTCTTAAGACAAGCCTGCTTGATGCTGAGAAAGGGAGCCCATGACCTAAGTGAGAGTTTCACCTCATTAAGGTCTCCTAATGTCCATCAAGGATGAGACTGATCTTTTTAGTGAGACTGGAGTCCCTGACCAATTCTACTGAAAATTGCAACTTTCCCTCCTTCCCACCATGACCCTGCACTCTCTTGACCCATTTACCTGCTGTGTTTTTGGTTTTGTTGCATAGAATTTTTCACATTCTAACATACTATATAACATACTTATTTGTTAAGTTTAGTGTTCATTTTATGTTTTACATGGCTGGAATATATGCTTCACAGGAGCAGAAATTTTAGTCTGCTCTGTTTACTACTGTATAGTGGAAGTCTAGAACAGTGCCTGAAGTTTATAAACTTCAACTATTTGAAGAACTGTTACTTGGATGAGTGATTTCAGCAACAAGAAGCCTGGATGTTTTGGAGGGCATTATCACATAATCCTGGGATCAGTTCCTTACGTGATTCTGTGGCTTCATTTTTTTTTCTTTATTCTAGGAGTCTAGGACTTTATGCTACAAAAAAGGAGAACAAATAAAATAAATATTTTTAAAATATTGGTTGAGATACAACATGTGCATAGCAATGTGTCACAAATAAGTCTAATACCAGGGTTGGTCTTTTGATTGGTAAAACTCCAGGATGGAGTTTTGGTTTAGAAAAGCTGACAGAAAAGTGTCTTTGTCTTTCATTTATAAAAGTGTCTTGTGTCTTTCATTTATAAAACATGATTCTGCCTATTGCTCTTAACCACTGGTGTTTGTGATTGGGATTATATATTCTGGCAAAATAAACAAATTGTGTACATCAGCTCATTTACTGGATTTAGCTTTTACGAGGAGTTTCTAATCCCCCACCACACAATCCCATTAATTAAATCCATACTGAGTGCACTATATGTTTCTTCTGAGCCCTTCGAAGGCACTATTAAATCATGTTACAATTTTTTAGCACCATGCCACTTTAAAGAGAGGTCTTGGAAAGAAAGCAAGTTAAATGAGGATTTAAATGAAGATGAGATTTGTCCAATGGTATTATCTGAGAGTGAATGCTATAGATTTAGATGAGAATTGCACAATATTTTGCTATTCAGTTGCTGAATTTAAACTCTAAGGGTCATTTTCAGCATTTTCTCCATAATAGAAAGCACTCTGTACATCTTATATCTAGGGTGGCTCTTAATCTAGCTTATGTGTATAGTAATAAGCGAAGCTGAGGGTGCCTTCTTTTATTTCATCAACAGATTGCTAACTAGGGAATGGTAAGAGTGGGTGCATGTTACCTACTTATCCTTTGACCTAGGTTTTTGGCAAACTCCTTGCATTTCACAAAAAATCTCCCAATACATATAATTTTTGCCAGATATAGCTAGGAAATGCTTTGCTAAACTAAGCAGCCATAAATAAGGGGCACCTGATACCTTGAAACCTAACTAATCTAATACTAGTGAGTGAATTAAGACTGTTCTGTTTTTATTAACTGTTTTGTGGATATTTGTTGTTTCAAAAGCACACAGAACATAAGCATACAGCTAAATGAATGTCCACAACTCGAACACACCTGCATAACAACACTCAGATCAAGAAAAGAGCAACATCAGCAGTTCATAAGTCCCCATGCCATCCCTTCTAATCCCTGCCACCCTCCAGGGCTAACCGCTGTCCTCACCAGGAACAGTAAGGATTAGTTCTCCCTGCTCTTTTGTTCCTTATATAAAAGGAATCTTACATTATATACTCTTTTGTCCTTGGATTCTTTCCATTGTTATTGTGTTTGTGAGTTATATTCTGCAAAGGATTTAGTTATAGGTCATTCATTCTCATTGTAGTACAGTATTCTATTGTGTGAATACGCCAAAAATTTATCTTTTCAACATTCGACGGGCATTTGAACAGTTTCCAGTGAGGGGCTATTGTGAGTAATGCTGCCATGAGCTTTCTAGTGTATGGAATTCAAGTGGAAATGTGCAGGCAGTTCTGTTAGTTATATACCTAGGAGCAGAATTTTAGGTTCTAGCATCCTTTTGTAAGTGAATTGATTGTTCTCCCAAGGGAAAACATACATGTGCATAAAGGGGCAAAGAATATGCCATAGCAGTAGAATCCAGTGATAGCCACAACTCTTGATAATTTCAGAAGGAGACTATAAAGTTTTTATAGGGTTCTCTACACCTGGTGCCATGAAAAATGCATATTCCTTCTCTCTCCCACAAAGAGGTGGGGTGGAGATGAATATTCTCATCACCACAAAAACCCACAGAGAATTTTACTTTCCAAAATCAAAGCATTTAAGTGGTAAGTTAAACCACTGCTTCTCTTTCCAAGAAATTATCCTGTTTGTATCTGCCACTCTAGCAACACCAAGGAGAGCAGGGAACCATAATGAAAATTCACACTTGCATATCACTCTCCATCTGCAAAGTACTTCATAGATATTAACTAATTAATCCTTCACTTATCTCCTGCTTTCCCACCCCTCCTCCCCACCATGAAGCAGGTGGCATCGCCATATTAGTCACTCATTTTCAAAAAGATAAACACAAGAACAGGTTATGCCATATAGCTGATGAGGTCCAGGAGTGTAAAATAAATACTTTGCTGCCTGGGGCCTTTGTGAAATAAAAATTACCACATACTTTAAGCCTGGAGGTCTAAATTGCATAAATAAAGCCTCTGAAGGATTTTTGTCACATATGACAGGAAAGATGGATTCATTGTTGGATTTGTTTACTAAACTGTCACAGTAGTTGCTCATGAATATCAATGATGCAATAGCTCCTTGGGAAGCTGTGGAAGAACCAGAAGAGGGAAAAATCACTAAATGTTTTTCAAATATGAGACTGAGCAAAGGCTATCAAGTTGGTTACTCTGAGTTCACCCTCACCACAATCTAAAGAAAAAATTTGAAAAATTGCTTGGGAAAGAAAGCATGGGTAAGATGACACTTAAATTTGTAAATAGAGAGAAAACAAAGGGATGCCTGTTTCTTCATGTGTTTGTGAGTAGAAATGGGCACCTTGCTGTGAATTTCTTCTGAATTTTTTAGATAAAAATATTTCATGCAAGTTCTAGTTGTCTATATTCAGATATTAACCATTAATCCAGCATGGTTTATAATTTTGTAATGGGAAAAAGAAAGCCTAGGCCTGTGGAAATTTTCCATTATTCTATTTACAATTTATAAAAATGGAGTAATCTACTTTAATTTTAGATACAACCTACATTAATGAAATCAGGAACCAGAAAAGTAATCTGAACTAGTGATTATACTTAAGGAAAAAGAATTCTTCCTGAGGCTATGTTCTGCTCCGGTTCTATGCTCTCAGCTTGCTCTGGTTTCCCAGGCTTTTTCGTGAATATTGAGGGCACTGGAGATTCCTTAGGGCATTGCATAGGGAAAAAAAAGAAGAAATAAGTGGTTATTAGGCTTGATAATTTTATCCAAAGAGAAATTAAGATGCTTAATATTTGATATTTTCAATCCATGTAGGCACTGCTGGGGCAAAAGCCCCATTTGAGAAACTACTAGAGAAGAATAAAATGGAGCCACTGCCCTCAGGGACGTGATAGATGGTGACAAAGGTAAATCAAGTAGGCATATGTCTAAAGCACGAGACAGACACCACCAAGTGAGCAGTCTTCTGCAAGAGAGCAGACTTAGGTGCTTAGGAGAGCCCACACCCATCTCCCTGAATATACAGAAATGCTCTCTTGTTAGTAACATATTTACCAAAATACAAAGCAGTGCTCCAACCAACCAATGGATATCTTGAGATCCCAGAAATGAAGAGAGAACTCAAAGCTGGAAGAGTAAGCTGGCGTTGAAGCCAAAAGGTTCAAGGAGGGAAATTGACCTTAGAACCAGGACATCCGACACCGATTTGAGGTACATGGTGACCATTTCGTATGGAAAAGTGATTTTATGCTTGTAAAGAGAATTAGAGAAATAGAGCAATTAATTCAGGGAGGAAAACAACAAGACAAAATCAGCACAAGGAGGAAGAGCCACTAAAGGAGATACGAGAGGACCAGTAGAGAAGTGGGTGAAGCAGCGTTGGCTGACATGTGAGCATGGCACAAGCAGGTCAGAGTGGCCCCGAAGGTCAAGTAAGATGCCGTGTGAGAAGCCAACAGCCGTCTCCTTGGTGATGCGTGGAGAGAGACAGAGGTTTCTGTGTGCATGTGTGTGTGTGTGTGTGTGTATGTGCACGTGCGTGCGCATGTGCATGCATGGCAGGATACTGCTCAAAAGTGAGTAGCTGTGAGGGAGTAGAGGCAGCTGAGGTGGAGGAGTAATACAAAGCAAAGGGGGAAAGGCAGAAAAATTAAGGAAGAGCCACACTGAAAAAGTTTCATTTGTTGTTGGTTGTTTTTGTTGTTTGAGGACAAAAGAGATCTTTATATGTTGTAAGCAAGAAGGGGGTGGGGGAGGGAAAGGGTGGAGAAGATATTGAAATGCAAGCGACAGTAGTAGATGGAGCAAAAGCCAGGAGGAGGCAGAAAAGATTGGACTCAAAAGTAGGTGGATGGGTTAACATTCGAAAAGGGAAGGTAAAAGCAATGACTTTTTGTTTATCATTTCACAATATTTCATTATGTTTGGGCATTACTATTGCTGATGGGAAGTCTGCAGCATGAGAACTCTGATGTCATTCCTTTGTAGGTCCTGGCAGTGTGTTAATGATCTATTTTTATTTAACAAATGATTCTAAAATGTAGTAGCATGAAACAGTAAACATGCATTACCTCATACAGTTCCTGTGGATCAGAACCTGGGAGTAGCTTAGCTGGGTGGTTCAGCCTCAGGGCCTCACATGAGATTACAGTCAAGATACTGGCCCAGGCTAGAGGCTTGACTGGGCTGGAGGAGCCACCTCCAAGACAGACGTCTGATGGCAGTAGAGCTGGTTGTTGGCAGGAGGCCTTAGGGGTGTAACCGAGAAAATGGCCTGAAAAAAGGGTAAAAATGTTTTCTGTCTCTTCAAAACCCCTCACCCTCTTTGAGAACTAAAACCAACATTCCTGCCTCAGGCTAGTGGTCAGGAGGAGCAGCAGACAGAACTTTGTTCTTTGTGCCACAGGAGATGGCTCAGGGGATTTGCCCAGGTGGAAGTCATGAGATTGTCTTAGCTGAAGATGAGATGAATTAGAACCTTTAAGAGCTCTGTACTTCTGCTCAGAAGCAGGATGCTGGTCCTTTGAGATGGTAGTCTGCCAGCCTTCTCATTTGCTGGCAAATTAATAAACTTCTCTTTCATTCTCCTCAAAGCACTTGTTCTAGTTCTTCTGATATGGCTTTGGGGACAAGTGCCAAAATTTTGGTAACAGGAACTCTGTGTAGACCTCTCCATAGGGCTGCTTGAGTACCCTTACAACATGGCAGCTGACTTTCCAAGAGTAGGTCTTGAGAGAGAGAGAGCGAGAGAGAGAGAGAGAGAGAAAGAGAAGGAAGTCACAAATCCTTTAATCACCTAGACTTGGAAGTCATACATCTTCACTTCTATTACATTCTATTAATTGGAAGTACATCCATACATAGAGCCCACACTCAAGGGGAAAGGAACTAGGCTCTGCATTTTGAAGTGAAAAGTATCAAAGAATTTGTAGACATCTTTTTAAATATCATTGGCAGATATGTGTTGAGGTGGATACAAGGTAGAAATTTGGGGAATCTCAAATTTTTGTTTGATATACTTAGATGATCTGGGATTCGTTAGGTGTGACATACCATGTTATTCTGCATATACATGCCTGGGAAGGTTTGTAATTCTGAGCATATTACCCCTCATCTGCTGTGGCCTAAGACAGTACAGGAAAGTGCTTTCATTGATAATGGAATGGGAGCGGGAAGGAGTGGATGGATCCGTGGCTCCATGTGTTTCACCACTTCTTCAGAGATTTCCTCAGTGAGTGCTCTTTCATTTAGTGTTTAACAGGGGAAACAATGATTTTAGTCATAGAGTTTCTGTCAGTTCTGACCTCCCTTGTCTGGCTGGTCAGATACAGGGCAGCCTTTGTAAGAGTGGAAAGAGCCAGATCTGAGGTGAAGCTTCTAACATAGACACACTAAAAAGAGAAGAATTTGCCCCCAGTTGTTTTTTTTTTTTTTTTACCATTTTCCTTCAGTGAGCTTGGAAGGAAGAAGGAATTAATGAGGCTCATTGTGTATGCAAGGGTAAGCACAGTTTGTGTTGAGCTAAGTCTAGCAGAAGCTGAAAAAGCATATCTGGCACAGCTAAGTAATTAGACTTCACATTTCTTGCATTTTGTAAGAAAAAAAAGTCTTTAGTGGAAAGTATCTTTAAACTCATTTTCTGCAGACAGAAAAGACTTTCTCAACCCAACCCTGGGCTTGGTCTTTTGTTGACCACATTTAAAGTGAAGGTGGAAATCAGTGTAGTCATGTTTTAGGTTATCTGTATGCTCTGCAAGAAAGGGGTGATTGCTTGAAAAACAGTGCTGGTGCGAGGTTCTTGGCTAGAATTAATATTCAGCAAAATATGTATCCAGATCAAATGCAGAAACCAGGGCAATGATGACAACATCTATTTCCACTTTTCTCAAATGATGGGATATACCAAGAAAATAGTAAGCATGTCTTCCATACACTGATTAAAATATGACCTTTGGAGCCGTAATTCCTGCCACTTACTAGCTGTGTGATTTGGAGCAAATTAACTTCATCTTCCTCTGTTTCAGTTTCCCCATCTGTAAAATTGGTAAAATAGTATTATCTACCTCATAAGGCTGCTGTAAAGACGAAGAAGTAAATAAAAATATGTCATTCACAAAAACAGTGATTAGTACATTATAAACACTATAAAGGTTACCTATTTTTATGATGACTATTAATCATTACCAAGAATAGTGCTGTGCACAGAATAGGTGCTGAATAAATATTTGCTATTTGAACTGAATACCAAGTTTGATAAATATAGCAGAGTCTGTTAGAAGAGGTTACTCTTTCATCTTCACCTCCTTCCCATGCTACAGCAACACTTTGTTATAGTACTTCTTTTCTGTTATGGTACTTCTCACACTGCATCCTGATTGTGTGTCTGCATCTGTCTCCACTACTGGAACTGCAAGCATATCAAGGGCAGAGTGCTTGTCTTCTGTATCTCTTTATCACCAGCATCTATCTCAGTGTTTGGCATATAGTAGGGGTTCACAGTGAATGTTTGTGGATAGAATGATTAATTAATCAAAATTAATCAGCAAATATTTATTAACACCTACTATGTGCCAGGCACTTTACTAGCTGCAGGAGCACAACAAAGATCAGGACTGACACCATCCTTACGCTAATGGAGTTCGCAATGTAGTAGAGCTATTACCAGAAACCTGGATCCCGCCCCAACACTGAGAGAGTAGGAAGGAAGGTAATGCATAATGTTTGCTGATTCTTACTCTATGTTAGTTAGGATGCATTAGACAACAGGTATCAGAAAACCTAACTAACAGTGACTCAGACCTTAATGATACATATTGCTCAAGTAACAAAAAATCTGGTGTTAGATGGTTCTGAAGATGCTTCATTAGTTCTCTGATGTCAGGGTGATAGGTTAGTGAATCAGCAATTCCCCTGGGTTTCCCCTAGAGGTAGCAAGATGGCTACCAAAGCTCGAGGCATATCCACACACCATCATTTCCAAAGACAGGAAGCGTGAGGGGTTTCCATGTCCCTCTCTCCTGTTAACAGAGAGGGAATATCTTTTTTCCAAATCTTTCCAGCAGATCTTCCCTGACACAGGATTGTCCAAGATGGGGTCACACGTCATCCTCACCTTCCAGGGAGGCTGGAAAATTGAGTTTCTGGTTTGTTCAGCCTATAATGAGAAGTCAGCAGAGTAGAAGGTGATTGGGAATGGCTTTGGGATAGTCAAACAACAGTGTGAGCCACTCTCTGGCTACCCCTACTTTCCTCATTTCCCATGACTTTAAACATAAGAAAGTATGAGCAGGCCTTCTGTAATAGTCACCAACCTCACCCTGTCCTCAACCTTTAAAATGAGGAGATGGTCCTTGAGGGTTCATTCAGCTTTGCCTTTTCAGAATCAATTCATCTATCACCTTGGACCATGAACGGCAAGGCTTGATCACAACCAGCTTGCACTTGTGTGTGTAATTACTATGTTCCAGGAACTGTACACACTTTACACCCATGTGAATGGAATGTTTGGAGTCAATGAGTCTGTGTTCTAGTCAGAGTCTTGGATTTTGGCAAATCACATAACATCTCCAAGCCTCAGAGATAATTTAAGTGGAGATAATTATGCCCAACAGCAAGGTTGCTATGTAGGTTAAATGAGATACTCAGTGAGATTTGCATTTTGTTTATAGATTGCTCAGTTTCATGGAGATTTTGAGGTGAATGTTCTCTGTAAGCTGTTGTTATTATTGCCTCTTTACCCAAGTCTGCTATCAAAACAATCATATCAAAGCAACAGGACATTCAAAACAAGCCCCAAATACTTCCCCCACACCTACAGGGACAAGTGCTAGCCCTCATGTGGAATGTTGGGATCATTGCTATCAGAGTTGTCAGTTTTCTGACGATAGGTGCTAGCATGTGAGCTCTTGTTTTGGCATGTTCCCCTGGACTTCTGGGATCTTCAAAATGATTAAATGTGAACCAGGGAAGGCAGGTGAAGAACTTTGCCTTTGGCACCTCATAATTTCAAGGCTCATTCATAACAGAAGGTATGTTCTTTCAGACATTATGCATGTAAATGTATTCTTAATCCTGCTGAATATTTGAAACATGCTAATAAGAAGACCATGTTTGTATTCAATTATGCTCATGAAAATGCCACACTTTGCATGATGTCATCTCCCCAGACCAAGTATGTGCCACTCCTCATGCTAAAAAGGTAAGAATTTTTCTCCTACCAGGTTCAAATCCTTGGAGATATTTGAGGGGAGAAGGAGGTATAATAATTTTTTAAAAATCTAACTCAAAAAAAAAATCTAACTCAATTTCTTTAAGAACCAAGCTTATTGAATCTTATCGCCCGGCCAAAGGGAATAAGAACAGATTAGTCCTGTTTGCATGATAAGAACCTTCTAAGTGTGCGTCTTAACTGATGGGATCTGACAGCTCAGCCTGAAAGCTTCAGCTGGAAAATGATAGCAAACCAAAAGCTGCTAGAAATGTCCTACAGGTGTGGTCACACGAAGTAACCCCACAATATTAGAAGTGATTTAATCAGCACTGGTATCCAAATAATCGTGCTGGAATTTTCCACACATCCATGCACACTCTCACACAAGATGTCTTTAAATTTTTCCAATCTTTTAAGATAAGCTGTGCATGAATAATAGTAATATAGGCTTTCCACTTAAGCAGAGCTGGGCTTGGATACCTTCAGCACCTATTTGTTGAATGATATTTACATCTTTGTGCCTCAGTTTTCCCATCTGTAAAATGAGGACAATATGTGCCTCACCAGGTTCCTTTGAGGATTAAGGGAAATTAACCCCTAGAGAGAATCTAGTTGAGAATCTGTCTCCATCATAAGTGATCAATAATAGTCCCTTCCCTTCCCTTCTAACTGACACTAGAGGAGCTTTGTACCTTTTCTTGACTGTGCTTACCTTCATTTTCCAAATACTAATGGACAAAATAATTAATTTTTGCCAGAGCTAATGAAAGCCCCAGTTATTTAATTGAGCTTTAAACTTGGAGGGTAGAGTCTATATCTATAGAAGATAAAGAATGGTTGGGACCCAAGGTTACCTGAAAGGTACCTGCAAAGCGAATTGAATCCTGAAAGGCCAGGCAGCACATTCATCATGTGAGCAGTAATGGCTTCGGTGCTGGCGCAATTGAGCTTTAGTGAGAGTGAGGTTTTCTTGGCCTGGATGTCAGTTTGCCTCCTGGTCTGTGCATATGGTATGCGCCAGGAATCTGCCCTTCCCCCTGTGAAGCATCCACCTCTAGAGTCCTTTGTTTGTCCTCTAGGCAGTTCTAAGGAGCCATCATGTAAAATGAGTCATGGTGAATATGACCAACTCCTTTGATCTTGAATTAGAGATGCCCAATTACTATTGACTGATTGGTAATAGAAATATTGCTCATCCTTTCCACTCTTAACTCCTGTGACCTTTTGCTAGGTCCGTACTCTAATTCATGAGACTATCCACTATCCTAAGGAAAAAATCCAAGCTCCTTAGTATATGAGGTCTTCCCTCACCAGGTCCTTGCTTTTCTCCTGAGCCATCTTCACTGATGCCCTTATACCCACTAGCTGCCAGCCATGCCAACTATTTGAAGGGCCCCCAAAATGCTGTGCTATCTCTCATCTGCATGCCTCTGAATATTCCCTACCTTTATCCAAAGTTAGTTTCACCTGCTTTGCATATCACTAAACCTTCCTGTACGCATCCTGCCTTATCTATTTGGCTATATCCTTCTATGCTCATCCTCTAGTATGTAATGGTTCCTCTTCTAGGATTCTTTCTTGACTCTCAGCCCCAAGGATCTTTGAGATCTTCTTCTTTATTGGCATACCATTCTGACCTATGACTGCCTCAGACATATCCTATGAATTATAATTATTCATTTTACTCTGGATTCTGGGGTCTTTTGTGTCTGGAACCATGACTTCAATTGCCTTATCATGAGGTTCCTGGCCTATGACAGATAGTGAGTAAATGTGAAAGGAAGGAAGGAGAGAGTGTAGAAGAAAAACTAATTTCCATTTGTCTTTTAAAAAATCTACATCTTGTTAAGGGTATCCAAAGTTGTTCTCTTGCTCACCCTTAGCTAAAGGACAATAAGCCTGAATTCTTGCTCAAAGGAAGCTTTGTAAGGAAGAATATTTTGGATACCAAGATTAGTTTTATGAGACAAGTTTAGGTTTAAAGATGAGACCAAGTTTCTGATACTGGAATCACGAAATCTTTGAGAAAGAAAGATACCAGTGAGAAGTAATATAGCATAGGCATTAAGAATACCAATCATGGAGACAGATTGCCTTGGTTCAAATCCCAGCTCTGCCACTCACAAGCTTTATTAATTCAGGCAAGCCGCTTAGTAGCTCAGGTTCTCTACCTATAAAATAGGGATAATATTATTGCTTCTTAGGGGCTGTGAGGATGTAATGATCTGATAGATATAAAGTGCTTAGAAAAGAAACTGGCACATGTAAGATACTACATGAGTGTTCATTCTCATTCATGATTGTCTAGACCAGGATTTTCCTAAATATTTTGCTGAATAGTCTTTTGTTTGACACGACCTTAGATGAAAGTCCTAAATAAAACATAGAAATGCAGAGCTGTCTTGTTAAGATGGAAGGGCTTAGGTGAAGCCCAGAGCTCCTCCGTGCCCACCCCTAAGGGGTTCTTTGGAACACTTAGGGCTATAGGGGCCTGGTTGAGAATCTCTGATCATGAAGCCCCTCATTTTTTAGAAGGAGGATTGAGACTGAGCCTTCACCTGAATTTTCCAAGGCCTGACAAGAGTGCCTCAATGAGCAGCAGGGACCATCCTAGGACCTAGGTTACCTGAATCTCAATCCAGGGCAATCTCCTCCCAACACCCTCCTTCTACCCCTTCCCCCACAAAGAACTCAGAGTTTGGAGGGACTGGACAGAAGGTATTGAGTTCTATCCCTCCTTCTGCAGTTTTGTCTGAGTGGCCTCTCAAAAATTTTGCTCAGTGATATGGTTGCACCTCGTTGTCTTCTCCCCAATGGAACAGTGTGCTTCTGCAGACTCCAAGATTTACGTCTTCAGAGTCTGAAGAAAGAGGGACAACAAATGAAGTTGTGATTTCTACTGCGTGATTGTCCCTGTTCTTTTTGGTAAAATTAGAACTGGAATTCATTCTTTCTTTTACCAAATATCTTAAGAATTTCCCCACCCTTAATTCATTATCAATCATATTTTTTACTCCTAATTTGCTATCATTTGAGTGCTCACACTGTCCCCAAACAGGTTATGGCCATATGGTCTACATCTACACTGTCATTAAATCAGAAGTTTTGCCTTATAAAGACACACTCATGAATCAACCTAGCCTTTGCTGCAGTACCAGTTACTCACTTGGCTGACTCAGCTTAGATGTTCAGAGCAGGTTAGCATCCTCACTCAACTCAACATCTCCTTTACTAGCAACTAAAGCTCACTTTGATGGGGAACATGTTATGTCTTTGTTTCCTAGAGCACATTTCTGACCAGCTGCACAGTGTAGAGCTGTAGGGACCTCTTTTTCTCAAGAGATGAAGGTTCTTGTATTTGCATGGCTGGATCCAGAAAACTATAATCACTATGGTTATAGAGTAGACACTTCCAGCTTCCTTCTTGCATGTGAGGTCATGTGGCTTGGTTACAGAAAACTAGTCTTTCCAATTACTTGGTCACACAAAACTTGTCTTGCCAACTGGTTTGCTTTTCTAGACTCTGACCAAAATAGGCCTTGAAACAACACATGCATGTGTGTGCATACACATGAACATGCATATTTATATTCCTTGGAATATGTGCTTCTCGTTATACTTAAATAACTCTACATGTTTCCTTTGTAGATTATTTGTTTTATCAGGATGCCAGAGGAAGCATGGACTTGCTAAGTTATTCTTTAAACATAAATTGAGTATTTTGTAGTGATGAATACTGTCTTCAGACTCTATTTTTACCTTCTTAACCATCCTGTAAAGCAGGCACTGTTATCCTCATTATACAGTGAGAGAATTTAGAAAACAAGGTAACATGCACAGTCAACAGGAGATGGGGGGGGGAGAGCTGGGATTCGAAGCCAGGTATGTGAGCCTCCAAACCGGCTCCCTTGACCACCACATGAAGGGCCTCCATGTGACAGGATTTGCATGGGATGGTGAAGATTAAAAATACTAAGTCATAGAGCCTGCCTTTGGGAACCTCAAACACACCTATACATGAGTCTGATGAAGAGTGATAAGGGGTGCTACACAGAACAAAAAAATGTGGGGCTCTGGGCTAGGGGAGAATTGAGTCTGTCTGGAGGGAATGGAGAAAAGGCAGAGATAGGGGAGAGATCCACAGAGGAAGGCCTTGGACCTTGACCTTGACCTTGAATGGTAGGTGAGGTGATTCTCAAGGAGGAGAAGGATAGTCTTTGTAAAAAATGCATGAACAATTGCACATCTATATGCTGTGCTCAGGAAGTGGTGAGTTGGCTGAAGTGGCTAGGATATAACATGAAAATGGGAGAACAGGCAACACCTGAGTCTATACATCAGTCTTTATCCCGAAGGCAATGGTGAATAGTGTCAGCCAGAGTTGTAGACAACAGAAACACACTGTAGGTTGAGCTGAAGTAAACCCACAGGAAGTACACTGGAGCTAACACAGTCTATGGGAGGCTGGAGAACCAGCCTGGGAGACTGGCAGGAATTGCTTGAGAACAGCACCTCCAGAGGGCCAGGAAAGAGCAACGTCTGGGATGGTCCCCAGGAGAAGAGTCTGGCCAGGATATGAGAGCTCCAAACCTTCTTTCTGTCCTCCATCCCATGTTGAAGATCCAGCATCTAGAAGAATAATACCCACTGGCTGAGCATAAGTCCCCTGTTCTCCCTGTGCCTGAGGGGATAGGGCTGTGAGCACAGCAAACAGAGACCCTTTCAGCTGTTCACACAAAATTGCCCAAAAAGAAGGGAGAGGGGTTCTGCTAGGAGGGGAAAATGGGTGCAGGGTGGTCTTAGAAATTTTCTCTGTAGAAACTATCACTGGTTTCAGAGCAGAGTAATCACATGGTCAGCTCTACGAGCTGGATGCCCACAATGACATGCAGGACAGTTAGAGAAGTCTGGGGGAGCGGCAGTGGTGAACACTGCTTTGGTCCAGGTGAGAACCACTAAGTCTTCAGAGTAAACATGGGGATGCAGGTAAGGAGACAAACTCACAGGGTGATATGAGCAGCACTCCACTGCCACAGTTAACTATAATATAATATCCTGCACTTGGACAATGTTACATTCATTTGATGAGAGTATTATTGATCTAATGAAGGATTATCCCAAGGCTTATGATTTTATAAATGAGAAAATAACACACACTCCAGGGGACTTAGCTGTTACATTAACAATTAATAGGAAAATCTGACAGAGGCAAGGCTTGGAAGTCATGCTTATCATGAATAATATAGAGCTGGGAGAGTTGGTTGGAACCCAAATACATTCACAGTAATTTTCCATAAACCTGCCACCTCTAGTTGGAAAATATTTCATGTGTGAGACTGCGATTTTCTCTGACAGGCTGGGATTGGAAGAAGAGGAAGTTGGAAAAGTGAATTGCTCTTTTGTAATGATAAAAATGTCATTACAGTGAAGAACATTAATCTTTTTGATCAGGTATTATATCTTCAGCTGAGATTCTGGTTCTGTAATCTTTAGCGTTATAAGCAAGCATGTTTGAGAACTCATAAATATATGATAACTGGTTTTATTTTATTATCCAAATAGTAATGAGAGTATCTTTTCAAGTCATTCAGTGTAGCCAATCTCTTTTCTCAACACTAAAAACAGCAATAATTTCCAGGTGAGTCCCTGTGGTGAAGCTCTGGCCACAGTTGTAGCTAGCTCTGATGGGTCCAGTGGACTTACTCTACCAATACTGCTGCCTTCCTTGTATCCTCGGGACAAGTCCTATGAGAGATTGAGACCAGTTTCTGTGTCTGCCAATTAGTGTCACTGGGTTCTGTAGTCTAATCACAGACACCAGTTAGGAAAGGTTTGCTTCTGATTACCAGAGGACTGCAAGGAAAGGGGATAATTTGTCTTAGTTCGGGTCCCCCAATTGTAGACCCTAAGATGAGAATTTTGGAGCAGGTAGTTTATTCAGGGAGCACTGAGAAAGGGTGGTGAAGTGAGCATAGGAAGGGAGGCAAGAAAATGAAGGGTGCATACCTGAGCAGTCCAGCCGTGGGCAAGAGGAGCTTGAGCCCAGCAAGGACCCCCCAGGGAGACTGTGTGGGATAAACTTCAGAACTGTCCCACTGAGAGAGGAAATGAAGCTGGGGTGTTTATCCACCAAATCCCCATTTCTCAAAGGTTGTTCCTGGGCTGCTGACTACCAAGTACTTCCAGCCTACTCCCCACCCCAGTGTGAGCCAGGAATGCACCCACAGTCAGAGAATGCCCTCAAGAAGCCATTACATGCACAAGAACCACGAGCAGGCAACCTCCTGGACAGGCCTGGAGGAAATAGCAGGGCACAATCAACAGCTGATACAGAATGAACTGGAAAAAATTAATTACTGCACCTTAAATAAAACAGTCAATGAGTGTCATTAAAGAACTTTCCATTATGTTAAATGAGGTAGATTGAATTTCTCTGAGGGAAGCACTCAGAGTAGATATTCAGCCATGGATCATATTTTGAAAGCACTTACAATCTAATAAAGGAGTTAAGATGCATTTACAAACAAGTCTAATACAAGAGACAAAGTGATGAAAGATATAACAAATCACATGCAGAGTGAGAGGTGGCAGGGGTGACCTCTAGGTAGGAGGGGAAAGACCCAGCAATGACTTCTTGGAAAGGCAGCACTTGGTTTTCACACTCAGAGGTGAGGAGGGTGACATTCCATGCAGAGGAAACGGAATCATCACAGACACAGAGGATGGAAAGCAAAGGAAAAGGTCAATATAATCTGACCTTGAGGGAGTGAGGGTGAATTGGAGGAAGATTATAAAATTCTATTGAGTGCAAACTGTGAAGAGTCTTAAATACCAAGCTCAGGATGTTGACCCTTGCCCTTTAGGCCAGTGGTTTGCAATTGGTGTACATGAGGATACCCGAACCCTTTCAGATGTGCTGTCACTTTTTCTTAAAGTGAAAAATTTGTTTTTTGCTGCAGCAGGCAGACACATACACACACACATTCACACACACTACACATATTATTATGATGAGATCTCTCAGATAAGCCTAGTGGGTCATATGTCAGGATACAACTTGCAAGGAACAAGTAGAAAGAGGTGGAACAGAATGACAAGATAATGTTTACTACAACATGGAGAATGCCGTGTTGTGCGTATATAAACAAGCACAGGCAGGGCAATGGGAGATCTCAAACACACCTCAAATGCAAAAAGGAACTAAGTCAATACTTCAGGGACCGTGGATCTAATCCACTCAATACTTTCAACTGGGAACATGCCCCCTTTTCATTTTTAATACTTACAAGTGTGCCCAGAAATCAAAAAGTCTGTTAATCATCTTAAGGTAATGGAGAACCCCCTCAAGGTTTTCCAGAGGAGAGTAGCATGACCTGACTATGGCTCTGTTGTTAAAACCATGAGCAGTGACATGGGTTCCCCATGGTTCTCCATGGATGAAGGGTTTTCTATAATACAAATCTGTTTTCAGGCCACTTTCCATACTGTTCGTGCTTATGGCAAAAAGGGAAACTGAATGGGACATTCTTGAACTGGACACTAAATTCTCTTTGATACAGGTGTAGAAGAAAGAACCTAGACACTCACAGCAACATTCGTCAACATGCATTTGACATTTATGTACTAGACTCCTAGTGTACACAAGGGGCCCTTTAAGTGCTGGGTCAGAAAGTCACTTAATGCTGTGTGACCTTGGTAGGTTACTCATACTGATCTCAGTGTGATTACTGGTAAAATGGAGGTAATAAGAGCTACCTTGCAAAGTAATTATGAAGAGTGAATGATACAATTTATTAAAACTCTTAGCATTTGATAGCAGAATTCCAGCTACAAAAGGGACTCAAACCAAATTTCAATGCCTGTAGATCAGAATCGTGAATGAAAATACTTTCAGAAGCCAATAAAAGTTTGAGATGGCCAAGAGTAAGAAAGAGAGAGTGATGGAGACTGTGAGGACCTAGAGAGTATAAGCGTCTTCAAATTCAAAAACATCTGAAACACCAAGCTCTCCACACTAAACACGTCTCCAGACCAAATTCTGTCTGCCAGATCCTGGTTTTTAGCCACTGTTCTAGATCATTATCTGGATGTCCACCGCCATACCACGTGATTGACAGACAGGCATTACCAATTGAAAAAAATCACTATTTTTTACTGAGTGTAGATAAGCCCTCAGAACCCTTCTCAATATGATAAGTCACAAGCATTAGTTGATTGATTCTCCTCCCACTCTGCTCCCCAGAGGCTCAATATGACCATCACAACAAGTTTGCTTTGAACACATTTGCAAAATTACATTAACATATGAGTGTGGAGTATGGTATTTATTGTATAAACATGTGGTTTCTTTGTACCACCTTCCTTTAGTCCCCAACTGCCCACATTCAAACTCTTTCTTTTGCATTCATTTTCAAATATGTGTCAAGCGTGCACTGCTAGGGCCTTGGAGCTGTAAGGTTACCCTTCCCTTAAGGGAATCAAAGTCTCACGGTGTCCTGTGAAATAAGGAGCATAGGGATGCTGGCAAGAGCAGACAGGGATATAGGTTTATTTAGGCAGCTGGAAAACCAATTCCTGGCTCCATTGCTGGCTGGCATGAGTAACTTAACCTCTCTGAGTCTCAGCTCCCAATGAGGGTAATCATCCCCTCCTTCACCACCTGATGCTGTCATTGTGAGGATCAAATAAGTTCATGAGCATATAAGGGTTTGGCAGACTAAAAGCCTTTTAACATTATTGTTCTTTTGCAAGGGAATTGTGGGGGGTGGGTCTGTAGGGCGGGCGTATCTGCCTGATAAGACTCCTGTGTACGGATCAAGTTACATAATTTTAGGATTTGCCATAGAATATATATTTCAAAAGGTGCCCAAGAAACCAGGAGAGCTTTTCTTTGCAAGGAACCATGTTTGGTAATAATAAGCACAAAGAACAGAAATAAAACAATGAAATAAAACCATCATTTTGCAGACTGAGAGTGCCATCCTGTGCTGCAGACAATGAAACTTTCTCCTTACCAGCCTCTATCATCTTAACATACACATACACACTTGTAAACTCATGTGGTCTTTGCAACAGCACCATGAGGTTGTTCGGGAGATGATTGCCCTCTGGAAATTACTCATGCCTGGTCAGCAAGAGAGCCAGGAGTTGGATATGGGTTTTCTGAGTCTCTATATAACCGTGTCAATTTCTTTGTCTACCCCATCTAAAAGTATTGTTCAATTCAGATTCTTAAAGGATGATGGGAATGGGAAAGAAACAAGAAATTAAAGCATTATTTTTCCTCCCCACTTCTTCAGCTGGGTGCCAGGGATGGCACTCCCTGGCTTCAGCTGCCCTTGGCTTGCATAATCATGCTCTGCTTTAACCATTGTGCAGGCGTAGCCTTACCTGCAGCTAACCTGACGCCTTTCTGCTTTGTCCAAATGCTAGGGGGATTGGATTTATATTTATATCAATATTTAATCTAATGTACCTTTCCTGACTCCATTTGTAAAATGGTGTGTAGATCTTGGATAAGAACACAAGCCCGCAAGCTGAATCAAAGCCATTTGCAAGGCAGCAAACTCAAGAAGGAGACATGGCAACAAATGCAGAAGAAGAGGAGAGGTTTCCTAGCAAAGATCAATGCACTTCCTTACCCTCCTTTTTTTTATTAGCGATATGGGAAAAGGAGTCAATAGTGATTTAATTGTGCCCTGTTGCAAACGAGTCTCAGGAATCCAATAGACCCAAAGACATTAACAATAATGAAGAAATATACCCTCATAACATGAGCAGGAATTCTTTTCAGTCATAGATCATAATATTTCACAGGCTATATTCGTTATTTGGAGAAAAAAGGTGCTATAAATATATATCAGTTTTCCATATCATAAATAATAATTAAACCCATGGGTACTGAATGTAACTTATACTCAAATAGTTCATTAATTATGTAGAAACTGAAATCTATGGGTACCTTTCAGAATGCCCCTGATTCAAAATAATTTCTCCATTGTCATTTAGATTGTTAACTTCAAACTAAAAACGAAATTCTTAGCATGATATTCTAGAAACAGATTGGAGTTCAGTTTCTCAGTCTGGAAATAAATTGTTGTCTGTGGAATGAAGATGATGAATTAAATGAGCTTGAAGCGTGAAAGAAAAAAGAAGAAGGAAAGAAAAAGGAAGAGAAAAGAAAGAAAATGAAGGGAAGGAAAGAGGAAGAAAAGAAAGGGGAGGGACGGAGTGGAGAGAGTATACCCCCAGTGACCTAAAAGGATCAAAGTCTCTTATCAGTAAGCTTTTAAATCTTTCTTGTTGGCAAAAGGAGACTTATTTTTAATAAACAGAGTTTAAAGGTTCAAGTTCAGTGAACTCGTCTTAACTTAGAGGTGTTTCCACCCTCCCTATGCTAAAGTGTTATCCCACATTCAATGATGTTCTACGTGAACATATTTTTGATGGACAGTAAAATCACAGCAGGGGATTCATACCATAAATTCACAATTAAGTGACTCTATGAGGCATAGGAAATGAGCTACATTGCATCAGTAAATTCCATTGCCTGCTTCCAAGCATCAACAAAATGCCCCTAACTCCAGGATGCCTTTGGAGTCAGTTGGTACATTGATAGAAGACTTTACATGCTTCTAAATGCACAATTTCAGAAAGCAATGGCATAACTAGTAACTAGTACTTCTAAAGTCTCTCATGGTAACTAGGACTTTCAGAAATCAAGTCAGATTCAGGACAAGGAGCACATTTTAATAGCACATCTGTTACAAAGCATAAACTTTGGATTTCTATGGTAGTGAAACACCTCTCATAATCTCCTTCAGCCCCTACACTCCGAGCCTCCTCAAATAGACATATAATCAGAGCAGAAGCTTGATGTTTGCTTTGCAAATGCAGCTTCAAGTCAAGTGGCTTTTTTCTCTTCAATCCTTTAGCCTCCTTCTATATCAAAATTTTGAAGTCTTTATTAGAACACAATCATTACATTTGAAAATGTACAAAATATCTAACTTTACAAAATTGATACTCTTATAATGGCTATGATATTTTAAACTACTACTAATTAATGGTAATAAGCTAAAATTTTGTTATAATCATACAGTTAGGAAGACCATTCTCTATCTGGAGGCCATATGTTAAGGTACATGGGTGGTCATTTGTTTTTTCAGATATTGTTTACCATCCCTCTTTACCTCAATGATACTCTTTTTAAATTTTTTTTTAATTTCAGCATATTACGGGGATACAAATGTTTAGGTTACATACATTGCCTTTGCCCCACCGGAGTCAGAGCTTCAAGCATGTCCATCCCCGAGATGGTGCACACTGCACACATTAGGTGTGTATATACCTATCCCTTCCTCCCCCATTACTGGGCATCTACCCAAAAGAAAAAAAAAGACATTCTATCAAAAGACATCTGCACTAGAATGTTCATGGCAGCACAATTCACAATTGCAAAGATGTGGAAACAACCCAAGGGCCCATCAATCCATGAGTGGATTCATAAAATGTGGTATATGTATACCAAGGAGTTCTACTCAGCCACAAAAACAATGGTGATCTAGCACCTCTTGTATTATCCTGGATAGAGCTGGAGCCCATTCTACTAAGTGAAGTATCACAAGAATGGAAAAACAAGCAGAACATGTACTCACCCAATGACAATTTTTAGATTGTATCAATGGTCAACAGAGTGTTAGAAAAAGACATTGTGGTCAAAATAAAAGGGAGAACATATGGATAAACCACATGAAAATCACAACCATTCATCTTTTTCTTCTTTAAGAACACACATTCCCACTGTGAATGACTGATAATGATATTTACTTTGTCACTTTAGTTTTAGCTATAGCAGTCAATTAGAAAAACATGAACTATGCTTTAACTGACCTCCAGTGTAAATTAGATCATACCATTTCTGTTGTATTCATCTGAAAAGATTAAATCAATACTGTCTTTAAAATTCATGTTCAAGAATTTTTAGTTGGCATCTGAATTCATTCATAATTGTTCAATCACTTAGTCAACATATGTTTATAGACTGAATAATCTGCTTGTTGCTAAGAGGATGCAAAGTTAAATGAGACCATTTTTGCCCTTAGGGATATTATAAACTAGAAGGGAACATAATGCACATAGAGATCCATGATATAAGTCAGGATATTCTAGAAGGACGGTGTAAGCAAAGTGCTGTGAGAGCTGAGGAGAGAGGTTTGATGGGAGCCTGTGGAGAGGTAGAGATTAGAGAAGGCTTGAGGAGCAGGTGGAATTAGGGTCAATACTGAAAAGAGGGGTAGATTTTGACCCCCAAATAAATTTACTTCTTTCCCCTTCAGGCCAGGAAGCCCAGATTTTCTAATCTTACTGTGAAGGTGATTACACAAAGACATGCTCAAAAAAGTTAATCGCATGGGCCAAGTGGTCTGCCTTGTGTGTAATTATTTAACCTAAATGCCCCTAACTTCATTTAACCATGACATTAAAGCCAAAAAATCCTGAAACACTTCTTTTTTTTTTTTTTTTTGAGACAGAGTCTCACTCTGTTGCCCAGGCTAGAGTGAGTGCCGTGGCGTCAGTCTAGCTCACAGCAACCTCAAACTCCTGGGCTTAAGCGATCCTACTGCCTCAGCCTACCAGTAGCTGGGACTACAGGCATGCGCCACCATGCCCGGCTAATTTTTTGTATATATATATTTTAGTTGTCCATATAATTTCTTTCTATTTTTAGTAGAGACGGGGTCTCGCTCTTGCTCAGGCTGGTCTCGAACTCCTGACCTCGAGCGATCCACCCGCCTCGGCCTCCCAGAGTGCTAGGATTACAGGCGTGAGCCACCGCGCCCGGCCTGAAACACTTCTTATAACAGATTTTCTCCACTGCCAATGCAAGAGAGATTTTTTTAAGGCAAAAAGAAAGTCAATAAAATGTGAAATGACAATGGCTAAATTGTTATAATTTGGCTCAGCTTAGAAAATCAAACTTTTCTCTGACTTTCTTTTTAAATCATGCCACATGGAGCTGGCTTCTGTATCATATTGGGGACAAAAATTACAACCGAGTCCCATCAGTGTCAGGATGTACCAGTCTGTAGCTGCTCTTCAGTTTTTGCTGTTCATTCCAGTTAGGGATTTCCAACCAATTCCACCTGCAGACACAAGGCAGCCATATCTGGAGACAGCATGGGACCAGGAGGGAGCACCCATCTGCACCTGGAGTCTCAGCTCCGCTTTTCAACCAGCTGTGTGACCCTGGACAAGTCACGTCTCATCTCAGTTTTCTCATCTGCAAAATGCCATGCCTACGTCATAGGGTTGTTGTGCATTTCCAGTGAGGTAGGCTATGTGAGAATGCTCTGTACACTGTAAAGTGAGTGTGCTAACCACTGGCAGCTGGTTTCAGCCTGAAACACTCCACAGTGCTTTTATTTTGTCATCAAGGCCTTTCTCATTGCCACTTCCACTTAGCTGTGTAGCCTCAGACAAGCCATTGAAAATGTTTTATATTTATTTATTTTTTTATTGAGGTAAAATATACATACGTAATTTACCATCTTTACCATTTTTAAATGTACAATTCAGTGGTTAAAAACACATTTACAGTCTTTTTTTTTTGTCGAAACTTTTGAGCTTCTATTTTTTCATGTACACAGTGGGCATCGTAATTATGCCTGCACTGCCTATCTTGGAGGTTCACTATTATAACCACTAAGGTAAAAGGGATGTAAAAGCCAATTTCAAATTAAAGCACCCTATAAATATTAGTTGTTATGCCCATATGGCGGCTCCACCTGGGTTCCCAACCCAGGCTTCTCAACTGAGTGCCTGACCCGTGCTCTTCAAATCCCCTACCTAGATATAGCTTGTCACCTGCTCTCTGACCTTTAATCCTCCGAGCCGTCAGCGCATCCTTCTAGGCTTGCTGCTCAGTGGGCTTGCTAGCCCACCGAGCCCTGGCACAGCACGGGCTCCCACTCGGCAGTGCCCTCTGTACCCTGACCATCATCTCAGAAGTCATATTTCAGAACCACACTCCTTCTACTCCATGGACCTGTCCCTGAGCCCCAGCCAGGCCATGCTATTTCCTAAGCTTGTCAATTCCAAGTCTCTGTGCCCTGGGCCTGTAACTCTCTTTTGCTTAGACTCTCAAAATTCCCAGATGATTTTGTCTCTTTCATTCTTAGAAGGTTCAACTAGGGTGGTGAGTCTCAAATTGGCTATACATTGGAATACTGAGGGCAACTTGAAAAAATAACAATGTCTGGACACCACCTCCCAAAGATTCTGATATAGTGGGTCTTGAGAGTAGCTTGAGCATTAGGATTTTTCAAAACTAGTTGTATGATTCCAATAGATAGTCAAGGTGGAGGACCACTGAGTTAGGGGCTGTTCCCAGCCAAATCATAACCTGGGATGGGGTGGGGGCTGGTGACAATCCACCTCTCACCTCCATTGGTTGTGATGGCCAGAATCTACAACAAAGGTAAGTCCCTGGAAGCAGCATGTTAGCTCCCATAAAGCCAAAGCCTGATGAGATTGATTAAGAATAGAAGCCTAGTCCAATTGGATGACTAGGTCTCGGGTAGCAGACCTTAGAAGAGAGGACTAGGTATGAAAAGACCAGATCTGGGTGTCCACAGGCATGCATTGTTTCGACTGCCTTCCTGGGTTTGGGAAAAGGGCAGAGCCTTCCTAGTTAAAGATAATGAACATGGTTCTCCCTATAGCAAACAATAACAGAATTTTCATGGTCTCAAAAGTCACCTTTTAGTTTATTCTGATTTGTTCACATCCACAAATTTGGACTCACTTTGGGCCCAAGAAGTCTTGGTCTTCCCCAAGTATAAAGTCTTTGATAAAGAATGAGAGATGAATGTGGCAGGAGCCTCAAAGCCAAACTTTCATTTTACACATGAAGACACTGAGGACCAGAGAGGACAATGGCTTGTCCAAGGTCACACAGCAACTTGAAGGCAGACTTAAGAGTAGAGTGCAGGTCTTTTGTCACCATCCAACAATGGCCCCATATGGAATTGACTTGAGTGTCATGTATTTAAGCTGTGAAGTCAAGAACTATGTAGAAAATTCTCTTAAAATAGATTGTTATTCAAAAAAAGTCTGACATGCAGATACTTTTAAAAACCCTTCCTTGTTTTTGAGACTGTGGAGCAAAATACTTTTTTAAAGGGGGGAACCCAACAGGTGAGAGCCAGGTACTTGCCACTTATTTTAAAGGGGAAAAAAGGAGAAAATGAATCTGAGTATTGCCTTAGATTTTTTTTTCTGATAGCAAGAAATTAATTAGTAAGATTTTCAAATATATTTGCTGTGTAATTCCTGGGGGAGGGCAATTACTTGCTGGGATGCATTTTCCATGTAGAACCAGGGTATTGATCCTGCTAAGGACTTACAATGTAGTCAGATGCCAACTATAACATGTGGATAAAATTTCCTTGTAGGTGAATGTCAGGCCAGGGGTGGGACACTAGAAGACCCATATCTCTGGAGGACTTTGACTAAACAGGGCTGAATCTGATAGAACATACTTGCCAACACAGATGGCAGGAGAAGACAAATAGGCAAGAACAATAATACATGCCATTGCACTTTGTAGTTTACAAAACCCTTTAAGGCATCGTAGTAGCCATGTAAAGTAAACAAGTCCAGCAAGTGGTACAAAGTAAAAACAACTTAAGCTATTTTAAGAGACAGGGGAAAAAACACTATATGAATGCCCTATGATTTGGAAAAACTCATTTCATAGGTGTCAAAACTACGTTCAGCAAGATCATGTGACTTGTCAAGATGACACAAGAGTAATGATAAGCTCTACCCTAATGACCAAGGTTCTTACTTCACATCCAGAGTCTTTTATACTATCACACCACAGATGCCCCAAAGTACAGAAATGTAGGCAACATTGAGAGGCCAGGAAGCCAGAGTGAGCAAGAACAGCACCAGGAAGCAGGCTTGGTCAGCACAGTTCCAGGACTGAGTGTAAGATGTTCTGCACTGGTGGGTAGCAGGTGGTTGGTGTCAGGACAGGAGCTGTGGTTGGCCTTCATGGAGGCAGAAATGCCATCATTCGTGAGAGTTTCTGGATTGTCTGCACGCCCAGGTTGTGCCTGCTCTGAAGACTGTCTGAGCCAGCTCGGCATTATTGAGTTTGTCTCTGAAATGACGACTCAGATATGACCTCAACGTAATAAAATAACTTAAAGCAATTTTTCTCTCTGATCAGATGGTTTCAGGCCCAGTTTGGGGTGACTGATCACATTCCCTCTGCTGCTTCATCATCCTCCCTCCACTGGAGCTTGCTGGATGGGCCAGTGATAGGGTTTGAGTGACGTTGCCTTATGGCTTACGTCTCTGTTTAGCACGAATGAATATTGTGGGACTTACACAAATTGTATAGAATGAAGAATAAAAGTCTTTCTGTGTCTTTTCTCTATGTTGAAAGAACGGTAAAATAGAATAATGGACTTCATTTTAGAGAAAATCAGATAAATTGATCTTTTCATTTGTGTGGATACTGAGAGCTTTCATACTTTGGTTCAGAAAGATGAACAAAATTCATAGCCAACTAAATGTTTTACTTATGACCTAGAAAACTTTCCTCCATAGAATACAGAAGAAATCTAAACCCCACTTTTCCCATCCAGTGAAGATTATCATTTGTCACATTTTTAATGATAGCTAGATAGATAGATCTATGTATGTATAAATGCTCCTCAAGATCATTTGGGGGATGGGGAAGAGAGAAGAAAAGCACATGAAAATGGAGGGAAATTATTAATAAGTATTCAGAATGCAGAGATTAAAGAGACTTCCACTTCATAAAATAATTCATTAACATCTTGATGGGCATTTTTCTACCCAAATCTTTTGGTCACTCTGACCTGACCTTGGAAGTATCAAAGACAGAAAGTCACATGTAGCAATCTTGAGTAAGTGTGTATACTCATAAAAATAAGCAGAAAATTTTAAGAATCATGGCTTTTAACAGAAGATTTTATAGAAGCATACAACAATATCAGGAAGGGTTGTTAAAAATAAAATCACATTGTCCTCACACAGAATGTATTTATCCATCTGATTTTACATAAATAAAGTGGCAAAATAAAACCATCAATATAATTATGATTTGAAATTTTTTAAATACAAGAATTTCTGTCCCAAATTAAATAATGGGGTGCCTTGCAGGCACCATTATTCCACTATTTTCTTTGCATCTATACAAAAATTAAATATATTCATTTATACATATTATTTTTAAGATAAGAGATGATGAGAAATTCTGGATGTGGGTCCTATGGCCATGCCTATAATTAGCTTGACTTCCTCATTAGGGAATGCTGCTTCTAAAAAGTAGGAGAATTCCATGAATAATAGCTCATCTAATTGAAGATCATTATAAACAAATTAGAATGTATTTGTGAGTTGTGCTAATGATGTGTGTTAAATGTATGAAGTGATATCCTGGTGTAGAAGTATGGTAAATATCTTTTTTTTTCCCATTTTTAGTGGCTGTTGATTTCTATTATGTATGTGTTGTTTTGAACTTCTGTATATGTACATGTCCTTTTGGGGGTATGGAAGTTGCAAAATTGGTGTTGTGTTTTGGGACAATTCATACAGTGAGCAGGTATGAGTTGGATTGGATGAACAAGAGAAGGCCTTGATGAAGAGAGGGGAAGAGGTTGTAAAGAGAATGTTTAGTTTTATTAATATCTGATTTAAAATAGCATGTATTAGATGCTGATTCAGCAAAATTACATCATTAAGAGAGATGTGACATTTCAAAGAAAACTACATACAGTAGTCCTCCCTTATCCTCAGGGAATATGTTCCAAGATCCACAGTGGATGCCTGAAACTGCAATAGTCCCAAACTCTATATACACTATGTTTTTTCCTATACATACACACCTATGATAAAGTTTAATTTACAAATTAGGCACAGTAAGCAATTAACAACAATAACTAATAAAATAGAAAAATTATAACAATATACTGCAATAAAAGTTATGTAAATGTACTCACCTATTTGGGGACTGCAGTTAAGTGGGGATAACCGAAGCCATGGAAAGCAAAACTGTGGAGGAAGCTGGCAAAAATACATTAAACCTCAAAGAAAGTTTAGCAATGAATAAAACCTTTGAGGATATCTTCTATGCAGGGAATTTAAAGCACTTTATCATGCATGTACTTACAAAGTGATACAGAGCTCTAAAGAAATATTCCAAAAGAAATTTAAAAGAAAAAATAATATGAAATCATCATGAGTTATTTTCATGTAAATGTGCTTGTCTGTGTGACTCTGTGGTACTAATTCAGTGACACCCCTCCTATCCTCCCCAGTAATTGTTCTTTTTCAGGAACATGTGGCCAAGCCTGCCCCACCACGTACATCTGTCTCCTGAAAAGGGTCCACCTTCTCCCAGGACCTCCCTCTAGCCCCTGAACACACTCCTGAGAGGATGTGTTTAGCTACATCCTTCCCAAGACAAACTACAGGCCCTGGAGGGTAATCTCAGCAGGTATCCTAAGTATTGGAAGGTATTCAGGGAACAAGGATGGTCTCTGGGCTTCTTTGGCTCCTAGAAACAAAGAATAAGAGAAGAACTGGATTCATTGTGGGTTACTGTCAAAAGTTATACATTTAGTTCAGCCTCACAACAGATGAACTGACTTAAAAAAAAAAAAAGTTAATGGTTTGGGCTGGTTGTAATAGCTCCTTGTAATAGGCAGTAAAAGAGTTTTCTGGATGGAAGCCAAACTTACCTTCGGTAGAAAAGCACATGAAGGTAATTGCTTAGAGAACTTCCACACTGAGGAGGAAGAACTGTTCATGATATTTTAACACAGTAAATGATGGTGAAATGCCATTAGGGAATTAATATTTAATCCATATGAACTAGAAAGTTAAGAGACAGAAACCTAAAACTGTTCTTTTTTCTGCTTTGGAATGAAAACAGAAAAATCCTGAGGGAGATACAATTTCCCTGGAAGGTACGAGGGCTTTCCTAAGAGTGTGCTCTGATGAAACAAGAGGTTTTTAAAAATGCACTTTAACATACATCTTCATATGCACTTGTTTTTACTGAATACCTTTATGCTATTTCTGTAAGTATATTATTCATCATTGTTCAAAATTTTGGCATCTATAATTATACATTTATTTGACAATTCAAAGAAGATAATTGTAAGTTTCCCTTCTCCTTACAATTATTATGCAAAATGTAATGAAAGCACATTTGCTCTTTGTGCAAACACAGTACTCAACCATGTTTGCTGTTCATGCACTTTCTCCACCATCTTAGAAGTCCCTGTGCTTCTTTCTGACTGCTGTTGTCCCAGGTACTGTGTCTCGTGGGCCCTGTCATGGTTTTATAATGCTGGGATCAAAGCTCAGTGATTTAATTGCAGCCATTTTAAGGTTATGGCCCAGAAAATACTAATCAAAAAAGTTAATAAAATGAAGATTGAGCAAAACCTTGCTATTCCAGGTCTCTTGCTGATAATATTAATCAGTCTTTATTCATTTGATAAACATCACCAAGCACCTACTATGTGCCAGAATCTTGCCTAAGGGGCCAGAGATACAGAAATGGGAATAACAATCCTTGCCTGAAGAGTTCTACACACAGGCTAGTGCAGAAGGTCAACATCTGAACAAGTTATTGAAGAGCTATGTGAAAAAATGGCATATAACAAAAAAAAATATGAAGAGGCTGTATCAGAAAAGAATACTATTTCAGTGCAAATTACACAAAATAAAACCAATATTCAGAGTGGCCTAAGCAGCAAAGCTAATTTATTAGGGTATATAACTAAAACAGAAGTATTTCTGATCATAGGCACCCCCAGGACCTAGAATGTAACTGTATTTACAGATAGATCTTGAAAGAGGTAATTACATTAAAACCAGGTCATTCAGGTGGGGCCTAATATATCCAATATGACTAATGTACTTAATAAGAATACGAGATTAGGACCCAGGCACATACAGAAGGAAGACCAGGTGAAGACACAGACACAGAGAGAAGAAGGACATCTTTAAGCCAATGAGAGAGGCCTCAAAAGAAACCAAGCCTGCTGACATTGTGATCTCATACCTCTAGCTTCCAGAATTATGAGAAAATAAATGTCTACTCTGGGGTACTTTGTTATGGCAGCCATAGCAGACCAGTACAGGGTACATCTCGGGCTTCGTGGTGGCTCCATATCAACTCTTGGCATCATCCTCAGGGCTACAGTCCAGACTTCACAATCTCTCCCTCTACCTTCCAACTGCAGCAAAAGGAAGCTTCTAGTAATTCTCCACAAATTTTAGAATTCTCACTCTCTCCTTTGCCTTTGAACACTTGCTGAAGCTTGGGGAATGTGATTCATGGACTGGCTTAAGCCAACCAGGAACCAACCCTGAGGGTGGGTGGGGTCCCCAAAGGAAAGTCAAAGTATGGTTGTGGGGTGTAGCTGTAGGGATAGCTACTAAAACCCAAAGAACATGATCAAATAAGTCTACCTCAAAAAGCTGAGCAAAAGTAGCCCTAAGGAGAATTGAGGTGGATCATGGAGAATGAATAGATGTTCTGTAGAAAGGTCTAAAAGAACAATCCAGACAATGAAAACAGCAGAGGTGAGGACACAGAAGGCACAAAAGGACCTGTTGTATTTGGCAGGGTGATCACCATTTCCCAATTTGTCCAGGAATTTCCAATTTTATCACAGGAAGTCCTGCATCCCAAGAACTCCTTTAGTCCCAGGCAAACAGGTAGAGTTTTCCTGGGACTGTATCTATTTTAAAATGGAAGTCTCAGATTCTGGGACCCCCTTAGTCCTAGACAAACCAGTCACCCTACATTTGGGGAGTCATGAGCAAGGTTTATGGAGAAAAGTGTCTGGAGATAAGATCAGAAAGTTTGGTTGAGACTAATTGCAAAAGACCTTCCAAACTAGAGAGAACTAATTTCTCTCTAGTTTGGACTAGAGAGAAAATCTGTAGTGATGTTCCTCTGCCATGTTGAAAAAGTTAGTTGGATGTTATTTCATGGAGGGCAGAGAAACCCTGTGTTAATCATTTGAATTCCATGGACATTTTGCAGCTTGACCTATTTCGGGAAGTTCATGGAACTTGAGGGCTACACAGCATTTGGAAGCAGCAGAGAGTTTCAGGCAAACTCTTCCAATTCAGAGGCACTGATCCCTGGGGTCAAAGATCAGCACTCTGCTGGGCATACCATGAGGCTCCATGAATACTAGTTGATTCTTGTTTAACAGGCTTTCCTTAGTAAGTGGAATTTCCACTTCGCCTTCAACTACCTCTCTGTGCACTTGTCTCTTTAAAACTGCATCTCTTTTTTTTTTTTCTTTTTTACCATTTCAGGTCTTCATTTTCAATTGCCCACCTGGGGGTTCAAACCCACTACATCTACCACGTAATTGCTCACCTTCCTTCCAATATTACCTGCTCTGCCTACTGCCTTCAATCTTTTGAGAATACTGCCATTCTCCCAGCCACCTGAGCCCATGCTATGGAATAAATTGCAGCTACTGAAAAGAAGTGGCTGAAGAAATAAAAGTTGTAAACAATAGACATTTAGAATGGTCCCATATTTATATAAGGTATATGTAGGTATTTTTACATATATAAAAATATATAGCAAAAACATCTGGAAGTATATATACCAAAGTCTTAGTTATTATCTTGAGGATATCTGATGGGAAATGATGGGGGACCCTTTTATTTTTTACTTTACGTATAATTCCATTGTTTAAATTTTAAAAGAATAAGCATATATAACTATTTTCCAAGCAAAGATAGTACATGATTATTGTGGAAAATTAAATAAAATTGAATTATATGAAATTGATAATACATGGTCGCTGTAGAAAATTTAAATTGCAGATAAACATAAAGTGCATAAACATAAAGCCATCTGAAATGTCACCACTGGAGGTACCACTGTTAGCAGTCTGGAGAATGCACCCTAGTACTGATGTAGATGCAGAGACTGCACCAAAGGGATGGCCCAGCATGCCCATAGCCCTCCCGGTGAATATAGTTCTGCTGTTAAGAATGACACAGGTGCATGCTGCCTGCATGATATAGACCTGGGGGAAAGTCTACAGAATATTGTCAGTCAAATCAGTAGGTTATATAATTGTTTGTAAATATATTTTAAAAGCACACATTCGTAGAGCTTTCTGGAAAGATATCATCAAATAATAACAGAGGTAAACTTTAAGTGGTTGAACTTAGTTGATATTTATTTTCTTCCTGGTACTCTTCTGTTTAATTTGAATTTTTGTAAACACAACCACAATTATAGAAGTTACCATTTATTGAGGATTGTTTGTCATGTACTGTGCTGGGTGTTTTACTTATGATAATTTATTTAATTCTGAGGCTCAGGGGAATGAAAAAATATTCCCAGGATCATATCACAAAACAGAGGCAGAGACGGGATTCAAAATTCTGTCTTTCTGACTCCAAAGCCCATATTCATAGGCATTACGTTACATAATAATGAAGTAATCGTTTTACAAAAAGAATAAAGCTAGTAAAATATGTTCTCCCAGTCTGACGATGCCACACTCAATTGCTCTGTTCACTAAAACCGCCCCTTGTTCCCATATCCAGAATATGAGGTGGTAGGAAGATGAGAATAGAGTGAGAGATATGTGAGATAGACACACAGAGCACATTAAAGGTTTATATTTTAAAAAATATAAATGGCATTATTTTATATATTATATTATTCTATGAATTGGTTTTTTACATTTAAAAAGTACTTCTTGGACATCTTTCCATGTCTACACATACCGATCATCCTCAATTTATTAACAGTTTCATAGTAATTTATTGTATGGATGTGCTATAATCATGTAACTCGTTCACCGTGGATGGTCATTTATGTTGTTTGTAAATTTTGCTATTGTAAACAATACCATAATGATCATCCTTCTCTAACTCCTATGTCTGCACACATGTGAGGCTGCTTTTTGCAAGATGGATTTCCAGCAATGGAATTGATGGGTTCAAAAAATATGAGCCTTTTCCTGTATCAGAATTTCTAAAAGTTTTAGCACCAGTAAGAGAATCTGATTCAGGAACCAGCTGGTTGTATTCTTTTGTGGCCTCATTTCCCATTCACAGCCTCACTGGCATTGGCAACTGTCTGTACATTTGCCATTCCAACATCTCCAAATTGATTTGTAGAAAAAAATAACACTGGGATGTGAACTGTGTGAGTTCTGGTGAATTCCTGGCCAACAAGTTGCTGTGCAACCTTTAGCAATAAATGATACCTCTGGAGACTTCCATTTCTTTTCCTATTAAAATAAGACCTTTCCAGCTCTAACACGCAGTGTTTCTTAACTCTAAAGATAAGAATTATATTTTGCTATGCTGACTTCTTGGATTTTGAAAAATATATGCATTCCATGAAGGGTTATCTTGCCTCATTGAAGGTTCAAATGGTATGGTGATAAGACCATATTAAAAGCATGTATAAAAAGTCCACGGTAAAGAGTTCATTATGGTTCATTAAATCCCCTCATGCTTTTATCCACTTTAGTTACTGTACTTCCTGTAAATGGGATTTACGCCAGGGCCATGTTAACACCATTTCACATTCTGCCGAGCTATTACCCACAGAGCTTGAATCAATTGAATGAAGGAGGTCTTTTCAAGCGTATTGATTTTCATTTATCCAAACTCATCTGTTTGCTTTGCTGCATGCCCATACTTGAGAACAGGGGACAGCTAAACTTCTCCATGATGTTGCTTTTTTACCTTAAGCATTTAATACCAGAATAAGCAGATGGCAAACACTGGTATAAAAATTGCATAATATTTGCTAGAAATCCCCTTTTTATGGGTAACATAAGTCCTGAATCTCTTTCTCACATCAGAAAGAATGCAGCCTAAAGCTAGGTACTATAGCCTGTCTTCCTACTTGAAGGCAGCCACCTCCCACCCTTCCATCCTCCAGGGAGTCAGTCCAAGGATCATGTCCTCCTCCCTCCAGAAACAAGCAGAGGAGGGTTGTCTAGACAGTGATTCTTCTAAGTGCAAATTTTTGCTTACTGTCAGGAAGCTAAGTTTTCTACTGCTACTCTCCACAGAAACACTCCTTATTGCTTTGGCCAGTTATCAAACTGCAAATCTGAACAGAAGGAAGCGTACCACAGACAAAAAAAATACTTTAAAGGTATACTTCAATGATCTTGTTCTACATTTCTAGCTCGATGTGTGTGATTGTGTGTGTTTGTGTGTGTGTGTGTGTGTGTGTGTGTGTGAGAGAGAGAGAGAGAGAGAGACCATATACTTTGACCCATAGTTAGGATTTTGGAGGTGGAAATCATTTCAAACATTTTGATTAAATTGTTGTGTTATTTACTGGATAATGTGTGACTATGTGATGTAGGATTAAATGAAATGTCCTAGGCTTCTAGTAAATAGATCTTCACTGCTGCTCAGTTAAATATTAAAATTTATTTACTTGGGGGATGAATACTGGCAAAGGCAAAGCCAAGGTCAATATTTCCTTTGAGTTGCAATAAATATTTCTATACAATGAAATAAGATTTTATGTTATAGCTAATACCTAAACATTATCCAAAGCTACAGCAGAAAATAACATTATCAAGCTAATTCTAAGGCATCTTTCTTTTATGCTTAATGCTATAAAAGATAATCACTATTGGTTTAATTAAGATCTGATGGTAAACATTGGCATAAAGTTTGGCTAAGCCTGAGTCCTTACTATAAAATAGAAGATGAACAGATTCGTTGATGAAAAGCTCCAGGTACATAAATGCACCAAAGAGCAGGCATTATTGAGCTAAATCAAATGAACAATTAAATTTAACAAAAGTTTGAATATTATACTGATTAGTGAACGAGTTGTTTTTCCTCATGCACTTCCATATCATGTGCAGTGTTAAACAATTTTTGAGAGATGATTTATAGGACTTTTTTGAGAAAAAAATAAAATATTTCCTTTCAAGAATAACTATGTCATAGTAAGTAAAAAACATTTGGATATCATTTAGTTAGGGAGTAGGAACAATATACAAATGCATCTTCAAGAAGGTTACAATCTAATTGGGGAGAACAGCAGATACATACAAATACAGTATTGTGCCATTGTTAAAAACATGGGATTTGGAATTTTAATGAGTTTGAATTCCAGCTCTGGCACGGTGACTTCTGGCAAGATTTTCTGAGCCTTAGTTTCCTAATCTGTACAAAGGGGATAATAAAATTGATCTCATGGGGTATTAGCAAGAGCTAAAGGTCTGGAAAGCTCTGAAAAGGTGACTGTCAAAAGGAGAGCCCTGCATAAGTGATAGCTATTTTAATGATGCATTGCTTAAGTGACAAATGAAAACACTTTCATGGAGATGATTAAAGGAGGTTCATGATTACTTCATTTGGAATAAAACAGATCATTTTTGCCTAAATTTCAGAGAAGAGTGCTCTTACAACTATATTTCATGGGCACTCAACACTTCAAGGAAGAGGTAGCATTTGAGCCAGAGGTTGACAGAATAGGGCTTTATTAGTTGTAACAGAGGGGTAATGAGCATTATAACTGCCAGTAAAATAGCAGCCATAGCCCTGAGAACATCCTCCTCCTTAATTTTCTCTCCTTGATTAATTATCATACTAACATTTGCTCCAGGTTTTTAAATATTTTTTCAAACATTTTTCTGCATGTCTTTTGTTGACACTTCTTCTGCCTGTTTTCTTTGAGCTCTCCAAAATGAAAAATCACTTTCCATAATAAATAACATTAAAAAAGGAAAAGTAAAAATAACTAAAATCTCACCTTCTAGTTAATAAAGAACCATATTTTGCTGAAAGTCCCTCTAAATTTTGCTGTATCTCTCTACCCTCTCTCTCTCTCTCTCTCTGTACACACACACACACACACACACACATTTATCTAATCTCGTTGTTTCACTCAAAAATATGCAATATACCATAAATATCTTTCCATGCCAAAGGATAATTTCATTACATTTAAGTGGGTACATCACATTTGTATGAATCCTAACACAATTTAGTAAACCCTTTAATAGGCATTTTAGTTGTTTTTAGTTTTTCTCTATTAAAAAGAAGTGTCCCAGTTCTGCAGTGACCATACTTGTACATTCATTTTGGCTCACTTATTATGATTATCTCCTGAAGAAAAATTCTTAGAGGTGGAATAGAAGGACCAAATATGCATTTATAATTTTGGTATTTAGAAGCAGAAAAGACAAGTAAATCACCATATTTTAGTCTTAGAAGGTTTTTAAAAAATGAACTGGCCCCAGTCTTAACTTTCACGAATAAATAAAACAACTACCTTTTTAAAATTAAGTTTTCAAATTAAAACTTGAAAAATAGAAATACTTAATTAGAAATAGTTATTCTAATTGTGTAATTCTAAGCAATGTCTTAACAAAAGAAAAAATTGTGGAGAGGAAAATAATGATCAAATTGGGGATTTTTTAAAGAAAGTCTTGCCAATTAAGCTAACCAAACTTTTTAATTTAAATGTCTGACTACACAATTAAATTAATTGACTTTCTAGCAATTTTCTGACATTTTAATGAGTTATCATGGAATGTTGAACTAAACTGAGGGATTTCAAATCTCTTGTGGAGAGGATCTGTGTACTAGTACTAATTTAATCCATTCTATGCAGTTCTCTTCTCCTTTCATTTCTCCTAGAAATACATTGAATAATTTGCTTTCTTTTAGTCAAGTGCTGTCTTGTCACATTCACATATGAAGCTTCCCATCAATGTGACTTCGATTGTTCCAAGTGTGGGTTCTTGATTTCTTGGCCTATTAGTATTAGTTAATTTTGCTAAATTCAGTTTATTTGTCAGAATCTATATCATTGTATTGATGTAATTCTTAACTTTATCATAGTGGACTGGATTTGATGATTGTGGCCTGTTGGAATGTGTGTTCCTGTGTATAAGCCTAATTCTGAAACCCCGTAATTTCCTTATATCAGTGTAAAAATTTTAGAATAGAAAAATGATGGTCTACCATTTTCCAAAGTTTGGCCCTCCACATACATATGCCCCGAGATAATATCATATATGTTATCCCAAAAAAGAAATATAAATGAGGAGATATAAATAAATCTGGGAAACCCTGGGATAAAGAGCAGATGTTTTAACTGAAGGGCATTCATGAGTCCACATGTACTAAAATCCTATATTATATGCAAACACTCATACACTGATTTGATCTTGAAATCCATTTTTATAAAGTATCCATTAAAGCAGTGTTATTTGTGTCATTAGTTAAGCAAGCACAGATTTAACCCAACCTCCTCATTTTACATACAAGGAAACAGACTCAGGAAGATTAAACAATCTCAATATTCTAAAGAAAAATAAACATTTTATTTATTTATTTTAAAATATAATAATAAAATAAAATTATTTTAAATTGGCTGCAGTTATTGAATACTGAATATGAACTGCCATTCAATAGAGAAAACTTGAGTATTTCTATTGAGAAAACACAGAATTATTAACAACTCTGGTCTATTCATTCACAAACAAGACAAGTATTAAGACTTTGCAACCCTGGAGGGCCAGTATTATTGGAAAGATACTTAATATTAAGCCAAAATGTGAAAATATAAAGTATTACATACATAAAACACAACAAGAAAGTGAAAGGTGGGAATTTTAAATCCCATATGTTTTGGAGGTATAATGAATTACGGCATAAGGGAAAAGGCAACCTGGATTGGAATTCCAGTGCTGACGTTTCAGAATTATAGCTAGGCCTGCATCCTAATTAAAACTTAATTACTAGTTGAATTCAAAGTAACATTTGGACATTTCTTAACCTCTCTGAGCTTCCATTTTATAGCAATACCAATAATGACAGGGTAGCTAAGAGAATATAATGAGGTAGTTAATATCAAAATTGATAATAGTCATTCAACAAGTACTTTCATATTTCCTTTCTTGGGCAGGCCTTGGAAAGCCACCATAAGCAGAGGGGAACAGTCATATTGGGGAAAACAACATCCTGAAAAATCCAGGAGTTTAATCAAGCAAATATCTCTCCCTCAAATAAAAAATTTCCTGAATGAGTCCCTGATGAATTTGCTCATATATTCAAAGAAAAGTGATTGCTACATTATCACAAGCTCTTCCAGGACAAATCATATGAAAAATCTATCCAGTACAATCCATGAAGCAAATATAACTGGATAACCCCATGTTGTATCACAAAAAATAAACTCCTCTTATTAACATAAATCTTAAAATATTAAATTAAATATTAAATTAAATTCAACATACAATTAAATAATAATTCAACATGACCAAGTAGGTTTTATTCTAGTAATGCAAGGATAATTCAATATAATGAAATGTTTGTATATAATGCATCACCAACTTGTTAAATAATGGAAACCCAAATGATCATCAATCGATGCAACAAATGATTTTGATAAAATTTAACTCCATCCTTCCTAAAAATATTTAAAAAGTAAAAAAAGATACTTAATTTTAATTGTATTGTTAATATTACAAACTACCAATCAATATTATATTTAATCATAAACTACCAGCACCATTTTTACTAAAATCAGAACAAAATAAAAATGATTACTATCACCATTATTGCATTGAACAAGATTTCCAAAGTAATATTAAATCAAAGATATGAAACAAATAGTAGTTTTATACAATGGGAGAGAAGAGAAAGGCGGCATGACTGTATGCATGGACCACTCAAAGATGTAGACAAACAACTGTTTGGCATGATAAATGATTCAGATGAGTAGCTGAATACAGCATGGATATATAAAAATGAGTGATATTTTTGTATTCTGGCAACAACTATTTTAAAATAGCACTAAAAGTATTTTATTCACATTAACAACAGAACTATAATGTACCCAGTAATAACCTTGGGTTAAAAATGTATATCCTTTAATTTAATCATGTCCCATTCATTTATTTTTGTTGCTGCTGTGATTGCCTTGGGGGTCTTCTTCATAAATTCTTTGCCTAGGCCAATGTCTGTAAGAGTCTTTCCTATATTTTCTTCTAGAATTCTGATTGTATCACACCTAAGGTTTAAGTCTGTTATCCACCGTGATTTGATTTTTGTGAGAGGTGAAAGCTGTGGGTCCTGTTTCAGTCTTCTACAAGTGGCTAACCAATTCTCCCAGCACCATTTATTGAATAGGGATTCTTGTCCCCAGAGTATATTCTTTCCCGCTTTGTCAAAAATTAGGTGACTATATGAGGATGGTTTTATATTTGGATTTTCTGTTGTGTTCCACTGGTCTGTGTCCCTGAACTTGTGCCAATACCAGGCTGTTTTAAGAACCATGGCCTTGTAGTATAGTTTGAGGTCTGGCAAATTAATACCTCCCATTTTGTTTTTGTTGCTTAAAATTGCTTTTGCTATACGGGGTCTTCTGCACAGCCAAAGAAACAGTCCAGAGAATAAACAGACCACCCATAGAATGGGAAAAAATTTTTGCATACTACATATCAGATAAAGGACTGATAACAAGAATCTATTTAGAACTCAGGAAAATCAGCAAGAAAAAATCAAGCAACCCTATCAAAAAGTGGGCAAATGACATGAATAGAAACTTCTCAAAAGAAGATATAAGAATGGCTAACAAACATATGAAAAAATGCTCAACATCCCTAATCATCAGAGAAATGCAAATCAAAACCACAATGAGATATCACTTAACTCCAATGAGAATGGCCTTTATCAAAAAAACCCAAAACAACACATGTTGGCGTGGGTGTGGAGAGACAGGAACACTCATACACTGCTGGTGGGACTGCAAACTAGTGCAACCCCTGTGGAAAGCATTATGGAGGTATCTTAAACAGATTCAAGTAGACCTGCCATTTGACCCAGCAATCCCATTACTGGGCATATACCCAAAGGAAAAAAGGTCATTCTTTAACAAAGACACATGTACCCGAATGTTTATAGCAGCACAATTCACAATAGCAAAGATGTGGAAACAACCCAAATGCCCATCAATACATGATTGGATTAGTAAGCTGTGGTATATGTATACCATGGAATATTACTCAGCTATAAGGAATGATGAAGATACGACATCTCTATGGTTCTCCTGGAGAGAGTTGGAACCCATTATATTAAGTGAAGTATCCCAAGAATGGAAAAACAAGCATCACATGTACTCACCAGAAAATTGGTTTCCCTGATCATCACCTAAATACACATCTGGGAACGACACCAATTGGATATCAGACTGAGGTGGGGGGTGGGGGAGGGGATGGGGGTATGCCTACACAATGAGTGCATTGCACACCGTTTGGGGAATGGTAACACTTGAAAGTGCTGACTCGGGTAGGGGGGGGTGGGGAAGGGAGGGATATATACCTACATGATGGGTGCAATGCGCACAACCTAGGGAACAGACACGCCAGGAGTTCTGACTTGGGGGGAAAGGCGGTACAGGAGCAACGTATGTAACCTGCAATTCTGTATCCCCCATAACAAGATGAAATAAAAAAAAAAAAAAAGAAAGACTGAAAAGTCAATAAGGAAAAAAAATGTATATCCTATTTGAAGAAAACTGTACAGACACATGTATATATACACATGATAAGAGTTTGAAAAATAAAAGAACCATGAATTATTTATTTTCCTAGTAGAGAAGACTAAATGCCAAAATATGTGATTTTCCTGCCCCTCAAGTCCTCAAATTAATATATTCATATATAACTCTGGGAGGAGGTGCAGGGGGTATCTTCAATCTAAGAATAACAGGATTCTTCTTAGAAATGGACAGTAGTTTTTGAAAACTCGTCTGAAAGAAAAAAAAAACAGTTGTTCACACAAAACTCAGGGTGCAAATGTTTATAGCAATATTATTCTCACTTGCCAAAAGGTGTAAACAATCTAAATGTCCATCAAATGATGAATTGATAAACAAACTGTGGTATACCCATAAAGTGTGAATATTACTCATCAATAAAAAGGAATGAAGTATTGATATATATAATGGCATGGATGAATTTCAAAAGCATTATGCTAAGGCAAAGAAGGCAGACTCAAAAAACTACCTAATGTATGATTCCATTTATATAACATTCAGGAAAAGGCAAAACTATAGGGGAAAAAAAATCAAACCAGTGATTGCCTGGAGTCGGGGAAAGGGAAAGAATTTGGCTACAAAAGAACACAAGAGAATTTTGGGGGATGATCGTAGTTATATGATTTTGTAAGTTTGTCCTAATTTGTAGAAGGGTGAATTTTACTGTATATGAATTATACCTAAATAAACAACAAACCAAAACATACACATCCCTAAAAAGAAAAAAGCGAACCATTAAAAGTCCTTCCTGGAAAGGAGTTGTTTGCTTCTAGTCCTACAAGATATTAAAATGTATTTCAAAGCAAATGCACTAAAGCAGTAGCTCATTTACAGGAGGACAAACATATCACTAGTACAGAAGATGTGAGCACAAAGTCAACTCCATCCTACAAGATAATTAAATATGTGGTAAAAAGAGGTCTCACCAAAATAATGGGGAAGAGAAAGATTGTTCAGTAAATTGTTGTAGAATAGTAACTAGCAGACAGTTTTTCCATTTGGATTTATACCATACAATAAAATAAATTTCATATGTATTTTATATAATCAGTATCGTCTTAAAAATTAAAGCATTTTCCAGGACTATAATAAATTTAGAAATATTATAAATAAATGACAACATAGATCCAACTGTCTAAAATATACATTTCCATATCAGTAAAAACAATAAAGAAGGAAAAACAATGAGTAGAAGGTGATATTCTGAGCAAATACAGCAAAAAGAACTATATGTTTATTATCCTGCAATACAATGTAATTAATAAGAAAATATTAAAACTCTGCAATAGATAATTGGGCAAAATACTTAATCACATCAGCCACAAAAAAGTAAATATAACTAGTAAACCAAACCTATGGTAATATTTTAATATAGTATATATTAAAATGCACATTATTTGGATCATAACATGCTATACTGCTATGTGTTCAGTGACACTGATGAGCTCTTGTTGCTGATGGTAAAAATTTGTATTAATACATCCTATTCAGAAAGACACATATGAAGTACAAGTCTTCCCTTCTCTGGTCATTTTTAACCTTTATTATTTCAAGTAAAGGAGAACAATATTTACATAAAGATATTCATTGTAGCATTATTTATAGCAGTGCAAAAGTGAAATCTAATGTTAACTCTGCCACGGGATAGAATAGTATGCAGTCATAATTTTAATTATACAAACTATAAAGCAGAGTGGGAAACAATTGTTCTGATCTTAAGTGAAACAAGCATAATACGTGATTGTAGACATATCATCTACTCAGCTGTGTTTTTAAAGAGTCATGTGTAGAGAAAAAAGACAGAAAATACTGCTTCAGAATAACAGCAAACATTTACATGGCTCACACTGTGCCACACACTGTTGCAAGACTAATAGCTCATTGAATCCTCACAACATCGGGACTTCCATTTTGTCAATTAGGAATTTAAGCTACAGGGAAGTTAGGTAACTTGCCCAAGGTCACACAGTGAAGTTGCTGGTCTTTGAGTGCAGCAGTCTCTTAGCTGTTATGCTATATTGCCTCAGTATGCTGTACTCCCTGAAGCAGAGAAGTGGATGCAATTATGCCAGACTGCAGTTGTGTTAATACTACCTGTGACTTTTATTTTCCAATCTTTCTGTAATACTCTTAATTAAATATGCGCTTTAAAATTGTTTGAGTGGAAGGCATTTATAAAGCCCTCAGAGGAAGGGACGCAAAGTGTGAACAAAGGAACCACAACTACCATTGTATGCCAAAGGAAGAGTTGCCCACAGGCTACAAAACTGTAGGATCCACTAGTCCTGACCTGACCAGCTGGGAAGTTGGTGCATGCTCTGTGTGAGTATATGTGGGGTGAGGAAACCAGAAGTGCTATCCTGTTTTTTGCTTGGGTCTCCCCGTGTAGTTAAGATTCAGAAGAAGAATCAAATTTAGCTTCTGGAATCACACAGTGGGTTGTGGTGCAGTTGAGTCAAATGTTTGCTCCTCCCTGATTTGCCTGGGTTCACCTACATCAACACAATAGGTCACAAGAATTCTGAGTTACTAGTCCCAGTGTATGGCCATTATTTGCATCATATAGAAAACTAGAAAGAATACTGGATATGACTGGATATGGCTCTGTTTTCTCAATGAACTCAATAAAAGAAAATATTGCCCCGGGTCCATATGGAGCAGTTATACCAATTGTACACATAGCTATATAGCTACAGGCTCAATTAGTTATTAAAGTCCATTAGAAAAGTATTGACTAAGATTGTGTAATTTATCTGCAGTTATTGAAAAAGAGGAGACAATTTGCAGTCAATGCTTTAGGCTGCAATTGGGGAAAAATAAGAATTATAAAAATAGCCCATATTTTAAAAAATACCACTGGGGAAAAAAAGCATTGACTCTGTTACTTTGTCATCGAAATATAAAGCATGTTTCTTTTTTGGCAGAAAATCCAGCAATTCCTGTAATAAACTTTATCCTGGAGGATATGTAAGAATAAGCTTAGAAAAATGTAAATAAAAGAAATCATACAGAATTACTTGGAGCTGTAGTTGTTGATCATGAGGATTAGGTTTGACAGGAAAATATATCCTCTGGGAAATCCTATTAATTCTTAAAGTAAATTTTTCTACACCGTGTACAATTGTTGCAGTGTATCTGATGCTGAAACCTAGTTTTCCTGAATTTGGGAAACAGGGTTTTCTAATGCCCTGAGATCTGCCCTACAGGAAATGTGACTACAGGATTCCAAACATACAGACAAAAACAAACAAACAAAAGAAAAAAAACCACCAAAAGATCAAAAATCTAAAAGTTTATAAACATTAGATGGATAAAGCCTTAGATTTTGTAGACATTTTACTTTTGATTTATCCACATACTGAATTTCAAGAATAAATTCTTTAAATCAAGAAAAAACATGTCTGGCTAATATTTCAAATGCTAAGTAGTTTATGTAACATATTTTAAAAGATTAATTTATTTGCAAGTAATCTGATTCCTTTTTTCTTTCCCACCCCAATTGTCTTTCAATCTTTAGTACAAATAGCTTCTTATTCCAAAATACTGGTTAAAATTGTCTCTAATGAAAAGTGTCTGGTTTCTTTTCTTTTTTTTATTTCAGGATATTATGAGTGTACAAACATTTTGGTTACATTTTATGTCTTTGCCTCACCCAAGAAGTGTCTGGTTTCTGATGGCACTGATTCACTCTGAAAACGGGCTATTTCTTATCTCTTTATTAAGCGTATTGATCTCCTTTGAAGCATTTTTCAGTAATCATTATTCTTCACTATCTGTTTGATGTCCTCGAGTCCTGTTAGTATAGCTATGAACCCAAAACACCCCAGTTTATAGGACCTCTAATTCTTCAAACAATGAGTTGATTTTCTAAATGTGATTTCAGTTTTGCCTTATTTCTGACTATTTCATAGAATCTGTCAAACCATGGATGTTTTAAGCAAACTTCAAGATTTCTGAAAGCAACACAATTAGGGATGATGGACTGTGTTTGCCAGGTGTGTTCTTGTTGGTGTTTGGTTAGTGGACTTTGACAATCCCCAAAATGGTGTGCCCACATTTGCTAAATTGGATAAGCAATTTTAAGGTCCTGATTAAATAGAATATCCCATGAATTAAGTATATTGATTCATTTAAACTTTGAATTTTAGAAAGCTTAATCCCTAAAACTTATTTTCTAAATGTGTATCCATATTCATTGTTCTTAATAATATAATAAAGATATCCCAGATACAGAAACAGAAAGTATAGACAGTGGTCCCAAATTCATGCCTACAGGAGTCAGTCAGGTAACATGAAGGGGTGAATCCAGCCAGATTATTAGATAAGGCACATGAAGAACTAAAGAGTTCCTATCTCACCAAATAGACAAACAAAACACATCCACTAGTCAATTCTGGCTCCTGAGGGACACCAGTCAGAGACCTCCAGTGCAGAAAAATTGAATATGTCCTATGTGTTCCGTATTTTTATTTGTTAAATCTGGCAACACTATCACCAACCCATTCTTCTACAAGTAGGTTCTGAGAGGCAGGAGTAGCTACCAGTTTGGTGGGATCAGGTGGCCCTTCTTGTCTTGATTCTGCAGTAGGGCAAGCTGGGAAGGAACACCATGTAAGTCAAGCCTGTGCTAGTTATAAGCACTTTACTGCATGCTGTGATGTGGGAAAACAGTAATTACTATATTTAACATTACTTTATTTTGTATCATGGAAAAATAAAATGTCTTTTTCCCCCTTTTAACCTTAATAGGAAAGCACAAGGTATCTTCCTCATTAGTCCCTCCTGAGAATTTCAGAAAATCAGGCAGAGTGAGCCAAAATGAGACGGAGGTTGTGTAGGATGATGATGAAAGGAACAGAACAGCAGTCAGTAAGCTGGGCTAAGTGTTTGGTCGGGTTGGGGCTGGGGGAGAGGCGGGATGTGTGTGCATGTGCATACGCATAGATGCATGCTTGGATAGGGAGACCCATAAAAGACTGGGAAACTAATACTAGGTTCCTATTGCTATTAGGCATTGTGGATGGTGCTTTACATAAGATACATTTTATCTTAATGTTACTACAGAAACATTCTTAGAGACATGAATGTCGGAGACAAGGTAGCTCAGAGCAGATGTCAGTATTACCTTCCAATGTTACTTGTGCTTCTTGATGAAGCTACTGCCTCTGTCTTGCCTGCTTAGGTCAAAGAATGCTCCTTCCTGTATTTACCGCCCATGCTTTCCCTTAAAGAAGGATGAATATTTTTAGAAAAGGGGGAAAGTCTGTCCTAAACTGCAAGGAGTTAAATTCAGAGGTTGCCCTGAGGAGGAAGCTTCTAAAGCCTTGAATGATTTCATGAAACTGAAGCCTTGAATGATTCCACGAGATGTAATACAAGTCAACAGACACTCAGCTGAATGTGGCTCACAAATTTTATTGTCTGATTGAGTGCCCTGACCTACAGGTGCTAATTATGAAGTGCTATGAAAATTATGACAAATGTATTTCTTATTAACTGGTATACATAAACATATGTTTTGTAACAGATAATAGAAATAGTTCAGATTTCGAATTTACTATTCTAGTATATGTACACTTTAGCTATGAAGTATTAAGGAGAGAGACATAAACAACCAAATGTCCGTCATGTCCCCTACCTCTGAAATGCAAGAGGATTTTGGATGGGAGAGTGATTCATGGGTCAACACAGAGACCAAATGGCCTCTTTTACCTTTCAACTACCACCTTGGGCCAGGCGTGAAAAAGAACCTGCAGTCACATTTCTGGCAGTGCCAGCAGGAAGTAGTGCATTTTTGTTGAAGGACAAATGAGCAAATGGACAGGCAGTGGGATCTGCCAGTGGGAGAACAGAAACGGGTAAAGAAGAAAGAGTGGGCCTCGGACCGGGGCCTCAGGGATGGGGGTCTGGAATGCCTTGTTTTGATTTGAGGAAGGGCAGGTCAGGATTCCTAAAACCATTTGCAAATTTTCATAAAATTTAACTAGTATATTTTATGTCTTCAAAGCAGCCTCCAAGCAATTAGTTTAGCTGCGATGTGGGGATCGCTGACATAGCTCCCACAGTTTTTCACTAGCCATTAACCAACCAGCTGTTTTGGGGGATTTTTTTCTTAACTAATTTAAATTTAAGAATCACTTTTATGGGCACTCAAATTGCTCCTGTTATTTCTCCTTCCCGATCAAAGTTGCTGGTTTTGTGATTTCTAACTGAAAGACAAAGGATTGCCTGACAGAATGATTTCATTTGCTTTACTGAGTCTATGCATAATTCCATTTAATCCACAGAAAGCAGCGTGAGAATAATCCATAGGACAGGAAAGTACATCTGTCCCATAGTGTGGATGCTACACATTAGCACGTCACATTTTAACTCCGCAGGCATCCACAGTTATTTGTTTAACAGCTACTTACTACATGCTTTATTAAGTCAGGTGCCAAAATGTGGTGATAAGGAGGTCCTGATAAAATACAGCAGGATACGCATGTCAACTTCAATGATGTAAGAGGACTTTTGATTTGGAGATGCTCCATACATGCAGAGTTTCCATAAAGCTTATAAAATATAACTCATTTTTTAACTTCTTTTATTTTGCTAATTCAAGATACACAGGCATTCAGAATTAATTGGAAATGAAATTTGTGGTAAAATAGACAGTTCTTTATATTTATATATTTACTTTCTGTATCAATGACAGTCTTGAAGTACTATATATGCTAGTATTTATATGTGTATATGAATACATGACAATATGTATGTATATATGTTTGTGATGTTCTCGAACATTGTAGTTGTGCAATAAATACTATCATTATCACTAAGTACAGCAAAACCCCATCATGATGTGGCAAATCTATGTCAAAATAGTTCAAATGTGGGGTCACTTTGTTGTACTGTGCATGAAAAAAACAATATTTTCATCTTGTCTGTAATGTTCTCCAAAAAGCCACAAAATAAAATGAAAAGAGTGAAACTTCTATTGTACTTACAGACCACAGTGTAAACTAAGACAGTGTCCCTTAGTTCCAAAGAGGCATCATTCTCTCCTGCATTTAAAAATGTGGGCGAGGAGAGCACCAGAGCCATCACCAAGTCCATGGGAAAAGACACAAGCATAGTGAGTTTATAAGGTACTATGATAAGTTAAAAATTACAACCCATACATGTTATATGTTCACTGGTAAACCAGATCATTCAACTAACCATTTACCTCATTTGTTAAACATTTAATGCAAATGGGAAATTGACTATGATTTTATTAAAAGTATATTCTAATTTGTGTCCCTTAAGCTATGTCAATATAATATCATTAAAACTGGCTGAAAAGTAAAAAAATCAGTTGAAAAAATAATATTTTCAGTCAACCAGTGTAGTTAGAATTATCATTGCATAAATAATTATGACCCAAGTTGAATTTCTCATGATATTATGCTTGGGGTCCTCCAAATACAGATAAAAACCTCAGTGGCATAAATGGCAATGGCCAGTTGACACCAAAAAGGTTTTCTACGCCACAATTAGAATCAAGTGGGTATATCATCTTGTGACACCAGGGACTTCCTCTATATTTTGTTGTTATAATCCAAAGAAAAGTTTTTTTTCTTATATATATGAAATATCTTCTTTAAAAAATCAGATAAGAGGCCCTACTTAAATATCATTCATGTTGCAGCTTCTGTGAGGAAAAAAAAATGCAAAACAGTTTGCTTATCCTGATTAAAATCACGTATTATATACAAATTAAAACTATTGACCATTTAGGGAAACAATTACAAAGCTCCACAATGCATTAGCACAGAATTACATCAGTGTTTTCTGCCTGAGCCAAAGCAAAATGATTCTTTCAATTTCTACAGCTCATTAATTTCCAAGCTGGATTATTAAGAATGGTAACACTTAGTTTTTCACTATGTTGGGTTCTCCTCTCCTTTTTGGTTTTTAAAGAGTAAATGGACATTTTACATACAAGACATGGATAATTTCATAGCTCCATCTTTAGTACCTTATATAGTTGACCTTGAAGAATGAACTCCAGCCTTCTCTCTTAGCCAAACAGAAGCAGCGTTCTCAGAATCAAACTTTGGTTCTAAGGAAATTTCAGGAAACTCTTTCTCTCCTGATTCCTCATACTTCCTTGGTAGCCACATTTTCCCTGTACTATGTGAAATGGCTTTATAGTGTCTAAGAGGTAGGAAGGGGATGAGACACACCTGGGAGCCAGCCTGCCTGGGGTCAAATCACCAGTCACCACTTCTCTGAATAACTTTGAATAATTGCCTCATCGCTGAGGTTCAGTTCCCTCATATATAAAATAAGAATAACACACTTGGTACCAGGCACTTAGTAAGCACTTAATAAACATGAGTGCGGGGGAAATATTCAGGAAATCTTGGGAGGGCTGCATTTTGTTAGAGTAGAAAGAGCTGTGCTTTTGGAACTTAAAGTGATTGATTGTGGGATATAGGACCATTAACTAAACATCCCTGGGCGCTTATTTTCTCCTAGGTAAAATGGGAAATATAATTACCTTATGGACTTTTTATGAAGAGGAAATAAATTAATATACTTATAGGAAATATTATTGAAAGAGCATGGACTTTAGCATCCAATGGAGGGTTTGAGTTCAGCTCTTTCACTTAGTAGCTCTGAGATCTTGAGCAAGTTGCTCTCTTTCTGTCTCCTTATTTGTAAAACAGGCAGCATAATACCTCTGCTACAGAATTACCATGAGAATTTAGAATTAATTTCTAAATTAATTAATCTAAAGTTCCTAATGCATAGTAGGGACTCGATAAATGGCAGATGCATTGTTTTGTGAAATATTTTGTAATCTAAGTCACACCACGTGGATATTGGCTGCCACCTCATCAGTACTATTTTTGCTCTTCTAGAAGATGGGCCAGTAAGCTCTTTCTTCCAACCCCCATTTGCAGCCTGCAGAAATCTGTATCAGTTCCTACTTCCCAGGATGCCAGGTACCATGAACTTTGAAACTTAAAGGTCTCATGACTTTTGTTGTTTTTCTTGTTCATTTTAATTTTTATTGAAAGTATATATATTTAAGGTATCCAGTGTGATGTTTTGATATACATATACATAATGAACTTGTTATTACAGTTAAGCTAATTAACACTTCCATTTCTTCACATAGTTACTTTTGTGTGTGTGTGTTAAGAACATTAAAGATCTACTCTCAGCAAATTTCAAGTACACCATACAGTATTGTTAACTATAGACCCTATGCTGTACATTAGATCTCTGCAACTTATTCATTCTACATAACTGAAACAGTACCCTTTGACCAACATCTCTCAACTTCCCCCAACCACCCACTCCTACTCCTGGTAATCACCATTTTATTCTTTGCTTCTATGAATTCACATTTTTGGATCCCACTTATAAGCACCCTTTTATGATAAGAACTCTTAAGAAAATAGGCCTAGATGGAACATACCTCAATATTATAAAAGCCATGTATGACAAACCAACATCTTTTAATTTTATTGACTGTTTCCTTTGCTGTATGGAAGCCTTTTAGTTTCATATAGGCCCATCATTTATTTTTGCCTTTTTTTTTTGTCTGTGCTTTTGGTGTGACATCCAAAAAATCATTGCCAAGACCAATGTCAAGGAGCTTGTTCCCTATGTTTTCTTCTAGGAGTTTAATAATTTTGGATTTCATGACTTTTGAGGTCTTAGAAACACAGCGTTTTCTGGTGCCAAAAGAAAGCATTGCCTCAGGAAAGTATTCCTGTTCATGATCTGCTTTCTGCAAGTGTCAGAAATCCAGACTAAATACATAAGGATTTATTTATGTCATAATAAAGATACAAAGAAGGCAATTTGGAGCTGATTCAGTGGCTCAATAGCACTATGAGAAGCACAGGCTCCTTTTGTCTACCCACTATTTATTCCTTAGTGTGTAGCTTTTGTCTTCATGGCTGCTGCGCAAACACATTCCAGGAGAAGGCAGATGAAGTTGCAACTTCTAGTTGTATCTCCTAGGCCTGATCAAGGTCACATTGTCACCCCTAGCTTAAAGGGACTTTGGAGATAATGTTTAACTTGACATTTTGTTGCCCAAAATAAAATTGGGATTCTAGTACAAAGGAAGAAGGGGAGAGTAGATATCTTTTGGCAGCTAGCAATATCTGCCACAGTGGTCTGGACTCCTGAAGGGTAGACCAATGATAGGGAGCTGGTGGCACCTTTAGCAGAGTAGAGGTGTGTTCAGGTTGCTTCAGAAGATGGCTTTGCACTGAAAAGTCTAGTGATTCTAAGATTCAGACTATCTTCTATTTTCTGAAGTAAGATACTGTTTGCTTTTCTTGCTTTACTCACAGGGAATGTAGGTGTGCAATAGAGACAAATAGTTATTTCTATGGTGGTTGTTTTGTTATGATTTTGTTGGCTTTGGTGTGGTTAGGTTTAATTGCTTTTGTTTTTCTGTGATGCACAACTGCCACAGGTGTCCAGGTGGACACATTTCTCTAGGCCATGGTCTATGGCTGGTCTCTGGTAATGTGTGGACATTCCCCACACCTGTCTGAGCCCCCTCTGCAGTTTGTGGAAATCCTGCCAGGCATGGAGAATGCAGCAATCAGCAGCCCCCCATTTCATGGTTGGAACTTTCTTCAACGTGAAGAGGGGAGCACTTGACTGAAATATAAATCCTATTCAAATAAGCTTGGCCTAATTCTACACAGGCCTTAGGTGCTGCTATCAATTCTCTGTCTGAGAAAAGAAGATAAATCAAATACATAAAACTGAGATTGGAGCTATAAATACAAAAAATAAATGTTAAGATACATAGCAGACCTGTATGATATAAGCCCACCTAAGAAAAGTGTCTATTCTTGTTTTCTAGAGGGGATCTTAAAGGGAGGTGAAGTCACCTTGTTGGTGTGAAAGTGCCTCTCACCACAAGGGAAATAAAAATTTTTCTACGCTCACCTTGACCCAGTGGCTGAAGTTTTTATATTACTGAGTCTTTTAAGGTCCCTGTTAAATTAGAGATACAACATAGGATACGTGACATATCAATTAGACTTTATCTTCTGTAACATTTGATCTTAAATAAGTTTATCAAATTAACTCTAGAAAATTCCACTACATTGAAATTTTCCTGGGCGCAGGAGTTGTGCTTTCTTCTTTTATCCAGGGGCCTGCCCTAACTGATGTTGGCTAAAGTTAACAGAGAGGATGGGACACGGGGATGGAGGAGTGTGAAGAGGGCAGTGCTGAGCGACAGGTGGCTCTCTCAGAGCACATGCGGACAAGCGCTGGCAGCGAAGAGGAAAGTGGACATCTGGGGAGAGGGGCACAGACAGACGGCCAGAGCAGCCCCTAGAAAACAGGCATTGTGTCTTGTGCATTTGGCAAGAATTATGCTGACCCTTGGCACCATCAAAGTGCAGATCAGAAACCAACTGTGCAATGCCGCAGGGAAGGAAAACACTAGGGAGAGGATAAATATTTGTCACCAGGTCGAGTTCTGGCATCTGCGTTGGATTTATTTTTAAATAAAACAGGTCTTATTGAAGTAATTAGCCTAGCTATGAGAATTTTGTTCCTGATTCTGTAGTTCCCAAGATATTGGAGCACATGTTGAATAAAAAGATAATTCTAAGCTTCCATGTCTCTCTAGGGTCCTTTTTTAGAACATGCTTATTGCCCAAATTCATAAGTGTTGAGCTAATGTAATGTTTTAATTGCTCTTGCTCCTCTGTATGCAGTGAAAGAATGCAAGCCATAACACTGATTAATTTCACATTTTGATTAAATTGTATGAAAGTCCTTTCCATCTTTTATTTTAATCACACAATACTTTTAGAGTATGTTTCTTTAAAAATATGTCTTAACAACGAGGTTCTGATACTTATATCTTGATTAATAGTAAAATGTTTGCCCTACCCTTTCTGTCTGTTCATGTCGGCTTAATCTATCTCTGTGAATTTGTGTTCTACTAAATGTGACCACTGAGTCAGAAACACTTATTTCTTTAAGGAGACTTTTAATATTAGTTTGATAGAAAGAAGTCAACATCTTGTGCTAACTCATTTCATTATATACACACACAATCACTGATTTTGTCTAGTCACACTTGTGATGAGGAGGAAAAAAAACATCTTTTTCTTTAGAGTGTAAATGTCTCACTCTGGGCTTTCTAAAATATTATTCACCAGAGTATAAATAAGTAGTGAAACAGTATGTACCGACCTTTTATTTATGAATGCTCTTTGACAAACATCCATATTTAGGAATCTGTCCTATTGAAATGATTCCACATATGAATGATAATGAATGTTCAATACTGCAGTGTGGCTTAAAACAGCCAAAAATTAGAGAAAAAACTGTGAGTGTTTACCATGAGCAAAGTGATCACATAAACTACAAGACAGCCACACTTTGGATTATTTATACCCATTTAAAAATATGATGAATGTGTACAGAAATGTTCTAAGACATGTTGATAAACAAGGTGATGGTGGAACAATATATATGGTATGATGTCCTTTATATCAAAAAACTAGGTATAATATTTATGTATGTTTTTATATGTAGGTAATTTTGTAGAAAGGAGATTGGAAGGATAAACACTAAATTGTCAACTCTGGTTACTTCTAGAGAAGAGAGGGGTTAAGTATGAAGAGAATCTTCAGCATTTTGCTGAGATAATTTCATATAATTTGAATCTTTTACAATGAAAATGTGTTCCTGTATTTGTTGGGTAATTTTTAAAAACAATTTAGATCTTACCTTCTTCAGGTTTAAAAATGTAACAGTGTGTACAATTTTTACTTTCAAATAACCAGCTTCTGTGAGTGCCATGAGATGATGTACAAAGAAGAAATAATATCAGAAAGAGAAATAATAGTAATTAAATGAATTTTTACAGCTAGATATGGTGTTACCAAACACATCATTCAATTTCACTCAGTCATTTATCCAAACAATATTTATTGTATGCCTACAACTTGTCAGGTGCTAAGATAGATGTACAAGTGCATGCACACAAACAGAAAACCAGTGGAGAAATGATGAATCTAAGAATAAATTGTTGTGCTGTTAAAGTCTACCAAAGTTGTGGATTTAGAATTGAGCCCTCATGGGTGGGGAGGAGATAAATTCTAAGATTTATACTGCAAACTCCACAGGAGAAAGGTTTGGATTGCCTAGGATGGAGTAGGAGGAATTAATCCTTAGATTTTTCACCTGTAAGATAACTGGCAAAATTACTAGTTATACAGAGAGATGCCAGGAAGGGAAGGAGAATTGATTCAGTGAGTATGGCTCTACATCAAGAAGTAGTTTATAATCTGATTTTTAAGATACTTCTCAGCTTTACCAAGTGAGATACTGGTTTGAGTTTCAATTTTAAAGGAGTCATTCAATAATGAGTAGTCCCATTTGATTTATGAGTTTATTAACTTGTTAAAATTAATACTAGTTTGGAAGTAGACATTTTGCAAGCTCTGGGCAGGCAGGAAGAGAGCAGTGCCAAGCCTCAGCCACCACACATTCGAGACTGAGTCAGGCCTGCCCAGATGAGCGAGTGCTAACTCCTCCCACGTTCAAGTTGCCAGCACTCTTTGTATTGATAAAGGACCTTTATAAATGTTCTATCACATATGCTTCACAGCCACATTATGCAGTAACAGCTATTTATGGAGGGCCTAAAATGTGTCTATGCCGTATCTGCTGCTTTACATAGACTCTCTCTCTTAATCTTCAAAATCATCCTGCAAGTGTGTATTATTACTACGTTACAATGGAGGAAACTGGCTCAGGGGCCTAGACAAACTGCCAGTGTCACCACAGGGCAGAAAGAAAGAAGGAAGGAAGGAAGGGAAAGAAAGACAGAGAAAGAAAGAAAACACTATTATCAATTACCTTGTTTTACATGTTTAAAATGGAGAACTGGAGAGGATACTTGAGTTTGCCAAGGTCACAGATGGTAAGTAGCAAAACCCAGAACAAAGCTCACATCCCCTAAGTACCCTCCCACTATACCACTGCTGGTTCTCCAATGTCAGGAAATGATTAAACCATGATAAACCTAACAATTCATTATGTGCTCATTTTACATCTGTATATTTTGTCTAAACCAATACTGAAAAGATAGAAAACTGATTCAAAAATATTTTTTATCTCTCCCTGATAGAAATAGTTTTTCTCAAGCAAGCTATAATACAAAAGTGAACAAACTATGTATTACACATTCAAATTATACAGAGCAATAAATAATTCTCAAAGGAAATAAGCAATGATTTCCAAAAATTCAATTGACATCCCCAATTAGATCTACATAAAAAGATCAGCCAATTAACTCTGCCAACAGCTCTTTCTATCTTGTTATTCTCACTTGCATTCTAAAATTTTGTTTATATAATTACTTCAGAACCATAGGGGAAGTAAACTCATTTCTGTCTTTTAGGGAATAATTGTCTTGTTCAAAGGGCAGCAATTCTATCCATGAATATGAAAAAGATGCAAAAGAAGAATAACCAATAATTCCTCTTACTGTGAGAGAAAATTGCTTCAGGTTACAAGAGAAAGAAAAGGTTAGGAAGATTAAAAGTAATCTAATCATTTTACTTGGAAAAATGTCAAAGGAAAAAGAATAGAATTTGTATGTATATACCCATCCCCTCATCCTTCCCTAGAATTTGGTCTCTATTTTCCCCTTCCTAAAGCAATCACTGACAGAGCTGAGTAGAGGAAGAATCTGACTGACTTGAGATGGATTCTTTATGTGGAAATTCAGAAATGTCCATCCTTCAACATTGAGGGAAACGACAATTGTTTTGCTCCCACTTATGTATCTTCAAAATCCTTTTTCCTCAAGACTAAATCACACTTTGCCAAAAGAAATAGTCTGTTATGGAAAAACACATAGGTACCAATATGCCCATAGCATTCGTACGTATAATAACAAACACTGAAAATAACTAACAACAAGGGATTAACTAAATTACAGTGCAAACATATGCAATATTTCTTTGATCCATAGATGCCATCTAATGCAAGGTGCAACCTTATTTTATAGGCTTCTTTGGAGAATAAGACACAGTATATTAAATATTTACCAAATATTTTCGATTAACCAACACTTATCTGTACAGTTACACATTCTCATAATCACAGTCTTCATTTGCTCTTCTCATAGAAAGCCTCATCTGAGTACTTTGGGCTCTTGCTTTTCTAGCCCAGGCCTTGATTTCAACCCCATTCCATTAACTTGGGCTTAACCATTTAATGGCTAGGCATATGAAAGAATATCAGAGTTCTGTCTGCATTTCCTCTTTGGTTAAATTTGTAGTTCTTTTATCTACTGAATTACACCATATATTAAGTATTTCCTCTTCCAAGCAGTCTGAAAGTTCTTGACAGAGATGCTTAGTGCCTGAGTGATAGACTATCACAATTCATGATCAGTCACATCTATTTTCCCAGCTTTGAAAACACTATGATCTACTCCGAAGAAATTGGCTATTTCCACTGCCTTTAATTCCTTAATTCCATTGCCTAGAGTATGGCAGGCTTTCTTCTGCATACACCATAATTTGTCCTTTCAAAGCCCTATCATACTGGTATCTTTTTGGAGACATGAAAAAATCATTAGTAATCCACATTTAAGTTAAAATTCAAATACATTTGGTATTGCCAAGTCAACTGAGATGATAATCAAATTGATCACATACTCTCAAATAGGATCACATAATTTCTGGTATTGATAACTATTTTATTATATGCATCACTTGGGAATTTGTTAGAAATGTGGATTCTCTAGCCCCATCTCCAGGTGAATTTGATGCATGCTAAAGTTTGTAAACGACTGGGGTAAAGTATTCAAAACATCTAATACATAGCTGCCAATTTCTAAATATACAGTATGTGAAAGGCACTTGCTAGTTATTTTACATGCTTAACATTACTTAACTATCACAATAACCCAATCAAATATCACTACATCCATTTTATAAATGAGGAAACTGAGGCTCAGGGAATCTAAAGAGCTTAGGTTTATTTTGTAGTCTGGTGTCTCATTTTGAAACATCAATGTTATAAGCCACAGATTCAATCAGTTATGTGCTTATCAATTTTGTTTAGTTTATCCCCTCATTTTACAGATTAAAGAAAGAAAAAGTGATTCCCAGAGCAGAAAAGTGACTTACCAAGACTCAAGTAGTTATGGAAGAGCTTGAAGTAGAACTGAAATCCTGAAGTTTCCAGTCTGAGCCTATTTCCATCACACCACACTGCACCCATGTCCAGTTTGTAAACTCTTATTTTAAGTAACAATGGATATATCTGAAATGTCACTCCCAGGATGTGTATTTTATTCGTGTAAAAAATACTTTTTTTCCCTCTGAATACTCAGGGACCTGAGATACATTCCAGTGCATTTCAAATTGTTTTTACCAATGCCCATTTGTTTTAAGATTTATATCGTTGACATTCTTTAAATAGCTTAGTTACTATATCAGAACTTTCTTGTTTCCTTGAAAAACAAGTATTATTATTTCATGCTCTTTAAAAACAAAAAGACCAAAAATGTTATTGACCCCATATCTACTAATAAGTTACAAATCTCTGGTAAATTTTTATTAGTAGAATATTTACCTAAGAACCAAAATGTTATGTTAAGATTTCCTCTAACCCTATTTTTAATAATTTTGTCATATTATACTCATATATTGAATTGCTTATTTACCAATTAAAATCTGGGCTATTAGGTAGGCTATTCCAGTTCCCAATCACAAATTAGGCCTTTAATATACCTAATAAGTTTGTTTTAATCAATAAATTATTAGTGATGCTATACTATATACTTATATATAAACATATATACAGTAGTTACCCTATTATAATAAAAAGTTTTGGATTTTACAGAAATAAATTACTCATAACCAGTATTTTTCTGGAAATTTTCAGCAAACTGCTGCCAGAGAAAAGTGATATTTTGCATTTGAACTGGGAAGGAAGCTGAGTTGTTTATTTGGTTTTCAAACCAGAAACTCATGGACTATAACATCTAATTCTGGCTGTGTTCTTGTCTATTGCTTACAGCTTACTGGCCCCCAGCTGGGGACATTTATTTCCTTATTTATTTCCTCATTAAAAAAGATGGTAAACAGTTGCCTAATTCTAAAGTTTGGAAACAAAAGATATTCTGTAGCTTTACTAGTTTAGGACAGATTTACTTCCTTTACACCACCACCATCCCCAAACCTTTTCATTGTCCCTAAAAGGGCATTTATATTTTATTGCTGATAAAGAACACAATGGAGACTTGTCTAATTACCACTTGACCAAGATAACCAGATAAACAGTATCAGCATTAGAAATATGGCAAAAAACTATGGACTTCCATTTATGTGTTAATTACTTATGCCATATTCTTGTGGTATATATAAATCTCATATACTGCTGACCAGGTCTTGAAAATTGCTACTAATAAACCATGTGTTATAGCAAAGTAAAAAAGTTCTATTCTCAAAGTATGATATTTTCTCAATTTCATATACAGCATTTCTAAAATTTAATTATCTTCTATAACAAGAGTAGTATAGTAGCCACTGTTTTCCTCCAGTAGATAATTAATTTATTTGAAAAACTAATGATATCACTAGTAACTAGAACTTTTGTGTTTTTAAAACATTTTCATGTACATGATTATTTGGCTGTCTCCCTATAAGCTATTGTGATGCAGGGTTCCCTTTTCACAGATGAGGAAACTGAATGAGAGTCTAACCTGTTTGTAGTCTCACAGCAAGTTTTGACTCAGATCTCCTGTTAATTAATCCTATGACTTTTTGAACTTCAGCAGTCATCATTATTTATAAATTAGGGCACTGTCCCTTCTATTACAAACCTGATAAAGAGAAATTTCAGTTTGTAGAAAGCCAATGAATTTGAATTTGAGAAAGCAAATTTAATAATAGTGTTAACATGTAATTATAAAAGGGAAAAAGAAATCTCCTAACCAACCACTAATCTGATCTCAAGCCCAAATACCATCCTGATTAATCCTGGGGAGAGAGGAAAAACAAATGAAATATGGACTTCAGGATGGTCTGTAATGATGTATCATGTGTGTGCATGTGTGTGTGTGTGTGTGTGTGTGTGTGTGTGTAGGGGGCGTGGAAGAGAAGGAGGATTGATAAATGGATGTCTGTCGCATCACTTACACAGATGGGCCTAATGTGTGGTTGTAGTGTTGGGAATGGGGGTGGGGAGCAGGATCATTGAGGACATCCCTTTATTCTCCTCTCAGACTTCTAACCAATCGAGGTATACAGGACAGACCCACATATAGTGATCGAAATCAGCTTTATCACTAACAAGGTCTGGGTAGGTGCATGATCCTAAAATGTGTGGTCACAATGGCCTTTCTAGCATTTACCTCTTAATTAGATTTACTTGTTCAGGTGCACATATTTGAACAACCACAGGCTCCCTCCCGTACAGGGGCAGATTGGCTCCTGCAGGCTAATGCATGAAATGATGAGGATCACAGGCAGATAGGCTGATGGCAAGAAAACCACACTGGAATGAGCTAGGTTGCGCTAGGAATGAGTTAGGTTGAGTTCCTTCTTTAAACTCACCAATCAGATAAGTGATGCCTTCTCCCCTGAAAAGACATGGAAGTGTCCCCCATACTTTTCCTTCCTGAGTGGACTATTCCATTGCTCCATAGAAACAGGGAGGAATGGTGGAGGTAAAGCATTCCTTTCTGACATTAATCAAGATTTGGAGACAGGTAAGCCATCCCTTACAGATGGTGGCTTCTTCAGGCTTAGTACTATTTGGAGGTGCCTTTCTTCATTTAAGAGGCACGGTGACATGTCTTTTTTAACAGCTCATAGATTTTTTATATGCTCTTTTTCTTCTTCTTGGCCAAGTCCCGGATAAATGAGACAATATCAAACTATGGCCTCTCCTCAGTTTGCATACATGGAATAGTCTTTGTTTTCCTTTCATCACTCTTACTACACATGGTGAATAATGGTAAAGACTTAGTGAAATAACCGCATAAATCCATATAGATATTCAAGCAGTGGAAGGAAATTTTCCTTGACATCTGTGTGTACTATTTTTCCAATGCATGTATATATTCCTCTGGTAATATCACAAAATTTCAGGTGCCACATCATTATACTAGAAAACTGACTGTGGAAGCCATGAGGGGATCTCCTGGACTCAGTCCTTCTGGCTCAGCAACAGCCCAACCCTTTCATTTGCTATTCAGAGTGTTTAGCCACATGAGTGGCTGTTAATGGCATGGCTCTCAAATAAAATGGATAATTGAGAATTTTACTAAATGTACTTCCTTTTGACCAAATGACACCAATTATACCTTTTCAACATTCAATTAAAAAACATGACATTCTCAATTTGATGTCGCCAAAAATCATTCAGAATTTAGAGAAGTCTCCTGAGTCAAATAAAAGTAATTCACCTAACATTTACTGAGTAACCTCTTGGGGCCAGACCTTATAGATAAAAAGGAGAATAACTCAGGGTTACTACCTTTGAGGAACCCACAATCTAGATAGGGAGAGAATTGTAGAAGTGAGTAATCCTTATACAAAGTGAGAGATGGGGAAGGGACAATAAGTTGGTGCAAGAAGTGAAGGACCTTCTATGCTGAACTAGAAGTCTGTCCTTGATCCTTTAACCACTAGCTGCTCATCAGAGCTGCTAGGGAACAGGTGACTGTTCAGATCTGTGCTTTGGAACACTAACTCTAGGATCATGGAAAACAATTGACAAAGGAGAGAGGAAGAAGCAGCAAAGCAACCATCGGGAGGAAAGAGGATAGGGGCCCAAATTCAGGCAATGAAAAGATGAAATTGCCACTTCCATTGTTTTAAAATCCTCCTGTAGAAAACATGAAGCTCTGTACTAGAGATTAGGAGTGTCATGAAGAAATGATGTAAGGAGCTAGCCAGAAATTGCTTTGTCAAAATTCTTCTCCTGGCATATTTCACATATGAAGGAAGCTAGAACCAATTTCTACATGCCATGGAATTAGAGGCTTTTGTAATTTTAAATGATCATTGCAGTTGCTGAAAATATCAGTGGAATTTTAAAGTATATTTACATTTAAAATAACTGAAAACTCCAGAAATTATACTAAAACTATATACGTTCAATAGAAAATTGATTGTAATAAGTCTGTAAAGGCAGCTTAACACATTAGCACTGTATATGCTTATATGCAATAATTCTTATATTTCCCTTTTATACATACAAATCTGATGGGCCCATTAGACTCTAAACTCCCCCCCCCCCCCACTGAGGGCTTACTCAAATTTTTTACCCCTTCCCCCAAACTGCCTGCCACAGGGACTTGCTTTTAGTAGAGAAGCAATATTCATATACACAATAATGTTTTCTATTAAGTATCAACGAGGTGCCAGATATTAGAAATCCACCAGTGCTGGAGAGACTTCCCTGTTCTCACTGAGCTGCCAGTCCATAGGGGACATGGGAAATTTCCATACCATGTGAGGAAGCTTATGACAGGGGAGGTATGGAGGATGTTAAAGATGCCCAGAGCATAGCATCTAACTTAAGGAGCAAAGAATGCTTCCCAAGAAAATAAGTTTTAAAAGCAAGCAGGAGTTGGTGAGTTGAGGAGGGAGCAAAGAGTGCTTCAGAACTCCAGGCAGAAGGAAGAGCATCTGCAAAGACCAGGAGGACAGAAGAGAGTGCAGTACATTTGCTCATAGGAAAGAGGTTCCTAAAGGCCGGGGTGCGGAGAGCCAGATGGGATGTAGAGGGTGAGGGTGTGTTAAACCAGGCCTGGACCGTGAAGCTCCCTGTATAACTTCAACACAGAGCATGATATAAAATAAGCACTCAAAACTATTGAACAAGTGGGTGTACATTAGCTTGCTTTAACATTCTGCCTATCTATCCAAATTAATCTATGAATCCAGTGCCATCCAATGGGAATCTCAACACGATTTCCAAAAAAATTGGCAAAATGATTTAAAATTTTATACAGAAAAGAAAAAGAAGCATACTAGCCAAGACAATTGTGAAGAGAACAAGATTGGAGGACATGTAATACCTGAAATAAAAAACTTATTATTAAGCCATAATAATTTTAACAGTGTGGTTTCAGTGTAAGAATAGATAAATGGATCTATGGAACAAAATAGAAAGTCCTAAAGCAGATCTATGCTTGCATGTGGACATGGCATTTGACAAAGCCTGCATTGCAAATCAGAAGAAAAGGACATTTTAATAAATAGTGTCAAGTCTATTGGTTTTCTAGAAAGAAAATAAAATGGAACTTTATCTCTTATCATACACACAAAATCAATTACAGATGAATTAAAAACCAAAACATGAAAGGTTAAAGCTTTAAATCTTTTATTAAGAAAGTGTGGTTGAGTATATTTATTCTCTAGGGCTAGAGAAGAATTTCTTAACACAACGCACTGAAAAAGCACAAACTACAAAGGGAAAAATTGATAAATCTGACTATGTTAAATTGTTTAATTCTGTGCATCAAAGGATACCATTAGAAATGTAAAAACACAAGCAACAGATAAAACTGACAAAGAATCAGAATCCAGAACATAAAAAGAACTCCTTCAAACTGACAACAAAATATGTAGAAAAATGAAGGGAGACAGAGAGAGGGAAAGGAGGGAGAATGAAAGGGAAGAAGATAGGGAAAATGATGAGAAGAGAGGCTGAATGGCCAATAGCTATTTAAAAATGCTAACTTCACTAATTAGGGAAATGCAAATCAAAACCAGCAATGAGACAGCACTTCATGCCTGTTAGACTGGCAAAATTCTGATAATACCAAGTGTTGGTGAAAATGTGGGGAGTCTATCTAAACATTGCTACAGGTGCTATAAATTGTTGCAACCACCTTGTAGGACAATTTGACAACTAAAAAGCAAACTTCTAAATGTAAATACCCCCTAGCCCAGCAATTCAGCCATTACCTAAGTGCCTTAAGACAGCGGTCCCCAACCTGGTTGGCACCAGGGACCGGTTTCATGGAAGACAACTTTTCCACGGAGGGGGTGGGGGTGTGGTGAAGGGGGTGGGAGGCGGAGCTTGGGGTGGGGCGAAGAGGAGGATCTAAGGCCAGGATGTGAGCGATGGGGAGCAGCTGGAAATGAAGCTGAAGCTTCGCTTGCTCGCCAGCCGCTCACCCAGGGCTCACCTCCTGCTGTGCGGCCGGTTCCTAAGTTTCATGGAAGATAATTTTTCCATGGACGGGGCGAGCGGAGGGGACGGGGACGGGGCAGGTGGACCTCAAGTGGCGACGCAGCTCTGGACAGGTACTGGTCCCCAGGGGTTGGGGACCGTGGCCCTAAGAGAACCTCTCCCACTTGTCCACAGGGAGGCATGAACAAACAACATCGTTATTGTGGTATTGTTTGTCATAGAAAAAAATAGAATATATAAATTGCAGTTTAGCCATGCAGTGGAATACAGCAGTTTAATGGACATACTTATGTGTATCAAATTGGATAATTCTCAAAAATATACGAACAAAAAGTAAGTTTCAGAATCATACAATAAGATATAATTTGTTTAAACTTATAGTATGCAAAATTATTAGACATTATTTATTTATGCTATTTAGAGCTACTTGTATATGTAACTACATTTTTTAAAAAATAGGCATTGAATGGATAAACTCTAAATTCACAATTATGTTTACTCGTATGTGGGCTAGGGGTAGGAGAGATCGGATATGGGAGAGTACACAGCTTCCAATGTGTAGTTACTGTTTTGTTGTTGAGCTGTAGTACACAGATGTTTGCTATATTATTCCTGATACCTTTTTATATGCCTCAAGTATTTCATTATTTTTCTTTAAAAACCTGATAAGCTTCATTCAGATATTCTTCTATTGAATCATAGCTTACTTAACTGTAAGTATTCACATTTTACATAAGAAGGATTTTCACATTTCTTATTTTCTTTTATCTTCCTAGTAACATTATTCTAGACAGAGGACAAAGTTGAGACTTAGATTAAGTATCTTTCCTGAGCCAACTAATTGAATGACAGAACCAAGACTGGAACCAGCTGCTTGGCCCTCACCATGGCTCTCTCCAGCCTGGCTGCCACTCAGTGTCAGGGAAAGAGCTGGTGCCATGGAGACAGTCTGAAATGGCTTGACTGAAAGGAGAAAGGGGCTTCAAATTGCTCCTATAGCACTCTCCAGACATAGCAGAACAGATAGCCTGTTTCCATAGCTGATGCTGATGGTCAGTGGGATGAGACTGTGTGCTGCCCGCTCGAGCCACTGCAGAAATGCATAGACAAGTTGGGGAGAGCCTGATCAGCCTCCCTCTTTTCACATTTCAAGGCACTAATTGTAACAGTCTTTGCCACTAGCATTGCATTGTTCCAAATCCCCACTCAATGCATGGTTAAAGATTGGTCTCTTTAGGTGTAAAATACTGTGTTTATTGGGCAGCAGCATCCCATAAAAACAAATTAGGTGATCTCAATAGTAATTCAGGTGCAAGATGTGAAATGAACCCAGCATTAGGCAGGAAGACACAATAATCATTTCAATGTGGAATTAACTTAGGGACATCTGGAAAGCAGCCCTTTTTTCCAGCCCAAGCACCTTCCACAGGCGAACCAGCTTTCCCCACAGGCAGACCCAGAACACAAGGGATCAGAAAACCGTTACCATCATAGAAAACTACAAATATGCATCAGAAAGGCATTCCCATTTTTGTTCAGTGAAGAAAGATGCAAACAAAAAATCAATTGATGATACACTGAAATTCTTGTTTGCTGATGCAGTTTCATAACTATTAGGCTTGTGGAATTGGTCACTATAATGTATTCAGCTAGTTCAAATAAACTCCTGAAAGAAATTACTTATTTGTTTATAAAGTAATTTATAATGAATTATTAACAAGATTCAATCCAAAGCATGCACAGTTTATTAGCAAATAGAGATCATCCTTCACTAAGCAGAGTCAGCGTGGCTATACCTAACAGTTCTACCATTTTAAATGAATGGATTAGTCAGCTTCATTGCCGACAAAGAAGTGCAATGAAGCTGTGGCTCACTTTTCTTATTTGATTTCTCTGAGTTTCTGTAGTTGCCTACTTTCTATTGTGAGTAAAGATGGGGGTGGTCAAAATCTTTTGCATTAAGCACTATTTTTATTAAAGACTATTTGTTCATTGTTTCCAAATATAATTGGAATCTCAACCTGTTTTCTGACTTCAAATACAACAAATAATTTGAACTCCCAGGCTTGGGTATCTAACTGCCTCCTCAACATCTCTATAATTGATATCTCATGTTTTTAATTTTTTTTTTTATTTCAGAATATTACAGGGGTACAAATGTTTAGGTTACATATATTGGCTTTGTCCTGCCCGAGTCAGAGCTTCATGTGTTTCCATCCCCCAGACAGTGCACACCACACCCATTAGATGTGAATATACCCATCTCCTCCTTCCCTTCCACCTTCTTGACACCCGATGAATGTTACTACTATATGTGCACACAAATGTTGATCAGTTAATACCAATTTGATGATGACTACATGTGGTGCTCAGTCTTACATGTCCAAAAGAGATCTTCCCACTCCTACCCAAAAGCTGCTTCTTTGGAGGTCTTCCCCATAGCAATAATAGCAGCTCCAGCCTTGTCATTGCTTAGACCATAACCCCTGGAGCTATCCTCCACTCCTATCTTTCCCTCATATCACATCCACATATCCCTACATCCAATATTTCATGATATCCTCTTATATCTACCTTCAAAACACATCAAGAATTTGACTACATCTCAGCACCTCCAACACTGTGACCCTAATTTAATCCACCGTCACCTCTTGCCTAGATTGTTTTAGTCTCGAAACTTCTGTCTCTCCTCCTGCCCTTGCTCCCTTTAGTTTGTTCTCAACACAGAAAAATGTTTCTTCAAAAATGAAGACAGATCATGAAACTCCTCTGCTCAAAACCCTTTAATAGTTTTTCACCTCTGTCAGCACACAAGCCAGATCTTGGCCCCCATTACACACCCAACCTTATCTATCTCCATTTTCCCCCTTGCCAGGCTTTTTGAATAAATCCGTGAATGACTGAATCATGGACTTTATCTTTGGGTCTCAAAGTCAGCCCAGTCTGTCCTGGTTTAAAGTCCAGCTCAGCCACTTAATAGTTTATTTAACCAAAATACTTAATCTCTTGATCTGCTAATTTGTGAAATGGAAATAAAGCTTACAGGGATTAGGAAGTAAAATAAACTTTATAGACTTCCTGCCATATATTTTGTGATCAATCCAAGGGAGCTACTTTCGTTATTTCTTTGTCTTCAATGGAGATTTTCATCTAGCACCATTCTGAGGCATATGTAGAGCAAAAACTACTTGAAAATCTTTAAATAGCAGCAGTGAACCTGTGGAACATTTCACTCCTCAGAAAGCCTCTTGGCATCTGTGATACAGTATACTTTGCTAGTTCACTGATTCATTTATTTGGCAAACATTTATTGAACACTTACTGTGTGCCAGGCACCGGAGATATAGTGGTGAACAAAACAGATAAAAATTCCTCCTCTTGCAAAGCTTAAATGTTAGTGCAGAGCAAGAGAAAATAAATAAGATAAATGAGAAAAATATATAGCATTTAGAGATAAGTGCCAAGTGGAATATATAAAGCAGTCAAAAGAGATATAAAGAGGGCAAAATCTAGGCCAGGACAGTTAGGAATGACCACATCTTCGACCTCTCAGACTATTTCTGGGTCCCTTGGGTGGCTGCTCTCCTTCTTTCAGAATCTTAAATATCAGCATCCCTCTTCCCCAGTTCTCTAAAAACTCTGTGGGTGATTTCAGGCCATGCTTTGACAGCTTGAATTATTTCCTCCTAGTGATATGCTTCCAAATCTTCACCTGGCCAGGGCAGACTCTGACTCCCTTTACTCCTAAACATCTCTATACGGACATCAAAAGTACACATGTCTGGAATGAACTCTCTTCCATTCCCTTTGGCCAAGTCTCCTCCTAACACTGCCCAGTTAGCGGGGACACCATAATCTACTGGCTTGACGCCTCCGTGGACTCCTCCCTCTGCTTCACCAGCCGTGGAGAATCAGACATACAGCCTGTCAGACCCACTTCCTTAAAAATCCCTCAAATCTTTCCCCTTCTTTTCATCATCCTCATGTCCACTAACTCAACATTACCTCTCACATGAACTTGTCCTCTAAACGCCTTTCTCTGCCTTCACCCCTCCCCAGCCCTCTTCCACTCTGCTGCCAGATGAATTTCTTCAAAGTGTAGTTTTGATTGTATCCCTCATCTACCCCCAGAGAGTCTCCTTTAGTCTTTTTTTTCCCCTTTGATTTTCCATTTCAATTCTTTTATTTGACCTTTACATCCCACTAGCCAGTGTCTTTCAAACTTTTTGATCAGGAATCATAGTAAGAAAACATTTGACATTTGCCACCTAGTAATATTCTCATGCACATGTGAAACAAAATTTAGTGAAACAATATTTATCATTTATATCTATTATATAGTCTTTAACATAATCCCTAGTACTGGCAATAAGCATCCTCCGTAATCTGACACTAATCTTCCTTTCCATCTTTATCTCAACCATCCACACTCCTCCTCCAGATTCCTCTTTTTCTTGTCTCTCCTGTGTGCACCTCTCATTGCAGCCTGAACTTCTGCTCACCACTGCCACCACCAGAAAAGCCCTCATGCTTGCCTTCAGTCTGTTCAAATCCCCCTCATCATTTTAGCCATGGATCCCCAAAGTTAGGTATATGCACTACAAGAACTGCACACGATAATCCATTTGGTGGCAGAAGTAGAACAGAAAATTCCATTTCTGTTTATTTTTTATACTGAGCTTTACTACTATGTAACATGCAAACTGCTGTTCACAGCCCCACTCGGGGGCATATCAGACAGGAGGTATTCTGAAGGCAAGAAAACATTTCCCAAAACAATGACTGTTGGGTTAGTCTCACTCCTTCTTGGTTCCAGCATATTTTGGCAAATTTTACTCTTAAGATCAGGTTAAGCGATTTTATGGATGATAGCATCAGAAAAAGGAGATTTTTATTATACTTATACTGAGATAAGCAATGATCACAAAGTCTTTTTATCATAGAATGTTTGGTAGAAAGAGTTGGCAAATTTAAAGCTGAGTTGGCATTTTTTTTTTTTTCTTTCAAAAAAGATAAGTGTTCTAAAATCTCTGGCCTTTTCTGTGAGAAAAAATGTCTATCGGGACCCTGCTACCCGGAATATTGTTTGGTTTTTTTTTTTTTTTTTTTTTGTTGAGACAGAGTTTCACTTTGTTGCCCAGGCTAGGGTGAGTGCCGTGGCGTCAGCTTAGCTCACAGCAACCTGAGACTCCTCGGCTTAAGGGATCCTACTGCCTCAGCCTCCCGAGTAGCTGGGACTACAGGCATGCGCCACTATGCCCAGCTAATTTTTTCTATATAGATTTTTAGTTGTTCATATAATGTCTTTCTATTTTTAGTAGAGACGGGGTCTCGCTCTTGCTCAGGCTGGTCTCGAACTCCTGACCTCGAGTGATCCACCCGCCTCGGCCTCCCAGAGTGCTAGGATTACAGGCGTGAGCCACCGCGCCCGGCCCGGAATATTTTTTTAAAATACAAAGATAAGTACCTGCCTTCAAAATAAGGTGATATTTGGATCATGGATGAAAAATTAACTATGTCCAAATAAATTTTGCTATGAAGAGAGCATTTTAAGAATATAACTGTAGAATGTTTTCATTGTTACAAGACGTTATTACTGAAATGATGTGTCTCCTATTAAAATGCCCAATCTGTACCATTTAAAATTGTGAAATTAAATTTTCTAACTTGCTTAAAATTTTTCAAAAACAAAGATTTTTTAGAAATTCATTTGTATATATGTGTGTGCATATATATAAATATTATTATAGATACATATGTATTTCTCCACATATTTATAGTACACTCCTAAACCTTCTTAATGATTTCCAAATACAACTGATTGACATTCAATGAAGCTATATATTCAGGAAAGATAACCAATATTTTTTAAAAGCAAAACAAACTAGTAAGTGCAGCTATCAATGTACTTTTTCCATTTGCAACACATCTTTGAGCAAATATTCCATGGGGTATTACTGATAACAAAAAAGAATTAACCTAAATATCCATCACTATGAAAATGTATAAATAAATTATAGTCTATTCATACAATGCAATCCCATATAACTGCAAAAATGAGGAACTACAGCTACATGAAATAATATGAATAATTTTCAAAAACATTTTTTGAACAAAAAAGGATAGTAAATTACAGACGCATATATAAAGGTTGAAACTATTTATGTGTCATTTAAGAACATGTAAAACAATGCCAAATCTTGGCTTTATTGTTTTAGATACAACCATATGTAATGAAAGCAAAAACACATTCATGGAAGTGAAACACACTGAATTCAGATAATGGTTGCTTCTAGAAAAGAGGAGGAAGAATGGGATCTGGGGAGGGCATTAAAAAGATTTAAATAGTTATTTTCATGTTTGATTACTCACACTGGCTAGGGGATGCATAGGTTTTCCTTTTATTATTCTCTGTGCTTTTATATGCACCTGAAATATTTCATAATAAAAAATATTTTCCACCATTGAGGATGGTTTTCTTTTAAAATCCCTTTGAGGAAATTACAACAATGACAAATCTGTAGACTTATATCCATGACAAAAACATTCTGAGATGCTCTATTAATTTTAGAAAGCCGGGATAGAACAGCTATGGATTTCCGAAATTGTGTATCATGTTTTTCTACCCACTGAGGAGACTCCCTCAGGGTGTTAAATACAAAATACTGAATAGATGAACAACCTAGAGAGATATATCCTCTAGGCAAGTAGAAATGTGGGGGGACAAGGGTGGGAGTATTCTCATCTTTGGACTTTAAGAATATTTCTGTATTCCTCCAACAATTTCTAGTACCACAATATCTTCCATATGCATAAGAAAAATCAAACAAGAATGCATTAGCAAAGATAAAACAATCCATTCTCATAAAATTGTGTCAAGGTTGATTTTGGATTAGATTTTTCCTGGAGATCCAAACAAAAATTGGGTAAAAAAATCTATGTAGAGCTGGAACCCATTCTACTAAGTGAAGTATCCCAAAGAATGGAAAAATAAACACCACATGTACTCACCATCAAATTGGTTTCACTGATCATCACCTAAGAGCACATTTAGGAATAACATTAATCAGATGTCGGGCAAATGTGGGGGTAGGGAGGGGATGGGTGTATACATACATAATGAGCGCGATGTGCACCATCTAGGAGATGGACATGCTAGAAGCTCTGACTCGGGAGGGAGGGGGCAAGGGCAATATAAGTAACCTAAACTTTTGTACCCCCATAATATGCTGAAATAAAAAATAATATACATATCTAAGCCAAGATAATAAAGTATGTCTATATGTGTAACTTGAGAAAACATTTCCTTTTAATTTATTTAATAGATGACTTCCATTTAAGAAACCAAACTCTATGATACTAATAATGTGTGTCTTAGAACTCAAGAAAGCAATATTTAATAAGACAAAACATTACCAAGTTAATAGAAATAGTCCAAGTTTAGAGGCTTATAATTGAATTTCCAACCTAATGATGAGGTAAAAAAAAAAAAATAAAGAAAATGTGAATCTAAAGTTAATTGAAGGAGCCAAGTTAGCCCCTTTTAAATAAAAGAGGAGAAACAGCTAAAGAAAGCTCTCGCGCGTGCCATACAGGAGAGAATTTGTGGTCGCAAGTATCCAACTATATGCTTGATTTGGGCAAGTCATTATAACTTTGCATAGCTTCACTTTCTTCCCTTATAAAATGACAATAAGATTATTTTAAGGATCTAATGAGAAAAAAACCATATGTGACTTCATTATTATATGCCAGTATTTGATTTTTTTAAAAAAATGCCAGTTTACCCTAAATGTCTAAAAGTTCCCAACAAGAACTCATTGTCATTTTCCAAATTGCTGAACTCATCTCCAAATTACTTAGAATAAAAATCACAGAAGACTCACTTTCAATAGATAAAATACTGAAAAGAAAATTTTTTTAGAAAAAAATGTTATTGTTGAAAACAACAGCGCATTTCCATTAATGGCTTCCTTTTTAAAAAAGTAAAATCATGAAGCCATTTAGTGTCCCAGGTTTAAAGAAATTTGAGCTTATATAATAAAAATGATTTTTAAAAAGCTATGAGTCTCAAGTTAGTACAGAACAACAACCTGAGCACTAGATGTCAGGGGTCAGGAAGAGGGTAATAGGTACTTACTCTCTGTAACGACAGTGAGCAGGCCCTTAGGCATTTTCAGTCATGTAAGGAAGACAAATATATATGTGAAACTGAAAACACCACTTTCAATTTCATGTGGGTCCAGGGCCACCACATACAGGTGTACAGCTGGGGCACAGTACAACTCCAGGTGGCACAATTCACAGAGGCCATCGCGGGAAAGTACAGAGCCAGTCACTTATACTGGGTACTGGATACTGGGCTGTTGCAAGGACTCAAACATGAGAAAGACACGATCTTTCTCATTGAAAAAAGCTTCCAGCTCAGTGGAGAAGACAGAAACATAAGCAGATAATTACAAAAGAAGGTGACAGGGCAAAGACAGAGGTGGGCACAGAAGAGAACCTGATACGTCTTAGAGGAAGGGACTCAGCTAAGGATTCATGAAGAGACTGAGTTCAACCTGAAAGTATGAGCAGCAATGAATGGCCAGCAGGTAGGACAGGAGCCTCCCGGGCAGATGAGCAATGACAACCGAGGTACAGAGGCGAGAAATAGCCTGTATGTCCACAGAGCTGCAAGCAATTCGAGGGCATAGGACCCTAAGAGGTAAGACCTCGGGTAATAAGTATGTGACTTATTGAAAAGCCAAATCTGACTTGTGCGATGTGATCTAGCACGCAGCCACAGATACGACGACCAGCTGTGGAATAGCCCAAATCGATAAAGTTCTGTCTTCCACATGTGCCCCATCCAGCCTTTAGTTTAACCTTCAGCTTGACATTCTGGTTAAAACCATTTTTTGTCTTCATGAGACACATCTGTTATACTGATTACTTTCTGTTTATTGGTTTACCTGTATTTTCTTGCGTCATGTACCATTGACAGCTTTCAACTAATTCTCTATCCCAGTGAATTAGACCTAGGTCTTCTTTATGATGTTTTCAAACATACCATTAGCCTGCAACTTATTTTCTTTCATCTAAAATCATATTTCTTTGTGTTTATCTAATTATAGAAATTATTACATCACACAGAAGTGATTACGTCATAATTTATGTAACCAGTTTGCTGCTGCTAGACATTTTGGTTATTTCAATATTTACTACCATGGATAATACTGAGATGAAAAACCTTATATGAATCTATGTGACTTTAAACCTATGTGATTTAACATCTGTAATTTTCTCCTAAGCACACATTTATAGAGTATAATGGTTGAGTTAAAGAGAGCATATTAAAATAAAACATTTTGAACATATTGTCAAATTTCTCTCTATAAAAGTTGTTCCAATTTGCCCTCCCACCATCGTGTCAGAAAAATGCCTGTTTTCCCACCTTCCTAGATATTTTCAACCCACAGTGCTGGGCTGAATCTATAAAGTGGCTTCCTGCCTTCCTTGGGCATGTACAGTCGGCATTCAGAGATCCTGTGAGATGGTTAGTGGACAGATATTCTTATCTTTATTACAAGAAATAATATTGAACAGTTAAGCAAGTTGTAGAAATTCTAGAGTAGCAAGCAGTCAGAGGAAAAATCCTTCTGTTGCTATTTATCCTAGATTAGTGTTTGCTCCATAAAAATAGCAGGCATAGTTTATTTGGCCCACATTTTTAAATCTGGATTTATGGCTTCTCTAGAAATATTCAAACATCTGGAAACACTATGCACACAAGATGCCCCCAACTGGAGCTAAAAAGCATTGTCCCTTTAGACTAGGGGGGGTTCCTCCAGGTGATCATATATTCCACCCAGCTGCCTTTACTCATTTATGTTACCTGCCTGACCACCGTCAGTTTCTGAGTTTGACACTTTGACTCTCCCAAGTACTACTTCTTCATTGGAGTAATAGTAAAATTCTGCTGGAACAAAATTATAACACAAACTTAGATACACTGAAGATAAAACCATGACCTCTGAAATATGACAGTAGTAGACTTGGCTTCTAAGTTGGTGGGTCCTATCCAGTTCTACATTATAAAGAGATTTTACATAAATTTATACACAATTCATATGTGAAATATGCATAGTTACAAATAATATAATTGTTAATCTATTATTAGAAATATGTACAACCATAGATTTCAAACATGGAATACAAGAATTTTGTTCACACGTACTTTCCAATTTAATTCAACCTCAAACTGCAATAAGCTTACTTGGAAAAATAATAGCCAATTAAAAATTTTAAATATCTAGCCTGTGATCAGAGGACAGAATTATATTCATTTCATTAAGTTCAAAAGTGTAATTAGACATATATCTGTGCATGGTGTCAGAATTCTGCAGGCAGTTAGTTATGCAAGACCACGCAGGAATTAAAGCATGTGAAATAGGTGTTCTGAAGTCTTTTCAATTGCAACATAAATACAGTCATGCAGAATAAAGATGGCAAAGCCCTCAGGAGAAAATGGAACAAGTGATAGGGGTGTAAGCACATACCTTTGTCAGAAGAAATGGGCCTAAGGCTTTATTTTACTAAATCTTAGTTAAACACATCAATAGTATTTATGCTAAGGTTTGCAAATAATATAGAGTTCTTTTAAAGCACAAAGCATGGGACTCAAGATGTCTAATATAAAGTGATTTATATGACAAGTAAGAAAGAATGTTTTCAAGGTTTGTTTTATTTAAATGACTTTTAAGATAAAAATAAATGCTTTCTTCACCAAAGCATCTATTGCCCTATGAATAGGCAAGTACAGTAGCAATAGATTAGATGAATAAAGAAATTAGAAGTGCACCTATTGTGATTAACTTAAAACACCACTGTGTCTGCTATATCAAATTTTTATATCTTAAAATGCACTTTATTTTTTTTTTACTTTTTAATTGTTTAGCAAGGAGAATTTTAAACTAAGCTAAAATAGACATAGTAGCATAAGAAGCCTCCATATACCTATCATCTGGCCTCAGTGACCATCAGAGTTTGGTGAGCGCTGCTGTATCCACACTCCGACCACCTTCCCCTCTTCTGTATTAATTTGAAGCAAATCCCAGATATCATAACACTTCATCCACAAATGTTGCTATATCTATCTCTAAAACATAAAGATTCTTTTTTTCTTAAATATAACCACACTCCCATTATCTCATGTAGAAAAAAATAATCCCTCAATACAGTCAAATATCCCATTAGTGTTCAAAATTCCAATTGTCTCATAAAGGTTATGATTTTTTATAGATTATTTTTTTAAATCAGGTTGCAAATAAAGTACTTACATTGCAATTGTTGCTTTTCCTTTTATGTTGCATTATTTGATAGGTTTTTTTTCCTCCAGCATATTTTTTTTTTTTTGCTTGGAATTTATTTCTTAAAGCAAATTGATTTAAATCTTTTAAAACTATAGGAAACAAAGTTCAAAGTTGCTTTTGTCTTTCAAAAAGTTAGTGTCTGATTAAAGTGGAGAAAAAAGAATCAATATATGATAGTATATGTGTGTAAGTGTGTATGTATGGGTGTGTGATAGAGCATCCTTTTTAGGAGCATTTAGTAACAATGTGGTCACTCATTTATTCATGTGTGCCTTCATTTATTTATCCATCCATCCCTTCATCCACCCATACAACCACCTACTCGCACTCTGACCACTCTACGTGCCTGCATTCCTTAAACTAGTAGAGCCAACTGCATAAAATAAGACCGTGGTTCCTGCCCTCAAGTTGCTTGCTCACTTAGAAGTCAGAACTAGAAACAAATATAATTTGACAAATGCTGCAATTATTCCTGCAGCCCAATTACACAAGAAAGGAAGAACTGCCTCCTCATGCTCCATTTCTGAATCTGTTCTTGACTGCTGAATGCTCCAATAATTTGAGTCGACATGGGTATTCTATGGCTTGGCAATTATTTCCAGCCCCTACTCAGCATTTCCTGATATAGGGATATCAGCAGCCTCTTATTACACAACTTCTGACCCCTGAAGGCACTTATCCCATCTCAGCATGCACCTGCGTACATTGTCACCTTCATTAATTAATGCCCGTGTTTGTCAAGCATCCACTGAAATCCAGTTCACTGTGCACCACGCAAAAACATCCAGCTGCTGCCCAAGGTGGGGATGGGCCAGCACACAGTTGGACAGCGCATATAACCTATCCATGCTCTTGGCAGATATTCTGCCACTCTCTTGCAACAAAAGATTGGTTTCACAGTATTGATGTCTTCATTAAAAAATGAAAGGCCTCCTCTCCCTCCCTGGGCCTTTCCTAGAGCTGTGTGCAATCCTTTTCAACAGCTCACACCTAATTTTGATGCATCCTTGTCAAGTCAAGAAAGCCTTGCAATGAAATCCCTTCTCAAACTTGCTATAAGATTTCATCCTTGCCTGGATTTCTGTATTGCTCCAGATGGGAAGCTATAGTCAGCTAAAATTCTTCCTGCAGCCTCTGCTTAAACATCCAAACCTATCTAAATAGATCCAAAGTCCTACAGCATGCTCCTCCAGGAGCCCTGTGTGTTGCTGCCTGCCTTAAGCATCCTACCCCATAGATTTCCACACTATCATTTGTAGGAGATTGTAAGAGTCTAGAATAAGCCTCTGAAACATGTGATTTTAGGAACTGTGTAAATAAGAGATTTTCACACCCAAGAAGTCTCAGATGACCCAGTGGGGAAGGGGCAGATGTGAGCAAAGGAGGTACAGAGACCAGGAAAGCTCAGTGAACTAGAGAATTAGCCGTCCCGCGCAGAGCTATTTTTCTGCTCACACTCCATATCCAATTAGTTACAAATCTTGTGGGCTCTTCCTTCAGAGTATTTCCAGAATCTGACTGCTCCTTGTCGCCACCACTGTACACCCCAGCCCCAGCCACCATCATCTCACTGACTGGCCTCCTGCGTCCACACAAGGCACCGCACCGTTGCAGTCCCAGGCCTTTGCATTTGCAGTTCCCTCTGCTGGGAAGTTCTTCCCACAGGTGTCCTTACTGTTCACCTCCCACCACCTCCTTCAGGTGCTTTTTCAATGTCCCTTTATTAGTGAAGACTTCCCTGACCCCTCTACTTAAAATTATAACACAAAAACACTTATACCAGTAGTTCTAATGTAATTTCCTTAGCTTATTTTTCTCCACTTTCTAATATGCTATATTTCTCCTTGTTTATTTGTTTATTATCTGATTCCCATCCCCTCACTAGAATATAAGTTCTACAAAGGCAAGGGTTTTGTCCATCTGGTTCACTGCTGTACCTCTAGTGTCTAAAACAGTACCTAGCACATGGTAGATACTTGACAAATATTTGCTACATGAATGAGTGAGTGAATGAACGAGTGACTCCCTCTCCCAAAGAATCGGGGTGCCTTTTGTGTGACACCAAGTTAGACATAACTATTGCCCTTGAGGGGCTGAAACATACAATGATACTTTAATGGTGATAGTAAAGGTGTGTCTAATATATAAATAGTTATTGAACTGAATTAGGAATGCCAGTGTGTGGGGAGAGCAGCCAGCTAAAATTCTTAGTGTGCTAAGGGAGTTCAGACAAAGGGTAATGAAAAGATGCTGGAGAAGAAGGGGGCATAGTTATATACCATTTGCAGTTTCCTTTGGTTTAAATTATGCATGGGCTAAAGTAGTTCCAGGACCTAAGGGCAGCATCAGTCAGTAGGACAGTCCACATTTCCTTACGGGCCAGCCCAGGGTGAACCAGAACATGTGGGCAGCCTAGACAAGCTAGTGAGCCCCTTAAATACTTATTATTCACATATTTATTTAACATTCATTTAATGAGCATGTGGGAAAAAAATAGTTTCTATTAATAAAAATTGCAAACTTTTTGTTCAAGTTCAATGTGAGAAATTTATTTTATTCCTTGTAATAACACCGGATTTTAACATCTTTGGAATTGCTTCACTTCACAGTTTTTCTGCCACTCATAACTACAGTTAGTCATCAAACTCAGTGAAAATAAACTTCACTTACATGGGTATGCTCAAAATATATTTAAATTGTCTTTTCTTCTGGCCTTCATGTTGGCAAAACATTTTCCACTTTTCTTTCTTCGGCTTTTACAAATTTTTTTGTCAACTAAACAACTTCTTGAGAGATATACTAGAGTTTAAAGTTGAGTGAATAACATAAAGTATTTGTTCCTAGGGCTTTATTTGGTTTCCTTTTCAGCCGACTGCAATTTCTGACAGGGCCAGTCCAGTGGTAGGTTATATAGAATTGTAAACGCAAGTCTGCATTTCCAGTGTGCACAGCAGACACAGCTGCGCATGGATGCGAAGTATCTTCTTCTGTTTTTAAAAAAGAATAGAGTTCTCTAGCTGTTGCTGGACCAGCCGATATGGTGCCAGATTTGTAAGGTGCAGCATGAAGAACTCTAAGTTAGCTGGAACTATGTCCAATCACCTCATGGAGAAGGGTGGACATTCTGAGCAGCCCTGGTCTCTTTCATTTCTGCCATTGCTGCAGTGTAGACTGGAGGTCCAGGGCAGACTCATCTTACCCTATCCGCTGTTCGTCAGGGAAGAAGAGGAAACAAAAGGAGATCTCTTTGCCAGTGTTAAACTCTGTCTTTATTATCTTATGTCACCATGCTCCCGAGTCCCACCCACGACCACATACACACTAAGCCATATTTTCCCAGTGCTAGGTTTCCAGCTCAGCCTAGAAAACGTGGCCAGAAATAGCCCTTTTGTTTAGATACCTTCATCCTTGGGAAAATTTCCTTTCACAACTTTCTGGAATCTTCTCTTGACAGGTCATCTCTATCAGAGCCACTTCTGTGTAAGAGAAACACTGACTCTCATAACAGAAGGTATCAAAACCTTAATCCCTCTCCTCCATGAAGATCCCTTGGTCTCCATGCAGTTTTCCCCTGCCCCTTCCTCACCAATATTTGATTTTCATAACCGAGGAGGGTAGGCAAATGAGGCCTGTGTCAGGCCAACAAATGTCCAGTTATACCCTTCCCCAGAAAAGTATTGCTTGCTTTACATGTCCAGAACTAAGAGGGACCACTTAAGGGATTCCTCCAACAGACCAGGTGTCTGCCCCAGGATGCCATTAATGAACAAATGACTGACCAACCAAGCAAACTCTCTTAGTTGTGAGCATTTATGGATTTAGCACTGGAAATTCCCACTGAATTAAACTGTTCATTGCTCTTTGGTGTACCTATTTATAAACCTATTAGAAGCTTTGTTTTTGACTTAAAGTGTCAACCATCTATTAATAAAGAATTCTTGACAAGGCAAGAAAAGCTTGAGTTTAGGTATGGCCAGTTGTTGCCCATCTTAAATGGATCAGAAAATGTATTATACTAATTTGCATTTGGAGTAGGTAGTTTTTTATAAAATTGTTTTCAAATTAAGTGGACTTTAATTGGGGAGGGTGAATGATGTCCAATGTGATTGATCTTATTAAAAGGATAAATCTTTCATGCATGAAGTTTTAATATTTCAACCGTGAGATTAGCACTCTTATGTTGCAAATCTCATTTAAATTGTTTGCCAAAGGCTTGAATTAAAAACAATCTGTGATAACATGAAGTCACCATGGCCAAAAAGTGATGACAGATAACTTTTAGTGGGTTTCAGAATAATTGTTCATCCAACAAAATGGTTTCCAAGTCAAATTTGATACAGCTATTAAAGAAAATGCTTAGTAATGTGCTAATTACCTTCAGTAGTTTATTACTTTACAAAAGTGTTAAAATTACTTATATCTAGGGAAGGATCTCTAATTCCTTTGTTGCAATGAATAATGCAAAGGTTTGTTTAAATTCATGCAGTCCTATTTATATATTAAAAAAACACCTGGGTAGCTTTATTTTGAGCTTAGAACAAAACATAAAATTGTTGAGAACAGGATATTTAAATGTACTCATTTACATTCTTAGGCAGATCAGCAGTGGTAAAACAGCCTTGCTGAGGATATGTAAATCTAGATCAGTGAAGCTCTAACCACCAGTAGCCTTCCATGAACAAGAAAAAAGGAGAATGATACAATCCTCAAGATGCTAGTACTGATCCCTTTCCTCTCATGAAAGGAAAAAAGGCCAGGTGCTGACACCCTGTTTTCAAGAGAGATCTGCTGGCAGTAGAGACTCTGCTTGTACTTTGTTCTTTCTCTGCCTCACTCACTCCTGGCTTAACTGTGTCCTTCCCTGCATCCTCTCCTCCCCACCACTCTCTCTCTCTCTCTCTGCCACCCTCCAACCTTTCTCTCTTGAAATCTCCTCCCAACGTTCTCTTCCCATGTTTTTGAGAACAGTTATTTTCATGGGCCACGCCAGCCTCAGAATGCCCCACATCCTAAGCTGAATCAAGGGCTGGACAGGTGCCAGGAGCCCCAATCTAAAATGGGAAAGGGATGACACATTTCCACGCACAACTCTTTAACCTACAAAATCTAATTTGGTCCTGCTCCCAGAGAGGAAGAGAGAATTCCCAAATGAAAAGTAGAACCTGAAATAAAAATCTTCACCAGAACACTCCAACTTCTGTTAAATAATTTCTCTACATGCACATGACAATTTCTCTATGCAGGGCAGATCACCAATTTGAGACCAGCTGCCTGACAGCTTCTGATGTTAGCCATCAGACCAGCTGTAATTCAGATACTGAATATTGCTGTCTGCCAGTAATAAGTTTTAGTAATCACACATATGTACATTTCTGCTACTATTTTAGAGTGTGATGCCAAATACTATCAAGGTATATAAGATGGAAAAACTACAGAAGTAAAGGGAAATCCAAATGAGCAAAAATGATAGTAACTTCAGGGTATCTAATAAATCTAATAAATCCTTCATGCATACTTTTTTAGTGATAGAAAATGACTTCCTCCCCTCCTTAACTAAATAAATTTTGAATAAATATTGAATACATATTAGGTTGAAGAAAAACCAAATTAATAGCCAGGGTGGAGGCCCAAGGCATAAATTAGAAAATAGATTGGAAGTAATGATATATGAGCTCTGAAAAAAAAAAAAAAAAAAGCACTCACTTTTGTTGACTCTCTTTTACTTTTAAAAAAATTTTATTAAAATAATTGCACATATTTATGGAGTACATATAATATTTTTATATAAGCATATGATGTGCAATGAACAAATTTGGCTAATTGGAATATTCATCACCTCAAGCATTTATCATTTCTTTGTGTTGTGAAAATTTCAGATCTTCCTTTCTAGCTATTTTGAAATATATAATAGATTATTGTTAACTATAGTCACCCTATTGTGCTTTCAACTAACCGACCCCTTTTCATCTCCCCACCACTCCCCATTACTGTTCCAGCCTTTGATCACCACCATTGTACTTACCACCTCCATGAGATCAATGTTTTTAGCCCCCACATATCAGTGAGCACATGCTGTATTTGTCTTCCTCTGGCCTGACCCGTTTTACTTAACATAATATCCTCCAGTTCTAGCCATGATGCTGCAAACAATAGGATTTCATCCTTTCTCGTGTCTAAATAATACTCTGTTGTGTATCTATGCCACATTTTTCTATCCACTCATCCACTGCTGGACACTAAGGTTGATTCCTTATCTTGGCCATTGTGAATAGTGATGCAATAAACATGAAAGTGCAAATATCACTTTGATAAACTGATTTCCTTTCTTTGGGATAAATACCCAACAGTGGGATTGCTAGATCATATGGTAGTTCTATTTTTAGCTTTTTGAGAAACCTCCATGCTGTTTTCCATAGTGGTTGTACTCCTTTACATTCCCACCAACAGGGGAGCACTCATCTACCTACTCTCTCAGTCTCACAAGTCACCTAAACACCCAGCATCCTGGCCTCCCCAGCTTTCTCTCCACAACACCTGGGACGTAGCCTCAAGCTCAGGCCCAAGAGAGAGCTGCTGAAAGAGCTCCTGCTTGCTTGACCACCACCTTAGGCCTGGCACCAACAGCCTTCTCCCTGCCACATCCTCATACAAGGTTGGGGTTTCAGTCCCTCCCTCCTCTTCCCCATACTCCATCAGATGACCAGCCTTTTCCTTGCTTCTACAATCTCTTCCACCAGCAGCCCTCCTGGTTCCTGGGAGTGTCTATCTCCTCTGCCCATTCAGGCTTCCACTTCCTCATGGTACCTCCTGAGCAGATTCACCCTTGGGTTTCACTTTGAACTTCTCTCTATTGTGTGTTCTTGGAGTGCTCCATGGAAGTAAGAGTAGTGAGTTGGCAGGAGATGTTAACAGAAATCCATTTTCTGCTTTCTCAAACACATCCAGCCTACACAGGAAACAGAATCTCACACTGCCCTTTCACTTGTGCACCCTGACAAGGAGGCCCTTACTGCCTCTGTCCCTGTCTCCTGTGGGCACTGCCTTGCTCAGAATATTATCAGGTTCTACTTACAAGAGACAAGTGACCAAGAGGTTGAAATCCAAATGCAAAGTGTCATGAGTACCCTTCCCTGTTACCCAAGGAGTGATGTTTTTAATATGATAACAACAGCCATATTTTCACCTATAAAAATCCTCAAAAGTAAAAATCTCTTATGGCAATTCACTGCCATGATACAGAGCCTCACCAAAATTGAACTTATATATTGGTTTGAGGCACATAGCACTTGCATTTACCCCAAGAGATCCCGAAAGATTTCAAAATTATATTATAATGGAAGTTGGATATTTTTAATTAATAAGACCTTTATAAAATAATTTTAAACTAACACTCATGAGAATCAGACAATACTTATAATGATAAATTATCATTTAAAATGCAAAGTGTGCAGGCATACTAGGGAATAATTACATTAATTACTCACTGCAGCCATTAAAATGATTCCTAGAGATATTTCATGCAGTCTTCACCACCTGGGATGCCTGTCTGCCTTCTTTCTAATAATATAAGTCCATCATTCACTGTAAGACCCAACTTAAGTCTCACCTTTTACAAGAAGTCTTCTCTTTCCAGCCCTGCTACCACATATCTGCACAGAGGTTGCTTTGTAACTGTTTAAGTTCTTTTAGGGTTAACACTATCTCTTCTTTTCTTAGTTTTATTCCTGGAGCTTAGTAAAATAGCTTGCATACAAAAGACAAACACCCCACCGAATACAAGATGCCATACCTACAAAAACTGATGGGCCAGTGAGTAAATGATCAAGAAAATCAATCCATCAATTAACCAATCAATATGAAAATATGTCAATCTGGAAAACTGATCCAGAAAGTCATGCCCTGAAGTTTAAGTTTAACAAACAAGTATTATATTTGCCAAAAGTAAAGATTCAGATTTGAACTAATGAGAGATGATTTGAAGTTCTATTTGGCTAATTAATCAGACTTTAGACAAGTTATTTTACACATCTTACACATCTTAGAGATTCTTTTTCCTGTTTTTTTTAAGCACAATATCAAATCAAATCAGAGAATGAATGAGCAAAATTCTGATAAATGATGTGAATGTTAGTAATCACTAGTATTATTTCAATGAAAAGGAGGAAAATTAGGTGCAGAAGAATCTGTGCAGTGAGCTGGGTCAATCTGGGGATTCTGAAATACGCAGTTAGAAAAAGAATATTTCAGCCAAACAGAAGTATTGTTTTTCCTTAATATTCAGCATGTTTGTATTCTCTATCTTATTATTTTATAATTGATAGCAAAGCTGTAAATGGCTTTAGGGATTGCTACATAGCTCACATTGTTGCCGTGCTGTGAAATAGCATAATCAAGTGAAAATAGAGAAAATTTTTTGTCAAAGATTTCTTTCTGTAGGCAAGATACTGCTTTTTTCTAAGTATCTTTTAGCTGTTGACTATTTTATAATCATTGGCATAAATATAAAAATGGTAAACAAAGTTTATTATTTGCACACAAGTGAGTCTGAATTGGGGCCTTTTACTGCCAGTCATTCCCAGTGCAATCTCAAGAACGTAATAGGCAATCAGACGGTGATTTATCTGACCCATTATTGAGAAGGAACCAAGAAAAATCTAAACATCATTTGGTTCACTCATGTGTGCATTGTGAATGCAAAACAGTGAATTATCTGAGCTTTGTCATGATTTTCTATGCTATAAACATATTTAGTATTCAAAAATTTGTTTTTATTGCTGCCCTTAATTTTTTTTTGTTGTTCAATCATAGGAAGAAATACAGAAGCAAAGTAAATGTAATAGAGTGTCATGAAGGAAAAATATCTAAAAATCAAGGCAATGGATGCATGAGAAAAATAATTCTCCAGGCTTTCTTGGGATGAGGTGTGTTGTTCCAATGTCATGACCAAATTCCAGCCAGGGTAATGACTTCAGTCTATACTGCCTACAGGAAATGCTTCCTGCGGTCTGAGCTGGCTCCCAGACTTTGTCACATCACTAGAACTGATGGGTCAGGGCTCTGCTAAGCAGCTGGCATGTGGCTACATATCAGTTGAAGATGAATCGGGGTTGTATATTGAGTGAGTTCTCAATCCCAAAACAAACTCCAAATCAAAAATGTACTTTTAATTGTTTACGAGTATGACCAACAATTATGTTATAAAGACAATACAAAATGTTACACCATGTTAAAAAGGGCCACAAATTAATTGCTGTGCTTGTTATTTTAGTGGTTAATTAGTAATTATTTTCATGTCTGTCTCATGGAATCATAGTCTAGTGAGTAAAACAGTCATTTTCCAAATAATAGCAAGATGGATGTACAAACTACACACCGAGCAAAGTGACATAAAGGAAAAGAACACATGGCAAAGGAAGCTGACGGAGGCTGGTGGGTCAGAGGAAGCCGAAGTTGAGACTGGAAGATGAGAGTGAGTGGGGCCAAGGCAGGGGACTGAGGACGGGGACAGGGCACAGCAGGTGTATGATACCCCTTGAGAGGGAACACCATGCACAGAGGGCAGCAAAGGGAGGCTAGTGTTACCAGAGGGGGAGCGGTGTACAAGGGGAGGTGGGGCAGCAGGCAGGAGCAAATCATCCCAAACCCAATAGGGTTGACAATGTTCCTAGAAGGTTTTGCCCCTGACTTTTAATGGGCAAAGTACTTTAACATTATTTTGTCTTCATCTCATGGCAACCAATGAGGCAGACATTTTTCCACTCTGGGTATTAAGTAAAAACAGACTAAGTAACCTGCCCAAGTTCATAACTAATATTTAGCAGAGGAATAATTCACACCCTCACTGGCCTGACTCCCTCCAGAGCCATTTTGTTGCTCTGTCTGCGGCACATCTCTGCTCTCTGTCCTTGAATCCTGAGGCCATGTGTGAAACTATGTGGTCATAGTTCCACAGAAAGATTAAAAAGACTATTTCTTCAGATCAGTAATGGGTTCTTAACCTTGCAGTTTTAATCTCACAGTTTTTAGTGGGCATAGTTGAGGCCAATCAAATTGTACCCCTAATTCTGGAGTTTTCTAGATAAGCAGAGAAGAAAGATCCAGAAATCCCATTATTGGGCATCTACCCAAAAGAACAAAAGACACTCTATAAAAAAGACATCTGCACCCGAATGTTTATAGCAGCACAATTCACAATAGCAAAGTTGTGGAAACAACCCAAGTGCCCATCAATACATGAGTGGATTAATAAAATGTGGTACATGTATACCATGGAGTACTACTCAGCTGTAAGAAATAATGGGGATATAGCATCTCTTATATTTTCCTGAATAGAGCTGGAACCCATTCTACTAAAAGAAGTATCCCAAGAATGGAAAAATAAGCACCACATGTACTCACCATCAAATTGGTTTCACTGATCATCACCTAAGAGCACATTCAGGAATAACATGAATTGGGTGTTGGGCAGATGTGGGCGGTGGGGGAGGGGATGGGTGTATACATACATAATGAGTGCGATGCACACTGTCTAGGGGATGGACACACTTGAAGCTCTGACTCAGGGGGGGATGGGGGGCCAAGGGCAATATATGTAACCTAAACTTTTGTACCCCCATAATATGCTGAAACAAACAAACAAACAAAAAAAAAAGGTGGCAACTTTCAGATTTTAGGATCTAAGTCAAAAGTTAGCCAGGGAAGATACATTGGAATGCTTTTTAAACAAAACCTTGCAATTAGCAATAGTGCTAAACCTAGATTTGGAAAATCCACCTTCAGCTTCATGCACAGAAGCCAACCTTCTCATCCCTATGGCTGCAAATGATTTGATCATCTTCATTCTTGGCTGACCACAGTCAACTGCACAGCCCATGTGGTAAAAGACAACTGGATAACAATCTAAAAGTTTTTTTTAATAGTGTTCATTCTGTTTATTTCATTCAAAGGCTCAATCCTTTTAAAACTTTACCTTTTCTAGAGGTCTCCAGATTATCTAGGATTTAATCAAGGGTCAGTTTCTTTCCAGGACAAAATGCTCTGCTCCTACTTCTGAACTTCCTAAAAAATTAAAAAGTCATATTTATTAATGCGAGTAGATGAACTGAGCAATTGTTTGTGGTGTTGATCTGAAAGTGAAGTGAGTGGAAGCTGAAGGAGTAGATTTATTAAGGTAATATTGTCTGCCGTAGCAGATAAAACCTGAAATCTCAGTGTTTTGACTCGATGGAAGTTAACTTCTTGCTCTCAAAATGCCAACCGTGGCAGGAGTGGAGCTGTGTTCCATCTTCAGCATGTGCTTCCCACGGTTGCCCTGGGTGTCAACATCCAACCAGCAGATGGGGAGAGAGAGAAACTAGGGGGGGTTTCCGTGGGCCAGGCCTGGGAGTGGTATGCATGACTTTCTGCCACATTCATTGACCAGAACTCAGTCACACAGCCACACCCAGCTGTGAGGGAGCACACTGTCAGCCACAGAGGAAAGGAAACAGACTGGGGATCAAGGTGTCAGTCTCTGCACAAGGAGCTGGGAGAATTCTGCTTTCTTCTCTAAAACTCTTAGTCAGTCTGATAATTTGGGATATGAAGAAAACATGACCCACACCTTGACAATGTAGCCACTTTTATGTATCTATGAGAGCTTTTCTATTCATCCACCCCCCAAAATCTGACAAACAGTCTACATTTCTCCCTATTCTCACTTTCACAGGAAGAAGTTTATTAACAACACATCCTTTCTCATATGAGCAGAAGCAAACACAACTGCTCTCCACTGCTCTGAGTCCCAGTTTCCTGAACCTTAAAATGAGCATCATATTTAATTCAATACTTATTGAGCACCTTTTATGTACCAGGATTCAGTGCTAAAACAGGTGCAGAGAGACAATGACAACATAGTGTTTGGATTCAGGTAAACGAAATTGCTTAATATTTCTACAAACACCCACAACAGTGTTTAGCACATGTTACAACATCCGGTAACTCCTGCTGATTTTCCCTCTTTTATCTCTCAGATTCTCTACTCATTCACCAGCCCATCATTATTCCACAGGCATAGATAATTAATGGAAGAGGGTCCCATTACTTTTCAAAAGAACACTCAGGCCACTATTCTAATCCTGGAAGCTGGGTCAGTTTGACTCCTGCCTGGAAATTCAGGACAGTGACCCTGAGCAGCAGCCATGGGAGGGTGGCCCCAGATTCCACTTGCTCCTGCTTTTGCTCTACCCTGCCTCTCTGGGCCCCAGCCAATTGGCTGCTGTCTTGTGCCTGGCTTCCCACGGCTCTGTTCCTGTCTTGTGTTACCAGCACCAGGACTCCCCTAAGTTAGCTTCAGCTGCCTTGGGGACCTAAGGGTAACAGAATGAAGATATAGACTAGTCTAGATTGTTGAATCTTAGGAAAATTTACTGACCTCATCACAACCACTGTCATTACAGAGGCAGTTAATTGCAATGTCTAGAAGGGTCTGCAAACATTGTCCATAAAGGGCCACAAAGTAAACATTTTAGGCTTTGCAGGTCGCAGCCTCTGTCTCATATTCTTTGTCTATGTGTGTATTGGTCTTTTTTTCTTCAATCACTTAAAATGCAAAAATCATTCTTATCTCATGGGCCATCCACACAGAAACAGGTGACAGTCTGGCTGTGGCCTGTGGGCCATAGTTTGCTGGCTCCTGGTCTAGAGCTGCACTATCCAATAGGGTAGCCACTAGTCACGTGTGACTATTTTAACTTAAAATTAAATTATCTAAAATTATGTAAAATGTAGTTCCTCAGTTGTACCAGCTCAAAAGCCATATTTCAAGTGCTCAATAGGTACATGTAGCTATTGGCTACCATGAGGAACAGCAAAGATACAGAACACTTCCCTCATCACAGAAAATTCAACTAGACAGCACAGGTCTAGAGCCTGGTTCACATTAGTAAGCTTTTTATAGCATTTCATTTAGATTCATTCCCTGTCTACATTGCAATCCACTCCACACATCTGTTCTATTTCCCTCCCAGTTACATCACCCCTATCACTATAACAATCCACATCATGCCATAAATAGTGGGGCTATGATCAGGAGAAATGAAACAATGAGCTTGCAAACTTGACTTTCACCCCAGGTTATTTGCTTCATAATGATCTGGGCTCTTGACAGGAAATAGTCAATCAGACTTTGAAACCCCATTTCTAGGTCAGAGCCTTGTACTTCATGGTGCTATCCATGCTCTTCCCAACTTCTAGCATCAATCCTAAGACAAACACCACGACACCCTCAATCCACCACAGCAAATAGAGGAAAACTGGGAACCCAAGCTCTGACTGTCTACCAACATCCCAATCACAGGAGACTGTGCAAGTTCTAACGAGAAGGGAAAGCAAGATATTCAAGAAGACACTGTCCCTCCAAAGGCACCTCTCAGGTAGCAAAGGGAGAGGGAAACCAAACTAGGAAGGGCAGCTCAAGGTGAGCTGGAGTCAGCCCCTCCTGGCTCATGAGAGCCAATTAAGTATTCAGGACTTCTGTGAGCCTGCTGTTAAACAGCCACTATTTTAAAATAAATTATGTAAACTTACATTAGGTAAATTATATTTAAAACAAAGGTAACAAATACATAAAATTCATCTCTTCTTAATTATTTTACTACATTTTGCTATCTTCTAGCTCTTGAGGTTATTTACATCTTATTGTACATGTATGATAGAAATATTATATCACGGTTTGTTGCTGTACGCCTCTTCCAACTCCATGTTCGATAATGTAGTGTTGGCAGTTTGAAATTAGCTATGGTGGGGTTTTCTGTTTTGTTTTATTCTTATTCAGAGAGCCAGTTGTTAAACATTTACCAGAATACCGCTTCTCCTGTGCAAGCCAGAAACAAAAGGAATGCAGGATATTAGAGAGCTGTAAAATATCATCAAGGAAGGACAGGGGAAAGGAATTCAGGCCAAGGAGGGAAGGAATTTCTGCTTCTGAAGCTGAGCGTTGGTCATAACTCCTTGCAGTTCTGAAGCAGCAGAACGGCCAGTTAGAACGGCCCACATCGGAACAACCCTGCCTTGGTAGCTTTTCAACCAGTCTTTGGGGCCTCTGCCGGCCACTTGCCATCTTGACATCTCTTGATTCCCTAACCCATCACTGACGAGATATCACGGGTTATGGATCCTGTTTCTGACACAGTAAAAACTCTTTGTCTCCCTCTGGTCTTTTCTCTTCTAGATTAATCTTCTTTCAGATTTTCTTTCTGATCAAAGATCCTTCCTAGACTTGCAGGCACTTTGTCATGCTGTACCCCCCTTGCCTGAGAGCTTGGTCATCTGATCCTGACCTTTCTAGCCTGGACAAGCCTGCTGATGCCGTTCCCAAATCTCCTCCCATTACACGGGTACAACAACCAAACCACAGACACGGCTTCCGGGGAAAGGAGGGGAAAAGGCGCCTACACATAAAAAATCTGAATGGTGTCTTAGCACGGATAAACTTCTCTGGCTACATTTACATTTGTAAAAAGTATTTTCATAAAAATAGAACAGGGGCTCAGAAGAAATGAACTGTTAGAGGTTTTAAACAGTCTCGTCTAAGTATAGTTATAAACAGCAGAAATGAATATATGTATTGTATTAAAGGCAATTCACAGAAGATTAAATTAAAGTGATGCATAGTGCAGAAGCCAACAGGCATAAACTCATTTAACTCTTGACACAAATTATTAAACATCATCCTTTTTTGTGTGACCTGATCTGTACACTGTCATGGATCAAGGGAGATTAGCCGCATTGCTAGAGTGAGGAATCAGATGTTCTCATTCTGAAGGAACCAAGAAAACAGAGCACATCACTCACATGTAATTATAATGATTATAGTGAGAGCCCTTGGACTTAAAAAGGAATACCATGTAATACAAGAACTTACTAATTTAAACAAGATAATCCAAGCATTAGCCAAAATTGTTGAGAAAAGGGAGGGAAATTTTAGGATATAACCATAAATAACTCAAGCAGTAAAAAAACTGCAATAGCAATTTGATGATGAGAAGGGAATATTTGACTAAAGTTTTATTATTTTTCTCTACCAGTGATTTGGGGAATTGAGTTTTATCACCCCTGTTAACTTCCTTACCTATAAAGTGTTTTTAAAATATTAATTAGCTAAATAAAAAGGTATTTTTATGTTCCCTGTCAGATCATTTGTGTAGAACTGGGACTTGGGAACTTTTTAAGGGATATCTTTTGTTTCTAAACACCACCTCCTCTTGTGTGACAGTAGCAATAATTTACTGTACATAATACCTTGCATTAGCCAAGAAGCTAAAGAAATATTTCATAGCTTCAACCTTGACATAGTAAAAGCACAGCCATAAAAAGATAAAAGGAGCATTACAGTAGCCTTAGGTATTTAAGTTTTAAGAAGCATTGGGTTTATATGTCTGTACCAACCAGGCAATGCCACTGTCTTTAACACATTGCCACAAAAGAAAAAAAAAGTTTTGCTTGGGGCCATGGTGTTTTATTATGAAAACTGAATAAAAATTTGGAAAACAAAATGAACCTTTCTAATTTAATGAAATATTTGTTTTTTTATTGTTTTCTGTGAGTAATTATATGCAATTGTCAATATTAATTGTAACAATAAGAACATCAACAAGTAAGATTTTCACAAGCCAACTGCAGGGTTTTGCCAGGGGGCCACCCGTCACATAACATGTATGCTACAGCATGGCTGTGTGAGTTGCCTGCACTCCACGTGGCTCCCAGGGTGAAGAGATATATGAGTTATATATGCTTCATGAGGCCCTCAGTTCAAAACCAGCATGAATTAAATGCAACTCACATGGCAGTTAATATGTTAAATACTGATTTTGGCCATGACACTGAAAGCAACCATTTGTATAACTGCCCACAATATTTTATTCATTGGCCAGATTATTAAGTGAAAAGTCAACATTATTTTTGTTCTTGTTGGGTTCCCTTTATCTGACTTGGAATAGCTACCAATGAACAGATTTGATGCTTCATATTATATTTGTCCTTCTTTTAAAATAATCCCTTGCACACATTCTATCTATGCTTCTACAAGAATATGCCATATCCAAACAAACGAAGTAACTTATAGGTAAGGGCTTCTGTCTGCCTTCAGCCTGGAATGTTCAGTATTATCCTTTCCGCCTTGTCCGTGGATGACTATACAAGTAGAGTACCTTCCCTCCAAACAGTAAATTTCCCTACAAATCTCTGATACTCATAATAGCCTTGGATTTCAGCTTTAGGATAAAAATCACTACCCTGTAATGCAATATTAACTCAAAAACATGACATATTTGAAAATGCAGTACCCATTGAGAATTAAAATTTAGGTGAATCTGTCTACACTCTAAAGGGATCATTTTTTCTAACATTTTTTGGTAGTCAGTAACATGGATCCATTCTCAAAGATCAGCAATTAACTTAGTGTTATAACTTCTTGTTTATAGCAATCTTTGATTCAAATGGAATTTAGAATCACACAAAGATGCATACAAGGCAACATTAATACTAGAACAAAAGTAAATTTAAAAAATTAGAAACGAGAAAACAAAGAAAGAAGATAAAATAACACATATGTCATAATTAATTTAGTATATCAGAGTTAAACAACCTGGAATGAATTTGAGATGGAGTTGAGGAATTGGTGGGGAATGAGGGAAGGGATGGGCAATGAACCACATTGAATGTTCATGCCAAATGCTGTGGGTATGTTTGACACACATTTTTCATTCCCTTCCCCCTTCATGAATCTTCTCTGCAATGGCAGATCCTTAAGGCTAGATATACAGTCTTCATGTGTTAATATCTATGGAATGTCTGTATGACGTGCTGGGACCATATGAGAATGATGCAGGAATAACACAACAACTGTCCATTCTGGCTGTATCTGTTTCCTTTTGCACATTCTTTTCTCGTCTGAGTGCTTTCCTCCAGTTTTATATACTCATTACTATGTGCTCTAGATCGCAAAAGGAAAAAAACAAACATTCCTATCACAGCATACATACCACACAAGGTAGGAAACAACAAGGTTTACTATAAATCTTATAGTGATAACTGTGGACACTCTAGAGATGGTTCCTCTTCAGGAAACATGGTCGTTTCATGTTATTCCAAGTAGATGAGGGCATATACAGATCTAATGGGTGCGGCGCACACCATCTGGGGGATGGACACTCTTGAAGCTCTGACTCGGGTGTGGCAAAGGCAATATATGTAACCTAAACATTTGTACCCCTGTAATATGCTGAAATTAAAAAAAAAAAAAGAAGAGTTTCTTCAAAGTTGGGAAAGATGCAGGTCTCCAGTCTCCCTTCCTTAAGTTCAAAAGCCTAATTTAAAAAATATATAAATAAATAAATGTAAAAATAAAGATTATATATATGTGTTCTTTCTTTCTCTTCTCTCCTTTTCCCATCAGGATTTCTAGAGTATAGAAATCAAATGCTTTTTCAAAGAAGGAACTGTTAATAGTAGCATATTCACTGCTCTTTCCTCTCAGATCTTTTCACCTCTAGCTTTCCCATTTCTTGAATTTTAATGGTGTCTGTGCTATACAATAAAGTATTTCCCTTCCCTTCATTTTAGGAACACATAAGAAGTCTTCTCACTCACAGGAATTTCTCTACCTGTTACCTGAAATAAGGTAATTAAGGGTTAGGCTCTCCTAGGAGTGAGGCAAGGTATCTCGAACTCTGAAAATTGGTTTCACACTCATTACCAAGCGTAGTTCCTCTTCCATGTTGCCCCCTCCAGGCAGCTATCTGTAATTCATTTCAGTGAAGTCCCAGAAACACTACGCCTCTCCTAAAATTGCATCCAGGGGAAGTGATCCTCAATCCTATTTTTGGAAACTTTACAAGGAAAAAAACTGTATTATTTTTACCAAAGAGAACTTTAAACGCAAATAAAAGAGAAGAGTTATTTTTCAATTAAATAATGAGGAAGGAAGGTCAGGAGTATAACATGATCTTTGCTGTGTTGCCTGGGTATAAATGGCTTCAACATCCAGGTCTTGCTTTTAATAGAGTGAGTGGACAGAGGTGCTTGGATATCTTTCAGGACTAATGGAAGCCAGATGAAGAAACTCTTTAGGCTATCTTAGGCACTCCCTGATGTCCAATGGATAGATTCTCTAAGCTCAAGCTAGGAAAACCATTTTATTTGCTTTATTTTATGTCTTGAGAAAAGCTTTTCATAATTTCTCAAGTGACTCCAGCCATGTCTATGTCTGTAAACTGATTTCATTGTTTTAACTTCGTCTGTTTATTTAAAAAATGTTTGAATCCTTTTAAAGATTTCCTATTTGCTCTGTACTGTTCATGGTATGACAGCTTCACACATAACTGGCCACTCACCTCCAACTACTAAGCTTCTTTAAAATAGTATTCTCACTTTTTTTTGTTGTTGTTTTTTGGTTTTTGTTTGTTTATTTTTTGAGACAGAGTCCCTCTCTGTTGCCCAGGCTAGAGTGCCATGGCGTCAGCCTAGCTCACAGCAACCTCACACTCCTAGGCTCAGGTGATCCTCCTGCCTCAGCCTCCCGAGTAGTAGGGACTACAAGGGTGTACCACCACACCCGGCTAATTTTTTCTATTTTTAGTAGAGACAGGGTCTCACTTTTGCTCAGGCTGGTCTTGAACTCCTGAGCTCAAGTGATCCTCCCACCTTGGCCTTCCAGAATGCTAGGATTACCTGCGTGACCCAACATGCCCAGCCAAAATAGTATTCTTGGATTTAAAAAAAATAACTCTAAGCAGAGAATTGAAAAGTGAAAAAAAACCCTACCTTGTGAAGCTATTTTTGGAGACCTGAATTTTTTAAACATAAAAAAACCTGGAAATATGCAAGGAACCATATAAGGCAGTTTATATCAAATTAAATAGCTGTGAGTCCAAGTTCAGTCCATATGTCAAATTATAATCAATTCAGATGAGATGTAGTTTCATTCAAAAACTGCTCAGATTTTGTTATGGGCTTTATTAAGACAACTATTATAGTGTTTTATTTTATAAAACCTGCTATAAATTGAAGGGGATTTTTTTTGTTTTTGTTTAATTTTTTTATTTCAGCATATTACGAGGGTACAAATGTTTAGGTTACATATATGGCCTTTGCCCCACCCAAGTCAGAGCTCCAAGTGGGTCCATCCCCCAGACGGTGCTCACTGCACCCATTAGGTGTGTATATACCCAACCCCCCTTCCCCCCATCCCATCTGCCTGACACCCGATGAATGTTATTGCTATATGTGCACTTAAGTGTTGATCTTTTAATACCAATTTGATGGTGAGTACATGTGGTGCTTGTTTTTCCATTCTTGTGATACTTCACTTAGTAGAATGGTTTCCAACTGAAGTTTTTAAAAAATTATTTTTGCCCTTGCTTTTTCTTGTCTGACTCTTTTTCTTTGCATCTCCCTTCCTCCTTCTCTCCCTGCAGCCCTTCTGCCTCCCTTCCCTATCCTCCTGCCTCTCTTCTACATCTCTTTGACAATTCCATTGCATTTACATCCCATCTTTCTTCAGAGAGGGAAAGCGGCCTACCTTTTGTAGAATGCCTAAGCCTGATTTTTTTTTTTAAAGAGTAATTTATCTCAAACAAGCCCAATCATTGGTAAGGGCCTAGAAAGTTACTTTCTCTCCTTGGATCTGTGAATTTTCACTGCAGGAAGGGCTATTTAACTGTACTTTTCCAGCAATCTAACTAAAAGGAGGCCAATGCATTTTAACCATTTAACCATGAGCAAAATTTGGAGCTGAAACCTGGTGATATGATAAAAATATTTTCAACATAGTTATGGTATTCTTAACCCCATATGGATCCTTTGTCCCAAGGGGAGGCAGATTTTCTACATGGTCTAGCTTATTTTTAGAAAACATGGACAGCACTTAAGTAATTTAGCAAGATCACTATGGTGCCATTTGTCCTCAGCAATATCTTCTATTCAGAAAAAGAGAAAAAAGGTTTTTTGATTCCTGGCAACATGGCCTATAGAGGGTTAGAAAAGAATTTTTATACTTACTATTTCTTTTACTTACATATAAGGTACAGGTGTAGATGACTGAATGAAAAGAAAAGGGAAATATAGTTTGGGTAAACATTTACATTTTAATTTTCTCTTAATTTCTTGAGGCCCATTATGTGTTTATCAAGGCGTGTAACAGCTTTAAGTTAACAATGCAACAATGCATCATTAAATGTACACCAGATGTTCCTGTTCTGGCACCTATTACTGAGAGCCCTCAACTTGCCTGTCAGGGGAAGGGAAAAAAAATATGTGTTCTCCTTTAATAACTAACACTAACCCATCAAAACAAGAGGCAATAACAGAAAGACTCTGACACATTGCTTTGATAAAATACTGCCTGGAAACTCATTAGTGTAACAGGCTACAGATGAACCAGCCTACCCACTCTTCAGCCATATTCTTGAGGAGCTCAGTAATAAAGACACTCAACAGAAGGTTAAGCCTAGGGATTGAACTGCTGATGCAGTTTGAAATGATGGGCATTTGGGTCGCCCTTGTGAATCACAAATATAGAGGACAAGAGTTAGATGAAATTGACAGCAAAGAGTGTCAGCAAGCCCATTCAGAAAACAGGCAATATGTGTTTTGGAGGATCATAAACTAAAATGATACAAGAAAGTTGGAGCAGATGGCTACAGGGGCATAAACATTCTAAAATGGTTTTTTAAAAAAAGGAGATTTTTATGGGAGATGTGCAGTTGGATCTTGGAAAGGATTAAAAGTGGGGGAGTTATAACTAGTTCTTCGCTTTTTCTTCTGTCTGATTAATTTACCTCCCAGAGAGCAGTTACTTAAATGGGCTTTCATAGATCCACTGTAGCAAATCCTATGAAAAGACAACACATTTCCCTTGTGGCTGATAGATTTATGGATATCTCTCCAGATCAAATCTCAGCCTGGAAAAGTGATGGTTGGGGGGAAGATGAGGAGAGAGAGTAAGTGGGAATAAATGTATATGGAAAACATGTCATTCCTTAATTGAGGCAAATTAATTGAGACAAGACTGCATTCCTGTTTTGCAGGCTATTTTAATGAATTTTGGATCACAAATGTATTAGAAGTAAAATAGAATGAAAATCTCTTCAAATGTTAAAATATTCCATGCAGCTTGCCCTGTATGAGGGAAAGTGTTCTCTTTTACCTAAACTGGTAAACTCAAGTTTACTCAGGGAGAAAAAAAATCAGAAATAATAAAGTTTAAAGGAGCTGTAAAATTGCTTTGAAATATGTAGAGAATACATTTTCAAGGCTGAAGCTTTGCCCAGCTACAATTTATGGATGAAGTTCAGATCTCTATGATGCTACAGCGTGAAAGTGGCTTCCAGGAACCTTTGGAGGTGGGATATTTGAGATTTCATTTCTCTTCTTTAATTGTACATTCTCCCTATTTTCCCTTATAAATGAAAACAAAGAGCATCAAAGTTCTGTCAATATTGCATTAGTGAATTGAGGCTCTAAGCTCCCCCATGAAATGCAGAAATCGTCTGTTGGGTCGTTCATACAGCCTTTCAAAGTGCTGGATGATGCGGAGCCCTCCATTGAAAGGAGTCTAGGAACTGAGGTGGCGATAGCAGGAATTCTGCCACCTCCAGGTCTAGTCAGCATGAAGCATGATGGGCTGCTGAATGGTAAGTTACATACTCCAACAAAAGAATTTCTGAACTTCCTATTTGAGAGCTATGCCATTGAGCTATGATTCCTATAATTGAGAGAATGGAGTTCTGCCTCCCACTAAAGTGAGTGATCTGTTGTCCTTTCAGTACAGAGATCAAAATAAAAAAATTAACATAAATAGTGCAGATTACAAGTGTAGTTGTTTCTAAAACAAAATTAGTAAAAGAAACTGACCCAGGTGTGTTTGGGCCCTTTCCAAATTCTGTTGGTTTGAATATATTTAAAGGATTATTATTCTGAGCACTGGCAACTAGAATACTAAAAGAATAGCTTTGAATAAAATGAGTTCATAGCATATACATATATATATATATATACACACACACACACAGATACACATACATTTATACACTTTTAAAATATCATACATAAAGAAAAATTATAAATCACAAGTGAACAGCTTGATAAATAAATGAACACAACCATGCAACCACCAATTAGATCTAGAAATAGAACCCTACTATCATTCAAGAAGCCCTACTGGGTCACTTGCCAATCATTTTCTTCTCCTTCATCCACAAAGTTAACTAACCACTAGTCTGACTTCTATTCCATAGGTTAGTTTTGGTTTTGAGCATTATAGAAATATCAGTAGGCATTATATTGTGTGTATGTGTGTGTGTATTTATATGAACTCTTCAATTCACATGTATATATTAATACATGAGATTACTCCATGGAATAGTTTTTTTAATTTTTCTTTTTGTATAAGTTTCATTGAGTCAATATTCTATGTTTCATTTATCCATTCTAATATTTAAGGATATTTGTGTTGTTGCCAGTGTTAGGGTATTATGAACAATGCCTCAAGAAAATTCTTATACATATTGGACATACACCTAGGAGTGGAATTGCTGAGTGATAGGGTATGTGTATGTTCACCTTTAGATGGTAAAGCCAAAAGAGTTTTCCAACATGGATCATACTAACGTAAAGTTCCACCATCAGTATATGAATTCCAGTTGTTCAACATCATCGTATGGCCAGGTTGCTCATGTTTTAGTCATTCTGGCATGGGTGTAAAATATCTCACTGATTTATTTTCTCTGATGACTGAAGTTGAGCATCATTTCGTGTTTACTTAAAATTTGAATATTCTCTTTTATGTAGTTACTGCTTAAGTTTCTTGCCAATATTTTAAAATTGCATTTTCTTTTTCTTACTGATGTGTAGGAATTCATTTTATATTCCATATATGTATATATATATATATATATATATACGCATCCTTTGTTAGTGGTATGCATTGCAGATACTTCTGCCATAATGAGGATTGCCGTTTTACTTCTTCCCATCCAAGTACTAACCAGGCCCGACCCTGCTTAGCTTCCGAGATCAGACGAGATCGGGCACGTTCAGGGTGGTATGGCCGTAGACTCGTTTTACTTCTTAAATGTATCTTTGATGAAGAGAAGTTTTTAACTTTAATATAGTCAATGTTTCTATCTTTCATATATATGTAGTGTCTTTTGTCTGCTTTTTAAGAAATTTTTTTACTTCAGGATGATAAAGGTATACTCCTGTGTTATAATCTAGAAGCTTTAACATTTCACTTTCACATTTAAACAAGTAATCCACCTGGAATTGGTGTTTGTGAATGATCATGAGGCATATTTTCCCATATGGATATCTAATTGGCCAAAACTATGGATTGAAAATATTGTCTTTCCCATAGTGCAAGGTGGTGCCTACTTCGTCATAAATGTCCATAAATGCATGATTCTGTTAGGATTTTGGGATTGCTTTAAGTCTATGTATCAGTTTGGAAAGAATTAACATCTTTACAATATTGAAATTTCCAATCCATGGACTGAGCATGTCTCTCTACTTCTTTAAGTCTTTTAAAAATTTTTCTCAAAGATATCTTATAATTTTTATAGAGATCTTACACAGTTTGTAAGATTTATTCATAGATATTTTAATTTTATGCTATTGTAAAAGATATTTCTGTCTGCTTTATCTTATGTTTGTTGCATATGTATAGACATACATGGCAACCTTGATAAAATTACTTTTTAATTCTAGTGGTTAATATGAGAATCATTTATATTTTCTATATATACAGCCATAATATCTGTGAATAGTCATAGTTTTATTTCTTCCTTTCAAACCTTATACATTTTATTTTTATCGCCTCATTCTACCTCCAGCAAAATATTGAATAGAAGTGGTAATGGTGGGTGTACTTGTCTTGATCCAATCCCTAGGGAAGAAGGAGAAGTGGAAGGAGAGGAAACATAATATTTTACCATTAAATGTCATGTTTACTATATGTTTTTGTAGGTAATTTTTGTTAACTTAAGAAAGTTTGTTAACTTTTTTTATAATAAATGGACACAGAATTTAACAAATGCTTTTTCTCTATTAAAATAATTATATGATTTTCTCAATTATTCTGTTAAAATGATGAATTACTTATATTGATTAATTTTTGAACTTTCAGCCAATCTTGTATTCCCTTAATAAATTCATCTTTGCCATGCTGTATCATTATCCCTTTTATAAATCACCCTATGTAATTTTCTAATATTTTCCTTGGAATTTTTCACATGAGTGAGATTGCCCAGAAACTATTTTTTGTTGTTGTAATATTCTTATAAAGTGTTAATATTAAGATTAAGCTGGCCTCAAAACTAAACAAAAACAAACCAAATGGAGAAATGTTCCCTCTTTTTCTATGCTCTTAAAGAGTTTATGAAAAATTGGTTTTATTTCTCCCTTGAATGTTTGGAAGAATGTTGGAGAAGCCATCTGAGCCTGGAGTTTTCTAAAAATTTTTATTTACATATTTCATTTCTTTAGTAGTTAGAATTTTACATTGTATTATATGTATTTGTTATTTCTTCTTGGGTTAGTTTTAGTTAGTTATTTTTAGAAATTTGCTTTTTCCATCGAAATTTTTTTAAAGTATTGTTATAAAATTGCTTATAATGTCTGTTTATCCATTTTAAGAGCTATAGGATCTCTATTAATAACCCATTTTCATGCTTTTATTGGCTTTCTCTTTCTCCCTCTCTCTCCCACTCTCCCCTACCAAAGACAATTTTTTTTACCCCATTCTTTATCTCCCTTTGGAACTCCAATGGTATACACTTAGAATTTTTGATATTGTCTCTCAGGTCTCTGAAACTGTTTTATATTTATTCAATTTTTTCTAGTTCTCTGTGTTAAATTATTTCTATTGATCTCTCCTTAGATCCATTTATGCTTTCATCTATCATTTCCTTTCTACTGTTAAGTATACCCATTTTTTTAAATTTTAGATGTTTTTTCTTGTTGTTCCAGAATTCCATTTGATTATTTCTAGTTCCTATTTTTCTACTGATTTCTTATCTTTTCATTCATTGTGAGCATATTTCATTCTTGAGCATATATACAATAGCTGCTTCAACATTAGATGTTGCTAGTTTCATGATCTGAGTCATCTCAGGTTTAGTCTCCATTGATTTCCTTTTCTCTCAAGAATGGGTCATATTCTCCTGTCTATTCATATGTTGAAGAAATTTGAATTATATCCTGGACATTGTGATTGTTATGCTGTGAGACCCTGAGTTCTGTTATGCTCCTCAGAAGAGCATTGATGTTTTCATTTTAGCAGGCATTTAGTTTTTTGGACTGAAATTGCAAACCCTATCTCGAGTGGCAGCTCAAAGCTTAGTTCAACTCATTTATCATTAGCTGAAGTCTATCCCATGCATGCATGACCCAGTAGTCAGCTAGAAATTTGAGTGAAACTTATATAAAGAATTTAAGGCTTCTCTACCCAGGCATTCTCCTTTCTGGGATTTCCCACTCAATCTCTAGTATTAATAACAGTGGTTGAATTTACCCTCTGATTCTTCAAGTAAAAAAAAAACTCTAGGTTTTCTATTAGAATTATAGCTACCCCATTGTTATGAACTGAATGTTTGTGTCCTCCCAAAATTCATATTTTGTGTGTGTGTGTGTTTGTGTATTTTAATATAAGTAGAGAGTTTATTTGGGCCAAATTCGGGATCTGCAACACATTTGGGAACTGCTCTGAGTGATTTTTCTTTTCTCAATGGAATACTACTCAGCAATAAAAATGATTAGACTCTACACAATAGTGGGACAGACACTTGGGGGCACAGCCAAGAGATATGACCAGGGAGAAACACAAGAGAACTTTGGGAAGTGAAATCTAATTTGTGTCGGTGGCTACCCAAGATTCATATGTTGAAGTCCTAACCCCCAGTATGTCTATATTTGAAGAGGGGACCTCTAAGGAAGTAATTAAGGTTAAATGAGATCTTAAGGGTGGGGCCCTTATTTTATAGGATTAGTGGCCTTGTAAGAAGAGACATCAGAGAGCTTGCTCACACTTTTTCCATGTATGCACAAAGGAGAGGTCATATGAATGCACAGTGAGATGGCAGCCATCTACTATTTAAGAGGAAAGCCTTCACCAGATATCAACTCTATTGGCACCTTGATCTTGGACTTCCAGTCCCCAGAACTGTGAGAAAATTAATTTCTTTTGTTTAAGCCACCCATCCTATGGTACAGGCACTCCCCAGGTTACAGATAAGATATGTTCCAGAGAATGTCTTTAGGTCAGATTTGTATATAACCAGGATCCCTGAAGGACAGTACATATACTGTAATACTAATAATAATACTGTAGTGGCTCATATATGATAATAATAAAACAGTGTAATATTGCAATAACAGTAATAATACTCTGTACTGTAATAATAAGTTACAGAAACTGTTGTGCTCTTTCTTTTAATTCAAACAAACATAAAACCAAACTAATACAAAAATTTGAGTTAGGGCTGGGCGCAGTGGCTCACGCCTGTAATCCCAGCACTCTGGGAGGCCGAGGCAGGTGAATCGCTCAAGGTCAGGAGTTAGAGACCAGCCTGAGCAAGAGCGAGACCCTGTCTCTACTAAAAATAGGAAGAAATTATCTGGCCAACTAAAATATATATAGAAAAAATTAGCCAGGCATGGTGGCACATGCCTGTAGTCCCAGCTACTCGGGAGGCTGAGGCAGTAGGATCCCTTAAGCCCAGGAGTTTGAGGTTGCTGTGAGCTAGGCTGACCCCATGACACTCACTCTAGCTTGGGCAACAGAGCGAGACTCTGTCTCAAAAAAAAAAATTAAAATTAAAATTAAAAATAAATAAATTTGAGTTAGGAGATAGGAAAAATTTCCAAAAAAGAATATTCAAGGTTAACACTCACCTAATATTGCACCAATGTCTTGCTTACTGGAAGGGACATTGCTGAAGGAAGAAGGTAGCTAACGTTAATTGGAAGATGATGGTGGAGATGGTACTGGAGAGGACGGAGAGGGTGCTGAAGAATCGGGGTATGATTCCGTTGCTAGAGGAGGGGAGGCTACCACTGAAGTCGGTTTCTTGAAAAAGGTATCTAGGGTTGTCTGCACAGTCTTTTTCTTTTTTTCATCATAAATGGCCTTATAGCAGCTAATGTTCTCACTAACTGCACGGTAAACCTTTGTAAACTGCTCAGTGTTAGGATCTTGCTCCTCAAGCTTAGCAAATCCTGCTTCAATGAGAAGAAAGGCTTCAGCTAATTCTTTTGCCGTAAACTTTCTTGGCTCTGGATCTTCTGATTCTTCATGTTCTTGTGTTTCTGTCAGCTGCTTCTCTATCTATGAGACTGGCCACTAGCGTAAAGATGCTGCACCAACGAACCGCTTAACACTACTGGGATTTGTTTACGTGTGTGGAAGAAACTAGTTTCAGAATTATTAATTTAATTATCTAATTATAAAATATCCTTATGGGAAGCCTTGGGGGCCCTTTCCTAAATACAGAACACCGTTTAAGTCGAGTGGTCTGTAACCCGGGGACAGCCTGTACTTTGTTATGGCAGCCTGTGAAGACTAATACACCCACAGACCCTTAATTTGGCCTATTCTCATGCTAAAACCTATAAAAGGCCACTGACACTGCATCATTCCCTTTTTTCAAATGTCAGCTTCCCTCCAGAATCTGACTGGTTTTGTTCACTCTCCAGTGACATCAGGTTGTTGCTTTTTGTATTTTGTCCAAAGTTTATCCTTGTTACCTGCAGAAAAATCAGGTCTGCTCGGAGCTTACTTGGCTATAGGAGAAGCGGAACCCATGTTTATCAATTTTATTTGTATTTTTTTAAATCATTTTGTTGATTCTCTCCACTGTATTTGTTTTCTGTTTCATTAATTTCTGTTTTTCTCTTAATTATCTTAAGATATCTTCAGAAAATTATCTTAATTATCCTCCTTTTTATGTGTGTGTAGGAGGCATCATTTACTAAGTCTTTTTTCCCAACCTACTGAAAAGGACTTAGATCATTGATTTTTTTAGCCTTATTTTTGACACATAAATAATGTTGTTAGTCATGCTTTTCTAATACTTTGTATTGTTTATTAAATTTTTAACTGCTTGTTCTATTATTTACTGAATGAAGTTATTAAAATATCATACTATGCTTAATGAAATGCCTATTTCTTCTTTTAGTTCTGATGTTTTGCTTCATCTATTTTCAGTGTATGTTATTAGATTCAATTTTTCTAGATTTTAATTATTCTATATTCTGGAGAATAGTCCTTTTACTAGTATGAAATATACCTCTTTATCTCTACTAATACTTTTTGCTTTAAAGTACCACATTATCTAACATTTTTACATAGATAACACAGCTTCTTAGTGCTTGAATGGTATTTTTCTATTCTATTTCCATACATAAAGTAAGAGCTTTATGTGTCCTTATATTTATGTCTGTTTAAAATAAGCAAGATACAGCTATAAGAAACAACGGTGATCTAGCACCTCTTGTATTTTCCTGGATAGAGCTGGAACCCATTCTACTAAGTGAAGTATCCCAAGAGTGGAAAAATAAGCACCACATGTACTCAGCATCAAATTGGTTTCACTGATCATCACCTAAGAGCATAGTTAGGAATAACATTAATCGGGTGTCGGGCAGATGTGGTGGGGGGAGGGGATGGGTGTGTACATACATAATGAGTGCGACACGCACCGTCTAGGGGATGGACAGGCTTGAAGCTCTGATGCAGAGGGAAGGAGGGGGGCAAGGGCAATATACGTAACCTAAACTTTTGTACCCCCATAATATGCTGAAAATAAATAAATAAATAAATAAGCGAGATAAAGTTAAGTTTTGTATTTGTATCCAAATTAATATCCAATCTATCTTCATCTCATAATTGGAATACTAAGGCAAAATCATAGCAAAATCAATGGAACCCAATTCTGTACTTAGGCTGAACTGTAAACAATCACAGTTGTAGAAGCAGACTTAACTACTGCAAGAAAAACTGCTATAAGGAAATGGTACCCTGACAGACACCAGCATATAACAAAACTATCATGTGGCATACATCAGAAGTTACACCAAACCTTAGTGATGAAAGAAGAGAAATTGGGCCAGACCAGTAAATCATTAGAAATTATTACTACCTCTACCATATAATATTTCCATTTATTGCAAATAATTGTTAAATGTTGAGAGTTAACACTATTTTAGTCCATAAATTATTTATTTATTCTCAATGAGATCCTTTTATTGTGTTCGTAAAATCCTAAGTTAAAGGACCATTACAAGTTATCTGATACATTAGGGGTTGTTTATATGAAGTTTCCAGATCCCCTTTAGTAGCTATGGGTGAGTATCAAATTTTATGCAGATAGATGGCTAATCATTTTTCTGGAGAGAGAGCCTAAAGCTTTTATCTGTTTCCTGAAAAAGTCCATGACTCCCAAATTTTAAGGACCACTGCTATTCCATCAGTATCTAAATTCAGTTGCTCTGAGTGAATAAAATAGGGAAAATGATTCCCTTCCTGAATCCTGTCTTGACAGGGTTTACCTTCAAAAGGACATGGCAAACTATACATGGAATATGATAATTAGCACCACACTAAATTCCATCTGACCTATTATTTCAATCAAACCACCTAAAGTGGCCAACTGTATGGCAGTTTTTTTGTAAACTTGGGTTCTTTTCCTCTCTTTTATCACCAGCTTTAGTGCTCTGGGGGAAAAAAAATAAAGATTGGGAGACTGATTATGAAGAGAAAACATGTTTCTTCTAGTAGAATCGATATCTACAAAAAGTGTTCTGCTACTAATTTTTTAAATAATAATGAACTGCGGAATACTTTCATTTTAAAGCCTATAGGTGGCTCAGTAGAAATGTTTAAAGCTTATATATTTTTCACACATGGCATTTGTTAAATTTTACCACCATGGAGATTTTATCTTTATATAGCTATTAAAGTGTTGCTTCTGATTTTCTAATTCTTTTTCATTAGAAAAAAAGATTTAACAAATTTGAATAAAATTGGCTAAAAAGTAATCATGAGGCCAAATTGATTTGCATTGTGTTGGTACATGAAATCACATCAAGGATAACAGAATTCAGATTGAAAGCAAGTTATTCCTGGTTGATGTTACTGTAATATGGCATTAAAATTATTTACAAAATTAGCTGTTGGCTAGACATTTTGGGATACTTAAAAAAAAAAAGAAATGTGAAATTACCTAATTTTTGCTTGTTTTTGGTATAGTAATTTCACATGAACAGATATTCCTTTAGGCTGCCACATTGCATTTTAATTAGAATCCTTCGTTTTTTGGACAACAGCCGCAGAATAACTCAGCTGACCTTGAGTTTCTTAATCATGGCTCTCAGTAATGAATGAATCAACAAAAGGGAGTAGCTTAAGTTTCCAAGCCTGAATCTAAATGTGACATTACTTCTATGTTTAATTGCAGTCCATTCAGTTTTAAGACTATTCCACAGAATAGCAAGGGGTTTGAAGAGAGGCAATTTCTAGAAACATTCTTTACATGTAGTCCACATGTCCCTGAAAACAAATGCTAGGGCATAGGATTATATGATTAGTATTTTTTAAAACACTTAGTTCATCCTTCTTGCCTTTCAGTTATTTTTTTTTTTCAAGGAAAATTACTGTCCTACCTATAAGCAAACACAGGTCTAGAAATACTTGAGATCAAATTACAAAGTAGCATTAAAATTAAACCTATAATCAAACCCCAGCCCTTATGTAACCTTACCATTGATTTGAAGAACTTCCTTTATTACCTGACAAGCTTGCTCATTCTGTACATTTATTTCGATTTTGTTGGGCTTTCAGCCATGCCTATAATGTTGCTGAGGAGTAAAATATCTTTTATAACCAGAATCATAAATCTTTCTTATAACCAAGAGACTATATCTTTATGGCCATAGATCATATTAGTTACTGTCAAAAAGTGCCATCATATCACATTACAAATTAGAAAACTGAAAGACAGTGCATGGCTGACAATATCTATGAAGTATAGGCAAAGAAAGTAATTTTCCTTTCTGATAAACCAATATTGCCAATTACAAATATTTTTTAGACAAATAGAAATTATTTGGTTATGCACTTTAGCCAAATTTTGAAAGCACAAGTAGGTTAAAATGAGAAAATAAAACATATATATTTATGAAAAAATACTCATTCAAATGGAGAAGGCAGAAAAAACATGGAAAACAAGGATATTGACCTTTTTGTTTTATGAGGGATGAAAGAAAAGGATCATCTTTTTTATTTCAACCTTCCACACAAATATTTTGCTCAGATTTAGTAATGAGATAACTGTTGAGTTTCTTCTTGGCAAGAACTTAGATGTCCAATGCAGGGCCTTTATTGATATTTTGAATGTATAATCATCATTAAGTTACTCTAGGAAAAAAATAAAATAGAAATTTTGATAAATAGAACTTTATTTTGATTAACAGAATGTTTGATGTGTGTGTGTGTTTTCTTTAAACTCTCCTGCTCTCAACCTTAGGTAATAGCAACTATATTTTTAAAGCAACGTGCTTCCTTAGGGTTCATCGCTTCTAATGTGTCCTGATTGTGTTGTTCTGAATTAAGACTGTATACCATAAAACCACAGAAGAAAGTTAGCCATGGCATTTCATTTATTGTGGTGCCCGTCTCTCCAACTCTGACATATGGAAGAGTTTTATGTAAACTGGGGCTTAAGTGAGGGCAATGGAAAGAGAAAAGGGACTCACCAGCAATTTTATGCTCTTTGTCTTTTTCTCCTTAGATATATTCCCACTTTCTCCTGCTTTATCCTGTATTTCCAGGGTGCAAACCCTAGAAAATCCTATCAAATGAGGCTCCTTTGCCAACTGGCTTCAACTAGGTTTAACCAATGGGAGATACTAAGAGACAGATTGCAAAAGAAAGTGAGAAGCCATGGTATTTCTCCTCCTCTCACCATGCTTTGGTAGCTAGCCTTCCAACAGCTGTTCCCCTCTGTGCTCCAGCTTCCTCTCTGCAGACCCACACTGGTTCTAGCATCAGCTGAGTGGCTCCAGATTTGGATGCATGCTTCTTTCCTTTGTCTCTCAAGCACTAGGAGTGGTTGTGGCTTTCCGAAGCTGCTCGTCTCTGGGCTGCCTCACCTTCCCTGTTTGCTCTTTTAGTTCCTCTAACACCTTTGTAGCTAGGGCATCTTTAGTTATTTCCCAAGTTGCTGTGACAAATACTAGAACTACTTCTCTCTATATGCTCCCACCTCTAGTCTCCTTATCCAATCAAAAGGAGTTTGCAATCCTAGAAGAAAGAGAGAAAAAGGAAGGGACCCAAACTGATATGGATTCATAAAAGTTTTAAGAAAAAGGAGATTAAAAGTAAAACTGCTACTTACCAGCTCTATACACACACACACACACACACACACACACACATTTTAAAAGATTGGTACTTAATCTCAGTATAACTGTCTTTCCTGACACTTGCTCTATTTTAAGTCAGAAGCTCAAATGATGGATTCAAAATAGTACTATATCACCATTTTTCCATCTAGGTCCACTGGGTAGGACTAATTTGGCTTTCTGGCCTAATTAGGCCTAAAAAGGACTAATCCCCTTTCTGGCTACCAAAAGATAGACGGAGAATTCAGTATTGCTAGTGACTATGGCCCTGGTTGTAGTAGGAGGTTAATGAAACCAAGGATATGTGCTTGGAGAGCCTGAAACTCCCACTGAGAATTAATTTTGTTTGCTCGTTTCCTAATGGTCTTTATGGTCATTAGATTTACTGCTGTTTAGCACTTGATACATTTTCTTTTTACTTTTGGCTTTTGTTATACAGGGTTCAAAACTGAAAGCATCTACTTCTTAAAACTACTGAGTGGTTTTCTAATGGTCACGGTATGTGAGAACTGGGCACTCTGCAAGGCTAAATGTCATTTGGTGCAAATTATACCACGTAATTTATAACCAATCTAACTACTCTTTCTTGAGCAAGATCTGTGTGTGTGTGTGCGTGTGTGTGTGTGTGTGTGTATACATGCATGTATGTATATACTGAGAGTGGGAGTCAGGCCCAATTTTTAAAATTTGACTTCATTCTCTATTGAAGGACATGAATTGAACTGAAATCTATAACCATCCTTACAAGGAGAAATTAGTGTACTAAGATTTTGTTGTAATTTAAATTAGAAAACCAAGAACATGTTGCTGTATTCTGGGCCACATGTTTGTATCTCTGTGGTGACTGTGTTTTTGAAACCAAGATCTAGGACACATGTTATGGCAAAGAACTTCCATTAAAAGTGTTCTTAAATCTGATTTATATAATCCATCTTACAAGAGCATAAAAATTTGATTATGTTTGGTGCACATTTAACAATTGTATTTTTAAAGAGAATAACATTTTCATCATAATTAGTCTTAAAAAAATCCATGACATTTATTCCCATTATGTCTTCTCATTCTTCCAAGGAGTGATTCTATTTATTGGCCTTGTTTAATAATTCATGGAAAGACTAAGTAAAAATGGAATGGTCATTGGCTTACACAGAAAACAATAAAATCCTTTGATTATAACACTGGAATAGTGGGAATTTAAGAATCAAAATTCACATGCAGATTAAACTGGAAGCTGAAGATTGAAGCCCTTAAAATATCCCCCTATTTCTGAACTGCAGTAATATGCTCCCAAGAGGTAAGAAGAAAAAGAAATCACAGCAGATACTCTTTCCGCTAGGAAAGAGATATCAACTAGACTTTCCTCAAAACAAGATTAAAATTACTATAGAAAAATAAGGCAAATCTTATCTAGGACTTTTGTGCAAAGAATTTTTCTAGGTGAAAAAGTTTAAAGAGGTAGTTTCTAAGCAGAGGATCCTCCAGATGTAACTGCTGATTTGAGAACAATGCAAACCTAAATGGGATGCTCTTTGTAAGATCTCCCTGTTTTTTTTTTCAGCATATTATGGGGTACATATGTTTAGGTTACATATATTGCCTTTGCCCCACCCAAGTCAGAGCTTCAAGCGTGTCCATCACCCAGATCCAGCAATTCCACTACTGGTATTTACCCAGAGGAAAAGAAATCATTATATCAAAAAGACAACTGTACCCGAATGTTTATTGCAGCATAAGTGAATAAAGAAAATGTCAAACACACACACACACACACACACACATACACACCATGGAGTATTACTCAGCCATAAGAAAGGAATGAAATAATGTCATTTGCAGAAACTTAGTTGGAAATGGAAACCATTATCCTTAGCTAAGTATCTCAGGAATGGGAAAACAAACACCTCATGTTCCCACCCATAAGTGGGAGCTAAATGATGGGTACACATGGTTATAAAGTGATGAAAAGGGCTTTGGAGACTAAGAAGGGGTGAGAGTTGGAGGTGGTTGAGGGATAAAAACTTACCTATTGGGTAAAATGTACACTATTCTGGAACTCTCAAAACTACAGAAATATATGGAAATTAAACAATATGATGCTGAACAATCCTTGGGTTATTGATGAAATCAAGGTGGAAATAAAAAAAATTTTAAATTGAACAACAAAGTCTACACAAGCTTCAAAAATCTATAGGATACAGAAAAAGCAGTCAGAAGGGGAAAATTCATAGCCTTAAATGATTACATAAAAAAGGCAGAAAGATCACAAATTAACAACCTAATATCATACCACAAGGAACTAGAAAAAGAAGACTGAACCAAATCCAAAGCTAGCAGAAGCAAAGAAATAACGAAGTTCAGGACTGAACAAAACAAAATGGAAACCAAAATATATATATATAAAGGATCAGTGAAACAAAAAGTTGGTCTTTTGTAAAGACAACCACTAGCTAGATTAACCAGAAATAGAAGAGAAAGGATTCAAATAAGCTCAATCAGAAATGAAAAAGGAGACATTACAACTGATACCACAGAAATACAAAATATCCTTCATGACTACTATGAAAACCTCCACATCTACAAACTAGAAAACATAGAGGAAACAAACAAATTCTAGAAACACACAACCTCCCATGCCTGAATCAGGAAGAAATAGAAATCTTGAACAGACTAACAATGAGCAGCAAGACTGAAAGAGTAATATTAATAAGAAAATCTCCCAAAAACAAACAACAACAACCAATAACACTTTCCCAGATGGATTTGCAGCCAAATTCTACCAAACCTATAGAGAAGAACTGGCACCCATTCTACTGAAACTGTTCTATAACATCAAGAAGGAGAGAACCCTTCCTAACTCATCCTATGAAGCCAGTTCATCTTGATACCTAGCCAGGAAGGTATCAAGGTATCACAACAAAAAAAGGAAAACTACAGACTAATACCCCTTATGAACATAGATGCAAAAATCTTCAAAAAAATATTAGCAAATGAAATTCAACAGCACATCAAAAAGATAATCTATCATGATCAAGTGTATTTCATCCCAGGGATACAAGGGTGGTTCAATATAGACAAATCAATAAATGTGATTCATCACATAAACAGAATTAGGAACTCCTTTAAGAATAAAACTGAAGGCACTTCTTCATGGTTCCTAAACACCAGCTAGAAAGAAAAACAGAAAATAAACATCAGGAATTTTGACTTAGAGAAGCTGTGTGACTTCTTAAACCTTTGTAATTTCTCTGTGTCTATTAATTCTATTTATCTCCTTTTCTGATAATAAATGAGAACAAACCCCTTAAAGGGAAATCCTGCTTCCTCTTATTTTCAGGACAATAAAAAAGAGAATTTGGGGAGATGACATCTAACTTGGCATCCTACCTTGGTGGGAGAAGGATTACAGAGGAAGAATAGTAAATCCTTGGAGTTTGAGAAAAGGTGCTGAGAAAGGGGGTTACAGGGTGAGGACTTGGGAAAGAGAAGGAGCCCAGAAGTCAAACATCTGGGAGTGGGCACCTTTGTTCACATAGGGGGCCCATCAGTGGCCCATCAGAAGTTCATTTTCCAAGCTCCACAACTTCAAATACAACAATACCAGCTTGTCATACAAGAAAAAAATGTTTTCTACTAGTGAGTTGGCTATTAGGTCCTTCAATCTTATTTTCTACTTCACCTCCCCTGTCCAGTATAATCCCATGAAGAGCAGAAACTGCCCCATTCTTTTCTGCACAGCTCTGCATCATCTATGACTATAGCACTCACACACTGTTCATAAATATAGAAATGATATTTCTCATGCTGCCCTTTCTGCTCAGTGCCATTCTCAAAAGGAATAGACAAAGGGATGTCGCAAAAGAACAAAAGAATGGAATGGGGACAAGATGGATTGGGGTAGCAAGTACTTGGTACCCTTTTAAAAAAGGAATTTCTCTCTTAGAACTAATGTAACTTCCCAAGAGTTAGAGATACAACTCTGCATAGATGGAGAAGAACTTCTGCTGGAGTCTCTAATTTGCATTTAAGGCCCAGGTCTCAGCTCACATTTCTTCCATAATAGAATATAGGGTCATGTTCAATACAGTCATTTTCAAGGTGAGTGTAAATTTTTCTTTTTTTATCCCAACATTTTATTAAGAAAAGTTTCAAACATACAACAAACTTGGAAAAATTTTTAGAGTGAGTATCTATATATCCACCATCTGAATGACATCACCAATCAATGCTTGTCACAAATCTATCCATCTATTCATCCTTCTAGCCAGCAGCAAACCATTGTTTTATGCATTTCAAAATCCAAACATCAAAACATTTTCCTCTAAGTACTTTAGTGTGTATATTGTTAGCTAGAATTTAATATTTGATTACAGATTTTAATCCAAAATTTATGTGTGATAAAATATATAAATCTTGAATGTATATTTGCTGACATTTTTTCACGTGCTGAGTTTTGACAAAATATACATCTGTGTCGGCCTAACCTCTAGTAAGATATCATAGTCTATATTATATTAAATTCTCTCTGGCATTATCATTGTCCCAGAGACTTCCCTCATGCCCTTCCCAGTCAATCCCCACCCTCCAATATCTGCCAGGATTATCAACTTTTCTGATTTTTTTTCTTAGATAAGAGTATTTTCATGCTTTCCAGAGTAGGGCAAATAATGCTTTTAGTGATGAACCTTTGTGGTCAAACTTGAGGAACACTTGGCTTCAACCACAAGAAAATTTTAACATTTCTAAGTGACTGATTATTGTAGATAAATGAGTAAAAGGAGAATCATTCTATTGCATAAGTCATCTTCTCCTCCTGCCCACTCATATCTAATAGCCTGAATAAGAAATAAAATACACATTGTCCCTGCTTGATAAATCAGCAATTTCATTTGTCTCATAATGAAGGGTCAAGGAAGTTCTTCAGTTTCTGAATATAGTTCCCATGTGATTACTAGTCTAAAAATATAGAACCAAACAGAAGAGATTTTGATACCACTAATAAGCTCTTTTTGGCCCAGTCATACTCTCTTATCAATAATATTATGGTGTCCTACAGAGAAAATGTAAATACAATCTTGCCAAATTACTAAACCACTCCTAGGTGTAAATTAAGAAACATGAAAGGTGCATTTCTTCTAAGCCAACGGGAGACTTAGGGGGTGGGGCTGTGAGGAGTTACCATTGCACTGTTCTCAGTAATGGTGCCTAATGGCTTATGAGAGGGAATTGGACTCCTAAAATGACAGCTGCCCATAGGAAGTGGCTTTCCAACCCATTGTTTTGCAAATTAAATGGAAAGTTTCTGACCCCTGTGGCATCATTACCTCCAACACTGGGGCTTTGCTCTGGTTTTTGTTTTCATTTGTTTTCTGATCACTAATATTATTTTTCCTCTTTATCCTGTTGAGTAACTTTTCTTCCTGATTTCTCCCTCTACACTCCCTCCCCATGTCTCCTTTCCTCACATCATTTCATGTTTTATCCCAATCATTGAATTTGCCATTTCTTCATGCACATTCCCACCCCTCTCATTCTCCCCCGTGGCTCTCCAGTTGCACCCCTGCACTTACTATCCATTTTGTTTCTCTTTCCTGCTGCTTAATGATTTTTCCTGCTGATAAGCTGTGCTCAAAATACTGGGAGGCCTGAAGCACCACTGGGTTTGTGGCGGGCACATTGTGAGTGCTTCTGAGCAGATGGCAGCAGGACTCGGTCAGGCTCGTCACAAGGCTGCTCTGTTGTGATGTGTGAATCTTTTAACATTCCATCAGCATTTTAGTTCATGAACCTATATGCTTCTCATCTTTGTTTTTTTAAAAATTGAGTTTGATACTTGAAAAGTATCAAATGATTTTCGTTGGAAACATTTTTGGAAGCATATTTTGGAAGCAGAAGCAAACCCAATGTTTATGTACTTTGCACACCAGAATCAATAATTTTTCTTGTTATGATTAACAGTGGGAGGGTAAAGTAATAATAATTACTGATATTTGTATAGCAATATTCTTTATAACATGCCTTCTCATACATTGTCCCATTTGAGTCTAATAACAACCCTACCTGTCATTTTTATGATTTTCAATTTCAAGTTAAAAATGTCCACAAGCATTACAGTGAGGGAGTGTCTCAGAACAACCATACTTAAAAGAAGCTAATCAAGAGAATATCACTTCTTATAAGGCTAATGAAAAATGTGCCTTGCTCCTTCCCCACTGGGTTTTCCTTCACTCAATCAACACTTGGAACACAAAGCTATCTAAGAGTCTGGTATTTTTCTTAAAATCCTGTCAGTGGGCAGGAAATTGCCACTCCAATAATTCATCAGACACCAATACATATTGCTGGCACATTTAGCCACATCAACAACCATCATGAATATACAGACATTCCACTGTTGACCTTAAAGATACACTCCTAGAAAAACTGTGTGTAGATCAAATTATTGTACATGAAATTGTATTGTAAAACACACCAGGGTAATTTGCTATTTAAAGAAATCCTGTAGTTTCTCTTTGGGTAAGCATTCTTTCATGATGCAAATAATCCATATTTTATTTGTAAATTTAGGGCTCTAGGCATGAGTTAGTGTGAAGTGAAGGACACATCAATTTTAATGGACTTAAGTAGATGGTAGTTTGAGATACACTTTTCTGAACCACCCAGGGGATCTCAGCAACTATTCAGTGAAACAAAGGGACAAATTAGTCCCTCTGGAACAATAGAACTCTGTCATTATTCTTAATATGAGTTGATATGAGAATAGGAGGTCCTTTCCCCTTTCCCACAGTGATTTTACCTTTCCCAGTAATTGTTTCCTTAGAGTAAACTTGAGCTTTATATTTGTACAAGGCACAAGGAATTCTTTTTTAACAAACCACATGTGCATCAAATATCCTTGAACTAAGCATACAAGGGTACACAAGTGCTTTCCCTGCATTTCCTGACATGGAGTTCAAAACGTTACCTCTAAGTCTCTGAATGCTCCTTAAGCAGGCTTTGCAATTCCTAATTTATGTGCTTGGAATCAACTCTAAATTCCCTTGATCTTTTGCTCCCATTTTCAGTTCATGGGCAAATAGCCACCATGCCCTTGGATTATTTACTTCCTTTCTATGTTCATCGATGTATACCAAATTTCAATTTTATTAAAGAATTTTATATACAAATAATAAAAAAATCACCATTCTTAATGAGAAAGGTATTTATAAAATGCTCATTGCTGAGGAAAGTACAGGGTAGAGCCAAATTGTGTTCCAGAGGGGTGTCCCATCTCCACTCTAGGTGAATTTCCTTCCCAAGGAACCAACTTCAAGAAATTTAGAGCTACTGTTTTGAGAAAGGGAGGTACTCACTGATTACCCATCAGCTGTGTACAAGAATAACTGACAGAGTAAATTTGTCTCACCTCCCAGGATCCTTTGTAGTTATGCTCTCTGGTTTCTGTGGCAAATAGATCAAGATAAAGACGTTTGAGTGTCCAGCTATTAGGAGATTTTGTTGGCTACACTGTGTTGTATCCTGAGCCATAAGAGTTAAGTAATGCCCTAGTCCATGCCCAGGAGTGACTTTCATAAAGATTTTCTAAGTTCCCAATTTGCAGTGACTTCACAAGTCTCCCAATTTCTCCCCTACCACATGGAACGAGACATGAAAATTATCCTGGGAGAGACAAAATTAATGACCTGGGTGATACAATTGGTGCAATTTTTACCCTTTTTTCCTATGAGTTCTCTTGTTCTATGACTTCAACCCATTCTTTGATATTTCAACTAGATTGTGACCAAAATCCTTTGCTCCTATGCCTTCTAAAATCTTAAATTCTAGATTTGACAAAATGTATAGGAAAAGACAAACATTCTTCACCTCTCCCATGGATACTTTTATTTGAAAGGGGTGGAGGTTATAACTGGGTTAGATATCTGTGGACATGTTTGTTTTAATAGAGATGTTATAACTCAATTAGTTGAGAGGGAAAAGAAAACAAGGGACTGGATCACACAGATGCTCTTGTTAAGATAATGTCAGCTCCCTGGCAGCAAGTTGGCATTGGGAAGGGTACAAAGCCTGAAGATCTTCTGACCCCTCTAAATTTACCACTTAAATTCCTTTAATATTAAACCTCCATATGATTAATATTAATCCTCAAATTATATCTCCACAATTTTCAATATAGAAACTTGGAGCTGCCAAAATGTTATATTTGGGGAATGGAGTCATTAGTAATTTTCTTTCTCTGTACTTACTGTACTTATGATTTTTTAAAATTTTCTGCAAATAGGTAACATATACTATCTATATAATTATACAAATATTTATATACAAATATATAAAATATCTATATTTACCTAGATTTATGTATAAATACTTAAATTTATATATAAATATAGGTAAGGTATTCTACCTATATAATATTTTTAAAATTAAAAATTGTGAGAGAAGAACATATCAAGATCTAAATTTCCTCTTCATGTATCTCCTTATATGCATGTATCTTCTCTTTATGTATCATCTGTGGATTTCTGCTTCAACAAAGCACTTTCTGCCTGCCCCATCCTCCTTCATCCTTAACATAAAGCACACTATTCCTCTTTCCTTTAACCACTCATATTTCCCAGGCAAATCATATGCTTTCCTAATCTTGACACTCAATTAAAAATTTATTTTTTTCAACAGATATTTCTTTATCAGCCCCATCCCCAAATTCGCTTTGTTAAATTTCTATACTCTGCACTCACATATACTTGCCCATATGTTGCTTTCTGAATATAAACATTTTATTGAAGTATACCGTACACACAGACAAGTGTATAAATCCTAAGCATACAGCTAGATGAATTTTCACAAAACAAAGTCAAGATCAAGAGCACCACCAGGGACCCAGCAGCTCTTGCTGCACTCCATTCCAGGTACTTTCCTCCCACCTCCACCAAGAAGAAACACTACCTTGAATATTAACACCATAAATTATTTTTGCCTGCACAGTGTATACTTTTTAATGTCTGGCTTCTTTCACTCAACATTGTAATTTTAAGATTAATCCAAGCAGTTCCATATGTTCATTTTCATTACTATGTAATATTCCACTGAACAATTATTTCCATCCATTTGAATTTTTATAGACATTTGGTTTATTTTCTGTTTGGGGCTATTATGAATAGTGCTGAAATGAATAGTCTTATACATGTTGTCTTTTGGAGAACATAACAATTTTCTCTTAAGTATATATCTAGGAGGACAATTGCTGGATCACGTCTGTGTATGTGCTCACCTTAATAGTTAATTTCAAATAGTTTTACAAAACAAAGTTTTGCTTTCAAAATTGTCTCAAGCTGGAGTTCTCTGCTGGTCAATCTTGATACCAAGCCTGGTGGACAGCTAGGTACATTCACACCTAGCTCTCAGTGCTCAACTTATAGTCAGGTAGCCACCCACTCCATATCCTAAAAGCTGGTTAGATGGCTTATTTCATCTCATTAACCAAAGCTAGTGAACAGGCAAGTCATGTTTATTTGTTCATGTGATGTACTCATAACCAACAATGCTGAAATAAACGTTTTATGCACATTTATTCATATAACAAATATTTAATGAGCACCTACTATAGACCAGGTATTGTTCTAGGTGCTAGGGACACCACAGTGAATGAAAACAAACCAAACCCTGCCTTTATGAACCTAACATTCCATAAATAAGTAAATAAATAAAATGTATCTTATGATACATTTTAATGATAAATGCTAATGTAAAAAAAAATAAATTGGGAAGGGGATAAGCTTTGAGGACCCATGAAGACCTTCATAACAAGTTGACATTCATCAAACACTGGAAAGAAATAAGAAGACACCATGGAGATACTTTAAGGACGAACAGTCTGTGCAAAGAAAATAGGGAGTTCGAAGTCCCGAAGGTAGAAATGTGCGTGGTGTGTTCTAAAAACAGAAGCCCAGTGTGGCTGAAACAGGCTGAAAGGAAGAATGGTAGACAATAGCAACAGAGAGGTAACCAGGAGCAGATGACAAGAGAGCCATACCTCCATGGGTGCATGTGCTAGTTTCTTCAGGGTGTGTACCCAGGAAGAGTATGGCTGGGTTATGAGCAATATGCTGGGATATGAGCATCTGCAGTTTTTCTAGATATTGCCAAATTGCTCCTAAGAGTATATTTTTATACTTTCATGAGCTTTTATTTTAGTGCCTGTTGTTTCACACCTTTTCCAATTCTTGATGTTTTCAGACTTAAATCTTTGGTTGCCTGACAGATAGGAAATACTATCTACTGCAGTTTTGGGATATTTCTCCAATGCTATCTATTGCAGTATTTGGGATATTTCCTCAAATACTAGTGAGTTTAAATCTTTTCATCTTCTTATTGGCAATCCAAATTTCTCCTTTTGTACATTTTTTCATTTTCTAATTTTCTATTACTTTGCTCTTTTCTTTCCTATTGACATGGACTTCTTTATATGTTCTGAATACTAATTTTTGATCAATGGAATACACTACCACTGTATTATCCAAGCTTGTGGATTGTCTGCTTTGTTCTTATGGTGTTTATTAATGCATAGAAGTTTTAAATTTTAATGTATCAAATTTGTGAATCTCTTCCTTTGTGGTTTGTGTATTTTGTCTTAAGATATCCTTTCTTATACATAAGGTATTAATGGTCTCTATTGTTTCTCCTGGTGGTCTAAAATTTTTATTTTTATATTTAGGAATTGTGTCTCCCCGGAATGATGTGAGGTAGAGATTTTTTTTTTTTTTCAAATGGCTAAGCAACTGTCTTAATACCACTTTCCTCTTTAAAGAAATAGCAGCTGTATGATTTATTAACTTTCCATTTATGTGTGGGTGCTTTTCTGGATTCTTTAACCTCTCCTGTTGGTGAAATTTTCTTTCTCTACAATAGTACTACATTATCTTAATTGTTGCAGTTTTTCGATAAAACTTGAGATATACTAATTTTTTTATATATTCCAAATTTGGGAAATTTGGACAAGTGCACAAATTTCCCTAACCTGTTCTTCTTCAAAATTGTCTTGGCTATTCTTGATCCTTTGAGCTTCTATATAAATTTTATAACCTTTTTTTTAAGTTCCATAGGAAAAGCTTTTGGGATTTTTACTTAAATTGCATTGAATTTAGGGTATTAATGTTTTTACAATATTGAATTTACTTATTGAATTTACAAATGTGACATATATTTTCATTTGTTTACATTTTTTAATGTCATTCGTTAAAGTTTTATAATTTTCACCGTATACTTCATGCACATCTTTTGTTACATTTATTCTTTTTTTGCTATTTTTGCTGTTGCCAGTATAAATGGCACCTCTTTTTATACTTTTATATATTGTCACTGTTTCTGGTGAATGGGAAATGTAATTTTTATAATGATCAAATACCCAGTAAGCTTGCTGAACTCTCATATTAATTCTAATAATTTTACTACAGATAATCCTGGGTTTTCTATGTAGAAAATTATACCATCTGAGAATAAGAACAGTTTTCTTTCTTTGTGATTCATATACATTTTATTTATTTATCTCATTTTAATCCATTGACTAGACTCTCAGTACAATCTGAAAGCAGAGATGGGGGCATTTTTGTCTCATTTCTAATTTTAAAAGGAATGAGTCTAACATTTTGCCATTATGTACTTACTATGGAGGCTTTTTATTAATATCTTTTATGAAATTAATGAAAATCTTTTCCAATCCTATTTCACTGAGAATTTTATCATTAATGGGTACTGAATTTTATAAGATGCCTCTCTGCTTTTATTGAGATCATTAATGGGTACTGAATTTTATCAGATGCCTCTCTGCTTTTATCCATCATATGGTTTTACTTCCTAAATTTGTTAAGGTAAATTTTGTCAATGAATTTGTTAATTGTCATAATGCACTTTCTAATGGATTGCTGGAATTGATTTGTTAATACTCTGGGTCAATTTCCCTTTTAATATTCCATGTTGTTTGAGGAAAAAATATATTTTTTCTAATTGGTGGGTGCAAGTCTATATATGAGAGTGTGTGTGTGTCCACAATATCAAGTCCGTTAATTATGTTGTTGAAATTTTCTATATTTTCACAAATGTTTGTCTTCTTCATCTATCAATTACTGAGAGTATTATACTCAGATCTCTCTCAGCAATTGTGGATTTGTCAATTTCTCATTAGTATGTAAGTTTTACCTCTGAATATTTTGTTATCAGACCTAAACAAGTTAGAAATGTATCTTTCGAATAAATGAGCCTTTTATCATTATGTTGTGACTCTTTTTAGCTCTGATAATGCTTTTTGCCCCACAACTATTTTACCTAGTATTAATCTAGCAACAAAAGCTCTGTTTTGGTTAGAATATACCCAATGTATTGTTTTACATCTTTTTTCTTTCAACCTTCCTAAGTCCCTGTGTTTTACATGCGACCCTCATAAGCAGACTACAGGTAGATTTCTAGTAATCCAGAGACAGCTTGTCTTTTAACTAGCAAGTTTAGACCATGTAGATCCATTATAATTTTCATTAAATTTGAGTTCTTCCATATTATTTTGTGCTAGTTTCCCTGAAATTTCCTGTGCTTTTTTCCACTTTTTTCTCATTAATCAAATTGAATTGTTTTTATTCTATTTTTTCTTCTTTTTCTCTATTTGCTTTGAAATTATACACTTTGTTATCTTTAAATATTCACTTTTAATGTATAAGTTGATCAATAATTTTACACTCCTTCTAACTCTCTGTTCATCTTCCTCCCTTTTCACATGTTATTGATTTTCAATATTATTCCATTTTCCAACCACAAATTAGTCATTAGTATCATTTTTGTTATTGATTTATGCAATCATTATTTGTTTATATTTAGCCTCATGTTTTCAAATTACTCTGTTCATTAGTTTCTCTTTACACATTTATTTAGTCTTCTAGGTTCAATTTAATTTTTCAGAGAGTATATCCTTTGGGAGTTCATTTAATGATTGCCTGTGTGTGGTAAACTCACTGATTTTTTTTGCCTTAAAATTTATTGTGTATTTTCAAAAAACTGTAGAAGAGAGGATTTTGAATGTTTTCAAGACAGAGAAATGATATATGTTTGAAGTGATGTATATACTAATTACCCTAGTTGGGTTATTACACATTGTATGCACATATCAAATTAATTATAAATCTATCCCCAATATATGTACAATTATTATGTGTCAACATAAAAGAAAAAAATTATTACACCATTTTTCTGGAATGATAGGTTGGTGGATATTTTCTCTTAGCACTTTTCTTAGCATCTGAGCACAGTGTTATAGCTACTATGTTTACTGTAGAGAATTCTGCTATCAAACTAATTGCTATTTCTTTGAAATAATCCATATTTTCTCTCTGGCTGCTTTTTTGATCTTTTCTTTTGTCTTTTATGCTGTGCAGTTACACTCTCATGTGCCTACATGTTGATTCATTATTATTATATTTATCTGCTTGAGATTTGTTATACTTCCTAATTCTGAGGGTCCAATTGTTTATCCATTCTGCAAAATTATTAGTTAATATCTTTTAGAATGCTAATTCTCTCCTATTTTCTTTATTTTCTCCATCTAGTATTCCAATTAGTGACTTTGTTGTCTCCTTTTGACTGTAGGTAGAATTTTTTAGTCTACCCTTTCATTGATGTGTGACCTTCCTGTGATACTGGCTTTATGAAGAGGTCTCAGTTTCAATTCCTCAGGTACTCATTTGAGGAGATATTTATTACATTTTATCAGCATGCCTAAGTGCTTTGTAGTTAAAGGGTACACATATAAAATTTAGATTACACTATTGTCAAAAGCATAGTCTGTGTTGTATTAATTATAGTTTTTAAATGCTTCAGGCTCTTTCATTGTCCTGGTCACATCATTAAACAACATAATTTTCATTATTCTAATGTACATCTCAGGTAATAAAGAAAGTCGTAGAACTTGCTCTTCCCTACTTTCAGCTAAGGATTCAATTCCCAACTCCTCCCCTGAACAAAAAGAGAAAAAAAAAAACAAAGCAAAATGAAAAAGACAATTACCAGGCAAAGGATGAGGTGTGAGCCTTGTGGGAATTATACTCTACTCTTTATCTTGCCCAGTTGCTGAAGTTCATGCACAGTTTTAAGTGGCATTAATTTTGTCAAGTAATTTCACTACCATGTTTTGAGCGCCCAAATTTATTGTGCAAAATTTGCTGCTGAGTCACCCATTTGAAAGTGTGAATATGTAAACTGCAGAGAAAAGATGCCAGTTACTCTAAGGAACTTAGAAAATGTACAAACTATTTGGCCTTTACATCATTATTAACAATTCCTTTTTATGTGTATGAATGAACAGTAGGGGTGGAATGATGCAACTGTGTCACAAATTTCTCATGGACTACATAGCCACACCATTATGGAAAATAGGCAATTTGTTCTCATATGTAGTCATGCATGGCTGCAGGTCTATGCAGTGGGTGGTAAACAGACTAATTCACCATTCTACCTTGAAGACAGCTAGAAGGAAGACCAAATTTTATCTTTTTGCAGGTGATTACAGCATTAGCCGTCCTTCACTGTGAAGGACCAAATGAACAGCAAAATTCTCCACAGAAAATCCTAGATTTTCCCAGCAATAGTTAAAAATTTGTAAAGTGATCGCCAGAAAATACTGAGAAAGAGGTGATTGAAACAAAATATTTAAGCAACTTTTCATATAAATAATGCAAACAAAAAAATTTATCCAATATCTTAAGCAGTGCTTCTCAAAATTTAATGAGCATATGAATCACGCAGAGTTCTTGTTAAAATGAATATTCTGCTCTCATAGATTAAGGGGACAGGGGATGCTCTGAGATTTTACCTAACAAACCAACAGGTGATACCGACTTTGTCAATGAACCTCACTTTGAGTGGCAAGGACTTAAAAGACTGAGGCAGAATGGGTCATACTTGAAAAATCTAAATCTGTGCTGTCCAATACAGTAGCCTCCAGCCACATGTGGCAATTGAGCACTTGAAATGTGGCTAGTCCAGATTGAGATGTGCTACAACTATAAAGTACACACTGAATTTTGAAGATTCACTAAGAAAAATGTATATAAAACAAGCCAGTATTTCTAAAGTTTTGATTACATTTGAAATGATAATATTATGGGCATATTGGTTAAATAAAATATATTATTAAAATTAATAACACTTCATTTTACTTTGTTTAATGTTACTACTAGAAAATCTAAAATTTCATATATGTCTCATATGTGTGGCTCACATATGTTTCTATATTAGTTTCCTATTGCTGCTATAACAAATTACTACAATATTAGTGACTTAAAGCAACACCAGTTTACCATCTTAAAGTTAGTTCCAGAAATCAGAAATCCTAAACTCAAGGTTCAGCTGAGATCTGAAAGACTCTGTTTCCTTGCCTTTTCCAGCTTTTAGTGGCCACCTGCCTTCTTTGGCTTATGAACAATACCTTCACCTTCAAAGTCAGTAGCTTAATATCCTCAAGTCTCTCTCTTACTCTCTCTCTCTCTTTGATTCTCTCTCTCTTTCTCTTTGCCTCTCTCTCTCTCTCTCTCTCTTTGCCTCTCTCTCTCTCTCTCTCTTTGCCTCTCTCTCCCTCTCCCTCACACATACACCTGCCTCTACTTCTGTCATCACATCTTTCACTCTAGTTACCGTCTGTTCCTCTTAGAAGGATGGCCCTTGTGATTACCTTGTATCCACCTAAATAATCCAGGATAATCTCCCCATCTTAAAATCCTTAACTAATCCTTAACATTTACAAAGTTCCTTAGCCATGTAAAATAGCACATTCACAGCTTTCAGGGATTAACGTGGGCATCTTGGCAGGGATTTTTTCTACCTCAGTTTCCACTGGACAGCACTGATGTACATAACTCACCCGTTTCACATTATACCACAGCCAGATGTGCACCTTAACTACTACACATATGGAGTCAGGAATATCAAATAAAGTATTTTATTATTTTAGTATCAAAATGCCAAATATTAGGTTAAAAAATAAATTTATTTTTGAGTGAAGTATGATTTCTGCATAGATTCAATGTAATATAGACAGGTTTTGTGGTTGTAAATATCAAAAGGAATCCAGAATCCTGAATTCTCTTTCTAATAAAAGGGACTTTTATGGCCTTCAGATAATTCCCTCTATTAATTGGCAGATGAGGGGTAATGAATTTAAAGGGTTAAAGAATATAAAGGATAAGGTCTGGGCAGATAAGTCAAAATCCACTTATAGTATGATATATCTTAAAGTCTTAGTGTAGCTTTTGGAGCTGATTCACCTTGTAAATTATTCATAAAATTATTGAACAAATATTTTGGGGGCACTCTTATATGAAGGCATTGTGGGAGGACTGAAATGTGTCTGAACGCTAGTTGCTCACAACCTAGTAGGGAATTAAGACATGAACACCAATGGCAGACATCTCAGATAGGAAATGAAAAATATCACCTGTGTGGTGGTGATATTGAGGAGTTCAAAGGAAGAAAAAACTTCAGTCTGCTAAGGTCGTGGTTCAAAATGAACAAGGAAGCTTCCTTAGAAGAAGTAAACTATGGCCTAGGTTTTCAAGAATGAAAATAAATCTAGATATCTTAAAAATTGAGTTCAACAATTTCATAACTCTTCTGTTTTGTTTAAGAGGCACATTTTTAAATACTGAGGTTAATAGTGTTGAATTTTCCTCTTTTTTTGCATTTCTTAAACATTAACCTTGTAGTTTAGATCAGTGGAGGAAGTGAAGGACACAGAAAATGAGAGCAAAGAAAAAAAGACAAATGGAAATCATTGCAGGTTTTTTCCCCACTTTCTTCCTATCCACAATACGAAATAACTTGTGCTTAGATTTCAGAAATACAGCCGTAAAGCAGCCTGTCAAAATAATAGAAACTGGCTGATTTTCAGGATATTGAAGGCACATGGTTTAACTTACTATACATTTCAAAACATTTAAGATTCTGTTATGGTCTAAATATACCACCCTTGCAGCAAATTTCCATAGTCATAAATTATACATAGACCCACATTTATCCTCCTATCTGTGTATTCATCCATCCATCTATTAAATAGCAACTTTATCCTGAGGGCTCTACCAGGATTCCAATTTGAGGAATCTGTGGGGAGCAGCCTGAAAATCCAAGGCCCTATTTTGTCATGGTTATTAATTAAGCATCACTAAGTGCCAGGCATTTCCAGAGCCAGTACAGAGACAGGGCCTCACACTTGGGCTTGTACTGGAGCTCACATATGATTGGACAGCAATTTGTTTCCACTGGAGGAAGGAGCAGGTGAGGACAGCGTGTGTGCTAAGCAGTGATGATGAAGGCTGACCCAGACAGTCAGAGCTGCTCAGACAATCCAGAATGGAATAACTACTATCTCTTTACAAGGCTACTGAAATGTCTCATAAAATAGTTATTGGATGAAATATAGAATGTCCCATAAATGGTGTCCAATATTTTATAACAAAAATAAAATAAAATAAGGCTAGAAAAAAAAAGATGCTCACTTCCTTGGGCAAGACATAGCTTCAGCCAACAGTATCCTTTTTTATTGTTCTGAAGGCAGCAGAATGTGGCCACCTTTTCAAGGAACTGGGACAAAAGTTACAGGTGCCCAGTGATCTCTCCATGTCTTCACCAATGGCTTAGTGTTAGTTGGACCTCCATAAGAGCTGGTTTTCTTTTCTAGAATCAAAATTAGTGGCAGAGAGTCAAAGCCAGGAGGACTCCTTTCTAGGCACTTTCCATGATCTGTCGTACTTCTCAGAAATGTGGAACAATTCAGCACTCATGCCACATCTTGGGGATGGGACGGCAGGGCATTCTGAAAAATTGTGTTTCTTTATAGAACTTCAGCCTACTGACTTGAAAAACCTGTCTTGGTGTATGCCTCATTTCCTTTTTATTATCTCCATTTTACAAGTCATATTGAAAGATAAGCGATGTTGATAACAGTTTCTTATAGATAAATATGAAAATTTAGAGGGAGGACTTCTGCTTCTGAGAATATGGAATAGATGCATTATCCCTATTCCTCTCTATAAATGCAACTAAAAATCCTGGACATTATATACAAAACAGAGAAAAGAAGGTAGAATGGCTAGGGGCCCCCAGACCCACAGAATGACACAATGTTGAGTTTTCTTGGGTTTTCTTTTTGTCTCATATGTCCTAGACTCAGAGCTGAAGAAGCCAGCAACCCAGAAACACCAGCAGGTGCTGACAAAAAAGAAAAAAAAGACTCAACAAAAGCCTATCCTCACTAGCCAAAAGAATAGTAAGGGGCTGTTTATAAAACAGAAAGCTTTTAGGCAATACCTACCTACTCCAGCCTAACACTACAGAAAAACTGTGGCTCCCCATGTCCACCCACACCGGCAAAGGCCAAGTGGGGAGCCCAGACTACCTCTCCCTACCTCCCCTCAATGCCAGGGTGGTATTAGAGGAAGCCAAGGAAGGTGCAGGGGCTTGCATCTTTACCACGTGGTAACCAGCACGCTCCACCCCTCATGACACCAGAGGATACCATGTGAGAAAGTGGAATTCCCACTTCCACCGGGGGATAAGTCTAAAATTTGTATGGAAAGGGAAAGGAACTCAAATATCTAAGACAATTTTTAAAAAGAAAAGTCTACCTGATTTCAAGATTTATTGTATAGCTAGAGTAATCAAAATATTGTGATATTAGCAGAGGGATAGACATATAGATAAATGAATGTGAATCTACAATTACCTCATAATAAAAGGTTTAATTTTTAAAAAATTATTTGTTCTGCAACCAACTTATGCATGTAGGCTTATGTATTCTTTTATTTTTATGAATCTACATCTACATAGAAAATATTACTGAGGAGTTGAGGGGCCTTCTCCCTACATAAAATTTTCACAATTGAAGAAATCATTATTTTATCATATAATTGAAGCTGAATATTGGGTCATATTTGTGTAATACTTAGCCCTATATTTTAAAATATTTTGAGTATGATTTGTGAAGTCAAAATCCAGATGCAAAGCCAAAATTCAGTCTATGATCTAAAATAGTTTTAACTAGACTATATAATCTAAATAATTTTGCAGTGTGACCACATAAAAAAATCATAAATTCAGAAATAAGGGTTCTATTAACAGTTGTGCTCTGAAACTTTAATCATGTGTTAACTTAAGTAAGACCCTAAACCTGAATTACCTGTGTCAACAAATAATAAGATTGAGATGGACTGGGCTGTGTTGTAAAACAGACATACATATACCAGTATACCTCATTTTATTGTTCTTCACTTTGTTGTGCTTCATAGATAATTGCATTTTATTTTAAAAATTAAAGGATTCTAGCAACCCTGCATTGAGCAAGTCTGTAGGAACCATTTTTATAACAACATGTGCCCACTTCATATCTTTGCATCACATTCATTTCACTGGTAATTCTCACAATATTTCAAACTTTTTTTTAAAGAGATGGGATTTCGCTCTGTCACCCAGGCTGGAGTACAGTGATACAACCATAGCCCACTACAGCCTCAAACTCCTGGGCTCAAGTGATTCTCCTGCCTCAGTTTTCTGAGTAGCTGGGACCACAGGTGCACACCACTACACCCAGCTAATTTTTTAACTTTTTGTAGAAACAGGGTCTTATTATGTTGCCCAGGATGGTCTTAAACTCATGGCCTCAAGCACTCCTCCTGCCTTGACCTCCCAAAGTGCTGGGATTACAGGTGTAAGCCACCATGCCTGGCCCAAACATTTTTAGTATTATTATTATAACTGTTATGATGATCTGTAACCAGTGATCTTTGATATTACTATCCTAATTGTTTTGGGGCACCACAAACCTCACCCATGTAAGACAGCAAACTTAATTGATAAATTTGTGTGTGTTCTGACTGCTCCATTGACCAGCTATTCCTCTGTTCTCTCCCTCTACTCAGGCATCTCTAGTTCCTGAGACACAACAAAATCGAAATTAGGCCAGTTAATAACCTTACAATGGCCTCTAAGATTTCCAGTGCAAGGAACAGTCATATGTTTCTCACTGTAAATCAAAAGCAGAAATGATTAAGCAGAAATGAGGAAGGCATGTCAAAAGCTGAGATGGGCCAAAAACTAGGCCTCTTGTGCCAAACAGTTAGACAAGTTGTGAAAGCAAAGGAAAAGTACTTGAAGGAAATTAAAAATGCTATTCCAGTAAACACATGAATAAGAAAGTGAAACAGCCCTACTGTAGATATGGAAAACGCTTTACTTGTCTAGAGATCAAACCAGCTACAACATTCCCTTAAGACAAAGTCTAATCCAGAGCAAGCTCCTAACTCACTTCAATTCTCTGAAGACTGAGAGAGGTAAGGAAGCTGCAGAAGAAAAGTTTGAAGCCAGCAGAGGATGATTCATGAGGGTTAAGGAAAGAAGCCATCTCCTTAACATAAAAGTGCACTATGAAACAGCAAGTGCTGATGGAGAAGCTGTTGCAAGTTATCCCGAAAATCTAGCTAAGATCATTGATGAAGGTGGCTACACTAAACCATAGATTTTCAATGTAGGTGGAATAGCCTTACAGTGGAAGAAAATGCCATCTGGAACTTTTGTAGGTAGAGAGATGTCAAGGCACGGATTCAACCTTCCAAGAACAGCAAAAAGATTACTACTTACTGAAGATTCAGATGATTGTTAGCATTTTTTAGTAATAGAGTATATTTTAATTTTATTTTTTATTTTATTTATTTTTTTTTTTGTGAGACAGAGTCTCACTCTGTTGCCCAGGCTAGAGTGCTGTGGCATCAGCCTAGCTCACAGCAACCTCAAACTCCTGGGCTCAAGCAATCCTCCTGCCTCAGCCTCCCAAGTAGCCGGGACCACAGGCATGTGCCACCATGCCTGGCTCATTTTTCTGTATATATTTTTAGCTGTCCATATGATATCTCTCTATTTTTAGTAGAGACAGGGTCTCGCTCTTGCTCAAGCTGGTCTCGAACTCCTGAGCTCAAACAATCCACCCACCTCGGCCTCCCAGAGTGCTAGGATTACAGGCGTGAGCCACCGCGCCCAGCCAATAGAGTATATTTAATTAAGGCTTGTACATTTTTTAGACATAATGGCATTGCGCACTTAATAGATTACAGTACAGTGTGAACATAATTTTTATATGCACTGGGAAACCAAAAAAAATTGTGTCACTTGCTTTATTGTAGTGATCTGGAGCCAAATTCACAATATCTCTGAGGTACACCTATATATATAATATATATGGCATACTCTTTTTAAAAAAAAAAACAAAACATACACTCCAAATTCACAGCCATTTATTCTTAACTCATGGAAACTAATTTTAATTCAGGACAGCTTACTAAGTGCAAATTAGTGTTAATAATATAGTTGGTAATTGCTCTTTTCTGATACAGAGGCCTAGATTCAATTTTAATCAGTGAGTACATCATCCAACTGGTTAACTCAATTTTTACTCTTAATGCAATGTTTTGTTGATATGTAAACAGTCCATTTATTTAAAGTTTCTCATTCTCCAGCAATGTTTCTGAAAAACAATGTAAATTTTGATTCTTAATCATAAGTAATACTAATATCAAACACTTGTGCAGCATGTTAGGATTTAAAATCACATTTGACCTTCCAGCAGTCGGTTAGCTGGAGTCACTGTGCAGATTTCCAGGGTATGTAAGTGACCTTCCCGAGGCTACTCGGCCACGAAACCCAGCAAAGACTCTGCCCATGTCCCCTATCCCCAAGCCTAGCAACTTTTCCCTATCACCAATCTGACTGCCTATAGGTGAATATTTCAGTCCCACAAACCAGTCCAATTTATTGAGTAATGTTTTAATTACAAATCGATATTCCTCTGGCAATATCATACCTTTGCAAAAGACAAATAATCATATTTTAAAAGTAGCATTCCACTATTTCTTTTGATGAGTACGATATCAGCTAAATATTGTGAACATTTATTTGAGACGTGAGTTTAACTGAAATAGATAGTGTACAGTCACCTTGACTTCAACTGTAAAAGGGGAACTATCTCCAAACCTAGAGCATAGGAAAGCAAAGAAAAATGAAGAGAAATACATATCTGAAAATGACTGGGTAATTGCTTCAAAATATGAACCACTGCTTTACAATTTATATCCCGCCAAGGCCTGATATTCCTTAATAAGTCACACTCGGAAATCAGCGTCTCTAAGTTGCCAAATGCTTTTGGCTGCGTAGGCTTCTCCATGGCAGGAACAGTGGCATGAGACACACTTACATTAGTTTTGTGCATGTTTTTAGTCAGTGTCCAGCTATCCTCTCTCACCCATTGGAGCATTTCTGTGTCCTCATTATTTGCCAATTGCCTCTTTTTTCTCTTGCTGAGTACCCCTTCTCTGAGGCGTCCCAGTAATGCATAATTGTCCATGTGCAGCCTATAGATCAAACTCCAATCTAATTTGCAAAACCAAGTAAATACAAAGTAGGTTGCACATAATTCAGACCTCATCTTGCAATGATTAAGTTATCTGATTCTAGCTTTCCCATTGTTCGCTTACCACTTAATATTCTCCCCACTATCTCCTCACAAAAAGTACTTGCCAGGTCATTCTGGTTTTTTGAATGCTGCTTCAGCTTCTCTTTAGAAACAGTCACAAAAATCTTTTGTTATTCAGAAGTCTAGGGCATTTGTTGCCTCCTCTTCCTTAACTTATGAGTACCACCCTGATGAGGATACACTATGACTCTCCAGGTCTTTAATCTTCCCCTCTTGAGGCATGGACAGAGTCACGTGCTATTTCAGGAGGTAATAAGTCAAGCCAATTATGTGTCCTGTGGAAAGGCTTTTAGTGCTTCTTAATATTATCTTTCAAGAGGCCCAAATCTGTGTTTGTAACAAAGTACTCCAAGAATTCTTATTCGGTGAGTAGAATAAAACAAATTTATAGCAGGGTTAAAGAGCACCATTGTGGCTGAGACATTAAATCAGAAACTCTACCACAAGTTTTCCCAGCCTAACCTGAGTTAGAGCTCATGCTCTTCACTTGGTTGGAAAGATGGGGCAGATGTAGGGCCTTCAGGGTGGTGTGTGATCTGTGAATGAGTGACCCAGTCTAACGTGCCCTAGAACATGCAGGATTCCTAAATTATAATCCAGGATGGACTTTAGGGGCCCAGGAATACCATCAAAGCGTATGTGAAATAGTGTAAGCATGTATTAGATGAGAAATTCTCAAAGTGTGGCCCCCAAACCTGCAGTGTCAGCATTACCTGGGAGTCTGTTAGAAATGCTAAAAACTTTGGGGTGGAGCTACCACAGCCTGTGTTTTAATAAGCCCTGATGCATGCTGACATTTGGGAATCACTGCTCCACGGAAAGAATGGACAGCTTTCCTCCAGTAAGTCTGCTCTCATCTCCTACCACTCGCTGCCTCACTCAGCTCCAGCCACACTGACCTCCTTGCCACACACCCCAGGCATGCTCTGCCTTGGGACTTTTGACTAGCTCTTCCCTTCCTCCAAGCCCTCTTCCCTTAGGTACGTGTGCAGCCAGTTCCCTTACCTTCTTCACATCCTTGCTCAAGTGTTGCCTCCCCAGTGGGTTCCACCCCAGCCACCCTATTTTAAATTATACCCTGTCCCGCGCCATCCCCATCAGCACTCCAGACCTCCTTTCTCCTGCTCTTTTTATTTTACTAAAGCATATATCACTTCTTACACATTAGATAATTTACTTGTGTGTTATGCTTTTGGCTTATTGTCTATTTCCCTTGCTTTGTTCCTTGAGTATCTAGAATTATGAACACAGAGTAGATGCTCACTAAGTGATTGCTAAATCTATGAATGAATACTCAAAGAAATTCATAACCACAAAAGGGAGAAAAATACTGTTCCAGAGGCAACTTGGTAATCTTTAACAGGGGAATCCTTTCTTACAACCAATTTACTTACCACTATTTTCATACTGTTACATGATTCTAGCTGTGTGCTACATGGGAAGGATGGAGGTAAAAAGTTGAGAAGATATTCAAAAATGATGTTGGGCAGAAGTTAGAAATATTTGTGCACACTCCCAGTTTGATCATATTTTTGCCTTTTAGGTTGTGATTTCTGAGTTTTTGAAAAAAATACATATTAATGCATCTAATTCTCCTAAGAAGGTTATGAGTTAGATATCACACTTATCCTCCTTTTACAAATGAGAAACTGGAGCACATGAAGATTAATATTTTCCCAAGTTTACACAGAAGGTATTTGAAAGAGATCGGATTTAAACCTATCAGTCTGACCCTATAGTATAACTCTCAACAGCTACACTATATCAAATTGACCATTTCAAAATTAATGAATTTTATCTATGTGTTAGCATTTAGAATGTTTGTCATAGTTTTATAGTTGTACCTTCCGTGCTAGGCTGAAAAAAGTCTGAAAAGGGGCATCGTTTCTAGTTCATCATCCCTGTCTACCCAGTGTCCAGTATAGTATTATTGGATGGGTGGGTGGAGGGATGGATGGGTGGATGGACAAGGGTATAGGTTTCGGGTTGGCTGCTTCATCCATCTCTAAGATAACTAAACAATCCCTTGAAACTCCAGAAATGAATTAATAAGCTTTGGGTTTTCCCCAACTTAAATCTGTCAAATAAGCCTGCAGTTTTATAATTGAAAAAATGCGTAGAGATCAGATAAGGGAAGCTGAACGATAAGGACATTTGTCTCCAGGTACTTTTGGCCACATGAATGTCTATTCCTCTCCCCCGACCATCCTGCTTCCCTGCAAAGAAGATAAGGAGCAGCACCCGCAGAGGAGGCGAAGGCTGCTGGACCGCGCTCTCTCCCTGTGTGTGTGAGGTTGGAGGGATGAACGAGCTTAGCCTTAATGCCTGGACTGTAATTTTCATATGTAATCAAGACCCAATGATAAAAGTAAATTTCAAAAAATACTATGTTTAGAACTGAATTGACAGAATACAGAAAGGATGCAAATTGTATTGTGGCTGCCTGGCCCCTCTGGGGAGTCCTTTAAACCTATTTTTCCCTCCTGCTTTGTCTCAGTTTTTTGAGTGCTGTATTCAGAAGACATTTGTTAACATTGAAATGTAAGTTCTTACAAATGGATGGAATCTCAGCAGATCCCTTGAGGATGTGATAAGGTTCAGCCTTCTTCTCACCCAAGATTGTTCTGATTTGCTTATCTCATCTCCTGCCTTTGCTCCTGGTTTGGCTGGGACATGGGATGATCCCATTTTACACTGGGCCTGAGGATGGTCCAAGGCCTTCCCCTGCAGACTCCATGGTGGCTGCCCTCAGCTGGGATGATGAGGCTTGGAGCCCTTCTCTAACAGATTCCAAATATCCCTTTCAAAAGACTTCAGTAACTCTTGTCAAAATAAACAGAGCTGTCTAACTTAAGGTTCTATGGCATTTAGGAAATTTACTTGGCAGCAGATAACTTTAGAAAGGTGGTTATTTATCCTCATTAGGGCTATCACACACATGTCAACAGAGAGAGGGAGCTTCTCTCCACACCTGGGGAATCTAAGCCTGCATATGATGTTTGTTTTGAGTCTCTGGCTCTTGAATGCCAATCCAAGGGCAGATGCCACTCGGGCTCCACCTGGGAAGCTTTTCAAAAATATATATTCCTGGGCCCAGTGATAGAGATTTGGATTCATTAGGTCAGAGGCAAAACGCAGGAAGCAGTTTGTAATTTTTAGGAGCTCCTCAGGTGATTCGGACACACAATCAAGTTTAGGCACTACCAGCAAGACTTTTGAATCATGTGTCACCTTAAAATAGCATTGACTTTTTCAAATGAAAATATATTTATTATTTATTATAAAACATTACATTCTCATGTTAACACTTCAAAAATCTGGAAAAACATAAGCAAAAAACTAAATATTACCCAAGAATCTTATTGCCCAGAGGTAACCACTATTAACCTTTTGGAGAACATTTTTCCAAATAACTAGACATGAAAATATATACAATTTTAAATAGATATCAGTTTTCTTAGATACACATGTTTAAAGTTGTTTTAAACATATGTAATAATCATTCCAGTAACCAAGAATATATATTATAATGACAGGCTTTGGCAAACAAATTTCTCACAAAGTCAGAAATCACATAGGAGCCTGCATAGGACCTCAGATAAAAGGGGCTATACTTTGCAGAAGCGTAGGATAGTTAATGTTTACTGAGTGATATTCTACCTCATTCCATGTTAGAATTTTTCAAGTAGTGCTAGTCAAAATATCAGTGAGTAAAACAAAAACCTTCAAATATGTACACAGGAGTCTTGGGCCAGAAGGAAGTGAGGACAAGTGTTAGGGAAAAGTTAGGGCAGGTAAAAGAATAGGGTTGCCAGATAAAATACAGGATTTCAAATTTGAATTTCAGATAAACAAATAATTTTTTAGTGTAGTTATGTCCCAATTTGTTTCTCTGAAATTCAGGTTTAACTAGGAATCCTGTATTTTTATTTACTGACTCTGGCAACCCTAGAAGGAGGGGCCCCACATTTCGCTAGGGCAGAGTTGGCCCAGGGTAGAAGCAGAAGGCCTGCAGATATACGACAAGACTCCAGGTCCAAGAACAAGGCCAGGGCAAAGGTTCACCAGCTCTGACTCAGAATCTGGCACAGCTCTGCCACATGGAGAAGTCAAACCCTAACCCAACTCACAGCTCCTGCCCCCAGCTCAGTGCATGAAATAACCAAACCGGCAGAAGCTGCCATTCATCCAAAGCAGTCATGGTCCTCGCCTGCACCCATGTCCTCTCTTTTCATGCTGTCTCTGCTCTCCCTCTCCCAGCGTACCCTTCTCAGCTACACACCTAAATTATTGTTTAGCTCAGGAAAGTTTCTTTTACTGGTGCCTTTGATTACTCCTGTATTTCTAACTCTGATAGTTTCTTTCCCAAGAAAACTTACAAATTCTAGGTGGGAGCTTCATTTACTCTCCTCCTCATTTACCATTTTCTCCCTCATCATTTTTATCTTTTTCCTTTCCTCTGCATCCTGGGGAAGCTTCCCAGGTTTGTCCACGACTTGATTTATCATTTCAATTCTGATGTTACTGTCTCCAGTAAGCATTTTCATTCTGCCATAGTGTGGGCTTATTTTATCAATATCCCTTTTTATCTCATCCTGTTTTCTTTTTCACATAGCCATTCTTTATGGTTTCTGCTCTTGTTTCTTAGAAGCTGTATCTTTCTATACCCTACCAAAAACCCTAAATGGTATTCTAAAACTTTCTTCTGGTTCCTAAAGCCTGACCTAGGATTTGCCAGTAGAAATGTGGATTACCCTTGGCCCAGCTTTCTGTCTGCTGGAGGGCCAGTCAAATCCCTTTTCACATCTGCGGCAAACATAAGCAGATGTGCCTAGTTGCTGTCCACATATCCTCCATAGCAGAACTTTCATCTATATGGGTTCTGCTGGACAGGACTGACAGGGGACCTTTTCACCCCTCCACTTCCCTTTTCTTTGACTTGTTAAGCAGAAGGGATTTATGAAAATACCTAATCTCCAAGGTGTTCTGCTGCCAGGACCCTTCCCCTCACTGCTTTACCTGTGGGGAAGGTATCTCCCAATGTGCATTTGCCACAAACTTTTCCCTACCCCTTATCAAATAATTAATAACTCTATTTTGCACTATAAATTATAGTTTAAATAAGACTTCCAAACTTCTGAACACAGCTTAAGGCCCCTTTTCAAATGGATTTTCCCCCTTCCTTCCCTACCTTGTCCTCCAAATCCCTACAATGTATCCCCTACCCTACAGCAACACCAAGCCTCTCCTTTCTGTGAACACACCAGCCCTTTCCTACCACCATGTCTTCTCACATGCTGCTCCTCTCTGCATACCTTCTGCCCTCCTGCACTAAAGACTCCTACACACTCTGCAGGACCAAGTCCTATGTTTTTTCTCCGTGCAATCTTTTCTTGCTCCCCAGGCAGTTTGTGGCTCCCTCCACTTCCACTACCTAACACTTTGTGCAAAGCTCCCTCATAATACAGGGCCTGTTGTCCCTGTGTGATGCTCTGTGCACACTGGATCAAATGAACAGAGAGGAATTAACAATAGATTGGTGCTTGAGGGTGTGTTTGTGCTCTTCTCTAAACAGCAAAAACAGTCTCTGCTGGCCACTCTGCTCTTTCAGAGTAGATGACCTTGCCTGACCTTGTAAAAACAAAAACAGATAAAACAAACAGTTATAGAGTATCTATTATGCTGACAACTCTGCCCTGGAGTAGAAAAGAAAGTTCTGTCACTTTTTAATTATGTGCCTTCAAGCAAGATTCTTACCTCATTGAGCCCCACTTTCCTCCTCTGTAGAATGAGGATAATAGTAATCTCTTTATAAGATTGTTGTGATAATTAAAGGAGACAGTATTCAGAGCACTTAGAAGAGATCCTGGCACATACTAATAGTAAATATTTGATAAAAATTTACCATTAATATTAATCAATTGGAGATGGCAGACAAATCCAGTATACCAGGGTAGGTGCTTAAATGGAATTAGAGAGGCACATAGCCCAAATTTAGAGTTGAAGGACTATACACCAGAAGAGCCCCAGGGAAGAAGTGCCCCTCCTGGACAAGCAGGCTGCCCTCCTTATGAGATACCTGTCTCTGGCCCATCCCGCCAGGAGGACTAATCTGATTTAGGGCCCATTCCACAAAGCTCGGCTGCTCCAGCCCAGAATATCCCAGGCCCTGGGCAAGAGCAGGGATTCTGGAGGAAGCTGCCTCCATCACCAAACAGCTGTGTAATCCTAGGAAAGCAGCTCAACCTCTCTGGAATGCTTTTTCTGGTGAGAAATAGTGGAGCAGTGAGAAGTCCTTAAGGGGCCTCCCTCAAAAGATCAGGTGACCCAATGCAAAGCAAAGATAAATGGGGGCTCTCCTGGACATAGGGACTCTGACTCTCCCCCTCCCTCCCATCTGGATGAAGAGATCTGAAGGGGAAGGGGACTTCGTTTGGAAATGCTGTGCCCTTCTCAACAAGTATCATAATGGAAAAGGCAAGCAGATTGTATCTTGGAAGGATTTGATAGGTAGTGTTTCCAGAAACCCTGGTTATTTCTTTCCAAGGTGTTTCTCTCTGAAGTAATGCAGGGCTGAGGGCTGCATCTGGAGCTCCTGGCTTGGCTGGGCAGGTGTGATCCCCTCCTCATTGCCTCTGTGGCCATCTCTACCACCGGCCCCAGCTCTCACCTGTGCAGAGTAGAATACCCCAAAATTATTCACAAATTCATTCTGGAGCTGCTTACAGTATTGCCTTCTGCTGACCCCTGGCCATGGGTGAGTGGAGAAAGGAACCCTGGCACATTTCCAGAAGGCAGGAAGAAGGTCCAAGATGCAGCTGCCTTCAACTCTCTGTCAATGTATGGCTTAGATCAATTCACCGGCTTCTGTATTTCCAAGGCTGAAGAAATGGCGACTTGGTGAAAAAGGAAAGTAGTCAAACAAATGCTAGAGGCAGGCATTGATGGCTGGGAAATTAATTAAGAAGAGAAAATCACCAAGTAGTTTTTCCTGAGTGAGTTTGCTTTGTCTTTGAACATTTTTTTTTTCTCATGTTATGTCAATGGGTTAATTGCCTTCTGACACTGAGTGACAGTAAGACATGTTCGCCTGTAAGATAAAGCAAAGTTAATTGAAGGAAGTTAGTAATGAAAATATTGGACTTGGTCCATTCCAGGTAGCATGTGACACTTGAAATTATAGCCAAAGTGACTCCTACACTTGTTCTAAGAGTTTGGTTTCCAATAAACCAGCCATCAGTCATCCAGGGCTCTGTGTCCATCACAAATGGTACAGGAATCTATAAACCATGAATCTTGAACATCACTGGAGTATAGAAAGTGATGGTACTAATCTCTAGAAAATTCATTACCAACATCTTCAGCACAGGGGGAAGGCAATTGTTTCTATACTTCTATTACTTAACCATAATTTTATTTCTGAATATAAACTCAGATGGCTGGATACATTTGTTTCTGATATATATTCGTCCCCAATACACAAATTGTTCAGTCCACTAAGTCCTTCAGTGACAGAAACAGTGTCTGATAAAACATGAAGCCCAATTGTTTGCTTAATTGGCTATGGTGTTGTTGGATGTGTAGAGATGAAAAATGGGGAGGATGTCAACCCTGTGTAGACCCAGAGCCTAATTCTCTTTAAAATGATCTCCAGAGCCTAATTCTCCTAAAATGCCCAAATCCCACAATTTCTGAAGGGCTTTTGGCCAGCGTCTGTCATAAATTCAAGGGAAAGTACTATACTAACCCAGCAAGCAACAAAGCAAATGAGATTTAATTAGTCACTGACAAGGGCATGTTCTGCTGGTGGTGAGAATTGTATGCATGCAAGCGTATCTATAAACGCTGGTCCAGGGAGAGCAGACCCGGCACTGCTGAGCAAGTGAGCTGTTGCTGGCAGACACAGAGCAATTCTCATGCCTTCGGAGCTCCTGCCTTTCCAACTGTTCTCAAAACAGAGGGACAGATGTCCATGGCTCTCAAATGAAGAAATTGGACAGGGGAATCTATATAAACTTTTCAGGGTGTTCTCTAGTTATTCAGTGAGCGTTATTCCTGCATTGATGGCAAAACCATCTACAGACTAAGCAGACAGCACCCCACATAAGTGACCTTAGAGCATTGTGTAAGGTTCTTTGACTTCAAAAGTATCCACCAACTTGCTCCAGGAATACCTGAAATTTATGAGTCTAAACCTTTTAGTTCCACAATCAAAGACAAGATTTAAATAGACAAAAGTTCAAAGGAAGGTAGGCTAGGAAAGGAAATGCCATCTACTGAATATACACTAGGCATTCTGTCATGTAGCTTATAAATATATTTTCACATAATGGTCAAATTGCACTTCCTGGTAGGAAACATATGACAAACTTAAACTAATAATGAAGGGAACACTTTGATAAAGATATTATTTACAGCAGGGTTTAGGGAAACAAAAAAAGTACAATATCCTGGGGCTAGCAAAAGTGAGGCATACAGGAGAGGTACAGAACCCAGAGAGAGTAATCCAGAGTGGCCCAGTATGAAAAAAAATGCCCCACCCCTCTCCTCCCTTTCTCTAGTCTCTGCTGATCCTCTCCATTGGCCAGGCCCAACAAGAAGCCAGAGGCAGGGAAGCCTACTGAGGCAGCTGCTACGAGCAGGGTGGAGAGGAGTGAGAAGCAGATCTGGAGGAACACATGCATGGGTCTCAGCACCAGAGGTATGTGCTTGTCCCCATTTCACAGAGGAAGTATCTGAGGCTCAGAGAGGAGAAGGTCCACAGTCAAACTGCAAGGATCCAAACTTACAGCTACAGGACTCCAAAGACTTCTCTGCTCCACTGAGTAAAACGGACAAGTTCTGGGTGAGAAAAAGAATAGACAAAAATTCACACTAAAATTCTAAATGCCTTTGGGTAGAAGGGAAAGGTAAGATAAGGAGGTCCTGAGAAATGACAGGATGAAGGAAGTGGGTGCCATGGAGCCTGGGGAACACCATAAATGGGGAGATCGGGGGACATGGGAAGGTAAACAACCAAGGCCTGGCCCTGAAGAGGTCCCCTCCCTCAGCAGTCCTGCAAACCTGGGGCCCAAGGCCCAAGGCAGTAGTCAGAGTTCTACTATTAGACACATGGTCAATGGTAGCCTTGAGATGAGAACCTTAGATTTTTAAGCCAAATCACTGCTATTTGAAGAAAGAATACAAGAAGTTAGATATAAAAAGAAAAGCTGCTTTGATCCTAGTGTAAAAAGGAACATTAATGAGTATTTTTGTAGTGAAGTCAGTATCTGCCATGAAAAGGCCTAGCACTCAGTTGTTCACAAAAGTGAACTGATCTGTCCTTGTGACAAACAAAATATAACCCAACACAGAATCCAGGAACCCTGGTAGGCTTCATGGCAGAGTGAAAACAAGCCCTAGGCTTAAATCAAATGGAGGTCTTGATAAGCCATTTCCTAAGCTCCCCTGACTTCCTCTTATCACCACCAATTCAGTTTCCTGCTCTATAAACTAAGGGAAACAAACATTACCCGCCCAGAGCATCTCATATAATTTATTGTGGAAATCAAATGCCATAAGGTATAGTTGTAAACTATAAAATATGGAAAATATAAACTGTCTTTATGTTATGTAAATCTTATTTAAAATTAAAAAAAAAAATTCAGTCCAAACACAAAAATCAGTGTTTGGGTTGTCTGAGAATATAGGAATAAACAAACCCAAATGCTTTTCATATACTCTCACTCAACAATCAACACAGAAGACTTCTGTGACGAAATATGTGTTCCCCCCACACACACACCAAGCAAGCAGTTCTGCAGTGGCACCAGCTGGATACCCCCCAGTTCAACTCTGACATTGTCTGCCTGGAGATAGCATCAGATCCTACAGGCTGAGGGCTCAGTCCCACAAGACTGTCCCCACTTCTAATGCCAATCACAAGCCCCACGTTGTTTTATCTGTCTTTGACTGATCACCTATAAATGAGGGTTCCCACAATCCCCTCTGGGAGATGTTGATTAGTTTGTTAGAGTGGCTCACAGAACTCAGGGAAACACTTATGTTTACCAGTTTATTATAAAGGATATTACAAAAGATACAGATGAGGAGATGTATAGGGCAAGGAATGAGGAGTGGTGTGGGTCTTCCATACCCTCCCTGGGCATGCCATCCTCCAGGAACTTCCATGTGTTCAGCTATCCAGAATCTTTCCAACTACTGTCCTTTTTTGAGTTTTTATGGAATCTTCATTACCTAGGCATAATTAAGTAAATCACTGGCCATTGGTGACCAACTTAACCCTCAACCCCTCTCCTGGCCCTGGAGGTTGGGGGGTGTAGCTGAAAGTCCCAACCCTCTACTCCTGCCTTGTTTCTGGTGCCCAGCCGCCATGCTAAAGCCACCTAGGGGCTGCCAGCCACCAGTCAACTCATTAGCATACAGAAACACACTTATAACTTTGAGGATTCCAAGGATTTTAGGAATTGTATGCCGAGAGCATGAAGACCAAATATATATTTCACAATATCACAGATTGGGAAAACTCTTTATCTTCTTTTAAGGAATTTCCTGGTTATTGAATCATTCCCAGCCCTACCCAATACCTATCAGCTCATGTCTTAGTCCATTTTCTGTGGCTATACCTGAATATATAGGACTGGGTAATTTATATAGAAAGGAAATATATTTCTTATAGTTCTAAAGGCTGAGAAGTCCAAGATCTGGGAGTTGAATCTGCTTAGGGTCTTCTTGCTGGTAGGGTCTCTCTGCAGAGTCCCAAAGTGGCACAGCACATCCCATGGCTTTTATAACAGACCCACTCTTGTGATAATTAACCTACCATCTTTGAAATCCCTTAACCCATCAAGCCATTAACCCCTTAATCAACAAATGGATTAATCATCAGAGCCCTCATGACCCAATCACCCCCCAAAGGTCTCACCTCTCAACATTGCTGCAGTAGGAACCAATTTTCCAACATATGAACTTTTGGGGGACAAATTCAAACCACAGAAGCCCATGACCTAGTACACGTTTGAAAAACAAAAATTCACCTAAAATGTAAATGTAACTGTTACTCATTTCTTAGCAATTTTCCAGCTGCATCTGAGTGAAATGTAATAATGAACTAACATCATCTTTGTCTTTCCTCTGCTGTGTGCTTTTCTCTATTCCTATGTTCCTAATGAAGTAATGGGCAGCCTGAGAATTCTGGGCATATTCTTTGGTGGTAATTGTAGTATCTTCTTTTGAATAGTTATGGTCAGGGGATCAAAAAGTCATCTAGGTGAACTGGGCTTATATCTCCCTCTCCCTGCTGTCCCCTCATGCCAAGAACTTGGTTACTAGTGGGCAACAGTATGATGCAGATACCAACAGTAAGATTGCTCATCTAGCCAGCATCACTGAATGGTTCCTCCATGCCAGGGCTGAGGATACTGAGGTAAGAGAAGGCAGATGACAGAGCCCTACCCAAACTCATTCACAGCATATTGGGAAAATCGTTTGAGTAAACCAGCAATTGAGGTTCACTGTAATCATTCCATGATGCATTAAAAAGAGACAAATAAATTAGATCTACAATCAAAGTTGTTTCAACATCTAAACACTAAAGGTAAAAATTTCAGACTTTGTCAGCTCACTTTGCCTACATTATTGACAATCTATGTTTTTCATCATAAGAATATTTGGCATGACATGGGTCCAGATCCAGACAATTGGAGTTTTTACATTAAAATTCCTCATGAGTTTGTTTGAACATGGTATAACACAACCCAAGAAAGTTAATTTCCCATAGACGATTAAAAATAACCTCAAACCATTCAAATGATCAAATTGTGAAACAAGAACAAGCTACAACTTGACCCAGAAAATTTTCAACAACATTTGGGGAAAGAGACACTGATTTAATTAAAAACACTGTTTTTCACCTACCAGAGAAAAATGATCGAGGGATGCGAGATGGACAAAACATGTGCCCAACAGGACTAATCCAAAATGACAAGCAGGGAAACCGAGGCTAATAGAGTCAAAATTTAGATGGGGCTAAAACCTTTAGTTCCATAATCAGAGACAAGATTTAAAAGGGTGAAGCATTAGAAGGAGGGTGAGCAAGGAGACAATGAATGCAGGGCTTCGGGGAGCACATCCTTTGACAAGAATTTTAATAAGATATGCTACTAATCTGCCAAATTAAATTTCACAGTGACACATCCACAGGCATTATAATGCTGGCAAAAATGAATTAAAATCCCAGTAATTAATTTATGGGCTTGAAATAGTTTTGAACTCCTGAATGAACTCAGATCTGGGAAGTAATTTAGGCCTAGATCACAAACTTTTAGAATTGGAAGGAAATCTAGAGATCTTTCTGACCAACCCTATCAATCTCTAAGTCAAGGAAACTCAGTATCTGAAAAGTTAAGAGACTTAGACAAGGTTGCCCAGATAGTTGCCCAGATAGTTAATGGCAGTGGCTACACTTAAGGACAAGCATAAAAGTTTGACAAGCCAGGACCTTAAATAACAGCTGACCCAAAAATGCAAACAAATGGGCAGAAAAAACATCTATGTCAAAGTTTGAGAAAGTATAATCAAACTGATGAATTAAAAGTTAAGGCTTATTTTAATAATTAATTAGAATCCTTTAATTGAGGACAATCATTCTTGTCAACTCTGACCACATAAAGAAATTACCTTCAAGTGAGTGGGTAGCTACAGGATCCCAGAGGGGACAAATTAGAGCAGCCTACTTCCTACGGCATTGGAGACTCGCTCTCGTGGAAAAATGACAAGAGTAATTCCACCCCATGTCCCTACCCCAGTCTTGTGGGAAGCTCAGATGCAAACACCACCTTGCAGGACTCTTCTTTGGAGATCTTAAATCTCAGTCCTAGTTTCCATGAGAAAAACACTGCACTACAATGTAGTTGTCTCACACCCCAGGGATGCATTAGAACTGTGACGTGTAGGGCAGAGTGTTCTTATGTGACTCTCCCCAGGTAATTCTATTCATGAAGTACCACAGAATTGGCAGTCTCTGTAAATGTCTTTTAGGGAATTGATTCATAAATATAGAGTCCAATGGTCCCTTGACTTTTGGATTTTACAAACTAGTACATTTTCAAATAAATTCAGGGCACTCACTGATAACTTACTACTTTGCCAAGTAAGAACATTTTTTAAGCATACATTCATATCCTAAAAGAAGAATCACTTTAACCCCCAAAAGTAGGAAGGAGATATATAATGAAAAAAAAAGTATAGTTCAACTTTATGAAAATCTATATTGCACTTCTATTGAAAATTTCATTTCATGCTGAACGGGTGAAAACTTTGTCATGGTTGTCTCCAGTCAGTCTACAGACAGCATTTGAAACCACAGTCTTACTCCCTCAGAAAATACCTTTACCAGCATGAACACTTATTCAGAATATCTACTATAACAGGAAGCAGATTCCAAATAAGATAGTTTGAGAGACTTTAACTAAGGGCCTATGTGAGAGGTGTGGGCAGAGTTAAGGGAACAGCAAGGCTAGTGAGACACCCAGGCAATCACCAGCAGGAAGCTGTTGCCACCCGGCCTGAGGGACACGAGGAGAAAGCAGGGCCGCCAGGTCCAGGAGAGCTGAAGCCCTAGCCAGGGAACCACCAGGCAGTCACTGCAGTCATGCAGTAACACCGCTACTTCCAGAAGCACTAGTGGTCGGGGGCAGGTTGGGGTAGGGGGAGGAACCGGAAAAGTATATCTTGACCTCTCTCCTCCTGTCCTCCAGATTCTCGCTGGGCCTCTCGTTGGCTGAACCTACCTGGAAGGCAGGAGGCAAGAGAGCCCAGGTGACATGATCCACAGCGGTCAGCAAAGCAAAGTGGGGAGAAGAATGGATCTGGTGGTAGGAGGGAGGGGAGGAATAAAGAATAGCCAACACAAAACAAATAATTTCATAATTATAATAGGTGCTCATCCTATTTTTCAGTACTTCAATACTTAGAAACTTAACACCCTTTTTATGGGCTAAACAGGGAAAGAACAGGCTTGAGAATGTTTTCATATGTCCACATTTCTTATACTATTCTGTTCTTTCTAGTGCCTTTTTCCTGTTAAAGGTTTAGTGCTGAAGTCTAAATTAAATTTCATATCCATGTACACTTTGTTCTTTAAACGTTTTTGTTCTAAATAAGTTTGGGGATTTACAACCATTATTGTTCACACACTTTGTCTTCTTGATTCTGTTCTCTAATCACATACAGTGACCTGGGGAAAATTTTTTATTTAAAACTGAACCTGATATCAGCTACTTCTAAGGAGAAAAGAGATAGGTAGCATGTTCACATCAGTAGAAAAGTAAATCCCAAAACCAATAACAGAACCTGCCAAGGGAAGGGTAAGGGAGACACTCATCTGTTAAATCCTCTATGAGTTGTTCTTGCTGATAAAAAGCTGAAGCCCTTTCTTTTTTTAAGCATATTAATGAGATCCTCAGTTTCCAAAGGAAGATCCAGGGCCACAGAGAATGGGTGCAAAACTGCCCAGCATAAGAACATAAAAGAAACTGAGTTTCAAGAGATTATCAGGAGTGAGAAAACAGGAGGAAAGAGAGATAGGAAACCTGAGTGACAGGTGGGAGGCGGGGGTAATGATCCACACAGAGCCTGGGGAGAAGAGTAGAACCTGCGGTGGGAGGGATAGAAGGCTTTGAAGACGGGGGAGTGATGTCTGATGTTATGTGGTTTAGTATTTCACAATGCAATGCTTCCTCCATAGACTCAAACTTCAGTAAGTCTGTTACACATATAAATTTCTTACATGGATGAAGAAAAAAAACCAACAAAAAAAGCCAGGTGCCACTTGTGGCTTAGCGTGAAGCAAGGGAAGACAGCACTGTGGGAGGAGAGACCCAAGCACCACTGAGAATCCAGAGGCAGCAGACACTAGGGGGTATGAGTCCTCAGGAAGTCACCAGACTCTTGAGGAAGCCACTGGGGCTGACCTCAGAAAGTCAGATGGGGGCTCAAGCCAATGTTATTGAAATCTCAGCAAGACAGAGTGATCACACTGGACGTCTGAGTTAAACACTAAATTCCAGGAAGCCATGACTATGCATCTGCTATTGGTCAGTGAGACCTGAGTGATTCAACTTGTTACCTTTATGGAATTGAAGTTAAATCTAAATTCATGGATTGAGTTTTATGCTCTCTTCAATATTGATATTCTACATTTTATAAGCACATCACTTACAATTTATATTTGCCATAAATTAGTCTCAAAATACATAAATGGAAATAGTCATGAGTAAAAAGAAAAACTGACAGATATTTCACTTTTTACTAGGCCATAAACTGCTACAATATTTGGAGTAAGACAGCTACTGTTTTGCTATACACAGCACACTGTTCATTCCCTTATTCTGTCTTTCAAACAGTTGTGTGTCAGACTATGGCTTAGTTTTAGAGTCTTAGTAACTTACTTGAGATTTTCAAAATGCTGTATATAAACCCATCCAACCTCAGTCTCAGCCTGTTAAGTATTTTGGTATTTGTAATTGCATAAAAAATTATTTTTAGAGCAATGAGATATAACAGGAAAAGTTCTGCAGAGGATGTGTGGGGACCTTAGCAAGGGTCTAGCTCTGCTTTTAAGACCTGGATGACCATGGGTAAGTTTCTTGTCCTTCTGGATCTCAACTTTCCTTTCCTGTGAGCAAAGATAGCTGATGTTCTAAATAAGTCCATGAATTACTCCAATTATCTCTCCCTTCTACTTCTTCCATGTACTTGTTTTGTCAATTTATAAGCAATGGTGCCAGAACTCAATGGTCAGCCAATTTCATTTTTGTAGCAATTAATGTGAAATCACTGGCCTGATTTTTCTACTTTTATTTAAACTTTGTCCATTTCTCATATCTAGAGTAAATATGAACCAGGAAAATACTAGTTTGTAGGGACTCAAAATAAGAATAAAATATAATCTCTATTCTTGAGAGCCTTCCAACCTAGTGAGAAGGTGGACCCATAAACAATTAACGTTTTACAATCAAATTATATATAAAGCCCAAGGAACGATAAGTGTAGAGGTTAAATTTCCCAGTGGAGTGATAGCATCAAAAAAGGCTCCACAGAACAAGGACTATGTAAGTGAGCTCCCTAGGTGGGGTGGGGGGGCACACACACACACGCAAAGGTACCAGGGTGAGCAGGCAGATAGCATATTTAGAGCATAGTAAGTAGTGCAGTGTTAATAGACCATGAGGTATGTAGGAGGGCAAAAAGGTGAAATGAAGTTGCAATGGTAGATAAAAGAATGGTCCTTCACATCATTGTGGAAGAAGCTATTAGTGGTTTATAAATATCCATGTTTCATTCCTTTAATAAAGGAGTTCCTTTGTTTTAGCTGAGCACGTGGCCACTTAGCTAAAGATTACAGTTCCCATTGGTTTTTCTGGCAGCTTGGTGTGGCCTCGTGACTAAGGTCTAGCCAATAAGATTATAATTGATAAGTGCCATTTCCAGAATATGCCCCTAAAAATGCTAGTATGAATTCCTCTGGCCCTGCCCCCGTCCCACTGGCTAGAAGATGGAAACAGCTGGAGCAGCCACTTAAAACCTAAAGATGGTAGAGTTGCCCTATGAGCCCTGGACCACTCACCTCTGAATGTTACATGAGAGGCAAAACATCTGTCCTGTTTAAGCCATTGTACTTTAAGTCTCTTTTTTACAGCACTGATAAATAACATAACTACATTTTGAAATTTAGAATTTACCCAATAAATGAAGGAAAAACCATAGCAAGCAGGGAGGGGAAAGATCAGACATGTGTTATGGACAGGAAGAATTAAAGGGAAGAGATCGGAAACAGAGACAGGGGAAAAAAGGACGTATACTGTGAGAGGCAGCCCTATGCCACATACTATCTTGGACAATTTCCTAAGCATTGTCTCATTTAACTCTCACAATAACTTATAGAAGTGATACTATTATTTTCATTTTATAGACAAGGAATCCCAGGCTTAGACAGGTTAGGCATGCTCAGGATCCCACCGCTGGTGAGCAGCAAAGTTGGAATTCAAATCTAGGTTTGTTTAGATTTGACAAAGCTGGTATTCTCCCCTCGGCACCAGCCTTCTCCCTGGTGAGAGATGACATGGGATTGGGGGGAAGTTGTCCAGACTGGGATGATGGAGTGCAGTGGTAAACAGAAAGCAGCAAATGATAGGAAATATATTTCAGAGGTGGACTGTTAGGAGCTGATGACTGACATAGAGCCTCAAAAAACAAGAGGAATTACCTATATTCACTTATTCATTATCCAGTCATAAATCCAAGATTTTGTGGAGGGTGATGTGCTGTCATTGACCTGTTTTTGGTTTGGTTTGGTTTTTTCTAAGTTGGATACAGTATTATTTTTTTCTTTTTCCTTTCAAAGCTCATGCGGTTTGTTTTCACACTTTGAATGCCAAATGTGTTTCAAAGACCCTTGCAGTAGATGTTTGAAAAGTCTTGTCACCTCCCTCTGTTTTCATTAGAGTGTCCCTGTTTCCTTTTCCATTTGGAGCTTGAAACCAAATCTATTGACAACCTCCTTGTAGAGCTGAAAGACTGGTCATATTACTCTCTGTCATCATTAGCATGGCATTTCGTTTTTTGCTTGGACCAGTGGTCTGGCATGAAATGGCATCTAAAAGCTCTATTGCTATTCATAGCTTGTATGGAAAATGGTTTAATTTTGCTGTAAGATTAATGTATAAAATTCTGGTAATTTTTCAGCAAAGAGCATAAGAAAACACCTGGAGGAAGAGTTTTGAAATCAACCTTTCATGGCAGGTGTATTTGTATTTTGAAAGTCAACCTCCATACATGAAGACATCTTACTTTTATCTGGTACTTCACAGGGTTCAAAAATTCCATATTTATTACACTTTACCTTCTTTTTAAATTAAATTTATTTTTTATTTGTATAAATTTATGGGGTGCAAGTTCAATTTTCTTGCATGCATAGATTGCATAGTGGTCAAGTCAAGGCTTTTAGGGTATCCATCACCCAAATAACAACAATTTATCTTCTTAAAAACTCTAAGAAGTAGGCAAGGCAAGAATTACTATCTCTATTTACAGAAGAAGAAGAAGTAGGCTCAAATGGTTAGGTGATTTATCCAAGATCTCTTAGCTAGTGTAGTCTCAGAACTGAGATAAAGTCACTTCTCTCCTTTGTATAATCTTTCCTTCCATAATAATCTACTATAAATATGAAACAATATGTGGTTATATCAGAAAGCAAAAAGATAAAATCTTAAATTTCATGATGGTCTCTGCCTTCATCCTCTTTCAAATATCTCACAATATTTTGCCAACAAATGTCATTAGTCGCAAAGAAAAGAAAATACCTATAATATTAGAAAAACACTCTTGCGGAAACTAATAGCACTTTTCAGATAATGATAAGGTTGTAGTGTGTTTCCAGGACTGGAATTTCTCCTCCCAGGAGCCAGTTTGTAGGGAAGAGACTTCAGTGACTGGCCATGGGTTGTGTGATATAGAGTCTACATAGGCAGGGGAGAAATATGATTCGGAAGCAAAGTACTTCCTGCCACCTCAATCTCTGGGCAGACGATTTCAGGAACTTCTAGAAAAATAACTCAACTCCTTCCGCACAGTGAAGTCATGGAAGCCAGGCTTACAGTCCCAGTTCTTATATATGACAGATATGAGATAGCTGGGAAGTTATAGGACTCACTCACAGCACACAGTTCTGACACAGCAAAAATCCTGCAAGGCACAGATAATGTCTTAATCATCTCTGGATTTCTGGTACACAGGACACCAGGTGCTCATTAAATGTTTGTGAGATCATAAGGAACCCAGATGAAAAACATGAGCTTTGCCTGTATTTTGCCAAAGTTGCATAGGTGAACCCACTTTAATTTTTTGCAAATGAATATTTTGACCTCAACAGTGAACTGAAAAGGATGCCTATCAATATACCAGGAGAGTCTCTGCTTCTGCCTCCACCTGTATTGCTGGGTTTCACTGCCATTCTCTCCACTCTTCTCCTCTGTGCCTTTCTCCTCAACTCTTTGTGTATTTCTCAATCTCTCATAAAATTCCTTACAATTTTCTCATAAACACAAATTATAAATTATTTATAAAATTCATTATGAATTATTCTGGGTAGGAATGATAAATATTACTGTTAAAATCAAAAGTTTATAGGCACCAAAACTGTACCAAATAAAATTTATGAACTAGAAATTAGTGAAAATATGACATATTCCTGAGAAAATATAGTTAGGAAAAAACTGACTCAAGAAAATTGCACTTTGTAGAAATAATGGCTGTAAGAGGAAAAATTCATTATAACCAAAGCTATAATCATTTTTAAAAATAACTTATCAATGACAAAAATGAATACTGACATAAAAAGAATTGATCCTGATAAAAATACTTTTAGTAAAATAAAAATGAAAATGGAAAAAATATTAAAAACTATTAAATGCACTCTATAGAAAATTAATCAGGGAATTAAATTGGCCTGAAGGTTTTCACTTCAGAAAATACTTTCTTGCACCAAATGATTCAATGTTGGTATAATTATGACTGAAATGTTTATATTAAAAATGTCCTTGGAGTCAAAATACTGAGGTCAAAACAGTAGACACTAAAAAATCCTCTACCAATGACATCAGATATCTGAAAGCCTATAAATTATTTCCTTAGCCAGGAAGAACTCTTCCCCACATTGGAGTTTTCATCTCATTCAAAAAAAGATGTTGAAATAGATTATTTTCCCCTTGTTTATTTAATTATGTGATTAGCCAGATACAGTTTGCCTTGTTTCTATAATTATATGATGAGGTAGGTAAGTACTAAATTCTTTAACTTTTTTTAAACCAAATTCCAAGTCAGTATAAATGGAAAGAGATCATGAAAGTAAGTCAGAAATAAACCCAGGCAAAGAATCCTTTTTGGTCGCCTAATATGAAGACATAGACGTTGAATCATACAAATGACATAGTTAAAGTAATGAAAGCACTTTGTAACTTTGATAACAAAAAATTGATTTACTTTATAAACTGAGATAAAAATCTCCATTTTTGATTTTTGAAATTTTGTAAGACTAAGTATGTAAATTGTGGAGTCTGAGGTAAAGTCCTCAAAATCTGATTTTTCTATATCTTATACTGCTGGCCAGAGAAAATATTTAAATTACACTTTATATTGAACTAGACACTTCATTCAGAGAAATCATAAGATAATATAGCACATTAAGGTAATTTATAAACAAATAATCGGTATAAAATTGGGTTAAGTAAATAATCAATAGGTTTATGAATTTTTGTCAATTTTTTTCCTCTAATTTTGACACGTATATCTGATTTCACTTAAAACATTAAACACTGTTAAAGATATTTATGATTGAAAGCATTTTCATTAATTCTCATTTTCTGTTAAGGTAATTACATGACCCACAGTTTGAACTTAAGATGTATCTTGACAACCCTTAGCAGAGTATGCAGGGCACTCATTCAAAAGTTGCCACCGTGCAACAAACCGTCTGGCTAGAGAAGCCAACAAGAGCCACTACTAAAGGATTGTGATCTTGGTTCAGACAACTACCAGACAATCCTCTCATTCCCAGGCTGGAAGAATTGTAGATCATCAAAAAGAAGTTCATAAGCAAATATTGCCACTTTTGCTCATTTTTCTGTGTGTATATTTGATTATATAAAACAAAACATTCCAGCAAAAACTTGGATTTCATGGAGAATCATTTATAAAAGAAAAAAGGCTCAGAAACCAGTGGGGCTGCTTTCCTTTGCAGATTTTAATCATCATGGCCTTTAAATAATGATAAAACTAACAATAATAATGCCAGTTAACACTTACTGAGGTTTTCACTGTTCTAAGCTTAAAGGTACTTAATCTTTACTAAAAACCTGTGAGATGGGGGCCAATATCACCTCCATTTTACAGAAAAGGAATTTGGGGCTCAGAGAGGTGCCATAACTTGCCTAAGGTCACACAGTTAGAAAATGTCAGATAGTAGTGTGAGTTTTAGGAGGAGGAGAATTGTATACAGAAATTTAGATTTCTTTTCTACAGCAATTGATTGAGAACTATAGGCATAAATTTTCTATTTAATGTAAAAGGTAACTCTCTTGAAACTGTAAATCTGAAGGCCGTGATTTCTTTGGCCAAATTACAATATGTCCTTTCCAGCATGGGATTTTATTTTCTCATCTTAAAGTTTCCCTTTCCCATTTGGCTACAATTCTAGGTTAATGTCCTTATCATATTTTCTTCATCCCATTTGTGGGTCACGGCTGCCTTTTCTCTTTAAATCTAAGCACAGTGTTGGCGTTTCCATTTGTATGTTGGGAGGCTCAGGTGAGAGGAGAGGTGGAATAATACCAGCATACTCAGCTATGTTTGCTTCATCCTCAACTCCTCCCAGCTCAACCCTTCACAGGTCTGACAAGTCTTTGAGAGTGACCAGATTCAGGAAGGCAACTGTGTAGTTTTAGCCACTGTGGTTAAATAAAAAGGTGAGAGGAAAGTTTAAAATTAAAATAACTTCAATTTCTGTTAAGTTTTACTGGGAAACTATGCATTTAGCCCTAACAATAAAATGGAACAACATTTTATGCATTTATTCATTTATGTAATAAATGTTTAAGAAGTGCCTGCTACCAGCATTATGCTAGGTGCAGGGGGCACAGTGAAATAAGGCATGGCAGCCTCTGACCCCAAGGAGGTCACATGTCATCCAGGAGATTCAGATGGGAAGACAAACACAAGAATTAAAAATGCACTGGTGCCATGATAGTAGGTGCAGTGAGGGTGTGAAAGAGAAAGCATTCGTTCCCCTTATTGGTGATCAGGAGAAGTTTCTTCAAAGGTATGTATGATGTTTTGGCTAAGTCTCAAAAGAAAAGTTTCCAAGACAGTCCAGGAAGAAGGTAGAAGTGGGGGCATTCCAGGCAGAAAGCGGAGGGGAAAAGATCTACTGACTTAAGACCACAGGGACTGTTCGGGGTTCTGCAAGGCATTCAGACAGTGTCGGGTGCTGTGGGGAGGCGTGTGCATGATGGGATGAGGTTGTGTCAGGTTTCAGTCTGAAATGTCGGCTCTTAAAGCGCTCATGACCAAAGAAAGACTAGATGCACCAAAGTAAGGTAAGCATGAAAGTGAGGTTTATTGAGGAGAGAAAGATAGAATTATAGGGCAACAGCAAGATATAGGTTTACAGAGCATGATATATAGGCCACAAATGGTGACTAGACCCACTGTCCCCGCAAAGAGAGAGCAAAAGGAAGGGGCCAAAAAGGGCCTGGTTATGGTCTGTGTCTTGTTTAAAATGCCAAGATTGGGACCTCTCTAGTGGCTCAGACATCACCATGGAGTCACTTTGATTGGACAGTTGGGAGTTGCTTGACCTGAGTCTTACTGTGCATGTGGGCTGTTCTCCGTCACTGCAGGACTCTATGGTACCTACCCTGCTTGGCCTGTGGGCTAGAGAGTCCTCTGCATTCTTTTGTAGCTGGCGTGCTAAGTTATGCTTGGCTGATCTGTAGGATATTCCCTCCTTCCCCAGGTATGGCAATCACTGGGGAGAGGATTAGGGTGGAGCAAACCGAGATGAGGGCCTGGGGCCCACGCTTTCTTCCCAGGTGGGGCAATTGCACCAAGGCAGCAGCACCCACTTTTGTCCCTAGGAGACCCGGAATCCCTCACTATCTACCTAAGAGTTAGAGGGGTAACAAAGCCCGCATCACAGAAGGCCTTGGAGGTCACATTAACAAGTTCATACTTTCTGAGGGTGGTGGAAAGCATTTAGGATTTTAAGCAAGAGGGTGCTAATATCAGATTTGTGTTTTGAATGATCACTCTACCTGCCCCTTGAATAGGAGGGGAAGGAGACAGAGCAAGGAGGCTGATTGGGAGGGTGTTTCATTAGAGCAAAAGATGTTGAGGGTAAACTAAGGCAATTGAGAGAACTGTAGTTGGCCTACCTGGCACCTTTATGGGATTTGTAAAAAGGCACCCCCTCTGGGCTATGAAGCACCATTGGCTTGAATGCAGAAGATGCTCACCACTCTCAGCCAGGCACCTCTGCACTGCACAAACATGCAGCAGCCTTGGCAGGTGGTGTGGGACTGAAGAAGAAGGAGGTGAACATAATAGAATTGAATGTAATGTGAGAGAAGAGGAAAAGATGAATCTAGGATGACTTCCAGATTTCTGATGTGGGTGAATATGTAAGTGATGGTACTATTTATGAAGAGAGAAAATTTAATAATGAAAATTGATTTGAAATAACAGGGAACCATGTCAAAATGAATCTTTTTAATGCACACTGGCTAGAGAATCAAAACATAATTTTCTTTCCACAAGGGCCTCGTTATGACCAGCAGTGCTTAATTCTACTAGGGTATGACTTTCTCTGTACTCTGTACAGTTGCTCCTCAGCTCCAGAAAGTCTCTCTGAGGCATATGTCCCACACCCCACTCCACCAAACCTGGAGTTGCTTCTCTTTCCCAGTCTCAGTAGTGTGAATGTGGAAATGCAAGAGACAAGCCCTCTCAGAGAGCAACTGCACATCCCTCCCTTCCTGAGAGCTGACCAGGAATACTATGGGCAGAGTCTGGCCCCCCTAATCCCTGGGACAAGGTAGCATTCTGAGACTCTCTCTTGTGTCCAACTGGGACAGAGCAGGGGGCCCATTCATCTTCTCACAGAGCATGATAAGCACACCAGAAATTACCAAGGAATAATCAGTAATATGAGAGCTGGGGTCATGGATAATTCCTTCCAGGAGCTCTAGGACAGTGCCATAGGGAGAGGGTAGTGGCTCAGGATTTATTTCTTATTGGTCTATATAGGGTCCTAATGAAAGTACCAGTATCTTCTTTTAGATGGTATATCAGTCAGGATAGGCGGCCATAAGGTGGTAACAATAACCCCCAAACCTTAGTAGATTAGAGCACCAGGGTCTTGTCTCTCACTCGTGGTACGTGTCCCTGGCAAGTTGGTTGGACTCTGCCTTGCATCATCATTGTCCTCACCCCAGGACTCAGGCTCATGGAGCAGCCATCATCGAGGGCTGCACTGTCCAATATGGTGGTCCCTAGCCACGTTTTAATTAAAATCAGATTGCAAGTGCTCAGTGCTGCATGTGGTCAGTGGCTACTCTATTGGACAGCACAGATAGAGAATAGTTCCATCATTACAGAAAGTTCTGCTGGACATGCTGAGTTATAGCCTTGGGCCTTAGGGGTTCTTGCACCAACAATTAAATGTCATGTAGTCCCATCCAACCACTAGGGTTCAAACAGTACAGTTCTTCCTTGTGCCCAGAAAACAGAAAGCCAGAAATATTTGATGAACAGCATTAACTACCCGTTAGGGCACAGAGAACAAGTCCCCAAAGTATGGTTCTTTGGCATGTTGGATGTTTGAATTAAAGGAAATTGAAGGCCTCAGAAATAAGCCTCAGAACCAAGGTCTCTCTTTGACCTTCCCCTCCCCCAACCTCTAACCCCAGTATCTCTGATCCCCTTTCTTTCCTGAAACAATGAGGAGGGGCTTTTTCTGAAGTTCTCTTATCTGATTAAGGAAAGTTTTTCCAGAAGAAATGCAATTGTCTCAAAACTCTCTCTCTAGCAATCTCATTAAATGACCAGGAAAGATCAACTACAGGAGGAGAGACTAAAAGTCTTCAGCATGCCACATAGACTTTTTGTCCATTCTTTTGAGAGAAGTGCCAAGAGATTATCTGAGAGACTTTATCTGCATGACAAGACGACATTTGTTCACAGTGAAATTCCACCCCTCACCTTCCCACCACCTTCCCAGGCTCAAAGGAACTTTGCCCTAGGCCATTGTTCTTTGGCCACATTCATTTTCCCTGAAAATCATTTACTACCCCGCACAATTGCTTGCATCTCCCCCATCTCCCTCTTCCCTATGAAGGGGCTATATAATCTGGCCTTTCTTTATATGGCTCCTATGCTTATGAACATTTAAAAATTTTCCTGTGCCTTTTTCTCCTATTTTTCTGTCTATTGTTAGTCCATTCCAATGAAACTTCAGTGAGCAAAGGGGAAGGTTGACTTTTGCCCCTACATATCTACCTACGACTTCAAAAGAGCTCACCATTCCTCCTTAACTTTCTTAGGACCTAGAATATGAACAAGAAAAAATAACTCATAATTTGGACATGTAAAAAATAGAACAATATAAAAGTAATTTATTGTTTTGCTCCAAGATGTCACGAGTAAGGTGTGAGCTCAGAATTAAATTAAAGTAATAACAATTCTATCTATGATGTTTCACTGAGCTCTGCCTCTGCATTATGTGCCTTATCTTATCTTCAAAATGACCCATGTAGGTATAAATGTGAGGAAACTGAGGCTCAGAGAGGTTAAGTAACTTGACTAACAGAGATCTACCTGATCTCAAAGCATTGGTGATGCTCTGTGTGGAGATGGGATATGCTATTCCCAGGTCTTTTAATTTTTACCCTTCAGTTCCATAATATCACTCAAGTTCTAACTTCTAATTCTACACAAAGGCCTTTAAAAAGCTAGGTAGGTATTTTTGGCTTCTTTATAAAACTATTCAGTTAAAAGTATTTGTGGGCATGAACTGCCAGGAACATACAGATAAGAAATGACAATCTATTTCATACTTTGAACTGCTTAGAAAAAGTGTACATGTACACATATATGCTTATGAAGTTGATCTGTGCGATTAAGCTCCTTGGAAACCCTGAAAATCTAAAGAGTAAATTTGTACAAAGTGTTCAACTATGATGGGAAGACTACTAAGTATGCTGCATTCTTCTTGTTCTACTTCTGTTTTCTTAAAGTACTCTTTGTGCCAACTTTCCATCTTCTTAGATACAGAAATGTCAGTCTACAGTTTCTGCATATTTCTTTAGCACTGGAGCGGAAATTTTGTCATTCTTACGGAGTTGAGGAAGCTGTGACCCTGACAGCAAGTCTTCCAGCCCCCCAAGTGCTGGCCACAAGCCCTCTGACCCAAGACACTTGATTCATGAGTCCTGCTTGAGCTGGGAGCACGGGGGCTGCTGCAGGTGGCCTGTTAATGGCATCCCTGAAGCCAAATGGCCTAGGCCATCCATGCTTCTGACTGGCCAAGTAATTCACATCATCTTGCCTCAGTGCTCCTTCTCTCTCTCCCTTCCCAGCATTCCTTAGCAGGGTAACCAGTGCCATTTCAGCAGTTTTAAAGGTGACTTCCAATAAAATATGTATGTGGATTTACTTCAGAGCTGGTAGCCTGGCCTATAAATTTATACCAGGTCAACCATGGAAAGCCCTGCAATTAAAAAAGGAAAAAGAAAATACAAAAAGTAAAGTTTCCATCGGCATTTATCTTTGGATTAAAAAAAATCTGAATCTATTTCTTCCCTCTTCTTTTTTTAATGGAAAAGAGAAACACCCATGAAGAGTGACTGACTGGAGCATTTCAATAGCCTTGTTCATAAACCTCTTGTAACACCTGGAAATAAAGAAAACTCCTCAGTGCGCCAGCCATTGCTTCACATGGACCCCCTGTGCTTCTGGCTGCAGACACGCATGCCTGACAGCCTTCACCTCTCTGGTGCAATTTGAAGCATTGCAGTTGGTTCCTTCCCCCCTTGCTTGTGAAAACCAAGGGATTGGCAGAGACTGAAACAGAAACCCCATGGAGTCACTAGTATCAGTGGCTGGTGTCCTCTCTCCTCCCGCCAACCAGACTCCCTCCAAACCTCAGTCAGCACCCATCTCTCTCGAGGAAAACTGTCTTTCATCCCGGTAAATGGATAACATTTGGCCTCTGCCAAACAAAGGCTACACATTGTTTCATACTTTTTATTTGCCAAGAATTTATTGAAGTCCATAAAACAAATTCCTATAGCTGAAGAAACTGTACCCTTTTTGTTTGTTTGTTGGTGTTTTTAAGCTAGGCTGCAGTCCAAAAGTTTGCAGCATGAGTAAACTGTTATGCTTTGATTTCTAGTTTTATTTGGCCTGGGAAAAGCAAACAAATGGCAGTGCTTTGTGTAACATTATATGTTAGAGGTTTCTAGTGTTTGTTATTTGCCATCCTCAAAATAAAATCTAAAAAAGGGGGAGTACTAAAACATTAAGTCTATGGGGTATAAAGCAGTTCTTTGCCAAGTAGTAAAAGCATTAATAATAAAAATCAAATTTATCTTCATAACAACACTGTATCTAAGTATGTGGAAAATATGTTTATCCCATTCTATGGAAGAGCATACTGACTCAGTCCAGAACACATCGTATTCTAAGGTCACTCATTATGAGATCACAAAATCAGCTGAAAGTGGACCAGTATCCCTGTCACTGTTCCAGAGTTCTTGCCTTTGTACTTGCTCCTGCCTTACAGTATATTGGATGTTAATTTAATTTTGAAGCATAATACTTCATGTGAAAGCCACTATAGAAAAAAATTGTGACAATGCTCTGTTAATTTTGTATTAAAATTTATCCCTGATGCCACTGAATGTTGAATATTTATTAGAGCTTTTTTGTTTTAGTCCAAAATGGAAAATGGGTAACAGAGAGGATGAGAAAAATGAGAATGATAGGCCAGGCTTACTTCTGTGGAATAGCATTTTCCTTTGAAGATTTAATTCATCTGGAAACTATGACATGCATAAAGCCCAATTTCAACTAGAGAAAGAAATAGACAATGGCATTCATCTGAGTTTTGTAGTAGCTGGAAAGAGGTACAGTAAAAGTAACATAACAGCCATGTCCCTGCTCTCCCTTCATGCCCAGCCTCTTCAAGTGAACTGACCCTGTAATTCTTGGGAAATAATACACTTTTCAGGACCCTGTGAGAAGGGGCTATTGGGGCAGAGCAGATGCTGCGGACTGTGTCCTACTCAGCTCTGTCCTCGCACCTGGCACTGTGTCAGGCACATTCTGTGTGATCATGGGTGTGTGGTGCCTATACGTGGCTTGCAGGGTACAGAAATCAGCTGGCCATGTCAGGAAAGTAACAGAACCAAGAAGGAGCATGAGTAAAGCCTGCTCCTTTCCTTGAATGCAGCTTTAGGCTTTGTCATTTTAAAAACAAACCTTTTCATTATTCTTCTCATGGCATCCCTTAAACTACCTAACCATGGAATTAGCCTAGCAATTGGATTATAGCTCTAAGTTTGTATTTGCTGCTATTTGCACAAACATGTTAAACATATAAAATATATCACATTTTAGCATGCTCTTTTAAGTAAGTGGACGCTCAATACATTTCTGACATTCCAACTGAGTCACCCATTACTCGCTACGGTCAGAAGAAAAGCAGAGGCACGCTGTGTGATGAGGAGTGCCGGTTGACGTGGTATCATCAGATCACTGGCAAGTGTGTCCACATTGTCACCTGAAAATCTGCAGGTTCATGGGGTGGAGAAAAGTTGAGAAGATTGGGAAGGTGATGAGAAGACAGGAAACTGAGAGAGTTATACACGCTCCAAAGAAGCACCAACTGTGTCCATATCAAGTGCATTATAAACACTATAATGCTGCAGTCCCCATCCCCAGGGACACAGACTGATACCAGGTTAGGAACCTGGCCGCACAGCACGAGGTGAGCAGCAGGCGAGCAAGCAAATCTTCATCTGTATTTATAACCACTCCCCATCGTTCACCACCCCCCTACCATCAACCCCCCATCTGTGGAAAAATTGTCTTCTATGAAACCAGTCCCTGGTGCCAAAAAGGTTGGGGACCGCTGCTGTAATAGGAGGGAATTTGACAATATCAAGCTAACATTCAAGACTGCTTCCTTTTCTGAGTACTTAGCTGAAAGAACTCAGGGACTCTGAGAAGCAGAGAAGATATTCACAGGTACTGAGAGTTCTTAATCTTTGCAATTCCACATTCTGATATAACTCAAATATCTCCAACTCTTTCTTTCATGGTATTCGTTGGCAGACGCGGTGCCTAGAGTAAAGCCAAGTTGGAATGAAACCATTGCATTCCCCAATAAGGCTGATAATCCCTTCATTTTCTAATAGGGTAAAGACTATATTTGCTTCTTTTTGAACAGCCAGCTGAAGGAGAAGGGGTGTGCATGTGTATTTTAATAAGGACAGCTGTCTCCCAGCTGCAAGGCCCCCAACACAGCCTCTGACCCTTCCCTTCAACACAGCAGTATCCATTTTATCACAGAAGTGATGGAATAAACAGTTCCAGAGATTCCAAAGACAATCCAAAACTAGCTCGGTTTTAAGTTAGCTTTCCCAGACCCCCACTTTGCTTCAGGCTTGGGCCCAGCAAGCTGATGTCATGCTTCCTAGGTGGGCAGGGCACCACCAGAACACAGGGGCAGGACCATAGCTGACCAGAAATTAATGGGGCCACACGAGGTGCAAGTCCAAGACAACAACATCAACACATCTGGGTTCCCGGAATATCCCACTCCAGATTAAGGGGCTTTGCCAATTTCGAACTAACACAATTATATAAATAAGTAATATCTGTAGGCATAAGAGAGATGCACAATCTAAAAGAAAGTGCTATTTGTTTCCGATGAATTTTCCTGGAAGCTAGACAAAGCTTTATTTCCCCAAGTAATATGCTTATAGTATAGCTAGAGGTCTCTTTTTCCCAAGATCTTGAATGTCTTTGTAGTTTCATTAATCCTCATGAGTGAATGCTCAAAACTATTGGCTTGTATATAAATGTTCCCACACTTTGATTCAATAATCCCAATTATAAGAATTTTTTGCAAGTATATAATGCACATGGAGAAAATATATGTGTATATAGATATGTGTGTGGATACAAATATATTATATATATTCAAAGATGTTTGTTGTAGTGTCATTGGTAAGACTGATGACAGCCTGAGTACTATTAGAAAAACATTTATTGAACCATATTAAATCTCTCAACTGAGTAATATTTCGGCATTACAAATAATACATCTGAAGCCATAGTAGACATGAAAGTGCTCATGATATAATAGAGGTTTTTTTTTTTTTTAGTAAAATGTAAAACTATATTTATACTATGGAGACAATTGTGGAAAAAATAATAAAGGCATATGGACAAGACCTGAAAGGAAATATGAAAAAAGTAGGGAGAAAAATATTTATAGAAATGGGAAACTTGAAGAATATGTACCTCTTTTGTGTGTTTATTTAATGTTGTTATAATGCTGTTTGAGTAACTAAAAAGAAAAGTAAAAACAATTTTACATGGCAACTGCTTCCTCCGTTATCTTTAGTGGGAAATGTAAATGTTCAGGTGCAGGCTGTAGGGTGCTTATGTAAAATTTAGAAGGTTTTGGGTTAAAGAATCCTGTAGAAAGACTATAGTGTATCCCAGAAAACTCTACTGGGGTTACACTTAAGCTCTGCCTTGTTTTAAATAGAATCCCTATTTTATGCCCCACCCCCACTAGGACAGGGCAACTGTGAAATGCTAGGTCCTTAATAAGAGGCTCCCTTTATCCCTATTACCTCCCCCACCTGAGCGCTAATTCGCTTGGTTGTGGGGGCGGGGGCAGGAGGCTCCTAAAAGGCAGAAATCTGATGATTCCAAGTTAATGAGTAACTAGCCAATCAAAGTAAAAATTGTTACTGAGTATCTCACATGTCAAAGGCATCCATGAAATATTATGCATAGTGCTCCATCCTAAGAAACAATTACAATACTGGTTACTGTTTATTGACCCAGGCATTGTGCTAAGTATTAGACATGCATTATCACATTTAATCCTCACAGCAACCCTCTAAAACAGCAGTCCCCAACCTTTTTGGCACCCAGGGACCAGTTTCATGGAAGAAAATTTTCCATGGATGGGGGTGGGGGGCGATATGGGGATGGTTTCAAAATGATTCAAGTGCATTACATTTATTGTGCAGTTTATTTCTATTATCATTACATTGTAATATATAATGAAATAATTATATAACTCACCATAATGCAGAATCCAACAGGAGCCCTGAGCTTGTTTTCCTGCAACTAATGCTGCCACTGATCTGACAAGACGCGGAGCTCAGGTGGTGATGCGAATGATGGAGAGCAGCTGTAGATACAGATGATGCTCTGCTTGCTTGCCTGCCACTCACCTTCTGCTATGCAGCCCAGTTCCTCACAGGCCACAGACCAGTACCAGTCCGAGGTCTGGGGGCTGGGGACCGCAGCTCTAAAATATGATCCATTATGGATCAAGGGGGTGAGATTTACAGATAAATCGGCTGTTAAATGGAAGCAAAGTAGCCTGTGACTCCAAAGCCGTACTCTAATAGACCTATACTCTTTGCCTTTCCAAGTACTCATCCAGGTACTTTTAAACTTTTTATTACATTAAAGCCCATGAGGCTTTCCCTAGACTATCCAGTGATTTCCTTCAACTGGCAAAGGTATAACATGAACCATGGACTCAGAACACTGTGGAATAGGGTATAGATCCTGCCAGCACAGAAATGAACTAGGACAGACCACTCTCAGAGTTGGAGAAATGCAGGGTAATTAGAGAGAAACCATGCAGAGAACAAGAAGCTGGAAGAGGACAGAATAATAGCTCAGTCTAGAGGCATGTGTTTTACCCAAATTTCATGGGCTGTGGACTCATCCACTTAAAAAGTGATGCCTAAGGCCCTGGAGTTTTGGGGTAGAAGGCAGATAGGCATCTATTTTCCTATCAGTCAAAAAGGCAGCTACAAATAATAGCTCTATTTGGGCCAAGGAGGCAACCTTGAGCTAAGCTAATAAGAAGAACCACCATCCAGAGGTTTAGGTTCCCAAGGAAGGGCTAAAAGAGTTTCCAGATAAAAAGGTTTTGAGTCATAGCACCTAAGAACGTGTTTGGGATTTTTGGTTTGACAAAGCTCGCTGAGTAGCCTGAGCCTAAACTCACAGCTTCCCTTGTGTGCTAAAACCCTCACACTGGGATGAAAGTTTGCTGTGCTCTTGAACCAACACTACATATTGGATTTTGGAATAAAAGGAGCTACTGCAGGAGAGGAAGAGGCAGTTAGAAAAAGCAAGAACGTGGAAACAAGGGTCCTCTGAGGAGAAACAATGAATGGGAAACTCGAGACAACACAATGATCCCCCTGGATGCAGGACCTGCGCATTGAGCCAATGGAACCAGCAGTTTGTGCAGGGCAGTGTGGTGAACAAAGCATGGGCCTTAGAGCTGGAGAGACCAGGCCCACATCCTAAATCTCCCACTTCCTAGCTCTACAAACTTAAGAAAGTTATTTCAAATCTCTGAACCTGCATTTCTTTATCTGTAATATGAGACCATCCTTATTAACAAGGAGCCTCATTTGGACCAGTCAGAATAGCATTACATTTCAAACACATAGTTCAAGAACCCAGTGTAGCAGAATTCTTCAATTCTCTTTCTCAAAGAACATTAAAGGTGATTAAAATACTAAAGCTTTTTTTTCTCTCCTCTTTATTTCCCTCCCACCTAATGATGTGCTGAATTTTTTTAGCCAGTTTGCTTTACATTGGTAGCTTGTAATCAGTTGTAGTGGGAGTATTTACACTGTGGAATTTGGCAAATGCTACAAATCGGGTCTCTTTTTTTATTTCCAGAGAGCTGATTTATCATCAGCAAACCACTGCTCCAACCCACAGCTACTCCAAAGCCTTTATCCTCAACTCCCAACTTATCCCCACCCACCTACCCCTAGAATAAACCCACCCTTCACTTTCAAGCTTCACAGCTTCCCTCCCTTCTATAGTACCCTCCTTTCGGGCTCAGCAAGTCAATATATAGATCAAGTGTGCTTCTCTCGAGATCCAGAGAACAGAGGAGAACCAGGCTAGCAAATACAGGACTGTCTGGTGGAATGGGAGAAAGATGCTGTTAAAAACACTCCCAGGTTAACAGTATAATAGTTTTGTTTTCCTCTCAGGAAGATTTGACATGAACCATTATCACAGTTACTCTATACTACACATGTAGCACCTCCTAAAACTAGGACTGAAGGGCTTCCCAGCTCATATTTTTTACAAGAATAAAAGAAGGAGGAGGAGGAGGAGGAGGAGGAGGATCTTACTTATTTTGGAAATGAGGGCTTGTTGAGTCCATCTTTACATTCACCTCAGGAGCCAAGTCTACTTTTGGCCACTGTCTCAGATGGTACCTGCAGTCAGTTGTTCCTGCCTATGTTTCTTGAAGCATCTAACTGGATTTCACCAACTCCTAGACTAGTGGCCCTGTGCCTATCAGTAGAGCACCAGGGCTGATGAATGATCCATTATACAATGTAATAATAAACTCAAGAGGTTAAACTTTTCAGGGTGTAGATAGTAGTTTACTTTTTTACACTCAGGCCAAGCTAACAAGACCATTCAGTTGCAAGGAGTAGCTACATGCTGGAATTCTACAGGCTGTTGTGTGGTTGGTTCTCTCCTGAAGTGGTTCCTGAAAAAGCCGGACTCCTAGACTGCATTCCCATCCTCCCTTTGGTGCATGTCTTGGGATTGGCAAGTGTCCCAGACAGGAGGTCTATATAGCCAGTCAGCTGCCAGTAGGATTTTTGCAATTATTGGTAAAATTACAGACTATGGGCTTCTAAGAGCCACTGTAGGAGCAAATATTCTTCTAAGTTTATATACCCATCCCCCATCGCCCCCCGCCTATCTGCCCAACACCTGATGAATGTTGTTACTATATGTGCACTTACTTAAGTGTTGATCAGTTAAAACCAATTTGATGGTAAGTACATGTGGTGCTTGTTTTTCCATTCCTGAGATACTTCACTTAGTAGAATGGGTTCCAGCTTACCCAGGATAATACAAGTTATTCTAAAAGTTTTATTTAAGTCTTTTCTTTTCTCTCAAAATGCATGGTTAGGCAAATATATTTATCCACAAGGATGGCCTTAGGCAAGGAAAGAGCAGGAAAGCAACATGTACTTGGCATTCACTGTCTGACAGGCACTATTTTAGGCAAAGTACTTCATTTAATCTTCACTCCTATGAGTAAAGTACTATTATAATTTTCATTTTGGACAAACTGAGGCTCAAAGATGTGAAATAATTGCCCACGAGCTAGCAACTGGTCTGTGGTTAAGCCAGGATTTGCACCTAGGTCGATCTGGTGCAGAAACCCATATTCTTCCCACTAAGTTGTGCTATGCTGCTTATCTGAGAGTTCACCACCTAGTGAGATGGCCTAGCCAGGTAAAGCCTATGATGAAGAAAGATACTCACCTGGAGAACAACTTGACAAGCTGAATGAAATTGTTGTTGTTGTTTTTTTAAGTGCCCCCCTCCCCCGCCCCGTGAATGAGATTGTTTTAAAATCTATTGGAGGGCTTCTGAGGCTGCCAGGATGTGGAGACCATGATGCTGAAGAGAAGAGAAATTCACTGAGGCAATCACAATATTGTGTGCTTTGCTATACTCCTTAGAGTATTTACTGATTCTTAAATGGTTTCCAGGCAGAAGGCAGCTGCTAAAAGGTAGAAAAACCCCCCAAAGCTTTCCATAATTTCATATGGCTGGAGAAAATGGTTTAAGTTTACTAAGGCAGCCAGAACTTCAGGGGCCAAGATCCAAAGGAATAAGAATGATGCAGAAAAGTGAACCCATCATTCCATGAAAGTTTTCATCTTAGGGTATTTACTAACTCATAAGCTTTGCAGAGTAAGAGGCAAAGAAGTCCAAAAGAAAGTAACTGAGAAGTTGAGTGAAGTTTTTAGCAGTTTTCTAGTGCTGAGGAATAGTTGGAGTTCAGGCCTCATCAAAAAGGAGGAGCCCTATTAAACCCTGTAAGCACACAGGGAACTACACTAGAGAACTACATTCACAACGTGTACGTGACCAGAAGAAGAAAAACTCACAAAGTTTGAAGTCAGCCTCAAGCGATTGGATTGTGGAGATTTGCTCCTGCCTGTCCGAGTATAGAGACAGTTTTTGAAAAAAAATATACTATCATGCAGAGCTTCTACAATACTTCATATACAATGTCTAACATTCAAACGAAGATTGCCATGCATGTCAAGAACTAGGACCAAAAGAAGAAAAACACAGTGGAAGCTGATTCATAGGTAATGCAGATACTGGGATTTTCAGACACACACTTTAAAATAACCATGACTGTTAGGTTCAAAAAAATATATAATGAGATGTAGAATCTCACCAGAGAACTAGAATCAATAAAAAAGAAGCACATGAAAATTCTAGAAATGGAAAAATACAAGAATGGAAAGTAAAAGATATGTAAATTCAAAGGTATACCTATTTATTTAAACCTGGAATTTTGGAAAAACCAACAACACAGATGGACACATAGCTATTAACAGGCATATTCTGTGTATAAAACAAGGTCAATAAAACAATGTCAAAAATAACAAATCACAAAATAACCTTATATCATGGCTACAAAATCTGAAAATAAGATCTTAAAAATATCAAAGCAGCACCCGATGAGTATAAATGTTTTACAGATGTTTTCATCTTTAAGAAGACGTTGAATTTTCTTTTTCAGGATAAATCTTCTCTATTTGCTTATTTCAGAAATTTGCTTTTCCAAATTTTGTTTCATTTTATCCCATTTTGGTACAAATTCTTTCATCTTATCTTTGAATTTCTGAATTAACACTTTATTCCCACCAAGTCTTATTGTTCAGGGGTTCGGGCAATTAGCTTTAAGAATAAATCGTGCTCTATCTGAAGACTGTACAGCAGGAAAGAATAAATCGTGCCCATCAGCAGGCACAGTGCTCACAAAGAGCAACAGAGTGTGATTTTCAGAATGAAAGTGCCTTGTTGCAGGGCATTTACCATCATGTGACCTTGGGCAAGTCACAACTTTCCTGAGCCTCCATTATCTATAGAATGGGGCAATTTCATTTCCTTTACAAGGCTGTTGTAGACATAAATAAACTAGACCATGTAAAAGCCCTTTGTAAACCGCAAAACCACAAACCCTTTTTCAAAATGGTTAGTTACTTTTTGGTGCCTTTGATCCCTAAACCCTGTATATAAGGGAGTAATTGGGTCTCATTTATGTTTACAGAGAAATCCTGTATTTTTTTAAACAAGTTTCTACATTTTCTTCACTCAACACTCAACACACATTTATCAAATATCTGCTATGTTCTAGGATTCCTGATAGACAGCAAGGACGCAAGGACCTCGAAGCCCAGGAAGGAAGTCAAACAAGTAAATAAAGTACTGCAATACAATATGACAAGTGGAAGAACAAAAAGGGAAGTCAGGAAAGGCTGGGGTTTGAAGGATAAGTAGGAGATCATGCAGGTGAAGGAAACTGGAAAGACCAGGGCAAACCGAGGAAACGTGCAAAGACTCAGAGGCATGAAACAGCATTACACATTTATAAAATTGTAAAGTTCCAATTTCTCTTTTATTAAAATATGAGGATCATATTGGGAGTATAAAAAATGAACCAGAGACATAATCTTGGTCACTGTCTTTCAAAGGCTCAGTCTGATTGAAGAGAAAAACACACATATAAGTGATCTCAATGGCTATGTGGAAAATTAAGAGATAAAATTATATACTGTGTGATTTCATGTATGAAATATTTTAAAAACTGTGTATAAAGGTGACTAGAAACAAACAAAAAGAAAAACAACCCAATTTTAAAATGGGCAAAGAACTTGAATAGGTATTTCTCCAAAGAAAATATGCACATGGGCAATAAACACATGAAAAGTTACTCAACATCATTAATAATTAGGGAAATGCAAATAAAAACCACAGTGAGATACCACCCCACACTCACTGGAATGGTTATTATCTAACTTTAAAAAAAAAAAACAGAAAATAGCAAGTGTTAGCAAAGATGGAGAAATTGGAGCCCTCATGCATTACTGGTGGGAATATAAAGAGTTTGGTGATTTCTCAAAAAGTTAAACATAGAATTACCATATAATTCTATACTGAGGTATATACGCAAAAAAATTAAAACAGGAACTCAAACAGATATTTGAAGACCAATATTCATAGCAGCATGATTCACAAATGGCAAAAAGGTAGAAACAACTTGAGTATCCATCAACAGATGAATGAATAAACAAAATATGGTCCATTCCATTCCAATACAAAGGAATATTATTTGACTATAAAAAGGAATTATGTTCTGATACATGCTACCCTGTGGATAAACTTTGAAAATATTATGCTAAGTGAAATAAGCCAGACACAAAAGGAAAAATATTTTATGATTCCATTTATATGAGCTGTTTAGAGTAGGCAAATTTGCCAAGAAAGTAGAATAGAAGTTACCAGGGACTGGAGGGAGTGAGGGATGGGGAGTTATTGCTTAATGGTTATAGAATTTCTGTTTGAGATAACGGAGAACTCTGAAAATAATGGTGATGGTTATACAACATTGCAAATGTCTTAATGCCACTGAATTTTACACTTAAATGTGGTTAAAATGGTAAATTTTGTTATGTATATTTTAACACAATGAAATCTTTTTAAAAAAGAATAAGCAGTAGAAAAGAAGTGATTGGAAAAACATCTCTAAATGTTAATAATGGTTTTATCTGAATGGTATGCTTCTATCTCTCTCTCCCCCCGAACACTTATTTTTTTCTCTTTTTTCCTTGACGCATAAGTATTTTATAATTTTTTTAAACTCCAAGTTTTACTTTTCAAAAAAGGAAGGGAGCAAAACAAATATGGTAAGATAAAAATCTATGTTTTATCTATGCACAAAGTGCCTTGGGAGTGCAGGGGACATCACCTAGATTTTACTAGGCTTGGCAACAACCTTGCAATTTGCTTGTTTGACAGGCTTGTAAAATGTGGCTGCATGTCATCTTGCTCTGGAAAACCTCTCTTGGAAGAGATGCAGTCTGGGTCCTGATTATTCTGATCCTTCTGCAGAGCATTAGCTCTGTGCTGCAGACCCAGGCAGGGCAAGACATCCATAGCCTTCAACTTCAAAAAGACACTTCTCCTTTGGAATGCAGCTACCCGGCTGGCCTGAGGTACTCTGCAGAGATTAGAACAGTCAGACAGAAAGCTTCCACTGAAGAGAAGGTGCAATGCAAACACCAGCCAGTTTCTTCCCAGTACTCCCTCTCCCAGGGGTGAGAGTGAGGGGGCCTTCAGGTGTGAAGAAGTAAACACCTGGCACCAAGTTTTTTCCCCTTTTAGTTTAAGAAAGGGAGAGAAGCTAGTTCTGTTGTCTTAGGACCTGGTTTCTGGCCCCCTGCGTCCCTTCCCTCTGTTAGAGGGAAAACCCAAATGTTGGGCCATACTGCAAGGACCTGGGGCACTGCTAGTGTGCTCAGGGTTTTACCTGGAGCTGGTTGGACTGAGGGGCCAACTGAACTGCTGGGGGAGAAGGCAGTGTGATGAGCTCCCAGTAAATCTGTCCCTATGCTGATACTGCTCAGGACATTTCAAAGAAAGATGGGCTTAAAGCAGAAGTCTTAACTTGGAAGTTCCTTAACTGTTAAGGGGCACATGTATGAGACTAAATAAGGTTCTGAGGATGAAAGTTGCCTTTTCTTCTAGGATTGTGCCAGAAGGTTGACTCCGGATTTAGTTCAGTCATCTGGTACGGCCCCAAGGAAAAAGCACCAAAAGTAAAAACCTTCTCCTATGTCTGAGAGAACTCATGGCTACACCCTAGAATTTAATTTATTTGTTTTGAAACTCTGAGGTCTTATGATTTCAGAATTGAACTAAGAGTTGGAACGCAAGAGATTTTAACACTAAATTCTCATTTTCCATATATTTTCTCTTTTGAGGTATCTAAGTGTCTATTGCAGCTACCTACATACATGTGTGTGCACACACACAAAATATTTAGGAGTTTATTATCTAGGGAAACTCAAATAGAGACTCCTCAGACTCTGGGACCTAGTGATGTGTGAGAGAAAGCTCAGAAGGGTTTGCAAGAGCTGGTCATGCATATCTCTTGCCAATTGTGTTCACATGTTCATGTCACATTGGTGGCTTGAAATCAGCCATGGGACAGTATTCACACCAACAAAAACCAGCAAACACTATAAATCAGTTTCTTGTTTGTTTGCTTGTTTTGGGGAGGCCAAGTGGAAAGCTCAGAACTAAAGATAGAGAAATTAAATGAACACCAGCATATTGATGGTAGAACCCTCAGGCCAACCTGTTCCCTGGTCCCCGCTCCCAGAAAGCAGCAACCAGGCATTCACCACCAGGCAGGGGATAAGAAGCATATCTTTGGAGAACTAAGTGGACCCAGAGATCAAGACCTCTTCTTATTATAATTTGGGGATAACCTAAGAAACAAAAGCTGATGACTTGTGGTCAGTAAGTCCCATAGAACGTGCAAATAGCTTTTCAGTACTGGGAATTACTTTAATTGTGAACTTTCATTTGTATTCTATTGAAGCAAGTCACAGGATCTGTGGGAATTCAAGGGGAGGAGATTATAGTAGAGCATGACTCATTGGGGTTACTTTAGGGTATGTCTGCCAAACTTGCTGTGGAAAAGGAACAATCAGAGTACAACAAAGATCCTAAAAACTTAAAGCCAAAAATAGAAACATTAAATAGAATAGTTGGGAGATAAAGTTGAAGAAATTTCTCAGAAAACAGAACAATAGCAACAAGCCCATCTTTCTTCGAAAGATGAGAGGTGCCACTGATGCCCAGCACAATAAATGGAAGAGAGAAAAAAGGGCCCCGTCAATAAGGCACACGTCTCAATGAAATTTCAGAACGCGAGGAGTAAAGAGAAAGTTCTAACAGGTTCAGAGAGGAAAAATAGATCAGATCCAAAGGATCAAAAGTTAAAATGGCACCAGACTTCTCAATAGCAACACTGGAAGCTAGAATAGAATGCAGCAATGCCTTCAGAAGCCAAAGGGAAATAATTTTACCATAAAATTTAATGTTAGACATATCAAAACTCAAGTGGGAGAGAAAGAAAAAGATATTTTCCCATATACAAGGGTCAAAAAATTTACTTCCTATAAACTCTTACTTAGGAAATACAATGAGAATTTATTTTGAGAAACAAGAGGATAAACCAAAAAAGAGGGAGGCATGAGATACAAGAAACGGGAGATCCAAGTCCAAAGAAAGACACAGGGAAGTCCCAGACACTGGCATGCAACAGGTCTACAGAGAAGCAGTCCAGTTAGGAACAGCAAAATAGAGGGCTATGGGAGAACTCCAAAACAAAGAGTTGTGGGAATTTCCATTAAAGAAGAATTAGAACAGTAAGATTATCCGATATGATTGAATATTCGAACAATAGTAGTGGTAGACATTTGAAGCATATTTTGAAACATTTGGAGTGGGGAGAGTAATAATACATACATAGATGTAAGCATAAGGAAAAAAGATAATTATTAACTCATGAGGAAAAAAATCTATAATCTTAGAACACTACTTAACTCAGTAGTAATATTGAGTGACACAAATATAAAGACTGGCTGTAGATTTAACCAGATATTGTGACATATGAAGAGGATGGGATATGGGAAAGTTTGGGAAATTTGTTTTTCAAAGGTTTGGGGGAGTAAGTTAGAGAACTTAGCAACAGGAGGTAAGAAGATAATGTTTACAATTGGTCACACAAGCAATGGTGATATTAACATGCTAGTTAGAAAAGTGGGCCAGGCACGGTGGCTCACACCTCCCAACCTAGCACTCTGGGAGGCCAAGGTGGAAGGATCATTTGAGATCAGGAGTTCAAGACTAGTCTGAGTGAGAGTGAGACCCCCTCTCTGCTAACAATAGAAAAAAATAGCCGGACATCATGGCGTGCTCCTGTAGTCCCAGCTACTGGGAAGGCTGAGGCAGGAAGATCACTTGAGCCCAGGAGTTTGAGGTTGTTGTGAACAAGGCTGATGCCACATCACTCTAGCCTGGGCCACAGAACGAGACTCTGTCTCAAAAAGAAAGAAAGAAAGAAAGAAAGAAAGAAAGAAAGAAAGAGAAAGAAATGTGAAGAGAGTGAATATTCCAAAAGAAAAAGTCAGTGAAAAGAGTTGGAATGTGTTGCCTCTGGGAGAGAGAAAAGAAGAATGGAAAGGAGACTGGTTTACTTTTAGTAATATCTGGCACAGTAAAAATAAGGGGAAAAAAAAACATGTAAATGTATTACTTTGGTTTAAAAATATTTAATTTTTAAACTAGTACATCAGATTTCATCAAAATCTGTTAAGAATCAAAGTTTTTCCAGCCAGAATAAGCAAACAGGAAATGCTGAAGAGTTAGAGACTTACCTCTCTCAGTTTAGTCACTGGTTTAACAAACGCAAAGAAACCAAATTCATCTTCCTTTTGTTATGACTTCTACACTGATTTTGACAGATTTCCCTGAGTGCCTGTGCTCCACTACAAATTACTTATTTTTCTGAGTCACTGTTGTCTAGACCGCAAAAGCGGCCCCTGCGCGGTGTTTGGCTGATGGGAATTGCAGGTTCTGCTCAGATTTGTTTGTGCAGCACTTCCTCTCTTGCCCAAAGTATGCATTATATGTGAATGAGGCTCGTCACAGCTCTGCATAATTACCGCATTTGGAGACATTCTTCTCTTCAGAGGTTGTTTTTGTCCCCCCTTTTCTTTTGATTTCTTATATTTTGCAGTGACTGTGATCATTATTTTGAAGCTGTGGTTTAATAGCTCCTTCAAATGCAAATTTGACAACGCAAGCTGAAAATCATGGGTGGCAAACAAAGCAACTAAACTTGCATGTTTGTGTTTTTTGAGAGCTCCACCTGATCTAAAAAGCACACTTTTTAGTAGTAAGTCCTGCATACAACCTTGGCTTTTGTATTATAAGAGCCAGAATTTTCTTAAGACATTCTGCAAACCTGGGCTCCAAAACGAAGTCTCTTTTTACTCCACGTGTTATGTACAATTCTAACTTTGCAGGCATTCAAGATCCAGTTGGAGACTATGTGTTTCCCAGTGAATCTCTTCTTCTCTTTCTATCATTTACCCATGAATGATAGCCAAATATTTCACAACCAGAACTGCCCAGGCATTAGCCAAACAGAGCAGCAGTCGGGCGGGTGCTCCTACCCAATACAAGCTTTCTGCCTTTAATTGTTAGACCCTGAGAGAGGAGGGCAGGGAGAAGAGGGTCTCTGCCCAAGGACAGAGAGGCAAGAAAGGTGCTTAGGACAGCTGGGCAGCAACTATAACTAATCGATATGCAAGTATTTAAATGTTTATTTAATTTGATAGGGCTGCATCTATGCGAACTGAAATATCACCCCTGCATGATTTCTGTCCTGTCTATAACACATATTATAATACAGTATAGCCTCTTCTTCCCTTCTATTTCATAAGTTCCTTGAGGGGATATTGAGAATCAGATTCTTCTCTGTGTGTGACACAGGATTCCTCTGGATGAGTGGATGATTGAATAAATTCATGTCATAAATTATTTCTTCTCCTTTCTATAATAAGTCTGACTTTCTTACTCTCATTTGAAAACATTTCAATGGCTCAACTTACTGTCATTTCAACATTTCAACTTACTGTCATTTCAACTTACTGTCATTTGAAAACATGCCAAAACTTAGGTAAAGAAGGACTTTTCATAATCACAAAAACTGTCCTTTGTGAGGGAGAAGGGGCTTAGAAACAAATAAACATACAGGAATCAAACTGTCTTCTTTTCTTGAAAAAAGTTATTATTGGCATAATGGATGTTTGGGAGAAAGATGAATGTATATTCCTTGTAGTTTGTTAGTTTTGTAAGAAGATGTGAGATGCAATGGGAAAAATTTCATGCTGAAAATTTTCTTTTGGAAAAAAAGAAGACTTCACTGGAAGTGTTTTAATTTTACAATATTTTAAATTGAAATTAATACAAGAGAATCAAATCATAAGTACCATGCTGGCAATTCTTTGTTTTCCCTGCTGAACCTAATTGAAGAACAGAAAGGGAGAAAAATCCATAAATTGTAAGGAAGAAATTGGATTGTGTTTTTTTAAATCAATTCTCAGGACCTAAGAAGTTATCAAGCTATACGAATAAGGGATTTAAAGGAATATGATTTTTATCTAGGTCATAAAATTTACAGCTGTTTTCCTCCCTTAATTTAAACATAGAAGTGATAGGCATCTATAATGTGCCAACCCAGCAGGATCTGAAACGTGGATTCATAGGTTAAAACATTTATTTTTCATCCAGAGAGAAATTGGCATAAAATAAATTTATCAAGGGACTATCCTTTTAAAGCATGCATTGCATGGCTGCCTAGAACAAAAAGAGAATCCTAGCATATTAAAGTAATAATTCCTTTTGAACTATAGCTATTAATGTAAGATGATAGAAACAGACCAAAATAAACAATTTTCACAGAAGAGACTGAGGCCAAAGTATCATCTTGCTCCTCCAATACTTTATTAGCTGTAGTTTTAGCTACTCATGTTCTCAAAAGATACTTACCTAGAAAATTCTCTCAGGTCAATCAGAAGCTCTGGGCAGAGTTAACTTATTGATATTACACTACTGATATGAATCAAGTGCAGGATGTTTCTTTCCAAGCAACTGAATGATTTCTTTAACGCAAAAGCAGTTGATCACTTGAAGTAAATAGCAAATGACTGTAACTAGTCTACATTAGACTTCAGGAAATTTTTAGTTGTTCTTTAATAAGATTCTGAAAATAATTTGTATTTCTGTGCTAACATGTCGTAGGAGCTACCGTGTGCTAGACTGTTGGTAGACACTGAGAATATAGAAATAAAGAACATCTCTCCTTTCCGCGCAACCAAGAGAGGGGTCCATTCCCATTGTAACTTAAAGGGAAACTTCCACAATGTCCAGAGCCCTCGATGTCCTGCAAATGAAGGAGGGGGATGTCCTCAAATTCCTTGCAGCAGAAACTTACTTAGGTGACACCAACCTTGACTTCCAAATGGAACAGTACATCTACAAAAGGAAAAGTGATGGCATCTACATCATAAATCTGAAGAGGACCTGGGAGAAGCTTCTGTTGGCAGCTCGTGCCATTGTTGCTATTGAAAACCCTGCTGATGTCAGCAGCATATCCTCCAGGAATACCCGCCAGTGAGCTGTGCTGAAGTTTGCTGAGGCCACTGGAGCCACTCCTAATGCTGGAAGCTTTGCTCCTGGAACCTTCACTAACCAGATCCAGGCAGGATTCTGGGAGCTGCGTCTTCTGGTGGTTACTGATCCCAGGGCTGACTGACAGTCTCTCACAGAGGTGTCTTACGTTAACCTGCCCACCATTGCTCTGTGTAACACAGATTCTCCTCTGCATTCTGTGGGCATCGCCTCCCATGCAACAACAAGGGAGCTCGCTCAGTGGGTCTGATGTGGTGGATGCTGGCCCAGGAAGTTCTCCCTATGTGTGGCACCTGTCTCGTGAGCACCTGCAGGAGGTCATGCCTGATCTCTACATCTACAGAGATCCTACAGAGAGCCTGAAGAAATTGAAAAGGAAGAGCAGGCTGCCACTGAGAAAGCTGTGACCAAGGAGGAATTTCAGGGTGAATGGACTGCTCCAGCTCCTGAGTTTCCTGCTACTCAGCCTGAGGTTGCAGACTGGCCTGAAGGCGTGCAGGTCTATGCCTGTTCCGTTCCCCACTGAAGGCTGGTGCGCTCAGCCTGACACAAGACTGGTCTGCAGCTCCCGCTGCTCAGGCCACTGAATGGGCAGGAACAACCACTGAGTGGCCTTAAGCTGTTCTTCCACAAACCCTTAAACAAGATGGAAATAAGGTTGATGGAAAATAAACACCAGTTTCTAAAAAAACAAAACAAAAAAAAACCAATCTCTGTCATCTTGGAACTCAAGACTTAGTGTAGGGAATAGAGAATTCCACAGATAATTTCAGCAAAGCTCTCTGCTCTCTGCTAAGAGTGGGAGACAGGAGTAACCAAGAGAAGGTCTCTAAGCAACTTCTGAGCCTGTAAATAAGTTTGTAAGAAAATAGAGATATTAGCCAGGCTGGAAGGACACTCCAGGTGGAGGAAATGAAAACTCGGGGAAATGGATGTGGAATTGCAGAAGCATAAACTCAGACTGGAAGTCTTTAGAGAAAATCAAGTATTTAGATTAATGGGACACACAGAGGCTAAAAGGCTCCTTCTAGGAAAGTCATACGGAGTAAAATAATTAACATTTTCCTTTTGAGAGTTATCATTGCATTATGTTCTCAGTTGCTTTCAATAAAAAATATATGAAAAACTTCCCAAGGATTAGCTATAAAAATGCTTGGGAAAATGCCAGCATTGGCCATTACAAAATATTTCTATAATATTTAAAATTTCTGTCTCTCAGAGGGTAAATAAAATACTAAATGGCTTATATCCATAGAATTTAGACCAAGATTTGCTGTTTGAATATTTTTAGAAGAGTTACATGTAGTCCATCCATGTATCAAAATGTATATTCTTCAAAATTGTCAACCCTTAACATAGTTTCACTGTCTAAATGGAGAATAAAAAGGCTAACATGAGTCATGTGGAATTTCCATTCCTTATAAAGTAAAATGTTCTCATGTTCTCAAGCACCAGGTCCTCCTGCATTAATGAGATATACTTACTCCGTAGACCTCAGTTTCCTTGCTGTAAAATGAGTGGGTGGACCAGATAACCTCTAAGTTCTCTCAGCTCTAGCAGTCATTCTACAAGTTTTTTATTTCATGCTTAGCAGCCTAATGACTTCCCCAGCACCAGTCAATGAAACCACCTCTTCAGCAAGAGTGTCAGTCATGGAGATCAAGGGTCTTATTAACTGTAGCCTGCCTTGTCTTCCTTGGGTCACACTTGTATTTCGCCACCCCCAAGAGGAGCACGTTAGACTTTTTCAGGCTTTCACCCAGCGAGTGCTACTCATTCAGATACATCAGCCTAAGTCCAAGTCATAGTGCACAAAGAATATGAAAGACTCCAAGGCAGTAGATACCCAAAGCATTAAAAAGCTTTCTCCAAACAATCCCCTATGGCTCTATTATGGAAAAAAAATCACCTAGATGAGGTGCTGCCTCTGCCATTTGTTAGCATTATATTGTGTATATGGAGCCTGTCCCATTCAGTCTCTCCTGAATGGGTCTAGAGCAGTTGTCCCAAAGTTTTTGATCACATAACACCTCATCAAGGAATATATAGATAAAAATATTTATATTCTTATGTTGATATACTGTGTATACATATTTATTTATGAATACTATTCATGTAACATTGGGTCATGTAGATTATAAAATGCAAGCAAAAATAGAAGCTTTAAAAGCATCAGATTTTTGAAAATTAATAGAAGTAGAAGTTGCAATATTCTTTCCGAACTTTTGTGGATTACCTTGAGTGCCTTGCTTTGAGATCATTGATCTAAAGTGTTGATTCTTCTGAATGACTCAGACATTTACATCATTGATGTGTTCCTTTCTATTCTTTTATAATTCTTACTAACTTCTCGTTTAAAATTTTAAAATATTTATTTTTTAGAAAACCCAAATTTTAATATTTTTGTGAAAGGCAGTTAATTATGCCTTTTTTGGTGAATAAAAGAGGAAACTGAAGGTCAAGTTTACCAGGTACATAATATCAGATCAAATCATTATCAGTAAGATCCTTGATTCATCCAAGCCCCCCAAAACCTCACACATAGTGCTCATTTTTTCTACCATTTATTGGATCTTGAATGTTTCTTATTGGAAAAGCTTTTTTTACATGCGTATGAGGTATGACAATAAGGTAGTGATACTAGTTCAGTAACAAACTCTCTGGGAAGTATACAATAATAATTGAATTCTTATTTTATGATCATACTTTATTTTCTTTCCTTTTTTCTTTTTAATTCTATTAGCTTAATCACTCAATTCATTCACTGACTTGAGCCATGAAGCTTTTTTGATCATTTCCAAAAATCAGACCCATACAAATGGTGTGTTTTATGGCTAAAGATAAAACGGCAAATATTTACCATCCCTGAGGCTATTTAAAACAATATGTCCTAGAGTCTAGCAATGAATCCAAAGAGGACTGACAGCATCTTTATAATCACTGTATAAACAATTTATACCTTTAAAAAAAGTGTCTCTGGTTTTTAAAAATCTATTTTATTTTATCATAGACCCTCCTCATAGATGTTAATCTCTCTCCATTAGGTTGGAAGGCAATATGCTGTGCTGGACAGAGCTTTTGGAGGACTTTAAACAAGAGCCCATCATTAACCAACTATGTGACCTTGAACAATTGAATTGCTTACCCTCTGAGTTTGGTGTTTTTTGATTTTTTTTTTTTTTTTTTTGAGACAAAGTCTAGCACTGTTGCCCGGGCTAGAATGCTATGGTGTCAGTCTAGCTCACAGCAACCTCAAACCTCAAACTCCTGGGCTGAAATGATCCTCCTGCCTCAGCCTCCTGAGTAGCTGGGTCTATAGGCCAGCATAACCACAGCCAGCTTATTTTTCCTTTTTTTAGTAAAGACAGGGTCTCTCTTTTGCTCATGGCTCAGAATGGTCTCAAACTCCTAAGATCAAGAGATCCTCCCACCTTGGCATCCCAGAGTGCTAGAATTACAGGTACGAGCCACACCCCGCCTGGCCCTCAGTTTCTTATTCTAGAAAATAAGACACTGTCTACCTTTTAACTATGCTGTAAAGAAGAAGTGTTTATAAAACTCTTCTGTGGCAATATCATAGCTGATAACCATTAAATGGCAAATATTTTTGTTATTCTTTTGAATTCTTAAATAACTTTTTTCGCCATTTAATGCCTAGTAAGTATCTTACCTGGAGATAAAATTTAATATTTTTTATTGACTCATTCAGATAATCTCTTACATTTTGATAATTTTATTTAACTTTATAGAAATAAATAATGCTCTGATGCTTCTTATATTTTAGAGATTAAAGATAAAATAGTTTGGAGACAATCTAACAGTAAAAGGTCTGTGCAGTCCTGTCTGCTCTTCCTCATATGGAACATCGATTCCCAGGGTATGAAGTTATCTGAGCTCTGAGGTACAAATGAGAAATTGAGGTTCTTTAATCCTGATTCTACCAGTGACTGTGTATGATAGATCCATAAATCCTCTCTCAGGGTCAATTCCACAATGCAGGTCTCTGAGTGTGGGGGGTCAAGTCTAATCCTCTCCGTTTTGTGATTTGGGTAATCCTCTGGCCTCCATCTTTGGGGATAAACTTTATCCTATTCCTTGGAGGGAAGCAGTGAATGTTGGTTTTTCTATCCATATATGGCCAGCTTATGTTCTGTAGGAGAGTGTGCATGTGTGCACAAAAGAAAAGCAGAGATAGTCAACTGCATCGTCTACAGCTCTTTGCCTTAATTTATAAGAAACACGGGCCTGAATTTTAATCATTAGTCTCAAAATTAGGAGGCAGGTTACTCAAAAATGTTAGACCATGAGAAGGTACAGCCTCACAATCAGAGATGCAAAGAAGCTGTCTCCCTGAGACACAGGCCTAACTTTTCTGTTGGTTTCATCATCGTTGAATGGCCAGGAAAACCCACACTCCAGTCCCCCTGTGGGGACTGATAAATGTTATGAAAAGATCAGCTTCTCCAGCTGATAGTTCCCTCTGAACTGAAAAGCACATGAGATTAATCAGTTCTGAAGCAGTTCTCCCCAACATTAGAAAGACAATAGTTAAATTTGCATAATCTCTTCTGAAGGTGGCATGTCATAGAGGACAGACATTTTTGACTTAGAATCAGAGGACTTGAATGAGAATTTAGATATTTTTCACTTATTATTTATGTAAGCTTGAAAAGATGCCTTAAATATAAGCTTCAACTTTCTTATATGTAAAATGGGGGAAATATTACCTATCTTGTAGATTTTTTGGGAGAATTGATTGAAAGAACTAAAAAAATGCCTAGACTGTGCCTGGCACATAGTAGCCATTCAATAGTTGTTGAATCTGCATTAAATAATGAAACAAAGTTTTTGTTTTTTGATTTATATTCCTATGTTCCTGTCATCCTTCCAGCCTGGAAATTTGAAAAAAAATTTAAGTTCTGCTTTTAGAACTATTTATCATTGATTTGGGTTTGTGTTCTTTTAGATGATCAATTATTCAGCATTAATGATTTTTACTGCAGCATCAAAGATAGTTTGAAGATTTACCCCTATATGAATTTTAATAATTTTAACATTTACCCATATTTGTGTAGAGCTATGCTCTGCAAAAGGCTTTCCTATCTATTTTCTCATTTGTTCAAGAGTTAGTACAGTTATGCTCTTAAATTTTAACATCAATTTCGTGGAGATGAGTTTAAATGGTTTTCTGTGGCTGGATGTGAACAGGGCTTTTTATTTTCAAATCTTCATTTGAAATGGCAACCATATCTCATAATCTACTGAGAAATGACACTCAAATAGGGCAGTGTTGCAAAGGAAATTCAGAAAAATTGCAAGTATAGATTACGGAAAGAGTGTCTGACACTTGCCTTGGCTCCTAAGTGAGTGTAATTCACCTTGAATGTGTGGCACTTGTACAGTTCACAGCATACCAGGAAATACTCAAAGGCTGGCTCTCTACAGTGGATAACCTACCCAGGAAGAAAAACAAATAGCAGTCCCTGTGAAAATAAAATATTGGTGCTAAATTCTTTATGGACATTTTATTGTAGCACAAAGGAAGTCCACATTAAAGCAAAAGAAGGAAATGATTTTGCTACTTTTACATTAAATGATTTTTATCACTTGTGATCTCCACTTGAGCTGGGTCTTCAAACAGTTCATTTTTGCTTATTATATAAGCAGCCCAGCTGAGAGGAAATAGGGAGGAGGGGACTTAGAGCCAGAGGACCAGGTTTTGAATCCCAGTACTGCCATTTACTGACTCTGTGAGCAATGATTTTTTAACTTTTTGGAGCCTCTGATCCCAGGTCATTGCATTGCCTTGGCCTAAGTATGACCATATCCAATCCAAATCCCCTGCCCCTACACATACACCCACCTCTGCCTCCAGGAACCTTCCATCTATACCTCCTTCAGGTTCAGGGCATAACAAATGTGATTGCTTATTCACATGGCATAACACTCAGTATGTGAAGACTTCAACTACATCTTCCTATGGCTTCTCATCTCTGCTTAACCTGTTCCAAACTGTTTCTAGATTACTCAACTGACATGGTTAATTTATTCATTCAATGAACAAACATTGGATGAAGGATTATTATGTGCAGGTTTCTATGGAGGGCACTGGTCAATCACCTATCTCAGACAGGCAGAGGTTAAAAAGCTCTAGAGCACAGCCAGAAATAAAAACCAAATGCAATATCTGAGGATATGAAACATCATGTTGGACACAGGGACAAAGCACCACTCATGAGTTGTAGATTTTGGAGCCAATGGAAGAGATGATATCCTGGACCATCTTATAGTGGTCAGCAAGCCAGTGATGCCTGGCAGATGGGAGAGTATAAGGTCTCAGGCACAGAAATGGGAGAGTGTGAGATCTGTAGTGTAGGGTAGGAGTAGAACAAAGAGATGGCTGCAACTCTGTAAAATGAGTGCTCTTTTGTGGTAGGGAGGAGATTGCTGAGAATGAGGTTAGTCCTACTTATTTTAGTGGAGTGGAGAGACGTAAAGGTGACTAAGCCCTGAACATGAAGAAAGGTGGTGGTCAGCAGGTATGATTACTCATGCCTGTAATCACAGCACTTTGGGAAGCTGAGGTGGAAGAGATTTTTGAGCCCAAGAGTTCAAGACCAGGCTGGGAACATAGCAAAGACCCCATCTCTAGGAAAAAAAAAAAAAAAAACTATATTAAAAAAGTGTGGTCATCAGGGCTATGGTAGTCAGGGATGGGCTACTGGTTTGTTGGTGAAATTTCTATGTCCTGGGTATTGTAAATGACGGAAAAGTGAATCAAATTCAGCCCCTTCAAGAAACCAAGATTTAATGAAGCAATGCCTACGAATCAAATGACATACCTGCTACAGGTGTTCACAAGAAGGTTATTGTTCTGATTTCCAGAAGATAGAGTGAGATTGTCCAGGTAGAAGACTGGCTGTTTCCCAAGAATTCTCAATGAGGTAGAATCTGTTACTTTGGTGAATTTATCATGATCCAGAGTCTGTGACTCAGCTTTGCAATTTCTAAAACTAGATTCTGTAAGCACATCAAGAGTAGCTCTGACCCTCCAGGGCATATTCGCATTAGCCAAGCCCACAAGAGACAGTGTGCCAACAGACTCATTTATTAAATTCAATGGGAGCCATTACTGTCACACATCCCAGAATACTCAGATGGCACCACCGGCACACTCTCCCTCTGTAGACAGGCCTGTATGAGAAGTCAATTTGTAATCAGATAGCTTGGTGAGCACAGAATCATGGCATGAGGAAAGAGATGATTTGAATGTTTAATGGCGTCAGGCTACAACAGCTGGTTGTACATTTTAATCAAAATAGAAATGTCCTTGACTGTCAGAAAAACTCTCTATCTCTAGACCCTTTCTGTCCGGGACTGGGCTGGGTTAGCATGGCTGATCATTTTCTATACAACTCATACTTTTCCTATGTTCCACCTCTCTAATTGATGTTTTCTTCCTTCGATTTGTTTAATGAATATTTAATCTGGCCTAGCATCTTTTTCTTCACATTTCACATCCAATACGTGTTGACTTTGATGTTTTGATTCTAGGACGTCAATCCTATTTCCCTAATTTCTGAGTGGATAGGCCAGAGAGTACCCCTCACCATCGCCCCCATTTTCTGATAACAGTTACAGTGAATTTGAACACACTTTTTGCTTTCCCCACTCAACACAGAAACATTACCAAGTTGTCAATGTCCATCTTAAAAAACCATACCTAGAATTAAACAAAATATTCCAGAAATAGTTTGAGGGGCTCGTAAGAACTAAACCTGTTTCTCTATTTTCCTCAGCGACTGTACTTCTAGTAATGAATCCTAACACAGAATTTTTTTCTCAGCAGTAACACAGCATTGTTGATTTATCTTGAGCTTCAAACAAACCAAACCTTTTAAATTGTCTTTTTAATTTAAACTACATCTCCCTGGCTTTTGAGTAGTATTTTTCATTTGTTCCCACTAAATTTTGTTTTGCATGCTTTGGCCCATCATTACAGCCTAACAAACATGTTAAAACTGGTTTGTCACTGACCAGGAGCTATGTAAATGCCTGGGTGCAGATTACAGACTCGATTTCTACAAGTGATCCTCTACTTTAGCTAGGTTATCTATAACTCTAGTGTGATATAAATGCATCAACCACATTTCTTCTTAATCTTTTTCTCTTTATCCACTTGGAGCTTTGCATGAGCCATTTTTCTTTTGCAGGGGTGACCACAGAAGAATTGAAACAAGATTAGCTAAAATGCTCATCTCATACTGATCAATAAAAAGGGCCATAAAGGTACTTATTGCTCCCAAAGTAAACAAGGTAGAACACAATTCTGCAGACTGAATAATGACCACTAAATTCAAATTAAAAGATAACTTCATTATTTTACAAAATCACACGATTATCAGTTTTCCTTACTTTGCAAATGCAGTGCTTATCTTGTAGTACTTGAAATGTAAGCATTCCGCAATGTGGAGAAATAAGAGATTATCAGTCAGACAAAATTATTGAGCACCTACCACATGCAGGAACTTTGGGGAATAAAAACTAAAGCAGACAGGCCTGAAGCTCTGACTGAGGTGGGGCAAAGGCAATATATGTAACCTAAACCTTCGTACCCCCATAATATGCTGAAATAAAAAAATAAATAAATGAAGTAGACAAAGATCCTGCCCCCAAGAAACTAACACTCTAGTTTGGGGTGGGGGAGGTAAAAAAAAAAAAGCTCTAATGAGAATATTTAACTAAATCTTGATGCCCCTCTGACTGAGTAGTCCCAGAGCATAGTTAGGCCAGCAGCCCTCAAAAGTCTGAGAAAGGGAATGTCTGCTTTAACCAAACACATACAAAAGAAATGTCCTGATTTTGTTTCCTATTTTACCTAATAAATTACTACTCTAGTGGGAAGAAAAGGGCAAGGTAGTTGTTTCCATTTTTAGAAATTCTTAAGAGGGCAAGACAATCCATATAAACCAGAGTTGGAGAAGCCATGACTCAAGTATGAACTTGAGAAAAACCCTCCTTCAACTGACATCTCCTTTCCGCCCAACTCCAGCTTGCCCCTCTGGTCAGGTCTATCTAAAACAAAGAGCTCTGCCTATTGTACTCACCAGCATATCCAAGCCCCAGGACCCTGGTGAGTGTCCATCATATCGACTTCTGCAAAAACAGTGAGCAGACGCTTGCCTTGTAGCTACATAGCCAAAGAGACAGCTCAAAAGGCTCTTCTCCAAACAAAGTGATAGGTTACTCTTAAAGTACGTTTCGTTTTACACTCTAGAATGCATAGACTGCTTGCAACCTCCAGAATGACCATGTAGTCTCTCATTTGTTCCTACTAAACTTTGTTTGCATGCTTTGGCCCACCATGACAGCCTAACAAACATGTTAAAACTGGTTTGTCACTGATTAGGAACTATGTAAATGCTTTCAACAATTTACAGTTTGCCTCCACCAGGCACCCACTGTGTGTTCAGGTAGCTCACCGTGACATGAGTATGGAGACTGGATTGGGGCAGGGTGAGAGTGTCCTGAAGGCCAAGACCAGTGAGGGAGCCATGGCCCTCACCCTGCAAATGGACAGCGATGCAGTATCCATGTCAGTAGGACTGGCAAGGAGAAACAGATCTGAGAAGTACCAATGATTAAAAAGAAACAGAACTTGGTCATGGATTGGATACAGGGAGTAAGGATAAAAGGAATGATTTGGGGCTTAAGTGACTGGTGGGTGGAGGTGCCACTTGCTGTGGAGAAGGGAAAGTCTAAATGAAAAGAGAATGCATTTGGTTTTGATACCATTTTGTTTAAAGGTTCTGTGGAGTATCAAAATAGATTTGTCCATGCTTAGATTGGATCCTCCAAAGTATATCGTGAGTTGGAATTTCATGTAGGAGTGATTAATAAAAGAACTGCTCCCAGGGGAGATTAGTTAGGAAATGGGCAAAGCAAGACAGGGAAGAGGAGTGGGCCAAAAAAGGCTGTAATCTCAGGTATAAGTTCCATAGAGCAAAGGCTTTAGACTGAACCACAGGGGACTCTGATGGGTAAGACACACCTCACAGCTGCCCACTTATGGAGCCATGGGAGTGAGTAGCTCAGATCACCCTTCAAGAGAGAACTTTCCACAAGGTGCAATTAGCTATCAGCAGTTAGCTGTCGGTGCTTTCAGCCTCAGCTTCTAGCTGAGACCATGTGCCTCCCAGAGAGCCTCTGGCCAACAGCTGAGCACAGGGGTAGTATAATGACTCGGCATTTCCGATACTCCTTTGCAAGCAATCTTCGCACTGGAGCATCCCAGTGGACTAGCTGAGACGTTCTCAGAGCTGCACTGCAGTCTGAAGCTTACTCTACCTGACTCTCCTTCCTTCTTCCTCTCCTTCACAGGAGTCAGACCTGTGTAATGGTCTAAAGGTTTTCTCTGCCTACTCTTGCTCCCTCTCCTCTCCACCCGGTAGTGTGGTAATAAGGTGGTAGTAAGGTAACTTCTAACTCTATCTTGGCATCTTCTTCCTGGCAAACCCAACATACCACTCAATACAAGGGAGCTGGTCTTTCATCTCCTGTACCCAGCAATCACCAGTTAAGAGTTGCTGATGGTGCAGATGGGGACAGGAGGGCATATAAACACCCAGAAAGTTACACCTCTCCATGCATGTTAGGCAAAGCTGCTCCAGTAATTCAAGGACAGCCCTCTTAAAAAGTGAAAAGGGCAGGCCTTGGGAGTGGGGTGGAGGGCTGTGACACCCAGGAATACTAAAACGGGACCGAAGGGCTCTGGCAGCACACCAGCATTGTCTGCTACGCTCTGTAAGGAAGAAGGGCATCCATGTAGGTCTGGGATGCAGGGGAGAGAGCTGGGCTAGGGATTGGTAGCAATGGGTATGCTGTTGTCAGGTAAGGCCTGGGAGATAAGTTAACCAAAACTGAGACTGACTATACGGAGGGTGTTAAGGTAGAAGATACAACAGTAAAGGAAAAGGCCAGAAAGTAAATCAGCATTTAAGGGGCAGACAGAGAGGAGAAGTTAGTGAAAAGGGGGAAGGCAAAAATGCAGAAGGAAAATCAGAAGAAGCTGTTGTCAGAAAAAGCCAAGAGGAAAGAGAAATCGAAAACTAAGGGAGTGGTGGACAATGACAAACACGTCGGAGACTGAGCAAGGCCATGAGTAAAAGGCGTTCTATGGAGAACGTGGGGACACTGGAGGAGGAGAGAGAGGTGAGGGTTGAGTGGGAAATGAGGCGGGACCAAAAGTCTCCAGTGCTCTCTTGAGAACTCTGCCACTGCATGGAAGGAGAGAGATAAGACCCTTCTCGGGTCCTTCGGGGTTAGAGGGACGCAGTGTGCTGGTGAGAATTTCCAACCATAACAGTAAACTTCACAAGGAGAAACAACTCCCCGTGCCAGCTCTGTTCCTGTACAGCAGTGTCTGTCAGAACAAATGACTCTGCTAATTGTGTGCCTTCGTAGTCATTGCACTTTGCCCTAAGAAGCCATTATAGCTAATGTTCTGGTGCTTTTTACTACTTTTACTCACTGGACTGGTCCGAGATAATACAATTGTTCAGCACTGTTCATTTTCCTTTGTTCTGTCTAGAAGCTTAGTTGTGTGTAGTTGCTGACAGAAAGAAAACTGGGAAGCCATGAGAACTAAATCAGTATTTCTTCCCATTTGCTTACTTTGGGAAGAAGGAAAGATGTTAACATTTTAGAAACATTAACTTTCTTCAAGAAGTCCCCCTGACACACGAACCACAGGCTTTCTTTCTTAGAGGATCATGGGGAAAATGATTTATCCAGAGATCTTAGGCCAGAATTAAGTTCATGAGGCAGGGAGAGGCAAACCATTTCTGCCCCTAAACACCACTGGATAAATAAGAGGGACCCGCCCATGGCCCAGGTTTTTTACAAAGTGGCCGTCAGGCTGGCACTAAGAAAGAGGCTACAACGGCTTTCTGCACGGTTCCAACTTTAGTATATGTGCTGCCAAAGCAAGCCCTGCAAGAGCTTCCTGAAAGGAACAGAGATGGAAAGAGAGAAACTGGAATTGTCACATGATCACAGTCACACTCCTCTCCACTCCCAGCCTCAACTTCCCTTCTCTGAAAAGTGGGAAGAAAAAGAGTTGGCCTTGGCCTTGATAGAAAGTTAGAGTGAGGCAGCTGCACGCCTCTGTCCTGAAGTCATGTACTCTTGCCTGACCTACAGACAGAAAATAGCATCACGAATGAGAGCAAGACTCTGGGGTCAGGCCGACCTTGTTTAGAGCCCTGTCTCTGCCACCTGCTATAGAAACTTGAGCGAGTTACTCTACATCTCTCAGCCTTAGTTTTTTGTTTCTTAAATAAGGACAATAATACCTACCTTAAAAGACGGTTATGAGAACTACGTGAGATACTGCCTGGAAATGTTTAGCACAGCGCTAGACACATAATAACTGTTCAACTGATGGTAGGTAATAGCATCATTATAAAAACAGCTACTTTCCTCAGGTTTTTATTGAGCATTGTCTCATCTTGTTGATAAATCCATGCCTTCTTTCCTTTTTATGCTGGATAATCTCCATTTATACACACACCCACAAATCCACTTCCTGCCCCTGCCTGTGCTCTAGGAGCTGACTGCACTGGACGGTTTTATCCAGGCTTCCTTGCTCTCTGTCTTAGTCATGCCAAGATTCTGCTAATAGAACATGCCAGCAGATCCGACAGTAAGAAGAGAGAAAGGTCAGAATAGCTTCCCGCACTCTCTCGTGGTCTCGGCAGCCTGGTTCTAGCTGTGGCTTTCTCCCTCTTTCAGGCAGCACCCTTCTTCCATGGCTCCAGCTCACTGGTCCAAACAACACTGCTCACTGCCTCCCCCTGGGGGGCGGCGGGAGATCTTGTTTAAGCTAGTTACTTTGGAATTTTTGTCACTTGGACCTAAAACTAATCCTACCTAACATACCCCATCTCTGTCTTTGTGACTTCTTGGAGATGGAAGATAGAATGGGACTTGCATATCGTGGTAAAGAACCCTGATAGAAGGATTCCAAGGAGAGAAGCTAGACATTTAGGTATTTGCATTTACTTCAGCAACACTGAAACAGGAAGTTTAGGTTCTGTCATTTTGACCCCAAGGTCATTTGCCTCCCATTGCTTTATACCTGCAGGTGTTTGGGCCCCACGGTGCATTCCAGAACTCAGCAATGATGCCTCAGGACTGCAGTGGTGTCTCCTGTGTCTGTCTCTCTCAGTCTCCATTTGCTATTGCTCTCTCTCTACCACAAAAAATGCTCACAATTTTATTGCAGATTAGCTAAGAGATAAATGCAAACCATTAGTCTTTTATTCAAATTTATAATAAACAATGAATGTTAATGGTTGAAAATCAACACAAAATGACAATGGCTAAAAATGTACATTGTGAAATTAACATTGAATAAAAATGGCAAAAGAATAAAATCATTACAGAATTTAGACCTGTAAAAGTAGACTCAAAAAATGAACTGAGAGGTAATGGTCATCAAGAAAAGTCAGAAGATAGAATCAGTACAATTTTATATAGATAGAAAACTCACTGATGATTCAACTCTATAAAATTTAAATGGAAAATAGTTTAGCCCAATGCAAATAATTTCAGTAAAATAAAAATTTCAATTGAACAAAATGGGTATAATGTAACTACATCCCATGGAAAATTGATCAAGGGATTTACCTTGGCTTAATGAAGTCCATTTCAGGAGTTGTTTCCTCAATGAAAATTCATCACTGTTGTTATGGTTCTGATTAAAATATGTATATGTAAAATGTCCTTTGAGTCAAAACTGTAGAACCAAAGTGAAGGGGGTGTCCAAAGCTCCTGCCCCACTAAAACAACCCTGAATGTATAATCTCCAAGTAGTTCTGGTTGCTGGCATATTCCCAGAGACTCTATTTTCCTGAGGCATAGGTACACTCTACTTGTTTTAATAGCATGGCTACAATTTTTTATAGAACCTTGCACAAGCCCTATAAAATCACAAGCTAGCATCCTGGATTTTGAAGCTTAATTTTTTTTTCAATTTGTATTCTCAAAGAATCATTGAGCTGGAAGGGACTTTGAAAAATCATTGGGTATAAACTACCCAGGACAGATGGTGATCTTTCCCTTCTTGGTCCTCCCTGGAGCATGAGGGAGATGGAAGAGAATGAATAATAAGAAATGAACACTGTTGTCAGGGAAAAACAAACATTCTACACTTGAAATCATGAAAAAGGGGAAAATTCCAAACTGCCATTCATAATTCCACCATTAAATTATTTTACTTGTGCTTATTTAGTCATTTTATGACTAGCCACACATGTTTTCTCAAGAATAGCACATAATACCAAAAACTACAAAAAACCAAAATTGTTATAAAAGTTACATATTCACAAAATTATTTTTATTCAAGATATTAGGTAGTGAGAAAAGTCCGAGAGTGGTATAAAGAACAAGTGCCCTGATTCACTCTTGGTACAGCTATAAATTTCCACAATATTTCAGAAAGACACACTGGCAGTATTTATTAGGAATTAAAATGTACATATTCTTTGACTGCCCCCCCAAAAGGAGGCCAATTCTGAGAAAAATAAAAATGCCAGTACATAGGAATTTATGTACAAGGCTGTGTCGTTGCATCATTGTAATAGCAAAAAGTGGAAACTATCAGCATGTTCATCACAGGAGAGTAGAACAAAGTATGATGCATCGACGTGACCGAAACCCATGCAGCCATCCACAAGAATATCTTCAGTCTATCTTTACTGCACGGAAAAAACATCAATGACAGTTTGTTAAGTATGTGAAAAAGTTATGGGAAACATAAGGTATAATCCCCTTTACATAAGCCAACAAGAAATGCTGAGTGTGAAAGACAGTATAGCTTAGTAATTAAGACTACCTGTGTTTGAATGTTGTGTCTGCTACACACTAGCTGTGTGATCTTTGGCAAATTAATTAACCTCTCTGTGTCTCATCTTCCTAATCTATAAAATGGGATGAATATGTGTACTTATTTTATAGGGTCATATGAATAGCAGAATATATGTCAAGTCCTTTAAAAAATACCTGACATATCCTAAGCACTACATAAGTGTTAACTGCTATTACTTTATTATTTTATTTAATGTTTATGTTCATATAAGCAGAGGAGAAAATACAGAATTCATAACATAAATATTTAGCATTGATTACATAAAACGAATGGAATTAGAGGAGGGAGCAAAGACTAAGAATTTTATGTAGATACTTTTCTTTTGCTTGAACTGTTACAACAAATGTGTGTTACTTTTGCAATTTAGATGGCTGAAATGTTTAAAAAGAAACAATAGGGAGCATTTTTTAGTGAAGTCTATCAGGTAAATTTAGAGATGTCAGCACAGGCCAAGCATGATGACCCACACCTGTAATCCTACCGCTTTGGGAGGCAGAGGCAGGAAGATCGCTTGAGGCCAGGAATTTGAGACCAGCCTGAGCAACATAAAGAGGCCCCATTTCTACAAAAAGTAAAAAACTGAGCCAGGCGCAGTGGCATGGTCCTATAGTCCTAGCTACTCAGGAGGCTGAGTCAGGAGGATCTCCTGAGCCTGGGAGTTTAAGGTTGACACACATTCTAGCCCAGGCAACATGGTGAAACCCTCTAGCTAAAAGAAAGAGAGAAAGAAGAAAGAAAGAAAGAAAGAAAGAAAGAAAGAAAGAAAGAAAGAAAGAAAGAAAGAAAGAAAGAAAGAGAGAGAGAAATGAGAAATGTCAGCATGCTTGAGCCTCCCATAGGTGAACAATGCAGACAGCTGAACTCCTGGAAGCCTTTTTGTAACAAAGACAGTGGCCATCCTCCTCTCATTACAATATCTTAAGCAGTTTCACTACCATTATCACTAACAATATAGTTGTTTGGTTATTGCCTCAATCACATTAAAATGCATTTTTGTTTCTATAAGTGCACTAAAGCTTTGACAATTTCCTTTAGTACCTCTGTAGAAAGCAGTTGCAAGATAAAAGGTAAATTGTATAATTATGAAAGCATTAGGCCCAACTTTTCTTATCATTTTCTACTTTTTAGTAAGCAAACTGTTATTTTACCAAAACTCTAGCATAAAGTAAGTTTGAAAGCCTAAAGCCTTTTATTGTTAAACTACACAAAATATTACCATAAGCATAGCAAAATTATACATGTTACAACTGAACTTTGAGAGACTAGGTAAAATGTACTTTTGCTACTTATTTGTATATTTGTCCCACATTTACTGTCTATAAGCAGTTTAGTCATGATTCTGGCTGCCATCTTCATTAGGATTTGTTAGAACGTTTTCAAGATATTTATAGAACATTATGGAGAAAAAATTATATTTATTATTTTTTGGTAAGGCATCTTTGGCTTCATTTATTATTTTTTGCTTAGGTAGTTGTTGGTAGTTTGTAATATATTTAATGTAGTGGTATCGCCTACTAAGAAGTACCTAAACTTAAAAGGGAATAAAACCAACAAAGTCACTACTAATTTTCAGATTTTGAAAAATTAGCTTTACCTAACCAATGGGAGAACCAGACCTGATCTGTATTTTCACTGGGTGCTTACTCTGCCGGGTGGTAAGCCAGGGAGGTCCCTGGCCCGGTGGTGCTCACATCCTAATGAGGAACACACAAGGAATCAGATAGTAAACAAGACAATTGCAGCCAATGATAAATGACATGAAGGATGTTCTAAGGGCACTTATGAAGGAAAGTGACCACAGGGCTAAGGTGGGGGAGGGCTGTGTAATGACGAATGTCAGGGAGTCTGTTCCGAGGAAATGACATCTGAGCTAAAATCTGAAGGGCAAGAATGAAGTAGCCACATAAAAGGAAGAGACATTGGAGGAGTAATGATGAAAACAAGGGTGAAATGGTCTTTAAAATTCACTGTTTATTATTAGCTCCTGATGAAAAGTAATTCTTAACTGTTTGAAGGTGATCAATTTCTGCAGCAATGTAGATGGAACTGGAGGTTATTATGTTAAGTGAAATAAGCCAAGCACAGAAAGACAAATATAACATGTTCTCACTCATATGTGGGAGCTAAAAAAGTAGATCTCATGAAGATAGAGAGTAAATTGGTGGTTACCAGAGGCTGGGAAGAGTTGGGAGGATGAAGAGAGGGTGGTTAATGGGTACAAATATACAGTTTGATAGGAGAAATAAGACCTAGTGTTTGATAGGTCAGTAGGGTGGCTAAAGTTTACAATAATCTGTTACATATTTCAAGCTACCTAGAAGAGAATAATTCAAATGTTTCTAGCTCAAGAAAATAGAAATATTTAAGGTGATAGATATCCCAATTACACTGATTTGATCTTTACAAATTATATGAATGTATTAAATTATCATATGTACACTCCCAAGTGATCAATTTGAGAGTCTAACTTCAGATTTTGCTTAAAAGGTCTAAAATATCCTATCATACATTCTGGGCAAATTGCCTTTAGTATTTGGTGTCAGACACCATTTTCCGCTTTATTCTTTTTTAAATTATAGAATTTTTTTAATTGCTAATTTATGAATAATTAGGAAGATATTCACATGCAAATCACATGAAGATGTCAGAGAAACTCCCCAGTCCAGCTTCGGAGATACCCTTCTGAGCTAGGGGATTTTAACATTAATAAAAAACGTTAATCTTTTACATCTGGCACCATGCTCTTACCCCATTGCAGCCTCATCCATCCTCTCTCCCATTCACAGTCCATATCTCCCTACTCTCTCTCAGGTTTGGCACTCACTTTTCATTTACCATTTGACTCTGCAGACCCATTTATAATAACTAACTGAGTTACCTTGGACTTCAGTTTCCTCACCTATAAAATTATGTGGCTGGCCTAGATTATCTCTACAATCTCTCTCAAGTCTAGCATTTTGTGATCTACAATTCACCATCTACAAAGCCCTCGCATATTATCAGTCATCCCTCCACCTCCTTACTCTCTGAGTGTATAGGCTGGTATGTGTCCGTGCACCTGTGAGCTGAAGAGATGGGTCTGCGTGAAGCGGAAATGGAAGCAGCTGGATGAAGGGTGTCGAGTGTGTGTGAGCTCCACAGAGATATGGGGAGAGTAAGGGCCCATGTGGAGTTAGGGGTGTGGGCAGGGATGTAGCTACATGACACTTCACTTTCAATTACTATTACCTGAAAAATGAAACTACTTTACAACATGGTCTATGACTTTAAGTAACAAAATTCCTCATGAATCATGCAGAGACAATCTGTGCATGGTCAAAGTGACACATTGAGTTGACAGTGAGCAGTGCTGACCAGACATGGTGGGACTGGCCACCCCAAGGCCCTTTATGTCAACTCAGTGCTTACTGCCCACAAACTGCCGCCTTGCATAAAACAGGAAGGCTTCACTACCAGTTACTTAAAGTCCCTGTTAAGGGCAGTGCAGTAGAGTAGTTAAGAGAACAGATTCTGGGTTCAAATCCTAACTCTACTGCCATATGATCTTGAGCAAGTCACTTGAACTCTCTGAATTTACTTCATAGGTTTTATGAAAATTGAGTATAAAGCATCTGGTATATAGTAAGTGCTTAATAAATGCTATGCTACAATTTACAATTGCAAAGATGTGGAATCAACCCAAGCACCCATCAATTCATGAGTGGATTAATAAAATGTGGTCTATGTTTACCATGGAGTAAAAGGGTGGTAATTAAGGATTATTAAAAAAAGGATGAATTAAAACCTTTTGCAATAATTTGGGTGGAACTGGAGACCATTATCATAAGTGAAGTACCTAAAGAATGGAAAAACAAACACCACATGCACCCATTATTAAATTGGAACTAACCGATGAGCACAGAGGGAAGGGAAACTTAGTGGAAATCAAGCAGGAGAGAGGGGGAAAAGGGGAGGAGCAAAAACCTACCAAATGGGTACAGTGAACACTATTTGGGTGATGGGCACACTTATAGCCATGACTCAAGCATTACAAAAGCAATCTATGTAGCCAAAAACATTTATACCCCCTTAATATTTTATAATTTAAAAAATAAATAAAAATAAAACCTATGCTATAATTATTGCGTAGATGATTAAACTTTGGTGCAAATTAATTTGCATTTGCTTCTCTAAGCATGGGAAAAAAAGTCTGTGAACAATTTTCAGATGTCAACAAGTGGGTGGAAGATTCTGAAGCCTGTGACAATGTAGTAGTAGTATTAGTAATATTAATAATACTATTAATAGCTGCCACTCATTAAGAGCTAACTAGGGGCCGGGCCCTATGTGGCTGGCTTGAGTGCTCAGCTCTGTCAGGTAGAACAACATATAAGTCCCTGTTCCTTCTTGGTGTCATGTGATCTGTAAGAAGCTTGAGATAGGCACGTTACTAAGAGACAAGGGAACACAAACCCATCGAGAGAGAAACTGAAAAGTGTTGGGGTGAGTGCTTTAAAGGTGGTTAAAGGACTGGGTCTTGACATATGAACAAGAGTTTTCCAGAAGTGAGGATGGAGAAGTATTTCTAACAAAAAGTACAGCAGTCCCAAAGCACGAGGCTGTGGAGGGCCTGGCTGTTCAGGGAAAGGCCAGATGTTTTATCATGCAGCATAGACTCCGGAGGCACAAGAACAGATCTGGTGTGATAAGTCTTTTACGTTAAGTAAAGGAGAAGGGTGTGCGATTTACGTTAAACAGGTACCCACTGTCTATCAGGGACTTTGGGTACTTCACATATGTGATTTCATTTAATCCTCAAACATCCTGATGAGGTAGGAATCATTATCTCTCTTTTACAGATGGGGAAACTGAGTTTAATAAAGATTAATGTTTCCAGGATCCCACAGCTACTTAGTGCAGAACTGACATTAAAGTCTTTATGTTTCTGACTCCTAATCCCACGTTCTTCCTGCTGTCCCAACAGCCTCCTCCTGTACCCTAGAGAGTTCCTGAAGAAGGGTGGGCTCACTTGGCTCCACCTGTCCCTCCCCAGGCTCCTGCACTTCCAAGCTGACAACTGACTAACCCATTGATGATAATGCTAATGATGTTAACAATCTTAAATATCCCATACAAGGGCGTGGCATTTTGTACACTACAAAGTATTTTTGGTGTGTGACTTTGGGCAAGTTACTTATCCATTCTGTGCCTCAGTTTCCTCCTCTGGATTACATGGTGCTCATCTCATATGCTTTCCATGATGAAAATTAAATCACACAGATAAAGTGCTTAGAAAGCTCCTGCGCATACCTCTGTAAATGTTAGTTGTGGAGTTGCCGCTAGTTTCAGTAGCTCACTCAAGTTTTAAACATAAAGTATTGTCTCCATTTCACAGATGAAGACACAAATCAGTGACCCCCCTCAATTACCCCAGCTCCACCTGAAAGTCCAGGTCGGCTGCCGGAGCACATTTATGGCTCTCTCTGGACTCATGCAAGGCAGTCACTGTTGTGTTCATTTACTTTAGCCTTTGTATAATTAGCCCACAGATATTAGATGGTGATGATGTACACGTACATCATGTTCCCTTTACAGGCTTGTAGTTAAGGCTGTTGGTCACGCTCCGTGTGACTACGACCAAATCTGTCACAGAGTCTAAACTGACCAATAAATCCATGTCAAGTGGAGAGAATAATTTAAGTGATAATAAAAGGCAACCAGTTCAGATTTTGATCTTATTGGCAGAAGTTTCCTGCTGCCTGAATGTCATTTAACTCTTCAGGAAACAGCGATGAGGGCCCTGAACCTTCCAGGCATAAGTGCGGCAGTGGGGATTAAAAGAGATGTCAACCTCCTGAAGACAAGCTAATTGTTAGATCTGATTTTAAATTAATAAGTTCCACCAATGGGGGAGAAGCAACTGAAAGGATCTGAGGGGCACATGGAGGTGCATTTTGTGGATGCAGTTGCTATGGTGATGGGTTTGTTCTCCAGGAGAGAGAACACAGGATGCTTGGAACAAGGATGTCATTGTCCACATGAAGCCCACCCTGACTTACAGCTATGAAGCTTCCAGAGTCCCACCAAAGGCCATTTTGCTTCCAGCATTGTCCTGGCAGAAGCGGCGGCTTGTCGGTTAATGTCATTAAAGTCTGGCAAATATTCCTAGAGTGGTGCAGTTTGGCCCAGTACCTCCCACAGTTAGTTACTAGAAAAGGAAGCAAGTTGCCTATAAATGTGGGGAGGAAGAGGAGGTGAACAGGAGCCCTGACATCATAATGGGAGATGTGTGAATTCATTTCATAACACTCTGCAGTTCCTAACACTGACATTCTTTCTAATTCAAAGACAAAACATGATATCCAGTTTTTTTTTTTCCCACCAGGTCCCATTCTGTGTCTATGATGTCCAGATGACACCATCGTGGAGTCACCTCTAAATCTGAGGCTGGGGAACAGGAGTTAGATTCTCAAGTCAGTAAAAATGATGAACAATGGGAGATACTAAAAATAATGGTCAGAAACCCCTCAGTTTGCAAATCAAATACAGTGTACGCAGTTTTATATACTGTTCAGATATTCTTAAGCATATTAAAGTTTGAGAAATCTGAGGTAGATTAAAGGAAGAAATGATGTTCTGCCTTCATTTGTTTCCAGAACACCTCAACGCTTAATGGCCCTGCTGGCTCATCTCCCTACTCTTTTAAGTAGGATTGTCTTTGGCTCAGTTCTTAAGCCTCAGGTGTCATCTGTCCATACTCCCTCCCTTAAGGGTCTAATCCAGTCTCACAGATTTAAATCCACCCACATGCTAACTACTTCTAAACAGGCATCTTTAGCCCGGACATGCCACACAAACCCCAGATTTATATGTCCAACTGCCTACTTAACACCTCCACCTGGATGTCTACCTGGCATATCAGTCAAGCCCAAAGTTGAATTTCTTACCTTTTCCCTACCAATTTGTTGTTCCTACAGTTTTCTCCATCTCACTAAATAATTCCTTCTTAGTTACAGGAGCCAAAAACCTTGGGGTCATTCTCAACTCTTGCACCCCACATCTAATCCATCAACAAATGCAGTTGACTCTTTTTGCTTTCCCAAAATATACCAACAGGTATACCTGTTGGCCCAACAATTCATGCCCCTAGATGTATGCCTCCCTAACTTAATGGATATTAGAAGATACATTTGTTGTGTTGAGGCCTGAGATTATATTTGTGGAAGCTGTATGGGATCCAGTACATAGTATGTGCTCAATAAACATTGGCTGGATTTGACTCTGAATTTTGCTTAATCAGACTCATATCCATCCATAGTATTTTTGAAAAGCTACAGAGAAGCCCTGGGCCACCTGTTGATCGTTCCTCCTAGTTGGCATGTCCTTGTGCTTGGTGTCAGGGCCCCTGATGCTGTGGTGATCAGGTGGATCATAAGAGCTCCATGAGGACAGAGAACCATGTCTGTCCTGCTCTCTGTTGTGTCAGCACAAGGCCTGGCCCAGGGTGGGCATGCACAAGGCTCATCAGAGCAGGAAGATTGCATGAGTGAAGGGGTCAGGGGAATGAAATTGGGCCCTCGCATATCTAAATGGTGTGGATTTTTTATGTTTATGAGAAGGTAATGAATATAGGAGACGCTTGCCTGCATGGCACTGTTATAGGCACCGTCAATCTGTGCAGCTTCATTTCCAAGTGTCACCGTGAGTCTGGCAGGATTGCTCACAATAGCCCTGAAGGTGCACAGTCTCCATTGCCACCTCATCAAATATTCAGCCTTCTAAAATTGTGCTGAGAAGATTGAGAATAGTGAACTAAAAATATAAAAATAATATTGTTAATGAACCATAATGCCTTTTTGTGTTGTTTCACAGTTTTAAAAAATCTGAGAGAGCTAGATGAAGTAAAGTCATGACATATTAATGATTTCAAATGTGTCCTGGAATTGTCAGAACAGAAAGTGGCATGAATAATTCAAATAAGACACCAGTTTTTTTTTCCTTCTTGCAAAAGGCTAAAGTATTAAAAATAGAGGTGGGGGCTTTGGGAAAGACGGAGATATATATTACATAGTCCAGAGATCTCCTTGCATTTGGAGGGTTAACACAAGTTCAAGCAACATAGGACACCATCAAGTTATTTTCAGGAAATTATATTGAAATCTTTTGACACCACATTTAGTTCCTTCTGACTCTGGCAGCTTCTGGGGAGAGTTAAGACTGAATGTTTGATGCCCAGTGAATTAGAGTCTATTTTTGAACTCAAATCTCCAAATCCTGAAGGAATGGTCACCAAGAAGAAAGGAAAGCAGAAAACAACACTGGGGGCCGTTGGCTTAGCGCACTCTCCTTATCTCCACCACACAAACGACGATGGGAGTTGGATATGAAATGGCCTGAAAGGAAGCTTTGAGTACAGATAATGACTGTGAGTAGGGCAGGAATAAAAGAAAACAGAGCTACCTTTTTGCTTTAATATCTTTTCATCATTGTCTTTTTTCCTGAAACCACTTTTGAAACATAGCTATAGTGTGCCAAAGAAGAGCAGTCTATTTTAGCTGTGCATAGATTGTCATGGGTTAATATGTGTAAGATTGTATTTCTATCAGATCTATATAATGTAGACTCCTATATTATATTGATCTAATATGTGTGTGCATACATATACACACACAGATCTAATATGTGTGTATATTTATCACACACATGTATACATGTAACATACACATGCATACAATAAATGTATTTTAACAGTACAGAAAAAAAATTTTTAAGAAAAAACTACAGTGAGTGTGCTCAAGGCACAAATTAATAAAGAATGAGGATTTAAGTGATTAGGGCAAGACTAAACCTCAGGAAGACTATGAATTTAAAGTTCTCTTTCAGAGGTTCAGTGGAGAAGATAAATCAATAGGTACTTGAGTCAATCCATAAATTATCTGTTGCAGGTTGTCTTTTAGAAGCTGGCCCAAAGGGATTAGAACAAAGAGAAAAGTAAAGTAATCAGCCCACACGATCAGGCAGCAGGCTGCAGCTGAGGAAAGGGGAATGCATCCACCCATCTATTCATCTATCCCTCCATCCATCCACCTGCACATCCGTTCATATACTGAGTGCATACAAATCTCAGGCACTGTGCGAGGGGCTGTGGATCTGAAATAAAAACTAAAATCCCTCACTTCACTGAGCTGTCAGCCCAATGGGTGAGAAAGACAAGGAAACCCGGAATCTGGTTACCCTATGCTGAGCTATAATGAGGAAGGAGTAGGGGCCTCTTGGTATGCAGAGAGGAGACAACAATTATTCAACAAAATGCTATGTGAGATTTCAGATTGTCAAGAGTCAGAATGCAACTCCTTTCTGTAAATATTAAGCTACACAAAAGATGAATTTCCTATTTTGTTTTCTTATTTATACCACACAATTCATATGATCATTTTTAATGTTTTAGAAGCATTTTGCATATAACTTTCCACATACTAAAAACTGACATGAATGACTATTTTCCAGCTCAATCACAGCTACGTATAAATTATAGGAATAAATTTTGCAAAACATATTATACATTATTTTAAAATAGATCATGCCCATAATCCAATGATATTCCCATATTTTTATTTCAACCAAGCCTTGTGCTAGAAAGTTATTATCTTACCCCCATGATGTATATTATAAAGTATATTAGAAATATAGATATTTTAATCACTAATAGCTTGTAACATAATATACATAATAAGTATTGTTAGCCTAGAAAGTATTTAAAGGTTGTCTAATTCAGGGTGGTCTATACTATAATATAAGTGAAATGTGCCCCTTTTTGACCAACATAGTGTTTTGTTTAGTTTAATTTCAATGTTTCTCTTAAGTGTGTGTATGTGGGGAGTGGGGCAGGGAATGAGACTCCATATGTACTGTTTTACAGGGCACCCTCTCACAGCCTGGTCCCGAGGCTTTGAGTTAGTAATCCCTGAATCCTTGTATAAGCCCTTCCTTTTATAAGTGAAGAAAACTATGCTTTCTTCCCGAAGTCAAGGCTCAATGGTCGTTGCCTTCGAGGACTTTGGCATCTAGATATGGAGACAATCTAACTCATGTGAACCACACCAAACACAACATGAGGCAGCCCTATTGGGTTCTAAACCCAGCCACACATCAGAATCAACTAAGCTGCCTTTGTTCATTTGGTTGTTTCTGTGTGTTTTTTAAACAAGAGGATAGGGTACTTTTTTTTTTAAAGAAACAGTAATATATGCACTATTTTAAAAGAATTAAACCACTCAAAAGGGTATATAATCAAAATTTCTTGCCTTCTACCCTCTGTGCCAAACCCGTTAATAATTGCCTTGTATTGCTCTGCAAATTTTCCATATATAATGAAGCAAATATATGTGTGGATTGTCCCCCTTCTTTAAACACAAATGATATACCAGATGCTTTTCTCCTTATTGTAATTTTGTGGACAATAATAATGGCAATAAGATTCAACAGCAGTTCACCTGGATCTATTCTTTTAATGACTACATAGTATTTCATTGATTGGAATTTCCATAAAATATTTAATCAACTCCCTATTGAGCATTTAGGTTATTTCCAATCTTTCATTATTACAAGTACATTTCTAATACATATTTGCCTATATATGTAAATATATCAATAGGAAAAAAATCTTAGAATTTCTGAGTCATAGGAAATAAAATTTTTAGAGAATTTTTAAAAAACATTTTTATTTTTAATTATTATGGGTATACAATAGTTGTATATATTAATAGGGTACATGTGATGTTTTGGTACAGGTATACAATGTGTAATAATACAATCAAGGTAATTGTATTATCCATCACCTCAAGAATTTCTTTGTGTTAGGAACATTCCAATTCCACTCTTTTAGTTATTTTAATGTGTAGCATAACTTATTGTCAACTATAGTCACTTTGTTGGACTATCAAATATTTTTCATTCTATCAGCCATTAACCATTCCCAATTTACCCCCACTCCATACTACCCTTCCTCGCCTTTGGTAGCCATCATTCTACTCTCTGTCTCCATGAGATCAATTGTTTTAATGTTTAGCTCCCACAGAAAGACATGTGAGATTTGTCTTTCTGTGTTTGGCTTATTTCACTTACCATAATATTCTCCAGTCCCATCCATATTGTTGCAAATGGCAGGACTTCATTCTTTTTATGGCTATATGATATTCCTTTGTGAATATGTACCACATTTTCTTTATTCATTCATAGACACTTAGACTGATTCCAAATCTTGGCTATTGTGAATAGTGCTATAATAAGCATGGGAATGCAGATATCTTTTGGATATACTGATTTCCTTTCTTTTGGATATATACCTAGCAGTGGGATTGCTGGGTCATATTGTAGTTCTATTTTTAGTTTTTTAAGGAACCTCCACACCGTTCTCCATAGTGGTTGTTGCTGTAATCTACATTCCCACCAACAGTGTACAAGGGTTCCCCTTTTTCTGTATCCTCGCCAGCATTCATTATTGCCTTTTTGATAGTAGCCATTCTAACTGTGGTGAGATGATATCTCATTGTAGTTTTGATTTGCATTTCTCTGATGACTAATGATATCAAGCATTTTTTATATACCTGTTGACCACTGGTATGTCTTCTTTTGAGAAATGTCTATTCAGATCTTTTGCCCATTTTTTAATCAGATTATTTGATTTTTTCTTGTTGCGGGACTTTATATATTCTATGTATTAATTCCTTGTCATATGGGTAGTTTGCAAACATTTTCTTCTATTCTGTGTGTTGTTTCTTTACACTGTGGATTGTTTGCTTTGCTGTGCAGAAGCTTTTTAGCTTGATGTGACCCAACTTGCCCATTTTTCTTTGATCGCCTGTGCTTTGTGGGTATTACTTAAGAAATCATTGCCCAGACCAAAGTCTTGGAGCATTTCCCTAAAGTTTTCTCTTAGTACTTTCATAGTTTCAGGTCTTAGATTTAAGTCTTTAATCTACTTTGATTTGATTTTTGTATATGACAAGAGATAAGGGTCTACTTTCATTCTACTGTGTATGCATGTCCAGTTTTCCCAGTATCATTTATTGAAGAGACTGTTCTTTCCCTAATGCATTTTTGTCAAAATGAGTTCACTATAGATGTATGGATTTATTTCTGGGTTCTCTATTCTGTCCCATTGGTCTATGTGTCTGTTTTTATGCCAGTATTATGCTGTTTTGGTTACTACAGCTCTGTAGTATAATTTGAAGTCAGGTAATGTAATTCCTCCAATTTTGTTCTTTTTGCTCCAAATAGCTTTGGCTCTTGTTGGTATCTGGGGATTCCAAATAAATTTTAGAATAATTTTTTCTACTTCTGTGGAGAATGTTATTGGTATTTTGATGGAGATTACAATGAATCTGTAGATTGCTTTGAGCAGTATGGACATTTTAACAATACTGATTCTTCTAATCCATGAGCATAGAATAACTTTCCTTTTTTGTGTGTCCTCTTCAATTTCTTTCATCAAGGTTTCATAGATTTTTATTATAGAGATCTTTCACTTCTTTGGTTAAGTTTATTCCTAGGTATTTTATTTTATTTGTAGCTATTATAAATGGGATTGCTTTTTTGGTTTCTTTTTCACATTGTTTACTGTTGGTATATAGAAATGCTACTTATTTTTGTATACAACTTTATTGAATTTGTTTATCAGTTCTAATAGTTTCTGGGTGGAGTCTTTAGGTTTCTCTAGATATAAGATCATATCATCTGCAAACAAGGATAATTAAACTTCTTCTTTTCCAGTTTGGATGCCTTTTATTTCTTTCTCTATCTGATTGCTCTAGCTAGAACTTCCAGTACCATGTTGAGTAATAGTAGCAAAAGTGGGCATCCTTGACTTGCTCCAGATCTTAGAGGGAAGGCCTTCAGTTTTTCCCCTTTCCTTATGATATTAGCTGTGGGTCTGCCATATATGGCTTTTGTTTTGTTGAGGTAAGTTCCTTTTATACCCAGTTTTTGAGAGTTTTTATTATGAAGGAATGTTAAATCTTATCAAGTGCTTTTCTAGCCTCAATTGCAATGATCATATGGTTTTTGTCATTCATTCTGATGATATGACATATCACATTAATTGATTTGCATGTACTGAACCATCCTTGCATCCTGGGAAGAATTCCACTTGATCATGATGAATAATCCTTCTAACATGTTGTCAAATTCAGTTTGCTAGTATTTTGTTGAGGATTTTTGTACCTATGTTCATCAGAGATGTTTCCTACAATTTTCTTTTTTTGTTGTGTCTTTGTCTGGTTTTGGTATCAAAGTGTTACAGGCCTCATAGAATGAGTTTGAGAATATCCCATCCTCCTTGATTTTTTGGTATAGTGTAAGCAGGATTGGTATTAGTTCTTTGAATGCTTGGTAGAATTCAGCAGTGAAACCATGGGGTCTTGAGCTTCACTTTGATGGGACACTTTTTATTATTGCTTCTATTAAAGAATTTTTTTGTCAGAGATTTTTGAATTGCCTAAAATTGGTATCTGGAGCCTGCTTACACCAGATCACAAAGGCCAATTGTTAAATATTCAAGAACTTTGTGAGCCGATTGTTAAACTGCTTATAACTTGAAATTAGCCTCACATTCTGGGCCTTTAAAGTTTTATTTTATTTGGTTCTTGGGTTGTTTGTTTGTTTGTTTGTTTTTGGCAAACTAGTTTACTAGCATACCACTGACTATAAAGATAATTAACACTCATTTTGGGATGTTTTTAAAAATTCAAAGTATAGGGCCCCACCAGACCTACAGAATCAGAGCATCTAGGGATAGAAACAGAGAACCCTGGGTTTAGAAAGACTCTCTCATGTGAATTCAGTTTAGCCCAGTTGGAACCAAGGGTGAGAGAATCTCAGTGATGTTCAAAAAAGGAAATGAGGTAACCAGGGGGTGCTTTCTGGAGTAGACACTAAATTGGAACTTGAGGGCTGTTGAGGAGTTAGAGACATGGTGGATCCTGGACACCTACCCAGGTGCAAGAGATGTTTCCTCAACTATGTGAAAACAGACTCCTGGGAAGCAGAGATCACATATGAGGACACAGATTCCTCTCACTGAACTGTCTTCACAGCCATCCGTCTTCTGCCTTCTGTGAGAGCTTCCCTCAGAACTTCCTCCCTGTCCTAACAACAGGCACATACACATACATATTCACCCCAAAGATGACTCAAGCTTTTCCCTCTCTCCCTGCCTTCAAAATTCTACCTCAGATCTGATTGAGTTAAATTTAAGTGAATGACATTAAGGGCACTAATTCACACTCACACCGAGAGGGGCCATCTCTATGGATTAGGTCCTGAACTACACATGTCCCTGGAGACCGAGACTTCTTAGAGGTCAGGTAAGGTCTTTTTGACCAAGACATCAGCATGACAAAGAAAACCCACTCCCCATCCCCACTTTCCAAAAGATCTGAGAATAGTCTCATCTGAGAAGCTATTAGGACCTTTCTACCCAAGACACACATCCCGCAGAACACAGCTCCAGTGTTGTTTAGCTACGGTGGAAAGAATATCCACTGATGCTAGATCTAGATAAAAACAACGCAATATAATGAAAAGTGAAAATTAAATTGTCCAGGTTATTCTACTCTTTTTTCATTAAATTAACTATCTGGCTAAACAGACTAAGATAATCAAGGAGGCAGTTTAGAATGGTAACTTAGCACACACACTCTAAAGATGGACTGTCTGAGTTCATATCTCAGCTCTGCCACATATTCACTGCAAGATCTTGGGTGTTTTGTTTAACCTCTGTGTGCTTCAATTTCCTAATGTGTAAAATGAAGGCAATAATAGTATCTAGCTCATAGTATTTTGTGGAACTTAAATAAGGTTATATATATATATATATATGAGATACACACACAGAGATCACTTAGAACAATGACGGGCATATTAATAACTGTTACATGCAGTAGCTACATTCATTGTTTGGACAAAGCCCATCAAATATTCATTCTCCACTTCAAATTATTTTTCCTAGATGGGCAAACCCTAGGATAGAAAAGTTAAAGCCAGTTTTATTGTAACAGGAGGGATTTATATGATTGATAGATAGATAAAATGCTTTAATCACATTTTTCCAGCAGTTCCTTGCTCACAAACAGCACATCAAAATTATTTATTTCAACAAGCTATAGTGGAATATAAGGTGCAAAAATAATTGCTTAAGACCTCAATTTTGACAGACCTTGTAAGAGTTTTCCTTACTTTTAAAATCACTAACTCAGTGTAGGAAAAAAAAGGAAACCCAAAGTTTAAATTGGACAGTATCTCATATTCCATCATTTGAGGTTTATTTGTTTCTCTCTTTCTATTTGGTGCTTTTGATGGGATTTAATGGAAGCCATGGGAGCCAAGAAGGGTCATAAGGCACTAACTGACCAGGAAAACATGCCCAGGAACTGCAGGAGAAAAGGGCATTTCATTCATCTCCTCCGCACTCAGCACAGAGCCTTTTCCCTAGAGGCAAAGTCACTGCAAGAGAAATGAGTCTCTGGTTGATGAAGACAGACAGTGGAGAGACGTAGAATCTGTTTTGTATTTACTTATACTGGTAGACCACTCACTCCATGTCACATCTATAATTTTAGTGTTAATAATATAACTGTTCTAGTCCCTTATTTATTCTTTACAAATTATGGATTTTTTTAAAAAGCTTATAGTGACATATTGCAAACTATATTAAAAATATCTGATGTTTTAGAAAAGGACAGCCATCATTTATTTTTGTATTCAATTTAATTTAGTACACAAAACCTTATTTAATGAAAAACTGCATGTTGTAAAAGTATATATATTAATGTTAAAAAATTCGACAAAATTTTTCTAACTTATGTTTACTGGAAGAAACCTAATGCACATTAGTAAAAATTGAATTATGGAGTCTTCTCAATGAAATGTGTTTTGTTACATGGGAAGGTGTTGCAGGCAAAAGGAGTGTTCACACACCTATGGGATACAGAGAGCGCAAGACATTTACTTACTAGAGGAACATAAGAAGTTCTGGATGGGCTGAACAGACTGTAAAAAAAGTAGGAGGCAAGAACTGAGGCTGGAGAGGATGCCTGGATGTTGATGGTTAGTGACTTTGTGTAGAAGTGGCCTCAGTGTGTGGCCCAGGACCAACAGCAGCAGCATCCGGGAACTTGTGAGAAAGGCAGACTCTCTGCCCTGTCTCAGATTTACTGAATCAGAAACTCTGGAGTGGGGTCCGGCAATCTGTTCTAACGAGCCCTCCACGCGATTCTCATGCTTTGATTCCAATGGTCTGAGAACCACGAGTGTAGACTAAGCTAACAGGTTTCTCCTCCACATTAGAATCACCTGGGAAGCTTTGAATACAGACATCTGAGCCCCACCTAAGCAAATTAAGTCTGGGAGTCAAACTCTAGCATTGATATTTTTTGAAAGCTCACCAGGTAATTTTGATGTGGGACCTTGTTTGAAAATCACAGGTTTAGACTAAAGTTTCATAATTTGCAACAGGCTAGTGATAGGGAAAGTTTTACTCTCAGAAAAAAACTCATTGATAATGAATTCTCTCCTAGTTTAAGCCTGATAATGTTAATCTGCAATTAGCATTATCCATTTTCTAATGGCCAATGCCAATTGTACACGCCCTTGGTGACCGGATTCCATGACTATTGATATAAGAAAGTTCTTTTTGCATAGATAGAATGAGGTAAACTTCTGTTCAGTGCAGACTGAATCATCAACTCAACAGGCAGAGAAGTGGATCTGATGTAACAAGATTGTAAAAATTGAAGCAATTATTTGGGAGTGGGGAGCAGGAGTGGGGATACAAATAAGCATCTCTGAAGCCAAATAAAACTTTTATATTTTGCCTTATGAATTAAAGAAATAAAATAGCCACACACCCTTTGGTTTAAGAGGCAGCTATTTCTTAAAGCTCAAATATCATCTTTATTCATCATAACCCCTCAGACACTTGTTAACTGGGAAATCTTTAATAATGCTAACTACCATTTATTGACACTTAAGGTGAGGAGAGTTAGGTTCTAAAGACAGTATATAAACAAGTTGAAAATCAAACAGAGTCAAGATTACCCTTGAACATGCCTTAATAGATGAGATATAAGAGGCACATAGAAACCAAGTCCCTCTGAGATCAGTTGACCACATCTCTAATCTCATATTCCTCGGAGCTCACAGAGTGGGATGGCGCGCGCTCTCTCTCTCTCTCTCTCTTGTTCTCTCTCTCTTACTCTCTCTCTCTCTCTCTGAACAGGGCACCTGCTTCAAGTGTCACCCCTGCACTTTGTGCAAGTGTTTTATATACATTATCTCTCCAAATCCCCATCACAATCCTATGATGCAAATATTATTATTATCCCTATTTTCCTCTTTTACAGATTAAGACTCTGAGATTTGGAGAAGTAAATTGCCCAAGGTCATGTATTAGACCCCAGATTGAAATTTACAGCATGTGCAACAGTAGGACTCAGACTCACTGCTTCCCAAAACCTGAGCCAATTTTAAAACAATTTTTCTTTAGTGGCGTCTTTTCACCTTCATATCATTTCCAGTAACAAAAAGACTTTTCTCAGCAATTAATTATGATCCCAGCAAGATTGTCGAGGCCAGTGCCATCAGATCAAGTCAAAACTTGGTATCTTCACTCCCAGAGCATGGCCCCCCCACGGTTTCCCCATAGCAGCTCTCAGAAGAGCCTGTGTTCTTATTTCATGTTCACCAAACAGACTCGCTGTACATGGCGGGGTGTGTGTGTTTGTGTGTCTGGGTGTTTTAAAGGCCATACATTCAATGCACTTTATAAAATTCCTTTCAGCCCCTGCCTGGTGGTCTCCAGATATGGGAGCCCGGTATGCACAGGACTTTTCTGGCCACTGACAGCCCACATGTGCAAGAGCCCCAAAGTGAGGCTCTGGAGGAATAAGCAGTGGAGAATGCTAATGGTTGGAAAAGTTATTCCATCCTTTCGCAGCATCCCTAGGCTCAGCTGGAACCTTCTTTCCTTCCTAGTGAGAAAACAGATTCTGTGAAGGGGCAGGCATTTCCAATTAGTGCCCAAAATAAAGCCAGAAGGAACTCAGGAGAGGCTTTGAGATGATTGATTGCCTGCTCAGTTTAGATGCTCCCTGGGCTTCTTCCCCTCCTCATCGTGCCTCCCAGCCTCTGTGCTACTATGCAGAAGGAAAAGGGGGGAGCTCTCCTCATCACCCACATTTTCTGGGACATTAATCCAGAACAGGGAGGAAAAGGCTTGTCCAAGAGGAGAAAAAGGAGCAATGAAATACCTCCCTGCTACATGGCCACCTTCTCTTCAAATAACTCCAGTCCCAGTCAGTAGTTAGTGAAAGGTAGAGAGTGGTATGAGCCCAATTAAACCCTTTGAGCTGCTGCACACAGTTGCTCAGGTTACACACTGAGCAACTCCATAGATTGCAAAGTGAATGGCATCCCTGAAAGTTGTGCAGCCCATAATCTGCAATGCTATATGTGGCAGCCCCACCATCTAACCCAGAGTCTTTGCCCAGGCAAGTAGGAAAGCATAATACTGTACATCCACTTTTCTAAGGAAAAACAGGAGTAGAAGACCCTGCTGTACATAATTTTCTATAAAGATGTTATCAAGTCTTTTTTTAAGTAATTCGAATTCTCATCTGCTCCAGAAAATTAGTTATCTTTCTGAATAAATAGAATGTGTGTTTGTTTTTTCTTCCTTGTTACGATTTAAAGTGGTTTTAGTTGTATTTATATATGTACTATTCTATTTATGTGTATATATGTTCACATAAATAGAATTGAAAGACTGAAGCAGTGAAAAGGAAAAATACTGACCATAGAATTAGCTCACTATAAACATTATACTTATATTTAATTTTGAGCCCCCTGGAAACCAAGGCAAAATAGGGAAACATCATAATTATATCATTCATAGCTGATAGATGGAAACATACCAAACTTGAAGAGCAAAACTCCCTTTCCTGACTCTTAATACTTAAAGAAGTATACTACAATGAAGCTAATGTTCTTTCCAATCTTGGATGGGCAGTAACAGTGAGACTGGGTAGGGGGGCGAAACATTGATACCTATATACAAATAAATTTGCCTGGTGTGGTGCTCAAGGTTGCAGGCATTTAAGCCAGCTGGCCAGGTTCAAATCCCAGCTGACCTTGGCCAGCTACTTAGCATGGCTCCAGTTTCCTTGTCTGTGAAATGGAGGTACAATGTCCACGTCATGGTCTGGCTGTGAGAGTATGTGAAATAATGACAATGGCACAGGTATTAACACAGTGCCTAGTTCACAGTGAGCGCCCAGTGAATGTTTGTTCTCATGTTGAAGCCTGAAATGGTAGAAGGGGAGTTGGAGCTTGTGGCTGGGATCAAATGCCAGAATTATACACTGAGATGCCCCAAGCAGATGGGAATAGTTTAAAATCAAAGGATGCATGAGGATATAGGGCAAGAAAGCCAGGGTAAGGAGCCTTCTGGAGAAATCCTGAGAGACGACCAGCCTTTGTACCCAAGACCTTCACAAGGGCCAGGTTCCACCCCTCAGGCAAGCCTTTGCTTTTCTTTAAAGCATCCCTCTCTGCAACCAGTGGGTGACAGTAAAAGAAATAACAATTGGATTAGCAATAGTTTCACTGCAAATGCAGAAGGAGCCTGTATATTAATATGTGGTGGGTTCTTGAGTCACCCTACATGAATGATCAGTACACCCAGTGATCCCGCTAGGCCGGAGTGTCAGGCCACAGGCCTGTGTGTGTGGTAGACGGCGGGATGAGGGAGGGGCTGGCACAGGCCGTGGGCATGGGGTACACGGCAGCCAAAGTCCTATTCCTAGTCAGTTGGCCCTGGCAGGAAGGAGTGACTGAAATGTTGCGTCCAAGAAGCAGGCACAGAACAAGAACAACCCCCAGGGAAGTGTCTGTTGTGACTAGAAAAAGAGAAGAGCTGGGAAGTAGAGGCTGGAGGGCTCCCTTAAGGGCTTGTCCAGCTTCTCAGACTAGTATCCACTGTAAGAGCCCAGGACCCAAGTACACATATAACTATACAAAAGTTCTGCAAAACAGCTCTTAGTCTCCCCAGGGATGCTCCACTCTGATACTATCATTTCTATTTATTTTTAATGCTGTTTTACTTCACAGTTTTGAAAATACTGCTTTAAGGAAAAAGTTGGAGGAAGGCCGTTTTTGGGGGGACCCCGGATCCAAGCCAGTGAGAGAGGTTTCATTAGAACAGGCACGTAGTGATGGCCAACGGCCTCACCCTGCAGAGTGACTGCAAATGTTGGGCTGCAGAGGATTAAAATAAGTGCATTCCCACTAGGCTGGGTCTTCTTTGAATCCCTCATACCCATATACAGCAGGCATTCAAGAAGCCTGGAGGAGTGGATGGATGGCTTGTCCCTCTGTGCTCACGTGGGCTTGCACAAGCCCTTGATAACAGAGTGTCAAGGACACACACTCTGGTAGGGTCTAGAGCACTGGCCCTCCCTGAAGATACTCTCCTGAGTGCGTTCAGAGTGCAGGCTCTGAGAAAGCTGAGTAACTATTTAAAATAGTTCAGACTATCGCATGAATTTTCTAGAAATGCTTTCCCTCCAACTGCTTCTTCTCTCTTTCCTCTTTCTGTAGAATAGTAGAACTTCTTTCCTCCTTTTCCTTCCTTTGGGCCATTAGACTTTTCAGATAAAAATGTTACGGTGTTTGTTTTTTTACAAGCAAGCAAGCGCTCTGGCTGTTCCAGAATGCTAATGCTTATCTAAGAGGAAAAAAACATTTAGGAGCCTGTAGGTTCTACTCCACATTTGCAATTTCCAGTCCAAGCCATGTAGTCTCTGTTCATCCCTAAGCCCTTTTCCTCAGCTCTCAGAGGATCTGAGCTTTAATCCCGATGCTCCCATTGGGAGGAAAGGCTGCAAAAGACCAGAGTTCTCACGTAAGGAAGGGCCGCAGAGGGGTGTTTGAGAACAAGCTGCGTCTGAACTCCAGCTCCACCCCCCGGGACAAATTACTTAACTTTTTGACATTCCATTTCTTCTTCTGGAAAACTAGGAAAATAATAACTATATAAAAATGGTGGCGGGGTCAAAGTGGTGGCGGAGGTGGCAGGATGAAGTCCAAAATGGAGGAGGAGAGCGGCACCCGGAATGCTGGTGGCAAAGGGCTCCGGGCCCTAAGGATGAAGGGGAACGACCTACTCAGAATGAGAAGAGGAAGAGAAAGCATAAACGGAGGAGGCGATTGCTTTGAGCCACATGCCAATCCAGCTAAAAGATACACAGCCGTTATTATGAACATACCTTTTGATGTGAAATGGCAGTCACTTAGAGACCTGGGGGAAGAGAAAGCTGGCGAGGTAACATACGTGGAGCTCTTAACGGACGCTGAAGGGAAGTCAAGGGGACCTGCCATTGCTGAATTCGAGGTGGAAAAGGGCAGGAAAAAAGCCACAGAAGTCCTAAGCAGGCATAGTCTGAGTGGAAGACCACGGAAAGTCAAAGAAGATCCTGATGGTGAACATGCCAGGAGAGAAATGCTGAAGGTGAAGGCTAGGACAGGTGGGATGGGTATGGGACCAGGTGGCCCAGGAATGATTGCTATCCCACCCAGTATCCTAAATAATCCTAATATCCCAAATGAGATTATCAATACATTACACTACAAATACTAGAAAGCACAGTATTTGTAGCAAATCTGGATTATAAAGTGAGCTGGAAGAAACTGAAGGAAATATTTAGTATGGCTAGTGTGGTGGTCTGGGCAGACATTCTTGAGGATAATGATGGAAAAAGTTGTGGAATAGGCACCGTTACTTTTTAACAGTCCATGAAAGCTGTGCAAGCTGTATCTCTGTTCAATGGCCAACTGCTGTTTGATAGACCATGCACATCAAAATGGATGGGAGGGCCTTACCAAGGAAGGATTTTCCCTCCTGAGCATCCACAACAACTTCCCTATGGCCTTGGTGGCATTGGCATGGGGTTAGGACCAGGAGAGCAGCCTATTATCACCATGTTTAACTCTTTATGAGGCAGCCTTCTGACCACATCGCTACATAAACAATATTAGGCCCAGTTCCTATTCAACAGGAATGGCTTCAAAATGGATAACATGGTTGTGAAGTGATTGCGTTCTATGTAGTGATGTGAAATAAGTAGTTTACAGGAAGCAGGATCTGGACAACTGGCTTCATTAATACAAATTTTATGCAGTCTTTTCTGTTCTACTAGATTGAGTCCTCCCACTCCATCCCAGATCAGAGACTCTTTTCATTTGTCTTCAAATTCTCCCCAACTCCTCACTTCACTCTGCTCCATGAACCTAGGAACTATCTAGCAAAGCCTTCACAGGTGGATAAGTACAAGTGTTAGACAATTCTATGGCACTGCATTGCATCCCCAGGTTATGTTTAAGTGCCTTGATGGTGACTGTGGGTAAAGAGAAAATGCTGAGGCCCTTTTTCAGAGGTAACTCACTGTGTTCTGTCCATAAGCCCTAGAAGGAAGCAGTGTGGTTAACCTTTTTAAGTAGGAGTTGGCAAGAGGCGTATGTGAGGAAGACAGAGCCTGAGCTCATTATAAGGGAAGCCGAGTGAGTCAGTGTCTATCATGGGCAACAAGCACCTTGGTAAGAGTTTTTCTAGGGAAGAGAGATTTGCCAGGGCATGAATCTGGACAGCTAAAGAAACATTCACCTTTCAGTATGATGTTGACCCAAAACCCTAAGAAAATGATGTGATATATGTGTGAATGTTTGTATCTGGAAAAGGGACTTTATGTTCTGCTCGCAGGCAAAATCTTGGTAATATAAATGCAATTGTCTGCTTTTCAGCTGGATTAGATTATTCAGGGTATTGAGATTCTTAATTATGATTTAAGACAAGCAGAATAAACAAACCTATCATGAGAAGAAGCTCAAATGGCTTCTTCTTGCTGATTTTCAATGTCATCAAAGTTAGATCTCAGAGCCTGAGTGTCTAGTTGTTTTAAATTCGTTGTTTTTCAACTAATCACAAGTAAAAAAGCACCTTCCTTGCTCGTTTACAAAGTATATCAGTGTTGAGTGGGTTTAAACAACTCAGAAACTTGTCTGAACTGAAGAAAGACTGATCAGAGTAAGGTGAATGCTTCCTTTTGCTGCCCAAAATCCAACGTGAGGGTTAATAAAGACTCATAATGAACTGCATTTCTGCCATTCTACTGCACACTTTCTTTTCATTTCACAATTTAATGTTTCTTAAACAGTATAGGTCAGATATTCTATATAGACAGTTAATGTGTTTATTTTTCTATGAAAAAAGAAGCTGCCACTAAGCCAACGAGTGTCCTATTTGATGGTATCTTAGATTTTAAAAAATAGAGACTTCATTGTATTCCCCTAAGAACTCCCAGTACAATGTCTGGTGCACAGCACTTGAGTTACTATTGACCTTCCCCTCAAACAGCTGGGATCCTGGAATAATGTAGACATGCAATATTACAAAGGTATATCTGGACAGCTATGTATATATAATCTGTACCAGCTATGTAATTTGCAAAGCACAATGCAAAATTAAAATTCAGGGTCCTTTGTTCAAAAATTATTAAGAAGTTCAAGATAGCAACAGCAGAGCAATTAAACTAAGCATGAGACTTTTCTGAGCACAGGGCCCTGTGTAACTGCACGGGTCACACACCCGTGGACCTGGCCCTGCTGCTGACCAAAGAGGCAGGTTGTGCTGAGCTCCAAACACCGTACAAGTCCTTGGCACCCCATAAGCCCTCCCTCACTGATAATTCAAGCTTTCCCCAAACCCACCCCCCAACTAAATCCTACCATACATTTTTGCACAATCTATTAATTCTATATATGCTCAGTTAACATATTCTGCCCTATGGAGGGATAGGTGAGTGCCTAGGGAGAATAGCAAAGCCTCAGTAGATCTTCTGACATGGATTGTGGTAACATAGCCCCCACACTGAACCCTGGCCAGTCTCTGCTTCTTCTCCTCATCGATTCTTCTTTTTGGTTACTTTTGTCCTCCTTCTCATCGGTCTAGATGTCTTCTGCTTTAGAATTAACATCCCTGCCCCACTTTGCCAGGCTCTTCTTTCTCCCTGTCCCTTGTTCAAGTTACTGTATCCCATAAACCAATGCCAACAGTACACTCAATAAAGATTTTTAGTGTGGTTAATTGATCTGTAAGTTGGAATTCTTCTCTGTGTGAACCATAATATGGTTCAGTTTATTGTCAAGTGATGAGATCAACTTCTGGGCCAGCCTGTCATTTATTGGGAGCATGGTATGGATGCCTGAGCTGACATCTGCTGGCATTGGACTTTTAAGTTCTCCCCCTGAAATGATCACTGTTAAATCATCGACTTAACTCAAACGAATGAGTTCACAGTCACTTTTTTTTTTTTCCTGAGACTGTGGCTTTGATTTAGAAAACACTTTCAAAACCCATGGCTTTTTAGGAGAGACAGTTTTAAGGAACTTAGAGTCTGAGAAATGCAAGAAGCCAGTTTTGAACAGATCTCATTTTCCTAGTATACTCCAGGCGCTTCCCCGGGAAGCAGTGACATGCAGTTCTGCACCAAGAGAGTACTTGGTAAAAAGGACGTGTGATCACATCAACTAATTGGTTGACTCCTTGAAAATTGTTCAAAACAATCCCCCTTTGACAGCTCAAGCTTGATCAGGTATATTCCATAGTTGGGGATAATTGGAACCTCAAATGTCACTAAAATCTGATATCTCACAAGGACTCCAGAATTGAACTTTGAAAAATTATTACTCATTACAGAATGCTCTCCTGCTGCTGCAGTGGCAAAATTTCCTGCTTGCACATCATTACTGAAAAGGTTGTACAGATGATTAAATGAGCAAACGTGTATACAGTGCTTGGCACAATTCTTGGAACATAGTAAGCACTCAATAAATGTTAGCTATTGTTATTATATATACCTTTATTTTGAAATGACATTAATTGCTATGACTACTAGAGTATATCAAATCATTCTGCTGCCATGCAAGGCAGTCTCTTCATGTGACTGCAGCTGTTCACATGTCACTGTAGTTTCTAGCTAAAGAAAAAATTGGCTTGAAGACAGATTTAGATTCAAAGCCCAGGTCAGCCACTTGCTCTTTATAAGCAGTGGTTCTTAACTGGGAGCAATTTACCTCCCCCAGCCCCATTTGGCAATGCCTTGAGATATTTCTGGTTGTCACACTTGGGGATGTTCTACTGGCATCTAGTAAACAGAGCCCAGGGATGCTGCTAAACATCCTATAATGCACAAGACAGCCCCTCACCTGACAACAAAAAATTATTCAGTGTTATGTGTCATTAGTACCAAGGTTGAGAAATTCTGCTCTATGAGAGACCTTGCTGGGATATTTAACCTCACTGGGCCTAAGTTTCCTCATCTCTAGAAAGGAGAAGAAATAACATCCTGCTTGCAAGGCTTTCATAAATAATGGAAGTAAATATAAATGAAAAGTACACAGTAGAATCTCTGGCACATGGTCCACCCTGATGTTTACACCAGTAGTTCTAGACTGATGGTGGTGAGTTCTGCAGTTTCTTATATAATATGCCCCCATTTTAGCCTGGGAGAAGAGAGAGAGTCTTTGAAACAACATAGACTTTTTTCTTACCCAAGTAAGAAAAAAGTAACAAAAATCTGTTTTCCTCTTTTTGTTTCTTGTTTGGGCTGTTTAAAGGTATCTAGAAAAGCTGTTCACTTCTCACAAGTTTCCACCTTCCACGGTCCTCAGATAACACAAAAATTCAAGTTGTCCGGTTATGTGGAATTGAAACAATTTTTCTGTTCTGTTAGTTACTTGATTATTGTTGACACTCTGTCTCTCTGACTTAATTAAGGCAATACCTTCATGGAAAAAAAAATGATCCGTTTAAGAGTATGTGTTTTGGCACTTGAAAGGTACAAAGTCCCAGCAGGCTGAGGACAGCTGAGCTGCATGTGAGCACTCTGCATGGTCCTGCCCTGGGGTTACTGTTCCAGCAATTCAAAATTAATGCACTACACTCCTCCTTCCTGCCCAGCTAATAGCCATATCTCTGACTTCTTGGTGCTGCTATACACTATTTCTTTAGTATACAGATATCGTAACTGTTTGGGAATTGATTGATTAAATTTTTAAAAGGCATAGCTAAGGCTGATTTGGCTATTTTCCACCTGATTCTGTATCTTTTGTCAGTGATTATCAGGCAACCAGTGGGTTCCTCCAGGAAAGAACTTCAGAAAGTTCTCACGTGAGCAACAATATAGTCCCAGGGGATAGTGTTTTCCTCTGGGAGGCAAATAAGCCTTACTACAAATCCTTCTAGATCCCCTAAAGAGAATGAGGCATATTTTCAGAAATGTATAAGCCAGCTTACCCTTTATCAGAGAGGAGAGCTGAAGGAGAAAATTACTTACTGTCTAGTATGCTGTTTCCCATCAGGAAATGGCTTAATATAAAAGACATCATGGCCAGTCTCATTTAACATTCACTCAAAGAAAAAATATTTACCAAACGCTGACCATGTCCAGGGCACTGTGCTGGGCCCAGGATACAACAATGAACAAGCCACAGTCCCAGCCACCAGGATGTTCACAGTGCACTGTTCTTTCCTCCTGAAGTTCCTTCTACCCTACTGCCTAGGATTGTGAAATTATTTGCCCAGTTCTTTCCCAGGAGCTGATCCAAACCACCTGAAATAGTCTTTTTATATAATCTTGTGAAAATGCTTCCTTTGTCCTTCAAAGTCTTTTTCAAATCCAAGTCATCTGCAAATCCCACCCCAGGTAATATGTATGTTCCATTCATCCCACAAAATTTCACTCTCCCAACAGCACCTTGCCATCTCCTCCATATATTTAGAAAATGTAATGTACAAATTTATGTGAAATTGGGCCTATTTATGTCATGAATCAGGCACAAGCCATAATCATTGTTCTCCAGTAAACTGGGGCAGAGGGGTCTGGGGGGGACACTTGGCCAAGTCCAATCAGTGGTGGAGAGGGCCTGGGGCCGATTGGCCCAGTTACAGAAGGTACCCCCGAGAGGATATTTGGGCAACCCATGTAGAGTGCCCAAGGACTTGATTCCCAGTGTCTATTCCTAGCGTATCTAGCAGGTGAATTAGACATAATGACCGGGAATCCAGGAAGTCTTTGAAAGTTCAAGGCCAGACACACAGCAGTTGTCTTTGAAAGAAACCTGTCCATGCAGGACTTTGATCCACTGTCCTTACACATGGGGTCAGGATTCAAGTCTCCAGAAAAGGCTGGGGGAAGCTAGTCCTAGAAAAATAGATTTTAACTGAGAGTAGGATAAGGAGGGAGGAATGGTGTACTTAAGCAAGGCCACTGATCAGTAAGAACCTAGGAAAAAATACAATCCCAAAGGCTGGGACATCTCCAATTAGGATATGACTCAGTAGTACCTGGACCCACTGGGGGGGGGCATGCCTCTTGAATACATGAGCCCAGGTCTCACTGACAACTGTAACTCATTAGGAAGAGACTGTGAAGGGAACTACAATGGTAGCAGGGTGTGCAGAGCTCAAGCTTGGGAGCACCTTTGGGCCAAAACCAGCAGGAGGGAAGAGGAGGACACCACTGATGCACACCTACATCAGACCAAATTGAATCAGAACAGAGCCCAGGCCACAGACTTGGATTTGTGCTTTAGGGTTTCTGTGCTTTAGAGGGCCTGGTTTCAGGCCTGCTTGACAAGGGCAGGAGTAGAGGTGGAGGAAACAGTAGACAGGCAGCTGATTTATATGCTTTTAGAGGTTCAGAGGCAGAAATGTTGAACTTGTTGGTTGGACATGCTAGGGTGTATCTCCTATCCAAAACTGAAAGACTGTTGAGATTATAGGCTCAGCTTGTCTGATTTGCAAAATCCCATGTTTGCCATGGCTGATAATACTGGTAAGGAGAAAAATGGCGTATGTTAACTTACACAGTCCTTACAAATTAAGAAAACATACAGCTATTGACATATCCCAGTGCTTCTCTGAAACACATGTATAGATAAGTACTGAAGGTTGACACCATCCCAACTATGCACAATGAGTAAGTCAGCTTAAGTGAATGTCAAATCATGGTCTTTGTTTCTCACACTCTAAGAATAGTAACCTTAAGTAGAAGGAAAAGAATGTGCATCACTAAGAAATCTTTGGGGGCTGTTCCACCAAAAGGCCTGGAAACTGCCTCTGAGCCTGTGTGGACTTGGTCTGCACCATGGGTTTGGACAGGACCATGTGTTTGAGAAGCTCTGGTAAGGGTAGTTCAAGAATGCCAACAGCCCTAAACAATTTCACTCACTAGATAGTGCCAGTTTTACTTTCACAAAAATCCTCCCCGGCATCCCTAAGAAAAAGCAAAAATCCGTCCTACTTGGAAATTAAAACCTATGCAAAGAGAAGTAATGCCTCCCTACTCTTGCCCATGGTGGAAAACTTGAAGTCAAGTCTGGGCTCAGAAGTGTATGTTAATATTTACATATGGAATCTGTGAGCTTCTGTGGATATGAAAGGGGTACTGGGCTCTAGAAGGGTTTACCATTTACAGTTCTCCCTCTCAAGAATATTCTTCCTAAGGAAACAGATGGCAGGTAACTTTCTCTATCTACATCAAAGTTCGAAAGCAGTCAATTACTCAGATTATGCTGAAGATAAACTGTTATTCTGTTCAGTCTTGAAATAATCTTCTATTTAAATCATAGCTAATTACTACTTAGCAAATTAAACTCATTGAGTACTTCAAAAATGTCTATTTCACTGTCAGAATGAATGCTTTAGGGATCCCCCATTGTGAGGCGCTTTCTTTTTTCATTACACAGAACACTGAGTTGGCCTGAATCAGTGACAAACAATGTTTTTCCTATCCCTTGAAGCAAACAAACAACACAAAGCATCTTTGAAATTTTGTTAACTGTTACAAGGAGGCATTCCTATAACACATGGAGTTTCCTGGGTAAACAGAAAGACCTTGTCAGTCACTGTAGCTATGGACTAACCCTCAAAAACCACATGTGAAGAGGTTAGGAGAGAGGTGGTATGCCTATGGAAAGGTGCCCCCTGCCAGCCAGAGTAGACAAGGACTGGGCTGTACTATCAACGGAGCTGTCACCTGGGCTGTGTGTGCCAAACTCCACCATCATCCAGCCACCCAGCCTCCCTGCAACCCAAAGGAAGTTTTTCAACTCAAGATCTTGTAGAAATAATAATGGTTCCTTGAGAAGAACTAAATCCATATTATGAAATGAAATCTATTTAGTAAATAACTACTGTATATAAAACAAGTATACTACATACACAGTGCAGGCAAGAGTGCCATAGGGTTATACTTACCAACAGCACTGCCCTTAGATCCTGGCAGGAAAGGCCACAGGCTTTAGAGACCCCTTTCTGGCCATCCTATAGCCACATTCCCAGCCACATCCCCCACTCCCACAGTGAGGAGTTCAAGGGGTCTTGTCCACCTGGAACCCAAGCCTTCCCTGGTAGGTTATAATCCAGGTGCCCAAGATCTAGAATTCCCTGCTCAAATGATTCCAAGCCTACATCCCTGACCTACACAGGCCTCTACCTCAAGTCATTTCTTCCAAGAGCAGACTGTGCCAGCACTGTTCACACTTAGAGCCCAAAAAAGTGGCCAGTGGGGGAGGCTGTTGACACAGACTATGAACAGAACATGGACATGTAGTAAGGGTTTGGAGGTGTCCACATGCATGCACACAAGGCCCCATGGTTCAAGGGTGGGGAGAGAAGGGAGTCAGACTGCAGGCTAAGCCAGGGAGCCAGCTCTTCCTGCACTGCCATGGGCTGATGTGGAACCCCAAGAGTCTAAGATCCTAAGTTTGAACCTAATAGTCCAGGTAGTTATGAAGGTGTGTTTGTTAGGATAGGAGGGTAGAACATATGTATTTTACAATTTACCAGTTTAATTGACAACTTCTAAATATTTAGGCCTATGGCATCTGGGCCTCCATCTGTACTCCTGTCCTGGGGCCCACCAATGTCAGAGAAATGGGAGTGGCTGGAGAAATCTCCAGCTCTGGCGGGATCCTCTTTTTACAGCAGCACCTCGGTCTGCACAACCTGCTGAGATGCCTCCTGACCGCAGCTCAGTCCATCAGTTGTACTGAACACAGAGAATTATCACTGTGCACATCTGTAGTTGCTCAAGTCCATTTTTGAAAGAACCTTTCTGAGTTTTGCCACTCTAGTTAGTTCACAAACCTGTGAAAATTCTAAGAATTAGGACATGAATGTTTCTAAAATAACTCTTATCACAATGTCCCCAACCTTTTTGGCACCAGGGACCAGTTTCATGGAAGACAATTTTTCCACAGACCAGAGAGGGGAGATGGTTTCGGCATGATTCAAGTGTATTACATCTATTGTGCAGTCAAACCTCTCTGCTAATGATAATCTGTATTTGCAGCCACTCCCCAGCACTGGCATCACTGCCTCAGCTCCACCTCAGATCATCAGGCATTAGATTCTCATAAAAAGTGCACAACCTAGATCCCTTGCATGTGCAGTTTACAGTAGGGTTCATGCTTCTATGAGAATCTAATACCTCTGCTGATCTGATGGGAGGCAGAGCTCAGGCAGTGATACTAGCCCTGGGGCTGCTGTAAATACAGATGAAGCTTCCGCTCACTTGCCCACACTGACCTCCTGCTGTGCAGCCTGGTTCCTAACAGGCCATGTATCAGTACCAGCCGGTCTGCCGCTGGGGGTTTGGGGACTGCAGTCTTATCAGTCTTTTATGTCCATCTCATCTCCCCTTGTGAACCTGAAGCTCTTGTGCTATTCTCAAGCTACCCAACATTCCACTCACCCAAGCCTGAACTCCCATAAATTGTCCTGTTCTCCTCTTTACTTACAACTCTATTATAAAGTCCCATTTCCTCAATGAAGATGATTTCACCCAAGTGAAAGAAAAGCAGTCTGCAGAGACTGATTAACACTAAGGAATGAAGGATTGATAGTTTCCTTCTTACCATTTCAAGTACAAATGGCTATTTCAAAAAGCTCTGGTTAAACAAAGCCAGTCATTTTAGCTACCAGATATTGTAGACATATTTTAGAAAAAGTTAGGTAAAAATTTTTCCTTTTTTTAGGTAAAAGAATTTTAGAGCAAAAGTTTATTGACATTGGTAAAATATACTTTTAATTCTATAATTTATCTATTTATAACCAAGACTAAAATAATAAAATATCCCGTATAATAAGTATCCAATAAAATAAACTAAACTAATTAAACTTAATTGATTATTTATTGGATCAATGGCACTGGCTGGCAAAGCAGAAGGAAAACTTACTTTCTCAATAATGAACAATGCCCAAAGGATTCTACTGATGAACTATTTCCTCTAACTCCCAATTTAATTTTCACAGAGTATGACTTTAGAATTTAGTAATTAAATTTGAATCATGACTGTCTCTGCTCTTCAAGCCTGCATGGAGGTGATTTCAACCCAAGAGAGTTACTTTAAAATTTAGAGAGGGCTTTTTGGCAAACAGGCTTTATGAAGGAGGTGGAAGACATCCCTCAAATAGGTTTATAATATGTCTAATACCCTGTCAAGGAAGACAAACATGGAATAAGGAAAGAAATTGATTTTATTCTTCCAATTGCAATCAGGAGATCACCCAGATTAGAGCATTTCAGCAGGTGGTTTCACCTTAGACTTTTATAGAGAGGAGTAGATAAGTTGTAGATGAAGTCATTTTACAGTTGGAGATATTTTTATTATCAGGGAGAGTCTCAATCTGTCCAAACAGGGAATGTTTATCTCTTTGTCCAGCTAGTTTCAGTGGGACAAACAGTTTGGCTAATCATGTTTGAGACAAAGAAGAGAAATTTGGAAGATCTGTGTGTAGTTTTGTCATAGGTAAATAAGGGGGTCATCCTTGAGTATTCCTAAACTATACACCCTACAAAGCACTGATACCCAGAATCTACAAGGAACTCAAACAAATCAACAAGAAAAAAAACAAATAAACCTATTAAAAATGGGAAAACAACAGGAACATATATTTTTCAAAAGAAGATATACAATTGGCCAACAAGCATATGAAAAAATGCTCAACATCATTAATCATCAAAGAAATGCAAATTGAAACCACAATGAGATACTACTTTACTCCAGTCAGAATGGCCATTGTTAAAAAGTTAAAACACAATAGATGTTCGCATGGATGCAGTGAAAAGAGAATGCTTATACATTGTTGGTGGGACAGAAAACAGTGTGGAGAGTCCTCAAAGAAGTAAAAGCAGATCTACCATTTGATCCAGCAATCCCATTATTGGGTATCTACCCAAAGGATCAAAAAGATACCTGCACTGAAATGTTTGTTGCAGCACAATTCACAATAGCAAAGATATGGAATCAACCTAAGTCTCCATCAACCAATGAATGGATAAAGAAAACGAGGGATATATGTATATGTAAATATATATACACATACATACACCTGCACATATATACATACATATATATGTATACATATAACATGGAATAATACTCAGCCATAAAAAAGAATTAAATGTTTTTTGCAGCAACTTCGATGGAACTTAAAGGCCATTATCCTAAGCGAAGTAACTCAGAAATGGAAACCCAAATACCGCACGTTCTCACTTATAAGTGGGAGCTAAGCTGTGGGCATGCACGGTTGTACAGAATAATAAATACTGGAGACACTGAAGTGGGGAGGGTGCGAGAGGGGTTATGGATGAAAACTTACCTCTGAAAGCCCAGACCTCACAGCTATACAATATATTCATGTAACAAAACTGCTCTCGTACCCCCTAAATAGATTGAAAGAAAAAAAATGCTGAAGTGAGTTAGGAGACCTTAAATACTTTAAAGATACTTTTCCCTCCTAACTCTGAACCTGTAATAATTAATAGAGAGGCAGCAATGGAGAATAATAATGCTACATAATTGTATGCTATAGGCAAAAATGGGGTGATGTCTTCTACAGAAAATGGCAGACCAAGAAGTTCTCAATTTTTTGTAAAGGAAGAATAAATTTATTACTAGTTGTAAAATACATACATACATAAGTACATACATAAAATGAGGAAGAGTGGCTTTTTGCAGTCATCTGTATCTGGAACACAAAAAGGGAGGGAGATTGTTTTTTAACTGTCAGTTTTCCAGAAGCGTGAGGCTCAGAAGCTCGAGGTGGTCAGCCCATGGGTAGAAAGTGTGCCCTGCTGGCATGTCTCCTGCTGTCCCTCCCCACCCCTTGAGCACTGTGCTCACCCATCAGCAGCCTCTGTGCTCTTCCTCCCTCACACCAGGCATACTCAGCCCAGGGCCGTTGCCCTTGCTGGTTTCTCTGCCTGGAGTGCTCCACCTCAGACATCCATGAGCCACACTGCTTCATATATTTTACTCAAATGCCACCTTTTCTGTGAGATCTTTTATGCTGCATTGCCAATCTCCCATCTCTGCTCTGTTTCTCCTTGGTACTCCCCATCATGGAACACACTATATACATTACTTTTTAGCCGGTTCATGGTGTATCTTCCCATTAGAATATAAACTCCATGAGGACAGGGATTTTTTTCACCACCCCATCCCCACCACCCGGTACTTTGTAGTCATGCAATAAATGCTTTTGAATAAATGTGTTAGAACACTTAGCACAGCTTTGTCTCCCATGTTAAAATTACTTATTACAATGGTTAATGTTCTTTGGGATTTTATGCAAAATAGCATTCATGGCATGATCTGTGAAGAATAGTATTCCTGGTTCTCTTCTGAATGCTCAGTCTAAAAATATGTGGTTTTAAACTTAAGTTTTATTTTGTACCAATATACAAAATCCTAAAGCCAGTAAATTGCTGCCTATGTTTCAAATATCAACTTTTGACATCTTGGCCTTATAATTCACCTATCTTTGATTTACCTGAAAGAAAGCAGCAAAGTACTGTGTACATCAAAAATTGGCTACGGACTGGTTCCTCTGTGTCTTTTGATCTGCAGGTGCCAAGTTTTAATCGTACGCCATATGTGGTCTTGGTACATGGCTGTTAATTGCTCTGCAGCAGGTGAAGGATACACACGTATTCAGGAAGTTCTTCTTTTGGTGGGAGGAGCAAAGTGGTGGGAGAAGCAAGCATAACAGCATTTCCTGAACTTATCATTATCCTGCAGAAGGCTTGGGTTACCAGAAAAGGAGTAATGGGGAAAAAAATCAATGAAAAAGAAGGGGAATTAAATTCTCAGGTGACATTCCTTTATTTTTGCTTTTTATTATAAAAACTAACATCATCAAAAGTAATAGATTTTTTAAAGGCTTTGGGGAGTCTATGACCCTAATAAACATTTGTTTTCATTATTCATATTTCCCTCCAGTTTCTGCTCACAAGCACTCATAATTTTTCATATAGTTGCAATCATGGTATGGTTAGAAGTTTTCCATTCTTAGGGGTTTTCCCTGCTTAATGATATTCTATAAACATTATCCACACTATGTTAGCATTTTCAAAATTATCATATTTTTGTGCCTGAGTAATATGCCATTGAACCAGTGATGCACCACACAGTTAACTTGCTCAGGGGGAGGTTTGCCTTCTTGCTGGGCTACTTTCCTCATCTTTTCTTTTCATTGGATCTCTGATCAGCTGGACTTTGACCAAAATCTTTCAACTTAGTTGCTTAATTTGCGATAACTCAATCTTATCCAAACCACATTCTACAGACCCTTCCATGAGATACCAACAGGTGTTATGTGTAAGGGCCTTAGAGATTATAAGGGGAAGTGCTATCCTCAGATGTATCTGGGGAGCTCTACCTTTATTGTACACATCTTACTCATCCTTTATTACTTACCCTTTCTGAAGCTCAGAATCCTCATCTTTTCTCCAAATGAGATAATATATTTAAAAGATCTAGCATATAGTGAACACTCAACAAATACTAGTTTCCCCTTCCCTTTTCCTTTCCCATGCCAAGTAAATATCAAGTGTCGAAAGAAGACAACTACTAAGGTTCAATACTTGCTGCCAGAAAAGCCAATTGAGCATGAAATGACTCCAGCTAAGTAACATAGGAAAGTGGCTGGCACACCTCCTCAAAGTCTGGCTGCTTAATTACATCATGTCTATTTACATGTGGGTTACAGTGACGTCGATGAACTATAAATTTCAAGAAGAGTTTAAATGAGTGGATGATAAATTCAAAGTGGAGGATGATTGGGGTACGTGCTGAATCTTTGAAAAATCTAAATCTTAGAGGGAAACTTTGTATTAGTTCTAGAAGTCCCCTGAGGACATCATCATAGAAAAATTACTGGAATGGACAAACCATCTGGTGACTTCAGTGCACCAGACAAAGTACGGCATCTGAGCATGGCCCTACTTGATCTAGGTCTCTTGGCAACTGGAGTTGTTTCTACCAACATGTTCTCCAGAAAATTTCATCTGGGCTCAAATTCCACAACTGACATTCAAATCATTGTTTCATTTGTAGATTTCACTGATGCTTTCAGTTTAATGTCATGTTGAATTAAGTAGTTCTTCCTTATTCCTGATAAATTTTAACTATAAAATTGATAAGGCAGATGAAAGAAGTGAGAAGCATCAGGTATAACAGTATTTCTTTAAGTTTTGTCTCCAGACTGCTTACATCAGAATTATCAGGGTTGCTTGTTAAAATTCAGATTCCTAAGCCCCATCTCAAACCTATTGATTCAGATTTTCTGGGAGTGGGATTTAGGAATTTGCATTTTAAATAAACTATATAGATCATTCATATCAGTGTTAATATTCAGACCCTTAGCTTGATCCCTTGTGTTTTTCTTCCAATAAACTTTTTATTCCAATAAACTTTGGAATATTTCTCCTTGGGTTCTAGATTTTTCATGTCATCCCTTCAATGAGAATCTAGCATGGCTCCTTCTGATAACCTTATTTTATTCAGGCCTGTCCCTGGATGATGAAAGGACTTCCTCTGCCTTTCCAATGCTGTCTCAATAGCCCTGTTTCCAGCTCATCTCCTGCTCAGTTGTCCACTTGGGCCAACATAAGATGCCCCCAAAGTGTGCTCAGCAGAGACCTAGAGTATCCATTGGGGACCGTCAGGGCTACCATTGTGGGAGGCAGCAGGGCAGATGGGGTCTAGAACCCTCCACTTCCGTTCCAACTAGAGCTCCACTGTGCTTCCACATAAAGTTCATTTGAAGGTAAGACTCTGACGGATAGAACAATCTTTTAAAAAACATTGTCCTCCATTAAATTTACTGTGTTTTTTCCTCTATGCAAAGACTTTATTTCCTTTGTCTAAAACTCTTCCTCGGGAGGAGGTAAAAAAATAAATAAATAAAACCCTTCCTCCTCTGTATTAATCATGGTTTTTATTTTATCATATGTTATTTTGACATCTTAAAAATCTTGCTGGACAGGGAGAGACTGCCTCTTTCAGGGCTGTGAAATTCTTAAAGATAACAAGGGCTCAGCTGGGCTTCAAGCACAACTTTCATATGCAAACCAACTCATCTGAGTCTACACCTCCAAATCCCCACCCCCCAATCTAACTCTCACTCATCAAGTCAATATTGCCCCTGTTTTAAATCATCCCAGCAGCCAGGTAACAAACTAGAGACCACCCTTATATCCCAGAGCCCACCAACATTATTCAAACTAGCCAGCCCTAAACTGTTTACTCTACCATGCCTTGCCTTTCCCACAAAAACCCCAATAAGAGCTCTGTTTGCCCTTTTCTGCATCCTGACAACACTGGTATATCCCCCTGTGGCCAGGTATGGGTGGTGTGTCCTCTTCTCTTGGGAAATGTGAGTAATAAATTCTTTTTTCAATGGCATTAGCTTCCTCAGGTTGCACTCAGTCATGTCTCTATAAATTATCAGGTACATTTGAAAATATCCTCTCTCTCACTTCGAGGCTTCCTTGTCAACAAACCATGGTCACCCTTCAGACTTCAAACCTTTCTCACAATGCAGCTGGGTCCTACTTAACCTGCCAGTCTCATGATTGTTTCTAACATCCTATCCTACAAGTGGAGTCTGTTTCATTCCCAAATTCTTAAATTATACTTGTCTCTGTCGTTCCATTTATTTCATTTATTCAATAAATATTTATTGAGCCACAATTGTGTACCAGGACCTGCAGTAAGCCCCAGAAACACAGTACTGAACAAAACAGACAAAAATCCCTACCCCTACAGGAACTTTTATTTTTGACGATAAGAATTTATGAAGAAGACCCCCAAGGCAATCACAGCAGCAACAAAAATAAATGAATGGGACATGATTAAATTAAAAAGCTTCTGCACAGCCAAAGAAACAGTCACAAGAATAAACAGACCACCTACAGAATGGGAAAAAATTTTTGCATACTACACATCAGATAAAGGACTGATAACAAGAATCTATTTAGAACTCAGGAAAATCAGCAAGAAAAAATCAAACAACCCTATCAAAAAGTGGGCAAATGACATGAATAGAAACTTCTCAAAAGAAGATATAAGAATGGCTAACAAACATATGAAAAAATGCTCAACATCCCTAATCATCAGAGAAATGCAAATCAAAACCACAATGAGATATCACTTAACCCCAGTGAGAATGGCCTTTATCAAAAAAACCCAAAACAACACATGTTGGCATGGATATGGAGAGACAGGGACACTCATACACTGCTGGTGGGACTGCAAACTAGTGCAACCCCTGTGAAAAGCATTATGGAGGTATCTTAAACAGATTCAAGTAGACCTGCCATTTGACCCAGCAATCCCATTACTGGGCATATACCCAAAGGAAAAAAGGTCATTCTGTAACACAGACACATGTACCCGAATGTTTATAGCAGCACAATTCACAATAGCAAAGATGTGGAAACAACCCAAATGCCCATCAATACATGATTGGATTAGTAAGCTGTGGTATATGTATACCATGGAATATTACTCAGCTATAAGAAATAATGAAGATACGACATCTCTATGGTTCTCCTGGAGAGAGTTGGAACCCATTCTATTAAGTGAAGTATCCCAAGAATGGAAAAACAAGCATCACATGTACTCATCAGAAAATTGGTTTCCCTAATCATCACCTAAATACACATCTGGGAACGACACCAATTGGATATCAGACTGAGGTGGGGGGTGGGGGAGGGGATGGGGGTATGCCTACACAATGAGTGCATTGCGCACCGTTTGGGGAATGGTAACGCTTGAAGGTGCTGACTCGGGAAGGGGGGGTGGGGAAGGGAGGGATATATACCTACATCATGGGTGCAATGCGCACTGTCTGGGGAACAGACACCCCTGGAGCTCTGACTTGGGGGGAAAGGCGGTACATGGGCAACGTATGTAACCTGCAATTCTGTATCCCCCATAACAATAAGATGAAATTAAAAAAATATATATATCTAGGACATCTTCTAAGCTCTTTATAAGGCAGAGCTAAAACCGGAAGGAATCATCCTTCTTAGATAAGGACACGTGGGGAAAACTAATAAAGAATAAATTAAAGTTTGATTAATTAAACATAGCAAAGTCTGAAGAACGGAGATCCTTTCAGAAATTTCATTATTTATTTCTGGTATTTAAATTCCATCTATAAGTCATGGAAAGTGAGAAAAGATTCCAGACTTCCTCTCCACGCCACCCCCATGACTACCACAAATGCTACTCCATTAAATACTCTTTGAGGGGAGGGAGGAAGATGCCCATTACCAAAAAGTTCAGGAAATACTATGTTCTATATTGCCTTAACAGAAAATTTATAATATATTATATGTGAGTTATAATAAAGGCTCAGAAAATCCAAAAAAAAAAAAAAAAAGGAAGCTGTTCTCCTGTTTTGTATCCATTAAATCCATTCAATCTGTTACAGGCTGGGCAGGTGGCTCACACCTTTAATTCAAGCACTCTGAGACCCCAAGGCACAAGGACTACTTGAGGTCAGGAGTTCAAGACCAGCCTGAAGAAGAGTGAGATGCCATCTCTACAAAAAATAGAAAAATTAGCCATCTCTACAAAAAATAGAAAAATTAGGTGTGGTGGTGTACCTGTAGTCCCAGCTATTCAGGAGGCTAAGCCAGGAAGACCACTTGAGCACAGGAGTTTGAGGTTGCAGTGAGCTATGATGATGCCACTGCACCCTAGCTGGTGTGACAGAGTGAGACTCTGTCTCAAAAAAATAAATAAATAAATAAAAATTTAAAAAATATCTATTACAGAAAATATAACACAAAATTCATGTCAAAAGTATTTCATATCTTAACGTCATGAAAAGGAGTAAAAGGTTTTTATTTTTCTGGCTATATAAAAATAATTATGAATAACTGTTTCTTTATCTGCTTCCCACCCATGTTTCAGATTCTGTTTAGAATCAAAGACTTAAAATTTAGGGAGAGAAAAAAAAAAGAACAATTACTTAAAACTCTTTAATTCTATAATCAACATGATGCCATTAAATTTTTCTCACACTTTCTTCTTAAATATCTCCACTGCCCTTATAAGAAGAGCTTGCCTAAGTCCCAAATTTACCCAACAATTCATTTCACTTGCAAAAACTACAAAGAGCTTTAAAAAGGGAAAATATTACTCTATCAGTCCTTTTTTCTTTTCTTGAGTTCAGAGCACTTTTTTCCTTATCTCACTATAGATGTAGTGAATATCAATTTTATCCACACGTAACTCAGGTATGACTTCTGATGTCCAACAATGATGGACTAACTTATTCAAACCAATCCTCCCACTGAAAATTAAAAAAAAAATACTGAATAAAATATATTTTAATCTTTATTTAAAACATCAATAAGCCAAAACATAGTAAGGCATTATCAGGCCAAAACCGAGAATAAATGAGAACACTGAGAAGTAGGCCAAGCATTAGAAGATGCTTTTGTTCCAAGGGCATTTGCCTATTTGTACTGTGAAGCTGAGCTATGACTTCAATGGATTCCTGGGGTACAGTGGATGGAAATCAGATCCCAAGGCCCACCAAATGTGGAGAACATAATAAGAGAACCCCATATTAAACTGGAACACAAAGGGCTACAACCAGAGGTAAGCACATTCCTCCAATCACCGTCAGAGAGCCACAGAAAGAGTTTCTTTATCCCAGGACAAAGCAGGGCAGGAGGAAAAAAAGAAAACCCAGCCCTGGGTAGCTTTAACCATAGAAGTATTTGAAGTTCAAAAATGCAGCACCAAATTTGTTTCACTGCCAAAAATCTAGTTTAGAGTGATAGTGTACTTACTGACATTGTATCTAAGCCCCTAAAAGAAGAAAATGCAAACTCTCTCTAGAGAAAAATACGTTTATTAGGCATTTGAGAATCCTCAGAAATACTCTTTCAAGTGTTATGAGCACCACGGAATCAAAGATAACCAACCACACAAAGAAACAAGGCACCATGAGCAAGAACTAGCAGAAAGAACAGACAGCAAAATTAGATACTCATTGATTTAAGATATTGGAATTACCATACAGATTATTAAAGAAAAATGCTTAATATATTTAAAGAGATGTTTAAAGCTTAAAACTATCAGAAAGGAGCAAGAATCCATAACCATTGTTAAAGCAATGTTTATTTTTTTTCTCATCAAGGAATGCTCCAGACTTGCTCATCCCAGAGATTCTATCCATTTTTCCCTTTTATTGATATGTAATAATTTACATATTTATGGGGTACAAGTGGGTGTTCATTATATGCAAAAGAATGTGTAATAATCAAGTCAGGGTAATTGGGTTATCCATTACCTTGAGTGTTTATCATTTTTATGTGTTGGTATCATTTTAAGTCCTCTCTTCTAGTTACTTTGAAGGATATATGATATTTTTGCTAAGTACAGGCACCCTGGTCTGCTAGCAAACATTAGAACTTATTTCTTCTAACTTTATGTTTGTACTCATAACCAACCTTTCTTAAAAGAGGCAAATAGTGTCTCTAGAAATTAAAAATGTAATCATCATATGAAAAAATAAGTGTCTTTTTTTCTGTAATTGAACTTAGCTCCTGAGTCCTTTGTGCTTATGGTGGGAATTACAAATGTATTCATGATTAAAGGTAACTCAGTCACCTCCATATTAAACTCATTCTCTTTTGGGTAAATAACTCAGTACTCAATAACTCAGAACCAATCTAAATTCTGGCACATCCGTGGAGGGTGGTTTGGTCTCCACAGTCTTTTATCATCTGCTGGATACTAACCCTACTCTCCTTTAGTCTTAGGCATTCACTGGCCTCTTCCCTCACTGCACCCACTATAGAAGATCCCATACTCCCTTCCACACTCTGGTCACTCAGCTAGCTCCTGCTCATCCCAACTATAAGACTTGAAGTACATTAACCTGCACCTAGTCCTAGTCTGCTCCTCTAGAAAACACAGAAAATTTCAGCTGCTGGGCTACCCTCTGGAGCCACATGATCTCCATGGGACTGCCTCAGGTCCTCTTTGCCCAAAACCTCACCGGGAAGTTGCATTTTCTCAGACAGGAAGTTGGAGAAAAAAAAAACAAACCCTGCAATCAGATCCACAAACTTATCTGGGTGCTTTATTTTTGACAATCCCACTTCCCTCCCTACTCAGACCCAACCGAAATGGAAAAGGGAACTCTCCTTTTGTTCTCTCCCTCTCTGTCAAGCATCTCACCTGTCCCCAGAAATGGTTCTGTCTCCTCTTTACATTACAGGAAAACACCCTATGTTTATTAAGAATTCTTCCTGTTTTATGATTATTGTATAAACTCTACCCTCTGAGACCTCCAGGCCTTGTATTGATATCGAACCTTTTAGGATTAAAATAACAAAAAATCTCTTACCAAGAACCTTACTCTCAGAGTTGAAAGCTCTTGCTTTGAAGACCCTCTTTTAAAACTCAAAGCTAAGGCCGGGCGCAGTGGCTCACACCTGTAATCCTAGCACTCTGGGAGGCCGAGACGGGCAGATCATTTGAGCTCAGGAGTTGGAGACCAGCCTGAGCAAGAGCGAGACCCCGTCTCTACTAAAAATAGAAAGAAAAAATATATATATAGAAAAATTATCCGGGCATCGTGATGCATGCCTGTACTCCCAGCTACTCGGGAGGCTGAGGCAGGAGGATTGCTTGAGCCCAGGAGTTTGAGGTTGCTGTGAGCTAGGCTGATGCCACGGCACTCTAGCCCAGGCAACAGAGTGAGACTCTGTCTCAAAAATAAATAAATAAATAAATAAATAAAACTCAAAGCAGAGTATGACTATTCTCACCAGCTTCTTTGTGTTCTCCCTTCTCTTAAATGTGTATTTCTTTCAGGCTGAGAGTAGAAGGAAATTCCTAAGAAGGAAAAATACATCCAAGGATTTGATCAGTTTATAAGATTCAAGAGCAGGCCACTGGCAAATTGTATTACTTTAGCATGTACTTTTCATAACTTTGTCAAAAATAGTGTTATTGAGATAATTGAAGATTTGGAACAGATTTACTTTGTTTTTACTTTGTATTTACTTTGGCTGCTAGCCATGAAGATAGAATGAAACTTTTTTTAGATCTCAAAATTAAGAGTGCTATACTGACACCAGCAGGGGTGATTATGTCACCCCTGAATATCAACAGGGAGGGGTTGTTTTTAATGAGAATTGATGTCACACATTGACAATTCAAAAATGACTCTACTTATCACCTAAAAATATTATAATATCTAACATCATTAAAAGTAATTTGAGTTTCATTGAAGCAGAAACTGTTTTCACACAAAAGAATGCAAATTCTAAGATCTCTCTTTCCTTCAAGGATAAAATATATATATATAGAGAGAGAGAGAGAGAGAGAGGGTAAGTGAAATCTGCCAACTTTATATTTAGAAAGAAATTCAGATATGATTTTCATGCCAGCAGTCTTGGGTGTAGACCAAGTAGATAAAGTTATCAGAAAGGACTAATTGGATCCCAATCCATATGTAATTGAGCTGCCACTTTGGTATGCTGGCTATTAATGTTTTAGATGAGAAAGTGCGTTGCTTCTTTCAGCTAGAATTAAAATGTCTACAAAGACAAACTGGAAAAAGCATTAAGAATACAAGACACCCATGGTTTCGTTTGCATATTCCTGATTGTGAGTATAGCTAGAGCACACATTAGTCCTATGGAATCAGCATTTACTTTGTACATCTACATGGGAAGCTAATAACAACAAGGAAAATCCTCCAATTTCCAGGGTTTTAAGTTTGCAGAAAAATTCACCTACAGCTGTAATTTACACAAACAGAACTATAGAGCCTTCCCATTTTTTAAGATTTTACTCAAGTTGTAGAAATTGTTTGAAAAAGTGACTCCATCCATTACTAAATCATTTATGGAATGTCAGAGCTGACGGTATGTGTGTCCTGAAGATCAGTGCAATGGTTTCCACAGCAACTACAGCTCTGTCTGCTCAGATCCTCGTTTTGTGCTTTATTCAGCCTGTGCTAGTAAATCTGGGCCTACAGTGAGTACCTGTAGGTGAGTATAGGTACACACACCTAATTGTGAATGGGGCATTTTTTGTAAGAACTCTATCATGTAACATCATAATCTACTTAACATTTAAACTTGAATCAACAAAGCCTTTTTCAAGACTTTCAAATTCCATGCAGTATACAAAATATTTTTGTAATAAAAACTATGACCAACTGCATATTAAAAAATCAAATGATCATATGTTGAAATAACCCAAAACACCTAAGTTTACAACTGAGCAACAGCCTTGTCACTGATTTAAGAAGAAAAGTCTTCTCTTGGATCCACTGCTAATTCCAGAAACTGGGCTGATAGAATAAGGGGATATTTCAGCTCAATTTTCCTTGAAGCTAGGTATCTGGGGTTCATGAAGCAGCACTTCAGTTTCTTCCAACTGAGCTGCTCAATTACTTTGTAATTCTTGATAAATTGGTTGATTGGGCTCAATGCATCTGTCACACCAGGTCTCAATGCTTGGCTGATTGCTGTGGAGTGCAATTAGCAGGCTGCATTATTTAGAAGACTTGTCCCCACCATGAAAGAGAAGCTCCATGTCAACAACTCTACAGCTTCTTGCTCCACTGTTTTCTATGGCAAGATTTTCTCCTAAATGAATCATTATTTGCATGTGTGGTGTTCATTTCTTAATACAGCCAACAAATATTTAGAGAGTGACTGCCATGAGCAAGGGTGTGCTGGGCACTGGAGGTCTGTCTTGACCCTGCAACAAAATACCTTGAATAGATGAGGTCTAATAAGGACCAGAGCATAGTGAACAGTGTTAGGGAAGATTGTCATTCAGGCCATCCTCAGTGACCAAACCCTTACAACTGCTGTAAAATAGCCACTTCCATGTTGCTTCTTCCATTACAGACTTTCCTCTTACAGTCCAAGGACCTGCCCTACTATTGACCCTTCCTCCAAAGTCTTCTCTATTCTCCTCATGTGCTCCTGTTACCAAATAAATTGCCACTTAATCCCCACTCTCACTTCAGTCCTGCTTTCCACCTTCTTGTTCCTAGAACCACCCAGCTGCTCCATTCCATACCTAGTTTATTTTTCTCAACATTCATCTCTCTTCTCACTGAGGATTTTGAAGTGTTCAAGACACAGGGAAACTCAAGGCCCCATGTGGCTTTTGTCTTTAAACAATTCAGGGCTTGATGGGCTACCAGGAATCAGTTTGGAACTTGGATTTGAGCCTCTGTGGCTGCATAGTAGTCATCTCTCCCTATGCAACCATGGTACTTTTTTTAAAACACACATCACTTCATGTTCTGAATCCCTATAGCTTTCAGAATAATGTTCAAACTGTTTGACAGTTTGACATTCGGTTCATGGTCAAGTCCTACCCACATTTGTAGCCTCCTTTTCCACCAACCTACTGTCCATGCACGCACTCTTTATTCCACCAATATAGAACAGTGTGTACTCCTGCAACCCTGCTGCTGATTCACACCTCCATTATTTCACATGTACTGTTTCCTCCACCTGGAATGCCCTTCTTCCCACGAATAGTGAAGTTAACTTTATTGGTCTTTAGTGGTCCTTCAAACTGTTTATCACATGTTATGCACTGTGCTAAGAGCAGTACATGTATTCCCTGAACCCCAGCTCCAATTTAGATGCCCTTCATTTGGGTTTCATAGCGCTCTGTGAATACCTCTACTAGAGCATCTACCATAAATGGCTCAGTCTCATTCATTTATTCAACAAATATTTATTACTATGTGTCATATAATAGTGGGCAACTCAGACAAGTTTTCTACTCTCCAGTTGTTTTAAGCTAGCAAGGAAGGACAATTGAGGAATAACAATGACATAAATGTCACAGGAGATAAAGTAGAAGATTATGCAGGTATCAGGGTTCTTAACGCAACCGAGGAGGTCAGGAAAGGCTTCCCAAGGAGCCATCCCTCAGTTGGGCCTAAGGCGTGCTCCAGGAAAGGAGAGTAGCCCTTCAAAGGCCAAGAAATGAAGTGTATGGGGCCTCTCTTCAGGTAACCGAAACAAGTTCATTACAAACGGAGAAAATCAGGGTGCTGGCAAGACTCCAAGCTGGAAAGGTCATAGAGGCATTGGCTAGTGCAGGGCTATAAAAGCCTTGTTTAAGGAAATTAGATATTTATCCCCCAAACAATGGGAAAGCCATTGAATGGTTTTAAGAAGGGTAATGACAGGATCACACCACCTTTTAAAATGGTCACTGTGGCTGCCCATTAGAGATGCAGGAAAACTAATCAGGACACTATTCATCATCCAAGTGAGAGGTGCTAGTGGACAGGACTGGATGGTACCAATAGAAATGAAAAAACGGGGACAAATTTTGGAGCTGCTTAGGAGGCAGAATTGACAAGAATTATTAACTTACTAGAAAAAAATATAAAGAAGGGAGAGTCAAGGATAATCCCAAATTTCTGGATTTAGGTAGATGTGGGTGCGATTCTTGTAACTGGGAATTTTTTGATGGAGAAAGAAGAAGCTTTGAGAAAAAGAAGACAAGCTCGGTTTAGGACATGTTGATTCTGAAGTGCATTTTAAAATAAACAATTAGAGTTGTCCACTAGGTATTTGAATATGCATAGATCTAGAGTTCAACGAAGAGGAAGACAGCTTTGGAGATTTGAAAGTCATTATCATATAGATTGTAATTAAGGCCAAGGGGATGGATATAATCCCATTAGACTACAGGTTTAATGAGGCAAGGACCATACATTATTTACCTCTGTATCTCCAGGGTCTCATCTGCGCCTGGAACAGAGTAGGTGCATTGATAATTTTACTGAATAAATGGATGAATGTTAATTAATTAATTAGCAGTGTGAAATACAATCAAGTTTATTTTGAAAAACTCCCTTAATATAAAATATTGAAACATAAAAATCTTTCCATTTATATGCATCAACCAAGTTTTTAGAAAAGCAGAACTAGAATGGGAAATCTAAAAAAAAGTTGGGCAGAATAATAACTACTTTGAAGACTAATGAAATGCATTTCACTTGTACAAATTAAGGCAGAGTTACAGTCCAAAAATTACCAAAGCAGATTGCAAATGCTATTTTATCATCATTTGTACAGTGTCTGTGACGGTGCAATTAAAATTTGATATGATATATGTATTTGTCTGTGCATAATAATTAGCAAAAGACAAAGACATTAAAAGAATAAAGAAAAACCAAAAACAAGCAACCTTTAAGCCACACATTCGGCACCACAAAAACTCGCTTTCAGCAATGGCCTGTCATGCTGCCTTGCATTCCATTTTCCATTCGTTCCCCTCACAGAGCTTACAGGTGGTGACACAACAAAACTCTTCTTATGTATTATCATGGAAATTTTGTAATTACATTCAAAGGGAACTCTTTGAATCTCTTTGTTCTTTTCGTGGACATAACATTTAAATGTAGGCATACATTCCCTGAGACCAAACAGTGTCTGCCAGCCATGGTAATAAATATCAGTTCCATTCCTCAAAGGACAAACATCCCCAGTACTTTTTAAGGATGTCTTTTTCCCCTCTTCTTTTTTTTTTTTTTTTTTTTTTTTTTTTTTGAGACAGAGTCTCACTCTGTTGCCCAGGCTAGAGTGAGTGCCATGGCGTCAGCCTAGCTCACAGCAACCTCAAACTCCTGGGCTCAAGCAATCCTCCTGTCTCAGCCTCCCTAGTAGCTGGGACTACAGGCATGCACCACCATGCCCGGCTAATTTTTTTCTATATATATTTTTAGCTGTCCATATAATTTCTTTCTATTTTTAGTAGAGATGGGGTCTCGCTCTTGCTCAGGCTGGTCTCGAACTCCTGAGCTCAAACGATCCGCCCACCTCGGCCTCCCAGAGTGCTAGGATTACAGGCGTGAGCCACCGCGCCCGGCCCCCCTCTTCTTGATTAAATTATTCTTGATTCTTTCATTTCATCAGAATATCTAGAAAGTACAACACAGAGATTTTTCTTTTCAGTTTTTGCATATAATCCCAGTCATTTGTGCAAAGCCAAAAGATAAATTTCAAGTGAGTCTTTTTCACCAGGGTATTGCGGAGGAAAATGTCCTGGCCAAAGTCAGGCATGGGTTCACATTGTAGTGTCCCTGCTTGATAGGTAGAGGATCTTAGACAAAATCCTTCAACTCCTCTAGGCCTCTCTTGTCTCATCTGTAAAATGAGAGATTGAATTCGGCTAATTCTAAGACTTCTTCAAGCTCTATAATTTTATTATTCTATCCTCAGAAACATTTTATTGCTTTAAACTATGTAGGCTTTATTAAATTTGACTTTGCTTCATTATTTTATCTGTTCTCTATTAAATACCAATTTTTTATATAGTAACTATGTCTCTGTGCCCAGTGGAAACTAAAGCGCTAGAGACATAGCATGAGTGTGGGAACATGATAACACTCATAGTACTGTTTCTATTCTCTGGGCATTTCCTATGTACCAGTCCTTGGCCTAGGAATTTGCTCCATCTCATTTAATCTTTACAGTAGCCCTATATAACAAATATTAATATCTCAGTTTTACAAAAGATGAAACTGGGACTTGTATATGTTGATAACTTGTCAGCTAGAAAGTGCTATTGCTAGATTTCAACCCTGAGTCTGCCTGTCTCCAGAGCCTATGTTTTTAACCATTATGTTATATCTGGATTTCTGGCTGGATCCCACTCTGAGGGTTGGAGTGAACTCAGTAGAAGCAGGTAACACCTGAGGTGGAGTGTTGAGTGAAGCCATCAGGAGCGTTTATTCACAAAACGCAGATTTGACAGGTGAGAAAGGAAGGGAGAACCAAAACTGTGCTGGAGGGCTGCTCAAATTGTGATTGTAAGGCTGCAGGAAGTACAACATGCAAAAGGAGAGGCAAGGGTGGACATGAGAAGATGAGCAATGACATTGATAGCTTCTAGATTCTTAACAGACTTGTCACCAAGTCTTCACCACTAAGGCCAGCTGCAAAGGATTATGTGGAAATTCTCCTTCAAACAGTACCTAGTGATGGCATAAGAAGATAGAATGTGAGTATCTTTAAGACCATGGAAACGGACCCCGGGAAACAAGTGGCAAGTAGGTTGTGCTGGAGTTTCTCCGAGTGGCTCATGAAAGGCACAATAGAGAGACTCTCTGAACGGGGCAAAGAAGGAAAGGAGAGGTGGAAAATGTATACAGGAGGAGATCTCGTGTGCCTGAACGTTATAACTAGGAAGCTACAACATGTGCAGTTGGTGCCGGTGTTCTGTAATGCCAGGCCATCACATTTCACATGGTGCAGACCTCAAAGGTAACCACACCCCCGTTTAGAAAGTTTTTTATCTTAACGAAAGGTGATGTTGAAACATCAGAAGTACATGAATTGCTTTCATCAGACACAGTTGGCTCTTATAAAGTATTCTTGCTTAAAAAATTGAATCTGAATCTAAGCAAACCTCTACATTAACTACCAGTTTACAGTCTATACAGGGGATAGAGAAACGTGTTAAGTAACACCAAAAGGAAGTAATTGTCCAAATCTTAACTGGTACCGGGCCACACAGCTAGTGAAGCTTCATCTGTATTTAAAGCCATTGTCCATCGCTTGCATCACTGCATAAGCTCCACCTCCTTTCAGATCATCAATGGCATTAAGATTCTCACAGGAGCACAAACCCTACTGTAAACTGCACATGTGAGGGATCTAGGTTGCGTGCTCCTTATGAGCATCTAATGCCTGATGATCTGAGGCAGTGATGCTAACACTGGAGAGTGGCTGCAAATACAGATTATCATTAGCAGAAAGGTTTGACTGCACAATAAATGCAATGCCCGTGAATCATCCCAAAACCATCCCCGTCCCCAGTCCATGGAAAAATTGTCTTCTGTGAAACTGGTCCCCAGTACCAAAAAGGTTAGGGACCACTGTTCTATAGGACAAGTGATGCAGTTCCTCCAAAAACAAATGACCCAATTTCTACAACAAATTAATGGCATGAAATAAAGGGAGATAGATTACAGAATAAAAAATACTTAATAGAAATTAATTTAAAAATAAGTAGTTGGTGTAATAATACAACTTCTAGTAATTTATCCTAAGTAAATAATTGGACAAGAGAGTGCAGGTTTATATATGTGAATGTTTATTATTCTGCTGTTTGTAATCGTGGAAATACTGTGCACCCATTGAAAAAGATACAGTATTGGGACAGAAAAATTAAGAGAGGAAAAAAGAAAGTTACAGGCAATAGGTATAGTATGGGATGGTATAGTAATCAGAAAACCTAGATTTTAATGTAAAGGATACTTTCCACTATTGGATCTTGGATGATTAAAGTTCCTATTTCATAGGGATGCTATGAGAATAAATACAATAATGTTAATCACAAAGCCTGGCAGAGTAAACATTCCCTATATCCTAGAATATACAACAGACCTTCTAGAATGGTCACCTCTATCTAGAGAGGAAATTATAGAGATTTTTTTTCCCATTTCTATGTTAAATAGATTTTCACTGTCATTCAATTCTAAAAGTTTTATCATTTTCTTTGTGAGAATGTATGGTTGCATCCATTTTTATAAATTAATAAACTGCATTTTTTACAGTAGTTTTCTGTTCATAACAAAATTGAACAGAAAGTTCATAGTTTTCATATACCTCTTGTCCCCATATGTGCACAACTGTGCTTCCTATCAACAGTGTATCTCCTTTTTAAACCATGATAATTTTAAATTTTAAATTTTCAAATAAATGATTACTTTTAACTGCTAATTTGATATTTAATTATGCAATCATCAGAAAATGGTTTGGATGATCTTGATTCTTTAAGAATTTATATTTAAACTTTCATTTTCCTATGTAACCTAATATACAGTACACATCTGAAAAGAAGGTGTATTTTCTGTACATGGGGTTCTATATGTTTTCTCTGTGATCTGTCATTTTTAATATATATTTTAAAATCTGATTACAGTTGTGGACTTGTCCATTTTTCCTTGTAATTTTTTGTATTTTCTTGTATTTTCAAGGTTATGTAGTGGCCGTCTTAATCCTGAGTGATCTTTTTATGCCCTGTCTTCTATTTTCTTACGCAAACTGTTTACACAGGGTAGCACAGAGAAGGAGTAACAGGAGCCACTGGGAAGACTTTGAGCAATATAAAAGTCAGAACAGTGTAGCGGTTACTAATATGTTCTTTGAGTGAAGACTGACTTAGATTGAAGTCCAAGCTCTGAAGCTTGTCACCTGTAACCCTCAATTTGTTCATCTGAAAAGTGGGATAATGGTAATAACAGCACCCACCTGAATCCAATCCACGCCTTTGAGATGCCTTGGAGTAATCGCTGGAACATTGCAGAATCCTGACAAATTTCCTGAAAGTCCTAATTGGGACACAAATCAATGTTGTCTTTGAATAATATATGAGCTTGAGAGAGTTCACTTACTTGTAGTAATGAAAAGGGAATTGTAAAAAAATATTTTCCTAGCTAAACTAAAGTCCCTCTGTGGTAATTATAGTGTAACTGGTCAGTGTTCCTGAAACATTCGTTCATTACCCCAATTTTTACAGGCACTAGGGGAGCTGGGGAAAAAGGATAAATTTCCTGATTTCCTCATTTCATTATATATTCTGGAGACAAAAGGAAATCTTGCCTCAATTATCATTTCTCGAGTAAATTCTGACTAAACCAAAGTAATTTATTTATTTTGTCATAATACCTCTAATAATAGAATTTTTATTTAATGTCTGTTCCTTTCACTTTTCTGTATAAATTGCTATCTTTCTTTTTTTTTTCCATGAAAGCTCATAAAGCCAAACCTAATCTCCTCCTGACAAAATACATCCAAAGAAGTAAGCTTCAAAGTCTGCAGATGGCTAAAAGGAATGCCCTGCCTGGAATGGATAGTTTATCATAGTTGTGAATGTTTAACTTTCCAAAGTATTCACAGGATTTAGTAGATTGATCCAGCTCTAAAAAACATCTTTTTCTGGCCGTTATTTCAGAGCTCAATTCCGTTTAATAACAATTATTTGTGTCTCTACTATGTGCCAGGCAGTGTTCTAGGAATTGGGGAAACCAAAACTGGTGAGACATGGTCCACGGGGAAGGAAATCCTAGTCTGTTTAGTAAGCAAGTAAAGCAATGAATTAATAGAGGTTTACACCAGAGGTTGAAAACATTTGACCCATATAGCATGCTTATTTTTAATCCAGAAAGTTCAAATTCAAACATGAGTTCGGAGGTTCTCTGAAAAAGTCAGCAAATACAGAAACTGTAGCATTTTGTACCCACATTTCTGTATGGCTGCAGTCAACCAGCACTAAGAAGCCATGGAGTACTACTCAGCTATAAGAAACAATGGTGATATAGCACCTCTTGTATTTTCCTGGAAAGAGTTGGAGCCCATTCTACTAAGTGAAGTACCCCAAGAATGGAAAAATAAGCACCACATGTACTCACCATCAGATTGGTTTCACTGATCCTCACCTAAAAGCACATTTTTAGGAATAGCATTGATCAGGCGTTGGGCAGATATGGGTGGGAGAGGGGATGGGTGTATACATACATAATGAGTGCGATGCGCACTGTCTAGGGGATAGACACGTTTGAAGCTCTGACTCAGGGGGATCGGGGGCCAAGGACAATATATGTAACCTAAACTTTTGTACCCCCACAATATGCTGAAATAAGAATTAAAAAAAAGTGGAAAAAAAAAAAAAAAGAACTCCTATTCTTTTTAGATGGCACACGTACTCCTCAGGTGGCCATAGTCTGCTCCAGCCTGCCTTGCACACTTGGGTTATCTGCCTGGCTGCTGTAGGATGGGACACTTGTGACCCATGTCCTATAACAGATAACCACAAACAAGATGGTTTTCTGAATAACCAATGTTCACCTCCACAGCACTTACAGGCTGTGTCTTGATCCTTTCTTTTTATACAGGCAAAATTCTAAACAAAATTATTTTAATAAATATAAAAACCCATGCCCCATCATTAATTATACTGCAGGAGACCCTAGGGCAGCAAGGAATGCTCTTGAAGTTTCTTTCGTTAAAAGAAAAGGTACTGAATCTGTGAAACTGTACAGTGAATTGGACCAGATTACTCTTTATAAAAGCAGTTCCTGAATTGATGTTTGTTCACAATGGCAAACCTACATGTTTATGTTTTTGAGATCCTTTCAGCAAATAACCTATAAGTGTTGAACATAGGAAGGAAAAAAAAAGATTGGCTGTTAACCAGAGAACATCTGTAAATAATTGCCATACAGTCATATCCTAACTTCAAATGTGTGATACAGAGCTCACTATATCTGAAAAAGTCAGCTACTAAGAGCAAGAAGCTAAGCTGAATTCTGACAAGAAAAAAAATGCACTCTGAAAACAAATTGCCCAGATTCCTCCTACCTGGTGAATTTAGAACCTGATGTTAGTTTCTGATTGAAATTTTCAGAAAATGAGAAAAGCATTTGAAATTGAAAGTGCAATTGCATTCGTGCACTTAATTTTCTAAGGTTCAGCTACAACAACTTTATTATACACAGTTCGTACATTTCAAAACTCTAAAAATATTTTTTCCAGTTCCATGAAAGGGCTATTTTCAAAACCAAGGTATAGCGAGAGTTTATGGTGACCTTTTGAAACAAGTAGACTTGTCAGTTAAAAACAGTCAATGATATCCTTTTACTTGCATTTCCATTTCTAAAAATGACAATTCTTCCTTAAACAATTGTCAGTATAATTGACAGAGTATATGCACTTATTCTTTATCTTGTTTTTCATCCCCTGAGTACCCAGGTGTAAAGAAGGAAGCTATTGTTTGGGACTTTGAGCTAAATTCATAGATTTAATCTTAATTCAGCCAAGTGATTAGAATCCAGTGTGGTATCTGCTTGGACTGAAGCAGGAGAGGAGGGTCAGCCCTACAGAATCAAGGGTTTCAAGAACAGAGATGCGGTACGAAGTAGAGCCCAGGGCATTTGTACATTGAATAAGCAAGAACTTTAGTCCATTAACCATTTACATTGAAGGAAATTATTCTTCCAAATTATCTTCCATACATGTTCACTTTTCAAATCTTTTCCCTCTTGTTAACCTAAGAATATGTAGCAGACAAAAAAAATTTGAGTTAAAGCTTGGCAGTAAATGATATTTACCAATAACCTGGGATGAATTTCACCCAAGATTTGTAGCTCACCTACCATAAAGATATGGGTAAATTGTGTCACACAAAAACTGCAAAATTGGACTAGAGGTCCCAGAGCAGAACATACCACAATATTTTAGAAAAACTGGATTCCCAAGCAATCCTGCTACTGGAGCCAACCCCTGACACTTCTCTGCTTTCTAGTGCCCTGGAACATTTTGGAGGCACTAGTGTCTCTCAGCATGTACAAATCATCCATACCAGCAATCATTTAGATGACTTCCACTTACACTGTCAAGCTGTTATTCCTATAAGAAAGAAGAAACATAGGGATTCAGAGAACTTGAGTTCTTTCTTATGTGTTGAACCGTGCTTGGACAAAAGTCATTCTACTTGGTCTACATTCATGCAGTTTGTCTTTCTCCAAACATACTCTTCCTTCTTTCCCCTCTGTGTTTTGCAAGTTCTGGTGTCTCCATCTCTTGTTTCCTCACTTAGTAAACTCCTACTCATCCCCACAATAAAAGCCCAAGCCTTTCCTCCTCTGAGGAGTCCTCCCTGACTATTTGTCAAGGCTTTATTTGTCTGCATAAAATAACCTTAAATATACTTTAAAATAATTATGGTCTTATCTATCTGTCCAATGCAAGTGAGTGCAGATGTCATGTCTTTCCTGTATTGAGTGCCAAAGTTTGAGCTGGGGCTCAGAAAACATGTTGAATGAATGAATGAATATATCCGTACTAAAATGCACTAGAATGTTTGCCCATTAGAACAGAGACTGTCTTGTTCATTACCAAAGAGTATATTGATTTCGATGATTCTCAGGCATGTCCCCTTTAAATAAGGAAATTGGAAAAGCAAACATCCTGGTATCTGCCAGTAACTTAGTAAATATCTCTTGAACAAATAAATATTTTTAAGTGAAAAGCTATATCTCATATTAGGCAATTCTATTGGAAATTAAAATGGGAATTTCCTTGAAAGAAAATAATTTCTTCACACCAAAAAGACTTCCTTTCAAGAGTGTTTGAATCCTGTTCTTGAAACCAAAAGAATCAATGGCACAAGTAGAGATACGGCTTAGCAGCAATACAACTGTAACAAGATAATATTTTTAAAAATTAATTTCGGCCGGGCGCGGTGGCTCATGCCTGTAATCCTAGCACTCTGGGAGGCTGAGGTGGGTGGATCGTTTGAGCTCAGGAGTTCGAGACCAGCCTGAGCAAGAGCGAGACCCCACCTCTACCAAAAATAGAAAGAAGTTATATGGACAGCTAAAAATATATATAGAAAAAATTAGCCAGGCATGGTGGCGCATGCCTGTAGTCCCAGCTACTCGGGAGGCTGAGACAGGAGGATCGCTTGAGCTCAGGAGTTTGAGGTTGCTGTGAGCTAGGCTGACGCCACGGCACTCACTCTAGCCTGGGCAACAGAGTGAGACTCTGTCTCAAAAAAAAAAAAAAAAAAAAAAAAATTAATTTTGCGCTCTTCTCTTTTCAACTTCCTTTTATGTGACCACATTGTCTCAAGGAAAGTGGGATGGTTAGATTGAGAATAAAGGGAATAAATGGTACATGTTGAGCTTTGTGACTCTCAAGCAGGATTTTGAGAATCAAGGAGACATCTTGAGGGAGCCCAGAGACCATGCATAAAAATAGAAAGAGATTAGGTGAAGGGCCAAGACTCCAGTCTCCACCCCTTCCAAGGAGGACCAGCAGATACTAGAATATCACTTAGAGTCAGGGGATGACGGTGAAGAGGCCCTGATCTGGGGTGGCACAGGACAGAAGCTTGGTGGATGTGAGGATCTTGAACATCACTGGACTGCCCAGAACTATTGGCGCTCAGTACCAGGCGGAAGCTGATCTCACTAATCATAACTCAAAGAGCACTGCACACAGCACGGGTGGAGGAGCTACCTTGCTATTCTTTTGTTCAACTGGTGTTCTCATGGCACCTGTGGTTTTTCCAGCCTAGAACATTCACCTATATCCTAAGACTTTTCTGAACTCCATGCATACTGCCCCATGTGCATAACCTCCATTTTTCAGTTGTCCAGGATATCCTTAAGCCGTTTGCCAGTCCCTTAAATAGGGTGAATGAGAATCCTTGACTTCCAGTGTGGCAAGGGAACTGGAGGGGTATGAGAGAGAGAGGCACAGCTCAGGTACTTGAGAAACAGATCAAACTACCCTCATTACACAGATTTTAAGTGGGAAGTTGGAGTGGTCTGCAAATTCTGTGTGAATCAGTGGTAAGATTAAATTAGCACAATCTCAGTTTAGAATCTATTAAGTCTGGCCAGACCATACCTACTATTCAGATCTTTTCCCTGAGTAACAAACATGAGGAGCACAGGTTCAGGAGAATGTGGACAAGATGATCATAAGAGGGCAGCCTAAGGCACTGGGCACACATGGCCTGGAAAAGAGAAGACTTGGGTGAAAGCCTTCATGAGGAACAGGTAAGGGGAGAGCACTGGAACTCATTAGCATACTCCCTACTCCCCTGAGCATGGCTGGGACCAGCAATCAGAGTGGTCCAAAGACAGAGTGTTCAAGATCAGGTGGTTCATTAGTTGGTGAAAATGGTGCCAAAGGACTTCTGATAGGTGAATGGGATAGTTAGCTGCGGGAGTGACTCCTGACTCTGAGAATCTTTAATTCTATGAGATAAAGATAAAGAATTCATTTAATTAATCAACATTTATTGAGCACTTGTATGTCAGGCACTATGTTTAGTGTGGAGATGTAATAGAGCAAAATCTGACATGGCCTCTCATGTAGCTTACAGTCTAGAGGAGAGACAATAAACTTCAATAAAATGATCATACAAACAAACATAAATTTAGATGGTGATAAGTGTTATAAAGGAGGAATCCACAGTACTATAAGAACTATTATGAGGAGTATACCTGGGTAGGACTGTGAAGATGCCTCTCTACGGTCATGACTGATAAATTCATTATCCAAAATAGTTTCACCCCTTGACGGTAGGCAACTCACCTGGCCAACGTCTACATCCTTTTCCTCATCTGGAGCACTCTCTAAACTCTCTGAGCATTGTTGTTTTTGTTGTTGTTCTTCTTCTTCTTCTCTTGCTCTCCCTCTCTCTCATTCCCTCTCTCCTTCACTCTTCTTCCTTCTCTTCAAAGCTTCCCTGTCTCTCCCCATCTTCCAGAACACAAAGCCAGTGTTCTTGGCAGCTTAAGCTAGAACAGCACCTGACACAAAGTGGGCCTGGGTCCTACTAAAGCCCCTGTGTCAGAGGACACAAAAGGCCTGGGTCTATTCCGGGAAAGAGGAGAGGGATAAACAGAGAGAAGAAAGAATAAAACAATAGTTCACCAAATAACCTGTGCACTCATTCCCAGTGTAGACAATTGGAATAAAAAAAATAGGTCCATTGGAAGACATTGGAAGAGAACAAGGGAGCCTGGGTGATGTGGTCCTCAAAGCCAGACTTCTCAGGCACATAGTATGTTAGAGAAGAGCAGATAATGGGTCAAAGTGGGGGAGGGTGGTGCTGAAAGTAGTGTCGTTACCTGTGATGAACATTTACACCATCAAAAGAGATTAGCTCATTCTTGAAATGAAACAAGTATAAAAATGAAGAAAAGATTAGTGATTGTCAGGAGTTAAAGAGGGGGGTTGGGTGGGCAGAGAAGAAGTGTGGCTATGAAAGGACAATATGAGGGATTCTTGTGAGGATGAAAATACTCTGTGTCTTGACTGTGTGTCAGTAGCTTAACTGTGATATCGTACTATAGTTTTGCAAGATATTACCTTTGGTGGAAACTGAGTAAAAGGTACACAAGATCTCTAGTACTATTTTTATAACAGCATGTAAATTATAATTATCTCAAAATAAACTATTTAATTAAAAAATAAAAATCAGATTAACTTAACATCAGATGCTGGATATTTCCTGATGTTATTTTATTATAAAAAAGTATAATTATTTGCTTACCAAAAAGACTGAGTCTTTCATTTGATTTAAACAGAAATCTGTAACTCCTGGGATTCTTAGTAACAATCACTGAAAAAACTAAATTTTGCAAAGAATTCCTCACTCTTCAACTTGACCACATCCTGTTAGATTGAAAAAATCCCAAACATACCCATGCACAGCCTTGGTCTGTTAAGACATTGGAGGAAATAAATGCCTGAGCATGTAGAGGCAGAGAGAACTGAGAACAGGTGTCTTCTGGAAATAATAAAAGAAATAGAGCAGAGGGAATGAAGGCAGTTTTTCAAATATTTATTCATTCTCCATCGTGTTTAATAGCAGTTTCAGGTCTTATATTGAATAGCAGTATTGTTTAATAGCAGCATTAAACAGTGCAATAAAAATTTCACACTTGTTACAGAAAACAGAAATTGCTCTATTATTAAAAGGATGAGTGAAAACAAGTATTGGCAAAGATGTTGATGAAAGGGAACCCTTGTACACTGCTGGTGGGAATGTAAATTAGTACAGCCACTATGGAGAACAGCATGGAGTTTCCACAAAAAAACTACAAATAGAACTACCATATGATCCAGCAGTCCAACTTCTGGATATATATCTAAAAAAATTAAAATTGTTATGTTGAAGAAACGTCTGCACTCCATGTTCATTCCACATTAACCAAGATATGGAATCAACCTAAGTATCCATCAACAGATGAATGGATTTTTTTTAAATGTGCTTTACATCCATAATGGAATACCATGAAGTCTTAAAAAACTATGAAATTCTGTCATTTTTGACAATATGGGTGAATCTACATGACATTATACTAAGTGAAATAAACCAGGCACAGCAAAACAAATATTGCATGATATCTCTTATATGTGAAATCTAAAAATTTGAATTCACAGAAGTAGAGTGGAGTACCAACAGCTGGTGGGGGGAGGTGGGGGGTGGTGGGTGGAGAAAGGTTAAAGGCTACAAAGTTTCAGTTAGAAAACTAAAGCAGCTTTGATGATCTATTGCACAGAAAGATGACTATAGTTAAAATAATATATTGTATATTTCAAAATTGCTAAAAGAGTACATTTCAAATGTTCTTATCACAAAGACATTATAAGTATGTGAGGCAATAGATATGTTAATTAGCTTAATTTGCTTATTCCACAATGTGTACATGTATCAAGACATTATAATGTACCCATAAATGTGTACAATTATTAGTTGTCAATTAAAAATAAAAATTAAATTTAAAAAGATAAAAATCATCTCAAAATGAATTAAAGACTTAAATGTAAGATCTGAAACTGTAAAACCAAAAAAAATTAAAACTACACTAGAATTCTTTTTAGTATGTGAATAAATCCAAATGAAGAGAAAGCCAGGGTGGTAACCATGAGACACAGTCAGGAGTAGGGATAGTACACAAGGTACAAGCATGAAGTCATATTTGCTGCGGAAAGTCAGACACTCAGGCGGTGTTTGGCCTTAACCTTTCTAACAGCCGATGCAAAAAATGAACGTGATCTATTACATGATTATAAGATAAAACTTGACTGGAAAGAAATCTCTTTGTTGTGTACTCATAGAGGTGACATTACAGTTTACTCACCAACATCTTCAGGATTAATAAAAATAGTTTTAGAGTTTGGTAAAAACAGTTAACAGGGACCTAAGTAATGCAATTTAGGTATACAGTTTCCTGGCTTTGATTTCGGGATATTTTGGAGTATGTTCAAAATGAAAGAATTACATTCTTTATAAAATCAAATAATTTTTTTCAACCAAGTTTTGAATAAGTATCAGTGCAGCAGCAAACTCTACCTCAAATCCTTATGGGGTCCAAGAAAGTAAAACAATGAAAAGAAGTGGATGTCTGTTAAATACAAACACTACAAACACAGTGAAAAAGATCATTTGACAAATGGCCTCCATTTAGGGGGTACAATAAGGAATGATAGGGACTGTGCAACCTGGATCCTACTACTCACATCCAGCCTATTGTTATCATAACCAAAACAGGGAACAGATGTCGCCAGAGCTCTTATTTTTCCTGTGTATTAGTCAGAGTTCTGTTATAGAAAACAGAAACTGCTCTAGCTATTTTAAGCATTAAGGGCAAAGGGTATCAACACAGGGAATTAGGTGCTCACAATGTGTTGAGGCTGGGCCTCCACGAATGACTGCCAGAGAACAATGAAGATCCAGCCCTGAAGGAAGCTGCCAATTCTGCCTTAGCCAGGAAGACGGGAAATCAGGAAGCTTCCCCTGAACCATTAGCTGTAAGAATGATCTAGGGAATAGGAAGCTGCTGCTGCTGTCACTGTTGGCTCCAGAGCCGTGCCCCACCTGTCAGGTCCACACTAGCAACAAAAATAACAACAGCGTAAAGATGCTGCTGACCCCACCTCTTGACCCTTAGAAAGCTGATGGCAGGAACACTGCTATAAAAAACCCAAAGCATCCTTGACGAGATTGTGCTTGCCACCAGGAGCAGCTGGGACTGCTGCTTTGGAAATCTCACTTGAATGTGTCTGGCTGGTCAAAGCTAAAGCCAAGTCATGTCCAGATGCCCAGTTTAAAAATGTCATTTTTAGCTGCCCAGCCTCTGGGTGCATGGTGGTGAAAGGGGTGGGAGTAGAGGGCAAGGCATGGAATGTAAGTAATAATCCATTTTATCCACTATATCGTATTTTTAGGCAAAACTCACCTGAGCTTTTTAATGTTGGCAATTAATTCAATGTTTTAAAAAAATAATTGATAGGCAGGTCAATAGTGTAGAAGTCAAGAAAATACATCCATGAACAGATTCAGCTTCATTACAAGTAACTGGATGGGGTAGTTTCTGATCCACCTCAATGCATGGAGGGAGAGGTCAAATTCTCCCCTCCCCCCACCCTCACCCTCCCACCTCACATACAGGTGAATAACAATGTGTATGGTGTACTTAAAATTGCATTTATTATTACAAAGGTAGTAAATGCCTGATAAGGTAATGTTTCAACAACACACAAGTTCACACAGTAAAAGTTAATTTCTATTCTCTCACTGCCCATTGCCACTCCCCAGATATAACCTGGAAAAACTTCATGAAATCAATCAGACTTTACCACGTTTGAAGTAGAATCTGCTAGAAGCATTCTTTGTTTCAGGGGTTCTGCCAAGAGAAAGCTAGAGCCAAGGTACTGGACTACTAAGAGAACCTATCCAATATGAGTAGGTGTGGCAGGGGTTTAATTTGGCTGGTAAATCCAATGACTGAGGAGGGGGTGATCTCTCCAAAGTGGAGAGGTCATATTCAGCTTTCAAACAAAGGTAATTTCTTATATCATATTTTATTGCCAAGCAAACAAATACAATTTTCTGTATCAGACATGTTTTACAAGCTTTGTGGTGATCTCAGACTTTGTGGTTAACGATCACACTTATTGTTAATATTTGAATATCTTAGAGAATGTCTTCCCCTCCTCAGTAAACATTAAAAAAGAAAAGCTATAATTTATCATATTTTAAAACACTGTAGGCAAATATTTAAATTTAAATAAGACCTTTTTTCCCCTAGCTTATGTTTCAACAATGTTCCCTGTTTATTGTGCTCCTGTTTTTACTAGAAAGTAAATATTCTTTAATCTTCTCTTTCTTATGAAGAAGAATAATAATCAGCACTTCTCAAAGTACTTGGGTCAATAAGACATCTCCTCCTCAAGGCATCTCATCATATCCACAATGATCTATAATTTCACTTACAGTTAGCCAAAGTCAAATCAAAGGTTTAGGCTTCTAATTTTTATTTATTTATTTATTTATTTATTTTTATTTCAGCATATTACGGGGGTACAAATGTTTAGGTTACATATATTGCCTTTGCCCCACCCAAGTCAGAGCTTCAGACGTGTCCATCTCCCAGAGCCCATATGTATTCAGTGCTCCAGGAACTGGGGAAGTATTTTACAGCCTCTTAGACGTCTGAGTCTTTGAACAGAACATTAGTTCATCCAGAATTTGAATTCTATTTTGTTTCTTCAGTCCTCTTAGAGATTGGAGAACTACTACTGAATCGTGATGTTGTTTTTCTTATCAAAATACTTACATATTAATTTAGAAACAATGGCGTTTCATAAAGGTAAGAACTTAGTCATCACCAGTGACCCCACCATTTGAATATTTCTATCACTAAAGATTTCCTATATATTTTTTCTTTCTTTATAAATGTAAACATTTTAAAAATGAGATTATACTGTATATTCTCTTTTGCAATGTGTTTTTCTTTGCTCTTGAAACAGAAAGGTTTCACAAGTATATTTCCATATTATTAAATAGTTTTCTACAAGAACATTTTTAATGACTATCTCATTGCATGGTCTCAGAGTTTACTTTATATCCCAGGTCAGAATTTTTTTCAATTTTTTTTCAATTTTTTTAAAAATTTCAGCATATTACAGGGATACAAATGTTTTGCTTACATACATTGTTATTTTAATAGATTTAGGGTATACAAGTGATTTTTGTTACATGGATGAATTGTATAGTGGAGAAGTCTAGGCTTTTAGTGTACCCATCACCTGAATAGTACATATATGTTGTACCCAATATGTAAGTTTTTATCCTGCACCCTCCTGCCATCCTCCCTTTTCTGAGTCTCCAAAGTCTATTTTGTCACTCTGTATGACCATATATACTGGGTTGGAATTTTAAGTTAGTTCTGTTCTTCACCGTTATATGTATGTTATGTTTATTTAGTTTCTTGTCTTAGGGAGAACCTAACCCTAACCCCACATATGGTCTCTATGCATGATATGACACTTCTCCTCCCAGACAAAGCTGATTGGGTGAGGACAGTCAATCTATTGGCACTCAGTAAGTGATCAGTCTAAATCAGTCAAGAATTTTAACTAAGAGACCCAGAAAAAGCAGGTGAGAGATGGCATTTCAAATGAAAGATGCCTTGCAACCTAATATATGCAACCAAAAGAACCTTGACTAAAACACAGTGACAAAGCTTGAGACTGAATCTTCTTTTTACATATTTATGAGTATTTCTTTAATTATTTAATTTATTGAGAATTATTAATTTATTAAGACTTGGTATTTTAATTCTTAGCATTGGAATCACTAGCTCAACTTTATACAGTTTTAAGGCTTTTGATGCGTATTGCCAAATTACTCTCTAGAAGTATTGAACCAGATTATTTTTTTCACAACCACCACTAAAGGTTAATTTGTTTACCAGTTTGATTTCCAAAATAGTATCTTGTTGTCTTAAGTTGCATATCTATGATTTCTGAGTGAGTTTTAACATTTTCTATAGGGATTGACCATTTGTATTTCTTCTTTTTTTTTTTTTTGGAGACAGAGCCTCCCTCTGTTGCCCAGGCTAGAGTGCCATGGCAGAAGCCTAGCTCACAGCAACCTCAAACTCCTGGGCTCAAGCAATCCTTCTGCCTCAGCCTCCCGAGTAGTTGAGACTACAGGCATGTACCACCATGCCCGACTAATTTTTCCTATACATTTTTAGTTGTCTAGCTAATTTCTTTCTATTTTTAGTAGAGACGCGGTCTCGCTCTTGCTCAGGCTGGTCTTGAACTCCTGACCTCAAGCAATCCTCCCACCTTGGCCTCCCAAAGTGCTAGGATTATATGCATGACCCACCACTGTGCCTGGCCCTGTATTTTTTCTTTTTCTTATTTCCTATTCGTATCATTTGCTGATCTTTTTCTGTTGGAATAATCGTATTTTTCTCATTTATTTAAAATAACTCCTTACAGATTTTAATCTTAATCAGGACCTTTTTCATTGTGAGCTAGTGGGAGTTAGGAGGAAGGGCAGGAAATGATGGACCAAGGGTTTAGATAAAGATCTGCAGCCAAAAGCCAAAAAAGGACCAGGTCAGGAGACACTCTGCCTCCTGGCTCCTCCCCCTCTTCCCCAGATCAGCTTCTTTTGTCCCTGGCCATTCACAGAGATTTTCAAAGGATATATAAACATAGACATGTTTAAGGGAATTAATTTACAGATTTTCAAATTTCATATAACTTATTTGTAAAATTGACTGCCCGAGAGATCCTTTCCTCCCTCCCTTTTCAAGTAACTTTCTCCCATTTTACAAGATCTTGCTGTGGTAATTCATACTGGGCTGTAATATACTCTGGAGCTCCACATAAAAGGATAATTTGAAATTTTGGTAAGGATGTTGAGAAAATGAATGACTCTAATGCCTGGGTAACAAATTTCTTTGCAAGTGACATGGTTGCTAAATCTTTGCCTTCAATAGAATTCAAGGGGGACACAATTCAGTTGTCAGCTGATAAATTATTAAAATTCTTTATTCTAGATCACTATGTGCATATAACTCAATGGGAATTGAGTGACATTGTTATAACCACCTTCATTTCCATCTACATGAACAAGATTTCTCAATGTTTTCATTAAGAGATGCATTTTCAAGAATTTAAATTTTTCATTCTTAATAATTACCTATCAAAAGTTGTAATATATTTATGTCATTTAGATGTTGTATGCCCTATGTGCATCAGGATAGTGTAAGCTACCTCACAGTAATGGATAAACCTAAACCTTCAATGGCTTTAACACAACAAAGTTTATTGCTTATTCACACCACAGTTTGATGCAGATGAGGAGCCCTCCTTGGGGACTCTCTTTCAAAGGGTATCTAGATAACTCTGCTTCAATTTTACATCTCTGCCATCTCAGAGAGAAAGAGAGAGAGAGAGAAATTCAATCCTCTCTTGACTGCCTGGGACAGGAAATAGTACATCATTTCTGCTCACACTCCCAGGGGAAAACTAAGAAATATAAACTTCCTGGATCTCCAGGAAGAGAATAGGGTATGGTGAGCACAGAGCATCATCTCTGCCACAAGTACTACTACTACTACTAACTGCTAGATGTTCAATCCAAATGAATTGTCTTTTCATAGAGGCTTATGTTCACAGGAAAGAAAAAAATTTAATTTCACTGATTTTTATTATAGAAAGTTATACTAAGGTAAATAATTAAATACTCTTAAGCACAAAAATATATTTTATTAGGATAAAATTGTATAAAGGAATGCAAATAAGAATTCAAAGGGAAAAAGAAATTATGTAAAATTTCCAACTCTTACCTAGTGGGTGATAGTGGACATCAAGTTGCTATGCTACTTATATTCCATTGGATAGATTACAAGTTGAATAAAAGTATTACTTTAAAAAGCCAATATTTACAAAAGACCATAAATTACATCCTTCACAACCATTTACATTTTTTAACACTTTTATTTATTTGTTTTTTATTTCAGCATATTATGAAGGTACAAATGTTTAGGTTACATATATTGCCTTTGCCCCAGAGGAGTCCTCTGTGGAAGGTAATATGGAGATACCACTTACATTTTGATGAAATTTTTTAGATTACAACTTAAAACTGGAGGAGGGTACATAGTTTTTCAAAATTCCTTTAGGAAATATTGAACAAAAATGTTGAAACTCAGTGTCTTCCAAGAAATTCCCGCACAGTTTGATTTCCTTATTAAAAATCTAACAAGAAAAAAATCGACTGTTCATGGGACTGCTTCTGCTCTACTGGATTTGCAGCTCCACGGACTGCAAACCACAGTCCTTTAGGATACCAACTTCCCAGGAAGTGTAGGGATGGAGAGTTCCAGGTACCGTAATGTTACGTTTCTTGGCAGAGTTCACACATGAAGGTAACAAGCAGAGCCACAATCTGCCATGCCCTGCTTAGCTTTGTGGTCAAGCTCCTTTAGGGTCCAAGTCTTCCACCCTGAAGTTAGTGAATTCTTACTGCCTTGCTCATCGGCTGGTCAGACTGAACCATTCTCCCAGCTGAATAAACATCCTACCACTTTCCAGAAGAATCTAAAGCAGCCTGTCTTTTTGACTGCTGAAGATGGCAGTTCTAGACAGGGGCCTACCTCTCCTCCCTAAAAAGGCCCATTGACCTTTATTGCAAGTGAAATAGCTTATGGGAACAGTAAATGGCTAACCTTACTGTACTATAAAATAGAGCTCCCTGCCTCTCCTCTCTCTCAGCTCTGCTGTGAGGCCTGTAATAGCATTTCTCGTAAAAGCCTCTGTGCCATTTCCCAGGTGCAAATCTCCCAAGTACAACTAGGGAGCTTCCAAAATTGCTTAAACAGAAGATTGTCTAAGGATAATGTTAACGATTTAGCAGGTGTTTCTTGATCAGAATTTGGGATCACTTTATTTTTGCATTGGCTCTTTTGTAACCAGTGTAAGTAGCAACTGGCAATAAGCTGGAAACTCAGGAGAGGAAACTTACATTAAAAGTCCATTGAGAACACCAGCTGATTTAGAGATCAAAACACAAATCCTACTCTCTGAACCAATGAGGGCAAAGCCATGAAAAAGAAACTTTTATCAGGTTTCAAAAAAAGTTTTTTTGTAAATGATCCTATAATATTATTATTATTGATAATAATGTGATTGAGCACCAAACTATTTGCAAGGTGAACTGGTTGGTAGGTGCTACAGGAACTTAGAAGGAAGATATGATCAGCTTAACAGTCAAGAATTCAGAGAGTTCTTTCCTGACCAACACCTAGTCACCCCCTTCATGTGTCCTATTTTGTGTTTATTGTGGAATTTGTTAGTACGTGACACTTTCTCCCTTCTTTATTTGTTGGTCTGTCGCCCCACAAGAACATAAGCTCTATTAGTGTTGGGATTTTGCTTATTTCGTCCACTGCTATATCTCCAGGGTTCTGAAGAGAGCCCAGCATGTTGTAGACTTTCAACAATCAAACTAATGAATAAATTCCCACCCTACGATAGTGCATAAACTCACAGGGGCAGAAAATGAAACCCCAAATATCAATAATATTTATTAATGTATTTATTCAGTATAAAAGCACTCAAGCAAGGCAATAAGGAGCTTGAAGGATTGAAGGATCTTATAGAATAAATTGGGTTTCCTAGAGGAAGCAGTTAGGTTGGACTTCCATTTCCTGGACTAGTGTAGGGCTGGGGAACAAGGCAAAATGTGGTCATCACACAGGGAGTATAGGTCTGGTTCCACTCCTATAACTTTATATAAAACAAAGGTCTGCTAGCAAAACCTTCATGATAGTCAACAGATTAATAAGCCTCTATTCAATATGTCTGGCCTGCATCATGCACTGGTCAGTCCTTTTCCCAGATGGGTATCCAGGTGATTCCTGATTCTGTCCTCTCAGCATGGGTCACAGGCTTGGCATCATCAAATTTAAAAAATCCTGTCTCTAAAAGGACTGCAGTATGTAATCCATAAGTAACTTGACTAGATCTGGACCCAGTGTTGGCTCCCAAGGGTACATTTAAAATATGTGATCTTCCAAGCTTTCTCCTGAGGTTTCTCATCTGGGCTAGTGAGTCAGGTCACCGATACAGCCCTGGCTCTAATCTGACATTTAGCAACTCTGCATCAGGGTGCAGAGCTCTCTCATAGCCACCAGGAACATTAGTCTCTAGTTCCTGTTCTGTAGCTCCTTGTGTGTGAGGATTGTGCATCAGAGAGAAAGTATGAGATTGATGTGTTCCTAGGACCTGACCTAAATGCCACTAAAGCTCCACTATACCCCCTAACAGGTACATCCAGGTACTTCTAGGAGGAACTTTCCCTTTTTACTTCTTATCCTTTAATAAGTATGCATGTGTTTTTTTGGAAAACAATTTTTAAAACCATAAATGTAAATGCACAAAAAAACTAAACAATTGTGATATACTTAAGAATAACCTCAACCTTAAGCATCAACATAAAAATAATACAAGTGGAATGATTTATCTTTACTTATGCCTCTCATCATAACGTTCAAAGGATGTTGTGGCCACAAGAGGATTAATAGCCACTCTAATCAATCTGATGTTTAGTTTATTTTGTTTGTTTTGTGTTTTCTAAAATGGGTGTATATACTATCACATGATATGTGTTCATTTAGGAAAGATAATAAATAAATGAGATCAACCTATATCTTTACTATATAAATTATATAATTTACACTGTCAACATTTTATCAGAAAAAAACTTACTACTTTCCTGTAAATATTTTATCACATTTTAAAAAATCTGTATTTATTTACTGATTTATCTGGAATCACATGGTCTCTTCTCCCTTCCCTCTCGCTCCTTCCATGAGAGAAAATCTCTGAAATAATTGTAGAGAAGAAAATATGATTACTGGAGGCAAAGGCTATGGCTATATTAATGACCCCAAAGCAAGTTTTCAGTTTGCTTTTGTAGCTTAACTTCTTTGATTTTGCAATACCTCCCAAAATATAAATGCATTAATTTAATACAAACCTCAATAGCTTTTAACATTATATATAATTTTTACTTGCTAGTTAATTTACACAAAAGTCTTCCCACTTATTCATAGAATAAGCCCATCTTCTGAGATGTATCTATTTGTTTACTAATAAACATTTTCAGATTTAGAAAACTTGCTAGAAACCACATAAGGAAAAATTTTGGTGAAATACCTTTCCTGAATATCACTATCACATAAGGCTTTATCCTTACCAGGCCCACACAATCATAAGATGTTGGGTAAAAATGAACATTGTAAGATACCATTTTGATGTACAATTTAAGGGAGACTGTCATTTCAGGTGTGCAGTATGTGAAGCTTGCAGGCTCCACCCGCTATTACAGAGAATCACTCAACTAGCAGAGAGCTCCCCGCTCCCCCCATAAAGACACCATCAAGAGAACCTCTTGTCATTCACTAATCTATCCCTGGAGCATCACTAAGGAGCTGGAGCAATACAGGCTAAAAACAATAAGAATACCAAGGTCAAATTTTTATAATAAGAAATAATTTTTTATTAACTTTTAAATGAAAATAGTAAAAAAAAAAAACCCCACTTAAGATAATTTTAGAGATAATTATATCATTGTACAACACTATAATGTAACTATTTTCAGTTCATATACTGCTTTCCATTTCTTACAGGAATGTAGATACAGATATTTAGCTTGTTGCAATTGTAGATATTTTATATTCTGATTCTTGCAGTTAACTTTGTATAAAGTGCATGTTTCCATATTTGTACATAGTTTTCATAACTGTTATTTTTAATGGCTGCATGAAGGGAGAGCCTTTTTTTTCTGTCTTATAAATCTGTCTATCCTCAGTGTCTATTATAACGCTCACTAAATCCTGATGAAAGCTGAGACTGCAAGTGCAGGTGCCAAAATACCTCCATTCGAATGTCAATTTCTTGACCTCTGTGCCTTAGTTTTCTGGCCAATAAAATGATTGATGATGACAATTCCTACCTCATAGGTTTGTCGTGAGAATTAAAACAGATTAAGTGAGATTACAGATTAAGTGAGTTAATCTGTATGAAGTTCTTAGAACAGTGTCTGGTACGTGATGAGCAATCAATAACACGACCTATTATTACTGATGTATGAAATGACCTCAGATCCTTTAAGTCAGTGGTCCACAACTTTTTTGGCACCAGGGACCAGTTTCATGGAAGACAATTTTTCCACGGGGCGGGGGAGGGGGATACGGGAGGTAGAGCTCAGGCGGTGATGCAAGGGATGGGGAGCAGCTATATAGATGAAGCTTCCCTTCCTTCATGGAAGATAATTTTTCCTAGGATGGGGCAGGGAGGGGGGCAGCAGAACTCTGTTGCCTGGCCCCAAACAGGCCACAGACCAGGGGTTGGGGACCACGGCTTCCTTAAATCGTCTCTTGTTTTTGCCATGACAGATAGCAATGCAATGAACATCTCTATTTATATAATGTTTTGTTTTGTTTAATTATTTCCTTAGATTAAATTCCTAGAAGTCAGATTGTTGGTCCAAGGAGTTATCACCATGATTACCTTTTTAAAAAATTCCTTTGACCTCTCTGCCTTTGAAGAAAATTTGACAGAATGAAAAATAAATACTGATTGATATAAAAAATATGGTAATATGCTGAAATAGAAAAAAGATGGCAAAGGAAAAAAATCATGTACTTATTTGATAACTGCAACAATAATTTAGTAAACACTCACTTTCTTCATAAAACTATGTATACATCATACAGAAACCTTGGGTTCCATTCAATTGATTTAATTCTACAAGTATTTCCCTGTCTCCTATATGCTTGTTTCATGTAGGGTGTTAATCAGAGTATGGAAGAATATAAACTGGTCTTTGTCCTCAAGACTCAAAATCTATGCAAGAAGGCAAGATGTGAAAGTAGTATGAGATTAAATAATCAGGTGCCAAGTTATATTTTTAAAAGATCCCAAATCTATGGTACAGACATTAAATATTAGGCACAGTTACTAAGCAATAAGGAGTAGGTGCTGGCTAGAGCTACCTGGCACACTTCAAAGCATTTTCAGAGACAATATCCAGTTGGCAGCAAAGAAAGACGTATGCTGCCACCCAAGTGATGACTAAATTAAGCTCTACTTTCTTCTGAGAATCTAACATCTTATAATTACTTTTAATCTACCCCAAACCAACAGGACAGCTTTGCATTTGAATATCATCAGCAGAAAATGTTTGCTCTTGCTAAGACACATCCTCATCCCTGCCAGTTGGAAGGTAAAACAGCCCTCAAACTTCAGCTGCCGGCTTTAGCCAAGGGAAGCCAAGAGGGGCAAGCGGGAGTGGAAATGGCTGGTGGACAGCCTCCATCAAGGACTGTGAGTTTATCTCTTTAGGAAGGTTCTCTGCCAGCTGAAATAGCAAGATCATCTCCACTGTTTTCAGGATGCAGTGCTAATGCGTCTTAAAACAATCCAAATCTCACACCACAAGCTTCAGTACTCTTCAATCTTCTCTCTTTTGTATCGGTGTCAGGAGGAATGGGGCAAACTGCCTCTCCTCTTTGAGGTGAACAAGATCATTCAGGAAGCCAAACAGGCAATAGACATTACCGCAAAAGACCTTACATTAATTGAGGAAGACTTCCCAGTTGCCAGAAACCTTTTTGTAATGGAACAAGCCCCATATAAAGGGTTTCCTGGCCTTTAAAAATGGCCTGCCAAACATTATTCTTGTGTCTTATCCAGGAGTTTTTAAGCTGCCTATGATGTTCAGATCCTCCTGAATTGACAGGCTCCAGATTTCCCCAGAAGGCTTAAGCCTCTGCAGGGGATGTCAAGAAAAGGAGCTGCTTTGCCTAAACAGGTTCCAAAGCAGACAAGTGAAACTGTCTTCCTTATATGGTGAAAAGCACCCTGTCCCTTTAAGGGCAAGAGACTTGGCTGCAGACAGTCCCTGGGAAGTTTGCAGGCAGCCCCATCCTGTGTCTGGTCCTTGCTGCTGTGCAGGTGAGTTCCTAAACCTTCTCTCCCCAATTTGTCCTCTATAATCGCTCTCGTGGCGGGTTGGAAATGCTGTTATGAAAGGACAAGAGAATTTCAGGTTCAGCAGAGATGGTGTTGTTTGGAGAAGTTTGAATTGAAGGGAAAAACAAGGTTACTAGGGAAATGTGCAGTAATGCAGCCAGTGAGGATGCATCTAACTCCCAGTGGGGAGGCGGCAGCAAGGTTATGGAAGGCCCTGAGGCCTTCCAGGATAGAGCAGGAAAAACAAATTCAACAGAGGAAGAGGGACAGATTCTACTTAAGATCATTCAGAGCTAAGTTTAAACTCCTGAGCTCTATAACCTGGTGAACTGCAAGTTTAAACCAAACATAGCCGGGAGGAAATACTGCTTCTGCAAGTACTGAAAAGCTTTGCAGGAGCTGGAGCTACAGGACTGACTGCAGAGGAGAAAGTCTAGTGGAATGTTTGCAATGTCTACAGGCATGGAAGGCTGCAGCCTTAACCCTTGGTGCATCCTGGCCGGTTAGCAGGTAGGGTTTGGCTGCCACAGAGCATGGGGTGTGGGGTGGGTGTGATTGTGTGGAGTACTGCTGTAGGATACTAAATAAATGAAAAAGACTGTGATTGTGGAAACGCATCTCTGGTATCCCCACAGTACCACGTGCAGAGAAGAGAAAATATCTAAGCTCAGAATTTCTGTGTCATCCACAGCAAAGGGTTGGAAGTAATCTCATCTAAGCTGATTACTGCTCTGTCATTTACTAATTCAGCTTCCTGATTTTTCCCCCATGGCCTGGAGCCTCCTAAGATATTTATTTGAAATTAACTAATAAAACTTTTTAACAGCTAAAGATTGCTAGCAGAAGTGTGTCTATGAAAGGCTAAGATGAACACGGTTTGGAATTTTATGGCTAGTATAAAAAGAGAGAGGCATGGTATAGGAGGAGAAACACTCGGTGGTCATTTTATATTATAGCCAAAGCCCTTTAACTGAGCCCATTCAACAGCTACAGTCAAAAAGGAAGTCCACCCAGAAATCAAAAAAGAGAATTCCTAAATAACAGAGCTTGGGGTCATCTTTCCTCCTAGTTGAGTCTGGGGCCATTCCTCACTCAGAGGCTAGTGGTTTCACTATAGTTGTTATGTGGGGGAGTGAACACAGAGGCTGGATTAAAATTCCTTACATACTCCATGCCTTTTAAAAATATTCATTCATCTGAGTAGTCACTGAAGAATTCTTTTTATTATTAACTAACAAGTGCTCTATCCAGTTGCTAGTGCTTTCTAAAGACAGAATGTTTATGAAAAAAGATTTTGTTTCATCAATAGGGATTTGTTAGTGCTGAGGGTCCTCTTCTCCTCCTGACTTCTGATGGGTGGACAAAGTGGTGATTATTCCTTGCTGAATAGAAAGATCTGTTTCTCACTCTAAAATCACAAAGGACTCCACAGGGGCCTTACCTGTTCAGAAATGCTGGTGTCCCAAGCACAAAGTTAACTTATGTGTTCACAGTGTGGAAGGGAGCAGAGTGCATGTGTATAGCTTTGCTTCAGGCTAAATCCAGAAAGCAGTGTCAAATATTCTGCTTTCAAATATGAATGTTGCCAAAAAAAAAACCAAAAAAAAAAAACCCAAAATCCCACCCCCAAAGCTGGAAAATCTCTACAAGTAACATAGTGTGATCTTTTGTAAGCTAAATCAAGGCATTTAAGAGTAAAAAAAAGATGTGCCTTCCTGAACATTTCACACAGTGACTCCTGGTCACATATTGCCATTTATTTTTTCTGTGCCTCAGTTTCCTCACCTTTAAAATTGTGGATAGTTGGGAGGTACTTTCCGATGAAGTGGAAAGAGCAATGGGACCTAGAATTGAGCAGATCTGGGTGAAATTTCTAGTCCTTTTATTTATACCATAACCGTAGGCAAATTATTCAGCCAGTCTGAACCTCAGTTTCCTTATTTGTAAAGAGAATAAATAATTAAAAAGGCTACTAAGATTAGAAGAGCCCAGAGCCCAGCATAGTCTCCATAAATGTTTCTCGTTTCTTTCATTCTTTTTCTATTACTTGGGAAGCTACATTGTTCCTTGGAGGAGGAAATAAGTTTTGAAAACGGAAACCAGCTCTGTAGCACAACTTTAGAACTGCAGTTAGGTCATCCCCCTCTTCTCATCCTCTTCAAAGAAGGATGCCCAACTCCCCAGGGAACCCATTCTTAATCATTTACCAGGCCCATTATTTGGAAGTTCTTAAAGCAAACCCACTTCCACTTATTTTGTGTTCAGAGACATAAAGAATAGTTGGTTGTTTTATTTTGGCATAAAATTATTCCATATGCTTGGAAAACAACGGTAAGGCATCTTAGAATCTCTATATAGATGCTCTACTTCAGAAGTAAGCTTAAAAAGCATTTTAAAGGTACTTTTTTTTTATTGTTATAAGGCACCTTTTACAAGTATTTCAATAATAACCAATTGCTACTTTTCCTTCATTCACACAGCTATCTTTAACAACATGATTATTGTTACTTTCAGCATTTTCATCGTTCGGCTTTAAGAGCAGGTTTGCCTTACTTGCAGCAAAGCTGTGCATGATACACTTTTAAACTAAAAACATTCTTTCCACTGTCTCAGAAAAGTAGTGATGAATTTCAGCAGCAGAAACTTTCCATTGGAAGTACACATCCTGGGAATCAAGAGTATCATTTTTAACTAAAGTAAGGGCAGGTCCCCTCCATAGCTAATCTTCCAGTTGTGGATTAACACCGCCTCTGTCAGGAGAGAGGCATTTGGAGTCCACACTTTGCCACTTAAAGTAGCTGTGGAACTCTAGGCTAGTTCCTCTATGTGCCTGAGCCTAGTTCTATGGTCTGCGTAATGGGAATGATAATAATGCCTATGTACATGGTTGGGGGGAAAGCATGAAATGTAGCAGAGCGAGTGCTCAATAATCACCGCAGATCTGAATGCCCAATAGCCTCTAACAAAAATCTTGCCCCTTAATAATAATATACTAGCCCTAGATCCTGTCTACACTCTTTAGAATTATCAGCAAATATTGGTATGTATCTAAGGATTAATAAATTCCATTTTTAATAAAAATGTAAGTTTCTAGTTAGGTGGAACCAAAGAGAAGTAGGTGTTGAGGCAATCGTAGATCTGCTGCAGGGGTTAACTTTAGAAACAGCCTACATGCAGATGTAGTTAAAAAGCTGCTGGGTCTCACAGGTCCTTGAATTGATTACATTCTTTAAAAACATTTTTAAACTTTTTACCCCCATGGGAAGAACTTCTGTGGTATCCCGGCAGAAGGTGTTGGAATGGGGTAAAGCAAGTGGTCTACACTGAACAGGTGAAGTAGGAGATTGAGGTGGAGTTGAACCTCTTAACACATCCTTGACTCCATTCCTCCCCCAGCTATTCACCTTGAGCTTGTCCGATGCAATTCATTCATGAATCCACCAAGCTGGGGAAGGTTGAGGAAGTGTCTAGGTCAGTTTCTTACCTTCAGTCAAAGCTGCACTTGAAACAATCAACGGCCACCTTCCCCTCCACAGGGGAAGAGACTGAAGTTCAGTCTATTGTCTGCCTGTGCTGAGGCTGCATTTGGGACGTTCTTCCCACACCTAACCTTGTAATGCAAGCCCATGTTGTTTTAATGTCCTCTGGGTCTGTCCTTTACATTTACAGTAAATTGATATCCTACCAGTGGGAAATTAATTGCCTCTAGGTTGGGCAGTGCTGATATGGCCACAGCCTCTGTGAGGGGCATCCCTTCCTTGTTTTGTCCCTGATTAATCATCGGGTGAGTAGACAGTCTTCTCCTCTGACTTAATCACTTCTATTCCTCACTCCTGCTTTGCTCTGTCTATTGCGGTGGTTCCCAAACTAGAGAGAGTATGCATCAGAATTACCCAGAAGGTTGGTTAAAACAAGATTGCTAGGCCCCATCCTCAGAGTCTCTGATCTGTAGGTCTGAACTGGGGCCTGAATATTTGCAATTTCTAACAAGTCACACTTTGGGAACCACTCCTCTAGCCCAGCACTACCTCTCCCTCTGGTGTTCCCAGGAACCTGCACCTCCTCCCACTGTCCCGCATAATTCCTCCTCCATTCTGGGGGTGAAGTGTAGCCTTCTCCTCACCACAATTATATGCTACTATTTATTGAATTCTAATCACAACAAACACTGTACTAAATACACACATTATTTGTTATTCTCCCAACTACCCTAAAAATTCGGTATCATTAAACAAACAGAAACAGGTTAAGTAACCAAGATCTCACAAGTGATGAGGAGCAGATGTGATATTCAAACTCAGATTTATCTGAAAAGATTTTGCTCTTTCCACTGTTCCAGACAGGGCTGGCAAATAGACTTTTAACATGTCTGTCAACTCCGCCTTATTGGTAGCAGCTGCCTGGCTCACTGGGTGGAGGAATGGGAGCTCCTGCAGAGGGAGTTCTAGAACTGCTGGGCTACACCCATGAGGGTGCTGGGTGAAGAGTGGCAATGTCAGCACCTTGTATTCACCATCCCCACAGGATGCCTTGCTTTGTTGTGTTAGGACCTAGAATCAGATGAGAGATGCATATTCAAATTTGTTCCATAGGGAACAATAAAACTTATTTCCTTGTCTCCCCCTTTCTCTGAAGGGTGAATCTAACTTTTCGAACCTAGATTTGAGAAAGTGTAATAAACTGTGACATAAAATGAAATGCAACTGGTATATAGATAGTAGTAGCCAACATAGGCATTTTGCTCTAAAGTAGTGGGGACAAGAGAATTATGTTAATTACAGTCTTTGCGTGTTATGTCTTTCAGTGGGACCTATGTAATGGATTGTCTTATACTGAAATAATCCACTGTGATTTAACAAGGAGGCAATGACATTTCTAGTTTAGTTCTTCCCTCCATTGTTCACATTCAGTGTGGGACTTTTTAGTGTCTCAGTGCTTTATATGAAAAATGAATTTGATAATACTTTTCTGCTGCATCCTAACAGTTATTATGAATGTTATTAAATGACACATAACTTAGTGGCATCTATTTTATTTGATAAAGAAATATTTATAAAAATGTATCTCCAGGCACTGGGGATACAGCAGCAAACAAAACAGATTGTTCGCATGGAACATACAGACTACAGACAAGAGACAAACAATAAACAAGTAAACAAAGAACAAAACTGTGTATAGTGATAAAGTGTGTGCTGTGAGTTACTCTGTGTTCATGTGTGCATGAGTTTTGCTATTTTAGATGGGGTAGTCATGGAAGGCTTCTCTGAGAAGGTAACATTAAATATGGAAAGGAAGCTCCAAGCAGAAAAAAAAAAAAAAACAGCCATTGCAAAGATCCTGAGGTTGAAGATAGGCAGGAGCAAGATTAAGTAGGCCAGTAGGGGTTTTCAGCTGGGGGGATACACCCCCACCTTTGCCTAGAGGGTGTTGGAAGATGTACAGGTCAGTTTGCACGTAAAATGCTAGAGCTGAGGACAGAGCACTGTGGTTTTTAGTGGGCAGGGAGGAGGGATGCTAAACACCTTGAACTGCTTTCATAGACTCATACACAATTTGTCTTGCTCATATTGTCCTGCAAAAATCGTCTCTATTGAGAAATCCTGAAGAGCCCCTAAGGCCAGGGTCAGATGTTTGAATTTTATCCTAAGTACAGTGGGAAGCTATTGGAGAGTTGTAAGCTTTAAAAGACAGTCTTTAAAACATCACTTTGGCTACTGAGTGGAGAGCAGATTGCAAGGGGACAAAGGTGAAAGACGGGAAATTCAATAGGAAGCTCTTTCAGTAGTCTAGAACAGAGATGAAGGGCCTGGACAAGAGCAGTAATGGCAAACGTTTCAAGAAGTATTTTTACCTTCAAGAAGAAGGCTGCTAAATAAATATAAAATGCTGTTTCCCATGACACCCTTATGTTATCTCTTTTTTCCTTGAGAGATTTTTCAGTTTCACAATCAGGTGGTTTCCCCTATACTCATTTGAGAGAATTTTGTGGCACCAAATTACAGAACACCTTGGTTTTTCAAATGCAAGTCCTTATCCTCTTGCTCTTTAACCTTGCATATCCATCTGCATTTCCAGTTGTTCTTTGCTCAGGAAGGTAATCTATTTGATTTGGGCCTGTAAAAAGAGATAAAATTACATGTGCTTCTTGAATAACAATATGTGATTTCTTTCTCTGAAGGGTCAATAGGAATTAGCCTACGTATATCATTTTGCTAAACCGGTGTCTAATCACATGAATAACTGAGACCAAGTCTACATTTATTCTTCTGAAAGAGTAACATTAAGTGAACATCAGAATCTCTTGAAGAGATTGCAGGCATTTCAGTACTAATTTTACTTAGGCATTAAAGCCTTACAAATAGTTTCCAGGTGCATCAGCTCCTCCCCCACAAAAGCAATTCAGCTCCCAAGACTTTAGAGAACCCCCTTACTGCTGTCCTCTTCTCTCTCCTCATAGCCATCTCTTCTTTCTGCACCCCCACTGCACCCAGACTGCCCTTGGAGTGTTCCTGCAAATGCAGAGATCCACAAAGCAGCAATGTAGAAACCCCTTAGTTCACCTGCAGAACGACCCACTCCTCACTCGATGGGAGGAGCGGGCTGTCCACCTGGCTGAGCTGAAAGGCGTGGCAAGAGAAGAAAGAGGAGGAGCTGGCTGTAGGCTGCTCCCTGCACCCCCCCACCACCTTCCATGAATTGTGCCACTGAGTGGCAGGTGTCTTTGCAACCAGGACGAGGTCTTCCCCAAAAGAATCTTGTGTCCTGAGAACAGAGCGGGGTAGTCACTGCAGGACACTGGGGAATGGCTGCTGGGCAGGTGGGACAACACAGCACAGCCTCCAACTCAGCTGATGGGATCAGGTGCTCACCAACTCCACCCTGCCTTGCAATTTCTGGATGAAACCAAAGAAGAGAAAGATAAAGGAGATAGGGCCATCCTCCCAAAACAAATTTAATCTTCTTTAATTTAATCCCATCACCCAGTCTACATAAGCCAAGATCCCAAGAATCAAAAAAGCAAGCGGTCTTATGTTACTGTAAAAACCAAGGAAATAGGAGCTCTGCGTTCATCTCTGGGCCATAGATGTAGCCCTGCAAGAGATAGGCCACTTCACTGCCCCCACAAAAAAGGGGGAAGCCAGAATTGTATATTAGAAAGAAAAGAACAAATGTTTTGCATTAAGATATCCTGTCTTAGCTACTCAGTAGCCAAGCAAATCTGGACAAGGTCACCTTCTTGGGCTTCAGCAATAAGGAGTTTCTTCAGACCGTGATTTGCTCTGAGACCAATTTGTAATTCAGCTCAAAATCTTCACTGCTCCCCTAAAGCCTCTTGCACCCCAAACCAAACCATCCCCCTCACCCAACTCTTCCCCACACTCCACTGTATTTCCTTCTTTCTTTGGGTATCCCTCCCCCTCTACTAGCTCTTAAGCTCCCCTGAAGGGAGGTCCTAATGTCATGGTTTTTTCTTTGAATCTCCAGTGCTTAGTGCTCTACCTGACACTTATTAGATGTTCCATAAACAATTTTTTTTTTGAGACAGAGTCTCACTCTGTTGCCTGGGCTAGAGTGCCGTGGCATCAGCCTAGCTCACAGCAACCTCAAACTCCTGGGCTCAAGCAATACTCCTGCCTCAGCCTTCCGAGTAGCTGGGACTACAGGCATGCGCCACCATGCCCGGCTAATTTTTTTCTATATATATTCTTAGCGGTCCAGATCATTTCTTTCTATTTTTAGTAGAGATGGGGGTCTCGCTCTTGCTCAGGCTGGTCTCGAACTCCTGACCTCAAGCGATCCTCCCGCCTGGGCCTCCCAGAATGCTAGGATTACAGGCGTGAGCCACCGCGCCCGGCCCATAAACATTTTTTGTTTAATGAATGGATAAAGAGGATATAAAAGTAGAGAAGAATGAGCCCACGTCAATGCAAAAGCTCAAGAGCCAGCATTGCTGAAAACCACATATTCTGCCCATAAGTTCCTGGACTTCCTAAAATTAAACAGGGAGTGAAAGAGGGAGTCTTAGATATTATAGCAATAATTTTCAGACATCACAATTTCTAATACCCTGTGTCTCCACCGAGATGCACCAGTTTCACAGGATTTTAGAAATACTAGAGTTTTACCTAGCCTTTATGAAATGTGTTATATTTATAAAGAGCTAGTATAAAATTGCTGAGTAGAAATTTCCAGATCTCTTACTCCATGACTTCATGCCTCTTTAAGCTCTTCTCAGAAAAAAAAGAAAAAAGAACACCCAAATCAAAAAATTTAAAGCTGCCTGCATCTTTTCTTCATAAGCTTTGATCCTTTCATTTATTTAAAATGTGTAACCACCAAGGCCTCATTAGAATTGCTAAAGAATGTAAGACAGGCCACGTGGAGTTGAACTCCAGCCCTGTCTAGCCACGTTACCAAACATGGTAAAGCCTTGCTGGTGTGGTGCTGGGCGGACGGGAGGACGCAGGAAGGGTAGCAGAGAGTCATGCCCGAGCCTGGCTCAGGTCCAGGAGTCTGTATGTAAGGGACCGAGATAGGGTCCAGTGTCGGAACTTTCAGGTAGGGGCCAAGTGTTTGAAGAGTCTCAGATGAATCAGGGAGGGCCATGCATGAGTGATTTCAGCCTCAGGAAAAGGATCAAAAAGACAAAGGAAATGCAGTGGATTGTGCCTCTTCCTTGCACCAGGCCCTCTGGTGAGCAGATGCTACCACTGGGCTTTACTGTGGGGCTGGGATAGGAGGACTGCCCCCTCGAAAGTGTGGGATCTCCAGTGGTGTCCACAAGGGGTACCCAGTGGGCATTTCTTCCAAAATATTGTCCACGAAGCAAGAGTAACGAAAATCTCCAACTTCTTCATTGTGATGTTCTATGTATAGCTCATCCATCCATTTTTCTAAGGCCTGTTTGCAACTGTTAGCAAGTGTTATGAACTCAATTACTTTTATTTTTCCTGTCCACCGTACAAAGAAACAAATCCCTCGGACTCTTATTAGTGCTGTCATGGGAGTGAGGAAAGGCACCACCATGAGATCATGATACAATATAGGTTGAATGACAATAACAAACCTTATTCTGGGCCATTCTGGACACACTCTTCTCAGAGGACTAGTGAATCTGAATATTGTAAGGTTTCTTTGAAGTAGCCGGTGCCAGGGAAAGAAAGACGAGCAGAGTTGAAAGGGATAAGTAAAGAGGCTTTATTGGGGCGCTCCCGGGTGGGGGTAACGAGTCCCTGAGAGAGGGACCCGGGCGAGCTTCACGGGACCCATGGGACCCAGAGAAGCTGTGCCGCCCAGAAGTCTGAGTGGGTTTATATAGGTTTTTAGGGCTGGGGGATGGGAGTTTCTTCGGCCAGGAGATGTCGGTGCGAGGAGTGAGGAATTTCTTTGTTTCAGCTTTGGGGCGGGTATTGAGGGACAGGAGGAGCCGCCTCTTTTTTTCATTAGGGAAGGGAGGGGTACCTGGGGAGGGGTGGCTGCCACCAGCCTTACAAATATATTCCTCCTAAAACTGATTCTCTTATTCCTAGCTGTTGTAACTGTAAGAGATGAGAAGAACAAGCGAATATTCTCCTGCCTTTGGGTTTCAATCAATCCCTTCTCAACCTTCATCTTGTCTAGGCTGAATGGATTCTCAGTCTTTTCCTAAAGGGTAGTTGCTCTAGTCTTGATTATTTTAGTTGGTTTTTCTAAATCTGAATTAGAAATAGAACATTAAGACATTTAAAATGTCCATACACATTAAGAACACCTCTACATTTCAAAAATAAGGAGTCTACCAAAAACTGGAAACAACACAGATGTCCCTGAGTGGCTGAACAGTACAACAGACTGTGGCACGTCCACATCATGGAACACTGCCCAGCGGTGACGAGCGGTGAGCTCTTGACACATACAACAACCTGGATGAATCTCCAGAGAATGACACTGAGTGAAAAAAAAATCCCCAAATGTAACATACTGTGTGATTTCATTTATATAACATTCTTGAAAGGAAAGATTACAGAGCTGGAGAACAGATGAACGGTCGCCAGGGGGCAAGGAGAGAGCAGGGGCAGGAGAGAAGTGGTGTGGCCATGACAGGTGACACTAGGAGTGCTGGCTGTGAAGGGAATGTCCTGTATCTTGACTGTGTCGGCCTCAATACTCTGGCTTGATATTCTGCTCTGGTTTTGCAAGATGTTACCATTGGCAGGAAACTGGGTGAAGGACACAAGAGATCTCTGTATTATTTCTTAAAACTGCATATGAATGTACAATTATCTCAAAATAAAAAGTTTAATTCAAAATAATTAGTTAAATGAATGGACATGGATAAATCTCTAAATCAGTCTCAAGAAAAGGAAATCAACCCCCCAAATTTTAAACAGTATGTATCCTATACCTTATATAGCAAAACTGTAAGGAAAGGCACAAACTGAGCATAACTTTAGGATAGCGTTCAGAGAGAAGAGACAGAAAGAAACCTCATTAGGGTGAGACACCCAGAGGATCTCAAATGTACCAGAATATTCTAACTTAAAACGGAGAGGTGGAGAACACTAGTGATCACTTAATAGTTACTTATTAAACTGCATGTATATGTTTTTATACCCTGCTTTGTATGTATGTTATATTTTAAAATAAAAAGGTACATTTTTAACTCTCTCCAAAAGATAGAGACTCAGGATCTTAAACTGATCACAAACTTTAAAAAGTTGCCAAAATAAGGTCAATATGACCTTAAGAAAATTCATAATATATTAATAACCCATGGAACCAGTACAGAATCAATCCATCCCCCCCCCCTCGGCCTTGTTCTCTCTCTGCCTTGACTGGTAAAAAATTTGCTGACAAGAAAAACTCTGTGGGAGTGAGGAGCACTAGAACTTATCTATGAATTACACTTGAGAGAAAATACTTTTTCCACCTGCCCATCCTGCTTGACAGAGCAGAACTGATTTAACACAGTTTTTTAAATAGAAAAGATTACTTTTTTTATTTCAAAGTATTATGGGGTACAAATGTTTTTGGTTACAAGGATCACTTTTGTAATGCTTGAATCTGGGTTATAAGTGTAAGGCTAAAAATAATGCCTACCTCTCTGGAAGCGCGTGTTCCCATACAAGGCAGCCATTCAACAGAAGCCTGTTGAACATCAGAATGTGTTCGGTGGGGTTGCTGTACACTCCTGAGCCAGGTGAGCAGCGTGTCCTGCCCTCGGCCTGCCTGGTGCTCTGTGTATCTGCATCGCGGAGCTGCTCACAATGCCCTGTGCACCAGCTCGATAATTCTTATATTGCTTTACTCTTTGCGTGCTTCAAATAGCTCATTTTTCCTGAGCCCTTGCTTAGCCAAGTTCCCTGCATTTGATTCCTTTGATCTTTCTGCTAAAATCAATCTCTTCCTCTAATTATTTTCTGTTCCACTTCTTTGAACCCCTTCCAGTTGCCTCCATTTCTCAAGGAGCCAGGTGTTTAATAAAGAATCTGGATGAGGTTCAGGCAGGTAGAGGCAGCTGCCGCCCCCAGGTCACGTGCTGCCTCCTCTTTAAGCAGCAAAGCTGGTTTAGTAAAGGCACGTGACATTCTGGAGCCCAGAACAGTGCTCGTCACACGGCAGGTGCACAGCCAGTAATTACCAAATGGAGGAATTAATTGGCATCTCTTCTAAGTGGGCCAGGCCATATTCCAACTTGCACTCCATTCTCTTCCCCATCCCACACTTAGCCCAGATCTCTTTCTGCTTTCAGATTTTTCTTTGCAGTCTAATAATTATTTCATAGCTTATTTCTTTGATGCCTTGCACATTTTAAAATTGAATTTCCTTTTATTTCCTGCTCACATATTTAACTTCATTAGCTTAATTCATGTCATAGGATTTCGCTAGTAACCTTGTTTACCAGATTAGCATTATTTAAAATGATTCTTTTATCTTCTTCTCCAAATGACTCATAATAATGTTAATATTGTCTTATTTTTTATTTCTCTTTATTAGAGAGACTTTGCCACTATATTTGTTCATTTTCAGTGTCTTTCTAATTAGTCACAGTGCAAGGTTCATCATATCCTATGATTCTGGCACAGGTTTGGGCTGAAAAGAATAAAGACCGTTGTCTTAAAGTGATATATCTGAGACTTGCTTCCAAATGATGTAGTAGGGGTAAGAAGATTAGGAGGGTTATAGGTGAAATAAGGTTGTCATGGGTTGACAGTCACTAGTTGGGTGATAGGTACATGTAGTATTCAATTACATAAATGCTTGAAATGTGTCCATAATCAAAGGTCATTTTTTAGAAGACAAAAAAATGTAGATATATAGATATAAAATTGGTCCCTTGAATTCTCTTAGGATTTACAGAGAGGGAATTCCTCTATCATTCTCTACCTGTCCTTGTCATTGTATTGGTGGTCCAGCCATTCCCCTACATTCATTAAGAAGTTGAACCCTTGCTCCTCTTTCCTTTCTTTCCAAACTCTAGTTCTCATGCAGGAGATTACATTGTCCTGGTGTGTGGCTTATCCAGTGCCACACGTCTGCAACATTAATCTGCACTTTCATTCCCTTCCAGCAGCCCACTACCCCTTGATTAGACCCTAAATCATTTTTTAAATGATGCAGATCTGTATATGCTGACTGTTTAGCACTCTGAGTAAGGCCTTCAGGTCATGTTTTGATATATAATTAATTTACTTTTCCCTCAACATTAGTCAACACATAAATCATATATAATCCAGCCATTCCTGGCTTAAAATCCCTCAGTTCTCTTTATCAACTTCAAGTTCAAATTCAAGTTCAATATCCTTCACCTTTCCACTGGCTTTCCTACTATTTCCAATCTCTTTCCCTGTATCTTCCAATATTCCTTCTCTCTCCAACTATACTATACCGAACTTCTTCTACTTGCAGTGGCAGACCATGTTTTCTTACATCACCAAAATTTTGACCACACTGTTCCCCCAGATTAGAATGTCCTCCTGTCTTTCAGTCTTTGGGAAATTTCAGCAACTTTCATTTATAGCTCAAGACTCAATTCAAGCATCACTCCTTTTGGAAGGCTTACCTGAGCTGGCCACTTTGAGTGAAGTGCCCCTCCACTGCCTTTTCCATAGCACTCTGACTATGCCTACCTACCCTAATACTTTGAAACCCAATTGTATTGAACCCTATTGGTATTCTTTGTTTCCTTTCTAGGCCATGAGCACTTTGATTTCTGGGTTCCCCAGAACCCAACCAGGGCCTGGCACATAGTAGGTATTTGGGTGAAAGAGTAACTGAAGGAACCGAAAAATGGACAAGTGACACTTAAGGAAGCATCTCCCAACAAGGGCCTTCTCTAGAGGTCTGAGCCAACATTCTTGGTTCTGGGAAGCACCTCCAGTCTTTGCCTCTTTACTCGCCTCCAAAAACCCGCCTGATACATCCAGCTCCAGCTAGAACCCAATTGTCCCTGTCTGTGAGTCCTTCCTCTTTGGTGCTTTATCAGACGAGTATTTCCCAGAGCATGGTTCACAATAATTTTTAAGTGATACTCAGATAAATGTCTTTTGATGGTCTTGTATTTACATTCATGTATATTCGGGGGATGGTGGTGGTGAAGCTTTGCACATAAAACCTGTGATTTCACAAAGAATGTTGTTTAGGATGAGACAAATATAGGTAGTGCTGTGGTAATCAACCTTACCTGGACTTCACAAATCAGAAGCAAAGTGCTTAAGTAATCATAGATATTCCAAGCCCTTGATTACTGAACACGTAGCCATGCCCATTAGAAGCATAGACAGGCTCACAAGGAGGAACTCCCATACGCTTAATTCCACAAGCATCTCTGTGTTTTATTCAGTGATTCGTTGAAATGTTACTTTCTGAAGTTGCAGAGAATATACATGTACACTTAATTATAACAGATAAAACAGTCAATTATCTTATGAGCTGTCCAAGCACATCTTCAAGTGAGTTAGATTTTTAATGTGGGTTAATATAAAAACTAACAGTTTTGTCTCATTGATGTGGGTTCCACACCTTTGTCTGAAACTATGAAGTGGAATATCTATTTTGATCAAATACTTCCATCCTTCTAATAAGAAACTTAATCTTCAGCAATACATTTTATATCAGTTTTATTTATTCCATTTTTGTTTGCCATTTTTACTTTGTTTTTAAAAATTGAATGACACAGTTTTTATAGAATTTACTATATTTCATTAAATCTAATACACCATTGATGTGTAAAATATATGATTATTTTATGTGCCACTAAGAACAACAGAAATGTTGCCAATTATAACTGTAAGATGCCATTGATTGTAAGACACCTCCCAATTTTGGAGATATCAAAATTATTTTTAAATATGTGACTTAAAATTCTTGAAATACAGTATAGGTACATCACTTCTACTTTAGAAAGTAATATTTACATTCCATTGATAGTAGTAATAGAAAGTTTCCCTTTTGAATAAATTTAATTTTAAAATGAATTGATTTAAAGAAAAATATTATGTAAGTAGGAGGAGAGGTGGAGTATAATATGGCAAAATCCTGGAGGTGGTACCCAAGTAGTTGTGACTTGGCCTAACTGCCCAGGCCTAGGTACTGTCCCTTGGCCCCATGTGCCAGCTCAAGCCAACCCTCGCCACTCCCCAGCACTGTGCCCAGCTCCTACCTGGGCCACTGAGCATGGGAGAGGAGGTTGGGCAATTATGTCAATGCTCAGGTTGAGGAATGTGGCTATAACTCACCGAAGTCACTTTATGAGAGTGAAAAGAAATTCCTAGGAAACAGACTCATTATAAGTATTGGAATAATCTGAACTTGCCTCTATTTCAAAGGTTCTGTTTTATTTTGAACCCATTCTCCAAGAAGTAAAGAGGGCAAAAAAGAGCATTTTAGTTTCTGTTGCTGGGTAATCTATTTGCTAATGACAGTTAACCAAACACTAAATAGTTCAGGGATTATCAAACCAAAGAACGGTCTACTTTATTTTTCCTAATAGATTTACAAGTTAAAAAGTGATTATGAATAACTTGAAGCAAAATGTATTTCACTGGGAAAGCATAAGAAGTAGCTAATTTTCTACTTCCAGAATGAGAAAAGTGAAGAGAAAATCATTTTAGATAGAGCTGGGAAAAACTATTTCCATTGGGAAAATGCTGTGCTTTTCTACATCATCTCCCTGTCCATTGCAGTGGATTTGTGTTCATCTTGGTTCCAGCTCCCACCCTGCACGAGGTCATGCTTTAGACTGCTGGGCAGTGTATGCAACATTTCCCGGAGAGCCATGCAGAACCCTTTGATTTACTCAGTGCTTATTCTTGAAGGTTACCGTGAATCATTAACCAGAATGCAACAGAGCAGGAGGTCACAAGTCATATAGGCTCCCTTGCTTGCACATAGCCTGTTTTTGCAAACTTAATTTTGAAGGTTTAATGTAGGTGTAATTGAAAAGATAAATTGAACACATATGCATATCCTAATAAAGGTATTCTTTGGAGTCAGCAAATATTCACACCATATTAAGCACCAATGAACCTATTACAGTATAATAAAATGGAAAGATCTTATAAAGGAAGGTTATTTATAGGCTATTAATTATTAGTGTAATTTTAAAATATAATCAGTAACAATTAGCAAAATTGATAATATTGGATATGTAGCTGTTTCCACTCACTAGTACTAACAATACTGGCAGTAATTCTATGTGGTAATGTAAGTTGAAAGCTAAACCTCTTTTAAGCTCCCTGTTTATCCTTATGGGTGTCATTGTTTACCAGAGCATTGCTGCATAGCTTTACTGGTACTATTTCCTGATATTCATACAATTATTGATATCATACACCAAATTTTGAAGGTTATTCATAGAATAGAATAAAATTATTGCCAGGCACAATGGCTTGTCCTTGTAATCCCAGCTACTTGGGAGGTTGAGACAGGAGGATTGCTTGAGGCCAGGAATTCGAGACCAGCCTGGGCAACATAGCGAGACCCCATCTCTAAAAAAAAAAAAAAGTTATACAAGTACTTCAATCTAGTACCCTTTCTCAAAGCAGACACACTAGTCAAAAAGCCAAATATATTTAGAAGGTAGAATCATTGGAACTTAGTGTCTTATATTATGTTCCCTAGAAGCAGAGCCTGAGACAGAGATTTGGTTGCGGATGGTTTATTGAGGGATAAACTTGTAAGAAAGTGAGAAACGCAGGATAGAGGTGGGGGGGAAATTCCAGGTAGGATGTAGACTGATGAAGGTGGGGGGAAAATTTCACCACAGAGGACAGATGTGAGTCCTTTCCAGCCAAACACTCCCAGCAGCTGAGGAGTGGGTACAGCAATCAGAAACAGGGATCTGCTTGGAGTACTAGTAGCACTAACTACATTTGGTGGAGGGGCAGGGAGTTGGGGAGAAAAGGATGGCTTCTAGGTTTGTGGCATGAACAACTGAATAGATTTCTGTATATAACAGCAACACTCCCCTCATAATACCCAAAATCTAAGATTATAGAAAAAATATGAAAAGATTCTTCATTTTACAAAAAAAAAAATTCCCTTTTGCTTTTACTTTTTCAGGTGCATTCATCCTTTAGACAAGGGGTTAGCAAACTATGGCCAGTGAGCCAAATCTAGCCTGTAAACTATTTCTGTATGTCTGGGGAGCTAAGAGTTTTCACATTTTTAAGAGGTCGGATCTAAAAATAAAAAGAATATGCAACAGAGACCATATGATCCACAAAGCCAAAAATATTTATTATTTAACCCTTTACAGAAAATGTTTGCTAACCCCTTCTTCAGTCCATTATGATCCCAAACTTTTTTCCAGAAGTGTGCTGACTCCATCTGCATTTTGAAGGAAAATCTGATATTCAAAAACTTCAAATTAGCCAATGATTTTTGGAACAATGAAATTATTTGTTTTGTAAAAATGTTCATCACAGAATTTATATAAATTAATTCTAGCTCTTCTGAACAATTTTTTTTTTTTTTTTTGAGACAGAGTCTCACTCTGTTGCCCAGGCCAGAGTGCCATGGCATCAGCCTAGCTCACAGCAACTTCAAACTCCTGGGCTCAAGCGATCCTCCTGCCTCAGCCTCCCGAGTAGCTGCGACTACAGGCATGCACCCCATGCCCGGCTAATTTTTTTCTATATATTTTTAGCTGTCCAGCTAATTTCTTTCTATTTTTAGTAGAGACGGGGTCTCGCTCTTGCTCAGGCTGGTCTCGAACTCCTGACCTCAAGCGATCCTTCTGCCTTGGCCTCCCAGAGTGCTAGGATTATAGATGTGAGCCACTGCATCCGGCCCCTGAACAATTTTTTTTAATGGAATACCTTAATAAATTTCAGAATAATTATTTTTAACTAAGATAAATGTGCATAGTTTGTCCCATGTTTTGTAAAAATATTACTACCTATTTTGTGATTCTTGTAAAGAAACAGAAAAATACAAATAGATACAAAGGTAAAAAATCACCTGCAATCTTAGTCAGTGATAGTCAATCACTGTTAACATTCAGCTACATTTTTTTCTGGACATATAACTGTTTAATTTTTTTAAATGAAAAAATGCGGATCATATTGCATGTATAATATTATGCCCTCTTTTACTCTCGTAATGTTATAATTTTAAAAGCAACTTCTTTGATTGCATTTATTCCACAGAATAAATATATCACAATTTATGTAAACATCTTCCTATTTTTTTTTGACACTTTAGTTTGAAGCTAGTTTTTCACTATTGTAAATGCCACAGTGAGCACCTTTATGCATAAATCTAGATCCTTGTTTCTGTGTCCTCAGGCTTATTAGAAGAGTAACTATTGTCTCTTCCCTCCTCTGCCCATCTTCCCTTCAAGCTCCTGTTTCATCCCTTAGTTTTATATGATCTGAAGAGAAACCAGAGTATCATCCCTTAGTTTCACAAGTGATAGAGTTCTTCAGGGCTGGAAACTTGACCTCTTCTCACTCCATGTTTGTCTCCAGACCACATCATCCATCCCCAAGCTTTCAAGTACCAAGCATATGCTGTGACTCCCATATTTATATCTCCATCCCCAGATCTGTTTTCTAAGCTCCTGACTTATGTAGCCAAATGTCTACCTGTCATCTTCACCTGTGTGTCATATACCATTTCAAATAGAGAATGTCCAAAAAGGATTCAGTATCTTCCTCTTTCTTCCTCCCCTATCAAAATTTCCTTTTATTTGTCATTTCAGTAAAGTGATACCACCTTTCTGCCAAGTTGCTTATGACACAAACCTGGAAACCATCAGTGACATCTCTCTCCCTCACCACCCCCCATCTGTTTAGTCACGGGTCCTGTTGATTCTGCTTCCTAAATATCTTTAACATTTCTATTTCCCTCCATCTCCTCAACTCCCACCTAAGCCACCATAGTCTCTTTCTTGGACTGTTGTATGTGCTTCCTAACTGGTCTTTCCTCACCTACTCTAGTCCTGACCTGTCCTATTCCCCTCTCAATTCTCCACCATGCAGAGAGTTTCTAAAAATGCCAGTTTGCTTTCACAATCCTTGAGTGGCTATCAGGATAAAGATCTTAATGGTAACCCCTCCTCACTCTCCATCCTCATCTTGCCACTTTTCCCCTTACTCTCTTACTCCAACCTAGTGGTTTCCTTCCAGTTGCTCCAATGTGCTAAGCTTCTTCCAGCCCCGAAACCTTTCTTTATTCAAGCTGTTCCCTCTGCCTGTAACACCCTTCCCTCTATCTTTAGCTGGTCAACCCATTTCCTGATCCTTCCCCCAATATACACCAACTGCTACCTAAAGCTCTCTCAGCATATTAGTCTACTTTTTGGGTACTTCTTACAAATTGCAATCTAAATTGTGTAATTTTTCCCTGTAATATCTGTTTCTTCACTAGACTGAAGTTCAATTTGGGGCAAATAGCATTGGTCTCTTTAGCCACTTTATTCCCCAGTCCTGGCAGGTCATAAATGCTCAATAAATGTTTGTTGAATTAATAACAGGTCATGGGGTGTAAACTTCATGAAGACTTTTAAAACGTGCTATCAACTAGCATTCTAGAAAGTATGTATCAACCGATTTATAAACCTACCAGCAGTATGTCAGGGTGCTCCTTTGATCGCATATACCCTGACACTGAGTATTATAGTTTTAAATAATTTTTAAATACTTTGGCAGGCAAAATATTATCTCATTATTATTGAAATTGTAATTCTTTGATTACTAGTGAAGTTCAACATTTTTCACATATTGACAGCCTCTCATATATTTTCTGTGATTTTAAAATTCATGATATACTTTTATTGAATCATTTTTATTGGGATATTTTGGAAGGCTATTTAGATTAATTATATTTCTACTTACAAAACAATGCCACCAAATCTACTTATCTTCATCTGAAGGTTTGAGCAGATTTGAATAAATGAACCTGCTCCCTAAGGTTTATGTTTAGTCACTGATGATTCTCCCTTACCTTAGTTGACCATATAACTTATCACATAAACTGGGACACTTCTGAGAGTGAAGGAGGGCACCGTTAATAATTTTACTAGGAAAACAAGTATAAAGCAAGACCATTCTGTACAAGCCAAGATGTGGTCTCCCTAACTCTTTCATTTTCATGCAGACTTAGAACTCTGGGGCTCTAGAGCTAAGAGCAGAAGTCCAAGTGGCAGAAGTCTAGGGATGAATTGAGGATGAAACCTGCTTTTTGTTTTGAATTTTAATTTAGATGTCTTTGTGCTGTGTTGTTCAGTAACCCAATACAGCACAGGTGTGGGTTCAGCCCTGGTACCCCCTGTCACCCCTGGTGCCCACTTCACTCAGTTACCTCACCTGCCTGGCTCTTGAAGGCATCTGAGTTACACTCCATGAAACTTCAGCAGTTTCTAAGGCTCAGACAATTTCACCCAACTCTCCTTTCATGATAAGGCCAGTGGCCCAGAGAGCTACAGGGACTGCCTTGCCCATAAACATAAAGCCAATCAGAGGCAGAGCCAAGTCTCTTGGAAGAATTTTCTCCTGTTCCACCAAGCTGCCTCCATTCCTCCAGCTTGCATTGTACTGACAATACCAGCAGCTATTTTCTGATGTTATAATGCTTCCAAAGTTATGTTAAGAAGTGACCAAAACAGAGTTTTTACTTTCTAGAGCCTCTTGTGAGGATGTTCCTGTTTGACAAGCATAACACATCAAAGTACAAGGCAAGCAATTTCTGAGGCAGTTCATCTTATATTGGGGTCATGTGTACATGGGCTTCCACAACTATCACTTATGATACTTTCTGAGCTCTTGCAGTTTGTCTACAAACTTCTCCAGATTTTTCTAAATGCTCTTTTATATAATTTATACCCTTTAATGGAGCTCAAAAAATAAATCCAGAATTGCTTACAGACTTGCATTTCCAAGTAGAATATAATGGTAGACAACCTCTGGAAAAAGAAAGACCATGAGAGTTTAGATAGTTGAATTTCTGTCATTGCCATCCAATCTGAGGTATAACTTTTTTAGGAAAAGAACAGCAGGCTCCCTCTTCCAATCTTGTCAAGAGAGCAAATTTCCTACCAGTGGAATTCCCACAGAGACTCTGTGTACTGTTGTGCAGATTGCTCACTGCACAACTCCAGAGGGCACCATTCACGTATGTGAATGGTGCCAAATAGCTCCTCCTGTCAGGCACCTGTTGTGCAGTTCACAATCCTGGCACTGTACAGGGTACAATCTGTGCAGCCATATGCTGAGGTCCTGACTGACACCCTCTTTGTGACTTTGCTCTTATAAAGACACTATCCCCCTGCTGTAGTTAGGGTTGCTTCATTTGCCAATACCTACAGATCGTTCAGAATGATCTTCATTTCAAACATACAGTCACCTAGTTTCTGTAGCACTATAGCATTTGTTAAGCCAGGTGTCCTGGTTTCAGGTTTGGAAAATAGGTCATTGGAGCTATCTTTTAAGTGCCATTTTGCCTATATATTGCCATTTACTTTTATTGAGGAAATTGTAGAAAATAAATACAGTCTAATGGTTTGATAGAGAATAAAAAAATTTAAGATGCTAATATTTTTAAAGGGAATTTTTAAATTAAAGTGTCTCTCTGTAAGTGAAAGAGAAAAGAAAATCATTTTAGGTGTATATAGGATCCATCTCTAAAGTGTCTACACATATAGACTAATAAGTTAAGATTAATTCATTGGCCCTATAGAAATAATGAAGAAATACCATGCATCCAAGATAGCCAACTTGGTCTAAACCAAGATAGACCTTGGTTTTTAATTAGTGGAAGAACCAACTTTATATCTCCTGACAAGGAAGGTGATGAAAAGATTCAGAGATATTTTTATACTATATTTTCTGTAGTTTCTAGGATGAAATCCACAGATTTTTCAAGCTGGAAGAAGCCTTTTAGTTCATTCACTTATTCATTCATTCAATTAATTCTTATTTGCCAAACACTGTGATCATGCTATCCAGCCCCGTTCATCAGGAAACTGTGGTCATAAAGTTGGTTAGAGACAGGGCCAGAAACAGAACACAGATGTTCTATGTGCAGGACACTTCATCCCACAGTGCTGTTAAATATCTCCATGTAGTTACATTCAGGTGATGAAACAGGAGAACATCTGTGTCTTGCATGTGACTTGCATGTAATTCATGTAATAAAGATGAAATGCAAACCTTTTGCCAGCCATTTCTTTATTACTCTAAATGCCACAACTTCAGGTTCAGTGTTAAGGCCAATAATTTCAGAATTAGTTTGGGAATTTTACAAATAAATCTTGGTTCCCACTTATTCATACTCTTTACAACTCAAATATTTCAATCATGTCCTTTCTCAAATGTTGCCTTTACAGATTAAAATGCTATAAATAGCACTGATGCCTGAGGAACATGATCTTCTTACTCCTACCTTTGAATATTGATCTAGACAGTTTCCCATCAATGACAAAATAAATACCCCAAATTCATGGTGACTTCCTTCTTAAAAAATTTGCTTTGGGCAGAACTTAAAGCAAGTAGTTCATAACAACGTGAAATTTCATTTTCTGATGTGTCTATGCTCTTGCTTCACACAATTAAATCTCCCAACTTACTGCATATTGCTGAACTTATAGGCAGTTGAGGTCGAGCACATGTGAGCAAAAGAGAACAGCTGCTCTTGCCAGCTGCCTTCTTCACTGCATAGACATAAATACTGCCCAAGGAGCCTCTCCAGGGCAGGGGACTGAGATCTAGTTTGAAGTTGCTGCAAGGAGACCCTTTCTGACATTTTTGCTTAGTAAATTCATCCATATGCAGCTGGACCAAGGGATACTGAACTTTTAGTTGAGTGACTAGGAGCAAGAATTCTGAATCCAAACTACCCACTTTCAAATCCTGGCTCTGCCACCTACCTTACCAGTTTTTTGATATTGGGCAAGTTATTTAACCTTACTGTCCTCAGCCTCTTCACCTGCAAATGGGGATAATAGTTTTTTCATAGCTTTTGGGGGGATTATATGAATTAGATATTGTTAATAATCCCAGCAACAAGTATCCATTAAGTTCTTATTCTATTCCAGTTACCATGAATGAGAGAAATGGTCCCTTTCTTCATGGAATTTAAAGTATTTTTTCACACTAGCAGACCTGACTCACTGAAGGGTTGTGAAGTCAACGTAGTAAGGTATGACCAGATTTTGTTTTAAATGATTTAGAATAGGAGTTTACAAAATAAGACCTTTATGGAACTATCTTTCAGTTACATATATTTTTAGATGTATGTGTGCCCAAGGTCTTGTTATAAGATGTATTTCTTACCATGAGTCTAGCAGAGAAGATAAGCAACTAAACAGAAGCTTTAATACAGCATGTGTCATGGGTGCATGGGAAGGCCACCTGAACCCAGTAGGGCAGGTACAGAGAATCGGGCAAGCCTTCCAGGAGGAGGTGACATTTAAGCTGAGTCTTAAAGGAGGAGTAAAAATTTACCAAAAGAAGTTGGGGTTGGGGGAAAGAAGTAGTTCCTTTAAGAGCAATGAGGGCTGGGCATGGTTGCTCATGCCTATAATTCCAGCACTTTGGGAGGCTGAGGCAGGTGGATCACTTGAGGCCAGGAGTTCAAGACCAGTCTGGGCAACATAGCAAGACCCCATATCTACAAAAATAAAAAAATTAGCCAGGCATGGTGGTGCATGCCTGTAGTCCTAGCTACTCCTGGAGGCTAAGAAGGAGGATCTCTTGAGGCCAGAAGTTCTAGGCTGCAGTGAGCTGTGATTGCATTATTGCACTCCAGCCTGGGTTACAGAAGGAGGCCTTGTCCCTACTTTAAAAAAAAAAATGCAACCAGGAGCTGCAGGAGGGGGTGGGTAATGAAGCTAGAGAAAGATTTGTGCTGATCTGCATTTTAGTAAAGCCACTCTGACTGCATGAGAAGAATGAGCAGGGATCAGTTAGGAAAGTACTTAGTAATTTCAGGACACAGTGGCCTAGACTGGGGCTAGGGGAAGTGGGCGTTCAAGAGGGACTCTGTACTTAGGTAGAATTGACAGGACTTGGTGATTGATGGGCAAGGTGCTGGAGCCAGAGGGATCTGGTATGACTACTACTTGTCCCACATCTCTGATGTCTGATTTACAAAGGTTTCAGGGGACAAATCTAAGTTTGGAGGGAACGTTCCTGTAAACAGGAAGACAGGACCTTTCAATCACTTTGCAAATTACCTCTCCATCCTGCTGGACATATCTGCAGACTGTTGCTGGGCCTAGGAGTTGGCAGAGCTTCCTGTTCCAAGGTGGGAGGGCTCTTGGCAGGAGATGGAAAGCTGGAAACAGAATGGAACCTGGGCTAGCCAGGCACCTTGTATGAAAAGAAAAAGGGAAACCTGATACTTTTCTATCTGATCCAGAATATCTGGTCAGAAAATAATTTAGAAGTACAGATAATTCAAAGATGTTTATAATTGGCTTTGAAATGCCTTGCATTTTTGGCAGCGGATTTACCTTGCCAAATGTTTTTCTTAGGCCTTATTTTGCATTCCCTGAACATGGACCATCTGGGCAGCAGGGGGATGAGCCCGGAGCCTAGGAGGGAGTCTGGGTGGGCGGCTGAGGAGGCTCTAATGTTTAAAAATTGGACTGAGACCACAATTCTCCCTCTTCATCCCAGATGATTGATACTTATCTGTCTGCCTAGGTCCTGCCACAGAGAAGGGAGCTTTTTGTGACCTAAGCCTTACTAGTCACATGGTGATTTGAAAAACAGCTACCTAGTTCCCAGTACACCAATGCTTCCTACCCACATTTTGAACACTCCACGGGACCACCTCCACCCACCAGAGTGGCAGCCCGGGCTCCAAAGCAATCTCAAAGTCAAACCATATTTGGAGCATGAGGCAGGCTGTTTACAGATGTTACCATAAAAGACATTTTAAGTCATAATCAGTCCCGTTTTACAGAAGAGAGCTGGCCAAACCAGAAGGCCCCTTTTCCTGTTATTCATAAGATTGCTGCTTCCAGACAAGTTAAAAGATTAGCTTATCTTCGCTGGCTCAGGCCTACCTAAAAGAGGAAAGAGTCACGCTTCACAGAAATCACTTAAACAAAGGGTCTCTGCACCGAGTCCCTACTAGGGCCCAGAAGAATTGTCAGAGTGGCAGCCACTCCCTACTTAAGAATCCCAAGCATTCCTCCTTCCTCCATCTGGACTGTGCCATGCCAGGGAAGTCACTTGGTGCAAGGCAGAATTCACTGGTAATAATTAGTAACAGGCTCCAATCTGGAAGTTCAGGGAAACTGGTTTTCCCCAATTTGTTGTAAAATTGCTATTTTTCATAATCAGCACAGAGAGGAGGGCATTTCCTAGCTTCCTGGTTCTTACAGGTCAGAACGGTTGATTCACAGGAAATCCTTAATAGATGCGCTGTGACCCATCTAGTGTTGTTATTTTACATTTCATTAAACCTTCTTCCTAACAAGATGAGCTGCCAGACTTAGGCACCCGTGAGTGTTTTTTGAAAAACCCAGCATAGGTTTCTTTGACTCAGTTCCTTTAAAATTTTAAGGAAGCAAAGCCAGTGAATGTGCCAAGGGCATCCTCACCCGATACCTGCCTTTCCCTCCTTCAATATCTCCCTGACTGGAGGTGGCAGAAGGGGTCTTCGGAGGCTTGCCCAAACCTTTAGAACAGATGCCACCCCCCCAACTTCCCCACCTCAGTGCCTTCTCACACTTCCCCTGCATTCCCCAAACACCCGTTCCCCAAACACACACCTTGCTGAGGTCATCCTCACCATGCAGCCCACAGGGGGAAGGAAACGTGAGCTAAAGCAACAGGTTCCACCCACAGCCTGAACTTGGAAGGCGATGCCGCGGTGGCGAGGAGACTGGAGCTGGGCGGTGGAGGGAGAGGAAGCGGTGAGGAGGAAGGTGGAAGGGAAATGATGGTGCATGACCACCGAGCACACGTCACTTGGGCTCCCACATGGGCTTGTGAATGTGCGTGTGCGAGGGGAGGCAGGTCCTTCACAGGGTCACTCGGGAACTTCCGCGTGGATTAGGAATGCCAGGCCCGTGTTTTGGGGTGCCAGGAGGCTTCGGTGGGGTAACGAGTCCCGCAGAGAGAGCTTGAGGCTCGCCGAGGAAATACAAGTGTCTGGGGGTGAAAACACACCACTGTCCCCAGGGCACCGCCCTTCCTAATTCGCTGGGTCTGCGCCCCTAACGCCCGGTACCCCCTTCTTTCGGGCCTTTCCCCGGTTTCTCCAGCCCCATCCCAGCCCGGCCTCCGTCTGCAGCCTGCTGCCGCGAAAACCGGGACTGCGGACTGTGCCGCGCCCGGCAGCCTCTGGGCATGCTCGGTGGCGGGACCGGCTGCGCCGCCAGGAGGGCGCGTCCTCCCTCCCCCTGGGCGGCGGCGGCGGCGCTAGCAGCCACTGCCGGCGCTCCGGCCAGGCACACCTTTGGAGGAGGCGGGGGACCACCCTGCCCGGGGCGGGCCGAGAGCGCCCCCCACTCCGAGCCTTCCTGAGTGCCGGAGGAGGGGCCGGCCCGGAAGGCGCGGAGGCGGGAGACCTCCGACTGCCAGCGATTCCTTAGAAAGTAAAGCTCAGCTCGCGGACCCGGGCTCCCGGCCGCCGGCGGGGAAGGGGCGGGGCGGAGCCGGGTTGGGGGTGGTCTCCGCGCGCTGAGCGCGGTGAGAAATTAGTAGCCGCCCACCCTTTTCTCAGTTCCCGCCCCCAGGGAATTATAATTCTTTGGGAAAGTGTCTGGTTCCCCGAGAATCCTTGGGGCGGGGTAAAGAGGTGCGCCTGGTGCAAAATGGTTAAAACAAAGTCTGCGCGCGCCCCGGACCCCTCGTATGAGAAGTGTGCGCGCTGGTGGCTGGGCGCCCCTTTGCTAATTTGAGGGTTAGTTACCGGGAGGAAGTCGGGTTGTGGGAGGGGATGGGGGGCATGAGGGAAGCCTCAGGCTGGTGCTGGCTCTCGCTCCCAGTCCTCCTTGCGGGGCGCACCCGGGACCGGGCGGGCGCGGGGCGCGGGGCACTCGGCCGGGGCTTTCGCGGCGAGCGGCGGGCGGCGGGCGGCGGGCGGCCGGAGCAGGCTCGGCCCGGCGGCTCACTCTCTCTGCCTCCTCCCCCCAGGATTACCGAGAGGATGGGATGGATCTAGGCAGTGACGCCGGCAGCAGCAGCAGCAGCAGCCGCGCCAGTTCGCAGTCCAACTCCACCAAAGTGACCCCTTGCTCCGAGTGCAAGTCCTCGTCGTCACCGGGGGACAGCCTGGACTTGGTATCTGCCCTGGAGGATTATGAGGAGCCCTTCCCGGTCTACCAGAAGAAGGTGATTGATGAGTGGGCTCCGGAGGAGGACGGGGAGGAGGAGGAAGAGGAGGACGAGCGCGACGAGCAAGGGTACCGGGATGATCGCTGTCCGGCCCGGGAGCCGGGGGACGTAAACGCCAGGACCGGCAGTGGCGGTGGCGGAGGCAGGAGCGCCACCACCGCCATGCCGCCCCCGGTGCCCAATGGCAACCTCCACCCGCATGACCCCCAGGACCTCAGGCACAATGGCAACGTGGTGGTGGCTGGCCGGCCGAACAGTTCCCGGGGCTCCCGCCGGGCTATCCAGAAGCCGCAGCCTGCTGGGGGCCGGCGAGGTGGCCGGTGCCCGGCAGCTGGGGGCCTCTGCCTTCAGCCCCCAGACGACAGGACGTGCGTCCCCGAAGAGCCCCCGATGCCCCCTATGGACTGGGAGGCACTGGAGAAGCATCTGGCCGGGCTGCAGTTCCGGGAGCAGGAGGTACGGAACCAGGGCCAGGCGAGGACCAACTCCACCTCCGTAAGTTGGCCGGGGTGCGTGCCCACGCGCGCACACACGCGTACACACCCCGCGCACAGCCCGCACGTCCCCTCCCCGCGCTCCCGCCAGCCTGCGGCCCCATTCATCCTTCCCCGAGGGTGGGGGCCGGGCCGGAGAGCCTGCCTTCTGCTCCCCTGGGGTACGGTTGCTCAGTCTGTGAGCTGTCTGGGTTTCCAGGATGGGCGGAGAGGAGGGAGGAGCAGCCAGAGGGCAGCGGAAAGTCGGGTTAGTGGAACTGGCGACTCATTTTGATGGAATTACTTACGGAGACAAGGTTGTGAGTCACTTGCCTGAAAATAAATCCGGGGCGACTTTGGCACAGAAGTCGGTGCCTGCGGGGGCTATTTTCAATCGTAATAGTTGTGGCTTTGTCAATCGTGGTGAGTCTTCTCTCGTTGCCGCTAATGTCTCGCCCATATATAGGCTGTCCCTGTGCACACGCACACATTCGCCTGCCCACACCTCCGGTCTGGCAGCGGGGTTTTTTCCATCTTGCGTTAGGCGGATGCTCCTGTATTTGGAGGGATTGATCTCCCTCCTCTAAGACTTTTCTTCCTTTCTGAAACCCTAGCTATTGTTGAGCTAGGGGGACCAGGTGAATGGACCTGCCAGGATAAGGGAGGGGTTCTTGTCTTGGTTGCCGGACTCACTCCCTTTTCAGTGAATCCCTCCTTGTTTTGATAACGAGCCACTTACAGTTCTTTACCGGAGGCTACTGCCTCTGTTCAGGAAAGCCAGACAGGGAGGGGTGCTGGAGTGGAAAAGAGGAAGGGAGGGAAGGAGGGCTGCATCTATTATAAGAAGCTCTGGCAGGTTCAGGCTTGTCTCAACATCTTTTTTGCCCCTGAGAGAAGAGCAGATAAATGACTTAAAAGAAAAGCATCATGAGTGTAGCTCCCCAATTTATCACTGTTTTGAGATAAAGCAACAGTTGTAATTTAAAATCCTTAATGATATCCCTAAATAGGGCTGAAGGGCACGGTTTAGATGAGCTGCTTTCTATGTGTGGCAGCTGTGTGGCAGGTGGGAAAATACTTGCCTTGCAGGTATAATTTTTCAGACTCCAGGGCCTGGGGTTTACTGGAAATTGGGTGCATGCACTTCTGACTTCAGGGGTGAGGATGGTAACTGTATTTCATAGAGAAATTGGCATGATTTCTATCAGAGAGAGCCCTTGGCTGACAGAGCCCACTGGGAAACTACCTATTAAATTAACACACCCTTTGTAATCCCAGCTGTTTAGGATTTTACCATGGCCACTAACAGACATGGGATCTTTCTGTTACAGCCAGGTACAGCTATCTCTTGTACCTTGCAATAGAAAACCTCCTCTTCCCACTTAGGGCTTGAGAATAATCCCTCATTAAGCTCCCTGGACTTGAACAATGACTTGAAAATAAGCAAGAAGTTCATTTACTACTGCAGGACGTTTATGCATTCCAGAAAAATGTAATATTTGGGTATACATGCAAAGTTCGGGTTTAATGGTGACAATGAACTCCATTATTCGAAAGTTATGAAACAAAATTTTATGGAGTGCCCATGTGTTATGTGCCATATGCCAGGTATAGTTCTCAATGCTGTAGTTATACATCTGTCCACATGGGGCTGGAATTCTTGTGAAGGGAGATATATGCCTTCCCTCCAGGAACTTAAATTTAATGGCTTACCTAACACCCCCACCTGCCCACCCCCAACACTTGCACACACCTTTCTTCTGGTTATTGTGAAGACTTTGTGAATCTTTCCTTCTTGGGGCAGTCTTTGAAACCACAGTGTCTCCTCATCCAGTGAACAGTTTGCATGTTTGCATTTCTTTCCTTTACCCCCCAGCTCTCCTAAAAATGTCCCTTCTCCTCATTTCCTCCACAAGTCACACAGAGATTTAGAGCCCATTGTTTTAAAGGAAGTATGTGTACAGAAGAAAGGGAGGGGGAGGTAGCCTTTGAGGTTAATATTGAATTTTTCCATATTTTGCCTTGTGTTTGAACAAAATTATTAGTCAGTATTGATTTAGAATAGTGTTTTTCAAACTGTGTGTTACTCATGAAATCACCTAAGCACTTAAAAAAGTGAAATAGAATAGAATATACTATAGTGTATTGCAGATAGTCATGGTAAGTTTGATGATTTTTAAAACTTTTGGTTTTGTATATACACTGGGTCACACTTATAAAATTTGTTTCTCACTATGGGTTGCTGTTATAAAAGATAGACAAACACTTATTTAAATGCTGTTTAGTGCTGCCAGGAATAAGTGAGAGAATTTATCACCATGAGGACAGAAACCTGAGAAGAACAAAGAGTTGTACAGAAGAGAAGGCATGTCTTGAAGGACTTGTCCAAACCAAATGATATTTTGGCTGCTCTTTAAAATGTTGTGTATAAATACATTTCAGTGGCATTAATACACGCCACTAGAAGAAGCGGTATAAAATGAAAAAGAGAGATAGGTTCTCTTCACCAAATAAGCTTATTTTCCCACCTCAGGGCTTTGGCCCTTGCTGTTGGCTCTACTTGGAAACAAGTATCTGGTTCCTTCTGGTCATTTCAGACTAAGCTCAGCTCTCACCAACTCAGAGAGGTGTCCGGGACCACCCTTGCTAAAGTAAACTAACAGCACTCCACCCCCAACCCAGGCACTTCTAGTGTGTTGTTTGCTTAGTGCTGGCTGCTATCTGACATGATCTTATTTAGTTCTACTTCACTTTTGGTGTCTCTGAGATCTGGGTAGGAGTGAGTGCAGGGTTCTTGCCTCTCTGTTAATTGCTATAACCTAGTGTCTGGGATTTAGTAGGCTCTCAAATACTGAATGAAGTGTTTATAAGACGCACATATCCCAGACTTAATCCAACTCTTTCATGTTACAGTTGAGAAAACTGAGGCCCAGAGAAGTTAAATGAATTGCATAAAGTCCTAGTGAGAAATGTGTGAAAGGGATTTTGTCCTTTCTTTTGACACCAGACTAGGTTTTTCTCCTTTTAACACCTCAAATAATTTGAAATAAAAGGAAAAGAAGGAGCTCCCATCTCCCTGAAACTTAAAGGGGTTTCTAATGACACGTTCCTTGTTGCACTTCCTTAGAATCAATGACAGAAGTAAACTGAGAGATAATCAAAATTCCATTACTCATGAGTCTCTTCTCACAGACAGGGTTTTGTTTTGTTTTGTTTTGATGGCATCACGTTGAGTTCTGCAGAGCAGAATAGTTACAGAATCCCTGTCCTTGCGGTGCCATCCAGAGCACCTCCCTTCCTCTCAGCTGCAGTGAGACACTCAAAGGGCAGACTAAGGTCTCAAAAATGTGTTGACAATCAGATGTCCCTAATCCAGGGAAGATTTAGGGGCAAATTTAAAAACATGCTATGTTTAGGTGGGATTTAAAACCTAGCCCTGACATTTACTTTGTGATGGGTTGAAACAGCTAATCGCTCCCTTGGGGCCTGCTGAGGGGGATGACCTTGGATACTGCCAGGAACTGTCTTGGTGTTAGCAGGTAGAGGAGCCTGAGGAGCCCTGAGGGAAACACTGTGGAGACTGTACTCCCTGCTCTGTCTCATGGCAGGGGAGGGGGGATGGTTCATGACACCTGCGTTGCCTGGCTGCCCAACCCTGTGCCTTGATGTCAGCACCTGGGGGCAAGAAGTGTGCATTGTTCCACTGCCATTTCCCCAGTAGCTCCATTGTACCTGGTACAAATAAATGCTTGGTGTATGTGGGGAGGGTTGGGGTTCCACCCAACAATCAGAACTACTCCCAGAAGTGCCCCCTCCAGGTGGGCAGCTCCCACTCATCTGGCGTCAGTGTGTTTCTCACAGTCCTGCCCTGGGCCCGGATCACCTCCTGTGTGTGAGCACTCTTGGCAAACCCAAGGGCCATACGTGGAGCAAAGTGTGGTGGGTGTTGGTGCTTTTGATGTCAGATTAGGAGTTCTGCACACGTAAGTTTGTGTTCATCCTAAATCCTTATTTCCTTGCCTACTCTGTCTCTGGTGCACTGGCCTGGACAATCCTGAGGAGCTTCTCTTCAGTTTTCCCTCTTTTGAGAGCAGGCTCCCAGCAGTTGGCTTTCCCTGTTCTCCTACTTGTCTAGGACTTCAGTGTGTCATGGTGACACTCTTCCTTCTACTCAAGGGACTTTCTGGACTAAGTGGGATGGAGGGACCACTGCCTCAATGTACTCCTCCTCCTAAAGGAAATATAATTTCACCTGTTTTTCTCCATGCTTTTTCATGAGAGTTCCTCTCTTTCATGGTGTGTGGTCCTTCATATCTTACCTGTTCTCTGTGTCTCTGAAAACTCAGCCCCATTTTTTTCTCCCTTCAACTCTTTTCTTTAAAAAATAGCTGAGTGCGATGTGCACTGTCTAGGGAATGGACACGCTTGAAGCTCAGACTCGGGGGGAGGGGGGGGGATGGGCAATATATATAACCTGAACTTTTGTACCCCCATAATGAGCTGAAAAAAAAAAATAAAGTAATTATCCTCTTAAATTTTTTATTGATTAATATGAACCATATGCATGAGAGATTAAATATATAAGAGAAATTTATTTAGAACAAAGGAGTCTATTTAGAATCCACATGCAACTTCAATCTAAATATAGTGGGGCATTTTTATAAATTAATATAAAAAATAGCTTTATTAAGGTATAATTGTCGTAAAATTAACTGTACATATTTAAAATATACAATTGGATGAGTTTTGACATATATGAGTTATATATGTGACATATGTATGAGTTTTGACACAGCTGTGAAACCATCACCAAAATCAAGATAGTGAATATATCTATCATTTCACACCCCTTTGTCATACCTCATCTTGTTCCTCGGCAACCACTGATCTGATCTCTTTTATACTATAGATTCGTTTGTATCTTCTAAAATTAACATAAGTGGAATCGCACTATATATAGTCATTTTTGTTTAGCTTCTTTCACTCAACATGTGATCATTTTGAGATTCTTCCATGTTATTGTGTATATCAATAGCTCATTGCTTTCTATTACTGAGTAGTGTTCCATTTTATGAATATACCATATTCACCTGTTGATGGACACTTGGGTTTTTCTAGTTTTTGGCTATTACAGATAAAAGTACTATAAACATTCATGTACAAGTCTTTGTGTAGATATACACTTTCATTTCTCTTAGGAAATACCTAGAAGTGGAATGGCTGGATCACATGGTTGGTATATGTTTAACTGTGTAAGAAGCTGCCTAACTGACTTGCAAAGACATACTATTTGACATTTCTATAGCCCCTCATAAAGTACTGACTTGAGTGTGGCCTTTACACTGAATCCAGATTTTACAGAACAAATCCTTTTAACTTGTTCTGTGAAGTTTGGATTTGGTCAAGGGGCCATACTTGGGCATCTGGAGGGCCACATGTGCCCTTGAGGCTACGGGTTTCCCACGCCTGGACTAGACTCTTGCCTTCCTCTCCTTCCAGTTGCTCTGTTCCATCCATATCCTGCTATCCAGGACATCTCTCTTCGGGTGACTGGGATGGCTGCTCCCTGCTCAAGAGAAAAAAACAAGAAAGCAGTGGGATCACATGTTACATCCAACCAGTCATTACATCTGTTGTTTCAAAAAGGAAAGGAGTCATTTTTAAATTAAAGAAGAGTTCTAGGTGTAGACCCAACACATTTTAAGTGCAGTTTTGTTATTTTTTAGAGTCCATGACAGGTGCATTTTCCTCATTTAATGAGAAGATAAGCATAATTTTAATTGACATGTTAATTGAAAGCAAATTCTCCTGATGAAGTTACTTCCAAAGTACTTGAAAATAATTTGTCTTTTTATTTGTTTATACTATTAGCTGGTAGCAAACTTTAAATTACCTACATTTCTTCCTAGAATGGTACTAATTACAGGTTATTTTCAATGCATTATTCTGTAAGAATTACAGCTCAGTTACTCCTTCCCCGTCAATGACACTACTAAAGTAGCTGGAATGGCTGAGCAGTTTGTTTCCTTACTTACTTGGGCTATGTTTAAATTACATGAACTCCTGTTTTTATAGACTGAATTAAGACGTCTTCAGTATTCCTATAAAATATAGTAAGGTTTATATGTTTAATAAGTTATGTGATTCTGCAGCCTGGGGCACAGCATTGAAAACATTCTTTGTGGAATTCAGCTATCACTGATTCCTGTTAGTTAGAGAGCAGTACATGACACTGTTAAGATAATTTTTTTTTATTATAACCAAAAATTACCGGCGCTAAATAAATGCATTCTGTGCTTCAATCTTTTACCTTGAAATGTCTAGTACTATAATTAAAAGTTCTTTGACTACTTTACCTTTTTTTAAATTTCAGAATATTAAGGGGTACAAATGCTTTGGTCACATAAATTGCCTCTGCACCACCCAAGCCAGGGCTACAAGTGTGCCCATCCCCCAGACAGTGCTACATGTACCCTTTAGGTGTGAATTCACCCATCCCCACCTCCTCCTACTTTTCTAATTTATGTTGATTTTTGTTTAAGACCTGCAAAGCCTTCAAAGAAATATGGTCTGGTTTTTTAAAAATCAGATTGGAGGTAAACCACACATGAACAATTCTTAAAATATTGGAAACATACCATTAGTTCTGGGACCGTATGCGTGTGTACATTCAAGCTGCCCTTGGATGGTTCATAACATTGTAGAATAGCCTTTTAAAATGTTATAGTTGGATTAAAAGAAATCTTTGCCTACCAATTAGTTTTCACATAGCGGGCCTTTCACAAGTCCTCAGGAAAATTTTCAGGTGCACATCTGAAAAATGGTTGCAGATATTCTCTTTTCATACTCACTGAGCTCTTTGAACGTCTCGCCACCGTCACCTTCCTCCATCCCTTGCTGCTCTGTCAGCCCTTTCAGTTCCAGATCCTTTGCCTGGCCTTCCTCCGGACTTCACACTCAGGAAGCCCTAGCACCACGTGCTACTGTCCACCACACCGTCCAGCGCTTCTCAAGGCCTGCTCTCCTTCAGGCCCCCAGCTCTTTGGGAAGTTTTACCTGACAGTCTCGGCTCTAAGCAGCCTCTCTTCCTTCTGAACTTCTTATTCCACTTGTATACCACTTCTACTTAGAAATTAAAAGGCTTTCTAGTTTTCAGTGTTTTTGTGTTCATTATCATGTTTGATCCTCATGACAAGCCTGAAAATTGAACAAGGCAATTATTATTCCCATTTTAGAAATGAGAAAACCGAGACTCAGCAAGGTTCAGGGACTTGCCTGAAGTCTCACACACCTGAACAAAATTCAGGCCAGACCTGTCAATTTCTGACTCTAGTTCCACGCTCTTTCAGAGACGTCATACTACTCATTTTCTTGTATTTTCTATTATCTTCTTGTGCGTATGTCTCTTAACTACCCAACTATTGTAAATCCTTCCTCCGCCTCAAACACACACACACTATACATTCCCTGAAGAGTAGATATTTCATTGTATGTTTGTTACCTGGTTGGTTGATATATTTTGTACCAACCTTTCTGGTTAGGTCTTTAATTTGCTCACAACTGCTATACTATGGACTTTCTTGTTAGTGCTAAAATCGTAATTCCAGGTCCTTTCTTAAAAGCTTATCCAAACTCTGTGACATTACATTTGCATTTTAAAATAGAAATTTGTTTTTGCTCCTGGACCTTTACCCCTGAAGACATGAATGGTTTTGTATTCTTACCTTTGAAATTTGGTCCTAAGTATTTTAATAGGAAGGGTGTTTGCAAATGCTTTTCTTTAGCCACCTTATGCTCCTTGAGCTATTAGGACAAATGAGGCTTTCTACTGTCAGTTACTGGGAGACTATGTTGCATTAAACTTCTGTAGAAATTTAAGTGTCAATTGTGAAATTGAGCGTTTTCAATAGAAAAGTAATAGGATTTTAGAGATAGAAAGATTCTGGCAGGTCATTTCATTAAACTCTCACCATTTTCAAAGAAGGAAACTGAAGTCTTTGGAAATAAACATCTTCAGCCACCTTCCTCAGCACAAGCCTGACCTGGCCTCAAGTCACTGGACTTCTCACTCCTGCTTTTAATGAACTCTGCCCTGCTTTCGTGAATGCCACCTTTAAAAAACAAAAAAAGAAAAGGAAAGAAAAAAAAATGTTTTCAAAATTTAATTTAGAGCACACATCCAGTCTCATCATTTGTTTCCCAAAATTGGAAGTAGATTCTAATTTTCATCATTGATAGAAAAGTTTTCATTTTATTGTTTGTTTTTCTTTTATTAAACCCATGCAGTCAGAACAATTATAAAATTGCTTTCTTCCATTCAAATGTTAGCTCATCACTGTGTGTATTTCTCCTAGAAATAGAACAGTGCTCTCCCAAAATGACAGTTTTCTCCTTCACTGCTCCTTTTCCATCTATAAACACCTTTGCCTGGCTTTCCTCCCTCCTTTCCAGCATTGGGTAGAATGCAGTCCTCTCCTTTATGGGGGCTGGGGATGATCGGAACTTGAGAACTTTGCAAGGAGCTTCCCGAGTTCTAGGAGGCAGAGAGGAAGCAGCTAGGGTTCAGGGTCACCTTTCTGCATATCACTTCCATTTACAAAGCCCATCTCTGGACTGTCAGGATTATGAGGAGGTCCCTGGGTTCAGAAAGCTAGAGAAGAGAAGATCTCTGTGTGACTCACCCCACAAGTGGAGACGGCTTGTGTTTTATTTAGACAGAGTTTTACCCCCCCAAAAGGGTAAATAACAAAACCAAAAGAGGGCTAGTAAGAAAGGTATTTGTGGATTCCAGAAGAGCCCATAAAATAGTCTAGATTAGGACACCTGGCTTAATTAGAATATGGGTAAGAGCAAGGGTAGAAAAATGGACATAAGGAAAGGGAGATGTGTTTGGGTTTTTATGTCCCCTGTATGATGTTTCTGAGTTTCCCAGTTAAATTTGTAGGGCTGAAATGTCACCAATTCTTCGTGTCATGTCCAGGATAGTTGTAATAATCACTCTCCTTCATGCTTCTTGAATCTGGAAGAGCCCTTGTTGTTTCAGATGCTCTTGGTTTGTTCCTTTGTTCCATTTTGGTTTGGTTTTGGCTACTTCTTCCCTTTTGTGATTATTTTCCTTATGTATTTATTAAAAAATTAATAAGCATGTCCCATCACCAATCTTTATCACTTGTTTTTATCTGTTCTCATTCAAGAATATACTTAACCCAAATTTATTCTCTCCACTTGACCTGTTTTTCAATATTAGCATCATTTTAGGTATTCCCACTTTTTTCCTGCTTTTATGTATATTCTCCATAAAGTGTAGGTAATTCAAAAGATGATGGTTCAGGCTAGGAAATGTCCAGGTGACAGGAATGAGCTCAACCAGTGTTCATTCAGCCTTAGCTTGATGATTTTTAAAAAGTACTTGTAAGCCTATTTTTTCTCTATATCTAACTGACAAGAGGTTGTATTAAAGCAAAACTTACTGGAAGCTAAAGAGTTATGGATTGCTTCAGTCTGGTTTTGTATATCACATTTTCTAATAATTGCCACTTGTGTCTATACATTTTACTGATACCTCTGCATCTCTCCCCATTTTATATTTATTTATAATTGAATAGCTCTTCAGCATATCCACCATCAATAATATCATGTTTATCATTTTCTTTTTTTTTTCCTTCCACTTCTCAAAGTCTCTTCTTAGTATTTATGGTTCATGAAAGTGACTGTGGATCTTTCTTCCTTATAGTATACCCCCAAAAAAGCTTCAATTTTTATGGATTACAAGAAGCAGCACATTAGTCAGCAGCTGATTTCTGCAAATTCATCAGTTCAAGAGGGTTTTATTGCCCGTGTCCTAGGAGAGATGATTGATCTCCTCAGAACTCTTTCTTGTAGAAATAAATGTCTTAGTTATTCACGGAGTTGCTTTTTACAAAATATTACGAAAAGCTTCTATCAGGAAAGTGTGTGGGTTGGGCTTTTCCAGGCGCAGGGGCAGGTGATGCTCCATTGACCTCAGGTGGATGGGGCTGGTTTTCAGGATGCTTCGGGACGAGCAGGGACCATCTCTACAGCCTCCCGGCCAAACCTCCAGGCAGCTGGTTGTCTGTCAGCGCCTCCGTGGGGACATGCCAGCCATGGGGTCATGTTGTTGCCCCTCAGCAGCACACACCCGTTGCTTCCTCCTGTAGCTTCTCCCCACTGTGGTCTTCAGCCTGCCTGTTTCTCTTTCCACTCCTCACCAAGTTGCCTGTCTGTGGAGAGAACCAATTCAAAGGCCCTAAGAAAATGGTTCATCTAGTACAAGGCGCCTCTGGTGGCCAGGACCCCTCATGCACCATCTGATGTGGCAGAGATGAGGACAGGCACTCACCCTGGCCAGCCAGCTGTGCCAGGGTCTGCTTGCTCACAGACGTGTTGTAGGCATGCCCAGAACAAAACAATAGTAAAGTTGTGGCAGCTACTAAACTAACTTAATTCTGCATCTGTCTTGGTTTACCATATATGGAGAGAACTTTGCTTTCTGAAAAAGTTTGAAGGGAATGAGGTAATTTCCTCATAACTCCTAAGCTCTCTGGCAGTGTTATAAATTTAGAATTGAGGTTAGAGTATTAAAAAATAAAAACAAAAACAGAAAAGTTGCTGTGTTATGAAATGCTGGGGCATTTTTAATGTCAAGTCCAGCATAATAGTTTTTACTCCTTTCCCCTACTCAAAGAGAAAGTAGTGTTAAACTTATTTCCAAAACAAGAAGGGTCTGAACCTCTGAGAAATTGTTACAGTATCTTCTTAGGAAAGAACCTAAAGCCTAATCTACGCTCATAAAAATAACATGTTTTCAAATAGTTACAAAACCAATTTAGTCTCCTGTTTTTCTCCTCATGGCACCAGTAGCTAAAAATTATCCTGCTTTTGAAAATTACAGATGATTTTTTTTCTTTGTGCAATCTTACATAAGTTTTGGTCCATTTTGACCTAGTCTGACTTTTTATTATGTGTAACTACATCCTAAGTGCTCTGTCCTTTTTGTTTCCACTCTAAAATTGATTCTGTAGGAGTAAGAGAGTAGACCACTGGGATTTTATTTTTGAACACTTAAATTATGTAACCAGTGATCTGTTAGATTTGATCCTACCTACAGTGGCCCCATAGTCTGGCCCAAATAGCCCTTAAAATAAGAGCTTGGTCTAGAAGAGTAACTTTAGGCAGCAGTAACATTTTGAATACCTGCTCTACTATGGTATAGTGATGTGAATATTAGATTTATTTTTCTTGCATTTCACATAGAAACTCCCAACAAAGCAGATATACAATTGTGTTTGTACTAACACTTGAGTAAAACCCCTACAGAAACTCCAGTGGGATGGAAGCCAAATGGAAACATTCTTTTTATTAGTAAACAATCACTCTGAGAATCAGAATATTAGAGCTAAGAAGGACTCCAGAGCAAGGGTGGCAAATTCAGATGCCTCCAGCATTCAGTAGGTAGCCAATGGGAGCAGTGGGTGGGCTGGGAGAGGACCTGGGTGGACTGAGAGTGTGTCCCAGGGACAAAGGGGCAGCTACTGTTCCTTGCTGGCTGACATACTGCCATGTCAGAATGTGGTGTCAGCATTCTGATATGTCAGGAGAGGCCCAAGACCCAAGTTTTAATGAGAAATATCTTGACTGTTAAATATTGACAAATAACTTTAAATATGAGCATACATTTGTGGGACTAACAAACAGATCTGCAGTTCAAAAGACAGCCTTAGGCTACCAGTTTCCCATCCCATACCTAATCCAACCTCCTCAGTTTACATATGAGAAAACTGAAACCCAAAGAAGTTAAATGACTTATGTGAAGCCCTGTGTGGGGCCAGGCTGGATGCTTTGCTCAGAGGTCTGGTAAGATTCTAGAAGTGAGATTTTAGGAAGAAAAACCCATGATGGAGTGTTGTTCTTATTTATTGACATGACAGTAGCTCTTTTTTCTCTTTTCAATGCTTAAAACAATTAAAAATAACATTCAGAGGAAAAAATAATAGACACTACACACCTTACTGTATTTCACTTAAGTTTTATATATATCCCATTGCTTAGCATTTACTTTTCTGTTTCATCTTCAAAGCATTTCAAAAATTGATTTGTTATTTGGATTCAGGAAAATCTATCATGATTTATTTTCAATTTATTTATGAATAATGAAAAGGGAAGAACTCTTTAAGAACAGATTATCTTCAATGTAAACACACAGACACATTTATTAGGATATCTGCTGGATATTTATCCACCGGAAATTCATCTGAGGCCATTTAATTGCGAGCCATGATGGTGAGTTTTGGTAAAATTTCTTGTATAGAATCTAATGGAACTTCAATATTGCTGAATCATATTGAGATTTTATTTAATTGCAGCTGTTACTATATAATATGGAGGAGGACCTGTTAAAAAATAAAAGTTGAGACTTTTCTTTCTTTTTTAGTACTACTGGCTCTAAGTACAAAGTTAACATAGATTCCAAACAGACAAACTAAACAATTTGGGTGTGTTTATTCACTTTCCTTTGGAAAAATAGGAAGCATTCTTCATATTAGCTTTTTTTTTTTAAAAAAAAAAAACAACCTTTTATTTTGCAATAATTTTAGATTTATAAAAGAGTTACAAAGATAGTACAGAAAGTTCCCGAATATCCTTTACCAGTTTTCCCTAATGTGAACATCTTACATAGCTATGGTACATTTGTCCAAACCAAGAAATGAACATTGACACCCTACTAGTACCTAAACTACAGACTTTATTCCAGTTTATATTAGCTTTTGAAATTAAAAAGTTTGTATTAAAACTATTCAAGAATAGTAATAAATAATATATCCTCGCAGGGTATGGCTCGAGGAGGGAGGGGAGAGTTACGTCGCTCCGTACTCTGCATTGCCTCCCCACAACGTCGTCCCAAGCAAGCATGAGGAGTAGGAAAAAATTGTGCTGGTGTACTTGCTTTGTAAATGCATTTGAAGACGTGTCTCTAGACCCCTCTTCCAAGCAGCTTGTCTTGCCTTCGTCCCTCCTCTGCGAACTCTGGAGCTGCGTCTGTGGAGAAGACAGAGTAGTGAAGGGGCAGACACAGAGAAAGGCACACGCACATGCGGCCTGTGGAGGGTAAAACGCTGCTAATCAGGAAGGCGGGCATGAGAGGGCTGCTGTGAGTTCCCAAGTGTGGAAATAAACCACATCCTTGCCACGGTCTGCTTTTCACGTGGGCTCTGGACAGCCACAAGTTCTCACCGTCTGGGGGGATGTTATTTGGCTCCCACCATCCAAATCTTTGGGTTGTTTAAGTAGGGAATAGCTTTTCAGCTTGGAAGCTTGCTTCTTTAATGTTAAGTTTCTGGTGGAATTCTGAAGGCTCTAAGTGTGTCCGTGGATGCCTTGGAGGGGGGTTACAGCTGCCTGATGGAGAGGTGAAAGCGACCTGCAGATCAGATGCCACTCAGGATCTGCAAGGACTGGGGCTGAGGCAGGAGGGGCAGCATAGAGATGGGGTAGAAAGAGGTTTGAGATTCTTGCAGGAGTGGAAAGGGGATGGGAAATGGGCACATCGGGATGCTCAATATTTGTTGTCTGATTGAATGACTAGAATTTGGAAACTAAACTACTAATGGGCACCGGCCATAGTTTGTCACCAATAGAAGGCTGTCCCCATGGCTCTGTGGATTCTCATAAAGAGGGCTTCCTGTTATTCATTCTCTGCCTTTGGATGGCCTGGTTTTGCTAACAGCATCACGATTTCCTCTTAAGACTCGTTAAAAATTTTTTGCTGATTACATGTTCAATGTATTTTGGATTAGAATAGTATTAACTAAACATCTTTTTCAGCAACACTGTATTTTCTAGACCACAGTGTTTTGAATAGCTGCTTCAATGTATATTTTCTCTTGAAGTTCATTAGATACTGCGCTGGAGGACGGGACATACTGGCATCACTGACTTCTGTCATCTTAGGTTCTTCCTCCTAACGTGGGTATTCATGGGTTCAGTATGAGTTACCCTTCCTAGTAGCCCCAAGTTTCCTTTTGGGGAATTACCTCTTTCCTGTCCTGTGTGATTTGGTGGGAGGTAATTACAAGTGGTGACTCATGTTCTAGGAACCTCAGCCCCAGCTCCTCCTCCCCTGGCTGTGCCGCAGACGGAACAGCTCCCCAGGACTTTAAGTCTAGAGCGCTCGCTGCAGGTCCTCAGGGGTGGTTGGAGGGCCTCGCAGTGGTGACTACTGCTCAACCCACGACATGAAGGGACCATGGCTGTGGCTTCTGCTTCCCAGCCTCTCCCCCTCCCTTGGTTTCTGCTTGTTTCTGAAGTGCTGCTCCAGTGCTCACCTCCTGTTGATTCTGTGAGTTTAAGTCAGCCAGTGTTGGTTTTATTGCTTGCAAGTCAGGACCCCTAACTGACAAGAGTGACAGCCTCTTGACTTAGGACCCAAGTTCAAATCATGACAGTTGTAGGCCCAGTATCTTTAAATAGAAGTCTTTCAACAAATCATTGCATATGGAAGGTGTCACGGACCTTGGAGCTCATCTGGCCCAATCCCCTTCATTTTACAGGTGAGGAAATAACCACACAGAGTGTAAGAGACAGTCAAGGTGTCATAAATGGAGCATGCCTTGTCGGGATCCTGCACAGAGACCTCAGGGCTCACCTGCTCCGGGGCATCTTGTCCTCATACTCTCGCTCTACTCCTCTGCCTCTGTGACCCACAGTATCTACTTTTGGGCTGACAGGGTAGAACTAAGGGTGACAGCAATGACCTTGAAAGGGATCAAAGCTAACTAGCCCACATAGGGATTCAACCTGTGGCTGTGTTAATACCAAGATTCAACACAGAGCCAAAATGTCCAAGGCTGGATGCAGTTGTTCTCTGATGCCCGTCCAGACATGTCCTCTTGATGCAGCTGAGACTTTGTTTAAGGATGTGGTTATCAGCAGGCCCTGCCCTCAGACAGTGGCCTCCTTATGATGATTGGGATTAAAAATAACTGGTATCCTCCTGCGAATCTCATGTTTTTAATGTGGATTAAAGATTGCTTTCTAATAATTTCTTATTTTGTAGAAACTTTTTTGTGTGTTCTAAGGGTAGCAGGTCTCTGAGTTCCGAAGGGGCCAACGTTCTGAATCCATTTTGGAGCAAGAGTTCTATTTTAAAATTTCTTATGTGGAGCTTTTTACCAAAGCATAGCACACAAAGTGATGTCTGCCAAGAATGTTTTTAATATATGTCATTATTTTTTTTTCATAGTTTTATTCAGTGAGTAAGTGTATGTGAATGCCCTCCATGGGTTAGATGTGTAGGACAAGGAGGAGCCGAAGCTGACAGGGAGCTGTCACATCACGGAGCATCTTGCCTTTGTGGAGCTTCCTGCCACACAGGGAAGACTGACATAAGTCACATAAACACACAGATGTGGTGGTCACTGCCCAAGGGGGCGATGATGCTGAGAGAAGTAGATACACACTAAACCTGAAGTAAGGAGTCACCTGTCATCCCTTCCTGGGACAGGGCTTCTGTGTGGCACAGGCCCAGCTACCCTTCACCACCCCTACCACTAAAAATCTAGAAAATGACCAGAAATTATAAAAAAAGCAAGCATGTTCACATTTTGTGGTATTTAATCATAGTAACAATAGTTATTACTTATTGAGTGCTTACTATGGCCAGGCACTGAGTTGGCTACTTTTCACTTACTGTGCCAGATACTCACATTGGAGCAGGTGGATACTGTTAACCCTGTTTTACAGACACGGAAACTGAAGTTTATGGTGGAACCACAGAGATAGTGCTGGTCTGTCTGGCTCCTACACCAAATATTTGGAAGTTAGCCTCTGTAACCTTCATCACACAGTAACTGTTGATCTTTACTAATAGGTCATGGCCACATCTGAATATCTGTAATCTGTTGATATATAATACCCTCTCATGTCTATGTGCTTCTATTTGAAAATTTTTCATAAATGGAAACTTTAATTAACTAAAAAATCAGCTGAACATAACAGCATGGCTTTATGCTTTTTATTCTGCTTTGTTGAAGGTCTGTGCTTACTTCTAACAATCAAATCCATCGGGTCCTTAAGCTCAGTTGGACACTCTCTCTGTATATTGGCTCCAGGGTATTGTAATGATCCTCAGGTTTAGCGAGCTCTGAGAGGTTAAATGGTGCACTCAGAGTCACCCTGAAGTCCTGCTCTCTTGATACCCAATCCCAAGCTAGCTGCTCTTTGTAAATTGATTTATATGTAGAATAGGATTGTAGGTCCCTGCGGTTACAGACAGCATTGAACAGATGGGGCATGTCCTGCGGGCCCTTGCCACACCTGGCGAGCTCTCCTCCCAGAAATCCTGAAACTACATTTAGCAATAGCTTCATCTGTGGGTATCTGTCCAGCAGAAAGGCTCTCACCCACAGGGACAGGAAGGGAGACAGGTTGGGTAGCATGAACTGGGGGGCTCAAGCTGCAGCTGAATCCACTACCTTCTGGGATTTTTTTGCCCTTTCATTTACTTGTATTCGCTTAGTAATTTATTTACTGTAGCCACATTGTGCTAGACACTAAGGAAACAAGCTAGTTAGGATTTCCTCCCAAGTGGCCTATTTATTTTGGTGAGGGAGATGGACGTTAAAGCAAACTCCTCAGTTAGTTTTTTCATATCCAAAGTAAGTGGCATAATGGAGAGGTTTATGAGACTTTGAGGCTGTCTGGGCCACCTACAGAGGCAATACTGAGGGGTCAACAGCTGAATGGAGACCTGAAGAGCTTCTAGGAGCCAGGTGAAAGGTGGGAAGGCAAAAGCTACCCAGGCTGAATGATCTACAGCAGGAGTGAATTTGGAAAGGTTTCTGGAAACTGAGCCAGAAGGATGCTGACCAAATCACTCTCTTTCCTTGCAAACACATCCCAGGCATCTGAGTCTGTACCTCATTTATGGAACTTTCCACCACTCCTAAAAGCCTTGTACACAATAAAATAACATTGCAATTTTCCTGTAGTCAATTTGAAATATTTTTATGCTATAAGGACTTTGATAGTAGATACAATGCTTGAAATACCATTTCCTTGTACCTAGAGAATTGAGGTGGAGTGGGGAATGGAATCTTTTAGAGAATTAAGTGGGAAGAAGCTATTTAAATTAAGTAGCAAATTAGTGTTAAACTTCTCAGGCTCCAAGAACTTCTTGAGTATTTTGGTTTAAAGGAATGAGTGTATTCATTGGTTTTTCTATCAGGTCTACTGTATGCTGTGAGCTCAGAATATGTTAAAACAGAGGTTGGCAGCCTTTTTCCTAATGAGTTATTTGTGATTTACCTGAAGCTTTAGACGCATTAACCTAGGATGGAGCAGAGGTGTTGAATTGCCAGGTGCCGACAGGATGGGGGGCAGAAAGTCAGGCATTTTGCTGCCAGCCACCAGCTATGTGAGCACTCCATTTTGGGACTTCTTTCTGGAACCCCTCAATGCTTTGCAGGCAGATCCAAGAAGGTTAGAGAAACCCCTCCTTTCCCCTACTCATCTAATTTGTGATGATTTGATTGGGGAGTCTTGGTCAGGAGTGAAAGGTAATTGCTATGTGAGAGCACAATCAATGAATTGTAACCTAAGTCGAAGTAAAGCTTAATTCTTTCTTCCACCCACCTGCAATGAAAAGCTGTTGAATGTCAAATATAGTGTGCAACTTTGAAGTGAAAATGTTTCTTGTCACATGTCATCCAGCTGAGCAAGTCCACACCTGTTCATCTGGTTGTGAGTTAGTAGAAAGAATGAGAGAAACTGTGCCTTTGAGCTAAGGCATTTTCGATATTTATTACTCTGATTCACTTTCCAGCTTTCACCTTCTCTGCAGTTTTTCTTTCATCTTGACACTGTAAGGCATGCACGAGCCTTCCCTATGGAACATTGCAGATCTTGTTTAAATGGTAAAAATGTCTACAGCTCAGCTGACCAGCTCGTTAGAAGAGCTATTTGCTACACAAGAAGCATGAAATGTTTTGTCAGATAGGAGTCTAAGGAGTCCTTGTGATGTGGGCTTTCCCATCAGTTTCCTTTGCTATTTTCCTTTAACCTATGGCTTGTGTTTTTTTAGTTAGACTGTAGAATAAATGGAAAAGTAAATGATTTTATAGCATCGTGCTGGGTCTGAGAAAATTATTTGCAACACTGTAACAAAAAACAAAACTGTGAGGGCTTTAAAATTAAAAGTTGAAAAACCAATTTGAATTTTCTCCTTAGTGTGGCTGCTTTGCTTTATAACCTAGAGACCGAACCAGAGCTAGAGGTTATGAACTAGACAAGGATTTTGTGGGGTTTTTTCCTCCAACCATCTTTCTCCATGAATAAATAAATAAAACAAAAACATTGCAGGGTAAACCCAAAGTTCTGTAATACTTAAAAAAAAATCACTATTAAGTATTATTCGTTTATACACCTACCAACAACAATGCACTTAAAATGCCGTATCAGAACAGTTGTGCAACTTCTCAATTTGATGGCTTTTCTAAAAAGCATAACCAAGCTTCCTTAAATGTAATGAAAGCTTTTTTCATATTAAAGGCATGTTATTGGGAGATGGAATGTTTCCTTCTTCCTACATAACTGCACAGTGATTAAATATTGACTAAGAGCCAGGAGTTGACAGCCAGCCACCTCACCCTGGTAAATGCTGATGTGTGAGGCTGAATGTAAATACAGAGCCATCCCCTCAGGGGCCATGGTTTTTTCCTTTGGAAATTGGGGAGTAGGCAGTTTTGAGTTATGCATGAGGTGTCAGATTCAAGTGTTGCAATAGAAGGGTGTAATTTGAAACAAGTAATTCTTTAAGAAACAACTCAACTGTCAAAAGAAAATATATTTTTCTAATCAATATGAATAATAAAGAGGATGCTAGTCAGAAGTTGTAGCAAAACATCGAGGCTACCCACTGAATGCTATTGCTTATAGAAACAAAAGAGCTGTCTATTACTAGGACAGCTTATACTTTCACAGACAAAGGTGGTTTGGTTTACATGAAACAAACTGGTGGAAATCATCAGATTTAATTCTGGGTCACAAATATTTGTTTGGGAAATTTTAACACTTCTTTTTTTTTTGTTTTATGTATATTTTCTTTTTATTTTGCTTGTTTATGTGTATTTCTTTTTCGTTGCTGTTTTACACAGTCTGACCACTTAAAATACACAATTGGTTGTTTCTCTTCCTCTATCGGGGAAAATTTGATGTTTTGCTTAATTTCTGAAAGAAAATAATTTACATTCCATTTTTTCTGTTAATAAGGTTCATTATAGATCTAATTATTTTTATTCCAAGACTTTTAAACCCTATGGGAATTACCTGGAAGACTCACTCAACAGTTGTTCCTATGTGTTTGTAGTTACAATGAAGTAAAATCTGTTTATTCCTCATTGGTTAGAATGATTTAAGCACAGGTCTCCTTTTCAGCAAATATAGTAACCTTAAAAGTCTGCTTTTTATTCCAGTAAGTTTTAATAGACATTACCTAATCTCTTATATGGATTTGAGTTGTTACTAATCCCTGTTGGCTGTATTGGTGTATGCCTATTCAAAAAATCTAATTTTTCTTAAGTTAGCAATTCTGTTCTTCCTCGAAATGTACCAAAAAATGGATTTGGTGCTGCTGAAATGTGAATGAGAAGGAATGGTAAGAAATCAGGGTTTATTTTCTCACCTACAGTCAGAAGCACAGAAGTGACTCAGTAACATCAGTGAATCAGAGTGTGAGTGTGTATGTATGTGTGGTGGGTGTGTGGTGAGTGTGTGGTGGGTGCTGTGGTGGGTGTGTGGTGGGTGTGTGGTGGGTGCTGTGGTAGGTGTGTGGTGGGTGCTGTGGTAGTGGGTGTGTGGTGGGTGCTGTGGTAGCTGTCGTGGGCGCTGTGGTGGGTGCTGTGGTAGGTGTGTGGTGGGTGCTGTAGTAGGTGTGTGGTGGGTGCTGTGGTAGGTGTGTGGTGGGTGCTGTGGTGGGTGCTGTGGTGGTGGGTGCTGTGGTGGGTGCTGTGGTAGCTGTGTCATGGGCGCTGTGGTGGGTGCTGTGGTGGGTGTGTGGTGGGCGCTGTGGTGGGCGCTGTGGTGGGTGCTGTGGTGGGTGTGTGGTGGGTGCTGTGGTGGGTGTGTGGTGAGTGCTGTGGTGGGTGTGTGGTGGGTGTGTGGTGGGTGTGTGGTGGGTGCTGTGGTGGGTGTGTGGTGGGTGCTGTGGTGGGTGTGGTGGTGGGTGCTGGTGGGTGCTGTGCTGTTGGGAAAAGAAGCCCCCCAGCTGGACCAGCCATGGCATGCAGACCGTTCTTATGGAGCTTTAGTACACAAGACAAATAATTTAGAATGACCCCTTCCCCCTTGAAAAAGCCGAATATTTGTGTAAAAATTAGATTAAACATTGAAGACAGTTTTGAAGACAAAAATGGACTCACAGAAAGGCACAATGTAGACGGGGGTGTGGGTAGGTGTGTGGCTGATCAGCTTTGGTATCGACTGGCAAAGAGAAGGCTTATTGAGGGCTGACTTTGGGTCTGATGCTGTACCAGGGACTTGACTCATGTCATGTCATTTTAGTCCTTTCAACAAACTATGTACCCATTTTTGGTAAAAAGATGAGAACAATAAGAATTTTCTAAATAAATAAATAAATAAACCCACAAAGATTTAATAACTTCTACATAGCTAGTGAGTGGCTGAGTTAGAATTCTAACTCCCAAATGACTTAATTTAAAATTTACTTCAAAGTAGCTCCCGTATGGATTGAATATAGGATATGAACCTCTGCCTGACCTCCAGTCCTTTTCGTGTGGTGTAGGTGTTGGTTGTCTTTGTAAACACTAAAAGCTGCTCAGCCCTTTGCTCTGCTTTTTCCCCTCACTGTTTACCCCACGTGCACTCACACACACTCCATGCGGCCTTTATGTTCCTTCTCTGGACACTCCATGACTATCAGCCTCACCTGGGTCCTGTCCAGAGGCTGCCCCACAGTCTGTAAGTGCTTAGGGAGCTTGTCTAGGGGGGCAGGGGGAGCCAAACTCTATAAAATAATATTAAAGAGAATTATTCTGAGCCAAATTTGAGGACCATGACCTGGAGCCACGCCCAAGAGGCCTTGAGCAAGTAGCCAGGCTGTGGCTGCGATACAGTTTGGTTTTATACATTTCAGGGAGACAGGGATTACAGGTAAAGTCATAAATCAATATGTGGAAGGCATACATTGGTTTGGCCTGAAAAGGTGGGACATCTCAAAGAGGGGGGTACTTACAGGTTATAGGTGGGTTTAAAGATTCTTTGGCTTGTAATTGGCTAAAGACATGAAGCTTTGTCTAAAGGCTTGGAATGTTTTAACATAGGAGCTGTTTATCAAAGATAAGCCACTGGACACATATTTGTTGTGTAAATTGAGGACATGTAGGTTTGTCTTGCATACCCTTAGACCTGTTAATGGGTTACAAAGGATGTCCCCAAGAAGGAGGGGGGCATGATAAGGCACGTCTGACCTCCCTCCTCCTGGCAGGTTATTTAGTTTTAGGATATTCCTTTGGCCATGAAGGGGTCCATTTAGTCAGCTGATGGGAGTGGGGGATAAGCCTTAAAATTTTATTTTAGTTCACAAGCTGAATGGATTCATAGTGAAATAATGAATGCTTCTCCTCATATTCTATTTTTCTGGGTAAATGGAGAGCAAATTCACCACACTAATTCTTAGTGTTTTCCTTTTCCAAGAGCACACCTTTGCAGTTTAATGGGGCTTTCAAAGAGCCAACCTAAGAACTGAACACTGTGTTGAAGAGGCCTTGGTTGGGTCTTAAGGCCTCCTCTCTGGCCGCCTCTGTCTACCTAACACATTTGGACCAGCTCCCCTCAGCTGAGCCTGAATCTCATCAGCCAACACTGAAAACCTGGCGTGGTTTCAAAAGAACTTAATTTAGGCTTACGTAGGGGAATGAAGAAGGTTAACCAAGGAATGTTTACTTTTTCTGATTTCATATATCAGATGAATTACTATCCTGGAGGTTTCAAAATAATCTTATTGAGATGGCTTTTGACCCATTTTCCATAGAGTTAGAACAGTCCCCGCAGCCTGGAGACCAAGCCTTGCTGTTATTCTTAGTGAGCCGGCCCCAGAGAGGGTGTGTGTGGGAGTGGAGATGAGTTCAGCTGTGAAGTCTGTTCCCATCGCCCAGGAAAGCACCTTCAGTAGATTCATGTATTGGGGCAGACACTAAAATGACAATATTTGAGGCTGAGTTTTCAATTTCACTATTCCCAGAAAAACAATGTACTGATAAGAATCTACTTTAAAAGCTGGTTCTAAATACACAAGGCATAACAGACATGCCAAATGCACTCCCAACACTCAGGGCCCTGACCACAGTGGTCCTGTGGATGCGAACAAAGCTTAAGGATGGGCTGCTGTGTGCCAAGCGTTCTTTCACTCATAAGAAATTAAACACAGAGACACTGAACACAATTCCTGGATGTGATTTCCTGTTGGTTCATTTACATACGCTAGAAAATTCTTGAGGAGAGGTTTATTGCCCACAAGAATTGAGTGGAGGTGTTTTCAGGGTTGGCTGTTTTCCAAGGGCCCCTTCTCAGGGCCAAATTATCCCCTTCCCTTTCTCAGTGAGTTTACCACAGTTCATTCATTCATCAAAAATATATGGGGAGCTTACCTACTACATGGTAGGCAGTAAGCAGACAGTGCTGGGGAAAAAAAAACAAAAAAAACCCAAACAGGTAAAATCCTATTCCCAATGTAGGACATGTACATTAAACCTCTGGACCCCCCTTTATTGTCAGGGTTCTCCAGAGAAACAACCAAAAGGATGCATATCTATGCATATATAAGGTTGAGCATCCCTGATCTGAACATCCTAAATCCAAAATGCTCCAAAATTTGAAACTTTTCAAGCGCTGACATGATGCTGAAAGGGAATACTCATCGGAGCATTTGAGATTCCCAGATTAGGGATGCTGAGCCAGTAAGTAAGTATAACGGAAATATTCCAAAAATCCGAAAAAATCCAGAATTCAAAATCTGGTACCAAGCATTTCAGGTAAGGTATATTCAACCTGTATATGTGTATGTATGCACATATAGAGAGAGAGAAGGAGAAAGAGATTGATTTTAAGGAGTTGGCTCATGCATCTGTGGGGACTGGCAAATCCAGGCTGGCAGCTGGAAATTCCAACAACAGTTAATGTTGCAGTCTTGAGTCGAAAGGCTGTCTGGAGACAGAATTCCTTCCTTTTCAGGGGACCTCATTCTTCTCTCTTTGGGTCTTTAATTGGATGGGACTGACCTATTTATGGAGAATAAACTGTTTTACTCAAAGTCAGCTAATTTAAATATTAATTACATCTAAAAAATAACTTCACAGCAACATCTAGCCTAGTATTTGACCAAACAACTGGGCACCACAGCCTAGCAAAGTTGACACATAAAATTAACCTTTACCCCTCCACTCCCTACTCCTAACTTCAAATAACTACGTTATTTCGATTTAATGGCTCTCAAACTTGAGCAGGCATCAGAATCCACTGGAACACTTGTTAAACTGCAAATTGCGGGGCTCCACCCCCCTGATTCAAGAGTTCAGCAATTGGGCCCCCAAAATTGCATTTCTAACAAGTCCCAGGTGATGAATGCTGATTCTACTGGTGCAGGAACGGTACTTTGAGAAAGACAGGTCTACATAATGTAGGGTGTGACCCTTAGCCTCATGGTTTTGTAATCATAAGAAAGATAGTTTTATTTCTCGGGGATGTACCCAAATAAACCAAGACTCCAAACCTGATGTGCAAAGTAACAATGCCAATTAATTGATTTATAATAAGAACCAAAACCACCATGGTGAGCAGAATAATTACATCAGCCTGGGAGGGACAGCCCATCCTTTGGGCAGCTCCATGGGCAGGAACTGGGAATTCAAGCCAGTCACCCAAAACAGAGGTGATTGGACTGCTTGCTGCAACTTCCCCACTAGAAGGAGGGTCATATTCTCAGAGTTCACTGGCCAAGGCCTCCTCTCTTGGACTTTGTACTTGGATTAAGATGGGGGGACACTGTTTGGGGAATGAAATGGTTTAAGTGGAAAGCTTCAGTTTTTTACTGGGTTGAAAGAATCTCCTCTTTGCTCTGCAGACTAGACTCAGCAGTGGGGCTCAAAGTCCACAGAAATTGGAAATGCTTTTAGTGAATCATTAAAATTTTAGTTTTTATAGAAGCTTTTTTTTTTTTTTTTTTACATACACTGTTTTTACGAAAGAGGAACTTGGGCAGCATTAGAATTTGTTAATGTGTGTACTTTATATGTTGGATTCCTTGTTGTAATTTGAGTGAAGTTAAATCTCCCCTTAAAAGACTATTTCCATCTTTCTTTGCACACTGAGGGGACTTGACTTTGAAAAAACATTTATAAATTTCATATTTTCAAAATTTTCCATGCCCATTTAGAAGCCATTTTTTCCCCTAAGTGTTGGCTTTCTGCCTCTATCATGCTATTTTAAGATTTTACATTAGAATGGGACTACTTTCTTAATAAAGACCTTTGAACTAAGTTGTGTTGCAAAAAAGTTGTGTTTACATTATTTAATAGTCTTTTTTAAGAATCCTGCAATTATCTTTCTTAGCATGAAAAGTTTGGCCTTTTGAATAAAGATGGACCCTTAAAATTACTTCTGAGGAATCAGAATGTAGGCTTAGTCTGAGCTGACTCACGTCTTGCCTTCCTTGAACTTCTTTTGAAAGACAATTGAATGAATAGCCTTAGGACATGGGGATGAGGTGGACCCTCTGGGTTTTTGTCCTCTAGATGCAGGAAAGGGACTGGAACCTGAGTGCAGATAAGAAGTAGATTCACACCAGGCAGCTGTGGTGCCAGGGAGGTGCATTCTCATGGTTAACCTTCCAGTTTCCTTGCCCTATCAGCCCAGGGTCCAGTCAGCAAACAGAAGCCATTCTAAAAATTTCAGGAAGCAGATTTAATATGAGGAATTGGTTAAACAAGTGAAAGAAAGAAGGCCAAATGAGCAAAACGTGGACACCAAGGTAACCCAGAGACTAGTAACTGCAAGAAGCAGCCACCACCCCTAGGACAGAGGCAGCAAAAGGAAACAGGTGGTGTCACCAGAATCCTCCTGGGAAGTGCCTCATGCCGCTAGCCCTCAGGGATGGAGACTAGTGTTTGGTGCTTCCTGCAGCCACAATCTAATCACTGCTGGGTTGCCCTAGGGCCATTGCTCTCTGTTGCTGCTGGAGGAATGTCCCACAGGAGCTAGACCTCAGGAAGCACATCCCGCCTCTGTTCCCCCAGCCAATCTCCTGCTGGCACCTCCCATTGGCAGGATCTATCCTGGAGCCAGGTGACAAAGGAGCCTGGGGAATGTCCTTAGCACAGTCTCAGCTTCCAAAAGCAGAGGCCTGGGGCTTCCTTTTTGTGTTGGTCTTTATCATCAGTTTTATTCACTTGTCTCTACACAAAACTTATTATCTCAAGTGAGGGTAGTGTTAGTGATGGAGGACTCTCTTATTTATTAAGAACAAGGGAGGGAATCTATTCATCTATTTTGATTATTTTACAGATTGTTCCTCATTCGTTATTAGGAAATACTTTTATATTAATACTAACAAGGAAAACAAACCATCTCAATTTATTTTTAAAATCCCAGAGAATAGAATGCTGTATAATATTCTCGCTTCACTTTTGAGAGTTTTTTTTAAGTCATGTTCATTTTAGGGTGTGAATATGTGTCCTCATAAAAACTATTCTTATCTGTGTGTGTCTATCTTGTGCCTAGGAATAAAATGACTCATTTTCTTCTAAAGATTAGAATTCCATGGGCATCTCTTTTTGCTGCAGTTCCTTTGTTCATTTCTGAAGATGATGGAGTTGGTACTGATAGTGGCCTCCTTGTATTGTATTCAGCTCAGTTCAGTAAGCCTTTGTTAGGGGCCTGTGGAGTGCCAGGCTGTGCCCCAAAGATATGGAGGCAGAGGAGACCCAGGCGGTGGGAGGAACATGGCTTTGGGCATCATACAGACCTGGCTTTGGTTTCCAGCTCTACCACTTAACTTTCTCACCCTGTTGAGCTCAGTTTCTTCATCCAGGATGTGAGGATGAACACTAATCTTGCAAGGTTGTTAAAGGATGGTAGGTGGTAAGGCATATGACATCAGTCTAGAGCATAGTGAATGCTCCATAAATGGTAACATGTTGTTATTATTATTGTTGTTGTTTGATAATCATTCATGGTTTGGGTACAGACTTTTTAGACACAATTAAATTTAATAGTAGAGTTTTCATTTGTTTATATATTTCTGTTTTATTCACATAATTAGCATTTTAGTTTGTTAATTTTTAGTCATTGGCCTGGAAGAGAATATCTATTTTAAAATTAGTTTATTTAGGATTTATATAATTGTCTTGCTCACCTCTGGAAAGGATTTGAAGTGACTAGCTTGTCATTTATAAGGTTTTAATAAGAGAATTTTTAAATATTCAAGGGCTTTAACCATTTTTCAGGCCTTTAGTTTTTATATTTGCTCACAAGTTGACAGTTTGTTTACCAGAATGGAGATTTGATGTGGGGTAAGTGGGGAGAAACATTCTGTTGTAGTGACTAGACTACTGAATTGAAACTTTAGAAAGAATTTGGATTCTATTTTTAACCAAGTCAGGAATTTGTCCGTAGCTTTAGGCAGACTATTTTATTCTCTCTGCTTGTTTTCATTGTGTGTTTGCCATCTCCTTGGTTTCACAATGGTCTTATAAGCATTGATGAAAATGTTTAAAACTAGTGTCTCTTTACCTTGGATGAAAAGAGCTGTGTGCAACTACAACTTACCCTACTTTTGTTAGTATGGTGGATCATAATTCTTGAGCCTTTAACATTCAGATCGGAAGCACCATACCCCCCACCCCTACATTCTAATTCATTTGGGACCCTAGCATTCATGTGCATGGTGAGTCTCTACATCTATCTATATCTGTCTCTAGTTTCCTATCTGTCTATTTATCATCTCTCTGTCTCTCTTGCTAAGCTTCCCAGGTGGTTGTCACACACTGCCAGATTTGAAAACCACTGGCATAAAGGATAACGCCAAACTTTGTGCTTGATTCTTTCTCTTGCGTTGTGTCTGTTGGCCATTTTGTTTCCTACTGGATATGGGCAGATGTATTCATTTTCTGTTTCTGCTGTAACAAACTACCACAAACTTGGTAGGCTTAAAACAATCTATTGTCTTATAGTTCTGGAGGCTCAAAATCTGAAATGGTCGTACAGGGCTGACATCGAGTTGTTGGCAGGGCTGATCCCTTCGGGAGGTAGATGTCAGGGCTCTAGAGGAAGATCCATGCCCTTGCCTTTTCCACCTTGAGGCTGCCTTGAGTCATGTCCCTGCATCATTCTGACCCTTGCTTCCCTCCTTGCATCTCCTTTCTGACCGTCCTGCTTCTCTCATACGAGGACCCATGTGATTACATTGGGCCACCCAGGTAATCCAGGATAAGCTGTCCATTTTAAGATCTTTAACTTAATCCCATCTACAAAGTCCCTTTTGCTGTGTAAGGTGGCGTATTCACAAGCTCTGGGGCTTAGGACATAGACATATTTGGTGGGGGGCATTATTCTGCCTATTACAGCAAGAATAAAGTCCAAATCCCTCACTATTCTTATCTGAGTACAGAAGCCTCTGAGTCAGCCACAGTTTCCCTTCCCTACAATTTCTGATATGCAAGAGAGGAAGATTTCGAAAAGGTTCAAAGTGATAATGCCATGTTCAGAATTTTAATTTTATTGATTTTTTTAAAAGGCTGCCAATTTTTAAATTTTTAGGTACTTTAAGAACTTGTTTCAGAAGTAGATTGCATAACGTTTGAAGCCCATGAGCTCTTAAATAGTGCATTGCTAAAGTTTCCCTCAGGTAAGGCACTTTCCTGCTACTAAAACACTTACTCTCAATAGGCAATAGTTGTGGCTTATTCTTGAATTTATTCTTCCAGCATACATTTATTGATCACCAAGTATGTGTTAGGCCACTATACATAAAAGGACTAGATTCCTAACCTTAAGGTCAGGGTCAAAGAACTCACCTCCAGTGGTCAATGTATTTGTATTTTGATATAATTGGTTTTCTTTGTAATCCTATGTTTTTTTACTATACGCGTGTAAGAACATCATTCTGAGAAGGGGTCCACAGTCTTCACCAGATTGCCAAAGGGGCCTTCCATGGCACAATAATGATTAAGAACAATGAGAGGCCAAAAAAACAGGATTATAATAAAATGGTAGGCTCCCCACAAAGATAATCTCAAGATGCAGGAAGCTGCCCAGGGGAAGGAAAAGGCTCTTGGCAGTGGTTTCCAACTCTAGCCATTTATTGGGATGATGGGCAGATGGGGAGTGGTGTTCTTTTTAAAAATACCAGTGTGTGGAACCCACCCCTAGAGATGGTAATTTGACTGGTCTGCAGAGGGCTCTGATATCTGTCACAGAAGTGATGTTGAGTTCGGTCTTGTAGAAGTGAGGTAGAATGAGAAGACCTAAGAAAGCAGGACAGAGACCAAGGGCTCTGTGAAGGAGCTGTGAACAGTTCTAGGGAGCTAGGAGACAGACATGGTCAGTAAGTCCCTTAGCCTGCCCTGTTCCTGCCCCAATGCTTCTGCCAAACAGTCTGTTGAAGACTATCTCTGACCTTTGAGCAGGATAGAAACAAACTTAGACACTTGGCAGCTCAACTAACTTCTGTACCGTCCTTAGCCAGCTTATTTCCTAGTAGGGAAGACAGGTCTCCAGTGGTTAGGAATGTGGGCATGAGCCAGACTGCCTCTGGGCTGATCCCAGCTCTTCCACTCACTAGCTATGTGATCTTCGGAAACTTAATCTCTCTGCCTCAGTTTTCTGACTAGTAATAGTACTTCCCAGGACAGTACCAACAGCAGAATGAGATAGGTACTTTTGTTGGCTTTATTTACAGATGAAACTTACAGGTACTAAGTAATTTGCCCAAGATATCACAGCTGGTAAGGAGGCAAAGCTGGGATTGGAAACTCTATCTCTGATACCTGGACCGGGGTGCCTAACATGCAGTCTCTAAGCCAGGTAATAAATGAGATAAAAAATATGCGCTAGGCACAGTGACAGTCCAAAAGAAGGATTCACTTAATTTGAGTAGGTTAGAGGAGAAGATTCTTGAGCTGGGTCTTGAAAAATAATTAGGATTTGCCAGGACCATGTGAAAAAAGGCATTCCAGGCAGAGGGAAGAGCATATGTAAAATTATGAAGGCCTGGAAGGGCAGGATGCTTTGGGGACCATGGAGCGGGGTGTGTTGAGGGAAGCCGGCAGTAACAGAGAGGCTGTGGAGCAGGGTTTCACCTGGGTTTTGCTATATCAGATATATATTAGAAGCATCCGATATGCAGATTATGGGCCTGCCCCCAGGCATAATAAATCTAAATCACTGACGTTAGACCCTGACAATCTGCCTTTTAAATGAAGCAAACCACGTAAATGTATGAAGACATGCTTAGGTGTTTAGACTTGGGCAGAGCCACTGCAGCTCAGATTTGGGTTTTCAGAAAGATCATTCTGGACATAGTAGAAGATGGAATGAAAGCAGTGTGCACGGGGGTGGTGTCTGATGGCGGTGAGAGTGCATTCTGGCAGAGAGATAATAGTTCTAAAAGGAAATACTACTAAACTAAAACAGGAACGGGGCAGTGCAAGAGAGAAGGGCAGAAATACAAGCCATATAAAGCATGTTGAATCGGCAGATCCTAGGGAGAGAGAGAGTGTGTGTGGGGAGCACTGAGGAGCCAGCGGGGCATGACGGGACTGGTTGGAGCTCAGCGAGTCTTTGATGTACCACTTCTTGCAAAAGAGACCTGCCAGGGACACCTGCCTTCTCAGATGCCCCAGAGGAAAGCAGAGATGTGAAATGTAAACATAGCATGACTGGGACGGTGACATCTGCAGGTAACAGGGAGAAAGCCATCTGCGTGGCTACAGCCCCCCTCTTCTGTGACATTTATTAGGTAACGATAATAATTGTAAAAAAACATTTGGAGTTTTGATTTAGGACATAAGTTACAATGCAAAGAGTTGAGAACCATTATATAATACTAAAGCACTGTCTTGATCCATTAAATACTTTGGTGACAAAGAAGCCTTACACTGACCACAGAGAAATGAAGTAATAATCAGCCTTAGAGAATACCAAGGCAAAAATTATGAAAGGGAGATAAAAACTAAAACCATGTATGTACTCTGTGTGTCAGGAAGGGAAATGACTGAAACTTTCTGGACAAGCACCACAGTGTCTCTTCCAGATGATGTCATTTCGTTAGAACAAGGACTTGACAGCCAGCTACTGAATTATTCCACTTTTCCATGACTGACTTTCCTTGTTGTGTTTGTTTTTGGGCATTCTGTTGCCCAGGAGACCCATATCTGCATGTTCAACCTTAAACCCTTCAAAATTATTCTTTATGTAAAGGGCTGTTTTTAAAATTCCTCTAGATTAATAGGAGGCAATGATACCACTCATTTCTGCAGCATGGTATTTATAAGTGGCAAGGTCATTGCATGCTTTTGAACCTGAATATTTATTTTGTCGCTTCAGGTAATAGCATCCAGCAGGCCACTGTAAAACTTGATTTTATAGATGTCCTTTAGTTCCCCTTAGGTTAACATGTAGAACTTATACAGTCACTTGTAATTTTCCTTCTAGAACCTTAAGATTCTTCTTCCCAGGGCATTTCCTGTTTCTTTTCTGTGGTGGACACCATAAAGGGAATTAATTTTGTGAAGTTTCTATTGAGAACAACACATTTGTAAGATACAGATTAATATTGAAAAATTATTAGAATAATTCTGTGCTACATTTTGAAATAATTTTTTCTGGAAAAATGTAACTCCAACTACTAGAAAGTATCATTTACATTTGTCAAAAGACAAAATTACAAACAAGTTTAGTTTAAAATTTTTATTTGGCCTTTATTTGCAGTTCTAGAACCCAGCAACACCTCATTCTATAAAACAGAATGAGTGTTCAGATGAGCAAAGCAGAGAAGTTGACTTTATAGACAGAAAAGGGCCGAGGAAAGCAGGAACAGAGAACAAAAACCAGATTGGTTGTTTCGCAGTTACTTTCCTTGGAGAGGTTAAAGCAGAGACTTCCTTATCAAGCCGGCTAAAACTGACCTGTTTGGGCATTTGGCTGTTATCTCTTTCTCTCCTGATTTCTTGGAAGGTCAGATGAACAATTTGGTTTCAACTTGGTGTCATGGAACTTCAGCCTGAGTAACTCCATTTTGGTTGGTCTGAATGCAGAAGCTCAGTCCAAACCAATGGCCTCCTATAAATTTTATCTAACAATTAGTATTATATGTACTTTTTTTGTTTTTGTTTTTGAGACAAAGTCTCACTCTGTTGCCTGGGCTAGAGTGCCGTGACATGAGCCTAGCTCAGCCACCTCAAACTCCTGGGCTCAAGCGATTCTTCTGCCTCAGCCTCCTGAATAGCTGGGACTACAAGAGTGTGCTACCATGCCTGGCTAATTTTTTGCTATTTTTAGTTGCCCAGATAATTTCTTTCCATTTTTAGTAGAGACGGGATCTCGCTCTTGCTGGGTCTTGAACTCCTGACCTCAAGCGATCCTCCTGCCTCTGCCTCCCAGAATGCTAGCATTACAGATGTGAGCTACCACGCCCGGCCAGTGTTGTACATATTTAGCCATGGTTTCACAGAAATTGCTCTAAAATTTTTTTTGAAAGATAATCATAAGCCAAAACGTGCGTTTGAAAGACTGACGATGTGCCTTCACAATAAACATAAAAAAAGAACTGTCAAAGTGAAATGTCAGAGATAGCAACTGTCAAACTTAGTACTTAAGGAAACCGGACATTTCATACTTAATAACCTAATGGAAAGTTGGCATTACATAGTGAGAGCAGGTTTTGGAACCAGCTGGGCTGGGTTCTAATCTTTTCTGTCCCTTTTAGCTATGTGACCTTGCTGAAATTACTTGACCTCTCTGTGCCTTGATTTCAGCATCTGTAAAATGGGAGTTTTAATAGTATCTAACTTCACAGGCTTGTTATGATGATTAAATGGTGGTGTGTGTACCTGGCTCATAATTAATATTAGTTATTTTTCTTTATCATAATCATAATCATTGCTTACCACACTTTCATAACATCCAAAAAAGACTTAATTTTCTAGAGGCCTACTATAGTTTTCTATACCTAGTCATCTCTCAACAAATTAATGAATCTGAACTTTTGAATCAGAATGATCATAAGGTAAAACAGAAAGTGATTTTAAAATCCTTACCTTATTTCTTGAGCCTTTGCTTTTAATGATAGATGGGAAGCTCCTGGAATTTTCCATCTAGTTATCTTCCACTTGTGGCCTCAAATATGCAAATGAGAAGTGTTGGGTAATAGAGGGAGAGGGAGACACTGGGCATGGCAATTATTTGACCTACATTCCTTTCTCTGGTGATCAAGAGGCTTTGTTCATATTTCTGTGTGCAGTCTTGAGTAACCACTGGCAAATTCCATCCCCTCAGGCATTCTTTCTTCCTGAGCTAAGGGTGTGAGTGCTGTTGGGGCACTCAGACCCAGGTATGCTGCCTTGGCTGCTCTTGTGGAAAAGCAAAGGTAAGTGCCACCATGAGGCACAGTGAGGAGAAAGCAGGCTCTGGAGTCTGGGGACTCGAATATGAATCCCAGCCCTAGGCAGATTACTTCACTTCTCTGAGTTTCAGTTTCTCTCTCATCTCTGAAGTCATGAAATGGATGATTACAAAGAGCATGACACTGAACCTGGCACAAAATAAAATTTGTTTATCTCCTTGCTGCCTCCTGGAGGCAGGTGCCAGGGGCATAGCTGACCAAGGTCATGAGACACACAAGCCTGACAGTGAACTGGCCAGTTGACAGACAACCCAATAGGTGTAAGCACCATAGTGGGGGCATAAGGGTGGTGCTGAGAACATAGGGAAGACTTAAGCTGAGACCTGACGGATGAGTCAGGAGCTTGCCACATAGCCTGGGAGTGCGGGAGAGAGTGGGCACACAGAGGAGTTCCTTCCATAGGACTGCCTCGGTGGGACGGATGGGTTGGGACCCGATCAAAAGGGCCTTCTCAGCCTCATTTAAAAATTTGAACTTTATTCTAAAAATAATGTGAAAATTATTGCAGGCTTCTAAGTGGAGAAGTGATACAACAGATTTGGACTCTAGAACTATAACTCAAGGTAGAGGTTGGATTTGAGGGGGAGCTACACCAAGGCCTGGGATCCCGTTCATTCGGGACCTCCAGTTGAAGTCCTCCAGGTGAGTCTTCCAGGCGAGAGTCCTTCTGGTCTTGGAAAGAGGAAGCTTGCAGGAAGAAGAAAGTGATACTTTCATTCATTCACTTATTCCACACATTGTAATTGAGCATCTGTTATTTGCCTTGCACTAACTGCCAAGGGTATGGTAGTTAACAAAACAAAGTCCCTACCTCAATGGGACTCAACATGTAACACAAATAAATATATGAATAAATGAAACACATATAACATTCTGATTTTATGACCAAGTTGGTGCCCACCTCCCTGAGCCCACCTTTGAAAGGAGAGGTTGAATGTAATGGAGCAGGTGTTTCTCAGGCCAACCTCCCAATGCACAACGGACCTCTGGACATGTCTCTAACCATGATAATGTCATGCCTGAGTCCCAAGAGCCAGAGTCTTCTGATCTGTTTTAGGTGCCCCTCTTGGGGCCGCTCCCTCCCCACTAACAGCTACAGGAAAGGGACTGATTCACAGCTGCTCAAAGCCAGGGTCACAAACAACACCAACAGGGGCCAAATATCATTACCAGCTTTGTGTTACACAGGTGGTATCCGGTGCTAGAAGGTGAACTTTGCAACAAGACCATTGGGTCTGAGGAATACCGACCTCCATGGTCATGGCTGCTCTGCGGCTATTATATGGCAGTGATTGTCCACGTGGTCATTGCCAGCTGGTGGGCTGTGAGTGTCCCAGTGACAAAAGAAGACTTGAACCACGCCAGATCTTTCTTTTGTTGCTGTGGGCCCATGACCTGCAGTTGCACTGACTTCATTTTCACACAGGGCAGAGGTGTGTGTGCAAGCTCAGATACCTTATATTCATATATGTAAATTCATATGCCTTAAATACAACCCAAGCAGATTTCTAAATGACGGATGGCGCGTGAGAGTGGGCTCAGTCTCAGGGGACCTGATAGCACTGCATGGCCAGCTATTTGTGGCTGTGCTGAAAATGCAGGTCATAGGATTTTTATGTAAAAATCCCTATATTTAAATGTTGGCATCTAAGTGTTTTTTTTAAAACATGCAGTTTTTAATCATCTGTGGGTTGGATTCTTCCTCTATCTTTTCCAAGGCTGCCCTGCAATAACCTCCACTTCTGGCATCTGCTTTTCTTTTCTTTTCACTCTCAATCCTGGGTTCTTTAGTCTCTCATTACGTCCAATAGGAGTAACTCAAAATTGGCCGAAATTCTTGCATGTGTGGAAAAGTTATATAGAAAAGTAAGATTCTATATATAAGGATTTTATATCAGGAAGAATTTTCAATTGGGAATGATAGCAGTTATAAGTAAGATACTGTTATAACTGTTGTTTCTCTAAGGGGAGAAATTTCTGATTTCTAGTGAACTTATAAACCTATATTCTGGAACATAAACATTTATTTATTATAAGTAAAAGAGAAAGTACATGCAGATGTATTAGATATATATTTACACACAGTACATATGAGTACATAATATATTTTTCTTAGGAATTGCCAGTTACTTATTTTTTTCTAGATCAAATGATGAGGATGATTTAAAGTAAAATACATTTTTTATTCTACATGGACATTCTGTTATCACCTTTATGGTAAACAGTTATGTAAGCATGTAGCTCTATTTTGGCATTATATATTTTACATTACTTTTTAAATTAAATACAAGTTTCAAAAAGGAACTTTTTTTTTAACCTTCTAGTATGATTCAAGTCTTTTGCTTTCTAAAAATTGGGGTATTTTCTTTTAAAAGAAGTTATCTTTTCAGTCCATAATAATTCTATATTTGTGTCTACTTTACAATTTTGTAAATTTTTTTACACAAAGTGTTCTTATAATCACTTTTTCATTTTTTTAATATCCTTGAAAATATCTCTAATAGATTAAAAAATAGGTTTTAATGAAATAATGAAAATAAAGGACTTGATGCAGTGCCCGACACCTGATAATCACACAACATGTTAGCAATCATTATTGCCACAATTAAAAATATCTGTATTGTTGTTATAAGCTGATTGACAGTTGAAGAAACAAAGTCTTACGGGTAGTTAAGGCCACTATGATTATAAAACTAATCCATTTCAGAGACTAAATTTATTAAATTACAGTTCTACAGACCTAAAATCCATAGCCTTTCATTGATACCAATAAAAAACAAAAGAACATGATGTAATCATGTTACTATTACAAAAATAGTTACCTATTTTTGCTTTGGTTGCCTGTGCTTTTGACGTCTTACACAAAAAATCCTTCCCCATACTAATGCCTTGGAACATTTCCCCGGTGTTGTCCTCTGGTAGTTTCATAGTTTCAGGTCTTATATGTAAGTTTTAATCCATTTTGATTTGATTTTTGTTTATGGTGAGAGATGGGGGTCTAGTTCTGCACAGCAAAGTAAACAACCAGCAAAGCAAAGAGACAACCCATAGAATAGGAGAAAATATTTACAAACTATCCATTTGACAAGGGATTAATAACCAGAATATATAAGAAGCTCAAACAATTCAGTAGCAAAAAACCCAAATAATCACATTAAAAATGGACAAAAGATCTGAACAGACATTTCTCAAAAGAAGACATACAAATGGTCAAAATATATATGGAAAAATGCTCAACATCACTAATCATCAGAGAAATGCAAAACAAAACCACAGTGCAATATCATCTCACCCCAGTTTAATAGCTTGTATCCAAAAGACAGGCAAGAACAGATGCTGGCGAAGACAGAGAAAGGGGAACCCTCGTACACTGTTGGTGGGAATGTAAATTAGTATAGCCACTATGGAGAACACTGTGGAGGTTTCTCAAAAAACTAAAACTAGAACTACCATATGATACAGCAATTTACTACTGGGTGTATATCCAAAATAATAGAAATCAATATATCAAAGAGATACCTATGCCCCACGTTTATTGTAGTACTATTCACAATAGCCAAAATATGGAATCAACCTAAGTGTCCATCAATGGATGAATGGATGAAGAAAATGTGGTATGTATGCACAATGGAATATTATTCAGCCATAAAAAGAATGAAATTCTATCATTTGCAGCAACAGATGGAACTGGAGGCCATTATGTTAAGTCATATAAGCCAAGCACAGAAAGATAAATATTGCATGTTTTCTCGCTCATGTGGGAGCTAAAAAAGTGGATCTCATGAAGATAGAGAGTAGATTGGTGGTTACTAGAGGCCAAGAAAGGGATGGGGAGAAGGGGATAAAAGGGGAAAGAAAGAATATAAATGTATTTATTGCCACTGAACTGCACACTTAAAAATGGTAAAGATGGTAAATTATATATGTATATTTTACCTCAATAAAAAATAAATAAAAAACAAAAACAAAAGAACAAACAAAAAGGACTGTTTACTGTTATAGCACCTATAATGTGCTGGGTGCATTGCATATATTAGCTCATTTAATTTTTTTTTCCCAAGTACTGTAGTAGGTTTAATTTTATAGACAGAAACTGAATAAGAGGTTAAGTCACTTACCAAGGTCACACTGCAAGTAAGTGGCAAAGCCAAAACTCCTAGATCTGAATGCCAAGGCCCCTGACCTTCCTCTAGAGTACACTGTATCTAATTCATGCTTGTAAATAACAAGCATTTTATTTTTAATTGATAGTAGGCATTTGAGAGGTTTGTGTCACTTGCAACTAGAGAAAATTTTCTTCACTTCATGAAATTGCCAGCTAACATTGGAGCAAGCAGTCATCTTGAATAGAGAGGTTTTTCTGTAAAATAAGCAACAAGTTTCTTGCCTGTTTTTTAAAAAATCCCTTTTTCTTTCCATGTGTAAGAGGTGACCTTTCTGATGTTCTGCTGTGGGTGGAATTCATTCTGGAGGATGTGAGTGGGATTTGGGGAGTGTGATGGGAATGACTGATGAACCCATACCCCATTTATAAGTGGCTTGCCATGTTAAAAACAGTGCAGTTCTGATATCGCAGGTGAACGGAGAAAACAAACGATGGATATAGCAAACTATCAGTTCAGACCAGGTTTAGCTGTGAGTGACAGAAAACCCAAAATGCCAGTGCTTCAAACAGGAGAGGATTTTATTTCTCATGCAAGTAAGAAAAATGTGGAGCTCAGCAGTCTAAGGTAGTTTCAAGATGATTGAAGGTTGGTTTCTCTTCCTGCTCATGGTCAGTACATGGCTTTCTGCCTCATGGTCCAAGCTGGCTGCTTAAACACCTACTATTGTGTTGTAATCCAGCCTGTGGGAAGGGGAAAGGGAAGAGGAAGGACACATCTCCTCTCTTCCTTTAAGGAAGGGCACTTCCCAGAAGTCACACGAGACTCCTCTGTGTAGATGCAGTTAGCCAGAATTTAGCCATGCAGTTGTGACCCCCACACACCTGGTTGCAAGAGAGGCTGGAAAATGTATTTTTCTTCATATGCCCAGCTAGAAAAGGAAGAAGGAGAAAACAGATATTGGGGGGAAACCACTAAAGTCTGCCATAGAATTACGAAAAGGTGTGAACCATGCAACATAGAAAGATTGCCTCCCTTCCAGCCTCTGTTCCAGGGTACCCTGGAAGTCCTTTGCCTAGGACAGAACCTTGGAACAGATGTGTAGATGTGGGTCCTACGCTTTTCCTCTGAGCACCTGATTTTGAGGGAATGATAAAAAACCTTAGGAGCCCTTGTCTTTAAAAAGAAAAACAAAGATAACTGTAACATTTATTTATTTGTTTAATTTTTGGTAGCTCCTTTACACATTGCTTCACTACAAATAACACCTACCTACCTAGGGAATTAGATAATTAATGAATCAGTAGCTCCAAACCTGCAATTACTTCACAAGCTTGTGACTTCTATTTGAAAATCCGAACTCCCTAACATAGATACAGACCCTGTGCAAGGAACATGAATTCCAAATTCTTGGAACCTGCTACACTCAGGGAATCTTGCCATGGGTGGGAAGTAAATATATACAGTGAGAATGCTGGATGCTTCTCTGTTTTCTTCAGTCACAGTCTCCTTCCTTTCAAGGAATATTGAACTAATAATCCTATCAACTATTTTTTTTTTTTTTTGAGACAGAGTCTCACTCTGTTGCCCAGGCTAGAGTGAGTGCCGTGGCGTCAGCCTAGCTCACAGCAACCTCAAACTCCTGGGCTCAAGCAATCCTCCTGTCTCAGCCTCCCGAGTAGCTGGGACTACAGGCATGCACCACCATGCCCGGCTAATTTTTTCTATATATATTTTTAGCTGTCCATATAATTTCTTTCTATTTTTAGTAGAGATGGGGTCTCGCTCTTGCTCAGGCTGGTCTCGAACTCCTGAGCTCAAACGATCCGCCCACCTCGGCCTCCCAGAGTGCTAGGATTACAGGCGTGAGCCACCGCGCCCGGCCTCAACAATTTTTTGAATGCCAACTCCATTACATGTGTTACTACACTTAAACTTCAGAGCAACCTGAAAGGCAGCCCTTATCTGTCCTCATTTTACAGATGCAGAAGCTCAGTGACAAAGTCACACAACTAGCAAGAGGAGTTGCCAAGATTTGAACTTAGGTTTGATGGACTCCAAAATCCATGCCCTTTATCAGTATAGCCTCACACTTTTAAAACATGATACGATGACCCCTTCAATGTTTCTTTCTGTATAATAACCTAAGGAAAGTAGAGAGGTGGAATCTACTTTTCCTGGTTCCTGGAGCTGTATTAGGGCTTCCTGGACCCTCGTAGGTTCTTTACTGAGTTACAGGTGAAAGCCCATTACAATGAACTATGGAAATCCTACCATTTTAGAGTTGCGAGGATTTAGAGACTGCTTCAGGCTGAGCAGGTGAAGGAGGGAGGTAGCCGAAACCGGGAGCTGGAGGCCTATTTTCTCCCAGCTCATTGCTTTTCAAAGGTCTGTGGCAGGGAGCCTCCTGTTCCTCCCGATGTAGGAGAATATAAGTGTGATCGACATATTTCTAAAAAATACCCCCCCCCCCCCCCCCCCCCGCTAAGCACATGGTAAGGAAATGGAACCAATTAATAAAAAGGGCTTCACAGCTAACTGGCAGAGAGGCAGGCCTTTAGTACACAATGTCTTCCTCACTTACTCTTCCTCAGTCAAGTGGTTTGGCTCCATGAGCCTCTCATTTATTTGCTGAAGAGCTTTGGTGACTGCAGGGTGGAGGGAGCTGTCATAAAGCTTAGTAAGTAGTAGTTTGTAAATCACTTGCTACCACATTTTCCAAAGCTTGCTTGTAGTTGCCGCCTTTTTTCTCCTCAGTGTGTCATTTAAGATGCCTTCAGATGAAAATAAGAGAAGATCAAGCTCAACCTGGCTTCACAGTGATGAGATTTGTTCTGCAGCTGGAAAGTCTGGTTGGGAAGGCTTCAAACTTTGCTTCGTTGACTCAACAGGACATCACTAGGAACCCGGTTACTTTTTTTTTTTTTTCTCTGATCCTCTCTGCTCTGGTTTTTGCAGTCAGCTTTGTTTTATAGTTGTCCCTTCATACCTGGTGGTTAGCAGACGACAGTCTACATATCCAGGGCTTTGAGTTTCTTTATCCCCATCCCAGGCCAGAAAAAGAGAAATGGCCTCTTCAGGAGCTCTCTCAGAAGAGCCAGGAAACTATTTTCCCGGTTCATCCTCAGCAAATTTCTCCTCAATCTCGTTAGCCCCAATAGGGTGACATGTTTATCCTTGACTGTGTGGAGCCAAGGGATGGGATAATGCAAAGTAACTTGGGCTGAGCCACAAGCCTCACTGCCAGATCAGCTTCCCCCAAGCACCTGGGCTTTGCAGGAGGAGGTGAGGTACCCAAATGAAAGTGGAAGTTGTTACTAAAACAAGGGGTGCAGGGTTGGGGAAGACACTACAGTGCCTACTGGACTCTCCCTGTGTGGGAATCAGCCCCCACCCACTCCTAGCAGCACCCCTGGAACTAGGGCACTTAGCCTGACTCAACTTTTGGAGGCTGCTGACCCCTAGTGTCTTGAGTAAAGCATTGGCTCTAGAGTCCAGACACTTGGGTTTACCTCTCACGTGAGAATCCCGAGAGCTACGCCACCCTCTCACACACAAGGAAGTTGTAAGCGAAATAAAACTTCTAGAAATGTTTTAATGAGTAAGTGAGTTTAATTGCAAATCCTCCAAGGACCCTACTATGCAGGTCTCCCCTGACTTTGCAGACCAGCGTCCTCAGACCAGTCTTTATAACCCTTTTCGCATCTGTAAATTGTCATCCAAAGCGTGTCTTCCTCACACACTTACCTTCTAAAGCAGGGTATGCTTTGTCAGGGTGGGGTATATGTGCAAAATACCCAGCTCCTCACACCAAGCACCTCCATGCTTAGTGAATTCTCTTATAAGTAAATAAAAACCCAGCTGTTGCCCAACTCTCCCCTCCCCTTCCCTAGCCATTGCTTTCACTTATAAATATGAGATCTATGAGCCTAATTGTACTCATAATAAGAAAACTCAGCGTTCAATTGTGTTTTGAAATTGCATCTTATACAAATGTGAAAATATTCCAACAACTGAAAATACACATGTAAGCAGCTGTCTTGTGCTGTGGAATGGCCATTGCATGGTCAGATAGCAGAGAAGGCGCTTATGGTGCAGGCCTTTTTATTATAACCAGATCCACATTGCTACTATGAGTTCTACTTTAAGCTGTAGGCAAAGCTGTGTTAGATGGGGCCTATCTTTGGTCTATGTTTGTGGGGAGACAGGGCTTTTCCTGTGTTCCATAATTTGGGTTAGGGTGATAGGGGAAAAGCAGGAACACGGTAATTAAAATATAGAATGACTCTCAAGAAAAGAGAGAAAAGGTTTTTGTTTTGTTTTGCTTTTAATTGACTTGTAATTCAAATGTGAAACGTGGCATCTCTCAGGATAGGAGAAATTTTGCACAAACCCAGGAGTAGAAATTAACTGCCGTTTGCTGTGGAGGGCACCGAAGGACAGACAGGATTTCTCAATCGGGGGGCTGGAGGAGAGTTCTGGGAAACAGTGGCAGCCACAGCTGTAGAAGTCAGGACAGCTGTTCGGGTTTGGCAGGCGGAGCTGCTGCTCATGGGAGAGAGCTGTGCTGCTTCTTAGCCTCCTCTGGGAGAGGAGGCTCGCGCCATCGTTCTCTTCCCCTTTTCACAGAGGAGGAGAAAACCAGGCAGGTAAGTGTCATACCAGTGAGATGAGTGATAGGATGGGAAAAAAAATTAAATTACTGATAAAGAGTGACTGGAAAAACCAAACTGTAACACTGTGTCCTAAAGTATTGTATCAGTTTTGCCAGCCTGCTCATGTCTCTTAATTAGCTAAACTAAATGTCGTTTATTGTCAAGATTATCACCATCACAATTTGGATATTTTATAGAGAATAAAGATAGATACTAAATATTTGTTCTACCGTTCAGTTGACAAATTTCACAATTTTGCTTTGATGTCCTCCTTTGAGATATATAACATTCTTGCAGAAATATGGATTTTATTCAGTCAGTGTTTAACTGAAACTATTAAAAAGGTACTAAAGTTGCAAACCACTTAAAAGTTATAAACCATCACAATCAGATGATTTGAAGAGTCTCCTATTTTAAGCTGTATTTGTGCTTCAGGGAGAAAATGATGGAATAGGCTCCATGTTGGCTTAGCTGAACTGATGTATGGATAAATGGGCCAGTAATGGGTGACTTGGGGTTCGTCTCAGCCGACCCACCTGCACACCTGCTTTCACAAGCACTTGACACAGCACCCACCTTTCTTAAAGTGCCAGGTACATAAACTGGGTTGGCATGTTATTCTAAGTGCTTTGATTCTGCAAAAGGATTGACTATTAGGAAGGTTATAATGCTTTGAGTACAAAAATGAAAGTATATTTAGAATGTTGTTCTCCACATGTTAATTTTATTTTCAGTGGGTTTTGTTTGTATGTATGTGTGTGTATGTGTGTTTTGCTCCCCCCTCCTGATATCATAATTTGTGTTCACACGTGCATGTGTGTGTGCATGTGTGTGTTTTGAATAGATGATCTCTAAGTAGAAATTCTCTTGAGAAAAATTCTCAGCCTGGGAAATGTGGGGAAACCATAGCTGGAGAGCTGTTTAATTTTGGCAAGAAAAAAAATTAGGACTCATCTCTATTGCTGGTGCAGGAGGCAATGTTGTGCCACTCTGTGAGTTGTGAAGGACGGAGGTGGAAGCAAGGGCTGGGTCCTCCCAGTAACCCCATGGGGCAGGTATTAATAATATTATTCCTCTTGTGCAGAAGAGGAAATTGAGGCTTAGCTAAGTTATGGAATTTGCCCAAAGCATACTTACTAAAGGGTGTGGCCAAATTTTAAATCCAGACATTTCTAACTCAAGATCCCTGTTCTTTCTACTATACCAAATGGCTTGGCCCTCAAGTTTTTGTCATAAAAATAAACATGAACAACAATGAACATTTGTTCTGCTTGGTGTTTCTCAACAGAGTAACAGACAGCTTCTCTGGAGCCCTGATGCTTTCACTAAGAATTTAATCATTTTCATTTTGTTAAGAAGCCATTCATAGTAAGTATGCTTTGGTTCATCGCCTTATAGCTAAGTACTGTTCTATGATGTAAGCAGTGCTGGTTCTATTTGTGTTTACATTGACACTGAGATATATTTCTCAACCTCAGAGATTTTGAGCTGCTTTACCCAATATCCATTCTTCCTTTCTACCTTACTAACAGAATCCTGATTTGACTGGAGGAAGCAATAGTCCTACATTTCCCATACTCCTTTGCAGCTAAAAATGGTCATGTGATACTCTTTTAGCCAAAGACATCTAAGAGTGGGGCTTCTCAGAAATATCCTTAAAAATGGCTGACTTTTAAGATAGAGGATATATCAAATATTAAACTGATAAGAGTTGATACTATGCTTAATCTTAGCCAAAGGGCCAAGAAGCAATGGTCAATATTTTTTTCACTCTCTGCTTTTTTTCCTTGTCTAGTCAGGAAGGAGGTCTAGATATGACCACAAGAGCACAAGCATATGCTACTGGTAGCTGACGCAAAAAGAGAAAGAGTCTAGGTCTCTGATGACTACAAAAAAAAAAAAAACCTGTTAATATTATACCAACTCTGGACATGGCTGCCTGTAGATACCTCATTATATGGGAAAAACAATTCTCTAAATTTTTTAATAGTTTTATTGAGATATAATTTACATGCCATGAAATTCACTTGTTTTACGTGTATAATTCAATTATTTTCAAATTTACAGGTTTTTGTAAATGTCACCACAATCTAAATTTAGAACATTTCCATCACCCGAGAATATCTCTCCTGCTCATTGGCAATCAATCCTCATTCCTACGCTCAGCCCCAGGCAACCACTGAGCTGCTTTCTGTCTTTATAGATTTGGCTTTTCTGGACATTTCATATAAATCAGATCATACAATGTGTAATCTTTTGCATCTGGCTTCTTTCACCTACCATATTGATTTGATAGTCTTCCATGATGTAGCATATATCAGTAATTTGTTCCTTCCTGTTGCATATTCCATTTTATGGCTATACCACATTTCATTTATCCGTTTTCCAGTTGATGGACATGTGGATTATTTTCACTTTTTAGACATTTTTAACAATGTTGCTATGAAGACATATATGTCTTTGTATAGACTTATGTTTTCATTTCTCTTGGGTAGAGTCTTAGAAGAGGAATTGCAGGATCATATGGCAAATTTATGTTTAATTTTTTAAGAAACTGCCAAACTGTTTTAAAATGGTTATACCATCTTGCATTCCTGCTAGCAATGTATGAGAGCTATAGTTTTTCCATTTCCTCACCAGTAATTATTTTGTATCTCATTTTAGTTTTAATTTTCATTTACCTTATGACTGATGATGTTGAGCATCTTTTCATATGCTTATTAGCCATTCATATTTCTTGGTGAAATATCTATTCAATTGTTGCCCATTTTTAATTGGGTTGTCTTATTATTGATTTATAAAAGATCCTTATATATCCTGGGTACAAATCCTTTACCAGGATAATATTTGTGTATATTTTCTCTCAGACTGTGGCTTACTTTTTATTTTCTTACTGATGTTTTTGGAAGCACATTTTTAATTTTGATGAAGTCCATTTTTTCAATTTTTCTTTTAATGGATCATGCTTTTCGTGTTGTGCTTAAGAACTCTTTGTCTTACCCAAGGTTGCAAAGATGTTCTACAAGTTTTATTCTACAAGTATTATAGTTTTAGCTTTTACACTAGAGGTATGATTCATTTTGAGTTCATTTTTGTGTATAGTGTGAGGTACCTAAATTCATCTTTCTGCGTACAGATATCCAGTTGTGCCAGCACCATCTGTTGAAAAGACTATCCTTTCCCCATTGAATTACCTTGGCACCTTTGTCAGAAATCAATGGACTATAAATGTAAAGGTTTATTTCTAGACTCTCAATCCTGTTCCATTGATCTATATGTCTACCCTTATGCCAGTACCACACAGTCTTAATTAATGTAGCTTTATAGTAAGTTTAAAATTGGTAAGTGTAAGTTTTCCAACTTTGTTCTTTTTTAAGATTGTTTTGGCTTTTCTTGGTCCTTTGCATTTCCATATACATTTTAGGATCAGCTTGTCAATTCCTGCCCAAACCAGCTGGAATTTTTATAGAAATTGTGTTGAATCTATAGATCAATTTGAGGAGAACTGCCATTTTAATAATATTGAGGCTTACAATCTCTTTATTTAGATCTTCTTTAATTACTCTCAGCAATGTTTTATAGTTTTCAGTGTGTAAGTCTTGCATTTCTTTTGTTCCCTAATTTTTAAAGTCATTGTTATATGGACTTTTGGATATATACTGCCAAACTAAAATCCTGATACATATTCTGATTGGCAAATAAAATGGAAAATGTAAAGAAATGGAGGTACATTTGCTACACATACTTTTATGTGAAGGCCAAATGGTGTGTTGTATAAATAAACAGTTTCACAGTGGAGAAAATGGAGAAAACTGAATTATTGCATGGCACACAGAAGATAGGCATATCCAATCCAAACGAACCTTGTCCTTGCAGTTAGTACAATATATATAAGCCAATAAGACAACATCATCTAGCATGATAATCAGGTTAGATTAATTGTATATCATTTTTGTTTATTTTGTAAATTTGTTTTGATTTTATAAATGTTTTTTGCATAAGAAATTTATATGTGGTTTTACTCTTATTGGCCCAATATTCTTTTCCCTTTAATGGATGCTGTTTTAGTCCATTTTCTGTTGCTATAACACCATACCTGAGACTGGGTAATTTATAAAGAAAAGAAGTTTATTTGGTTCACAATTCTGGAGGCTGGGAAGTCCAAGAAGTGTGGTGCTGGCATCTGCTCAGCTTCTGGTGAGGGCTTCTAGCTGCATTATTACGACGTGGTGGAGAAGCAGAAGGAAAGCAGCATGTGCAAAAAGGGATGGGACACGGGAGGCACCTTGCTTTATAACAACCACTTCTCTTAGTAAATAAGAGATGGCATTAATCCCCTCATGAGGGTGGATCCTTTGACCCAAACACCTCTTAAAGATTCCATCACCTCTCAACACCATTACATTGAGGACCAAGCCTCAACATAACTTTTGTTGTTGACAAACCATATTTAAAGCATAGTAGGTGTCTATTTAGTACTCAATATTGTGAAATATTGGCTTTAGTTTTTTACTTTACAAAGCATTTTCTGTTCACCATCTTATTATTCTCACAACAACACTGGAGCTTGGGTACAATAAGGCTTTTTTTATTCCCATATTATAAATGATGAAACTAAGAGTCACAGAAATTAAGTGATGTGTATAACTTTATACATCCATAAGTGGCAGTTCCGTGATTTAAAATTAGTTCAGGCTCCAAGTCCATTACCCTTTCCTCTACAAACATATCGATTACTGATAACTTTGTTAAACCCTGCTAGGATACAAAAGAAATGCAAAACTTTTGGGGGGCTCTGCAGACTAGGTAGGGAAATAAAACTAATACCCATGAAACTTACTAAAGCTAGAGTTAATATAATAGAGCCCACAGCCCAGACACTAAGTTCTATTGGCATCTGTAGAAGGCAGACAACTATACAACTATGTAGAAGACACTGTCAGGCAGCCCAGATCCATGACACCCCTCCCTGCCCTTTAGGAGGGAAGTACTCATTTCTTCAGCTACTGGCAAAGTTGGCAGCTGGCAGTTCCCAGTTGAGACCCTCTGGGATTTCCCCTGACTGAGGAGAGCCAAGTCAGTGCCTCCTTCTCAGGAGCAGCCCATATCCAATGACTGGTTGATACTGGAACATAAAGGCCTGGCTCCTTTCTCCCAGGTTAGATCCACTCTAAGGGCCAGCCCAGCTCCAGGGCATCCTACTGGATCAGCGAGGCATTTGTTTGCAGCTGCATCAGAATTCAGCTTCTCTCTGCCCTTTCTTAAGGCCTTTACTCCGCACAGGTGTTGATCCCCTGAGTGCTCCTGAATAAACTTCCTGCCTATGAATCATTAGTGAGAGTAGGCTTCCTGCACCCAGTAATCTATAAGGTTTCTAGGCAGCAGGAACAGCTTGAACAAATGCCTGGAGGCCAGAATTCCTTTCTCTCAGGGGTGTAACAAAGAGTAAAGAAATAGTGTTTTATGGAGGCTAGAAGAAAGGGCCAGTGGTGGAGAACTTTGAAAGACAGGATGAGCTGTCAGCCCTGGTGGGGAACCACCCAGAAAGCCTTATCTGGCTTTGCCAAGTAAGAATGTTGGCAGTGACCCCATGTTCCCTTTGTGAAGGGAATGTGTAGCCCAGATATCAGCCCTGACCTTTAATACTTATTGCTCCCTTCATCTGTGATCCTGTGAATCAGGACTTGAAGCTGGAAAGAGAAGATCTGATTTTAGATCTCCCTTGCCAACTTTGTGGCTGTGTGATTTTAGAGCTTCTGTTTCTCATTTTAAAAATGGGTATGTTTTGAGGATTCAAATAATCCTAGTTTCAAGGGCTGTTCACTGGTGTCATGTGACAGGAGGCTTCCGTGTCCAAATAACTCTGGGTGACACTGGGCTAAACTAAGCTAAATGGATTTCTTTACAGTAGGATTTTTCAAACTTCAGTATGCTGCTGTTCCTCCTAAGTCTCAAGGAGGGGGATGTAATCCAAATCATCTCACCGTAACCCTTCAGGAAGACTTCCTCTGCTCCCAGTACCCTCCATGGAGCATTAATAGGCTTGGGTCCTGCTGGAGTCATATTGAGAAACCCTAGCCCATCATATAGTTAATAAATGTCAAATTGGACTCTACGGATCACCATGGTATGCATTGCCTTAACCTTAAACTAAGTTAAGAATCTCTCAGAAATATGCTAAGACTTCCCAGTGGCTCTGGTACTCATGATCAGTGTGGTTTGGGTTATGTAATTTTGCTAACGTATAATTCACTTCAAGGATACCCCCAAATCATGTATCCAAGACATGTCTCTTTTAAAGAATGATACTCGGCCGGGCGCGGTGGCTCACGCCTGTAATCCTAGCTCTCTGGGAGGCCGAGGTGGGCGGATCGTTTGAGCTCAGGAGTTCGAGACCAGCCTGAGCAAGAGCGAGACCCCATCTCTACTAAAAATAGAAAGAAATTATATGGACAGCTAAAAATATATATAGAAAAAATTAGCCGGGCATGGTGGTGCATGCCTGTAGTCCCAGCTACTCGGGAGGCTGAGACAGGAGGATCGCTTGAGCCCAGGAGTTTGAGGTTGCTGTGAGCTAGGCTGACGCCACGGCACTCACTCTAGCCCGGGCAACAAAGTGAGACTCTGTCTCAAAAAAAAAAAAAAAAAAAAAAAAAAAAAAAAAAAAAGAATGATACTCATTCAAGCTTTTAGATTAGGGATAAACACAGGTTTCCAGTGCATGCACTCTTTAGTGGCCATCCTGTGTTGAAACACATAGTTGCTACCTTGTGGGGATGGAGCAATAGATTGAAAATCGTGCTGAAGGTGCATCTGGGCTGTGTGAGCAAGGACGCTATGATGGATTAGTGATGTCCATTAACAACAGCATTTGCCACCTTCAATTTAGACCATAGTTAAATTTAACTTTACCGTTTGAAGACTGTGGGAGAATAAATAAATTACTTGAACCATCTTAAGTGCAGCATATTCAAAACTAACTCATGATCGTCTTCTCCTCTAACTTGCCTATGCAGATACCCTCCATCTCAGTGATGGTGGTGGCCTCTGGGAGCATATGCATGATTCCTCCCTGGTCTTCATTTCCCATAACCAATCAGTCACCAAGTCTTACCAATTTTTCCTTCTAAATGTTTCAGATCATTCTCTTTCCATCACAGATACCATCCCAATTCTACAAATGCTGTTACTTCTCATCTCAACCACTGCAACTTGTCCCACCCAGTCTCTGGTGGTGCACCCTTTAAATCCCTCCCCTAATCCACCAACGTGTCTACCTATTCACGTGGGTCCCCTTCTCAAACTCTTTCATGCCTTCTCCAGGGTAAAGCCTAAACTAAATTTGGCATTAGAAGCCTTCTGTATCCGGGCCCTACTTACCTCTGGTCTCATTTCTTGCCACTCCCTTGTGCTCTAACAAAACCAATCTGCTGAACTGCCTAACTCATGCTGCCTCTAGTTTCCATGCCTTTGTTTTCCATACCCTCTGCCTGAACTGTCTTCTCCACTCTTTCACTTGCTCAGTTAATTCCTAATTTTCACTGAAACTCAGCTCAGCCATCACCTACTCTGAAAATCTTTCCTGACCCCTCCCTCCCCAAGGCTTAATTAGAGCCCTAACCAATTATATATGTATAATGTTACGAATAAATAATATAAATATGCGACATAGTACCATTGTTTATGTGCCTGTGCACCTTGAGGGTAGGAATGTGTCTTATTTAATCTCTGTATTCCTTATGCCTGTTAAAATGCCTGCATTATCTTAACCACTCAATAAATATACGTGGATTAAATGAAGGAATTAAGCATCTATGATGAATAAAACTAAGCTAACGACAGCCCATCAACATCAGAAATATAGCCAAACTCAGCAAAGAGCTTTCTTTGTGGATTAGGAATGCTTGTCTTGTGTGGCTGGTGCGGTTTGGTGTGAAGCTACGTGGACACTAATTGTACCTGGTTTCCAGTGAAAGAAAACCACTCTGATAAGTGCTTAGCCAGGTTTGAAGTAATTTTCTCACTTTTGGTGGCCATTCTGGGTGTTTGCCCATATCTGTACCTCTGTGGCTGACTTTTTAAAACACAGCTGCAATTTGATTTGGTTTTTTTCATGGATTGCTTGAAACAAACAAACAAACACCTTCTCACTACTGATTAGATCAGATTTAAGTTAACCCATGTGACCCTATGGTGAATTATTGACTGGATTAATGTGTCTTTCCAACAAAAGCTTTTTCATAACAATAGAGGAGGAACTGAGTGTAACTTGTCATCTTCTGGCTAAATTCCTCATTGTGCTTTTTTCACAGTATTCTCGCTCTGTGCAGGACTTCTGCCAGTCACAGGCTCTAAGCCTTGGTTTTGAATGGCCTCTGGAATATGGTTTCCCAGACTCTCCCTAGTCCCCTCGTTGTTTTGATTTCCTTTTTACACCTATCTACCTATGACGTACCGAAGTCCAAGAGGCTGGCAGGGCCATTATGTGACTGTAGAGCAGCCTGGACCAGGGAATCATGTCACCACACTGCCATGCGTCATCAGTGCCAGGAGCTGTGCTGGGGGCTGTGCGCTGTCACGCAGCCCTCCTCCCACACTGGGAGCAGGCACTGTGGCCTGCCCAAGGTTGCAGAGCGAGAGTCTGCTGTGGCCGGCACGGAGGCTCTAGTCTAGTCCATGGTCACACCACAGGTCCTTTCTTTTCTGACAACTATGACTTTTTACATTAATTTTAAAAAGAAAAAAATCTAATTGTTTGGTCTTTGCCCTCTCTCTTACTTATATGTTGCTGTATAACAGTTTATAGCTCAACCCAACAAACATTTACTATCTCACAGTTTCTGATGGTCAGAAGTCCCGGAGTTGCTTAGCTGATGGTTCTAGCCCAGGGTTTCTTATGAGGCTGTGGGCAGAATGTCCACCGGAACTGCAGTCATCTGAAGGCTTGACTGCGGCTGGAGAGTCCTCCTTCAACACGGCACTCCGATGGCTGCAGCCTCAGCTCCTCACCACGTGGCCCTCTCTGTGGGCTATTTGTATGTTCTAGTGACGTGGCAGCTAACTTCCTGAGTGCCAGTGATTGGAGAGAGAGAGAGACAGAGATGAAGCTGCTGTGCCTCTTGTGACCTAGTCTCCAAAGTAGTTGGTATGCCACTTCTGCCTCTGTTTCTGTAGAATAAAGCCCACATTCAAGGGAAAGGAAATTAGGCTCCCCCTCTTCAAGGGAAGAGTAGGAAAGAATTTAGGGACACATTTTAAAACCACCCCACCCTCCCTAACCCATGTACATACATCTTCAGAGATGGAAATGTTCTCTCTCTGCACCATCCAGTATGACAGCCACTAGACACATGGCTACTGAGTGCTTAGAACGTGGCTAGTCCAACCGAGGAACTGGATTTTTGATTCTATTTAAGTTAAATAGCCACGTATAGCTAGTAGGTACGGTTCCAGTGGTAGAAGTGGGAGAAATGAGGCTGCACCAGCAGAGGAGAGGCCTTTAATGCTGGGAAGGAACCAGAGGAGAATGTTGCCCTGGGAGCCAACTGTGTTGAATATTGCTCATAGATCTAGTCTGAGGAAGACAGGGAATTGACCTTGGGGTTTAGGAAGGTGTAGCTGTTTCATTGGCATGGGGGAGACAAAAGACTGACTGGAGTGTGTTCAAAGGAGAATAAAGGGGAGAGAAATAGTAGACAGCAAGTCTGGACAACTCTTTCAGAGAGTCTGTGGTTGTCTAGGAGAGTGTGGGAGTGAATGGACTGGGGAAATGTAGAGGAGGCCAGGCCTTGCCAAGGGCGCACTTGAGGTTAGTGGTCATGAATTTAAAGTGAGATCAGTTAGTGTGGTTGTACAGTAGTCCCCCTTGCCCACGGGGGAACACGTTCCCAGACCACCAGTGGATTCCTGAAACCACTGATAGTACTGAACCCAATTGCCATCAGTTGGAACACGTTTCTTTTCATGTCTTCCACCTCCAAATTTAATGCCTTTTCTGTCTTAACTAAGCACTTATCACACACTGTGGCTATAAATTTTGCAGTTTGAGGTTCAACAACAAAATTAATAGTAGCACAAATTTCTTTTTCCTTCTTCACAATTTCATGAATAGAAGATTCCTTCTTACCAAGATCTTAGCAACCTCAGCACATGATTTTTTCCGCTCCTTATTAAATCAAGAACTTTCACCTCTTCACTAAAAGGAAGCACTTTATGGCTTCTCTTTGGCATATCCCAATTGCCAGCATCTCTAGTGTTGCACTCTGGGGCCGTTACTAGGTAAGATAAAGGTGACTTGCACACAGCACTACATTCCGCAACAGTCGATCTGACAATGAGAGGGCTACGAAGTGACTAATGGGCTGGTCGCGGAGACAGTGTGGATATTCTGGACAAAGGCGGATTCATGTCTAGGATGGCGAAAGATTTCATCAAGCTATTCAGAACAGGGCACAATTTAAAACTTATGAATTATTTCTGGAATTTTTCATTTAATGTATTTGGACTGAGGTTGACTGTGGGTAACTGAAACCTTCGATAAAGGGGGAACTTTTTATATTTTTCTTACGTATATGAGCCTGAGAGCAGGCACAAAGTAGCAAAGAGTTGAATTTACTCACAGTTGGGATTTAACCAGGTGAGACGCAATGAGAGAGTTAGTGGCTACAGTGTTGGTCATGGACTCCAAGATGCGTAGAGAGAGAAAGGTGGATGAGCTGGGAGTAGGGAATGGTAGAGACGTGGACCTGGTGCAGCTGAAGAATTACTGGAATTAGGGTGATTAGAGAGAGTGACCTGAAATGACAATGCAAGGTTGTTGGAAAATGGGAGAGTTTAAGATGAAATTACGGAGAGCATGAAGTTGATGGTAATGGCAAGGTCAGGATATGACCATGGGAGTGGGTATAACTGAGATAGAATGGACAAAGGAATTTACAGGCCAAAATTTTGGAGGGATTGTCTAGCAGACATGGAAATTCTCACAAATTAAACAGAACTAACATTGGAAAGTGACTCTTGAGGGCATGCGACAGAGTAACCTGAGGAGGAATAGATGACTGTAACTAGGAGGGCTAACTGGAGGTGGTGTCAGGGATCTGAGGGTAGGAGATTCAGAGCTGGGAGTTAGGGAGGAAGCAAGAGAGTAGCAAGGAAGACACCAGCCCATCCAACAGGCTGTTTGGCAAGAGGGAGGTAGGAGAGAAAACAGCCACCACTGTGGAGAGCGAAAGGGGAAGAAGATGCCTTCAGGTTCCTGTTGGAGCAGGATGGTGAAGGGAATGCTCAGAGCAGAGGCCTCCCTGGAAGGGCTTATGAAGGGCCTGGGGAGGAACAGAGATGGCCAGAGTGGGGTTGTACAGAGCCATAAAGGAAGGAGAGTGAAAGAGGGGAATGAACAATGACCTGGAGTTGAGGGAGTATTAGTTGGAGTACGAAGCACCCTGGGGGGTTAAGGCTTGTTGGTCCCCAAGATGGATAGTGGAGGTGAGGCCTAGTGTTGAAGGCAAGGGAGGAATTCTTGCCCAGAGCACGCGGGTTTCTGGGGTCTTTGAGCTGACAGCAATGAGGAATGGGTGGTCTTATGAAGAGGATGGGGGTCATGAAGGAAATCTCTCCAGAATTACAGAATACTCCCCAGGTGTCCTACAACGTCTGAATCCCTTAACCTGCCTGCTCTTTCTGAACTTGAAGCAGTTCAACTTAAACTCATCATTGACGTCAGTTAGGTTCCGCTTCTGCAGTATGGAGTCAATCCTATGCTGGAGCTCAGTGTTGGAGCAAAAGCGAATGGTGACAATGTCAGGGCCAGCGTGGGGCCCAGCAGCTGGCATTTGGTAGGTACTTGGTAGAGACTGATTTCCTCCTCTCCTCCCTCAGCTCCCTCTTGAATTTCATTTCCTCTCATAGTAAGGAGAGTTATGTCTTCCCATTGGTATCTGCATGCAAAAAGTCAAAGATGATTTTTCCCTTTAAAACTGGGAACCTATGTAATTCTCAAACTAATGACTGTATGTCTAGTTCCCTTCTCCAACCCCATCTGCTCACCCAGGACAGGCTTCATGGGCATGTGACCTCTGCAGGTTTCGAAGGGCCCTGTCCTTGGTTTAGGGCTCTGCTCTTGCCATCCTGAAGTTCTTAATTTTTGAAGAATGGGTCCCCATTTTCATTTTCACAAGGCCTTGCAAAGTGCCCATTCCAACCCCTAAAAAACAAATAACTGGTAAAACATGACCATGACGCAGTTAGATAATTAGATTTATCATCCCATCCACATGTCAACATTTCAGGATGAATGGTGTTTTGAAAATAATGGAAACACCTTAACCATGTCATTTGTAAATGGGAAAATAACTGAGTGCATCTAAAACCTTATGAAGTCCCAATTTTTAATCATAATTTTTCAGCACAAAGAATTAGCATCACTTTCAGGAGGATTTTTCATTTATTGTCATTACCCCCATGTATTAATAAGTTGAAAATCTTAAAGTCCTTTTTAACTTTAAGTGAAGCATGACTGAATTATTATCACTTATGCCAAACAGAGCATTGAATCTTTCCTTGAGAGCATTCCTTACCGGGATGTAGGAGCTCTCTGGTTATTTTGACAGGAGATGCCCATTTCCTCTAGTGTGTAGGTCCAAGAGCTGTAGCTTTGGGGTAAGGAAAGAGATAACATGGGCAAGGCAGGCATGCATACCAGACCAGATCAGCATTTGTCACTCATCCAGACAGACCAGATCAGCATTCGTGGCTTATCCAGACAGAGGGCATACCAGCCTCAATCCGCTCACCGTCTGGGAAAAATGAAGTCCCTACACAGATAGAGCCATCAAACCTGGATTATGGGGACTAATTGAAGAGTCCACATGGGCTTTCTAGTACACTCTGTGTACTCCTGACCTGGATTCAGGATTAATTTGTCACCAAGACAGAGCAGGCAAGTGGCTGGAGAACTGAAACTTCAGTAGTTCTGGAATGTGGAACTCACAGCTGGTGATGATGCTGTAGTACGGAACATGGCAGATATTTCCTAGAGAGAGAGAACATTTGGATTAGACACTCAAGCCACATCCACCATTTCTTCTTCAAACATTAGAATGCTTTCTGGAAAGTCACAGCCTAAATTGTAGGTTACTTCTTATTCTTAGTAGTTGTTTGATTGTTTTCCTCTGTCTAAGAAAGCAAACGTGCTTTTTCTTTTGTTTTCCTTTTTATTTACTGTTTTCTTCAGCCTAAACTTCCATGGTAGGCAGGCAAAGTTAAAAGTATCAGCCTTGCACAAACCCAGCTTGTTTTCCTGCTGGTCATTTTGCATCCCAAAACTAGTTGGGACACTTTATCATTCCTTAAATATGGGAATTCTGACATTATCAGTTGGCTTTTTAGGGGTATATAAGTTAGCAGTATCAAATTACTTGCTTATTTTGCCAGGCTATCCCCTGAAACTAAAAATTTATCACATAAAGTGGCAAACTGAGAAGGAAAAAAAACACTAGCCTGGGTTTTTTTCTTATTAATTTTAAATTAAATCAAGGGAAGTCCTCCAGCAACTGCAGTTTAATAAGTGTCAACCTCACCTGGGGAGCTGTAAATGATTATCTTGCCCTCAGGTCCAGCTGGCACAGTCGGTCCCATCCCTGAGGCAAATCTGCGAAGTGATGGGCCCTTTGAGCCTGCCAAAGCTGCAGTCCACGGTGAGGAGGGAAGTGTAACTCAGAGGCCTCACCAGCCTTCACTCACAAGCTGGCAGTCATCCACTTGGCATCCAGGTGAGCGGCACCCACCATCTTTAGATGAGCAAGTGGTCATGTGACCAGCGTTGCCATGGTAGTCAATTGAATTAATGACAACTGGTCACAAGCACATTCCTGCCCTGGATCCCAAGCCCCCGAAGTGAGAGAACCTCTTGGCAATTTTATTCAGTCATTCATTCAGATATCTGTTGTACATCTATCTGCCTGGCACTGTGCTAGATGCTAGATGTACAACGGTAGACAGTACAGATGTGTCCCTTGCATTTTTGTGGACCGTACAATCCAGTGGAACAAGGCAACATTACAAATGCCACAAATTAATTAATTGTGATAATTGCTGAGAAAGAAAACAGTGTGCTGAGTGAATTAAAAGCAGCACCTTATTTTAGACTGGGGGCTAAGGAAAGACCTCTATTTAAGTGAGAGAAATGACTCAGGTGAATGGGGACATGGGTGTCCAGGATGAGAAACAGCTTGTGTAAAGGCCTTGAGGCAGGCAGGGGTGAACTTGACTTTCCCAGAAAACCCAAAGACCACCAGTATCTAGAGCTTAGTGAGCAAGATTTTGAGAGGTGCAAAGGAAGTCTGAAGGCTAGATCAGGGCCAATAGCAGCATTAGGGATTTAGGATTTCATCCTAAATATTGTAGGAAACCTAGGAATTTTAAACCTTTTAAATTTAAAAGGTTAAATTTAAAACCATTTTAAATTAAAATGTGACACCATCTGATTGTGGTTTTAGAAGTATTTTTAATTCACAAAGGGTAAGGCTTAATTAAGGCAAGCCCTTAATTTTTTATAACACTTTGGGAACTGAATCAAGGAGCATGAAACCAATAAAAAGATCAAATCAGAGGCAGCCGGGTGAGTGCATGGGGTTAAATTTCTTTCAGAATGACATTTTATAAATTTGTGCCATCTAAAATTAGGGTCAAAGATCTGATTACTTCAGTTGTAGTGACAGCTCTGCTGAAATCACTTCTGTCCTTTGGAAAATGAATTTGATTTTAAAAACCTCCAAACAAAGCACACGTAGCTTAAAACCATCAGTCCAGTTGCCACTGATGTCTGCAAAGCAGATGCCTACCTTTTCAGCTGGTTAAAATTCCTCACAGTTACGCTGGATATCAGAGGCAGAGAGAGGAAGAGAGGAAGTGTGAGTGTTTGGCATAATGTCTTGTGTTCATTTCCTTAGTTTTTTTTTTTTCTTTGATTCAATGTCAAGAGTGAAAACAAACCAACCCTAAAGTCCCTTAGCGTCTTCTCAGATGAGGGAGAACAGAGATATTGGAGTAAGGTAGATAGGTTTATCTACAAGGCACTGGACCTCAAAAGGATTGCTAATTTCTGTTGGCATTTTAAGTAAATAAATAATGAAAAAGCCTGAGCACTTTCAATAAGTGAACATTTTGTGGGCCCAGCTTAAGGGTCTCAGCGAGGCTCTCTTTAATATTCACGAAGGAAAACTGGTTTAAATTAGAGGGTTTTAGAAGAGTTGGGATTAATGTGCAGATTAACTTTACTGCTTATGAATTATCCATGACTGATTTTAACCCTCCTCTTTGAGAATGAATTTATCCATTGTCTAGTGTTTGGAGTATCATAATTTCCCAGTCAGTACCTTTATATTCTGAAAGAATTTGCTTCTAAAAGATGAGTAAGTTTCTTAATTCATAACTTTAAGATAAAATAGGTTAATGAGATCATTAAATGTTATGCTGGCAATTTTATTTTGCTTCAGAAAAAAATTTAGACTGGTGTTTGTTCTCCTACCTTTCAACCAGTAAAATCATTTGAATATATCTTCTGAGGGGATGAGAATGAGAAAGATTGTAAAAATAGTCCATGTTGCTACTTAACTGGCCCTGGAAAAACTGGTCAGAGAACAGACCTGCAGAAACTCAAAATCCCATTATAGCTAATAGCATTTCAACACTATTCCCATATTTAAAAAAAGAAGAAGAAAATTTAAGGACCCTTGACAAATTTTAATAGCTCCTTAGAGATTATGTTAACAGTTTAATCCTGAATTATTATGTTTCTGTCCTGTGTTCAGCGATGCACTAAGAAAATATATCATCAGTTGATGAGCAAGTGGTTTTCAGAAAAGATGTGCTACGCAAATTGTTTCCCTTCGTTTCATCATTATTTTGCTTTATTCTGTGAAATAAATCTTTTAAAAACAGTAGCTCTGATTTTCATAATAAACTAAATTTTCATAATCAACTAATGATCTAAGGTGTTTAGTTTTTGAAACGTTATCCATAAAAAGAAAAAAAAAACTCATCACCTTTACTTTTGTTAAATTTCTGTAAGGAAGACCTTCAGTTGAAATCCAGTATTTTTTTTTACTAACTCACCCAATGCTATATTTAGTATATACTGTGATACTATTTTCTATTGCTGATTTGAAAACTCATGATATAAAATGAACTTGATTTAAAAAGACAGCCATCTGACAGCCTGAAAGTGGGGGATGAAGACAGTTTGTAATTCAACCCACATTACAGATTAGGAAATAGAGGCTGCTAGATTTGAAACAGTATCCCAAAGGAACACCTGGTAAGAGATACAGTTAAGCCCAGAACCAGGTCTTTGATTCCTGGTCCAACGTTCTAGCAACTCCAGAACCATCAAAATGGTCTAGATTGTAACTTTGGATTTATTAGCATTAGTGTAACCTTTATATCTCTTTCCTTAAGAGAAGACTTACATATTTATATTACAATTGTTATTAAAATATTGAAATGTTAATAAGGCAATGGATAGTACCTTTAACATTATTTTTGCCTTGTAACCGTATTCCTATTTTGAATTGTTTGAAGAACACAGTTGTCCACTAGAGGGCACCTTTCTTCAACATGAGGGTCAGTCCGCTTTCCTAATATTCTGTTAAACTGTTTTTAATCAACCACCACCACTTTGGAGTAGTGAACAGCTTTTTTTATTGTCAGAGATTCCATGTATTGCTTTAGTGAAATGTACTTATATTGCTAGGCAAGGCTGTCTGGGCTACTAAAACACCTGAAGAAATAAAAGGGAGGTGTGCCCCTTCTTCCCCTACACACACACACACACACACACACACACACTTTGTGCTGGTTTGGGCTTGGACCTTCTTGGCAACTCACCTTATTTTTATTTGGAAAGTCTTGCATTAGCCCTGGCAGATTTATACTCCTTTTCACTTTTTCTGCCACTGCTTTCTCTGACTCCAAAAGCTGGAAAATGAAGACTAAAAGAAATGGCCCTTAAACATTGACATAAATTTGGGACAAAAACATGTAGATTTCACCCAGATTTACCTATGCGTCAGCTGCTATTTTTTACAAGATGCAAATTTCAGTTAGTGTTGGGCAGAAAATACTGTGGGGAGATCAATAGAATGCGCCCAGTAAATAAGCAGTCTGGCAGATTCTGTTGAAATATAAACCGTCTTCTTATTCCCCTTCTCTATACAGAAAGGCTGCCTGCTATAGCACTGCCTAATGCATTAGGTTTCAAACTGTGTCTGTAGAAACCCAGGGTTGCAGGAGGTATTTTTAGAGAGCAATTTGCACTTATTATAAGAGTGGCTAAACACCTCATCCCCAACTCCTAAAAAAATTCAAATTGAAAATTAAAGAGTTCTGAAATGTGAAAATAATTCGGAATACATCTACAAATGAGAAAGTCTATGGGATTTTGGAGAGTCATATAAAGCACTATGGTAAGAAGAGTATAACATTTCAGCCAAAACTGTAATGTTTTCCTTCCCTTATTATTTATGCAAAATGTTTCTCTCTACCTCCTTTTTTGACATCAGTATATTTAATTTATCCTGCAAGGTGAAGTCTTTTACAGTCCTCGGAATAGTTGAAATTATAAATGTGTCATTGACTCTGACGGTGGTAGCTCTGTATTGGCCTTTCTAAAAAATTCATGCCTGTGCAGATCTAAGCAGGAAAAATTATTTGAGTTGCCCAAAGGCCCAGCTCGGTTCAGTGCCAAGTTAGGGTCAGACACATGTGTTTGGCACAGTCTCTCATCAAGCCTGATAGTGGGTTGTGCAGGGACAAGTGAATGCCCAATATATCAAACGAGAAGGTCTTGTTACAGATTAATGACCTATTTTAAGTTTGGGTACTCTGTCTTATCTTGTTTATAATAAGAAATTCAAGCAATTGCTATATATATATATTGTTAGTAAATCAATCTTGAATAAATTTCCTACTACTTTGCTTTCAAGCTTCTGGATATGTTTAATGAAGAACATCTGGAGATTGCAGCGTAAGCTATTAAAAAGAACTGTTACCATTTACAACTACTTATCTGTGTGAAACAGGATTCTTTTTGATGTGGTCCAACCAAGCAAAATACAGAAATAAATGTGAAACTACAGTTGGAATAAGACTGTAACTGACATCTATAAAGTCTATTTTCAGATTTTTTTGTATAACAAAAGAGCTTGATGTTCTCATTGAGGGATATAATAGGCAAATACAGACCGAACTCAGAATAATTTTATCCTGATAAAAATATTTTTGATTCTTTTGCATATTAGTTTTCATTCTAAAAGCAGATTCTAGTACTTAAACAAAAGAAGAAAAAGTGACAACCATTGATTCACACTAATAATTTGCTCAGGAAATTATGTTTTAATATAACCTGAAATAAGAAACATAAGTGTAATGAGAGTCGAACTGCTGACTAAAGTAGTTTACATAGTTTAGAAGACTCTCAGGTAAGTTTTTTATTTATAATTATAAGGATAAAAATTATAATATATCTCATTTTTATCCTTCTCTCACTTCCTATTTCTGGGCCTCAGTATTGTTGGAAGAAGTGGAGAAATGTCTCGACACCAACTGGCCTCTTCTGGGGCCTCTGTTCCATGCCTGTGGTATGGAAATGACCTTGATGCAATAGTGGCCTGCAAGTACACCACGAGACACTCCATTCCAGAAGTCACAGGCCAAAGTAAGATGCTCAGATCACACAGTGCATTGAATTTATGTCAAATGCAAACCAAGCAGCAAGGGAAAGAGGTGGGATGAGCTGACATGCTTGGGGTACGGTACAGGAGTGTGGAGGGACTGCACGGCCCGCAGTATTTATGTGTCCAGCCTCTCTGCCACGGCAGCCCGGCCTTTTGGTGATATGGTTATGGACCAACGTTGAGGTTTGAGAAAGGATTCCCAATTAAACACAAGGCGTCAGCCAGTGACACACAACTTGCTTTATCAGACACACAGGGGAAGTCCCTCTGGCTTCCTCTGGAGCTCGCCTCTTAGCCTGATGAGAAGCTGTGGATTCTCTTTGCATTTCTTGGGCAGAGGACCAGAATGGGTGTCACTAGTGGGCAATCAATGTATGATCTAATGAATATCGAGTGTCTCAGGTACCTCAGGTTATTCAGTGTGTCACAGATACTAGGTGCTTGTTTAGTCTTTCCATGCTTTTCTATGCTGGCACACACACACTTGATGTATGTCTAACACATCTAGGTTACTAACTTACTGGTGTTTAATACATCTCATGAATTCTGACTATAGTAGTCCCCCCTTATCTTTGGGGGATACTTTCCAAGACCTCCAGTGGATGTCTGAAACTGTGGATAGTACTGAACCTTATATGTACTATGTTTTCTCCTGTATAGACATACCTATAAGAAAGCTTCATTTATACATTAGGCACGGTAAGAGATTAACAACAATAATAGTAATAAAATAGAACAATTATAAAATATGCCAGCACAACTCTTGGTGCTTTGGGGCCATTATTAAGTAAAATAAGGGTTACTTGAACACAGGCGCTGCGATACCCCGACAGTCGATCTGGTAACTGAGCAGGCCACTGAGTGACTCACGGGAGGGGAGCTCAAACAGTGTGGATATGCTGGACAAAGGGATGATTCACAGCCCATGTGGGATGGTGTGACATTTCATCTCGCTACAGAACAGTGCACAATTTAAAACTTATGAATTGTTTATTTCTGGAATTTTCCATTTAATTATTTCAAACAGTGGTTGACTGCAGGTAACTGAAACCTCAAAAAGCAAACCATGGGTAAGAGGGGACTACTGTATATCTACTCGCTTACTCATTATCTAAATCTAACACATCTTATGCATTTCACCTATGTCTTACGAGCTCCTACATAGTCCTTATCTATACTTAACACATCTTATGAGTTTCATCCATCCTGTTTGTTTTTCTGGTTCTTCTATAGCAAAATTGAATATTCTCAAATAAAGCTGCAAAGCCCCTACAGAATCTCTTGGCAAAGCTTCCCCCCACTGATCCAGCCGCCCTGCCCTGGGTGTTTGAACCCCCCGCTGCTCCAGACCAGCAGCTTGAGGGACCAGGTCAAGGCTCCCGCCTGTCGGTGCTCCTGTGTCTTGCCCCACGCCACCGTGGCTTCCTCCTTACCCCACACTTCTTTGTAAGTTTACTCACCAGTTTCATATCTTCAGTTCCAAGACAGAATGAAGGCCTGCCAGAGGTTCCTTCCTGAGCCAACTCTTCCAGCACCTGGTCCTTTCATTTTTCACTCACCATCATCAGTTTCTCCCTTCTGGCTGGCTCCTTTCCTGCTGCCCACTTGGATGTTTGGGTCTCCCCATCTTATACGTCAGCCACATCAACAACCTTTCTGATTTTATTACAAACTCAAGCTACCACCCTAATGCTCTGGTTCATCAACAAACTTCTTTTTTTTAATTTTTTTATTATTATTTCAGCATATTATGGGGGTTATGCATATTGCCCTTGTCCCTCACCTCCCCCCCTCCCGAGTCAGAGCTTCAAGCATGTCCATCCCCCAGACAGTGCACATTGCACTCATTCAACCCAAGTGCCCATCAATACATGAGTGGATTAACAAACTTCTTTACAAACTACTTACTCTCTACTCAGTCCCTCAACTTCTTAAGCACAGCCACCCAGCTTCCACCCCAACACACTACTACTGAAGTTATTCCCTAAGCATGAGTCAGGCCTTCCTAACAGTCAAAACTCACGGCTTCCAGTTGCTTTCCTCCACTTCTCTGAGTATTTGAAGCAATCGCTCTGTCAAACTCCCCTGTCTTTTCCTGACTCCTCACTATGTTAGTTTTCATCTTACTCTCACGTTGTTGGCCGCATCCCCTTTGCATCCGCTTGCCCTCTAAATGTGCGCGTTCACCGTACGGCAGTCCCCTTACCTGCAGTTTCACTTTCCTCGGTTTCAGTTACCCGCAGTCAACCGCAGTCCAAAAATACTAAGCCTTTTTGAGAGAGAGAGAGAGAGACCACATTCACACAACTGTCATTACAGTATAGTGTTTATAATTGTTATATTTTATTATTAGTTATTGTTGTTAATCTCTTACTGTCCCTAATTTATAAATGAAACTTTATCACAGGTATTTATGGATAGGGAAAAATACAGTATATCTAGGGTGCAGTACTATCTGCGGTTTCGGGCATCCACTGTGGGTCTTGGAATGTGTATCCCCCATGGATAAGGAGGGACTACTTATTAGTTTTCTATTTCTGCTATAACATTTCCCCAAATTTAGTGGCTTAAGTCAACACAAATTTATTGGTATTATAATACCAAAAGTCAGAAGTCCTAAATGGGTCTCTCTGGACTAAAATCAGGGTGTCCACTGGGCTGCGATCCCTCTGGAGGCCTAGGGAAAAGCCATTCCCTTCCTTTTTCTTTTTTTTTTTTTTTTTTTTTGTTGAGACAGAGTCTCACTTTGTTGCCCAGGCTAGAGTGAGTGCCGTGGCGTCAGCTTAGCTCACAGCAACCTCAGTCTCCTTGGCTTAAGCGATCCTACTGCCTCAGCCTCCCGAGTAGCTGGGACTACAGGCATGCGCCACTATGCCCGGCTAATTTTTTCTGTATAGATTTTTAGTTGTCCATATAATGTCTTTCCATTTTTAGTAGAGACGGGGTCTCGCTCAGGCTGGTCTCGAACTCCTGACCTTGAGCAATCCACCCGCCTCGGCCTCCCAGAGTGCTAGGGTTACAGGCGTGAGCCACCGCGCCCGGCCCCCTTCCTTTTTTCATGTCCTAGAGGCAGCCGCCTTCTTTGGCTTGTGGCCTCTTCGTCCATCTTAAAGGCAGACAGTGTTGGACCGAATGTTTCTCATGCGGCCATCTCTCTTGTTCTTCCTCTCCTGCCTTGCTCTTTTGCCTTCTAAAGACCCTTGTGATTATTACACTGGGCCCACCTGGACAACCTAGGCTCCTTTCCCCATTTCAGTGTCCGTTGGTTAGCAACCTTAATTTCCCTTGGCCATTTGGGAATTAAGATGTAGATATTTGTCGGGAGAGGCAGGGAGCATTATTGTGCCTTCCACAGTGACACCTTTGTTTCTCTCTAGTTTTTTCTCTACAGTCTCTCCCTTAATCTAATCCATTTCTACAGCTTCAACTATCGTCTCTGTGCAGAAGACCCCCAAATTCTCTCTGTCGGCCTGACATCTCTCAAGCTCCAGTTGCCTCTTGCACCTTCAACTGAGAACTTTATGGTGAAAAATACAAACTTCTTTACTGTACCCCTACCCCCCAGAATCAGTTACTCCTGCTAACTTCCCTGTGTCTTTTCACAGCACCAGTTCTACTCCAGTAATGGTCTCGAAACCTCATCATTCCTTGTCTTCTTCACTCCCCATGTCGGGTGACTGCCTAAGGACCATCAGCGCCTATCTCACAGTGCCTTGGGACGCATCCCTCGCCTTTCTCTCTCCATTCCTATGATCACCTGTGTCTCTCACAGGCCTCTCTTTATTCCCTGGACAGTTGTCGCCTTTGATTAGGAGAGGAAAAATGTCCACTTCTGTTCCTTTCCTGAGTACCTAAGAGCTATTTTACATGTGACTGTCATTTCATCATGTTATCAACCCAGTGAGCAAGGAATAAACATCCTTAGTTTATAGATGAGGAAACTGAGGCAAAGACAAATAAGGCAACTCTCTGAAGGGCATATTCCTTTATTCATTCATTTAAAAATATTTACTGAGAGCCCATTATATGCATTCATTTAAAAATAGATTTATTAAAAACCTATTATATGCCAGGTACTATTTCAGACGCTGGGGATATACCACAGAGTAGGTTAACCAAGTTCCAAGTTCTAAGGAAACTTACATTAATCTAGATCTACAAAAGACAGACATTAAAGAAGTGAACAACCAAATGAGCAAGATTATTGCAGTCTCCTGGTTCACCTTAGCTAAGCATTCTCTTCACCTGAATTTCTAGTGAGCAAACAAAGTCTCTTCAGAGACACTTAACTCATTCTTCATCATGTACTGCCATTTGTGTACTGCCGTATTTCTCTTACCAAACTCCGTGAGGGCGGAAACACTATTTGACATGGTACATAGTAGCAGTTTGTTTCAACTACAAGATTTAAGAATCCAGGATGATGTTGGGGAAAGTACTTTGTAAACTATGAAGCATTTTCAAAGGTTTGTTGTCATAGGTGATGCCAATTGTGTTTGGTGAAAACACTAAAGGTTGAAAATCCCCAGTTGGAAAATCTGAAATCCAAAATGCTCCAAAATGTGAACATGTTTGAGTGCCGACATGATGCCACAAATGGAAAATTCCACATCTGATCTCATGTGATAGGTCGCAGTCCAAATGAAGTCAAAACTTTGTTTTGTGCACAAAATTATTTAAAATAATGTATAAAATTACCATTAGGTTATGTGCATATAAGGTGTATATGAAACAAATGAATCTCGTGTTTAGATGTGGGTCCCATCCCCAAGATACCTCATTATGTAAATGCAGATATTCCAGAATCCAAAAATTCCCAAATCCAAAGCACTTCTGGTCCCAAGCATTTTGGATAAGGAATACTCAACCTGTAGGGATAATTAATTCTTCTTTGGGTGGGGCATTCAAAGACCTAGTTTTCCCTGATGTCCCTGATGTCCACAGGATTAATGTTTCTCACAAATCCTTTTCTTTCATTGCCCTGTAAAGAAGCACCACTTAAAGCTGTGTGATAGGTGTCTGCTTTCCCTAGCATCCTGAGGAAAAGCTTAAAAAGCTACAGCTTAAGACGGTGACGTCCCTGCTCATCATCCCCATCCCTGGTACTTCACTTTTTCACATTTCATTGTGAAATTTTCAAATGGAATTTTTTTTCACAAATACCCATTTATGTGCCACCTCGATCCTACAATGGATGATTACTAAACATGCTTTGTCACAGCTTCCGTCTACCCATTGATTCGTCACATTTATCTGATACGTTTCAAAGTAAGTTGCAGACATCAGTGAGCATTCCCTCTAAATATTACAGTCTGCATATCATTAGTTCAAAATTTAACTAACCGTTATTTATTCTTTTGAGGTAAATTTTATATGCAGTGAAATGCATATATCTTGGATGTTTTATTCAATGTATCTTGACAGATGTGTACACCTATGTAAGCCAAACACTTAACTCATACAGCTTAAGCCAGAAAGGTCCCTATGCCCACTGTAGGTCAGTTCCTGACCCTAATTAATTTTTGAAGCCGTGTGTTCAGATGATCTGTGGATGTGACTTTTTACCACTATATTTATTGTCCAAAATCACCCCTCATTCTGTTGCTATTAATTGCAACAATTGAAAAAAATCCTTTCTGGATTTAAAGACACAGTAATTTGTATGGTGGCAGAAACAGGAACAATATCTTAATCCAAATATATTCTTCATTTTTCTTCCTTTAAAATATACTGTGTATTCAGATTTAGATAGAACTGCACTGCAACCTCACTTTTGCTTTATGATAGGTTTTGATTTGAAGGCCAGGCTACTTTCGCTCAAAGCAAGTTTATTTCTCCAAATCTAGTGAGCCCTCATCTAGCATTTGTCTTAGTATATTAAGGTTGCTATAACAAAATACCAGAAACTGGGTAGCTTATAAACAACAGAAATTTACTTCTCATAGTTTTGGAGACTGGGAAGTCCAAGATCGAGGCACTGACAGATTCAGTACCTGGTGAGGTCTTGTTTCCTGGTTCATAGATGGCATCTTCTTGCTGTGTCCTCACTTGGTAGAGGGGCAAGTCAGCTCTCTGGGGCCTCTTTTATAAGGGTACTAATCCCATTCATGAGGGCTAACACCATCACAGTGGTGATTAGGTTTCAATGTATGAATTTTGAGGGGACACAAACATTCAGACCATAGCAGCATTGTTTTATAAGGAACATACTCATTTGGTATGAACCCAGAAAATCATGTTTGTTTCTTTATTTTCCTTCCTTTGCAGCCTTTTTTGTTGTTGATGGGCTTATCACAACTTTCTTAGGCGTCAGTTTTCATCTCTGGAAAATAACAGTGTCAGATTAAATGATCTAAATGATCTCTTGAGGTCCCACCTAAATCTGAAACTCAGTAGTTTTCATGGGAAGGGAAGCTATGAAAATCTGAGAAGAAATAAAGAATCTCTGTGTTACAGAGACTGTGCTTAAAATTAAAAGTTCATCAATATTTTTTAGTCAAAAACAACAAATGTTACTGTAGTTTGGTAAATTATTCTAGCTTAAATGTTCTTGGAACAAGCTGGTTTCTGTTTAAAGTTCTCTGTACCAGCAAATCATAATTTAAATTATAACACAAAGTCCTTTCCAATGAATGACTATAAAGAGAGGCCTGCTTGATATATTCCTTTTTTCATCTTGTTTATACCTCCTGGGAGGGTTTTGACGGGGTTTGGGATACAATTGTCAGAAATGTGTTCTCCCCAGAGCCACCTCTGAGTCACTTCCCCTATTTACGGAACAGCAACTGTGAAGAGTGGGATCATGTTTAGACTTTTTTTTTTTAACAACACATGATAAAAGTCTTTAGGAGCTTATGTAATATATCCCAAAGTCTTCAGTGTTCAGAAAAGAACAGAGGCTAGGAAGCAGCTTTTTAAGATCTGTATAGCTTGGAAGCATGTTCCTGAGTCATAAGGTCAGAGATTGTCAAGGTAGTAACTTGAGTAAAGTTCTAACAGCTTTTGAAGTTAGAGCTGTTGTCTCTTGGAAAGTTGGGATTGTGCCTCTTGTATTAAACATAAGATTTCCATTTCATCTTATCTACTACCTTGCAAAAGGAACTTTTCCTTTGGCCTACCTTTCCTTGCTCCTACTTAGAATTCCAGAACCTTCGTTTTGATGGTTGTATAGTAAGGCACTCCATGCAGAAGTCTCTGTGTCTGTGCTGTGTGCGGTAGCAATAGAGAAGGAAGGAGTTTGGGAAGGATTTATTGTTTATTGTTTACTTTCCCTGAAAAGTTTCTGTCTTCTTTTCTTCATCTTATAATTGAGAAGACTTGTTACCTAACCCAGGCTTGTGCTTCATTCATCAAGCTTTCATTGTGCTCCTGGCCAATGAGCAGGCCTAGAAAGTCCTGCACATGTTGCGTGCTCCACCTCTCTTCTACACTGGAGGGAGAAGGGCAGAGAGCTTCTGCAGGGTACATCTCCAGAGTACTTTTCCTGTGAACCCACTGCTGAAGTTGGAGCCTCTGAGAACACCAGGAGTTGAGTTTTCCTGCCATCTTTTCATTCTCCCAACTATGAAGGCTGAAATGAGTGTATATGTGAGTGTATCAATGGACTTGAATTAAGATAGCAGCCATTTGTCCTGTTTGAATCTCAAATAGTGAAAAATAAGAATATTGGCTCAGCATGGTGGCTCACACCTGTAATCCTAGCACGTTGGGAGGCCAAGGCGGGAGGATCACTTGAGGTCAGGATTTTGGGACCAGCCTGAGCAAGAGTGAGCCCCCATTTCTATAAAAAATAGAAAAATTAGCCAGCTGTGGTGATGCATGCCTGTAGTCCCAACTACTCTGGAGGCTGAAGCAGGAGAATCACTTGAGCCCAGGAGTTTGAGGTTGTAGTGAGCTATGACGACACCACTATACTCCAGCCTGGGTGACAGAGAGAGACCCTATTTCAAGAAAAAAAAAAAGAATGTTTATAAAAATAGGTTTTTCTCTTTCCAAGAAACAGACAACTTATTATAAAATTAAAAATACATTACCAAATATTCCTAACAGCAGCTCTCACCATTCCTTAAGAGAGTGCTTGATATGAAAACTTGTCAAACATGTCGATTTCACTCAGGCAAAAAGTACTGTTTTTCTCTGTCAAGAGTATAGTGAAGATTATGTGGCTATTGGTAAGAGGAGGAGTTTTTGAGAAAAGAGATAGATATTAAAATAACTTAAAACTAAGGACCCTGTTGATTTTTTCTTATAAATTTGGTGGTTTAAAGTTGGTCAAATTTTTGTTAAGTACCATTTGTGTGCTCAGGGCCATTTTATTAAGAAACAGCAAAACCCATTGCCTGTGGTGACTGAGGAATATAGATAAGGAAATTTTATTTTTTCCCCATAATGTTCTCATTCAATTAGCTTGAGGAATATACAGGCCCAGTTTTTCTTTTTATATATGCTAAAATCCTAGAGTTGCCACTCAGAAATTAGCCCCAGCTTTTTTCCTAGGAACGTGTATCATCCAACTTGTGTTTCCTTTGATTATTAACTGCAAGTCCAGAATTCTTTGTTACCGTCTCTTAGATAGGATCGTCTGCTTCAAGGATTCTATGTGCTGTATTGGGCGTGTCTGTATATTCAGGTCACAGCATTGGGTAATATATACGTACAAAGACTTTTGCAAAATAACTTGCAATTGAGAGTTTAGTTTTCATGAAATAAATTATACTGACTTTGATATTTTAGTAAGCTCTCCTCCTAAAAAAACTTGTAGGAACTATTATTCCATCTTATTTATGTTTGACTTAAAAAGCACCTAAGAGTCAAAAATAAGTGGGGAATTTAAAGAATTACAGAATAATATTTTTAAAGGGTGAAGCCCATCCTTTTAGTTATAAAGTTGACGAATACTTCAAAAACTCAGCCTGGAAAACATCCTTCCAATGTCAATATTCAGAGTGGACTGTTTTCCCTTTAACATGTTAAAAGTTCTAAAATTATCTTTAAGGCCTCTTTTTTTAATAAGCACTAACCAAGCAGCATTAGTGGGCAGGAAGGAAGATGCCGGAGGATAGCAATGTTCAGCAGCAACATTGATTTGTGTCTGTCTCTCTCTCTCCCTTGCTGGCCTTTTTCTCGTTAATGAGGACTAGAATGTTTCCACATCAGTTAACTGCCTTCATAAAGCACCAGAAGGTCACACCAGCTCCAGACTGATCCTTTTCTTTGTGCCGATAATATAATTGGCTGATTGTGCCGGTGATGAGCGCGCCCCCTCCCCCGCCGGTCCCAGCCCCATGTTCGTAAGCCTGCCTCGCCGGCTTGCGAGGACTGGAGAGAGAGCAGCTCGGCTCGCTGCGCGCCTCCCGGCACAGGCAGTGCCACTGCGCAGGTTGATCAGCGAAACAGCATCCATTTTAATCTGCGGGGAGCCCCTGCCTGACCAAGGCGTTCTCTCCGCCTGCCCGTGGATGCTCCGCGCTTTCCCTCCGCAGCCTCGCTGAGCAGTCCTGCTTTAGGGTCTGCGCCCTAGGATGCACTGAGATGGTACATCAGGACAACTGCTCGTATCAGGTAAGATTTAAAAGCCCGATTCTGAGGCCGGCATCCTTTGGGAGAGGAGGCCTTCCTCTTGCAAAGCAGCAGGTTGCCTCTTTCCGGATGTCTGAGGGATTTTGCCATACTGGGCTCCCGGGCCTTCATCACAAACAGTGTCTGAATTGTAATTAGGTTTTCTGGGGAGTAATGGGGCAGAAAACGCTGCTTCCTTGGCCTTTAAAGCATTTGTGAAATTCAGAGAGATGATCTGTGCTTTGCACATTCTGTGTGTCTGGGCAAATAAGAGGAACTGCTTTGAACTGTAATTTGAATCTAAGGGGATTCAGAGGAAAATCTGGTTGGAATTTCACATAAATAACCATTGAAAAATGTGATTTTTGCTCATTGTATAGGATACAAGTTGCTTCACATCCAGTTTTTTTTTTGGAATGTCTTTAAGAAATTACGTAAATAGGAAGTCATGATTGATGATCTTAGAATTTTTCAAAAATCAGCCAGTACGCACTTGCCACTTAAAGTTGCACTGATATGTCTTTCCGAACTTATTTTTACTAGTATGTTTTAAATGGTTAGTAAGAAACATACCTCAAAAAGCCCAAAGAGAAAAATTTTAATAACACATAGTCATCTGTGTGCTAATTTGCTATCTGGACTTAAGAATTGAATACTTGAGCAATTTCAAAATATCAGCTCTAGAGTGTTTAGTAACTCCATAGGACTTGGACCATTGAGGCAAGATTGAAAGTATCCTTGTTGTAAACAACAAGAATGTTCTCAGAGAAATTGCTCTTTGCAGGAGCAGGCGTGGAACTAGTTCAGGTCCTGGAATAGTTAATATTGGGATATTACTCAAGTGACCGAGTTTAGAAGCTCTAAGAGAGCAGTTCTCTAACTCAACAATGCCTCTTCCTTGTGTGAGGTAGGTTACCTGGGATAAGCAGGTGTTTCTCATAATATGGTCAGATTTCACTGTGGCAGACAGGTGCAGGCAGAATAGTACACTTTACAAGATGCAAGGCAGTGGTTTCTCAGCTAAGTGTGCCTATAAAATGTATTTATATACTTTTTCTCTGCTTAATAACTAGACTTTTGTGCTTGGAGGCTTGTTTTATAGTATGTTTGGGGCCATAGATCCTAAATAGCAAGATTCACAGGAATTCTTTCCATGAGAAAGGGGTCAGAGATGCTGAGAAAACAACCAACACTTCACTTACACGTAATATGAAGGTTAAGGGTGGGGAATATCAGTCCTCTACGGAGAGCTAATCTGTGTATGGCAAGGTTCCAAGTGATTAAATTACTATAATAATAAAAATGATTTTTCTTCTCTTTTCAGATAAGCTATTTATTTTTTGAAAGGCAAGGTACTCTAAGATTATTCCCTATATCTTTTCATTAGGTTCAATATGATATCATTGTTTTTGTAGGTCAAAAATCAGTATAAGATCAACAATTTCATCTGGAGAGGAGGGGTTATGTTAGTTTACTGCTTCTTCCAAACAAAGATAGATTGCTTTTATTTTATATGAACTATGATATATAACAGTGTCATTGTGTGTTTAATAGTTTTGAAGTATTTATTGCTTATTTCCACAATAAAATTAAGAGTATTGGGCAGATAACAATAGTCAATAGATTCTGTAACTCCATGGGGTTTTGTAGTAGAACTACCTTCATATGTGTGTTCCTTTGAAGTGCTCTCCCTGCATACATAACTCAGCAAAAACAGAAACATTAACCTTGAAGCCAAATCTTAATCCCTCTTAGAAATCTTAGCTGTAGAATCCAGCTGGCACCACATGCGAGTGGATTAGAAAAGGTGGTTTCTTTAAGTCAGCTTGATGTTTTCTTAGTTACTGGTGATATATATAGTTTGATGTTTTCCAGGAATTTCCCCTTTTTTTTGACAAGGGCTTATTTATTTATTTTTTAAGGATGATAGTGCAGTGGTTAAAGCTAATTCCTTAGGTTGGTATTTTTAGTGAGCTGATAGAATTTATTCAGAGGACTGATTCCTTTCCTCCCATAAATGATGTGTACCAAGATTTCTTAATGGAGAGTTTATGAATGGGGCTTCAGGGGCCATTTCCCCCAAATTATATGCACATATAGATGCATATTACTAGTATTATTACTATCATGATCATCGTCATCATCACAGCAATAATGGCCTTTTAACTGGTACCTGCTCCTGCACTTGCCCCCACCCCACAGTCTATTTTCCACTGTGTCCAGAATGAGCTTTTAAAACCAAAGTCAGATCATGTCCCATGTCGCAGAATTTTTCAAGAGTTCATCATCCTATTCCAAGTAAAAGCCCCCCACAAGTCCTCACGGGGCACACAGTGCCTTACATCAGCTGGTCCCTGTTTCCTCTGGGACTAGTCACCTACATGCCTGCTTCCTTCACTGCCCTCCCACCATGCTAGGCTGGCCATGCACCCCTGTTCCTTGTGCCTGGCATGTACCCCTCACCCCTTTGTATTCGCCAGACTTAGCAAATAACCTGCGGTGTTCAGGACATATTTGTACTAAAAGATTGTCGACTGTTTATCTGAAATTCACAGTCAACCAGGTATCCTACATTTTCTCTGGCCACCCTAGCTCCACAGCTCACTCTCTCACTTTCTTCAGTTCTTTATGCAAATATCACTTCTTGGAAAGACCCTCTCTGGACTCATTCATAAACTTCCAGCTCACCCATTCTATCCTAGTTACACTTCCCTAATTTATTTTTATACTTAGCATTTATCACCATCTATCATAGTACATATTTTACTTAATTATTTGTCAGTTTTCTGTCTCCCTCACTCCATGCTCCGTGAGGGCAGGGAGTTTTATATTTGTTTCATCTGCTTTCCCAGTGCTTAGAATAGGTCCTCTAGTAACATAGATGGACATGCTCACTAAATGTAAAACTGACCAAGAAAAAAGGTATTGTAAATACTATAGCATCATGGTTTCTTGTATCATGACTTTCGGTCCTACTCCTTCCCCTCCCCCCACCATCAACCTGCACTGTTTTCATTGTACCTGGGTCAGGTTATCCCCTTGTTTCTTGTTAGTTTTCTTGTCTGTGAAATGGCAGTTTCCAAGTTAACATCCTGGCATGTGATTTGGCAGGACTGGCCACTTTTCTGCATAAATCAGTCAGTTATCAATTAAGAGCCTCCTTTCTCTTGCCACTGTTTCTTCTGAGTACATCGCGGGTTCAGTGAGGATTGTTAAGGGGCCCAGGAAAACCATGCCTCACCTCATTTCCCAATGGCTAATACACAAATATAATTGTGTGTGATGCTAATATATAGAAATATAATTGATTCTTGTATATTGCTTTCTCAAGTAGATGATTGTTTTGAAAAAGAGAGTTTTACTGCTACCAAGATCTTGAACACCCCTGGTTGAGCAAGTATTTGGATACACTGTGCTTTGAACAACTTAAGCCAAGGAAAAATGAACAGAGAGAAATAGTCATGCAGAATTTTTCATGGTTGTTTGTTTTGTTTTGTTTTTAAAGGTTCTCACATTGTCATCGTCTGGGTGTGCTTTTCTCCCTCACAGGATTTACATTAGCAAAGAGGCATGTGTTGTTACTGAGGCATGTGTTGTCATTTTCCGTCGTAGCCCTGTTAGGAGATGGAGCTAGCGACCTCCATTTTCCAGTCTTGGGAGGAAGCCAATCTCTTCAGGAAAGAGCCCTGCCCGCAGCTTCAGGCCTGGCAGCCTTCAAGGGGCCAAATTCTTCTAAATGGTTTTTGATAGAGAGCTTAGAAATACTGTTAACTTAAAAGCACAAGTTTAGGTCAAAGAGTCCCTTTTGCTTAGAATCTCCTAAATATTTTTCCCCTTTTCCTGCAGTTAGGTTTTGGAATAAGTGTGCAAATAAAAACAATGACATGCTTTCATCCCTTTCTTGCCGTGGCTTAAAGGCCCTTCTGACGCCCCAGCCCCAGATACAGATAACACCGTCACGTTCTTAGCTACTATGGGAATGGAGACTTGAAAGAGAAAAAGTAAAACGCTGTGTAAATGACTCTCATCGTTTTCCTCCCTTGGGAGCATAAACACTCCTTTGAACACACACCTGGTCATGAGAAGCATGGTCAGAAATCTTTACTGCTTCCCCATGTTCCTTAAGACCCCACGTTCCAGACCCCTTTGTATAGCATTCAAGGCCTAACCAAGATCTGATCTCTCAGAAAAGCCTCTCCCTCCAGACCCTCCATTCCTTCCTCCACAAGCCATCAGTTCTTCTTTGCTGTGATGCCCCAGGCTGGGATGTCTCCTACCCACACACCACCTGTTTCCACCTCCTGTAGGCTAATGCGGCTTCCACAGTTCAAATGCCACCTCCTTTGGGAAACTTTCCGCTCTCCTCCCCTAGTCCAAATTTCTCCTTCTCAGTACACTTTGTTTTTACTTCTATTCGAACCCATTTATAGCTGTTAATATGTAGATGTGTCTCCCCATTAACAGGCCTCTTGAAGACAAGGACTTTATTTTAATTTCCACAAGCCCCTGCCTGACACACGGAGTTTGTGTTTAATAACTATTTGTTGTATTGAATTGTATTTTCTACAGTCAGTGTTGTTTTGAGTCCCCAGGATCAGGGTTTCCCATCATAACCCCAGAGAGAAGCTGAGATCTCTTCATTGCTGCAGGGAGTTGGTGAAGCTGATCCCAGCAGTCCATGTTCCTGGCTTCTGAGTATCTTGGCCAGTTGCCAGCACTTCAAACATCCCATGTGCCAGAATAGGGAATGCAGTGCAAGGAACAAAATAAATGCATGAGTGGGATGCATAGACATCCCACCCTTCCCAAAGACAATGCATTAAGAAAATACCTCCATGCCTTCTTCATCGAGAGAATTTTCCCAAGGTGAACCTCATGGTCTATCCCCAAGTGTTTTGTGAGTACTCATCCCCAAACTGCCTTTCTTAATATACTGAATTTTGTAAAGTTTTAAGACATCCCTTTGCCATATAGAGGGATGATTTTATTGCCTTATGGGACACCAAATTTTTCTGGGACAAAATGTTTCAGCCCAGTGGAAGTGTCATACCCAGCACATGAAATAAAAGACACCCTATATTAGTTTCAAATGATAAAACTAGGGAGTGTATCAATTTAAGTAGTACACCAAGATATTCTTAAGATTCTTGGTAGAGAAAGTAGTAAACAGCTCTTCATGCCTAGATTCTAGTGAGTTATTTAATGGTTAACAAAGGAAAGGAAATATATTCTATTCCTGTTGACACCAGGCCAAGTGAGGGCTCATTTTCCAATCCCTTCTTCCTGTGAATGAGAAAACAACGTATCAAATTTGAGTTCATTGATGATTCCACCCAATGTAAGCCTCGTATCATCTACAGCAGGGCAAAGTATATTGGAATGGAAAAGGGAATTTCAAAGCATTTTAGTGCACTATTTGATAGAGGCTTTTAAGTATAAGTTCCATGAAACAATTTTCTGTCTTATTTATTAATGGATTTATTAATTTTTTTGATTGGGAAAATTTTTTTCCATAGTTAATGCTGCAGAGTACTTTGTCCTCATTGTTTTGCCTGTTTGAAGTACAGTTGTGTTCTGCCTTGTCAAGATATAGTTATCGTTTTCTGAGGAGACGGTAGCCTTAAAAATTAAGAGAATAATTTTGGATGTAAATTCATCTGCATTTGTTTTTAGCCAAGACATCTGAAAATTTATAGTAATTTATATGCTTTACCACAAAAGGAGCACAGTGATAAGTGTCCCAAATGGAAAAGAAAATTAACAGGGCTTCATTATGGGCCTGATTTGAAATAGAAATTTAGTGCAAGCACATCATTCTTATTTGAAGTAGCACTTGGGGCTTCAAACTTCATGATTTAGACTTCAAGTGATTTTAAGAAATAAATATGTAAGACGTATTTTAAGCCAAAGGTCTAGTATTTTCTTTCAGAAAGGACGGTGGGAGGGGATGGGAAGGAAATGGGGGCATCTCTTTGGGACATATCACTGCTTCGATGCTTTTTTGAAAGTAGAGACCCCATATTCATGTATATGTATATATATAAAATCATGGGTAACCAATCACAGTTTCACATACAGGAGCTCAACATTAATAGAGCCATATCCCATTGTTTATTTATATTCTCTATACCAAGGGGAAATTTGAAATCTTGATGTACTTAGTATTCTCCTGTGTACTATATAGAAGCTTCAGAAACTACCAAGCTTCCTGAAATAGAAAGTAATTTGACAAAACTACTTGAATTCAAAAGAAAATAACCATCAGAAAGGCCTAGTGACAATCCATGTAGAAAAGCCATTAACAGGGAAAGAACACACAGAGAACATAATGAGGGCATTAAAATCAGTCCCATGTGGAAGCCATCAGAGTGACCCGCAGCTGAGTTTCTCGTGCTCAGTTTTCAGTTGGGCAGAAAGGTTTACAACTCTGGCCTTCGGTCCTTTTTGATGTGGGAAAACATTTGAAACTCTGTCTACTCCCAACACCACCAGCTACCCTGGCCAACACTCCTAATGTCATTATCTTAATTTTTAAAATAGGTACTGAAAAGTCCATTTAAAAATCATCTGCATATTTTCATGGCTTTTCTAGTGATCACAATACCTTAATTGAAAAGCAAATCAAATTTAGATGAACTTTGCACATAAGAAAAAAAATTTATTTGAAAAGCAATTATAAATCTAGCGTATGAAGTATGGACATTAAAGCTGAGGGGAAAGCAGTAGGAGACTGAAGGGTTAATCAGGATGAAATTGAGTTTCTGTCTATGAAGAGAGAAAGCTTTTGATAATGCATAAGTGATTTCTCAGTAATGTGGTCAGTGTTCTCAGAGTCAATAATTTCCACCAGTGGCTGGTAATGATCATTTAAAAGCATCAGCTCATGTGTGCAATGTGCCTTGCAATTCAGATCATGGCTCAACAGGAACTGAAGCTCTCCATGCCAGTCCTTGAATTTCAGGGCAGGAGGGTAGGAAGAGGCCCCTTCAACCTCAGGGATTCTAAGTGGTTATGAGTACGTTTTCTAAGGGAGAACATTAGTATTTAGGCCCATCTATGCCTGGACAGGTCATTTTAGAGAAAGCAGCAGCAGAGGAGGAACCAGAGACAATCCCTGTGGGAAGGATAGGAGCGCCTCTCTCCCCTTGTTTGCATAGCCGCTGCCAAACCACCAGGCATTACATTCAAGTCTCTGCTGAGATGGTGTTTGGTTTTGTTTTTTCTTTTCCCATATTCATTTGAACCTCTTGAAAATGAAATTAATTACAGTATTGATCCCAAGCATCTGAAGTCAGGGTCTTGCCGCCCTGTCTGGAAATATGGTCTGAAATAGAAGGATAATGGATTTTTATAATGATTTTTTTTTAAGTTTTAGAGCAGTGCTTCTAAAATTTAAGATGTACCCCAAAATCTTAGAGATCTCTTTTTTAAAATGCAATTTCTGATTCAGTAGGTCTTGAGAGGGACCTGAGAGTTTGCATTTCTATTATAGTAAGTTTCCAGGTGCTGTCGATGCTCTGGTCAGAGAACATGCTTTGAGTAGAAAAACTCTAGGCAGCATCAAGGATCAGTCCTATCACACCCGATAGGAAACTGTCAGATATCTTAAGCTGGCACAAGCCCTCATGACAACAGTGGTACAGCTCTGTCTGGAAAGCGTTGGGCTGAGGAGCCTGCCTATGTGCTGAGCTTCTTTAGGGAGGGTGCAAAGTAATAGTACCACCACTGGGGCTGTCCTTCAAGATCGTACATCCATGTTTCAGGAGATGTTCTACCACTTGTCTTTATATAATACTCATTAGAGGATCACTTATGACAAGAAAAGAGGTGGGGGTAGAGGAGTGGAATGGTCTTTTAGTAATCTCATTGCTAATGCTTTTTGCTGGTGTTTGGTTGGGAAACTTCCATCTTAGATTTTGAGGTGCCTTTCCCAAAAGGCATACATTAATATATCATGCATATATATGCATATATATGTATATAGCTAATATGTTAGTAATACATAAATACTAATTTGTATGTATATGCATACACATAATCAGGAGAGTTCAGTTTTTCTCATTTTAACTGTATATTTAAGCTCATCCAGTTTAAATTAAAGTAAAAATTTGTTAGTAATGGGTCTTCGCCTTTTTTGTATCTTTACTGAGTCTTGTAATCTCTAAATATTTATAACTTCATCTATGTTAGCTATTGATTATAGGTTGCTAATTGGATGAGGATGCTAACCCAGGTAAGAGACTGAAATTCTTGTAACAGCTGAACTCTAAGTAGAGTGAACTGAGATCTAGAAATCAGTACAGCCACAGAGCCAGGAGCAGAATGCTGCTTTGCTGCTATTGTGAAAGAGCCATTTTTCAGGTCTTTAGAGCTTTCCAAGCTCTGGTCTGCAGAGTGTGCAGGGCCTGCAGGGTCCTAGGGCTTCTTGTCCACAGAGCTTTCCTGAGAGGCTGTGCTGGGGGCTGGGATAACAGGATAATGATGCATGCAGGTGGGCGTGGCAGCCCCCTCCTTCAACCAGAGCAGACCCATTTTTACCTTTTGAACATATGTGGGTTCCACAGATTTCAGTTGAAAAGCACTAATGTAAACTATTAATGTTTCCTACTGTGGACAACATTTCGAGGAAACATTTGAAACAGCATATTCATTTCTCCTCTGTTCACATAGTTATTCAACAGCTCTTCATTGTGCACTTATTGTGTGCAAAGCAGTGTTCTAGATGCTGTGGCATAAACAAGATGAGTAAACACAAATCCCTGTCCCCTTGGAAAAAAGCTTCAAACTATAATCGCTACTGGAAAGAAGCCACAATGATGCCAAAGCATCATCGCAAAGTAGAAAGGAAAATTCACCATACAGCTTGCTAGGTCATGACCATCAGGGAAGCAGCTTTCCTTTCATTTCTTGAGGCTTCATTAGCAGGGCATATGTGCTGGGTGTTCCAGATTTATGATTTATAAAACATTGATTCAGTGCATGATGTTGTTAAATGGGGAACACTGCTGGATTTCTCTGTGTTGAACTCTAATTTTTAAAAGCTATGCTTGATTATTTTGTTGGGTATAATTGTTTTTTTATGGAGGCAGCTGGCAGGCAGTGGAGGGAGCCAGTCTAGCATACCCATTTAGAACATGGGCCACAGAGGCAGAGAGCACAGATTCACATTCTGACCTGACCATTGACTGACTAGCTGCCACGCCTTAGGCAAGTTACTTAACCTTACTGAGCTCTCTTCACTCAGCTATAAAATGCAACTGATGATAATGTCTACTCCAAAGGGTTATTGAGAGGATTGCAGACATATGTAAGAGGCACGTGTAAAGGGCTTGGCACAAGGGTGGCTCTTGTTGTTGTGTTAACATATGTCATGTAAGAAGGTTCATACATCCTTCATTTTAACTAACCTCCTTTGGCAGGATTTAATGTACATAGGGTCCTTCAAAGTAGAGCATTCTTCATTTTAACCCCAAAGCCTTTGCCTTGATGAATTCTCCTGCCCTGTGAACCTCTGCACTGGGGGCAGCGCTCAGTGGCCAGCATTGCCACGGCCCTGGGAAGCATTCTGGAGTGAGGGTCCCGGGGTCTGGAGGAGAGCAAGACAGGGGAGATCTCTGCGAGGGAGCAGCCCTGCCCAAATGCAAGTACGTCCCATGAGACACAACTTGCTATTGTAATGTTGGACAAATGGGCAATTCATTCTCTTGGGAACTGAGGTGGGGGGATGAGAATGGAGTGAAGGGAGAATTTAGATTTGGATCAGGGGCTGTGGAGGAAAGTATTTACTTTATAGAAGTGGGGCTGTAATAAACTACCTTGAGACTCATTTATGCCACAAACTGAATTTAAAAAAAATTACAGGCCGGGCGCGGTGGCTCACGCCTGTAATCCTAGCACTCTGGGAGGCCGAGGTGGGCGGATCGCTTGAGCTCAGGAGTTCGAGACCAGCCTGAGCAAGAGCGAGACCCCATCTCTACTAAAAATAGAAAGAAATTATATAGACAGCTAAAAATATATATAGAAAAAATTAGCCGGGCATGGTGGTGCATGTCTGTAGTCCCAGCTACTCGGGAGGCTGAGACAGGAGGATCGCTTGAGCTCAGGAGTTTGAGGTTGCTGTGAGCTAGGCTGACGCCACGGCACTCACTCTAGCCTGGGCAACAGAGTGAGACTCTGTCTCCAAAAAAAAAAAAAAAAAAAAATTACAGAGAGAAATAAGTAGACCACTGAAGGTGAGCATGTCAGCAGAGCTCCAGATGCCAGAGCTTACCTTGAATGGCATTTTTGCTCTTAGAACTCTGTTCTTAGCAGTGTTGCAGTTGCTCAAGAATCTATATTAGAAAATTAGTGGACTAGGATGCTTGCTGCTTTCTATCCAAGCATGTCAGAGTGTAAGATGGTGTTGCTGAATGGAGTCTTGGCCTTTGAATTCTTCTCTGGCCCATTTCTCCTGCAAACAGGAACTTTGTTTTTTTGAAGTAAACAGTGGATATGATTTTTAGTTTATGACAGTAATACTGCGACAGTGATGAGTGTGTGCTCTTCCGTTCGTCTGCTTTTTGCACCAGGACATCCTCCAGCTGTGGGCCTTCCTCCCTGTATGTAAAGCTTGTAAACAAAACCAGAAGCCTTGGGAAAAGAGTAAAGAGAGCAGCAGAAAGAACGTTTGCTTTTGTGAAAAAGCCCGCCACTGGTTGAATTTAAAGAAAAGTTGATGGATCTTTTTCTCTTGCTTATATTAATAGAACAAAGCACTGCTCATAGGGCCGAGGTCCTTCTCTGTGTTGGAAGTCAATTTCAGCCTTGTGCTGGGACTCCTAACAGAAGATGAAACTTTTATATCTGATTTTAAGAAATGATCGGTTTGGGGAAAAAGAAAAAAAAAAAAAGCAAACATCTGTCTTACAGGTCAGCCTTTAAATTATACTGTTTTCATTTTGTCGTGGGATACCAGGCTTTTAACTCACTAGTAAAGTCTGTGAAGCTGGAAGTTTTAGCATCTATTTTTATCCCACACAGTCCACCCCTGGTTTGGAATAAGATTGCTAGTTTTCCTTGCAGAACTCTAATCCACACTCAGCCGTGAACCGAGGAGTTGAGTCAGCTGGCTGAAGCTTTGTGCCTCTCTTTTCCTTTATTGGGAACAGGAAAGGTGCTGTGGAGAGGAATCCGGGCGGGATCATTCAGGGGAAGGTGACAGCAGATGGTGGGAAGGCTGAACTCTCAACCAGCGGGGTGTCAGGAGCAGAGTGAGCCTCAGAGAACGGCAGCTGCCCAGCGCCAGAGCAGGGACAGAGCAGGGAGGCTGGGCGGGGCGGTGTCTACAGGACAGAGGGGGAAGAACACACACACTGGGCACAGACTTTTAGCTGGCTCTCCATGTCAGCATGAGCAGTAGTAGCCAGGGTGCCGGGTAATTGGCACCTCAGCCTATCCGAATTCATGGGAGGTTATTTCTTAAGTGAAATTCTAAAGAGTTAAAGGATGAATTTGGACAGTGATGGAATGGATGACATCATCAGTCAAGAATCCTTATTGGATATGGAGGGGAATTATAAAAAGGTAAGGGGGGAGAGCTCTTTTGTTTATAAACAATTGGACCATTTTTCTAACTGGGAGAAAGATCACTCTTGAGGAGTGGCCAAATTCCACACTCAGTGGCCATTGCCATAATATAGTCAAGAAAACTAAATGCACAGAATTAAATGCATTAAGCTAAGAGAGTTCTTTCTGCCTTTCCCAGCTTATATTCATTAATATATTTATAGCATTAACTAAAATACACATGTTGTTTTTCTGAAGTTGAAAAAAATTCTTTTATGCATTTAATTGCTAGGCAGGCTTTTAACATAAAGGAGTATTTTAAAAATTATTGACAGTTCACCTGTTATAATTGCTAGCATGTTTAACCTATTTTTCCAAGTTTGACTTTTTTAGCAATGAAAAATATAAAGCTTTATTAAGAAAAATGGGAGTGTTAAAAATTGTTACAGTATCTGTTAATCCTTTGCTTGCCTTTTCTTTTGAAAGTTAGTAAATATATTTTGAGAATGTTATATATGGTAATAACAGGCCCAAGTAAAAATAGTTTTAGTTATATGGGTGAGGTCATGAAATTAAACTACAAGTATATACTTGTCTGTCCACAGAAGGCTAAACACACACTATGTCCTTTCCCTTTGTTATTTGCTGTAAGTCAAATGTAGTTCACAATGTAGCACAATATGAAGAATAAGGGCCCTTCCATCGTGCACCTGGAGATGAAGACCTCTTTTCCTTCAGAGACAAATATCAGTTAATATAGCCTGATAGAACAGTAAAACTTGCTGCTAAATTTTGTTTGCTCAAATACATCATTAACTTTTTTCCCCAGAGTGAGATATGGAAAGAACCTTGTATCATGATAAATCTTTAAGCATAGTAATATAAAATATGGCAGTTTATATCGTATATATTATATAAAATAATTGTGTGAGTGTGGGGGCTATTTTAAGTATGTACTTTATTTCTTAGAGTAGTTAACAATAGCTTATGTTCTCTCTCCAGAAGCTGAGAAAGAACTTAAATATGTAAAAGAGGTTTCAAGGATCTGCCATGTTGCCCTGTGCGTTTTTCATTCCCTGTGATTCCCAGGAAGGGAACGAGTGCCCAAGGTGATAAGTTCTCCAAGTCCTGAAACCCTGACCTATCTCAGCTGTCTGCTCCTCCCGGAAGCAATGTGCAAAAAACACTTGGGACACTCTGCCATAAGAGTGGGATCACTTACCCGACCCTGCAGAACGAGTGTGCCCTTCTCATACTTCCTCTGTTTTCAGTGCCAAAGAACTGGGCACAGTTGCCTTTGTCAAACCATTTCTCATAATGAAAAGTGTAGGTCAGTTTGCGCTTAGAAAAAATGAAAGACAAACCATTGCTAATGCATTAACAATAAAGTCATGACCACTGTAGTTTTATTCTACTTAGAAACAGAGAGCGAGAGAACCCAGATGCCTGGAATAAGTGAGTGATGACATGCTGGCAACCTGAGACAGGGCTGACTAAAGCTACAAACATGGAAGGCTCAGGGAGCTTTAAATCATCAATAACAACAAAACAGTCGCATTGTGTAACCCGTTATCTAACTAAGGCAGTAGAATGCTGCATGTCATTTCAGGAGAAATAGTATCTGGTAAGTTAGTACAAAAAACCACTAGATGAAACTTCTAGATGTGTGGAATGCTTAGAGATCAGCATATCGTATTCTGGACCCAAAATGTGAGAGTTGTTCTCTTGTCATTTTGGCTTTTTGAATACCTTTCTCAGGCAGAGTGCTGTCAGATTTAAGTATGTCATGGTTACATTGAAGTCTTCATTATGCTTTTAAGAACCACTATCTGTAATCTCACTAAGAGCTTCTAGTGAAACAGGGCAACATATGCTTTTTTAAAATGTAAAGAATAGGAAAACAGTTACTAAGCATAAAACACTTTCACTAATTAGAATCTTCCTTTTCTAATTTTTTTTCTCTAATGTTTTTGTTGTTTGGTTGGCTAAGTAGAAAATTAAATCATAAAAACAGTGCTCTGAAGGCTTTTTTGACCTTGTATCCTTCAGTAAAATGTTCTTGAGTCTATGCCTCTAATATACATATATTTTATTAAGAAATTACACTCAGTCACCATCATAAAAATATGTTATGTGTGTAAAACATATACACAAGTAGATATTTTAAGGAATAAAATATTTAAAATATAAACTTAAAAGTTCTAATATTTCTTTTTTCAACTCCTCTGGTACTCTGACCCACTTTGAGGTCACTTGTCAAAAACGATTGGAAAATCGATATACCCCTGCCTAGGTACCATAGAATTCCCTGAACCAGTTACACTAATAAATACCACATGTGTGTAGGGATTATTTTACAGGGTTGTTTTAAAGTCAGACAAACAGCCTTTGGGGGAAAGGTCACTTTCTGATGACCAAAATTAGATTCCACCGAGGCAAAGGAAGGAAAAGATTATACATCTGTTCTTTTCCTTGGGGAAAGTCCTCATTGTAAGAAAGATGTTTCATTAAGGACCTCTGGTTTACTCAATAATAACAGTAAAACTGTACTCAACATAAAACAGATCTTAATGTTTAGGAAGAAAAATACAGACTTCAGCAGAACCTGAGGTGTGTGTGTTTCAGCCCATTATTTCCCTGTCCTGCTGTGAGCAACTTCTGATCCTCTGGTTAAGAACCACACAGCGGATTGTCTTCAGGACCAGGTGGCACGAAGCACAGGAGTCACCGTGCTGATTCATTCCACCATCACTTACCAACAGCCGCCCCGTGTTCCCGGCATTGTGCACGGCACCAGGATCGCAGGAGACTGAGCTTTCCCTGCCGGAGCTTACAGTCCGAATGGGAAGGCACATAGACAAGTAAGCTACTCGCAATTGATGCTTCCTGGAAGAGGGTTCAGATGGCAGCCAGTGTGGACTTCTAAACTTTGCAGCCCACGCCGTCTCGGGCGGGGTAGGATCCAAATTACACTAATGGAGAGAGAGAAAAAAATTTAAAGATTTAACATAGACTATGGCAGAAGACTGGCTCCAGCTTTGTCCCAGGGCAGAGAAAATGCAGGGAAATTGGCTTTGCCCTCTGTTCCCAGGCTACTTTGCACAGAATGAAGGAACTGAGGACAGGGCGATGTGTGTGCCCAGGACTGGGCAAGCCTCTTGCCTGGCTTTGTTCCTCAGGGGTGCTGTCTCTAGCATTGTGCATCCAATTATGGAGAAAGATTAGGGAGGCCCCCGTGAAAAAATTAAAAGGCTGGAAGGAACAATATTTAAAGTGAAGCCACAGCTGCGCCTCATGTTTTTTTTAAAAGGTGAATGGAAATGACTGCTTGAGATAAACTGCAATAAACAGGAACACAGAATGCCAGCTGCCATTCCAGACAAGCGCTGTGCCCTCCCCACACAATTACTGAGGAAAAGCAGCCGTCGACCTCCATTAACCCTCACGTCCTCCTGTCTGTGAAGGCTGAATATGCCTGAGGAACCACGTCAAGTCACCGAAGCCTGGGGCCTGGCCCCACCTCAGCCACCTGGGGAAGATCTCTTCCCTTTTGTGGGCCAAGGTCTCCTTTTCTTTAAAGGGGGGAATCAGCCCTGCCAGTCTTAGCTGTTATAAATAGGAAGCCTCCTGGCTCCTAGTTCAGGGTCCGTTCCGTCATATCACCCCACTGGCGCACCTCGGGTATGGTCAGGGAACGGGTCGTTTCTGGTAACTAGATTTTCCAGTTAAATGCCAGGCATGTTAAATTTATTCTCGCTCTTCCCACACATGTGTACACATATGCACACATAGCTGCATGTACTCATGCATGTGCACACGCACACAGGCACCCTTTTCCATGTCATAGTTGTCTTCCTCAGCTTCTCTGCTTTGTCTCCTTCCCCCTATTCTCATCAATTTCCTTAGGCTTCTAGCTCTCTTTCGTTTTTGTGTATGTGTATGGCTTTCTAAAAATTGAGATATAATTCACATATATAAAATTCACCATTTTAAAGTATACACTCTGATGGCTTTTAGTATATTCATACAGTTGTGCAAACCATCATCTAATTCCAGAACATTTTCGTCACCCCCAAAAGAAACCCTATTCCCATTAGCAGTTACTCCCAAGTTCCTCCTTCTCTTAGCCTCTCATAACCACTAATTTACTTTCTGTCTCTATAGATTGGCCTGTTCTAGATACTTCTGGCTCTTTTTTTTTTTTTCCTCCCTTTCTCCACTCTTCTCACTACCTAACCCACCGTTTTAATATTAACAACGGCTACCATTTAATAAAGTTTTCTTTCTATGCCAGGCACTGTGCCAAGCACTTTCTATATAGCATTTCATTTAATCATTAAAACAACATAAAATATGCATTATCTCATCTTTCAAAAGAATAAACTGGGGCTCAAAAAGTTTCAGTAACTTGCTCTCGTGTCTGAGTCAGTATGTTAACCTGGGTTTTCTCGACTCCAAATCCCCCGCCCCTGCCTCCTTTCTGGTCGTGTGTCTGTGTCCTCCTCTCCCAGATCCTAAGTCCATCCTGACACGGGGGGTTGAGGACACTGTCTTCCTGGCGGTGGATTAAGGTTTGCCCGTTTCATAACCATGCAGTAGGTGTTTTGGACTGTTGTGTTCCTGACGGTGATACTGAATGACTGTGATGGATTTACAGGCTCCTAAAATGGCACCTGTTAAAAATAGAGTTGCCAGATAACACTACCCTGTGTGCAAAAGTAGTCTCTGTGGGCAATCATTTGAGAACCAGAAGGAGCTCAGGCTCATTCCCAGCAGTTTGGCTTTTGGATATGCTGCTCATAGGGGAGGAAAATCATTTAGTTTTCAACTGTATCCCTCTAGGACAGGGGTGGGGAACATTTGCATGTTGGAAGGCTGCAATAATTTAGCTGTAATCAAATAAGGCCACATTCAAGAAACTTCAATTAGATATATTTAAAAAGGTACATTATTTTATAAAAATCTAACTACTATGAACTTAATAATTTCAAAAAATGATAACTATTTTTTAATTTTAAAGTACCTTTTAATGACTTTGTTGTGCCTGCTTTTTGTTGGAAAGCATTTGAATATTTGGTCGTAGCATGGAGGTCTGCATTTTTAGCTGATCCTCTAGATGGGTATCAGTCGTTTGTGAACCTAAGGGCGTCTTGATTTGGGTTAGGTAGGAGACTGTAGATTTGCAGCAATAAGTGGTTGAAAAGCAAGAACGCATTTTTCAAGCATGTTACTGAAGGCATGGGTATTCTACTGCATTTTTCCATATTTCAATTGGATCTTTCTTTGCATCAAACAATGACTTGAAAATGTCATCTACCAAGAGCTCAATCTATTCCATCAGTAGTTCTTTAGGTTTCTTGGTGATATCAACTAGGTGAGACTGAAATGCTAATTTGAGTGTGATGTCATGATTCTCAAAGTCAGTGAACCTTTCATTGTATTCTCCAATAGGTCTATAACAGCTGCATATTCTTCAAATGATTCACATATATCACCCTGCTCATCAGTGACCTTCGCTAACTGGGGAAAATGTTTATCCAAAATTTTCTTTTTAAGAAGTGTTTTGAACAAATAGATTTTTTGAAATGCTTGGATTTTTTTTGCCACATATCATATATAGACTTAGTTTTACCTTGCAAAGAAATATTCAAGTCATTTTGATTTGATACATCAGACAGAAATGCTGCATTCCTATAGAAATCTTTCAATAATTCAAATTGCTGATTCTGTTCTTCATAAAATTTATCTATCTGTTCTCACAGGGATAAAATTTTGGTTAATGCCTGTTCCTGCGATAGCCAATGCACTGTAGAATGATACAGCAAATCCACACTGAATACCTCATGTTCAACTTTAGCATGTTACACAACTGACTATGCTGTGTTGCATTTGCACAAATATAGTTAACAATATTTATAACTTGTTGCAAATTGTCACTTAAAAGAGTAACTTTAGTGCAGAGGTTTTGCTGATGCAAGCTATAATAAAAAAAAATGAGAGCATTTGTATCTGTTAATATATTTTTTTTTTTTTATCTATGCAACAAACCCTTCACATTTTCCTGTCATGGAAGGTGCACCATATGTAAATACATTCACTAAATTTACCAAAGTTGACCCAACTTCATGACATTTATCTTGAAAATTGTTGAAGATATCTACTCTCTGTGTTCTGTTTGCAAGAGTGCCCAAAGTGAGTAACTCTTCATAGCAAAGAAAATCTTCTGTTATGACGTGAACGAAGTATAAAACCTGCGCCAAGGCAGTAGTATCAGTTGATTCATCCAAAGTGATTGAATAATATATATTTTCATTTTGAAGTGTTGCATAAATGTTAAGTTGAAGGCTAATTCATGCTGTTGATCAGATATGGTTCTCCTTGAAAGAGGCAGTTGTTTGTACTTTGTAACATTATCAGGGTCTAAACATCCTATGATTTCAACAATGCATTCTTTCACAATATCTACATCACTGAACGGCTTCTCTTTTTCCCCAAGTATGTAGCCACTTTATAAGTTGCTTCAGTGGCACTATTTCCAGGTGTTCTTGGTGCTTGAAAGAATTGTCTTTGCTTTTGCTTTTCATCTTTTTTTTTTTCTTCTTTTTCTTTTTTGAGACAGAGTCTGTTACTCTGTCACATGGAGTAGAGTGCAGGGGCGTCATCATAGCTCACTGCAACCTCAAACTCCTGGGCTCAAGTGATCTTCCTGCCTCAGCCTCCCAAGTAGCTGGGACTACAGGTGTGCACCACTGTGCCTAACTAATTTTTCTATTTTTAGTAGAGACGGGGTGGGGGAGTCTCACTCTTGGTCAGGCTGGCCTTAAACTCCTGAGCTCAAGCTATCCTCCTGCCTCAGCCTCGCAGAGTGCTAGGATTACATGTGTGAGCCACTGTGTCCGGCCTGCTTTTCATCTTTTACTTTCTGCAATACAACCTTTCATGCCTCTTCCTCTAATTTAAAATATTTGTGGACCTTATGAGTGTTATAATGGTGATGAGCACTGAATTTCTTTAATGTGGATATTGCAGTATCACCAAGCAAGCAAATCATCTTATCTTTAGCAGAAACAAGATAATATTGCAGTTCCCAATCCTCATTAAAAAATCTGTTTTCTTCCTTCAGCATTTTCTTGATCTTCTTTGACATGATGGGCTGTTAAGTAGACAGAATTAAAAAATACTGTCAAGCTGTGCAACTTCTCACAAATTTTACTTCAGACAGAAACACAGTGCACTGATGTCAAAAGCTGATAACAGACTGGTGTGCTTGACCCCCATAAACTCCCACCGACCAGCCTCATGCAGTAGTGGCGCCAGTCAAGAACTAACTCACGAGTGTAGCAGCTGTCATTTTAGCCCTTATGGCTTACTAATGTTCTAATTGTGCTTGTCAATTTGGGAGGATGATGTCATTGAAACTTATTTTTTTAAGTCGGCTCATTTTAAAAATAAAATAAAAATATAAAAGATGAATAAAGATGTGTTAATAAAAGGATTTGTTCTATAAAATTTGGATTCAATCAAAAGGCCCCACTTAAGGACCTAGAAGGCTACATTTGGCCTTAAGGCCACAGGTTCCTCATCCCTGCTCTGGGATGTAATGTTGAAAGACAGTAGTCATCTTTGTGGGTTGCATGATGAACTCCTTTACCTTCACCAAAGTTCCCATTCTAAGTGACTGCCGAACTTTAATCCTAGGTGCTTTTTAAATACCTTTGCTCTGATCCTTAACAAATAGAATACTCAAGTGTTAGCCACTCTGCACAATGTCACTTCTGTCTGCCTGCTTCTGTTTATGTCACTTCCCTGCAACATGAGAAGAAGGAATGTAGTCAACACTAGGAAAAGCCATCCTCACAGACTAATTGTAAACAAACATCTTCATTCCCTGGACTGGCATCTCAGCACTTTTGATGTCAGCCAATTCTCAAGTAAAACAGGTGTCAGAAGGCTCTGGGTCCCGGAGTCCTTCTCCTTGGGTGCCCATCCTGGACTTTGGGCATCCAAGGCCAGCTCTCTCATGAATACCGGTTGTGAGCAAGTTGCAGTCTAAGGACCCAATGTTTCCTGAGAGCCCAGGCTGACACCCAGCCAAAGAAACTTGTTTAGACACATTGGCGCAAGGATGCAAAGATAAGAAATTTCAACAGCATTTTAGGAAACCTGATTTGGTGGCTCATCATGACCTTTCTGGGATATTTATTATTAAGTTCCTGAAATGTAAAATGTCAGCAATACAAAATGAAAAAAAGTGTCCAGATTTTAATATCTATTCAGTGATAAAATGGAAAGATACCATGTTATATAACTTATATTTTTACTAATAATAAAAAAACACTTCCCAGGGGATAAAATAAGATGCAAGAACTTGAAATAACCTGCATAGTGCAAGTATTTAAGCACTTGACATTCAAAAGCATGCAATTTATGGAATACTCTTTCTATTTTGATCTTGTGATAGATCCAAGGTTTATCTCAGTGAGAAAATAATTAAAAAGTACTATCAGTATATTTGGGTTTTCTTTTTGCTTTTTTGTTAGAAAGAAAACTAATAAAATTTGCCTAGTGAACAAATAAGTTCTGTACTTCTGGGTCATGTTTAAGAGCCTCAGACTCCCACACACTGTAATGCTGCTTATGAATGTTAGAATAAAACTATCTTACAAGCTGAGAAAAGAAACAAGAGTGACTACTATTTTCCTAAAGGAAAAGTACTTTTCCACAGGGAGCCCCAGAATCCCAGTTGCATCCCTGGTGGATGCTGCTAATAGCAGTGATGCCAGATATCACTGGGCAATAGATTGCACTGAAGCAAGGGGCTCATTAATTGCTTCAAAACAGGCATCCTGGCAAGGCTTGGCAGAGGCCAGACTGCTGCAAATGAAATCCACCTGGCTCCAGAGTCTGGACTTGCCACATGGAACAGATGTATGCTCAGCTGAAGGAGAACCAACTCTGTTCATCTAGCTACTTGATCTATTCAATTGTTTAAAGCTGTGGTTCCCAAAGTGCCTGAGCCAGCAGCATCAGCAGCATCTGGGAACTTGTTAGAAATCCACCTCTCAGCTCTACTCCAGACTTCCTGAAACAGAAAAACACTCTGTGTCTTCACAACCCTCCAGGCAATTCTCATGCACAATCAAGACTGAGGGTTTCTCTGTATGTGTGTGTATCTGTGCATGCACATGCATGCATGCCCACCTGTGTTACCCTCTGCTTGGCAGGCCCTGTCTGTGCGACCCCTGGCATCCTGAGTTTGTTTCTGGGCCATGGGGGTCCAGTGTACTCATTAGTTTCTGGGATGATGCTGCTCACAGTCCTTAGCAAGTTTTTCTTCAGTGGTGCATTGTTTCTCTTTCAGCCATTAGTAGAAAGTATTTCCTTCGTTGCTTTAACAAGCATTTCCTGAGACCTGTGTGTAACACCAGTATAGAAGATGGAGAAAGAGCAGCCAAGGTCTGTGAGGCTTCTCGACCTTAGGGAGGATCTCCTGTGAAACCTCTAACCCTTTGTAACTCCTCGAACTTATTAGAAATGCAGAGTCTCAGGCCCTGACCCTGAATCAGAATCTGCACTTGAACAGGGTCCTCAGGCGACTCACATGCACCCTGAAGTCTGAAAAGCACTGAACTAGGCAACAGTTCAGCAGTGCGGAAAAGAGGACGCTAGAAGTGGTATCTGTAAGGGTTAGTAGTGAGATGAGCACTGAGGCAGTGAGTATTATAAAACAAGTATATCCCATAGCAGAAAAGTCTATTTCAGTTGCCACGATGAACAGGTAACAACAGTAAGAAACACATGGAGCTGGGGAGGAGGGAAAGCTGAATCCAGGGAAGAGATGGAAGATAGGAAATTGGGGAAAACATTTTCCTTCCTCCCACAGCCGAATCCTAGCCAGGCCTAGACTGTTCCTGCTCCACATCTTACACCTGGTTTTACTCCCACTGCGCCTCTGTGCCATCCTCATCAGCTGGGTCTTTTGATTCTCTTTAAATATATCTTTTCTCAGGGGAGTTTAAGGAACCCCTTCCTCCTGGTTTGACAGGCCTTTTCCGGCTATGTGGGTTTCATCATCTGCTCAAGAGTTGAAAGGAAGCAGCTGTTCAAAGTGTCCTGAGCACCAGATGGCTTTAGGTTTAGGTTTAGGATATTTTTTCCTGAAGTGTGTTCCTGAGAACCCATAGGCCCATAGATGCCCCCACAAAAATACAGTTTGTCAATTAAATAAATGTTGGAAGTGCAGAAAATACCCAGTCCTCCATCTGTAAATTCACGTGCAGATTAGCATGTTGAAGGCTTGGTGGCCCCTGCTTCAGAGGCACCATCATGCTGCTAGTAAGGTGGACTGGGCCAGGGGCGTGAAGGCAGAGCCTGAGCAGGGAATGCAGGGGTGATATGCGTGTGCAAGGGGGCGAGGCACCTGCTGTATCCAGAAAAAAGTATGGAAGGGACTTGGGGACATATTCAATTTTGAGATAGACAATATCTACCCAAACAACATTTTGCTTTGTATGTCTTTACCAAATACCCTTCTTTGTGCTTGTCGAGCTTGGGGAATTGCAGTAGAACAGGGGCACACTGGGGAGGGCTGAGCGTTGGCATTTAGAGTCTAAAAGTGTTCAGGGGTCCATGTTCTAAGATCATGTCACACCTGGCAACCTAGAAAGTCACTGTGAGCCTTAATCTGCTCAGATACAGGGGCTGGCAGTGGGGAATTTAGCAGCAGATGAAACTTCCTGGGGCTAAGTTTCTAAGCACATTTTTATTCTCATCTTGGTCTTGAATAGGTTTTTCTGTCTCATAGGGATGAGCCGCTATTCCTCAGTCGCCCTTTAGCTTTTTGCTAGCAATATCAATTTTAGATGTTTACTTTTGTTTTATGAGGGTATTTCCCAAGGCTGCTTTAAGAGTGGACATGGCTTTGCTTGCCGTAAGTGCAAAGTGTGGTTTGCGTCAGCCTCTCCTTTTTCCCTTGTACTTAGCTGTGTCTCACCTTAGGATGTCTTTGGGCTTGAGGGGAGAGGGTGGTGGGAGAGTAAAAGAGTGATGTGAAAGAGCAGAAAGATCTGGAGCCAGAAAGCATGGACTTGAATCCTCCTCTTCCACCCCCGGTTTCCTCATCTTCAAAGCAGAAATTGCTGGAGGATTAACAACAATGCTACTATTTGTCACAGACTTATCCATGGGTCAGGTACAGCTGCTAAGTGACTTACCTAAATTCTCTCGTTTAACCCTCCAACATCAAGTGAGATCCTTTACCTCTGGACTTGGAAGAGCTTTCCGAGCACAAAAGCCATCAACAACATGATAGAGGAAGTGAATTATTGACTTAACTACATAACACTTACAGCTGAAACTCAAAAGGAAAAATACCCTTAATATAAAATTTTTAAAACTCTCAAACCTTTGTAGAAAAATAAGTATAACTAGGAATAAGTAATTCAGAGAAAAGAAAGTACAGGAATTAAAAACATTTAAATATTTACTCTCACTGGTAATGAAAGAAATTAAAATAAAAACAATACCACTTTTTGTCTATAAAATTAAAAGCCACATTTTTTAAGTGAAAATGCGCAGTGTTAGCCAGGATATAGTAGAAGCTGCACCCTTTTACATTGCTGGTGGGCATGTGAATTGGAACAGCTTTTCTCTAGAGCAATGTGACAGAATGTGTCAGGAGCCTCAGCAAATGTTCACACTCAGCTGATCTGGTAATTCCACTTCCAGGAACTTATCCTGAGGAAATAATCAGACATGTGGGCAGGGATTTATGTAAAGATGCTAACTTCTATGTGATTTTTAATTTGACACAACCCAAATGGCTAACCATAGAGGGTAACTCCATAGAATGGAATGATTTGCAACCATTAAAAATTGTGTTTTTAAAGAATATGAAGTGCTATAAGGGAAATTCTCAAAATATAATAAACAATGTGATCTCAATTTTATAAAGAGGAAAAAATGCACACATAAGATAAAAAAAAAAAAAAAAAAACTAGGAGGAAATATACCAAAATGTTAGCAATGATTTCTCTAAGGGATGGGATTATGGGTGGCATTTATATTCTTTTTTGTTTTGTTTTGTTTTGTGGAGTTTTTTGATCAAGCATGTAAATACTTTTCATGATATACTTTTCGGTGGTATCCAAAGAAAGAGAAAGAGAAAAGGGGAAGAAAGTGTATTATAAAGCTGTCTTCTTTAATGAAGTGTTCTGTGTAAAAAACTGTAATTAAGGTAAATAGAAATATTTATAAGGCCTGCTCCAATATCTGTAGCTCTAGTGTACAAGTCAAGAAAGATAGACATGAAATCAAGGGTGTATTCACACATTCACACCTGGGATAGGTGTTTACTTTAAATAAAGTCTCTTTCAGACCTCAGGCTAATGTTGGGCAAGCATGTTGTTGAACATTAATCATTAACACTTATGTTGTTACCTACTGATTTTATATTTGGATATCCAGTTCCACTCAACAGTTCTCTGACTGTTGAGGGCATTGGGTGAGAATCTCCTTTGCCTGTTATATGGACTGAGATGTAATTTCACTCACTACACAAAATCTGCCTGGCAGATATTGGGATTTTGAAATGAATGTGTTTTAAGTAAAGATGTCAAAGCGATGTGATTCTGTTTTGGCTGGACCATCACAAGTACCAGCCTTGTACATTTGGAAGGGTGGTTTGCTTTAATTAATGTTCCCAGCAGTACACTTGCAAGTGGTTAGTGAAATAAAAGATATTCCTGCTTTCCTGTACAACCTTATGGTTACTTTCTTAGGGCTCAGTGCTGTGCCAGCCAAGTACACAGTATGAAATCGGCATGACATCTGTAAAATAATCTGTATAAAAGCAGTCTTTCACACGCACACAACACACACACACACACACACACACACTAGCTCCTAGTATGACATAGTTGCACTAATACATGCCAAAGTGGGGAGCTGTCTATATAGATAGACATCATCCCTAGATGTGAAAGTTGAAAGAATGCTTATGGTGTCCAAGGATTTAAAAATATGAGAGAAAAGGACAGTAGAGATGAGCTTTCTTTAAACTAGAACTTCTCAAACCTATTGAAACTAAATCTCTGGTGCTAGAGCCAGGGGATACATAGTTTAGAAACCCTACAGGGCATTCTAATGCAGCCTGTTGAAGCAGGAACTTGGGAACCACTGTCTCAGTCGTACCATGCTGTCGTGTGTTTTATTCTGTACGGCCCGATAGGGTATCCACCAGCCACTGTGATTGTCGAGCTCTTGAAATGAGGCTAGTGTGATTGAGGAACTGAAATTTTAACGTGAGTTAATTAATTATTAATTGAAATGCACATGGCCACATGTGACTAGTAACTCCCATATTAGACAGAACAGCCTTAACCTATTGTATACTGTGCTTCACTTGGGGATGAAATTAAGTCATTTTTAGGCCACTCATCCAAAAGGTTGTGCATTTCATCTTTCTGACAAGGCGATGTTCAGATGTAGCTCCAGAACCTCCTCTTGAGAGAATCAAGGCACCACCCAGCCCTCAGTGGCCCTGCCCAGTCACGTGACCTGGGTTTTGTAATATAATTTGCTCAGTGTAGTCTTTAACCCCCTGCTCAGAGCATAAAATGGTAGTTCTCATGGCCATCATCATCTCACAAAGCAGAAAACCAAAATCTCAACCCCAGCCCAGGATTTTTGACTCATCACATTTGTATTTTGTAGTGATTTCATTTTTAACTAAGGAAATCATTTCTAATCTTCTCCCCTGTTGTTTAAAGGGTTTAAAAGTTCAGCATGGTGAGTTTTTATGGGTTTTTTTTATGGGAAGTGAAGTGTTGTAAACATACCCAAGTGATCACAGTAGTGTAGTTTACCAAATCCTTTTCCTATGCACATGGACCTGACTTCCCTTCAAAATATGAACCCGCTGGGCCCAGTTAGAATTCTCAAGCTATTCCAGACATTATTTTTCAGGGCTTCTCACATTCTAAACCTGGTGAAATAAGACTAACTCTTGAACAGAAACTATAGTCCCCAACAAGACTATAAGGCCATGGAGGGAGGCACTGTGCCTGTCTTGTCACGAGCTCTATTCTGGCATCACAGTGTGGCATCTGTCACTCCGAGAGACCCAGCACATGTTGGTCAAATGGATTAATGTTCTTGCCCTAGAGAAAGTGGGCTGGATAAAGAGACATGTAAGGAAGAGAGAGAACAAGATCCAGGGAAAGGCCGCATTTGGGATCAAAGTGATTTGATTGAGGAGAAAGTGCATGCCCTCCTCGACTTTATTCTGCTGTATCTAGCAGGTAAGAAGAAGAAAGATTACAGTGCCAAATTGTCTGCTTCCATCCTAGTGAAGATCACATAGCACTACAACAGAGATTACCTGGACTAGAGATCATAAAAGGCTCTGAAGAATTGAGATTGGAATCAGAAGAGACTGGTTTCACTTCAGCTTTTAATAATTCAAATGCTCTTGTGCCGCAGCCTATTTATTTATATTTCATCTAATGTTACAGTTCTAAGAAACTTAGCAAGTTAGGCTGCCTGTGGTTGTGATGTAGCTGCCCGCTTATCAGCATTTTTTATGTTCTTGAAATTTTAGGCACAGAAAAATGAGAGAGAGTCTATCAGACAGAAGTTGGCACTTGGAAGCTTCTTTGATGATGGCCCAGGAATTTATACCAGCTGTAGCAAAAGTGGGAAGCCAAGCCTTTCCTCCCGGTGAGTGTTCTTTTGAGTTGATTTTCTGATATGTACCTAATGGATTTTGTCACCTGACTGTATGTCTAATAAAAGATAGCCTTTAAATCCTCAAGTGGGATTTTTTTTCCATAATACTACCGTCCTTATTTGGGTTTTAGACAGATGGTCCCCCACCTGTTTGTTGCTTTATTCATTGTTGCTGTTGTTGTTATTGGCCTATTGCCCAGCCACTTGAGGTCAGATTTTTATACTTCATTTTTTTCTAGACTCAGTCCTGATTTTGCACACTGATAAGGGAATCAAGCCACACTCCTAAGCAAGCTCACTGAGGATTCGAGGCGTGTGGCAGACTACCAGATTTCCCATTAAGCAGTCCCAAAGCACCCAGAATCACCCCCAGCCCATACATCTGATTGCAATAAGTACTGGTAACTGAGAAATACAATTCCCACTTTGATCATTTATGTTTCTTACAGTTCTTAACCTGTCCTCCAGGTGGTTTTTCTTTATCTCATTTCAGGATATCATTACTCTTTATCATAATTTATTTCAGGATATTATTGGTCATTTGCATCACTTCTAATGCCAAATAAAATATACTTAAATTATCATTTTACCTAGAAAACAAGACTGTGGACCAGAGCTTCTCAAACTTTAATGTCCTTATGAATCATGTGGGGATTTTGTTAAAATGAAGATTCTGATTCAGTTGAACTCTGTGGGGTTCAAGATTGTACATTCCTAAGATGCTCTCAGCTGGGATGTCCGTGCCGCCATTCCATAGGCTGCTTTGATTCGTGAAGGTATAGACAATCCGCAAAGTTTTAGCTGTTACAAATACAGGTATTCCAAGGGATGAAAGTATATAGAACATTATTTAATGAAGATGGTAGTAACCAAAGACCCATCATGTCCCCCAAATGTCTGTTTTCTCTCAGTCTTCTTTTGGGCTAAAAGCAAATGTACCCTGTAAAGATACCAGGAATGTTCACCATGTTAAGCTGAGTGTTGGAGGCAAATGATAGTATTCATGCATCCATTCAACCCATACATCTCTACTGTGTCTCTGCTTAATGTAGGGCCTAGAATGAGGCATTTTAATATCTATCTAAGTCTATTGTATCTGACTTTCAGTAAGCCTTTTGCTTCAGTCTTATCCTGAGAGATTTATCTAAACCAGCAAGAATCAGAAGGTAGACACGTGCTCACGTGCACACCTGTTTGTGAGACTCTGGGGGCAGGTCAGTACATCAAGACAAGAGCTCCAGTTTGGCCGTGAAGTGTTACAGCGGCTCTTCCTGAGATGGGTACCAGCCAGTCTCACAACATCCCCTTGCTCTTCCTACATGTCATTCCAGAGCTCGAAGGTCAGCCTTCCCCTTTGCCTTGGGAGCCTCTCTTCCTTCCCAGGTGGATGTGGCAGAAAGAGCTCTGGCCTAGGAACCTGAAGACCTGAGGATTAGTCCTAGTTCACTTCTAATTCTGGGACTTTAACAATTTACTCTGTTTCATCAAGCCTCATTTTCTTCATTTTTGTGAAGTGAGGGGATTGAACCATGTAGTCTTATAGATTTCTGCTACTGCTCTCTAATATTCCCCAGAGTGCCGAAATGTCTTCTCCTGGAAGCCCAGTCTCTCTATTCAGCAATGTCATGTCTATCTGGAACAAACGGGAGAGTTTTGTTTTTAAAATGAAAGATTTATATGTGTGTGTGTGTGTGTGTGTGTACATACACATATATACATATATATATACACATAGTACATATCTATTTATCTATCCTTGTTTCACCCTCCAGAAGCAATAACTTTTAACCCCTTGACTATTTATTCTGGTATTTACCTACATATCTCTAAATTAAATGCTTATCTTCTTAGTTCTAATTTTAAATAACCATCAGACTACCTATTGTAGAAAATTGGGATTGAAGTCTTCTTTATAGCCTTTCCACAGACATATCTACATATGACCCCTCCCATTCACCCTTTACAGTTATTTTGCAATTTAGAGTCAAAAACTATTTAATGTTTACATTATTAAGATCACGCATTATTCTCCCTGAACCATATAGTAAAACTGTGATTACTTGGGAAATGTTATTGTTCTTCCTGAAATTAGAATTGCTTCCTTCTTCCCTTTCTAGTCCATAGTTGTGACTGCCATATTAGATTCTACTGCATGAATACACCACAGTTTATTTAGCCACCCTTCTGATGGGCATTGGGTTGTTTCAGAGGTTTTGCTCTTGTAAACAATGCTATTTATACATATTCATGTACATGTCTTTTGTGTACCTGTGCCAGTGTTTCTCTTTGGTGTATACCTAGGAGTGGAATGACTAGGAAAATACCTGAATGTTCACACTTAGAAGATAATGTCAAACTGTTTTCCAACATGTTTGCAAGTTACTCTCCTACCAGCAATGTTCAGAGACCCTTTGGATCCATAACCTTTCTAACACTTTAAAGTGTTGATTTCTTTTAAATTTTTGTTAATTGAATAGGTACAACACAATATTTCCTTGTATTTGTTAGCCATACTTGTTTTCTCTTCAGTAAAATGTCTGTTTGGGTCTTATGTCCAAACTTCTGTTGGACATGAGACTATGCTTTTCCTATTGCCTAATCAAAGTTCCTTAGTCAAGCTAAGGATCCTTAATACATTATGTATATTGCAGATATCTCTTCTCAGGTTATAACTTGTTTTTACTTCCTTAATGTGTGTTTTATGACCATAAATTCTTAATCTTACAAGTTTATATGGTTAATTTTATCAAACTTTTCTTTCCTTGTCAATGCCTTTGGTATCTGTAATCTTCTTTTACCCCAAGGTCCAATAGACATTCATTAGATTTGCTACCAAGAATTGAAAGTGTTGATTTTTTTAAAGTCTACAATGAATCAGGAGCTGATTTCTTGATATGGTATGGAGAAGTCTAATTTCATCTTTTCCATATAGATGACCATTTTTTCCCATCATATTTATTGAACAATCTCTCTCTTACTCACTGATCTGATAGACTACTCCTATATACACTATACATTAATGAAAATACATTCTATTTCATTACTGTTTTTATCCCTACACCAGAACTGTAGTCTTAATTACTATAGCATCAAAATAAGTCCTGATATCTGGACAGATAAATCCCTCTCCTTACTTCTTTTCTTCAAAAGTCTGCTGCCTATTCTTGCTTTATTTTTTATTTCTCCATACACATTTTTAATCATCTAATCAAGTTCATCAAAATACCATCTTGCTATTTTGACTGGAATTGCATTGATACTATACATCAATATAAGAAAAATTATATTTCACAATATTACATCTTTCTATCCACAAACATGGTCTGTCTCTCCATTCATTTAAATCTTATTGAATATTTCTTAATAAAGTTTTATAATTTTCCATTTAGAGATATTATACATCTTTTCTTATGTTTATTTCTAGATACTTGATATTCTGATATCTTCAATTCTCTTTGATAATGCTTTCTTGTTTGCTGCTGGTGAACAGAAATGTAACTGACTTTGTATAATTACATGATTTTACTCTATTAATCTATTAATGAATTAATAAATTATTTTCATAGATTTTCAAAATATCAAACCATACTAGCATAGCTAGTATAAACCTAAATTGGTTCGGGAGTATTATATTTTTTTAGACACTACTGGATTTTATTTATAATACTTTATTTAGGATTTTTAGGTTTATAATCATAGATTAACACAGGTCTGTTATATTCTTATAATATTTTTGTTTGATATTAATGTCAGGGTTATGGTGGCTTAAAAATGGGTTAGGAATTATTCCCTCTTTCACACTAAGAAAAGTCTACATAATTTTGAATTGATCTATTTCTGTAAAGTTTGGTAAAGCTCACCACTATTTGGACCTTGTGTTTACTTCATGTGTTTGTTTTAATACCTGCTTCCATTTCTTAAATGGTTATAAGATTATACGTGCTTTTTATTTCTTCTTGAGTCAGTTCTAATGAGTTGTATTCTTCTAGGAACTTGTCTATTTTATTTAAGTTTTCAAAATTTCTGACATGATATTTTCTCATTTCACTGAAAGTATTAATTTTAGTTAGGTTGTTTAAAATGTTTTCTTCTAATCTCTACATTGTGATTTTTTTTGAGTTTATGTTTTGTTTGTTTGTTTTGTTTTCTGCCCATTAATAATTAAGTATAAGACACTAAAAGGTGTCTGTGAACTGTGGCTGGGGATTGTTGACATACATCACCTGCTCAGAGAGCCCTTCTCTGACCACCCTCATACCCATTACTTTCTCTCCTCTTATTCTGCTTAATCTCCTTACCCTAATTGTTTTTCTTTGTGGCCCTTAATCACTACCTGAGATCGTATTATGTATACTTTATAATCTCTTCTTTGTCTTTCTCCAGCACTAAAACATAAGCTTTGAGAGAGCAGGACTTTGTCTATTTTGTTCACCACCATAACTATTGCCTAAAATAGTGTCTAGTACATAGTCAATCACTAAATATTTGTTGATCAAATGAATGGTCTTCGCTTTAGAATCGTTGAATAGGGACACAACTCTCACTGGGATGCATCTAATTAAAAGTATCTGTGGGTCTTTTCTCTTGGGCTATGAGTTGCTGCAGACAGGAACTCTTTAACCTCATGTTGAGGGGTTTTAAGCCTGACTGCCAGTGTTTTAAAACTCTAGTAGGGGAAAGGTTGGAGGTTTAGCATGTAGAATTTCATTTAATTTCCCTAATTTTAGTAAAGCACCTCATTGCTGCTTCAGCTGGGACTCAGCATGCCCCAGTCCAGAGCCCCTTCTATTCAACCTCTTAAGACAGTAAACTTCCTAATTCTGCCAGGCCACAAGTAGGCAGAGCAGAAAGCAGGTCTAGATAATCCTTTCAGGTGTTCAACAAATCCTTCTTTGTGTTTGGTCCTATCCTATTCCCTATCTCCAGAGGTACTTGAGCATTTCTGAGATTCTACAGTGCAAATGTATGCGCTTCCTCTATCAGCCACCCCTGCAGGCACACAGCAGATTGAGGTAGTTAAGTCAAGTACTTCCCATCCATCTGCATATTATCATCAAAAAACTTTTCAAACTCTCTCATGTGCTATTTTCCCTTCTTCTTTGTCCGTGTAGGTTTATACCTTCTTTCTTTCTTTAATATTATTTTAGTAGAATTTCAGAGACAAGAATAGGTAACTGTGTTTAATATGACATGGTTAACTAGAAATTTCAAGAAGGTTTTTGCTATTTTAATGGCAGAAATACCTTAAATAAAATCCTTTGCAGAAAACCCATATGTAAAACAAAGCAGTCCTCCTCTGGTTCAGGAGGACTGAAGGAGAAGGACCCCTGCCCAGGAAATGCCTCCCCCATCCTAGCTGCCCCTGTCCATGCCTCCCCTTTGGTGCCTCTCTCCACCCCTCTTCTACAAGCCCCAGAAGCCTACCTGAAACTCTTCTGGCAGAGCAAACTTTGAAAATCACTGAGTCATCTACCCACTTTGGAGGCAAAGAGATCTAAACATATGTGTTTCACAGTAGCTCATAACAAGCTACACTTGTTGACTCACCATAAGGAAGATTATTTATATCCTGTTCTTTCAGATGCTTTCATCTCCACATTCTGGGATGAGATCATCCACCATGAGAACATGCTGACTTTTTTGGATCCCCCTCAATATGATGTTCAATAATGAGACAAAATGTTTCTAAGCAATATCACTTTATCCCTGTGAATTTAAAGTCTGCAAAGACTGACTGTCATCCCCCTCACCAGTAATGATAGAGGAGAAAAGCCTTTTGGAATGCTCAGTTGCAATTGTATAACCTATATTCCCTAACTCTGTTAGAATTTTTTTTTTTCTAATGCATTACAATCCCTGAAATTCTTCACTGAGCTGGAAATGCCTTACCTCTTACTTATAACAATACTTGAAGGATGTCAGAACTTTTGAGTTTATCACTATGGTACTCCAAAATGTACCAGAGTTCATGTGTTAAATTAGTTAAATAATCAGAACCAGCTAAATTTTACATGAATTTTCTCCTCTGAAGAGCTCAATACCCAATTTTAAATGAGGCTGAGGACTTAAAATTAATTGGCCAACTAATGGGTTCTGAAGCAGTGAGCTTACTTTTTAAAGCGGGGCCTACTGAGGTGTGTGGGATCTTTGCCAAACTAACGGAATTCTGTTTATGTCTTTAAAGAATGTGCATTTACCTGTAAAAATTAACTTCATATACAGTATGCGAGAAACTATGAAGTAGCATGAGGAGGGTCTGGGAAGACTGGTGTTTAAGCTATTCCAGCAAGTCTAAGTTCTCAGTTGTCTGTTGACTTTCAGCTCCACTGGATTCTTCTAGATGGTGCTATCTCCTAAAGCACTTTTTAAAAGAGTGACAAGCTGTGAAATGTAAGCTAGGCTTACAATAATCTCATAAAGACATTTTATGCCTAATACTGCAACAAAAGAATGTTTGATGTTGCTTCATAACTCAACTAATTTAACTTATACTGAAATGTGGTAAATATAGGAAGTATCATATTTTTCTTCAAAATTTGCTAATCTATTCATCCACCGTCTCAAACTGAGACTCTCTGACCTTTATCATTTTTTTTTTACTTAAAAATGTTTCAGTAAAAATTTTTAAAAGCTTAAAAGGAAATTAGAAAAATGAATTATCTGTTTTTGAAATAAGGTTTCTAAGTAATATTATGTTTAGTCATTTTCTTGAAAAAATATTCTTTTATTTTTATGACTAGTATACTACTTTCCTATGAAGTATTTATTCATTGGCCAAACTAATTTTCAGTTAACATTTTATTTCACATTAGGAGTTCATATAGCTTAGTGTTATTAAAGAAATAGAAACTAGCTTAGCTGTTATGGAAACACAAAGCAGAATGATCATTAGTAACAGACATCCAGGAACTCTTTCCTTTTTCACACACTGCAACCTGAGCTGACATCCTCTGTCTTCATCTCCTTTCTTCTTTTCTCAAAGTAACCACAAAATAAATCTGATTCTCACCTCTCTTCTTACTTTACCCCAAGGTACATTTTATTTACATACACAAAAATATGAATACAATCTAATGTAGTCTTTTTCATAAAGTATGCAATGGGCTGGTGTAACCTAAGATGGGCTATATATTCTTCTCTCTTAACACAAAAAGCAGAAATTCCCCAGAGAACTTTTGAGCAGCTGCTTTGAATAATGATTACTGTTTACTTATCTCACCATTCCAACATCTCAAATCAAATCTTTCTTGGACTTACAGGTCCATTGGCAAATGGCTGAGATAAGACCAATAATAGATACCTGCCACCTTTTGTGTTTGGGCTGGAAGATGGGAGTGAGGGGGCACCGTGACCCATGGAGTTGTTATCAGCTGGACCAATGGCACTGAATCTAGAGAGACTTTAAAGAAATAGGATTCACAGGGGCTTTGAATGTGAGAAGCTGAATCTGTATATGTAATCTGCCACAGAATCACAGGTTGAACTAGCATAATTTTGCCAGGAAAGTGAATCATCCTCTTGTCTACAACAGTAATAATGTTTGTATAATTTTCTGGAAGAAGTAAATAGAATGGTAATGGCTACCCAGCATTGGTGAGGAAAGAGGTTGTCCTGTTCCAACTTGATGAAATTCACCCTCTGTGGGTGGCATCTTTCTTGAAATAATAGGTTCATACTAGAGCGACCTATTTATTACATGCAACATATCTTTAAATTTTCATGTTAATCTCACACATCTGTGCTAATGGTTTGTTTAGAAAACCCTTCATGTAAGTAGTTCCAAGGTATGTCATTACAAATGGTAGCTTATTACTTCTTTTCTTATATTATCTGAAAGCCATTGGGTAATCTACAGAAAACCTATCTTTTTTTATGTCCTCTTCCAAGCATTAACTCTAGTATTCTAAAATATTACACAATTTCAAAGGTGAAGCAAGATTTGAAGTGGATCTTTTGAGGAGTAATAAGATTAAAATGGCAAAACAAATTTAATTATGTAAGCAATGCTTCTCCTTCACAAACTTGAAAGAAAAGCAAATTGGTATTTGTGAAATTTTCTTTGTCTAATAAATAGCCTCACTTTACAATAATGCCCATGACCCCAGTTTAATTAGATGCAATTAATTTTGTGCAAGCTGAATTTGACATCTTGCTAGAGGGATAACCAGCTGTATCCTGTCTTATGAATTTTTTTTATCACCAATGAGAATTCAGTTGCCTGAGCTATTGCAAAAGGGTGGGAGGTAGGGAGAAAAAGACCACAGGGCTGCATTTTATATTTAAAAATGGCTCTGGTGGACAGTGGAATGTTTAATTAAAAGGGCTTCTAGGAAATATTTTTCATTGGCGCATCATCTTTGACAAGTTATGATGGCTTTATTACTGCAGTCTGCACTCCCTTTGGACAGTGGTTGTACACATGTGTCTGGACACACACAGCTCCTGTGACAGGGCTTCTTTGAGAGTGCACAAAAGTATTCTCTGCTGCTAGAAAACAGCCTCACTGACCACAGTTTAGCCATGTCATCTGGAAGTTCGGCACCATCCTTTTGCTCAATCCTTTTGTAAAATTTTCTGTGACCCTCTGATTGTCCTCATTCAGATTATCGTGCATATTAAAAAACCTAGGGAAGAGATTTCTGATGAGGACAGAAACCCTGATATATTGCAGTTTTCAACAGATTACCAAAGGGAAAAAATATCCAATGACCACTATTTGTGAGGTGATTTTCTTAAGTGGTTAGAATATTTCTACATGGTTTTAGAAAATCAAACAGTGTCCTGGAAAATACCATAAAAAGCTCAGATCCTTCCATCTCCATCCTCTATCCTTCCGGTCTCCTTGTTTCACTGTTCCCAGGCTTGTATTTGTCCTTCCACGGTCTATCGTGAGATGGTGTATCCACATGCTTTGTTCATCACTGTGCATTTTCACTCAGCAACACGTTTCAGAGCTCTTTTTAGATCTGTTCACGAAGGCAGGGTAGCGTGGTGGGTAGGAGCAGGGTCTTGGGGCCCAGAGGGCCTGGCTTGGAATCCTGACTCTGCCACTTATTTGCACTTACTAATGCCTTGTTTAGTGTCCTCGTGTGTAAAATGGGGTAATAATTGTACCTACTTCGTGGGGTTACTGTGAAGAAGACAAGAAAAGCACTCAGAAGGGTGCCTGGACCAGAGTCAGTGCTGTGTTAGTGTTTGCTATTACAGTATTTTTTAAATCATTTTTATTTACTTTTAGACACCATCGATTATAAGACACATACATATTTTAGGTACCACTAAAAAAGGAAAATCACTACCAATTAAATGTTGACACATGTCTCCTTAACACTTAGAATTTTTGTTTTAGTTATTGAAAGAGTCCTTTTAGACTTGTTTAGACATATGCTTTTATCATATGTGTCTCTGGTGCATGCAAAAAAAAAAAAAAGATGAAATATGTTAAGGTAGCCCTGAAAATTTTTCACAATCACAATCTAACTCCCCACTTACCCACTGTCCCTGAGAGTTGTCAATGTCTCAGCCTCACAGTCTCAGGAGATGGAGTACATCGCCTTCCAAGCCACCGTCCCCCATGTTGTAAGGTTCTACGCTGGAGTTCTGTTGCTCTGATCAGTAGGCATGAGCAGACAGCAGAGCCCACCTCGTCCTCAGAGAACCTCACCTGGTTTGTTGGCTGATAGTTACAGTCCAGTAGTGCAGTGATGCCACCAGCTGCCTGAGGGACAAGCAACTGTGAGGTGCATCCCGATTTTGAAGATGGCAAAATATGAAGAACTGCACTTCATAGAATCAGTGAAATTTTCTTTTTAATGGCTGCTTAAAATTCAAATGGTCACAAATTAAATCACGAAAGAGAATGTTTTTGAGATGAAGCTTACTATGGAATGAAGCCTAAATGGTGGCCCCAAAATGTTTTTAAACATGAACATAAAAAATCATAAAAGCAGTGAGTGCTTCAGTGTTCAAAAGAGTAAAAGAATTTGCAATTAAGATTTCCACCACTCTACTAAGTGAAGTATCACAAGAATGGAAAAACAAGCACCACATGTACTTACCATCAAATTGTTATTAACTGGTCAACACTTAAATACACATACAATAGTAATATTCATCGGGTGTCAGGTGGATGGGAGGTGGGAGGAGGGGATGGGTATATTCACACCTAATGGGTGCGGTGCACACTGTCTGGGGGATGGACACACTTGAAGCTCTGACTCAGGTGAGCCAAGGGCAATATATGTAGCCTAAATATTTGTACCCCCATAATATACTGAAATAAAAAATAAATGAAATTTTAAAAAAAGATTTTCACCTAATCCAATCATATATCTCAAAAACACACACAGGCACTGACTCTCTGCTGCTGTATGGACATTATCAAAGGTCTGAAAGGGGCCAAGCATTTCTTCTCCAATTTGCATTGCTCTAGCAGCTAAAACTTATTAGCAGGTGGGGAAGATAAAAGTTAAAACTCTGAGCTGAGCAGAATAAATAGATAGGCTGGCTTTGAAAATATAAAACAGTTAAATTTACATCAATTACTTCAGAGTGCCCTAATTTACTGCAGATCCCAGGAAGAGAATGGGATTCAGACTGGGTTGGGAAGGGATGTCAATAGTTGAATCAAAGAGTCAATCCCCAGAACTGTTCACTTATAAGAAAATATGTTTCTTGCTGCCCATGAATCTCCGCCCACCCACAACACCCTGCCAAAATCAAAAGCCCAGCCTGACTCATATGTGAGTCACAGTCCCTACATAGACAGGGTCTGAGTCAGACACACAGCCATCCTCTTCCAGCTGTCAAACATTGATCCTACTCACCTTTCCTCCAACACACAAGCGCTAATCATCAACGGTCTCATTTTCTTTTCTTTTCCTTTTTTAATTCCTGCTAAATGCCCACACTTGGGCACTCAAAAAAAGAAAAATCCCAAACCAACTGAATTTCTTCCACCAAAAAATATTTAGATGTATTTCTGCCATTTTGGGGGGGGCATATATCTCCACATTTTTGTTTATAAAGTTAGAATCATATTATAGTTACTGTTTTTAGCCCATTTTATTTTACTTAACAATACATCAGGAACATTTGTTCATATTCATAACTGTTCTTCTATTGTGTGTATTTTTCCTAACTGCATTATAGCTCATCATACATTTCACCATAATGTACTTCATCAATCTCTTATTGTTAGGCATTTCAGTTGTTGCTAGCTTTTGTTTGGTTTTTGTTTTGCTTTTTTCATCTCTCTTCTCTTTTTCTCCGATTCATAAATTTATTCTGTCCTTAAAGTGTCCTGACCTCTCAGGAGAGACTTTCCTAAAGTACCAGCTTTGTGACCTTCTGTAATTTAACCTCTCAAAGCTTTTATTTTCTTATATGAAAAACAAGGTTCACAATACTTGCTTTATGTGTATCTGAGAGTTAGAGGTAAGATATGTATAATGCCTGGCACATAGTAGATGTTTAAAATGGTAACTTTTTATTTCAGATTATAGATCTCTTGAAGATAATTTGGCCTCAATTAAGAAAGTAGACCACATTTAGCACCTATAAGAGATGGCGATTTTATTCCTGTTATCACAAGAGGCCTCATTCTGGTTTTCCATTCATGCTAGAGAATATTTCTGACGAGCTATGGAAATGATCCCTGAAAGTATAGTCTTGAGAGAATATTTCTGTTGAAAATGCATTTTCCCAACGTTAAGATCCTACAATTCCAAATTTAATTACAAGACAGTGGTCATTAGTGAAGGAAATGGACACTGCTGTGGAATTAGAACCAACAGCTGTCTAAAGAATGCAGGTATTTATAGCTCTCCAGAGATTCCGGTTAGGATATAGGGGCTGATGTTTCTCCAAAGAAAAGCGGGTGAGTGGTAGTGTCCCTTTTCTGTTAGTTGCTTAAGCCAGTGGGAAGATCTTGTGGCTATGTGGTGTTGGGTGCCTACCAGCCGTCATGTGAACATGTACAGATGGAAACGTTCAGAACTAGCCTTAGAAGAGGAGGCACAAAAAGCAAGTATGTATGGGATTGGAAGAAAAAAGCCCAGGGAGGGCCATTCACACTCTAGCTACCTTTGGAGCTGCTTTCTTTGACTTCTGAGTTCTACAAGTGTGAGTTCCAGGCAGGACATGAAAAGACATGATATCCCCTCCCCTAGTCCTCTCTTTGGCACATGGAGATACCCTGAGCTTCTGTGGACACGTAACTACTGTAGGGGCTGATTTCTTATCTCTCTTCTGCATTGATTCTCCCTGAACCTCAATTCACTAAGACTTTTCTTCTGCAGTTCTCTGCTCTTTCACTCTTCTTGGTTAATACTTTATTAATGCCCAGGTAGCAAAAATAGTTTGTTTTCTCATATGTAAGATACGGAGTGTCTATTAATGTTTTTGGAGTTCCCTTCCAATGCTCTATATATTCTGCATTTCTATTTATACATTGTGATTTAATGATCCAAGCGCTTGGTACCTGTCAGAAGACCTGGTTTTTATTCCTGGTTCTACTACTGTGCATCCACTTAATATAGAGGTGCCTATATAAATATAAAATGCCTTCAGGGGCCAAGAAGAAACATAAATGGGTGAAGTAGCCCAGATAGATAAAAAGCAATACTCAGCACCTGCCAGTTAGTGCCCTAGAGTTTACAGATCTGTTATTGCCAGAGCATCAAATGAATAAGTGAATGAACAAACTGACAACCTTATCTCTATCTGTTGGACCATCAATATTTGCAGCTGTCATACAAATACCATTCTTTTTAAAAAGTCCAATAAGTTACCACCCTATGCATTACATACCCCTTAGCAATAGAAGGTTAACACAGTCCCACTAAAATAAAATACTATATAGCACTGTATTTTCACAAAACAAACATTGAGAAGCAGAAACTTTGTTTTCTGGGTTTTTTTTTTTTTTTAATAATAATAGGCGTTTCTGTAACTCTCATGGTAAATGTCAATATGGAACAGACAGTAGAAAAAAGAAGAGAAAGGGGCATGGTTTGCAGAATGGTAAAAGTGTTTTACAATTTATCAAGAAGTCGCAGTACCTCATTTTAGCCTATCTTAACACATTCCACTGAGACCCCATCACACATAAAGTACATCTAAAGCTTACTCAAACCTCAGTCTTCCCACATTCTTTCTTCATGACAGATTCTCAGGGAAATGAAATGTGTTTATAGCTACCCTTGGGTAGTTACAATCCATATTTTATGTTCCATCACCTTTGAAATTCTCATGAAACAGAAAAAGATATGGTATAAAAATATGAGTGATTATTCATTATGTATAAAACCTTTGAATAATGCATCAAAGATCCATTAAAATAAATGGAAGTAATATATTTTAATGGCCCAGCCACAAACTAGTTGGGGATATTGAGTAACAAATGGCACAGCAGGGCCGGTGGCTCTCAGCTACACTGGTTGTAGCCAGATAATGAGCAGTGCATATTTGGAATTCCTGGCATATGGGGCATCCCCTCTTGCTCTCTTTCCTAAGGAAAGCCATACAATTGCCTTGAAATTATAAGCAAGTACAGGAAATATATGCCCTTCAAAATTATATTGCCCAGGCAGGATCTAATAAATCCAAACCTGAGGTTAAGAGTAGTATAAGGGAAAGGCCACTGGATTCAAAAATCAGAAGTCCATATAGTCTCTTGCTTTGTGACTTTGTACCCGTTACTTATTGCCACAATGGTGATGCATAATTTAAAAAAAAAAAAAAAACACCCAGCTCAGTAGCATATAATGATAAGCCTTTATTTCTGCTTAGAATCCTATAGGTCAGCAGGGCAGTTCTGCTGATCTGAGCTGGGCTCAGACAGGCTTACTCATGTGTCTGTAGTCAGCTACAGGTTGGCGAGGTGCCTTTCCTGCTCTCAGCTAGGCTTTGACATGTGCCTAGGGACAAGCGCCAGTTGAGCTCTGTGCTGGGAAGTCACTCTGCCAGCAGGCCAGCTTGGACTTGTTCTGAGGGCGGGGCCGGGGCAGGGTTGCCTGAGGGGAGGCTCGGAGCTGGAGCACCATCACTTCCTCTGCCTTCTGTTGGCCAAGATGAGTCACAAGACCAGCCCAAGGGTAGGGAAAGAGACTCCACTTCTTGATCACAGAAGCTGCAGTCACGTTACGGAGGGGGCAGATACCAGGACAGGAAGAATTGGGACCATTTTTATAATGAGGCTGTCACAGGTCTGGGGCAAGTCATTTGACTTCTCTGAGTAACCATTATCTTGCCTGTAATCCATTGGTAATAGATTATACAGCCCAGGGAGAGAATGTGAGTGAACATACTTTAAAACTAAAATTCAATGCAGGAGGTCAAGTGAAGTGAACTAAAGCACGGTGGGCAGGGGGATAAAATCTTACACGTTTATACATAGATGCTGCTGCCCAGGGATTCCCATTTCTAAGATCAGAGAACAGTAAATGGTTCTGGGCTTCAGAGCCAGCCTTAAACCAGCCCAATCCCAAGGCCAAGGACAAAGGCCTGATTCACAATGGCTACTGCCCCTTTAGAAGTTACTGGCAAACTTTAGGACCGTGGTATTGTTTTTCTCGGGGAATAAACTAGTCTTGTCTTTTATTTTGAAAGAAGTGTTATCTTTATACCAAATCATATTACCACTTGGGTGGGCTTTTGAGATATCCTCTTAGTAGTTAAAAGCTTTCATCTCTTCCATCCTCTCAATTCTCTGCATATTTTAATATTATCCCAGGTAACAGTAGTTGGGAGTCAGCACAAGTGTTTTTTAAATAACAGCGCTCACTGTAAATGCCAGGCAGCCGTGGTTGCTGAGCAGCCTCTGGACTAAATGGCCTTCCACTCCTGGCCAGTAGGCACGGTCACACCAAGGCCACTTCTGCTCACACAGAGATGTCCCAAAGACATACTTAGTCTTTGTCTCATGTCTGGCAGCATTCCTCGTCCCCCTCTCCAGACCCTTGGCGCTCCCTGTCAGTAGATCTGGGCGGCAGTATTGTTTCTCACTGCCATGTGGTGCGTAAGGGACGAGAGTTTTCTGGGATGACAGGAGAGACCTTTCAGAAATGAAATCCAGAGGCAAGGCAGACTTCCAGCAGCCTTTGCAGGCGGTGCTCTGCTAAATGCCACTCGAAACATCATGTAACCTTCAATCGGATACCTTGAAATTATGTCTCTAATTAACAAGATGAGGATGGTGTTTTGTTTTCACTTCAAACTGTGCTTGAGAGATCCAGGCAAATTAGGCCCCCTGCAGCCTGAATTTTACAAGACTGGTTAGAAGCGAGGCCGGGTACACTGCAGCGTGAGGGACAGAGGCCGGGGAACTCCAGTTTCCAGAAGTGAGCCTCAGACACAGCCGCGCCTCCCGGGGGTGGGAAGGGCCCGGGAACAGGGGTTGTCTGTCCTTTGACCCTGTGACGCAGAGGCCTTCAGCAGCACCAGGTGGTTCCACTCGCCCACTCAGGCTGCTTGGGAGCTGTGGTTGAATTTCACCCAAAGCCGACTTCATCTTAAAACTGCTTAAAGGCTAAAGGCAAACAAATCCTTCTTGAAACCTGAGCCCATTTTAAGATGTCTTTACTAAAATCCCTTCTGAACCATTAGCTGTTATGTCATGTAATTTCCTTTTCCTGAGAGTAACATTCTTGGTGATTACTGCTATAAGGAATTATAAGTCTCACCCTATAAGAAGCTCTCTTCAGTTTCCCATGGCGATAATGTGGCACTAAGGCGATTTTCCGAATTTCTACCCAAGGCGTTTTTTCATTTCACCCGTGCTACTAATTCTCTCCCCCCTTCCGCCTTTTCTTTACCTTTCCTGAGTTAGTAACACTCTATGGGATAGTCGATTTAGGTCTGGGTTAATCCTTCAAAAAAAGGTGGGTTTGAGTGCAGAACAACAGAATTTATGATCAAAGTTTCTTCTGAATGAAAATTTATATCTTTGGACATTTCAAACTTTATTTTGGTTTATTTTTGTTTTGTATTTTATATTGCAGGTTATTTTATATTTTTATAATCTGTGTATCCGTTAGCCAGACACTTCTCAAGACTTTTTTCAATAAATACAAAACGCTACATAAAATTAGATTCCAATTAATGTTAGCCTTTAAAATGTGCGTGTTTTTAATTTGCAAACAGCTTTCTTTCCCACCATCTGCCAATCTGTAGAGGTTGAGTTTTATTCTTAAAAATGGTTGATTTTAATTTTTAGACCAACTACGGACATTAAAATTTTAAAACTTGTATGGGATCAAAGAGTAACCTGAACATACTAGATTTCTCCAGAAAAAAATCCAATGAAAGAACGTTAAAAGGAAGCAAATCCCAACTCACTTTTAGGACGCCGTGCCTGAGAGTTAAAGACAGCTCAAGTATGCTCTGTTGGAGAGTTGATTCTGCAATCAGAAATTGCTGTATGTAACTAGGCTAAAGATACTAGAGTAAGTGACTTTGGAGGTCCCTTTATAAAGTCACATTACCTCTAAAATTCTGTGTGTGTCTTAGGCTTTGAGTAAGCAGAGAAAGGAGGACAGTTGACATGTGTGGCACACCTGCTGTGCGCCAAGCTCTGAAGAAACTCTTTTGGTCCTTCCTATGAAACATTGGATTGGCTATTTTACAATATCCCATTTTACGGGTGAGGAAACTGAGGTTCACGGAGCTTATATAATGTGCCTGGAGAAGGAAGAGAGGATTCAGAACCTGAGTCCACCTGACTCTAAGCACCTTGAGCTGATCCCAGTGGAACCTGTTGCCTTCCACCCCCCAGCACTGGCCCGGCTCGCCCGGCCTGCACCATGAGGGCCGGGAGGGCGGGGAGCTGGGCGTGCTCAGGGAAAGGCTGCGTTTTCTTACAGGAGACATAAGCTGGGACTTCCAGTAATTACAGACTTTAACAATAGGTGGCAGTGCATACCCATAACAATTGTGGTGCCGGTGTTAAATCAGATTTTCTTTTTCTGGGTTCTGTGTTGATTTCAAAGATGCACTTTAAATGAGTCATCTGAGCAATTTCTACAAAGCATTGGAATAAAAAAATCAACTATAAATGTCGAATACCAGGTAAGTTGCCCTTTGCATTTCTCCCTCTGGCAGTCATAATGCCAGAGCAAATGCAGTGTCCTCTGCCCTCAACCTGGCTTAGATAAGCCTCTCGGGATCTATCTCTTCTTGCCTAGGAGCCTCCTTTTGCCTTTTCTTTCTCTAATCTTACTCAGAGACTAGGGCTACTAGAGATGCTAAGAAAATTACTTCTTTGGGGTGGGAAGGAGCTTAAGCAACATTTATTTCTCACAGTTGTGGAGGCAGGGAAGTCCAAGTTCAGGATGCTCCAGGGTCGGATTCTTAGTGCGGGGCTGCTCCCAGGTTTACAGACAGCTGTCCTGTTCTTCATCTGGCGGGAAGAGAGTTAGCCAGCTGTTTGGTCTCCTAACAAAGTCACTAATCCTATTCTGGGTTGTCTGCCCTCATGACAATTACCTCCTAAAGGCCCCACCTCAAAATACCATCACATTGTGTTGGGGGTTTCCACATATGAGAGAAAATTACTACTCTAAAAACTCTTCGTCACCAAACAGTATTGAAATGTGTTCAGCTTCAAAAGAAGGTTAGGACGAAGATCTGGATCCACAGTCTGGCCCAGTATATGACAAATACACAGTCAGGTCACCCTTTGTGACTAGGTTTCCAACAACATCCCTTCTAGAGCTTCAGGATTCAGTGAGCTCCCAAGAGGTCTCTATCTCTGAGGCTGTGTGTACGAGAGGCGTTCTGCAGAACCTTGCTGTGTTCTAAGATTATGCCTTTCTGACTGGGCTTTGGGTTTCCGTATGTTTCGCTAGTGTGAACCAGTGGTGATTTTCTTCCTAATAACATAAATGAGCTCCTTCAGTTGGCTTTTGGCAACTGCCCTAAATAAAGGTTTCCTTCAGATGGTCCTATTCTATGTGGGAAAAAAGAAATCTTCAGAGAGCTGTGGGATGCTGCCTCTAGTGGGCTTCTTTGGATCGTCCCCCTGGGACAGGACCCTGGATGGCACCAGGCAGCCTTACTTGACCACGGACCCCATTCACCTTGATCCACAGGGCTGTAAACTCAGTGACTCCGCACATCTTTATCGTGCGCCAGCTGTGTGTGTGGTATTGTGCTGGGTGAACATGAAATTGGTGTGGAAGAAACTAACAGAATATTGGAAAATCCTTTAATAAATGTCATTTGTAAGTGGAGAAGTCACTCACTTCTCCATGTGAAGAACACACACAACTACTTTCAGACAGTCCTATTGGCTGCAGCCAAATAACAAATAGCAAAGTAGAATTAGTGTCCTGTTTGTTTCTGCCCAGACTGCAGAGTGGGATGAACCTGCAGATATGCTTTGTCAACGACAGTGGCAGTGATAAGGACAGTGATGCTGATGACAGTAAGACTGAAACCAGCTTGGACACCCCCTTGTCCCCCATGGTGAGTCCAAAGAGCTACCAGCTGAAGCTTGGTGTTGTGCTTTCCTGGTCATTTAGCTTCCGTTATGTTGTGAATTGGGAGCAAACATTGAAGAGATTTAAAAAAAAAAAAAGAAAGAAAGAAAAATCTCTTAGAATTGCATGCTCCTAAAATTTGATAATGATTGAAAGGTCATAGCTGTAATACAATAAGGATAAATAAGCTTTGTTAAAATGAGCAACTATTTTCATATTAAACCATAAAATCAGATATGTTCTTAATGATTATTAAGGGAAAATATGCTAAATACCAGTCCTTCCCCATTGGGCTTAGAAATTGGAGCTCATTTCTTTCCTACATATAATGGAAGTTAGCTGAATAATCATGGGTGCCTGCTGCTGGAATTCTTTCCTCTATGTGTGGTCTATTGCCTTTCTCACCAAAGACGAGCAAATAGGAAACCCTGTTGGTCATTAAGTGCAGTGCAACATCAGAACGTAACTGCATACCTAACTAAGGTCATACCTGTTCTGAGGACCAACATAGCGCCCTAGCTCTGAGTAAATATTTTGTTGTGTCTGGTCACTTCAGAAAAATTTTTAGACCAAAAATCAAAGAAATATCTTGAGTTTGTCATAAATATATTTTCTGTTATTAATTATGCTAGTCTTTCTATTTATGCTAAAATCAGAGTCTGTTATAAAATAGACCTTTTTGAGCCAGGTGCAGTAGCTCACACCTATAATCCCACTGACTCAGGAGGCTGAGGAGGGAGGATTGCTTGAGGCCAGGAGCTTGAGACTAATCTGGGCAACATAGTGAGACCCCATCTCTAAAAAAGTTTTAAAAATTAACCAAGGATGGTGGCACAGACTTATATCCCAGCTACTCAGGCGGTTGAGGCAGAAGAATCACTTGAGCCCAGGAGTTGGAGGTTGCAGCGAGCTATGATCACTCCACTGCACTCTAGCCTGAGCAACAGTGAGATCCTGTCTCTTAAAAAAAAAAAAAAATAGACTTTGTTTATGTTACTTGAGCTTTGTATAGGTCAGATCAAGCAGTGAGTCCCAATGGTGGAGGGAACTCTCAGCGCTCTGAGAGGGCTTAGGGAATGCTGTGGCCCATCTCTACGTGGGTGGTAATTGGCACGGAGAGCTCAAGCTGCTCTTTTTCCCTTCGCAGAGCAAACAAAGTTCTTCCTATTCCGATAGAGACACTACTGAAGAGGAATCTGAATCCTTGGATGACATGGACTTCCTCACAAGGCAAAAGAAATTGCAAGCTGAAGCCAAAATGGCCCTCGCCATGGCCAAACCAATGGCCAAAATGCAAGTAGAAGTGGAAAAACAGAACAGGAAAAAGTCTCCCGTCGCTGATCTTGTAAGCAGCAACGGCTGAAACACAAGCGTGTGTTTAGGGACCGCAAATGGTTGATGCTGTCCCAGCCCTTTCCCAGAATTATGCAAACTTGGGTTCTCCAAGGCAGTTTGTAAAAAGTCCTGTCATTGAGAAATAATTTTGTTTCTTCTTTCCTTCCTACTGTAGCACTGAAAAATACATAAGCAACAGATTTCACAAAAGTAAAGTTTGCTCTTGATTCATATCTCCTGTGTTTCTTAGGGACAGTATTAGCTGTCATGGGAATATTTAAATTCCTTTAAAGCAATCTCAGTTTAAGAATCTATTGATTTTGATCATGGCAAACTTATTGCTATAATTCTCATTCCCACATTTCAATAAAGACAATATAGCATAGTGAATAAGAGCCTTGGACTTCCGAGTTTAAGTCTAGCCCTGTGATTGCCCTGCTATGGGGGTTCTGGGCAAGTTACTTAAGTCTTAGTTTTCTCATCTATAAAATGGCAATAACAATTTCTGTGACAGAACACAGTTATGAGGATTCAGTGAGATAAAGCATTCAAAGCACATGGCACAGTGCTTGTAGCATGGTATAAATGATTAAATAGTAGCTGATATTAATTTTTCCCATGTCGTTGATATTATTTATGCTCCCTGGTAATTCATTTGTGGCTATAATAATGGACTCACAGTTGTCACAGCCTATGTTAAAGCCCAATTAGAAAGCTTTTGAGGTTGGTAGTGTAGCATTTTGACACAAATAGTGTGTTAGGTCATCTTAGGGCCCCACATTGGGAAAGTCACAGACTGGGAAAGCTTTTGTGCTTTGAACCTGAATTGAAGCAGGGAGATGAAGGGGTGGGTTTTTTAAGAGAAAACCGGGTCTTATTATGTTCAGTGTATTTGCCGCCCTATTCACAGCTCTGTTTTTTCCCTTTTGTGCCTCCAGCTGCCACACATGCCTCATATAAGTGAATGCTTGATGAAAAGAAGTTTAAAGCCCACTGACCTGAGAGACATGACTATTGGGCAGCTACAAGTGATAGTCAATGATCTCCATTCCCAGATAGAAAGTAAGTGTAAGATATACTTGAAAATAGAATATTTGGTGTAAAATATTACGGGATAGTGCTGCTTTCTTGATCTAATTCTTTTGTATGTTTCATTGGGTTCCTCCTGTGTGCTTGCAAGGAAAGGGAGAGAATCACAAGGCTCTTTGTTGTTGTTGTTGGTTTTGGGTTTTTTCTTTTACTGTAAAATGTTTAGAAGCTTTAAGAATTTTTCAAGATTCACAATAGTTATAGGTCCTTTTTATTGATCTTAAACCCCCAGCTCCTAGCAGAGTGCCCGTATTTGAATCACAAATCTGTTTCTAGAATACAATTCATAGGGTACGAGTCATTTATTTTACAATTACACCTTGTGCTTCACTTGCATATACCTTCATTTTAGGTATCCCCATCATCAGTCAAATCAGATTAGACTTATTTTGTGGGACTCCAGATGGTGGAAGTGTGTGACCAATATGTGAGAATTACATGGTGACAAAGTTTGGGCTTTTTTTCCCCAGAATAAAGGACCCCTAACAGTAACGTCCGGGGGCGGGTGGTTAGTGGTACTCACTGGCGGTGATAGGTCGTGAAGAGAACAGGCAGTAGTTTGGTGTCACAAAAGAAAGAAACTTCTCACGTGGGCAGTGTGGTTATGATTCTGTATAATCTATGGATTTACAGATTTAAAAGAATCCAAGAGACATACCAACCAAATGCATTCAAACAAACATAAAAAAGCATTATAAGCAAAATGGGGAAATTTGAACACTAACTGAATGTCTTAGTGAAGATTTATTTATTTGACACTGGTATTGTTATGTGAATTTTAAAAAAGCCCCTGTCTTTTAGACATACAGACTGAAGCATTTACAGGTGAAATCATGTGATGTCTGGGACTTGCATAAAAATAATCCAATAGGAAGAGAGAGAGATCGCTCAAGCTTGGCCATGAGCTGACAACTGTTGAAGCTGGTGCATACATGGGATTCATTAAACTATTTTCTCTGTTTTTGTATCGGTTTGAAAATTTCAATAATAAAAAGTTTAAAACTTCATATCAGGGAAAAGATATCTATGCACTAAGGGTTCAGATATGCAGGCACTCTTCTGAGTGATAGTATAAGAAGCTACCCCAAGAGCCACTGGAAAAAAATAAAATTTTTCTACAAGATCCAAATTTTAAAAATTAGATGTATTCAGTGCCAAGTTAATACATTCAGTATTAATTTGTTTTAAAATCAAGAGAAAGAGTTAACCATTTTAATTAAGAAACCATAGATTCACAGGATTTTTTAAAAAAAAATTCTACAACTGCATTTTAGTTTTAGTTGAGAATTAATTACTAGGATTGTTATTCTTTCAAAAACAGTGAAACATCTTCCTTAGACTTTTAAATAATAAAATTGCCATCTAGTCCTTGCCAGGAGTAGGTAAAATTTGAGACCTCTTTGTATGATTTTTTGCTATTTTTAAAATTGGAAACTAGTCTGACTCAGAGGCAGGTAAATGCACCATTTGAAGTCAGGATCTCTAAAAGCCTTGCCAAGGGGGACCTGTCTGATCACCCCCTTCCTCTCTTTTGTTTCCCTGCCCAGAGCTCTTGCAAGATGAGTGCTCTCCCTCATGGGTCTGGACCTACCAGCTATAATTCTTAGCTTCTTTGAGAAGAAAAATCAAGAGAGAAGCCTTTGCTTATCCATATTTTTCAAACACAAGAGCCAAATTAATCCAGTGCCCTGATTTCAGGAAGATTAAAAATATTTCCATCTATATATATTTTATTCCTGGTATAAGTCTTAAGGAATATTTTTCCTTGGGACCCTGTTGTCCAGAGATTTCAGGGATTATTTCTTCAGGTCTTGCACATCTAACTACACCAATCTGACTTTCCAATAGCCTCAGATAATATATTTCCATAGAATAGCCTGCACGTGAGGCTTCTCCTTCCTATGGCCATATGAAGCCTTTAAGCCCCCCCAACATACCTTCCTCCCCAGCTGGGCACCTGATGTAGTGCTGTCAGGCCCTGAGAGGCCCCTCTGATTTGCAGTGTCTGGAGCATCCTGAAGCCAAAGGGTGGAAAACTTAATGTGCTCTAGACCTTGTTGCTCCTGTTTCTTGAAAACAAAATTCTGTTCTTTCTAAAAAGCTATTTTCCTAACAACTAACAATTTCTTTTCCCAGTTTAATGTGAATTTAATTGGAAATACTTAACTGTACTCCTTTTCTTCCAGCACCTCTATAATTATTCAAACCAGTCATATTTCTGCAACATAAGTCTAAATTTTTACAAAAATAGCTTTCCTACTATGCTTATCTCTTTAGATGTTATATATCCATGATACATGTATACTGGGTTGTAAATAGTTACACGTTCTGACTTGGTTGTGGTTTTATCTATTTTAAGTGCTCTTTTTTCTGCCACAGGCTTGAATGAAGAGCTGGTCCAGCTGCTTCTCATCCGAGATGAGCTGCACACAGAGCAGGACGCCATGCTGGTGGACATCGAAGACTTGACCAGGTCAGTGTGGCTTCACTCTTTCCGAAGAAGAAAAGACGCCTAGGGTGGTCTGAAATTTAAGAATTAGGGCAAGAGCTTCTTCCTTTATTTCCACGAGTAACTGACCTAACCTTCACTGCTGTCAGCTGTTTAGTTGGAGGAGAAGCAGCCAAACTCCTCCTTACCAAATGCGCTGCTTTTTAACAGCCTCCTCCCCTTGCGATGGATCGTCAGCGCATCAGAACTTCTTACGCCTCCACCTAAATTAGGTCAACAGTTCTGGCCTAGGACTTTACCGGGAAGGACTGTCCCTCGGGAAGTTGGCCATAAGCCATTCCACACTGGCGTGTTTCCAGCATAAGCAGCCATGTGGTAGGTGCCACAAAGTGGTGCTAGCTCTTATGTGACCTGGCTCTTCATCACCTCTGCTGTGCCCAGAAGGCAGGGACACTGGCATCTTTCCACAGCCCCAGTGCCACCAGATTGTTCTCCCCATGGGGAAACTCCAGGACTTGAGTTTCTAGCTGGGCTTGGCTCCAGCTGCCTCTCTGTAAAGAGGTAAAGAATGCTTCTCTCCCCGGGGGATAAGAAAACTAGGCTAATGCTGGTCAAAATCTTGCCTTTAAAGTACATGAAATACTGTAAACATTCCTATGATCACATATTTACTATGGCACCTTTTCTGAGACAGTCATAAGTCTTTAAACCATGAGGCAACAATTTAATCTCAGAAATGGTATTTAGAGAGTAGAAGGCTCTCCAAGGAAATAAAGAACACTACTTGTCACAATAACATAAGGAGTTAACCGCATGATCTATAACTATCCCAGAGAAGTGTGGAAACATATGCAGACAAGATTGGGTGCATTCAGGGTGGTATGGCCGTAGACAAAGCTTGAAAACATATGGAGTGATAATGTACCCAACATCCACCATAGGACCTCTTCTCAGTGTGTAACCGGCAAAATCGTCGTCTAATGACGTGATTGTTTATAAAAAGTTTTGGTGGCAAAATAAATCCCGCAAAACTGTGTTTAAGCTTTTTTTTTTTTTTTTAAGATCTATGTACAGCACTCTATTTTGCATGTTATAAACATTGTATTGCCTCATCCTTAACCAAAAACAAAACAAAACAAAACAGTAGGCCTCCTCATACTCTGAACATATTTGCCTGCATCTAAACTATCACAATAACACTCAAATATTATTGCCATCTACAGATGTATTCAGGCGCTGCACCAACAACTGTAAAACAGATTCCTTTTTGTTAGTCTGAGAAATTTTCCTACAGGTATTGACATTATGAAAAATCAGTGGTAAAATATACTACCAGGACCTACATTTTTTTAAAAAAAAAATCTATGAATTCTTTTGTAAACTCTGTGATTCACCTGTGGTAGCAGAGAACTTTTCTTTGCCCCCAAAACAGTGTTGGCGTTCCTTGTTGGCAAGGAGGACATTGAGAGTCTCCTCCCCTTCTCTGCAAGTGTGTTAGGCTGATGCTTAAGTTTACAGTGTATGGTTTTATACCTTTAGATGATGTGACCATGGGAAACAGTTCAGGCAAAACCATGAGGTTAAAAGGTTCACTATTTTAAAGGTGTTGGAGGCACCCCTTTAAATTGGAGCAGTCCTACAATAGGCAGGGACGTTTGCTCCCTAAACAGCCTTCCACTTGGTGGAGAGAAGCTCTACATCTGTTCCTGGCTGCAAAACAGTAACTTTGCTCACTGGGGGGACCTGAGGATGCTTAACCCTCCCTAAAGGTAGCAGTTGGAGAGTTCTGCAGCCAGATCTCAGAAGGCTGAGAGTGTGGCTGTAGGGACGGCTGGGAATTTTTGTTGGCCTCTTCCTTTTGCCTGTCCAACTCTTACATTCCAGGTGTCCATTCAAAGCAGTGGTTCTTAATTTTGGTTGTACATTGGAACCACCTGGAGAGTGTTATAAAATAGTGATGCCTGGGTTTCACCCCACTGAGATTCTGATTAAATTATTCTGTGTGTTGGCCTGGGTGTCAGGGTTTTCTAAAGTTCCTAGTTGATTCTAATCCACAGCCAGATTTGAGAACCACAGGTTTAGATGATGCTTCTCTGGAGAAACCCTCTCTGATCCCCAAAGACTTGGCTTTTTGAGAGCCACCCTCCACTTGTGATAGAGTGTTAGTGTTAAACTTCTTATACCTCCACCTGAATCAGGACTGTCCCAGGGGAGTTGCCCCTAAGCCATTCCATGCTGGCATGTTTCCAGCACATGAGCAGCCACATGGTGGGTGCTGCAAAGCAGCATTAGCTGTGTGACCTGGCTCCTAATCGCCAAAACTGGATTAGGACCCTCTTTATTCATGACCACATCCCATCCCTCTCATAAGCAGCCTAATTGCACTGCGTTTTATTTGTCCACTGTCTCTCCCCACCTGACTACAAACTACCCGAAAGCAGAGACGATGCCATTTTCATCCAGTGCTGTGCCCCAGAGCCTAACACAGGGCCTGCCAGGCACATAGTGGGTCCTCAATAATGATTGTTGATAAAAAGGAGTCCTGGTGGAGCTTCAGTGAAACAAATCCTAGTAAGGACTTTGATATAAATTGTTGATGAGAACCTTTTAGTTTTATGGACTGAAACCCTTTCCCTCCTTTTGTTTAAAATTTTAATGAAATTCATCTTTGTATATATGTCTAAAAATAACACCCAACTTTCAATATTTTCTGAAGTTATTTGCCATCTGCTCTTCTTTACTTCTCAGAAAACTCCATGTGCTTTTGTGCATGAGCACACGTACACATACATGCACATAGATACATATTTTAGAACTCCTGTAAGAACTATAATTTAAGTAGCTACAGTGGAATTGTAGCTCACTGGACATCAAAATATCTTGAGCTGAATTTGCTCTACTGAGGCACGTGAGCTACTTTATAAAAATGACCAAGGTTCTTGTGTGCAGCTAAACAGGGCCATGAGATGGTCTGCTAAAGGGGACAACTTTTTTAAGGAATGGAGAGCTGATGATATGTTCTTCCAGAGATCCTTTATTATGAGACGAATATTGCCATTTATTTGTGGGCTGCTGAGTGTGGCAAGGACACTGCTGTCACTTCCCCATTTTTTAAAGCATTTGTGGTTTGTCTTCCCTGTACCATAGATATGACACATTCTGCATAAAACCAATGAGTTAAACTTGACGTCACTGACTCCCCAAGTCCAAGCAGCATACACAAATTGTCCCTAAGCCTCTGATCACTCTGGAAACCACAGCTTTTGATGTTTTTCTCTTGCCAAATTTATTGTTTCTTAAAATCATCTTTCAAAACCATTGTCTTTGCAGCCTTCAGACCCCACCATTCTCTGGGAAGTGCCCTTTCAAGTGACGTAAACAGCCTGGGCACTCCTCCCCCTCTGTCTCCACCGTCCAGCTGCTGGATTGGTGTAACTTTGGGCTCAAGGGCCTGATGAATAAGATTTACCCCACCCTGTCCCTGCCTTCACTGACATGATCATGCCCTTAGGATTAATTGGGGTGAAAAACATGCAAACATGGAAAATCTTTACATCCACAAAGGCCTACCATTTGTTAGACAGTTTTTGTAAGAGTGAATTCCATTCTTGACTCTGGGTTTCTGTTAGGAGGCTTAGTTAATACCTAGGTCTGTGTCTGCATGCATGTGTTCAGATACAGTAGTCCCTCAGTTACTCTCGATCACAAACCCTTGCTTTGACTTTCGCTTGGTACTTATTTCTATCTGCTATTTTCGTTGTTTGCTATTGTCCCTTTCTTGCTGGTCTCCATTGGAACATCTGCTCACAAGAACAAAGACCTCATTGTCTTGCTCCCAGCAAATCCCCAGTACCAGGATACATATAATAGAAGGCACATATGAAATATTTGTGGATAAAAGTATCCCAGATATTTACTTCTTTTCATTTTTAAACACAGAACTTCCTCTCAAAAGCAGTAATATCTATGAGTCTCAAGTTAATCCAAGAGCTTACTAAATAAATGGAATCATACATAGAATATAAAAATTAAAGAGGTCAACTCAGTTTGAATAAAGTACTTTTTCTTGATTCTCAAATATTTCACTGTAAGTAACTCTGAACTTCAGTTTGAAGAATGTTGTAGCTGTCCACTGAAAAGCAGTTTGGATCTTTCTACACTGTGCTAAATAATTGTATTAATTATTTTACAGACATGCTGAAAGTCAGCAGAAGCACATGGCAGAGAAAATGCCGGCAAAATGAAATGAAGCCATCCAACCAGAGAACAAGCGAGAATTTATTTTGCTTCTGTGGTTGTAAAAATGCTGTTGCTAAAGGTGGCACAGAAACAAATATCAGTGTTAGTCATTGATAATGTCTGAAGCTTAATGTCCAGTGATTGGCCTTTGCTTCTTAATTTATTTTAATTTTTTACTTGTGCCACTTAATATCAGGCATTTTAATAAAATATTGTTACAAAAATGTACAGTACTTACACCATCACAAATCATGGTTAATCAAAGAGAGTAGTTTTAACTTTATTTTTATTTGTTTAGAGATTTTAAGTTGGAGCAGTATTTTCCCATTGACTACTTTCATTCTTCGCTGTAGTTTTAAAGAAGAACTGTAAATGACGGTGCTATACAAGTCAAAAAATACATGCCTGCCTCGTAGTGACGTTGTAGTTCTCCGTAATATGTATATTTTAATCAGTTTTCAACATTTTGTGAATGTTGACTACCTGACGTTCCTTTTTAGATGTGCTATTAACATTCTGTTGGATTCAGAGGGTTCCTTGAAAGTTTTATGTATAAATATGTAAAATAAAAATTAAAACTTTGTTTCATATGATATGTCTTTTTGCTCACTAGCAAGCCCCATCTTTACTATTCACTATTCACCATTTGTTCTCCACTTCCCCACAGTTCAGTTCCCCACCAGGAAGTTGTTATCAGTGAAAAAAAAAAAATTGCTCCAGAGATCAGGCAAGACAACAAACTGCCAAGAAGATTGTGAGAGTGTGAATGAGTGTGAGTGAGTGAGTGTGTGTGTGAGAGAGAGAGAGAGAGAATGATTCAAAGAAGGCCAAAGGTCAGCAACATCAGAGCTAGTATTTCCGTTATTGCTTGAAGTCAACAATCTGGAATTTTACATTTACTATTTAATAGCTGCTGGTCTTGTTAGAGACTACTATTGTATCAAACTCCATTTACCAAATTCACCACCTGAACAAGTGATGCTGGCTGGCATATACACTTTTCCCAAGGCCAATTGTTGCTATTTTTAAAATTTTTATCACTTCTATTGGTCTTGTGAAAAAATTCTAAGTCTAAAGCAGATTACAGATTGTTCCCTGGTAAGTAAAGTTTCAGAAAATAGATCTAATTAACTGATGTCCATGAAGGGATTAGAGAACCATAAACTAAAGCACAGATGAGCAATTCAGCATTCTAGAACCACCCACAGGCCACCTGGTTTCACTAAAGTCCATGATGTAATCTAAAGTTAGAACTTTAGAAGTGTTTCCATTTTCCTTTCTCAAAAATACTCATATAAGTATTATAAGTAATTAAAAGAGTTGCCAGTTTTCATAGACAGTCTTCTATTTAACAAAGTAGGTAATCTTAAGTTGTAACACTAGTCACTTTTTATGGGCCTCAAATAAGTTATTTCCATGTGTAAGAGAAAATGAATGTGGCCCATAAATATATTTTGAGTTTTGTGAATTGGCTGTTGAGGAAGGCAGGTTACTCCTCTCCACTGAGCTAAAGGTGGGACCCTAAATCCTTTATGCCCAGAGGTCTCCAACTGAGCCCCCAAGTCCCACACCAGCTGTCAGGGGTTTCCTGGGTTGATCCCAGCCCTGTGAATCCAAACACAGCTGCTGGACTTTCGCTGCTTCCACTTAGGGAGAATGGGAAGAGCAGTTCTCATTGCTAGCTGCACAGTGGAATCACCTGGAGAACTTTATTTTATTTTATTTTATTTCATCTTATTATGGGGGATACAGAATTTCAGGTTACATACGTTGCCCATGTACCGCCTGTCCCCCCAAGTCAGAGCTCCAGGCGTGTCTGTTCCCCAGATAGTGCGCATTGCACTCATCATGTAGGTATATACCCATCCCCTCCTCACACCCCCCCCCTCCCCGAGTCAGCACCTTCAAGCGTGACCATTCCCCAAACGGTGCGCAATGCACTCATCATGTAGGCATACCCCCATCCCCTCCCCCCTCCCCCCACCTCAGTCTGACATCCGATTGGTGTCGTTACCTGGGGAACTTTAGAACCCATCAATTCCTAGGGCCCACTGCCCCCAGATGGACTTAATTGGGCTGAGGTGTGGCCTGGGCATCAAGACTTTTTAAAGGTCCCCAGGTGATATTAATGTTGAGGACCACCGCCTTAGACTTCCTTCTTTTTAGCTTTTTTTAGCCATGTTTTTCAGATCTTTTCTAATTAAAAAATTATTATATTCCTATTAACTTGGAACTTTTAAAAAAAGAGCAGATGCAGACCTAGGAAGAGTGCTACAAAAAAATGTCTGTGCCCAAGTAAGTGTGGCCTTCTAAAACTCCTATGGCAACACCCCACGACCTGGAATCCTGATACTAAATCTCAGCCCACTCCAAAAGACTTTCTTAATTTTTAAAATCATTGCCAGAATTGCCAATTCCAGTAAACAATTAGAAATGAGTTTTCTCTGCATCTTAAGCAATGTCATCTCTCTGGCTAGAAACATAGGTAGTGAAGAAATCCATGGCCTCTAAACCCTTCAAATGGTTTGAAGCTCATAATCATGGCTAAAGAGCCCCTAACTAAAGAAGAGAAGGAAGAAAATGAGACTATACCCACAAAAGGCCTCTCAGAATATTTCTGCGGTCAAAGCCTGGCTAATAGTAGAGCAGTTCTTCCCACCACCCCCTTAGGCCCTCAGAAGAGTCTTACTTTCAGGTTATTGGTGTCCCTTTATCACTTCTCTGCCCCTAGTGGGAATGTTGTCATGTGACTCACTTCAAGGGGATTCTTTCAAGTTTGGGTCTATCCGGTGGTCATTTGCTTAGGTTTGTAAGCAAGGACTGTAATTATTCTCAATAGGATTCTTACCTACTCTACGTCACCCTACACGTAGAGTAGGACCCTTACTAGTTAACCAGGCTTAAAATGATGGACTAACCGATCTCAAAAATAGGGCATCACCCCTCTTGCCCATTTTAAGAGAGTAAAGTGTGGGTGAGAATGCTGGGGCTCGGGCCAGAAGGAACTAGCTACAGATGTAACTCGGCCATTTTCCTAGGAATAGGACTTGAGCATGTTACTAAAGCTATGTCTTATTTTATCACCTGTAAATACTACCTCCTGGGATTACTGTAAAAATTGAATAAAATAATGTCTATCAAAGCACCTCACACCCAGGAGATAATAAATAATTGTTGAATGAAGAAGTAAATGATCAGAGTTTAGGTGAGGTGGGACATTATATTTTACCAGTTTCTGAGATTTAACACATCCTTGTGGGTTTATTTCTTATTTATTAATTTACAAATTAGATGCTTAAGGAAAAAGTTAATAATTTCAAGTTGCCCTCTCGTCTCTAAAAACCAGTGTTAAAACTGTGTTCTTATACAACTTCCTCTATGATTATACAAACAAATACACATGCATAGGTTTTGTATTTCAATTTGTCTATGCAAAGGTGTGATTACATAAAACATGGTACCTTGCAGCTTGCTTTATCCATAGATACTTCCAGGTCAGTACATATAGATATAAGTCATTCTTTTTAACAGCTGTATAGTAATTCCCAGTATTGATGGAACATACTTCATTCATCCATTCCCTTTAATGATGGACGCTAAGAAACTCCAGATTTCTGCCATCAAAAACAGTAATGCAATAATCATGCTTGTACTTAGTATCTATATATGCCTTTTATTCTGGTTTTTCTAATTTTTTCTTTAACCATTGCTTGGTATTAGGTTTAGATACCTCACAGTACAGAGAGCTAACTAAGGTAGGGAAGACCAGGTGAGGCCACTGCAGAGAAGTTCAACTCCTTGCAACAAAATTAGAACAAACCCCCATATCTGACAAACACCAACTCATTTTCATCTTTAAATATTCAGCTTGGGTCTCTCTCTCTCTCTCTCTCTCTCACACACACACACACACTCTTAGCCTCTAAGAACTCTTTTCTGCCTCCTGAATACAGATTTTTCTCTATTTCCTCTTTGAGAGTAGAGGCCAACCTCAGCCACCTTTGTAACTATAGCCCCCAGCACAGAACCAGGCAGAGTCCTCATTTGAAGTCTGGCCCAATGAGAAACTCTGATCATTAGAACCTGCCCTTTGACACTCCCACTAACTGGGATGCATTCTTTCCCCTTCCTGATATATGATGCCTCTCCTCTTCGCCAAGGGAGGAGCCCTTCAGACTGACTTTCATTAAGGTTTAATCTTACTGTTCACAGGTTCAACCCCTCATGACTGGTTGATATTTCCCTTAAATTCCTCACCTCCCCAGATATCTGATCTAAGTCCCAGAGACTGCCTTCCACAGACTTTGTCATCGCTATTAAACAACCCTGTCACAGATATAGCTAGCCATCTGCTAAAAGTCATGCTTCTCCACCATGTTTATAGTTATAGAATTATCAGTGGAGAGTGGCTAAACAGACAGGGACATTCCAAACCTTGCATCTAGTTGTGACCCCATAACCAATTTTCACCAAAGGAATGTCAATGGGTATGATGTGTCTTAATTCCAGCCAAGGCTTTGGAGAAGGGATTTGCCCTCTCCTTGTGTTCTGTTTCTCCTTGTACCAGCTGCAATCACAGGACCCAGAGGATAGCAGAGCCACAAGAGGGAAGGAGTCTGGGTCCCTGAGTCACTGCATGGGGAGAATTGCCTGCCCTCCAGTAGGATTCACCTCAGACTGATACAAGAGTGAGAAATAAACTATGATTATATTGGAACCACTATACTGTGTTGAATGTGTTACCATAGCTAGTATTAGACTAACTAATCAAAGTTCTTAACAAGGACAGTCATAGTCCTTTAAGAAGAGCTGGAACACAGACCCAGTTCTCTGAAAACAAATTCTGTATTCTTAACCACCATGCTCCATGGCATCTTTCCTTTAGAAAATCTTCTCTGGGTCAATGACTCAGCCTTTGTCAGTTCACGGACCTCTTCAGCTTAGTTTACATCTTGTCCCCATTTAGTTTTTCCTTTAGGCATTGGGACAGAAATTCAAAGTAGGTCAAAATGAAATTTGTCATATACAATTCATGCCAGAAACAAGCATATAGATTTAATGATGATGCCAAACACACAAATATTTGTCAAGTGACAACGGGACACCTCTTTGTTATCTATTGGGAAAAGCCTTGGGTTTCAATGATCTTCAAGACCACACTAGGCTTATTGCCACCTCAGCTGAATTCTGATGCTTACAAGATGCAATTACCATTGGCACTGGTGTTCATTTATAATTTCTAAATAAGATATGACACATTCATTATGAGATAGGTTGGTGGGTAATGAGTTTTTCAGGATATTTTAATTGAGGCTCATAGTTGTCGGTATAAATTAATATTATATTAAATAATTTATGAATTAATAGTCTGGCTGTGCAAAATGAAAGTGTCCTAATTTCTGAGTCAGTATCAGAAAAGCCTTTCATCTAGCAGCTTTGGTAAGAAATGATTCACCAAGACTAATTGGTTGTACGATGTTTTTTCCTGTAGTCTACTTCTCTTTATGCATTTCTCTGTTCTAGAATAATGCTCTGCTATGGTGGTAACAAAGCCCCTTTTAAAAAAACCATTGAATCCATTTCCCTACACCACAGTACAACAGCACAATGTAGAAAAGTGATACTTAGGGGAAAAGTGATTTTATTTTCACCTTCCAGACTAGGCATTCAAACTTTCTTCTTATTATTTACTACCAGATTCTCTTTTTCTTGTATATTCAATCAATACCTTATTTGATTTTTGGCTTTTCAGAAAATAGTGGTGTGTATCCTGACTCTGGTAAAGTATAGACAAGGCTGGAAGTGAGTTCTTTAATTTTCTGCCTCATAAAGTTACTTCCTTCCAGATGTCTGTTAGTTCTCAGTGGAAATTACAGTCTGTAATGGCATGTCATCTCACCTTGAGAAGAGGCTTTTTAGGTCACAGAGCATCCCCATGTATGTATTGGAAATGGCATTTGAGCCAGGAGCTCATACTTCACCTTGAGAGCAATTTAGATGTGAGGGTTCGAGGTGAAAATGATGTTGACTTTTATAGGCAACGAGGAGAAAGGGCTTTACTATTTATCACAAAGCATCCGTTTCCTCTTTCCAGTGAAGTGAAGGACTCTTGTCTCTGCTGCTCAAAAAGGCTGATTTTAGGATGTGTCATTGTCTCAGATGCAAATCAGATTGAGAATAGAGCACCAGGCAACTGTCAGGCTAAGTAATTTTTTAAGGGAAGTAACGAATGCCTCAGGAAGAATAATTAGGTGTGGGGATGTTTGTATGGGAGTAATAAATCCATCTCCCTACAGTTCTGGCTAAACTGAGAGTGGGAGTGAAACAGAACATGGGGCTTTCTGGAGTTCCCAAACCAGTCCCTCCACACTTGCAAGTGAGAGTAATGGGTCTTAGGGAGACAGCAGCTTGAACTGCCAGGGCTCCAGACCAAGAGCAGGAGCAGAAGCCTGGCTGAATGCAGGAACTGAGAGAATGGAGGAGCTGCTTCAGTGAGAGGCCTCTGGGACCCAGGACAACTCAGCAGGCCTTGCCATGGCCCCTGTCTCCAAACACATTCCAGTGCCTTGAGTCTACTGGCCAAACAATTGGCTGGTGGGTGTTGCTGCAGTGAGAGCTAGAGCTAGAGCCATGCCAATCACCAATGTGCAGTTTCCTGTGAGGACGTTCTTTGGTCACCATGGTGGGACCCAATGAAGCTCAGAGCCTGGCCCACCACAGGAGTGCTGAGGCCTAGGGGAGATTTGTCCAGCCTTGAAGGGCTGAATAATTGAGGTTTTATGAATTTGGCAGGCAATATGTGAACAATTAAAAACCTCTTTTGAGTTTCCCTACTTTCCAAGCTGGTCTTGGGGGCCACCTCCCTGCAAACACTTAGGCAAGAATCACGCAGGAAACAGAAATGAATGTGGGGCCGGCCGCGGTGGCTCATGCCTGTAATCCTAGCACTCTGGGAGGCCGAGGTGGGCGGATCCTTTGAGCTCAGGAGTTCCAGACCAGCCTGAGCAAGAGTGAGACCCCGTCTCTACTAAAAATAGAAAGAAATTATATGGACAGCTAAAAATATATATAGAAAAAATTAGCCGGGCATGGTGGCGCATGCCTGTAGTCCCAGCTACTCGGGAGGCTGAGACAGGAGGATCACTTGAGCTCAGGAGTTTGAGGTTGCTGTGAGCTAGGCTGACGCCACGGCACTCACTCTAGCCTGGGCAACAGAGTGAGACTCTGTCTCAAAAAAAAAAAAAAGAAATGAATGTGGTTTGGAGGGAAGGGGCACAACCAACAATAGAGAAAAACACAAAAGTTTTGAATTGTACTTTTTTTTGGCCACACTTGAAATTTGTTGTTTATTTTTCCCTTACAAGAAAGAGTCCTAAATCATCTCGGTTTTTGGATTTGAATTGTATTTCAAGTCTTGTCTTCTTTCTCTCTTTTTCTCTCTCTCTCTGTCTCATTTTTTTAATAAACAGCTCAATCCCCTAATTTACATAGTTGATGTGCCAATATTGTACTAATAATGCCCTCCTCAATCCACTAAAATAAAAAGTCAAAATGCCCACTTCCTTTTCTTTAAAAGTACACATATGTGTATCACTTCCTAAATTACACTCATTGTAAAGAATTTGGGGCCAAAGCACAGAAAGACAAATCCCACATGTTCTCATTCATGTGTGGGAGCTAAATATTAAAAACAATTGATCTCATGGAGACAGAGAGTAGAATTATAGTTACATGAGGCTGGGAAGGGTAGCGATAGCAGGGGACAAAGTGGAGATGGTTAATGGGTGCAAAAATATAGAAAGATAGTTAGATAGAATGAACAATGTTTCACAGCATAACAAAGTGACTATAATCAACAATAACTTAGGATATACTTTAAAAAAACTAAAAGGATGGAATTGGAAAGTTCCTAACACAAAGAAATGTTAAATGCCTAAGGTGATGGATACCCCAGTTAGTCTGATTTGATTAATTCACATTGTACACCTGAATCAAAACATCACATGTCTCTTATAAACTATACAACCATTATGTACACATAATAAAATAATAAGAAGAAAAATTCTGGGCTATAAAATCAACTAAGAGTTGGTTAATGTCTGAGATAGTAACTGCTCCTATAAGACATCACAATTGCCTTGACATCACATCTTCAGACTCTCTTACTAGCTGAGGCCAAATGTACTCATTCATCCTCCTCAGAATTCTGAATGTTAAAGAGAGCAGGAAATTCACATACAAATCACTCTCATTTCAGGTGTTTGCATGGGTTTTCCTGTACTACCAATTAATTGGCCAAGCAGCATTATTATCACATCACACCAGAAAATGAAAGTTAAATCTTAGGGCTACTTCAAATTTCTGAGACAAGTACTCGGAGTCATTCTCAACTCAAAGTTACCCCAGGTTCCTTGGTACAAGATGAAAGAATCTTCACTGGGAATTCCTTTGACTTCAGTTTCCAGGCCAGTCATGCAAACCATCCGTAAAGATGGACCAGTCTCACCCCACTGCAAACGGGGCTGCTGGATTTCCAGGAAGACACTGGCTTTCCCTTCCGGGTCCTGAAGCCAAGAGCAGAAGAGGAGTAAATGTGAGGGTTCCTTCCTCACAGAAGACTGGAAGAGAACAGAAGTACTTGATAAAACTAGTATGGGTTTTAACTTATAAATAGCTGGGAAGAGAAAAAGAAGACATCAAAGTGTACTAATACATAGGCTAAAAAGGGTAGAGAGGGAAAGGATTAGACCACTGGTTATGCATATCTCTCCAGGGGTCACAAATGCAAATGCGTTTAGGGGCCTGGCTGACAATACAAATAAATAATGGAAGCGAGTTGGATGTAAGACTATAAGGAATGACAGGGAGCACATGCCCTAACTAAGGGGATTTGCTAACTGCTTTTCTGGGCTGGGCTGACGTGGCTTCCACACCACTTTCCTAAGATTTCAAAATGTCTGGATTTATTATACAAAATATATTACTTCTATTACTCAATGTTTTAGCTATATGACATTGGTCACCGCTGAAAGTCCTTTTAAGAAAGATCCCCACAAAACTTATTATGTTTATTGACAGACTGATATTTACTACATAACACAACGGCCATTCTATGAGTGCCTGGGGAGATATTCCTTTCAGGTGTCAGTACCAGTAAGAGTTAACTTTCTCTGATAATCACTGCAAGTTCTTTGACTGATAATGTCACCCTCTTTGTATTGGCTTCCAGAAAGCATGGAAGTAAATTTGCAGCCCACCTATGACAAACTGGATAAGAACTTTGGGTAAACTGATGAAGGGATTCACTCCTGTGTGATTCCACTGGGACCATCAGACTTGGCACCCTGCCCCCTCTGTCACAGGAGTGACCCATGCAGTTAATCAGAATACCCATTTCCCCACCCTCCATTAATAATCGGTTCAATAATGTGCATGTGACCCCAGCAAGGCCAATCAGAAGCTTCTCTGGAATTGGTATATGGATACTGGGAATATAAGAGCCTGGCAGCCATCTTGTCCATCTTGAGGAGAGAGAGTTTGCATCAGAAGCCAAGGAGATCAGCAGAGCTGAGGGACGATGAGGAGAAGAAGAGAACCCTGAGGATATCCTGTGAGTTCTTGGATTTACCCTGAAGTCAGTGCCTCCCTGGACATTTTTGTTATAATAACCAATAACACTCCATTTTGCTTATACTAGTTTAAGTAGTGTTTCTGCCAGGACTGAACATGTCCTGACTGTACTATTGTCTCTAAACTCATGGCCCTGTCCTATCACCTCAATTCATCCTCCACATAGCTGCCAAAGTGATCTTGTAGTGTTTCTAATAAACATATGATCTTGACATGGCCCCGCTCAATTTCTTAAAAGCCTGTCACCCACAGGATAAAATATAAACTCTTCACATGATATTTAAGGTTTAGTATGATATCTCTTACCTTCCTGTCAAGCCTACCTCTAGCCACTCTGCCTTTTAGACTTTAAGCAGGTGAAATTTGAGGTTCTTGTTGATGTCAAGTTCTCCCTGGCCTCCAGGACTTTGTACATGACAATTTTATTCCCGAAATGCCCTCACCTATTCTGAGCTCAAATGCAATCTCCTCTGTAAAGTCTTCCTTTACTTCCTTGGATAGACTTTGCTGCTTATTCTATTCTGCTTCCACTGTGTCCTCCTTTCACTAATGGTATAATATTGTCATTGTTTTGCCTTTCTGCAACCAGAGTATAAGTTCCCTGAAAGCAAGGAAGGTTATTTACCTGTGTTTCTTCATGCCCACCCCAGCAAATGGTACTAATTGGAGCTAAATAAATATATGTTCAAGGGGTGAAAGAATGCATGCATGTTCAATATAATCTCATAGAGAAATCCTACCCATAGCTTCTCACCATCCACCCAGTTGCTCACCACCCTGTTTCTTCATGAGTTCTTAGATTTAGGCAACAACTTCAAACTCCATGTCTTTTCAAGATAGCAAGTATCTTAAAAGTCCTCATTTGACAGTCAATGTTCTCCTAAGTTCTCTCAGGCAAAAGCCAACTCTAAAGCACATTAGACCTGCTAGATATCAGAGTCTATGTTCTTTATAAACACAGAGTGAGGGGCTCAAGGTCTAACTTTCTGTTAATTGTTTACAAAATTATAAGCATGTTTCTGAGGAAAGGAATTGAGTACAAGACAGATGACAGGTGGCCTATCAAGCTAAAAGGAGTCCGTGTGGTGTGGGTGACCATTTCCAGCTACCTTATGGGTATAACAGTGACAATACTCAGAACCTCAGTCAGTATTTTCTGGACTAAGATACATGTGCTCCCGCAGCCCTCTGGGAAGGGATTCTAAGCAGGTTGGCTTTCCTGTTGTGTATGTCTGTGGTTTCACTTACTGAAGATTGGGGTAAAACCTTGGATTTGGCCCTGAAATAGAGTTAGATCCCCTCTTATTAACCCTATTGTGCAGAGATGCAGAGACTAACCCTATGACGTTGGATTACCAATAGCTGAATCAAAACCAGGGAAAATGGGAAGCCATGGAAAGCAGAGGTAGTAATAAGAATACCTTTCATTTGTACATTTTGAGGAATTAACCAGTATCCTATGAGCCTGAAAAAGTTATTGAAACTCCCCGGAGGTGTTCAACTTACCCCCAGGAAATAATTTAGAGCTTTTCATATTATTTCATTATCTCATATGATCTCAGAATTTTCCTAAGAATAAGGAAAAGCAATCAGATGTGATTTTTATTTTGTAGAAAGAGAAATGGAAGCAGAGGGGTTAAGAAGGGCATTTCCCAAGGCTTGATAGTGGAGTCAGTATTAGAATTCCACACTTGCACTATTAGCCCAGGGTCTTCAAACTTTGCTACTTGCAAAGCCCCCAGGAAAAGTGTTTAAAACTTTATACTACAAACACATTTCTAAGTTGACCTCAAAATTTTTCCATCATGTTTAAAGAACTGCAAATAATATTATTTGCAGAACTTTCTAAACATGAAAAATTTTAAAGATATCTGTTATATTCAATGGAATACATCTTTTAAATGTAGTCAATGGAATATAAATATCAGAGCAATTTGACCATTATATCGTTTTTTTTTTTTCAGAGCTGTGGTCTTACTATGTTGCCCAGGTTGGCCTCAAACTCCTGGGTACAAGCAATCCTCCTGCCACAGCCTCCTGAGTAGCTGGATTATGGGCTGTGTGCTACCATGCCTGGCTGCTCCATTAAAAAAAAAAAAAGAAAGAAAGAACTGTTAGAAAATTTATATCATTTATTTGTTCTTGAACTTATATTTATTTCCATTCTACTGCCCCCTTAGAAAAATGTTTTATTGATAATCCTATCAAAAATATCAATATGCCCATGTGTCAATTTAAATTTTTAAAAGTTTTCTGTGACCATGATGTTCCTCAGTAATAAAATTCTTCTATATTGATTTATTACTATAATTATCATTATTAATGATTTGATTAAAATAACATAAATATGTTATAAATTTTGATGAACAATATAGAATAAAAAGGAAAACTGTATTGAAAATGACTTTTATGGAGAGAGGAGGCTGTTTTCTTTTTCAATTTACTCATGTATCTGTCAATGAATATTATTTATTGACAGAATAAGACAGAGTTCTCCATCAATTCTATTCCTATGATTCATTTTTTATAGATGTAAACCTTGAGAAAATTTGTTTATAGATAAGTAGATGGAAATGGGAAAAGTCTTGTTTCAGCAACATCAATCCATTCTTAGAGTTCCCTTTGAATTATATACCAAAAATCACATTGTGATCTATGAATAAAAATTATTTTTAATGATCTATCAGCTGAAAACTTCATTAGGCTTTACTTGAATTTTATTGGCAACAAAGAAGTGGAGACCAGCTGACTAGTGAAAATGTATTAGCCTGACATTAGAGCCATTTCCTGTCTCAAACTTGTACCTATACCTCCAAGGGTTTCTTCTCAGGTTCTTTTTACCACCTGGGAGAATGCACCTCAGTAAGACTGGAGAGAAAAGCCATCAGTTGGTTAAGCAAGAGGAGAACAAGCATGAAAGGCAAGACAGGAATGAAGCCAGCAGGACACTGTCAGTGCACCCTCAGGCAGATCAACTTTGGGAAATGGTTCCTATGGAAGTTGAGGATCTGAAAATTGATTCCCCTAAAGCTTTCCTGGCCCACACATCCCTTGGAAAGTCCTTGTAAACTGTTTTGGGATAAGCATACTACAGTTTAAAGACCACTGCTTTCACTCATTCTTCCACTACCTTTCTATGAATCCTTCAGACTCATACCCATCATTGCACCATGTCCATCAATCACCAAAAACAAGTTGGGCATTTTTTCAGGAACTGGACATACAGCAATGAATAAAAGAGACAAAATTGCTGCCCTCCACGCTAGTGGAGAAGGACAATAAACAGTTGGAATTTGACTCCGTTTTACACTGAGCAAACTAAGACCATGACAGAGTCAGAAATAAAAAGCTCAGTCTACTGTTACTCCTGGAACATGTCTGTTTGGTCTCCCCTGCAGCCCATAAGTGCAGGGCACTGTGACCTTTTTCCTAAGTCTCCCCAGCACCAAGCAAAGTGCCAGGCACCTAATAGGCTCTCAATATATATTTGTCTAATTAGTTGAGTGAAGTTGCAAGTCAAAGAAGTTGTATTCATCTTTCTAAAGTGTCCTATACAATATTTTTTAATGAGAGCTACTTTAAAGTCATGTATAAACTTGTAGCATCTTTAGATCCAGAAGAGAACTTTGTGACCACCAGATCCCATTTCTCCTTTTTGGAGAAGAAAAATGAAGTCCAGAAAGCGAAGTGACTTGCCATGGTCACGAATCTAGTCAGCTACAGATCCTGTATTTGTGGCAAGTGGACAATCTCTAGACACCTTCAGTCTAGGAAAATTCTGCATCCAATATTCCCTAATGTAGCCCTAGTTTGATAGCTGCCACTGAGAAAATGTCCCTGCCCCACATCCATGCAACCTCCCAACAAAGCTTTAGTGTCTGTATAAAAAGTGAAATAAAAATGTTTCTTTCTCCTGCCATTTCATAAATTCCTTGGAATTTACAGAAAACATACATCATAGCAGAAACAATTGGGCAGTTTGGTCATTTAAAGAGTCTTCCTCTACAATCCAAAATGTGCTTTCTTGTTTTCAGCTCGGACAGTATGAATGGGATTTTTAATTAATGGGAGTCTTCCACAGTTTCACTGTGAATATTACCTATTACAGAGCCCAGAGGCCAAATTTCCCATGAAGGGTTAGCAGGATGATTGTCAAGAAGATTCCTTGGGCAGAGAAATAACAGTTCAAGAGGAAATGCAGTTGCTTCTGTTCTGAAATCTCTGGGGCAAGTCCTTGGAGTGGCTGTTGCCCCTACCAGAGGGAAGTCCCTGGTGGTCAAATGAAGAGCTTCCAAGTAAAAGAAAGGAAGAGTAGTTTAATTACACTGGCACAAATGGAAACTAAGTCAGTAGATAAAGAAATAGCCTCTGAGAGGAGAATTTGTTTTGTTTTGGTTTCTGAATCTGTCTCCAGTGGTTTCACTTTCCATTTCTGTGGCATTTGGATGGGGTGACGTGCCGTGAGAAGTTTCTGCTTACCACCTTCGAATAAGAAAGCCTGGAAATCACACTCAATGGTGTGGGCCCAAAGGAACCTAAAAGAAGAGATTATTTCACAGTGACCCTTAACCTCTACTGATGACTCACAGGTATTTAGCTCCATCCCCAAGCTCTCCTGCATTCTAAGCCTTCGTTTCCCGCTTGCTTCTGGAAGTCCTTATTAGAAGTTCCAAAGACACTCCAAATCTGTTCCCATTATCTTTGCCCCTGAAACTGTTCCTTCTTCTGTTTCCTCTTGTTCAGCAAACAGCCTTACCATTTATCCAGGTATCCAAGCCTAAAACCTGGGACTTATTCCTGACTCCTTGTCTCATCCATTTCACGTTCAGTGGTCACAGGCCCTGTCACTTTTCTCCCCTCAGCAGGCCTAGGGCCATTGTCTTAGTGGAGTCATCAGTTCTCACCAGGGTTGCTACAAAACCTCCTACCCAGAGTCCCAGCCGCCACTTAGATGACATCAGTTCATCCCCCACATTGTTCCTCATGACCTTTTAGAAAGAAAAACCCAATTACCTACCTTTCCATTCCTTCAAGCCTTTCTGTGGCTCTGGCAACAGAGGCATCTAGGAAATAGGATAAAACAAGGAGGGAGCCTGTAAGTCTGGACACATGAGCAGCAATTCCAGCCCTGCTACCCATCATGGGCATGTCACAATGGAGGCCCGTCTGAGCCTCCATTTCTTTTCAAACAACATAAAAAAAGTGTGGGGAACAGATTTTGTAAAAAATTAATAAAATATCTTGCAGATCATTCTATATTGACATATTCAGATATGCCTCCCTTTTCATGGCTGCATTGTAATCCATTTTACAGATAGAGCTTTATTTAACTAATTCTTTATGAATGGCCATTTCTGCTGTATTATAGCATTGGAAGAGAATTATAAATTTCAGAAGTAAATTTCCGAAGTAAAGAATACATGTAGTTTTCATTTGATAGATATTGCCAAAGTATCTTCCATGGAAGTTTTATGAAGTTACATCCCTACTAGCCATGCATGAGTGCCTGTTATCCCAGACCCTCACCGACATTTGCTTAAGAATCGGCCACACATACCTCAGCTTTGACATGAGGTGTGTGACCTTGGACAAGTTGCTGAACCACTCTGACTCTCAATTTCCCTGTCTTTTGACAATACCCACAAGGTTGTTACAAGGGTTATATGCAATAATAATTTATCAAGTATAAGTGGCAGCAACTCATTTTTTTACCAGCCCCATCGCAGTACTGAGATTATATATACATTTCTTTTCTTCTATCTCTTTAACTTACTATTGTAATCATGTAAGCCCCTTGAGGGCAGTCAGATTTTAAAAATACACCTCCTAGCCTCTGTGGCAAACTCTGTACTCAATAAATGTTGGCCTATGGTGTCCCAGAGCATATATCTTTTTCTTTAAATATGGTTTTCAGGTGAGTCTTGGTTATTGATGGTCACAGAAATTTAAAGCATTCTAAACTGTTACACAAGACATAAAGAAATGAAGAAATAATTGTAGATAATCCATACCTATGATAGAAGTATTTAATTATTTTTCTAACAGAAGCTGGTTTTGGAATGCCATAATATAACAAGGGAAATATTTCAAAACATTTCTTAGAGCCATTTGTTAGAACTTAAATGTTTTACAACAGCTTTATTGGTATGTTATTTACATACTCAAAATTCCACCTTTTTTGAGTGTAAAATTTAGCAATTCTACAGTCCAGTTTGAGAATATTTTCATCAATACAGTAAGACCCCCTCGTACCCATTGGCAGTCAACCCACCTCTTGCATCTCCTCTGCAAACTCACAGCCTAGGTTACCCAGGGATGTGTGGTTAGCTTGGGCCCTCTCTGATCTCTCTCTGAACATGCTCAGAAGGCAGTCAGGGGTGTGTGGAGAACTTATCAAACCCCTCTGTGGTTGTCTCATTTCCAGCATCTCCCTATTAAATTGCTGGCTTGTCTGCCATTCCCTTGCTTGCCCCAACCAGGACTGCAACCTCAAGTTAATAAAGCACCAACCTTCCTTATTCACTTGCCGCTGAGATCATTCTTTCACCTGACAACACGGCTGGGAGTGGGTTTTTCACCTTCTGCTAAAACTGAAGTGAGTTTCCACCAGGGGCAAAACTGCAGGTTTTTTCAACCTGCCTCACCCTGCTAGAACCTTTGCACCGACTCAGCTGGGATGGAGAAGGAAGCAGCCTTGAGTGAGAATGCCATAGATTCTTACCATTCTTACTAAAATATAGCAATTTTTCACTTAAAAAACATTTCTCAGTTTGTTGTCTGCCTTTGGTCAGTTTCCAGATGCCTGAAATGGCTGTTGCTGACAATGTTGCCTAGTTTTTTTTTTTGTTTTCAGGAAAGATGATTTGCTGACTTGCTCCTTCTGCCCTATTGGAAGTTTGGAACTTGAGTATTACAATGAGCAGCTCTCCTTTGTTCATCTTCGCAGTGTCCCAGCAGCTTCGAGCCTTGGCCTTCAGTGGGCATTTTCCTAGAAGTGATGGTGCCTTTGGAGGAAGAGCCAGGGCCCTGCCACCATGCCAGGACTGTCAGTCAGGAGGTGGCCAGACATGCCTCAGCACAGACAGTGTGACCTGATTCTTCAAGGGCAATCTCATGGGCAAGATGAACCCAATGGGACAAGAGAAACAGCAGTGAAAAATACATATGAAGTATTCACAGGATAAATAAAACCTCTTCCTGTGGATTAAAAGCTGAGACCTACACCATACCCCAGCCTGTCAAATACCACATGTTCTCACTTATTAGTGGGAGCTAAATAATAAGTATACATGGGCATAGAGAGTGAAATAATAGACACTGGAAACTTAGAAGGCTGTGGGAGGAGTGTGGGCTGAGAAATCACCTAATGGGTACTAAGTACACTAATCCAGTAAGGATTACACAAAAAGCCCAGACTTCAACACTATACAATATACCCATTTAACAAATCTGCACATGTATCCCCTAAATCTATATTTCTAAAAAAAACCCAATTCAAAAGTGGACAAATTACTTGAATAGACATTTCTCCAAAGACATACAAATGGTCAATAAGCACATGAAGAGATGCTCAATACCATAAGGTAAACGGAAATCAAAACCACAATAAGATACCATTTTACACCTACTAGGATGGTTATAATTTTTTTAAAAAATACAGAAAATAACAAGTGTTGACTAGGATAGAGAAATTGGAACTCTGGTGCTTTGCTGGTGGGGACATAAAATCATGTGGCCACTGGGAAAATCAGTTTGGTGGGTTCTCAAAAGAGTGAACATAGAACTGCCATATGAGGTAGTGATTATATTCCTAGGAAACTGAAAATAATTGAAAGAATTAAAAAGCAGGGGCTCAGATAGTTGTACACCAATGTTCATAGCAACGTTGTTCATAATAGCCAAAAAGTGGAAACAACCCAAGTGCCCATCAAGAGACGAATGGCTAAACAAAATGTGGCAAATACATACAATGGAGTATTATTCAGCCACCAAGAGGAATGACGGTGATATATGCTACAACATGAACGGACCTTGAAAACATTATGCTCAGTGAAATAAGCCAGACACAGAAGAAAAAATACTGTGTGATTCTACTTATATGAGGTCCCTAGAATAGGCAAATTCATAGAGACAGAAAGTAGAATAGAGGTTATCAGGGGCTGGGAGAGGGGAGAAAGGGAAGTTTTCATATAATGGCCACGGAGTTTTTTGGGAAGACAATGAAAATGTTTTGAGTATAGATATTAGTGATTATGCAACATTTGAATTTAAATGTTGTACACTTACAATGGTTATGTTATGTATATTTTACCACAAGAAAAAAGAAATTAAATACTGATACATGCTACAACATGGATGAACCTTGAAAATATACTAAGCCAAAGAAGCCAGATACAAAAGGCCACATATTATATGATTCTATTTGTATGAAATTCCAGAATAGGCAAATCCATAGAGACATAATGGTTACTTAGGGTTCGGGGAAGGGAGGGAGAGGGTTGACAGCTACGGGGTATGTGGTTTCTTTATGGGGTGATGAAAATGTTCTAAAATTGATTGTGGTAATAGTTGTATAACTTTGTAAATATACTAAAAGCCATTGAATTTTATAATTGAAACAAGTAAATTTACAGTATGTGAATTATGTCTCAATAAAGCTATTATAAATATAAAAAGAATTATTCAAAATTATTCAAATTATTTAAAAATATGAAAACTAAACCAAAAGAGAGGAGAAGAATGCAAAGAACATGAGTAGAGAGAAACAGAAGGAAAAGGAGGAAGAACAAAAAATTTTTTAATCAGAAGGTAAACAAAAAATTTTTATTTCCTTATGATATAATTGTCTATATAGAAAAGTTGACTCTTCACACAAACTCTTTGAATATTGCTGCATTCAAGGTTGGCACACTAAAATCAATAGCAGTCCGTAGTAGGCTGAATAATGTCTTCCAAAGACATCAGGTCCTCCTAATCCTTAGAAACTAATAAATGTTACCTTATTTGGAGAAAGGGTTTTTACAGATGTGATTAAGTGAAGGAGACTCAAAAGCAGCTTGAGATGTGGGAGGAGAATGTTCCATTGATGCCAACGGATGAGAGTTAAGCAGTAGGGAGTATCTTCCCCCTCACAAGCTGTAAAGAATCCACGTAAGATTAGGACCATTTGGCAATTAGGAGATGGTATTCATTTGCTTGGGCTTCCAACAAAGTACCATAGACTGGACAGCTTAAACAACAGAAATTTATTTTCTCACAGCTCTGAAGGCTGGAAGTGTACAATGAGGGTGCCAGCATGATCAGCTTCTGGTGAGGGCTCTCTTCCTGGCTTGCAGACAGCCACCTTTTTGCTGTGTCCTTACATGGTGGAGGAGTAAGTTCACCAGTGGCCCTTCTTACAAGGCCACTAGTTTCATCATGGGGGCACCACCCTCATCACCCCATCTAAATTTAATTATCTCCTAGGCCCCATATTCAAATGCCTTCACATTGGAGGTTAAGGCTTCAACATACAAATAGGGGGGAACACAACTCAGTCCATAGCAGAAATTGTTAATGAACTTTGAGAGCAACTTCAGGAGAGTGGGGGGAGCAGAAGCAGATGGCAATGGCAGGGAGTGGATGGGAGTAGCCTTCTATATTTTGAGCCCTTTGTGGCTGGAATATAGTAAGAGCTGAATAGATATTTGTCAAGTGAATATTTGGGAGGATTCTCTGAACTTTCACCTGCCCCCTCCCTAACCCTAACAGTTACACCCTGGCTTGAGTCTCACCTGCATCCTGCCTCCAAATCCCTATGCACTAACTTTGCTTTAGATTCCACAAATCTTCTGGTGAAAGTGATCATGTCCATGCCCCCAGCGGACACCAACCAGCCCTGGTCCCTCAAGCTGCATTTCACACTGGAAGACCAAGTCTGAAAAATACTACACTAAAAGCCTACAAGATCATGAATGTGATCATAGATCATAGATCTCAAATTCTAGAATGCTTTGAGAAGGATATTTCAGGGATTACAAACAAAAAATTTCAGGAACTGAGCAGGTAACGTAAATGAGAAAAGTCAGCTTCACTGAAGGCAACGGACCGTGGTGGGGACTGTGTTAAACTGGGGAGCGTGCCCCAGGTCTGAATGGGGCAGCCTGGAAAGATCATGGGCCCAGAATTGCCAGATCTTCCTGTTCTCCAAGGAAAGCCATAATCTCATATTATTATGTAAAACTTCCCAATTGTTAATGTTAGCAATTAATTCAAATCAGTTGTGGGGGTTCAACAAAGCACACCTGCCATGAGCCACTTAGGCCATGGCAAGAAGTCAATTAAAAGTAAGTGAAGAAAAGCTCTACTACTACCTATCAGTGTCAAAGTCAGAACACTCATTAATCCCTAGGGCACAATGAAGGGTGAGAATAAAAACAAACTTCCCCTAAAGGCTCCCTAAATTCATGGAAAACATTACCAAAATTAGAGTTGCAGAAGGCACTCAGAGATGTCAGGCTCATCACTAAATGCTCAGAAAGAGCATTCATGTCCTTGCAGCCTTCATGTCCCCATCAGAACAGACCTTGATGAGGAACGGACCAGAGGGTGAAGGTGTCGCTGGCCAAGTCAGACCCAGGCTTTCACTGGGAGCAGGTGAGGGGTGGCGTGTAGCAGGTGGGGGAGTCAAGAAAAACAGAATGGGTTCTATTTTCTTGACCTCTAAAGGCTTGAGTTTCCTCATTTATACATCAAGTGAGCTGAGCCTGAGACCCTCTCTCAAGTCCCTTCCACTCTGTGGTTTGCATTGCAGGTGGTGTGATTCATTTCCGCCCCCCTGCTGGGACACAGGGTTGTTTTCTGTTGAGCAGGATCAAGCAACACCTCCTGGACTTGAGGAAAGCTGTTGCCACAGATTCCAACCAGTCAGCACTGAATGAGTATCCTGGGGAAAAAAAAAAAAAACAGTGTCAGAAATTCATCTTCATAACCAGTAAATGAAGGCTGGCAAAGGAGAAAGACAAAACTAAAGAGAAAAAACTGCTGTGGTGGTTTTGTTTTTTTTTTGTTTTTTTTTCCCCACTCATCATCTCTTCCCTTATTAAAATGAGAGGGACAATTTAAGAAAAAATTCTTGCTTTGGAAGATTAAATGCACTCATTTATTCACTCATTCAACAAATATTTATTGAATGCCCACGTGCTCCAGCCCCAGCGCGTGGCTTGGGGCACACAGCAAAAAGACAGACATGCTCACATTCTCCCAGGACAGGACAGACATCAAATAAATAAGCAAAATATGCCAAACTAAGATTATAAAGATCTTTTAAAGTCAGCCATGAAGAAAAGTTGCAGGGTGCTGTGGTAAAGACTAACTCGAGGAGGTATGCAGACAGCCTCCCTGAAAGTGACCTTTAAGGTGGAAAGTGGAGAGGGAGCTTGTCGTAGAGAAAGGTGTTCTCGGAATAGGAAATAGCAAGTCCAAAGAACTGAGTCAGAAAGAGTTTGGCAAGTCCCGGAAACTGTCAAAAGGCCGGTTGGCCAGAGCCTTTTGACAAGGGGGTGAGGGGACTGAGCCTGAGATAGCTGGAGAAGTAGCCAGGACTCCAATGGCCATCATAAGGAGTTTGGATTTTATTCCAAAGGCAATGGAATTCTAGAGCTGTTAAAGGGGGTTTAAGTAGGAGACTGATATTAACTGATTTTTTTTTTTTCAAACATCCCTCTGGCTTCTATGTGCAGATTAGATTGCAAAGAGGCAGGAGAAACCAGAGTAGGAGGCAGATACAATTGTCCAGGCGAGAGATGATGGATACAGAGAGAAGTAAATGGGCTCAAGAGACATCTCAGAGAGCATGCTGATAGATTAAATATAGGTGGTGCGGAAGAGGGAGGAGTCAAGGATGACCCCTAGATGTTTGACAGGATACACAGACACACGTGGGCACCATTTACTGCGACGGGGAAGGCTGGATAAGGGGGAGTTTCAAATAAGAAAGAATGGTTACTCTGATAAGCAAATAAGTAGGCTTGAGAAATGCTGTCTTAGAGGAACTTCCTAAATGTAATGTCCCATATCACTGCTCTGCCTAAAACACATCCATCGCTTCTTAATGCCGTTGAGACCAAAATACAAATACTTAGCATGGAGCTTAAGGTGCTTTATGGCTTGGGCTCACCTGATTCTCCAGCCTTATCTCCTTCCACTTCCTACACCCATTCCACACCCATTCTACCTTCCTTCCATTATTATTATTATTGTATTTATTTCATTCCACACAATTTGCATTTTCTCAAATATGCCTTTCTCTCTTTACACCTTTGAACCTTTGAGCATATTGTTTTCTTAGCTAGAACATCCTTCTTTCTTTGTGCACTTGCTGAACTCAATTTGACTCAACTCAAAAGTGACATCTCTTCTCAGGAGCCTTCCTTGAATACTCCAGGCTAAGTTGGATAGGGTTTCTAACTGAAGAAGTATAGTATTAATTTAGACACAGAGTCAGATTGCCTGAGTTCAAATCCTGACTACACCACTAAGCAGGCAAGAGTTCCTCAAGGTCAGGGACAATACCTGGGTCAACTCTGTGCCACCCCAAAGAGCTTGGGACAGTGCTTGGCACATAGTAGGTACTCAGGGAGTTTAGAATGAACAAATACATACATAAATGTTGCTTGGTAAAGATTCTGTGTCTTAAGAAGCATAAAAGATTTTCTTCGCTGTTCATGCTAGGCTTAGAATCCCCGAACCAAGTTCTCAAATCCTCCCCTAAACCATGAGTATATTCTTCAGAAACATATGTCAGACATTGCTGAATGCACCAAATGAGAAGTAATTACACATTTCTCTCCAATGTTTTCCCCTCTTTAGAAGAATTTCCCTGCTGTGAGCCTGGCATCTACCTTGTCTCAGGGAGCAAGCTATCCATGTGTCCTCCTGGATGTCTCCTCCACGCACAAGCTGAGCTCCCTGAAGTGTTAGTAGCTGGGCCAGCTGTTCTGAGGGTCCTTCAGCTGTCTCCAGTTCTCAGCAATGATAGTACCACCCTGAGAAGTTGAGCGATAATTACTCAACCCCACATATGTGTTCTCCAGATTCCTTCCTTATTCAACCAACCAAAAAAATATCACATTAGTCTGGAGATTGGTGCCACATAGTGGGAGACAGAGGGAAAGGAAAGATGGGAAGATGTCCCATCTAAAGACCTGTTTCAGCAAGTTAGGAGACGTTGGGTAAAAACTCTAAATCAAATCTCCAAAATGAGCATAAAGAAGATTCCTGCCCTGCAGGGGTTCCTGCATATGGGAAGGTATGTTATTGTACAAGCACTTTGAAAACTTTCCATGTAAAAATCATATAATTTGGCAGGAATTTAGTGATGCTCCTAGTCATTCATTTTCTCAATATTGTAAGAAGTGCTTTAAACGTCATTGTGTAGCTTATTAAAATCAGTTGTTTGGCATAGTTTGTGCTCTGTTCCAAGGCACCCAAGAGAGCAAACTCAGGTCTCTGGGGTTCCAGTCTACTACTTTTTCCATTTTGCTGGACAGTGGGTCCAGGTCAACTGGAAGCTGGTGCCCCTGCTCAGGGGCCCCCCACATATTCCTCCACTCTTGGTCTGCCAAGCCTCAGTTTCTCCCCTTTTCTTCATGGCTTTAGCACTCCTCAAGACCACAAAGCCATCTGTTAGACAGAGGGGGCCTTTGCTTCTTCCTGAAGGTGTTGGATCCTGAGCTGAGATCCAGCTGTTAGCAGCAGAGGGAAACTAGCATTCACGCTTCATAACAATTCTTTATTCCCCTACACTGAATCCTCACCAAGCAACATGCATGCATACATTCATCCATTTAAACTTTTCCTGCATACCTACTATGTGCCAGGCACTGTCCCAGGCAGTGGGGGTGCCAGAGTTGACCCAGGTACAGTTTCTGGCCTAGCGAACTACCAGAGGATCAGTAGTAAACCCAGGTAGGTTGTGGTTTTACATTGAAAGTGTTCTTGGAGTTTGCTGAGTCTAATCTTCTCATTTTGCAAATGAAAACATTGCTCCAGGATTCTAAGTACTCATCTGACATTTATTTGTAAAATTGTTGCTATTGCTTCTTCCTCCCTGCCCCCCTAAACTAAAATATAAGCTCCATGAGAAGAGGAACTTTTATCTATTTTGTTCATTATTTTATCCTCGTGCCAGGATATCCATGCCATAATGTCTGGCATGCAGCAAATAATAAAAATGTGTTGACATTTAAAAAAAAATGATATAGGCACAAAGGAAGAAAGAGCAAAGAACTTTTAAGTAACTTGCCTAAGATCACATAGCTAGGAGTAAATGGCAGAGCTGGGATTCAGTCAAACCCAGACAGTACAGCTTCAAAGTCCACACTGCTGACTACTGCCCTGTCCGTCTTACTGAGTGAGAAGTGAGATGCAGACTGCCAGCCCTCCCCACACCTGTCAGGATGCCCCGCCTCCCCCACCCACAGGCCAGACAGGGCCTGATTTCCAGCTGGAGAGCAGAGACCACACCAGTGGGAGCCCAGACAATAAATGAGAGAGGAGTTTGTCCTCTGCTGTTTTCTTCTAGCCTTCAGTCAGCCTGAGAGAGTGATTTCTCAGCATCTCCCAAGTCACACAGAAAAGCCCCTGGAGACACAATAAGGACCAGGCACACAGACTCCCATCTTTCAGCTGAGCCCTCTCCACTCTTCTGTGTCATCAAGCCCTGCAGCCTCTTTTGCCCTGTACCTGACTTCGAGGGAACAAATCATCAGTCTCCAATGAGTGCTGACATTTGAGTGAGAAACATCAACAGATGGGTTGAGACAGATCTGCTGACTGTGTCAAAAGTGCATGCTGGGGGCTCCCGACAAAGCACTCCAGCTGGCCCCGAGCAAGGCAGGCCCGTGGAATCTGGACAGAGGCCTCACGCCTGCCAGCCCCGAGTCTCTTCCCAACAGCACATTTTTGCAGCTACTTTCTGCTATCGAAGAATAGACAGACTCCAGTCTCCTCTGTGCTGGTGTTTCCAGGTCCCAGCTGAGTCAGTATCAGCGCCTTTCTTACCCCTGCAATATGAGGAATCTGGCATGAAAAGGCTCCTAACTCTGCTACTGCTTTCAGGGACCACAGATGCTCTCCCACCATCATTCATCTCGTGTTTATTGAGCGTGGATGAGCCAAGTGTGGTGCTCAATGCCAGAGACCAAGTGGTGAATAAGGCAAAATGGTCCCTGGCCTTAAGGAACTTACGGTCCAGTGGGGATCACAACAAGGGCTAGCAAGCATAGGGCTGGCGACCCTGGCTTAGTCTAGGTGGTCAAGGAAGGCTTCCTGGGGGAAGATAGCTCCAATCTGAGACTTGAAAGATGAATGGAGTTTAACCGAGCAAAAGTTAGAGGAAGGGGAACCAGGTGAAAGGTGTTCGAGACGGAGGGAGGAGCACAAGCAGCGGTCTTAGTTTGTGAGGAAACCCTTGGCTGTCAAGGAATGGATGGTGGGAGGATGTGAGGCGGAGGATGGCACATCCTCACAAAAGGCTTGCAAACCAAGTTACAGTTTGGACTTAGGAAGACAACAGAAACCACTTAGACTCTATGTAGCAAGAGTGTGTCTGACTAACCTCACCTTCCCATGGCCATGACGCAAGTGTGCAGGGAGCTGGCCCTTCCTTAGCACTTTAGCCCACACAGGGAGGAGGGACGGAGTTTCGATTTGAATGTAAGTTAGAAATTTTGATTGAGCTGGGCTGCGACTGATGTTATGGGGTCCAACTGGGTTGTGTTTGGGGGGACTCCACAGGGCCCAGTCAGTCACAGTTCTTGGAAAAACTAAAGTCTTCCATCTTACAGCCCGTGCGTTGAAGCTCCACTCAAAGCAAGTCTGCAGGGTCAGGGACTGGCCGGTTGGCTTGCCGCAGCGAACTCCAGAGGGAACCAGACCCAGGCCTTGGAGGAAGAAGTTTGAGGAGAGAGGCAGATGTTTCCACATAAAAGTGTAAACTCGAACTTTCACTTTCTCTTGGCCTCAGGGCAGGTATGAACAGCAACACCAAAACTCGAGCCTGTTTACCAGAAATAGCATTACTTTCACAAAGGAACCACCCTGATAGAGTCTAAGTCCTCAAAGCCACAAGGCTCAGGCCAGTGATGGCAGAAGCAAGAGCAGGGGAGTCCTGTGAGCTCATCTGGGTGGGGATGGTCCCCGCTGCAGGAAGTCTGGGCGCTGCTCTCAGCAAGAGTGGGACTCCACTCACGTGGGAAGTCCAAATAGAGAACAGGTGTCAGCGCGGGGCTGGTTGGAAGAAAGCTCGTTACCTCACAAAGAGGGAAACTAAGAGTCCCACAAATGTGAATTGTGGCTCTGCCAGTGGAATTTCCTCTTACTGTTTAGGAAGGAAGATTTCAGCAGGCAGGGCTCTGGACTAGACAGCACGCTGTTTCTGCCCGTGCCACCCTCAGAGGGGCGTCGGGAGGAAATGAGGCCTTGGTGCTCAAAAGCTCCCGTTGGTCCTTACCCTTCAAAGGCCATTTTGAAAAGACAGCTGAAAACTTCACAAACAAAATATTAACCAAGTCTTGAATTGTACAAACAGGAATGATGAGTACCTCTCAAGCAAGAAACAAGCAGCTATTTCACAGACATACAAAGAAAAAAAAATCATTCCATGGAGACACATCTTCCCATCTCTAACCACCACAACTCAGGTGCCCAGGCTTGAGGCTTACCCAGACACTGGGCTCCGAGAGGAGAGTATTTATTGATGCAGGTGAGCCCAGCATGGACTAGCATGGGCCAGCTGTGACTAAGTCTGGCTTCCAAGAGTGACTTCATAAACCAAAGGACTCTTTGGGGGATCAATGAAAATGGTAAGTGTGCTCGGAAAGGGACCATTATGCCGGAAGGCTGGAGTCACTGAGTTCGTTTTTCCATCTGGACAAATAGGTTGAAAAAGAAAAGCTCACAGAAGCTGCTGGGGACTTAGGGAGGAGAACAGTTGATTAGACTCATCAAATACATAAAAAGTTATGCGGAAGACGGTGAGCAAGATCTTTGTAAATCCACAGGCGGAAAATTGAGAAAATGCACTTAACTGGCTGCTCAGTCCTCTAATACATTTGCACACTCCCCTCTCCCAACTACTAACCTCTGCTTCAAAAGTGATTTAGAGAATCTTGAAATTTGTGCTTCAAGACCATGTATAACTCATTCTATGACTTTATCTCTGTAGCTGTCATTTTTAGAAATGACCGCCATCCAGCTACTGACCAATGTTTAACAGACTATACGATCATTAGTAAAATATACGACTTCATGTGAAGTAGACACATTATCTTAGCTATCACTTCTGTCCTTGAAAGTCCCCTTGCCACCATGGCCACAGTCACCAGCACCCTTTAAAAATGCTGATAAACAGGCATCAAAGGTTTAGAGAACTTTCTAGGCTTCTCTCACATCACACTTAGATTCAAGCCCTCTCATTCTAGTCTGGTTTCCTGAAATGCCCTGCTGTTCTCCCAAACCTAGAATCTCCACACACCCTGTAGGTGGATGACCCAGTTGTCCTGAGATGCTGGTTTTGTTCTTTGTTTCAGCCCTAACTCATTTGCTGTCTCATCTTTGGTTTCATTTCACAGCCTACAGGCAAATCTTACCCAACACTACCGATCAGCTCCAACACCACAGCTCAGCCCCATAAGAATGGCTCCTCTTCTCTGGGAGGAGAAACTCACAAGTACTGCCAGCCAAAGTGCTAACATAAGATCAGGAAGATCTAGACAACATCTCCCAAATGGCATTCTTTGTAACAAATCATGTTAGCATATCACAAAAATCAGGATTCCATGGGAAGATAAAAGGCAGAAATACTAGGTTTAAGTTCATCATTCAATCCCAGTGCCTAGAGCAGTGTCTGACACATAATAAGTATATAAGTATTGTTGACTGAATCCATGAACTAAATACAAATCTAGAGGACTTCTCAGAAACTTTAATGTGTGGTATGAATTATAAATCTCTAATAGGGTGATACTTTACTCAAAACCTGGCCAGGAGCTCTCACTCTTATTTTTCACTGAACGCCAATTAACATCTCATGGAACACTGTTATGCTGAGGAACATAGTTTGGGAAACGCTGACCTAATTCCTTTTTCCCCTCCAATGTGATTTATTCACTATGCTTTAGACAGTTGTATCTTTTGAACCAAAGCTATTTAACAATAAAAAACTATTGTTTATAATAGGGCCTATTTTTCTCCAAATCATGAAAAAGAGGTTCCCATCTATGCACTCAGTTTTCACAGAATCTCCCAAAAGAGCCCACAAGGAGAGAATCACTGGCCCTTTGGAAGAGTCATAGGCACTGAAGGTCTTGACTGATTAGTTGGATCCCAAACAAGACAGGCTTTGGGGTAATTTGTTGTATGTTTTCTGGCCCAAAATACCTGAATCAACTAAAATTAGGTTCCCACAGTTTTTAATTTCAGTATGGTTTTTATGCAGTAGCTTTACTTTAAGGGGCATCTATCCTAGAAGATTAAGCGCCAGATAATGTTTAGCAGAGCTGTGCCTCAGGGTTCCAGAGGCTCCTGCCTCCTCCTGCCTTCTGTGGAAGCCAAGAAAAGAATCTAAAGCTTTTCACACATCTTATGCCCTATGTGTATTCAAAATTATTTATAATAATATCACATCTAACTCAGAAATCATTTACCAGAAAGAGAAAAGAATTAAGTTGAAATGGCCTCAGAACGACCAAAAGAGACATTCCATGGTTTATGCCCTGAAATGTATACACCTTGCTCATTGTAGTAACCTCATACTCTCATTCAGAGTCAATTTATTTTTATATCACACACAATTCTAACAAGTTTAAGAACTTGTACAAAAGTTTAGGAACCAGTATAAAATTCTAAGAGTTTTTTCTTTCTTTCTCTTTTTTAACAGCAGACTGGGGCTTTTCTTTCTTTCTTTCTCTTTTTTAACAGCAGACTGGGGCTCTTCAGCATGATGGGCAAATGTCCCTACTGTAAGGATCTGCTTAATTTCTTGTCTTGGCACCCCTTTTGTTTTTATAGCTGTGGTCACTATCACTTTATATGCAAAAGCCTGACTGATCTCTCAGCTCTGGAAGCAAGTTACCTTGGGAAGGACAGGCAGGAAGAGGAGCTCCACATCCTGTTGGTTTTGGAGTCCTGCTCTGACCATAGCACTCCAGTTGTCTGTAATCTGAGTTCTGCCATATTCTGCAGATACGGCCCTGCCTTAGACCAGGCTGGGTCCCTATGACATCAGTTTTGGGCCAATCCACCCTTAGGGCACTTTAATTTAAAAAATTATTTTTTTTCTTTTACATGTGACAACTCTATTTTTCAGAACTAAAAATTAGGTTACAAAATCTAATGACAAATCATTTTCTGACTTACAAGTCATATTCAGTGGCATACTTAACAAATTATTGAAGCAAAATCCATGTAAAGAAATAGATTTAGCTCTATATATTTATATATAATCAGCTTTGAAATTTTTAAATATTGTAAGTTGAAATTTTCTTTAAAAATCTGGGTTATATGATCACTTTTATTCCGTATACCTATAGGTAGACATATTTGCTTATTACATTAACTTTATTTCTCTATGCTTTGGGGATATTTTTGTATATAAAATACTAAGAGTTCCATAGAACTCTTGGTAATCCTTAGAGAGACGAGCTAACACAGTGGGAAAAATTATTGCTGCTATAAGTAGCCCTGAGTTAGGACCAAGTTAACATGCACTTTTTAAAAGGTGAAAGATTTATACGATCTGAAGAGAAACCAGAGTATGATTTTTTTTTTAAATCTTTTTGTATTATCTCTCACATTAATAACCAAAGTTGTATCAATGGCTGCCTAACACAACACTGGATTGATCTCCACTTTTCCTCTAAGCAGTGATTTGGCAAAGGCTAAAACATAGATTGGGGAAATAAGAAGTTTACATCATTGTTATTTTCTTATTATTATAATTTCAGTTATTTGCTCTGTGGGCCAAAAGATAATGTTTTTAAATTCCTAGTTTGATATGGTTCCCCCCTCCTTTTTATTATTGTTAATATCTGATGTTATTGCTTTTTGATTAGAGAAAAATGTTCTTTTATATTTCTACTTTTAAAATTTATTGAGGGGTTTTGTGGCCTAATAAACAGATTTTAGGACACAAACACAAACTTGCTCAAGCATTTTGATTTTTATGGCACTAGGAAAAAATGAGGCCTGTTTCCTTTATGAAAAAGAAAAGTAGACCATTTCTATGCTTATAGAAATACGTGTCTCCCTCTGGAGAGAGGAGCACTGTGGCTTCTTAGCTAAGTCAAACAGGCTGGTTCTGCTCAGAAGCCTTTTATAGTCTGGAGATCTGGGCTGTATTTGTCTCATCTATAGAAATAAAGCAAAGAACAAGGGCTACTGTCAGTTTCAAATGAAATAAAATACATGCAAGTGCTCTGACAGGGGCTATAAAAATAAAAGCACATTATTACTAATAGGGTAGGGATTCCAACTAAGCATGCTGGTGTAAATGTGGTCAGGAAATGAGGAGTAAAAACTCCTAGGAAACCCCTAAAGCCCAGACTCACCAGTCCTTAAAGCTACAGAAACATACCCCTGGCAGGAGGCAAGAAAAACTCAACCTGTCCTTTTCTACCTCTGGTCCTGGATATCTGCTCACCAGACCACCCTATGAGGAGAGAAAGCAATGTAAAATCAATGGTGATAGAAGAAAGCAATGTGTGCTCATTCCTGTGAGCCTGGCTACGTTAATACTGATCCTTTCCTGGGACAATGACTTACCTGTAAGTCTGGCTGGCCTGGTTGATCTGGCTTCACCTCTGGAAACAATCCACCTGGGGAAGGATGGGGCAGGATAAGGAGCTTTTACATTGTTCCTATAAATAAATACATATATTTATATATAAGATATGTATTAAACTCATAGCATTACTCAATATATTTATATATTTGTATATTACATATTATCACATATAATGTATTATTATTTATATAAATAATATAATTAATAATTATATAAACAATAATGTATAATATATAGATTATATATGATTATGTAATAATTATATAATTATGTTTATATAGATGTACAATAATTAATATAGATATAAAATAATTATAATAAAGATATAAAATAAACTATATAATTTGAATAAAAATAATTTTGCGTGTGTGTGTGTGTGTGTGTGTGTGTGTATGTATCAATCAGGAGCTTTGGACTGGTGTCAAGCCAGTCCTTTCATTGGGATCATGAACACCTCATACTTCTATAGTTCCTTTGATATCTCTCTGTTGTTGGGCCACCTGAAGTATCTAACTAGTTCTCTACCAGAACAGTGTGCATGGAGAAGACATAGTCCACCTGAAGCAATAATGCATCTTAGGCCAAGCCCAGCTTCATTATTGTTCCCTCTGTACAAAACTTACCGCAAATGAGGAACTGCCTCTCTCCAGACTGTATCAGTGGGTGAGGCTGGAGAGCAGGCTACCCCACAGTAGCATGACTCACTCATCACTCACTCAGCAGTTGGCACTTGTCTGTTCCCCTGAGGCTCATACACGCCTCTATGTATATGGATTTTTTTGGTTTTTTTGTTAATTTTTATTTTAGCTTATTATGGGGGTACAAAAGTTCAGGTTATATATATTGCCCATGCTTCCCCATCCCCCTGAGTCTGAGCTTCAAGCGTGTCCATTCTCCAGACAGTGCACATCGCACTCATCATGTAGGTATACCCCCTCCCCTCCCCCTACCCCCATCCCCCCCAGTCAGAACTTCAAGTGTGTCCATTCCCCAGACAGTGCGCATCGCCTCCTCCCACTCCCCACCTCTGTTTTTTAATCACTCTTTCATTCAACTAAAATGTATTAATCTCCTTCAATGCGTCAGATTTGCCTAAAATGCTTTTTTTAAAAAAATAAAAAACCTTTGCCTTTTATTCTCTAGAGTCAGCCCGCATATTACCTCCTCAGACAGTATTCTTTGTGAAAAACTGCTCAATGCATTGATCACACTGCATTTTTACCTTCTCACACACTGCTTCCCTTATCAGATCTTGAGCATCTTAAAGGCAGGGCCCAGGTTTTGTTCATATTTTAATTCCTACCTCTGACTGCTGGCACATAGTAGACATTCAATACATGCTTGTTAATTTGAATTCTATGTGACAAATCCCAGTTGAGACACTGAGGATAAAAAGATGAGTGAGACAATAACCTTGCCTTCAAGGAGTTCACAATTATCCACTTCCAGTTATTTGGGGAGCTCATTACATAAGCCTGGGAAGTATTCATGTCCCTTTCTTTTTTCCCTTGTTCTTTCCATCCCTGGATTAAACATTAAGCAAAATAACACACAGTTAGGGCACAAGGGAAGGGCCACCATGGAGTTTTTCCTTTGACTCTCATGCCCTTAACTCTTTCACCACCACTCTCAACTTCACTAGAATGTTTTTGTAATTGTCTTTATCGGCTGTGTTTGACTTTAATCTGCATTGTTAAAGAAAAACATTTTCTTTGGCATGGTGAGTGATTAAAGTATAAAAGTTTTGTGTGAAGTTGTCATCAGATATCACATTTGTTTTCATCTCATAGTGTGAGAGTTTCACTTCCATCCAGTCTAAACGCAGGGTGTGGTCTAAGCATTTAACTCATCTGCTGAATTGTGTAACAGACCCTTTATTTTAAGCAATGGAAGGGCCAAGGGGCACCATTGTCATGCTGTGCTGAGGGCATCAGCTGGCTTTAGTCCAGCCCTGGTCCTCTGGTTACTTGTTGGTTAACTCTGGTGAAAGGCTTGTTACAGAGAAACATAGAAAGTCTGGATTAAAAAAAGGCATCTTGGTTGTCTTGTGTGATCTGACCCTGGTCTAACTGCTCAATCTTTTTCTTACACGTATGTAGCCCATGCTTCCATTCTAGTTGACACTCACTTTCTCCAAAGATTACTTCTCTACACAGTGTAGACTTTCCTTGCCATCCTCTTCACTTACCTAGAGTCTACTCCTTAGGAAGATTCTGCTTTAGTCTCTCCTCCCCTCCAGGGCCTGTTCAGAAAATGTCTAGAACTCACAACATATTGCATTGAATAATAGACAGGGAGTGCCATTATCCAATGGCCCATGAGTTCTCTTGGATTACTCTTAAATGTTAACATATATAGTTATATTTTTACTCTGGGAGGCCGAGGTGGGGGGATCATTTGAGCTCAGGAGTTCGAGACCAGCCTGAGCAAGAGCGAGACCCCATCTCTACTAAAAATAGAAAGAAATTAGCTGGACAACTAAACATATATATAGAAAAAATTAGCCAGGCATGGTGGCACATGCCTGTAGTCCCGGCTACTTGGGAGGCTGAGACAGAAGGATCACTTGAGCCCAGGAGTTTGAGGTGGCTGTGAACTAGGCTGACGCCACGGCACTCTAGCCCAGGCAACAGAGTGAGACTCTGTCTCAAAAAAAAAAAAAAGAAAGAAAGAAAGAAAGAAATTATATTTTAATCCCCAATTAGACAGCCAGTTCCTGGATGTCTGAGTCTGTGTTTTGTAGTGCAGGGCAACATGAACAGCAGGGACACAGTAAATGTTTATAAAAAAATGCTCTCCAGATTTCAGTTATTCATAGGACCTGCATCTCTCCTCATTCTCTCTCTCCCCAAATCACAGATCATTACTGTCACTCTTTAATCCAAATTCAGACAGATTCAAGAATCTTTTCTCAGTATCTCTCACTTATGGGCAAGGCAGTAACCTGGGTAGAAGATATCCCTAAGAAAATTTAAATAAAGATAATTATGGGAAGTTTGAACCTAGCACCTTCCCTTATGTGTCTTCCTGAAGAGCAGTGGAGAGTTTCTCTTCCTTGTTAATGTAGGATTCTCTCCTGTCATTCAACAAATGCAGGATTGTAGCCTGAAGGAGGAACTGAGAATAATCTAAACAAGGAAGTCTCAATATCTCAAGTATCTACAGACATCAGAGTCTGTGGAGCCATGAGCAATTACTGCTGATCTGAGGAAGGCAGGCAAGGAAATGAATTTAGAGTAGCATAGAATTATAACAATAATGAACCTCAGCTGCCACTGTGTGCCTACCATGAGCCACCATGCATGTTACAGCCATGCATCATCTAATCCTTACAACACTCCCATGCAAGCAGGTCTATTATTATACCCATTTAATAGATGAGCAAACTGAGGCTCAGACTGTTTAACAACATCACAGACTGCTTTCAAAGCTTGTTAACCACACCACTACACCACACTGAATGAAATTTTTCTAACAACTGCCGAAGTTCAATCTAAGAAAAGAAAATGTATTAACCATGACTTAAGTATTCTTTTTGTTTTGTTTTTTGAGACAGAGTCACATTCTGTTGCCTGGGCTAGAGTGGCATGGCATTAGCCTAGCTCACAGCAATCTCATACTCCTTGGCTCAAGCGATCTTCCTGTTTCAAGACTTCTGAGTAGCTGGGACTACAGACGCTCAGCTAATTTATTGTTTCTATTTTTAGTTACCTGGCTAATTTTATCTATTTTTAGTAGAGACAGGGTCTTGCTCTTGCTCAGGCTGGTCTCGAATTCCTGAGCTCAAGTAATCCTCCTGCCTCAGCCTCCCAGAGTGCTAGGATTACAGGCATGAGCTACCGTGCCCGGCCCTAAGTATTCTTTATAATCATGAATTGTTTCTGGAGCTGATTTTCCTAAAATGACTCCAAATACATTTTAAAGTACTTCCCAAGTGTTTGGGCTCATTATGTTCAAGAAAGCTTGGAGGATTATAGAAAGAAATTATTATATGACACAGCAAGACCAACTGCCTGCTTTGGCCAATCCTGCAAGCCTCATCAACCACAGGCTGAAAAGTTAATTTACCTGTTAGGCAGAGTAGAGCAGAAGAGAACAGTGCTCTTAGTGAGCTGCCAGATGCAGCCAGGGATCCAACCTTGACTGCTGGGCTCTAATTGCCTTTACTGTAGATATGGTGGATAGGATTGAAGATATGAAGATCGCATTTAGTTATGAGTAATTCAGCTACTGGAAGGGGGTGATGGCAGTTCAAGAAAGTTTTGGCTCATTGTTCTAGAGCTGTGTTTTAAAAACTCATTGGTTATCTGTTAGATCAATTTAGTGAATAATAACCAACATGACAGAAAGAGAGAGAGAGGAGAAGGAAGGAAGGGAGGGAGGGAAGAAGGAAGGGAGGGAAAAGATGGGGGAAGAAGAAGGAAGGGAGGGAGGAAGGGAAAAAGAGAGAAAAAATAAAGTATATTCCATACAGTATGATCAAGTATTGTTTTGTGAAACAATTTTCAGTTGAAATAATTTTTTAATATACACATTTACTGAAACATGATGTAAAAATGATTTTTTCCCCTTTGGTCACAGTCTAAAAGCAATTGAGAAACACAGGTCTTGATCCTTGAAGTAAATAGTTTCTTTAAAACACAGACTATCAGATTTCCACCATTGTTGGGCTGAGTGGGAAACACTTCCAAAGTTTTCCTTTCTTCCCACCTAACAGCTCACCTCAGAAGTTCAAGAACAATCTTCAGGTTTGCTTTAATTGTGTCTCCAAAGTTCCTTCCCAATCCTGGATTCTCAATTATAGGAGGAGGCAGAGAAAAGATGAGTGATCATTTCCTGAACCCCTTTTCTCACCACCTAAGAAGCCTTTAAACCTTAAATTTCTGATCATTTCTTGGGTAGTGCATTGAGTTCTGGAAGCAGAGTCTTGGTCAGCCCATGCAGAGCGAGTGGCCATACTCTGCGCTCCCACTGCAGCCTGACCACGCAGAATTGTCACAGTCTCATCATTTGCCTCTCACCAAATTGTGAGCCCCTTGTGCTAGGAACCATGTTTTCTATCTCCGAATTCCCACAGCTCAGTGCCTTGTATGAAGGCACTTCCTAAATGTTCAGTAAATAAGAGATGAGCGTATCACATTTGCTATCATATAAGGTCAGCTAGATGAAGTACCACATTTAAATTTCCTAAGTCCTTTCATTAATCAAAAGGTTAATGAGATTTGCTTGCACAGTACATGTCTGGCTTTGAACCCATTTAGAATTCCTGTTTCTGCAATTACGAGGATTAAATGAAGATTTCCAAGTTGCAGGGAAGAATCTAGGAGATGTGTGTCCCCATCCCATAAATGGTGGCCTCCAGTGAGAGTTGCCCAAAGGCCAATTATTAGCATAAGACAGCAAAGAATATCTGGGGCCTGATGTGTTGGCTCACGCCTGTAACCCCAGCATTCTGGGAGGCTGAGGCGGGAGAATCACTGGAGGTCAGGAGTATGAGACCAGCCTCAGCAACAGCGAGACCCCATCTCTACTAAAAGTAGAAATAAATTAGGATACCCCAATTCCCTTGATTTGATTAATTCACCTTGTATGCCTGTATCAAAATATCACATGTAATATCACCTATAAAGATATACAACTATTATGTACCCATAAAAATTAAAAATAAATTAAAAAAAATTTTAAATAAATTTGCAAAAAGAAATTAGCTGGGCAACCAAAAATAGAAAAATAATTAGCCAGGTGTGGAGATGCACACCTGTTGTCCCAGTACTGGGGAGCCTGAGGCAGGAGGATCACTAGAGCCCGGGAGTTTGAGGTTGCTGTGAGCTAGGCTGATGTCACGGCACTCTAACCTGGGCAACAGAGTGAGACTCTGTCTCAAAAAAAAAAAAAAGAAGAAGAACTGGGAGAGGAAAAAGGATTGTGCTTGAGTTGGAGACTCCTAAACAAAGGAGGAATGGGACAAATCCAAGCCCAGCTTCTCAGAGAGAATCCCAGTGGGAACAGGAGCATACCCAGAGGCTGGAGAAGATGCAGGGATACCACAGTGGAAGCCACATGAAGGTTTGCGAGGAGAGACATTTCTAGGGGTCATCTGCTCAATGTCTCCCAGCTGTTCCCCAACTTGGCTCCATGGGAATTTATACCAATCCTTGAGAGAGAGGGCTGTTAAAAATTGAGGCCATATAGCACCCTTTCCATGATAATTCAGGAAATGTAACATTAAAGGGGAAGGACTGTCTCTTATCAGTCCACTAAGTGTGAATGTCCCCAACAACAATGTCATCAGAGGTGGCCTTAAAGTTAATCCTTAGGGAAAAGGACACCATGGCAGTAGTAGCTGCTGTTTAGACCACCCAACATGAGTCAGAGTACAGAGCTTGCACAGAAATACTCTAAAAGGCATCAGGAAGAACTATAGAGTCTCTCAGAGACTTTGAGGAAAAAGAGAGTCCTGAGAGGTATTCTGGTCCTGATTGTTGCTGTAGGGGTGGAAAGGGGGTGATCCCCTTCCGCCCATGGTAAAGGGTCTCGGGCAACACTCCATAACAACAGAAAAAAACCCAAACATGTTAACAAGAGAAAAGCATAACAAACTTATTACATGCACACATGTGCAAGGGAGTCATACAAAATATGAACTCAAAGACGAGCCAGATGGTTGAGGCTTACATGCCCTTTTCATAGGCAAGAGGAAAATGGTGGAATGAATAGACCCAATGCTCAGACAATAATTAGTAAATTATTCTTTTGGGGAAGGTGAGGGGCAGAACTGCACAGGAACAAAGGCTGTCTTGTTATGCAGATAAAGTCCCCCAGGTTATCTCTCAGAGTTGCCCTCAGAAGAAATGAAGAAAAGTCTGTCTGGGTATGGTGACAATTCCCAGTCTCTTCTCTGATGGTTAATCTTTCCTCGTTATTTGATGTGATTTCTAGCGAGGGGGTTTAAGACAATTTCAGTTCTTTTGGGAGAAGTTTTTCTCAGTTAGATAAGGGAATTCCAAAGAAAGCCTCTCCCTGCACTTGGGGTGGGAGAACAAGATGAGGCTAGGGGCCCTTGATTCTGAGGAGCTCCCAAGGCCTCTCAGTAAGTCAAAGTGCCAGTCATTGAGGTATCACTTTCTGAGCTCCAACATTGGGGAGCAGCTCAAAGCTAAAGTTAGCTTTCGTTCCTGTCACCATTATTAGCTAACTCATTATTTGACCTTTGTCAGCTGATGTGGCTTGGCAAAAATAGGGCTGTCCAGCGTTGTGGAAAATCCTTCAGCATAAATCAGCCTTTTTCCAGAGAATACAGATATCTGCCAGCCCAACCCTGGGGGGCTCATTCATGTCCAGGAAATGTGTTAATGAGTCAGGCCCTGTGAACATAATTTCATTATTAAAGAATGTTCCTATCCTATGAGGAACTATAGCTCTGGACTCCGACCATCTCAGCCTATTCTAATTTTAGGATGTGGGGTTCCATGGTACAAAGCACACTTCTCTATGAAGCCACAGAAATCCCTTCTGAAATTTCAGCTCTTTTGTTTCTATTTTGTTATCACACTACTTGACAACTTGTACCAAAACATCTAGGAATTTTCAAGCTTTGAATAACTATTGAAAGAGACATACAAAGCAATACTGCCATTGACTCATGGTTTCCAATAAGAGAGATAAAAAACAGACTCTTTATTTCTTAAGAATAATCTATCCATTGAAATGTCATGTACTTGTGTTGAAGACATTTGATGTTCCATGGTATATGAGTTCTTGGGAGGTAGAGTCTGTCCTCATATTAAAAGAAAAAGAAAATATTAGGGACTCACGTTTTTAACATTTTAATTTCTATACTGAATGTTAGTATGAAAATTACCAAAGAAAGTTATAACTGCCTTGTATTTTGCATCTACCGTGTGACAAGTGCTTTACATGCAATGTCTTACTTAATCCTTAATATAATCCTGTGAGCAAAGCTGAAATATTTCTTTGCTGGTTGGTACATACTTGGTGCCCTGACACCACCAAGTAATAGTCCCCTCCCATCCCATGTACACACCACGCTACCATTTCCTTTACCTTTCCAGGGAAAGGAATCCCTTTTCATGATCCAGGACTAAATTGTTAATGCCAGTGACGACTGTGATTGGCCAGTGTCCATGTTGTACCTGTACTTAAATATCTCTAATGTCAGCCCTGCCTGTGAGATAGATATGGTTATTCACATTTGAAGACGAGGAACCAGAAGCTTTAAGGAGTATGACAGACTCCGTTTTCCAAAATTGGCTACAACAATATTTCCAATTACACATGCTCTTCAAGAACCAGTTGGAGTCTATCTCTCCTCCCCTAGAAATTGTGGGGGCCTCTGTGGCTGTCTCAATGAATAGAATGTGGCAGAGGTAATGTTATATGACTTCTGGGGCTATGTTAGCAAAGCAATACAGTTTCCACTTGGTTCTCTCTTCTGGGACACTTGTTGTTGGAATACAACCACTATGCAGAAGCCACCCAAGCCACATGAAGAGGTCACATGTAGGTGCTCTGGCTGACAGCCTCAGCTGAGGTCCCAGCTGACAGCCAGCATCAACACTCAGACCTGTGAGTGAATGAGCCTTCAGATGATCTCAGCTCCCAGCTGTTGAGTCACCATCCAGCCTTTGAGTCTACCAGCTAAGGCCCCAGATGTTATAGAACAGAGAAAAACTGCCCTGCTATGCCTTGTCTAAATTTATGACCCCCAAATTTTTCAGTATACAACATGGAGGGAATTTGTTACATGGAAATACATAATAATAACAGAAAAGTTAAACAATTTTCTCAAGCCCATAGAGCCAGGAAGTGGTAAAGCCAGGATTTCAACCTAAAATCACCTGACTTCAAAAGCTAGCATTCTTAACTACCAAATGACATTGCTCCTCTGGCTACAACAACAAGAGGCAACATGGGTAGGGTGAAGATGCTAGCTGGATATCTGAGGTTGATGGATGGGCCAGGGCTGGCATTATTCTCCATGGTGTTAACCCAGGCTCCTTTTATCCTGTGGCTCTGCTGTGTGTAGTTTCCATTCTCAACGTCATCTTGTTGTCCAAGACAGTTGCTCAAATTCTAGCCATCACGTCTCCATTCCAGTCACTTGGAAGATAGAAAGAAGAGAAGCACAGGAACCCCTGCTTTCAAGAAAACTTCCTGAAAGGTACAGGTACTACTTCTGCTTACATCCTACTGTCCAGAACTTGGTCACATGGTTATATCTAGCTGCAAATGACACTGGATGACTGTGTACCCTGCTAAAAGCTAGTGGCATGTTTCCCTAGATTCTAGAATCTAAAAAAAGAAATCTGATATTGGAACAACTGGCAATCTCTGCCATAGAAAAGAAAGCTGATTGGGTGATTTCCAATTGGGAGCCATGCTAATCCCCTGCTTTCTCTACTTTCCCCAACACTTTAAAAAAATTATTATTTATCATCTATTATTAAATATCTCCTAGAGGATTTAAACTGATTTTACTGTAAGAGTTTTGGATACCATGAGACAACAGTTTGTTGTCTGTGCTGCAAGGATAAATTTCCCCTGAAAATAATCTGGGTCAATCTACTATGGCCCATCCTGATCCAGAAGAAAGGAAGTGCTAGGTAGACTAAGAACTTAAAACATAATGGTGTCATGTTTAGGCATCACACCACAGAAAGCCACACAGAAGACCTGGCTGAGAAATAAAGGTTATGATGAATTTTGCAGGAATCCATTTCCAGTGAGCACGATGTATGTTCTCCCCGCTTGAGTGTGTATCTACATAGTCTTTCAGATGATGCCTACTCAGATGGCTACATTAATGAACAGATTTCATTGATTACTCCCTGAAAATTGAATGTCCAAGAACTTCCCAACATGGAAAATATTTGATTGAGTGGGGGTGGAAATCACAGAGTCCCTTGGAACAGACACATCATTTGAATTTACCACGAGCCTCTAAGTTGTACATTTTTCAGCACTGAGTGATTCAGTGACAAAGAATTCTTTAACGAAGGGACCTGAAATGCAGTAGCCAGTGGAAGTGAGTTTAAATAAAGGAAAATTATAGCATCCTCAATACACAAATCTGGCTTTATATCATTTTGATGTTCAAGCTGAAAATTTGCCACTGTGTAAGTGAATAAAACAGAAAATCAAGTATGACTTAACAATAAGGATGTAGGGCTGCGTATGTAATGGTCTGTTGACACAAAAAATGTGAACTCCTCTGAATTGGAGTCTATCCGACTTTAGTGAGAGATGTCTTCAACTTGTTTCTACAAGAAAAGGGGCCACAGCCTGTGTAGAGTGTTTCACCCAGGCCTTCTAGAGCAGCTCTGGAAAGGATGTGGAATAAGAAGACCTGACCCTATCTGATACTGAAATAAATCTGGGCATGAGCTCTAAGACCTGCATTCTATGATGAGAAAGGGATGAGGGCCTGGGTTCTGCCCATTGAGGAAGAATTTGTGTGTTAAGAAATTTTGCTATGGATGTTTCCCTTACCCACACATACAGCCTGCTGAAGTAAAAAAAGAAAAAAAAAATTAGCTTGAGTCTGCATAGCATTTTGTGATGTACAAATAGGTTTTCACAAACATAACCTTTAGCCCTCTATAAGGTTCTTTGCAGCTTGTAGGAAAGATATTATTGTCTATATAATTCTGATAAAGAATACTAAGATTCAGAGCAGTTGTGATTTGCTAAGAGTCACCAGCCGGCGGGTGCTGACCAAGCCAGGTTTTCTGATGCCAAATAGATTATTCTTTCTGCATCACCACGTAGTCATATTCTCTCTCTCCCACTTTCCCAGGAGTCTAGACTGCATAAGTACATACAACATAGGTATGGTGGTTTTAAATTATGGCCACAAATTCTTTGATATTCCTCTCTTAAAAATGTGGAAGCTAATTCCTCTTCCTGTCAGCATGGACTGAACTTAATGACTCTTTTTAACAAATATTAATAGAATATAGTAGAAGTTATTAGATTATAAAAGGTATTGTGGCCTCTTCCCTGTCTCTTGGATCACTCACTCTGGGGGAAGCCAGCAGCCATGTTATAAGGACACCCAGGCAGCCCTATAGTGAGAACTAAGTCCCCCTTCCAACAGCCAGCAAGAAACTGGGGGCTCCTGCCAACAACCTTGTGAGTAAACCATCTTAAAAGGGGATAATCTAACCCTAGCCAAGTCTTCGGATGACTGCAGCCTTGGCTAACATCTTGACTGCAACCTCATGAGAGACTCTGAGCCAGAACCACCTGGCCAAGCTGTTCCCAGATTTCTGACACATAGAAACTGTGAGATAATAAATACATATTGATTTAAAACCACTAAATTTGGGGGCAATTTGCTACACAGAAATAGGTAACTAATATACCAACCATAGATAACTAAAATCTCTCATTCTCTTCCTTGGCTCCCAAAAGTGTATTCTTTCCACCAAATCATTCTGCTCATCTAATTTGATTCAGCAAGTTTATGTTTAATAATGTATATTATCCCTTCCAGATACTATGTTTTTATTTTAACAGAAAACTTCAACATCTTTACCTGAAAGGCAGTCGCAACATAAGGCAGAATGGGAAGATTTTTTTGTTCCTTGGAGATCCCTAGAACTACACTCATATTAATAATATTCCCTGGTCTATCTCTTTAGGTGGACACCCTTTAGGCTATGCTCACTATATGATTACCCTAGATACCCAGGGACCTAAACACTGGATTTGAAAAGGGTCCCCCATGAACAAAAACTTTTCAAAAGAAGACAGACTAATGGTCAAGAAACATATGAAAAAATGCTCAACATCTCTCATCATCAGGGAAATACAAATCAAAACCACAATGAGATATCACTTAACTCGAGTGAAAACAGCTTTTATCAAAGAGTCGCAAAATAACAAATGTTGGCATGGATGCGGAGAGATAGGAACACTCGTACACTGCTGGTGGGACTGCAAACTAGTACAACCTGTATGAAAAGTAGTATGGAGATACCTCAAAGAACTAAAACTAGAACTACCATTTGATCCAGGAATCCCACTACTGGGCATCTACCCAAAGGAGAAAAAAAAAAAGACAGTCTATAAAAAAGACATCTGCACTTGAATGTTTATAGCAGCACAATTCACAATTGCAAAGATGTGGAAACAACCCAAGTGCTCATCAATACATGAGTGGATTAACAAAATGTGATATCTGTATATCATGGAGTTTACTCAGCCATAAAAAAAAAAAAAATGAAGAACTACCTATTGTATTATCCTGGATGGGGCTGGGCCCCATTCTACTCAGTATCACAAGAATGCAAAAACAAACACCACATGTACTCACCCTGAAATTGATACTAATCAATCAACACTAATGTACACATGTGGAAGTAACACTCACAGAGTGTTGGGCAGGTGGGAGGGGCGAGGAAGGGCTGGGTAAATCCACACGTAATGGATGCGGTGTGCACTGTCCGGAGGATGGGCACGTTTGTCGGCAGTGCAAAGGCAAGTTATGTAACCAAAGCATCTGTACCCCCATAATACTCTGAAATGTTTTTAAAAATCTGTCCAACTAGTTCATCATACTTCTCTTATAATTTTAATATTTTTCGCCAGAATCTCTTGGTTTTCTAAACATACAGATATATAATCAGCACCAACAGTTTTTAGTTGTCTTTATTTTACAAATGTTAATGATTATTTCATTTTGTCATCTTATTATACTTCCTTTTTGAATAAAAATGGTGATAACAGGTAAAAAAAGAAAAAAAGAAAAAGTAAAAAAAAAGGGACCTCTATGCTAGGGGCGTAGAGATCCTCTGAGATGGAAACCTCAAAAGCCGAGACCTTTGGGTAAAACTTCACTCTCAAATGGGGAGAGGACTGCCAAGGTGCAGCCCTTAAACTGTGCCCCTCTTTCTCATACGGCTGTTACAAGGACTAGGTGAACTCACACATGTACAAGCACTCAGAACTGCTTAGCACACAGTGAATGCCTAATAAGGATTAGTTGTTGTTGTTGTTGTTGTTGTTGCTGCTGCAGCTGTTTTCAAACCTGAACAGAAGCAGCAACAGCTCCAAGAAAGGAAGTTGCCAGAGGAACCCACACACCTCTCAGTGACAAATATACATCTTGACAGCATGCTAGAAATGCTCAAAAAGCATTCTGCCGAGTTGATTGCATCCTGCTTTAGGAGATGGTACATTCCAGCCAGGCCTCCAGAATCGTCCCAGCTGCAGTCCTGCCTCGCCCTGGGCTTGAGAAGCTATGGGGGACTGCCCAGGACTGGGGCCTCCTGTTCTGTCACAGCATGCACCATGGGAACCACTCTGCAGCCATGCAGCCAGCCACAGCCGCTGCCCAGCATGCGGTCAACAAGGAAACACCGCTTTCTTCTGACAAGAGATGTGACCTGAGAAAATCAAGTTGCCATTATCTCAGGCACAGGCCACCCTGAAGCCTGCATCAATTCCCCCAGTTTATTGAAGGAGTAGTTCCCAGGATTATCTTCAGAATTCACACAGCAAATGCTTTATAGGAAGAGAATTTTACTGATTAGCAATGAGACAAAACTACTTCTCTCAGTCATTACAGTCATAGAAAGAAGAGCCTTGGCTTGTCAGTAGGACAGAAAATCCATTTTTTTTTAATTTATTTTTAAAGTAGGTAGCGCCCCCCTGAGCACTCTCACTTCCTCCCAGCTGAAGCAGCGCTCTTTATCTCCACCTGTGTTTTGTGTGGCCAAGGGTGAAAGACTCAGAAAGCTCCGGCTCCTTTTACCTGTTGTTATAAAGACCCTTTCTCCACAAATATTCCTGCACCAGCATCTGTGTTCTAGTTCTCAGCTCAGATGACATCAAGACTTGGAAGCATCTAACAATGTCAGTCATTCATTCAGAAATATTTATTGAGAACCTACCATGCACTAGGTGCTGTGCTAGAACCTGAGGGTGAAAAGATGAATAAGATAAATGATCTGCTCTCTACCGCACCTGTTCACCTCGTGAGGTCATAGACATGAGAAAAAGCAAGGTAGTGAGTTCTGCTAATCTTAGACAGTTATTAAATATATTATTACAAGACCCCATGGAGTGAGTGTACATGAGGGTCTAACCCGTAACCCATCACCTGATGAATGTCTTAGAGCTTACCCCTGTCTGCAAGAGCCGTGTTTGAACAAAAGTACTAAAAGGCACAAAGGCTTTTAATATGAAAAGCATTTAATCTTGGGGGCAGAAACTCCTTATCAGTGAGAACAATTTGGGGACAGGGATTTTCCTGACACTTTTCAATCATCTGAATCCACCCTCACCAAAGGCAGTTCCAGGACCCATGATGACTCACATGCCCCCACCCTCATGCCAAGCATCTTATCAAAAGAACCACCAAATAGTAATTGGTTTCTCCACGGGAAGGGGAAGATTTGTCTGCAGTTAAGAACAGCAAGATTTTACCATATCCTTACATTAAGGACACAATTTCTCCCAGGGTTCAAACCACTTTTCAGAAGAAGAAGTTTGGAGTCTGTTGCTGATGCATCGTCATGTATCTGATAGAGACGCTGAGCTGGGTTCTGGCCATGGAGAGGCTCATCGTGGGTTTGTCCAGTAGCATCAGCTAAAATCAGGCATTATCTCAGCTGGCAGGATAGCCCTCTTTTGTGGAAAGCTATTATGAGAGGTAAAGGGATGTAGTTCTTGCCTTTTCACAACCAATTTCTGGCTAAGAATGACTTTACTAGATGACCTCAACTGCAAAGAAAAGGGAAAGTACCCTACACATTTTGGGCATCCTGGAAAGAGCCCCAGCTTTGAACTCTGCCCTGCCCCCTGCCACTGACCACTGCCAAAGCTAGGGCCAGCCCATCCTGGACCCCACCCCTGCTAGCAGCAGACATTCATTGTAGAACAAACAAAACTGTAGAAAAACCCACTGAAGTTGGATCTGCAGGTCAACAAAATACACAAAGAACAAACACTGTGTGAAGGGGTCCAAACCAGAAGCCCAGAAGAAGTAAAGGACACAGATCCTCACCCTGCCCTCAAAGAGTTAACAACCCTCCTGCAAATACACCCCCACAGAACAGAGACTGTCTAATAGCCACCTCTATCCAAGGCTTGTGAGTGACCAGTATAGTCAGTGCTGTGAAAGGGAAGGAGGAGGAGGAGAGGGTTCTGTGGGTTGGGGATGGTCAAAGAAAGCTTCACAGAAGACATGGGACTTGTGTTGGGTACTTGGAGCCCAGAAAAATGTACGGCAATCCCAGGACTGACAGCTGTAACTCAAATGACATTTTCAGGTGTCTGAGTCAGGAATTTGAATTGTACATGTAAGGGGTATAACACACTACAGAAGATTGAGCTGGTTCACATATTAATTTTTATTAAACTATGAATTGACCTTAACTGGGAAATATTTTTATAAAATGACTACCTCAATTCAGGTGGAAATAAACCAACATATTTTTCTAATATGACTGATCCAGATTAAAACAAAGACCTTTGTTCATTCAGCAAATGCTGAGTATCTGCTAGTGCCAGTCACCGTCCTAGGCACTGGAGACACAGTGGAGGATAAGACATATAAAGTTCCTTCCTGTGGAGTTTACAGTTTGGTAGTGAAAGACAGACAATAAAACATATTAAACAAACACAGAAATGTTAGGAAACAATAAGAGGAAAATAAAACCAAGTTATGTGTTAGAACTACTAATTCAGACTGGGTGGTCAGGGAAGGATTCTCTGCAGGAAGGGACATTTAATAAGAAATGAAAATCCAAGAAGGAGCTGGAAAGGCAAAGGCAGCAAGATGGGGTCATTCCAGGCACAAGGAACAAGTGCAAAGGACTTAAGGGAGATATAAGTTTAATGTGTTCAAGAAACAGAAAGAAAGCAAGGCCTAGAAGCTGATGTGCAAAGGGTGGTGGTACAAAATTAGTTAGACAAACTGGACAGGCCCATGTCGGGAAGGCCTTGGAGATGCAAAGTCATCATAGAAAGCAAGGTTGGACAACAGGAGACAGGATTTAAGTACTGTGATGCTTACTTTTTATGCATCAACTTGACTAGGCTAAGGGATACCCATATAGTTGGTGAAACATTATTTCTGGGTGTGTCTGTGAGGGTGTTTCTGGAAGAGATTAGCATTTGAATTAGTAAACTGGTAAGGAAGATCTACCCTCACCAATGTGGGCTGGTATCTTCCAATCCATTGAGGACCTAAATAGAACAAAAGGCAGGGGAAGGGTGAATTTGCTTCAGATTGAACTGAGACATTCATATTCTCTTGCCATAAGAAGTTGGTGCTCCTGGTTCTCAGACCAGAACTTCCATCCCCATCACCTATTGGTGATGTTTCTCTGACGTTCCCTGAATAATACAAGCATGGATGTCCTCTGGTTCCCTCGGAGCTCCTCAGCAAGTCACTCACCAGTCTAACACTGGTTCTTCTTGGCTGAATGAGAAACAAAAGGGGTTAGGTCTCATCAGTCACTGTATGTGCAGTTTAGTATGTAATGTTCAGCAAGGTACACAGAAATTTTACAAGGCATATTACTATTCCTAGCCAGATGCCAACTGCATTTATAAAATTTTATTTTCTTAGTTAGTAATCTCCATTTTGTAAATTAGTTCAAACCAATAAATCAAACTCCATTTTGTGCTATGAGAGGGGTACAGACTAGGCCAGCATGCCCTGTGGGGGGCTATTTATAAAAGGATGAGAGAGTCAAGGTTGTGTTCTTAATGCCCATTTTATATGCATGGCTTGAGTTGAGTCCTTTATGCATAATTCATACGGTCATTTACAGGCTTTTACATGACTCCTCCTTTAAGAGTTAACTAACAAAGAGGACGTTATCAGCCATGGCAACCATAATATTATGCAAATCTTTCTATCTCCCTGCCAACAGAAAAGGGGGTGGGTTGCTTAATTAAAAAGATAAAGGAGCAAAGGGGGGTACACCTCGCTCTTGATGTTGCTGGTCATTTATTAGTGTATTTAACTGAAAATAATTTTGAAGAGTAAATGTGTTTGTGCATTATCTCTGAGTATGAGGGCACTGCTTAACCCTGTGAGCAACCATTGAATGAATGGAAACTGTTTGCTTTCACTCATTTCATGAGAAGTCCCACAATATGCCATCTGCAACCTCGAGAGCCAGGAAAGCTGGTGGTGTAATTCTGTCCAAGTCCAAAGGCCTGAGAACTGGGGTATGTGGAGGCGGGGGGTGGTGCTGGTGTAAGTCCCTGAGTCTGAAGGCTTGAGAACCAGGAAGTGCTCCAATGTCCAAGGGCAGGAAAAGATGGATATACCAGCTCAAGAAGTGAGAGAAAATTCATCCTTCCTGCTTTTTCTATTCCAGTGGGCCCTCAGTGGGTCGGACGATGCCTGCCCACATTGGTGAAGGCAATCTTCTTTACTCAGTTCACTGACTCCAATGCTAATCTCTTCCAGAAACACCCTCCCAGACACACTCAGAAATAATGTTTTACAGGCTATTTGAGCATACCTTAGCCCAGTCAAGTTGACAGATAAAATTAATCATCACACAATATAAATAAAAATACTTATTTTTATTTATTAATACCTTTGTACAGTGTGGGAGGGGACTACCCAGGGGTATGAATAGGAGAAGGCAGGAATTTGGGGGCCATCTTAAAGGTGGGTCACTGGCGTACTGTAGTTCCTGTCATTACTAAGCTACTATATCAGCCCTGGACCATCTATTCAGATTTTTTGCATGAGAAAGAAATAAGCGTCTATCTTGTTTATGCTACCATATTTGGGGTTTCTTCTTACAGCTGCCTAATCTATCTCCTAACTAAATCACTGCCACACAAAATTAGAAAAGCCATCTGGAATCATCTCACAAAGTGCCCCAAATGCTGAATTAAAAGGTTTTAGAAGTTTGAGCAAACTACTGAAGATGTTTGACTAGGGAAATAATGGTTTTCAGTAGATCAACTGGGCAATGGGATGGATCACAGTAAGAAGAGACTAGTGTCAAGAAGATAACCCTGGGGGCCACTGCCTGAACTAATATGGTGACCATGAGTGTTAGAAGAAGGGCCAAGAGTGAGAGACACTGAGGAAGAAGGATCCTCAGGACTTGAAGAGTGACCAGAGGTGTGAGGTAAGGGAGATGGAGGGGCCAGGAGGACCTCCATCATCCTGGGGTGTCTGGGGGATCTGAGGATCTGGGAGCTCATTTCAGTAACATGCAGGCATATTTTCACAACTCTCTGGAGCAAAGAATGCTGTTCTCTGAAGGGGTAGATAGCCTGTAATATCAGGCAATGGAGGACAGGCAATGAGGGAACTTCATATGGATTTCAGCATTTTATACATTGCAGAGGCCACAAATGATTTGCCATAACACACTGCTACAACTACAAACTTCTATAATCATTAAAAATTATGAAATAAATACTTAATACTTTAAAGTGAGTAATGTTCATAATTCCTACTGCAGACAGTATCCAAAATTACAGTGAACACAGAGGCTTCCAAGCCACTGAGTGCCGATCCTAATTTTTTCAAGATGTGAGTATTCTTGAAACTAGAGTTCCCTTCCCAACCTACCAGGGAAAGGCACCTCCAGACCCACTGAACAATGTCTTTTCAGTGCTTTCTCGTATTCCCAGCAAAGCGGGTGTCTACAGCCCCAGTCTCCACGTCTGACCCGCCATCAGACTGATGCCGTGGGGGTCTTTACACCTTTACTGTCTGGAAGCTACAGGCCAGTTAATCCCATAATTCCTCATATTCCTAAACCACAGTTCAAATGGTAAACGCTCTGGGTTTCTAGTATCTCACATAATCTTTTTAAAAATTCCCTCCTGGATAATTTCTAATCACATATTCTTAATTCTATGTTCCTTAAAGCTTCTTTCTCTACCTCCTTCCACTATGATCCTTTTTTCTAAGAAAACTTCCTACCATTCCCTCTGGAGTTCTTACTCCAATAAGAAAACTTCCAAACTCCCTGTTTCTGGTAACATTGTAGGTTATTTGAAAAAACTTCCTGCTAGAAATGACTTTTTTAAAAAGCTGAAATCACATTTAAGTTGTCTTAAAAGTATCGAAAACCTGAGAAGACAGCAAAAAATTCCAAAACTGAAAAGCAAATGGAAACCCAGTGAATTAATTATGCAAGAAAGCTACTGAGGGCATTTGCCCATTCAAAAAGTTTAAACTTTGGCATTGATGTACTTGTGGGGTGAAGGGAACATTTACCAATCCCAAGACCTGCACAAAGTGGAGGGTCTAACAGGATACTCACAAACACACCCCATAGTAAGTTAAGATCTCAAAGGACTACAGCCTCAGAATGAGGCTGAACTGGCTCATCCTAGGTGCCACAATCCTTAAATTTAATATAATGTGGTCCTAGACTACTAGGGGCTGAAGATCCCAAGCAGAAGCAAAGAAAATTCTCTCTGAAGATTCATTCTAGGCCTTGAATTTTTATCTCATTTTTTTTCCAAATACAATGGCAAGCACATAATCATAGCTAACAACTCAAGAGCAATAAGCACTAGAATATACCAAAAATCACATGCAGGACTTCAGATATTTAAATTATCAGATAAAATTATAAAACAATTATGTTTATGATATTTAAAGTTATAAAAGACAAGCTTGAAGATATCTTCAGGGAACAGAAAACCATAAAAAGCAAAATAAAGAACCAAATAGAACTTCTGTGAAAGAAAAACGAAAGAACAATTAAAAACTTAGTGGATAAATATAGATTCATCCAACTTCCAGATGGCATCCAGCTTTCTCTTCAGCTGTCCAGACATAGCCAAAGAGAAAATTGATGAACTGAGATATAGGTCAGGAAATGTATTCCCAGTGCAGCTTAGAGACATAAAAATGAAAATCATGGAAGAGAAAAAACAAAGAGGGTAGACTGAGAAGGTCTACCACATATTTAATTGGTGTCAGAAGAAGCTAGATACAATGGGGCAGAGATAATATTTGTTTTTTTAATTTTTAATTTTTAATTTTTTTCTGCCTAGAAATAACAGGTGCAAGAGATAATATTTGAAGAGATAATGGTGAGAATATTCTAGAATTGGTGAAAGATACTAATCCATAGATTCAAGAATCACTACAACCCCCAAGCAATACAGCTAAAAATGTTAGACACAGCATAGTGACCATACAGAAAACTAGAGACAAAGATAACACTTTAAAAAGCATGGGGGTGGGGGAAGACAGATTAACTTCAAAGGAGCATCAGTTAAACTGATATATAATTTCTCAATAGCAATAATGGTAACCAGAAGACAATGGAATGTTATCTCTGCAGTGTGCTAAATGAAGATCACTTTCACCTAGAATTTTATACCCAAAAAATATATCCTACAAGAAAGAAAATGAAATAAAAACATTTCAGACTAACAAAAACCAAGCAAGCTTGTCCCCATCACACCAAGATGAAAGGAAATTCTAAAGGATACACTTTTCACAGTAGGAGAATGATTGCAAAAAAGAAGTCTGAGCTATAAGAAGAAAAAAAAGAGCAAAGAAAGTAGGAAGTATGTGTGCAAAGCTAAATGAACACTGAAAGTATAAAACAATAAAGATAATAATTTCTTAGTGCTTCTAATAAAATATATAGAAATAAAACATATGATAACAATAGTGTGTAAGACAGGAAAACAGAAAATAGAATTAAAGCATCCTAAATTTTTTTATTGCCCTTGAGAGTAACACTGGATTTTGGTTGTTTATTTTTGTTTGGGTTTTTTTTGTTGTTGTTTTGTTTTTTGTAGAAATGGGGTCTTGCTATGTTGCCCAGGCTGCATTCAAACTCTTGGACTCAAATGATCCTCCCACCTCAGCCTTCTGGGTAGCTGGGATTATAGGCTTGCACCACCATGCCCAGCTTAGATTTTAAAATATTAAGGATGCAGGCTGTCATATTTAAAGTATTGTATAACTTCCAAACAAGTAGAGGGGGAAAATGGAATTTAAAAAAATCCAGTAACTACAAAGAAAAGAAAGTAAATTGCCCTAAAAGTCAGGATAGTGGTTAGTTCCAGAGATGAGGGATGTGATAAGGAAAGAATACACACAGAGTGCTTCTGAGGTGCTAATGATGAATTATTTTTTTAATAGGGTGGCAGTCGCATGGCTGTATGCCTCATAATTTTTTGTGATACTGTACATTTAGGTTTTAATGTACTTTTTTCTATGTGTGTTATATTTCATAATAAAAATGAATAAAAAGAAAAGAAAATGAAAAATAATTCTTCCCTATACCTTAAACCTCCAAACAAAATATTCACTCCAGGCCAGGCATGGTGGCTCACACTTGTAATCCTAGCATTTTGGAAGGCGGAGGCTGGAGGATCACTTGAGGCCAGGAGTTTGATGTTGCAGTGAGCTATGATAATGCTAGCCTGGGAGACAGAGCAAGACCCTGTCTCTCTCTCTCTCTCTCTACATGTGTGTGTGTGTGTGTGTGTGTGTGTGTGTGTGTATTCAGTCATCTCCTTGTCTTGGTGGAGCTCTGGCTCTCACCCACATCCCTCTTCCCCTGCCAGTGCCTCACTGCTGCCTCAAGAACATAATTCTTCTATTCTCCATGAAAGTCCATGTCATCTATAATAGCTATCCTTCTTGATTTCTAAGCCTCCCCATCCCTGGCCATTTATTGAAGACATTAACACCTGACTCCCAGATTTCTCTTTGACTCTGACCCATCTCACACCATCATCACTTCAACACCTACATGGCCAAATCAGCTGACAATCTGGACTCTTTTTTTTTTTTTTTTTTTTTTTTTTTTGCATTTTTGCCATCTCTCCCTCCCCTAGCTTTGACACTCTTTATCCTGATCCAACAACCCCAGAAATCCCTTTTCAATTTTTTTTGCTTATTTTAAAGCACAGAAGCAATATAGACTCATCATCGGAGAAACAATATAGATACTAATAATTTTGTTTAGACTCATGACAGTAAAGCAGTTCATGCTTTTAGAAATGGAATGTTTGGCAGCACTTGTCATCTTGCTTTCACACTGATTACAGAGTTTCAAGATGAAATCTCTCTGAATTCTACTCCTGACTATTGCTACAGTCCTGCCATTTCTCTTCTTTAAGTATTTGATAGATTATAGTAATTTGTTATTTTAGTATCATTCTTTTTGAAATAAATTTTTAAAAATTCCTTTCATGATGATGTTGTGAATATATAAAAATGAAATAAAACATTTTTGAGGTTGCAAAAAAAAAAATGAAAGGGACAACCATTCTGAGCAAGAGCAAGATGCCGTCTCTACTAAAAATAGAAAGAAATTATCTGGACTACTAAGAATATACATAGAAAAAATTAGCCAGGCATGGTGGCACATGCCTGTAGTCCCAGCTACTCAGGAGGCTAAGGCAGGAGGATTGCTTGAGCCCAGGAGTTTGAGGTGCTGTGAGCTAGGCTGACACCACAGCACTCTAGCCCAGGCGACAGAGCCAGACTCTGTCTCTAAATAAATAAATAAATAAATAAAAGGGACAAAAAGAAAATGAAAGTTGTCCGTGATCCCACCCAGCCTACAGAAATAACAGAACATGACCGTGCATGTATGACCCCAGGAGTTTGAGTGTCTGAGAGAAAGGTCAGACAAGTCTTTTACAGGATGGGTGTGTCCTCTCAACTAAACCATGTGCTTGTTGGCACCATGTGAGAATGTCTCTTGTAGATGAGGTAACAGACAACAGGGTATTTTACGAGGGAAGGCCTTTCAGAGCAGGGGAAAGAACGCTGGTGGGAGCTCACAGGCCTGAGTTCTATTCTGTACTCTGACATAAATCAGCACTTTGATCTTAGCAAGTTGTCTCCTTTCTCTGGGTTATATTCCCTCCTCTGTTCATCAAGAGGATTGGACTAACATTTTTACCATCCAGAAGACCCGCTGTATAAATTCATGGCCCTGGTGGTATTATTGTGCATTTTTAATTAGCACTATTATGACGAACAGCATTTCGCCATTCCTATTTTCTGTGCTCCCTTGACACCTTCATTTCCATTTCCAAAGGATATGGAAACAGCTTGCTTCACTTCAGATGTCAGTGCTTATTAACACCAGGGCAGAAAGGATGCACATCTGAACTGGCAGAGATTAAATAATTGAGGCAGATATAAAAGCTTTTTATGTCAATGTTCTTACATATAATTTATTGACAATCCAATCCTGTTTAACGCTTTCCACTCCCATTTTGGGGTTCATCAGGAACATGCTGGGACATTGTTCACAAACCATTTTCTACTGATTCCTTGGCGAGCAAATGAAATATTTTTGAAAGGCAGCAGGTCAGCAGTGGCCATGTCAGAATTCAGATGCTGTTACTCTCTGCATTTGGTGCGGGGAGAGCCTATGCTTTTCTGGGTACTTGGTTCAGACAGCGCCCAGGCTCCGTGCCTGAGTGGGGTGTGATCATCATCTTCCCCTTATCGAGCCCCTCCTGCTCACTCATTTTTCTTACAAGTTGCATGAATGATTGGCAAAACTCAGGACTGTAAAGGAACTCTGTAACACGTATGGGAGATAGACACATTCCTTGGTCTCTGGGCACATGCATTCAAAACCAGACCTCACTATACAGTGAGTAAGTGGAAGACCTTCAGACAGAATACTAAAATCCCAAGCAACTATGAAAGCAGCCTTTACATAGTATATCCAGTCCAGAATTAAGTACATCTGTGCCTAAAGAGAGATACAGGGCAGTGAGGAATATGAGGTGTGAGGCTTATGGAATGTGCGGATCTGTAGTCAGAGGACACCTGGCCCACATTAGCACACCTCATCAGAAACACTTAATATAGAAATCCGTTTGAAAATGGTCAAGTCATTCTTCTTGTATTTGATATCAGATTTCTTCACATTTAATAAAAGAGCATATAGCACAGTGGTTAAGAACCCAGGCTCTGGAAGCAAGCATATCTGGGTTCAAAGCTTACCTGTATGAACTATACTTTTCTCAAGCCAAATGGGAGCACCCCTTCCTAAAATAAATATGAGAATTAAATGATAAAATACACATAAAATACTGAATATGGTGCCTAGCACATCCAGACATCCAGGTAATTTAATAATTATAAGCTATTGCTATTATTTTATATTAGGTTATAGGTGAGCTCCTTTTCAGCTCGGGATAAATAGTTAGAGATTAAGTCCACTTCCTTGAATTTCCACCAATACCAGCAAACATATTTATAAGATTAGTTCCAACACTTGTAATCATAATATGTTTATTTTAAACATGAGTTTCATAATTTTTAAAAAAATCCATCTATCTTTTTATTTTATTTTTGTGCTGTGAGGTTAAGGACAATGTTTTTTCTCTCTCTCTCTTTTTTTTTTTTTTTTGGTAATTCTATGTACAGTAAGATGGCCCTTGAACAACTCAGAGGTTAGGGGCACCAACCTCCCTCACAGTCAAAAATCCACACAAAACTTTTGACTCCCTGAAAATTAATTACTAATAGCCTACTATTGACCAGAAGCATTACTGAAAAATTAACACATATTTGGCATGTTATATGTATGTTATGCTGTATTCTTACAATAAAGTAAACTAGAGAGAAGAAAATGTTATTAAGAAAATCATAAGATAAAATACATTTATAGTACTATACTGTATTTTTTGATATCATAAGTTTACATCATCTGTTTACAAGGTGAATCATCTGTCTGAAGTGGTGGGCAACCACAGCTGCAGAGTTTAATCTATGGAACACAGCAAGCAATTCAACTTTTTCTTGTAATGTCATGACTTTTCCCTGCTTCTTGGGAGCAGTTCCAGTATCATTAGTGGTACTTCGTACGGGTCCCATGGTGTTACTCAAGGTTTACGGTATTGCACTAAACATGGTGAAAAATACACGAGAACCGCAAGGGATCCCTTTTTACTGTGATACCCAATTTACTGGATAGGCAACTGCTCATGCCAGATGATTAGCATCACACAGCCTTTATACTCACAGCACTTGAGCTCATTGCCATGGCAACAGGGGGTGGCTACCAAATTATTACAATAGTATTGTATGTATGTATATACTACAGTTAATTTTATACAGTTATGATTGAATACTGCGTATTTATGTTTGTTTATGTTTCTCTCGGCTGTGCATGGTGTCATGTATGAACTGTGTTTATGTGCGTGAGTTTTGATAAATTTTAACTTTTTATAATAGATTTGTGTATTTTACGATAGTAAATGATCAAATGGACTAGTGTCTACACATATTTTGTGCATTTATGACATATTTAACTTTCTCTTAATTTTTTCAATATTTCTAGGCTATGTAGTTTGTTTACAAGTTTTTTCAAGTTGTCACAGATCTCCAAAAATTTTTCAAGTATATTTATTGAAAAAATCTGCGTGTAAGTGAACCCACAAAGCTCAAAATTGTGTTGTTCAAGGGCAAATTGTATTAGAAAGTCCTTGTAGAAATGTGTGTGGTCTTACCGATTTCTTTAGTTTGGCATTTTTGAAGTAGCTACTATATAATATATTTCTTTAGAATATTAACTTGTGTCAAAATTATTTTTTAAAAGTATAAACTTCTATATAAATATTAGTGGCTATTTTCAGTAAAGCCATTTTTTCTTTCAAATATTCTATGGATGCAAAGATTTAAGACCAAAGGCAGTAAAATTCATTGTCCAAAGGGCTGTCAATCTTCAGGTAGTCTGAAAGACATGGCATATTGTCAGTGCTTAATAATAATGTATCTTACCATCAATGTTGACCTTTTTCTTTGCTTCTAAAGTTTGATATGCCTTGTACAGAAGATGTGCCAACTTGTGGAGATAGTTGTGCAAAGTACTTGAATGTGGAAATCATAGATGCTCACTGTGTCATCACTGAGGTCCTTGCACAACAAGTAAATTGGAGGTAGACCAATTCCAAGATTGGTTCATTCAGTGACAGATCATCAAGGACCCCGTTTCTGCTTTCCATTCTATCATCCTCTCACTGTTTGCCTTTCTGATAATTCCCCATCCAAACACAAGAGTGTCCAAAGGGAGAACAGGTGATTGACTTAGGTTTTATTTTTAAATTTCCCTACATGAAAGAAGAAGGGAAATTTCTCTCCACCACACACTTGGCCCTTCAGAGTACCCCCATCTTCCCAGTAGAGTCATATGACAATTTTCGTTAGAGAGACAGTCAATGTTTACATTCTGATGATGATTTAGATGTTATTCGGAACTGAGTCAGAAGTTAAACTATGATTTATATTCCCTTTCTGGTATATCTTCATGTTTTCCCTGGAGTTAATAATTACTTATTTGCTATTTTTCAACATACTACTGATTCAATCGCAAAGTCTTGGTTGATCATCTAAATTCCTCTCAAAATATTTGGAAACATCAGGTATTTATCAAATCATAGTCCTGAAGAATTTTCTCTTGGAGACTTCTGATGGGTTCTGATCTGAGATGGCTGCCATTTTGGGATCTTTCTCTAACATCACCCTAGATGTTTTCTTTTCCTGCCTTTTCTGTTAGCTCTTCTCTTTCTTGGTTTACTCCCTAGTTTTTGTGGCACACACCTCCAATGACCTTCCTAAGAAAGAATGAATCAGAAGAAAATTTATGAGATCTTAAAAATGCCTTTATTTTATCCTCATTTGATTGATAATTTGGTGGCTATATAATTGAAGGTTGAAAATCACTTTGCTTCTGATATTTCCATTTTCTTTTAGTTTCCAGTTTTGCTGTTGAACAATTCAGAGCTGTTCTGATTAATGATCCTTTTTTCACATAAGGGGTTTCTTTTTCTTCCTAGACATTCACAGGATCTTATCTATGTCTGCTGTGTTATAAAATTTTGTGAGAATGTGCCTTGATGTGAGTCTATTTTTATCTATGTTGATGGCTACTCAGTGGACTCTTCCAATTTCCTTTAGTTCTGGGAAATTTTATCAGTTTCAGTGATGATTTTTTTGCCTCTGTTCCACATTATACATTTTTTTAAAATTGTCAATATAATGAGCAAAAAAGATAAATTTTAAAAGTTTCCATTTTCAATTCTTTGGTTATTAGTGATAGAGAGTATATTTTCATGTCTTTATTATTTTTATTTCCTATGTTAATGATCTGTTTGTACCCTTTGTCCACTGTATTCCCTTCCTGTCTAGCAGGACTATATTTAAACAAACATTGATTAAAAAAAAAAAAAAAAAACTAGCCTATTTTTGAGTAAAGAATTTTTCAGCCATTATAAAAGTAAAACAAGTAGAAAAAAAGACAGAAAAGAGCTAGTACAGTCCCACTACCAAAGATAGCCAGCCACAGCAGATATTTTGGTATTTTCCTCCATCCTCTTTTATTCTATGCATGTGGTTTTAGATGGTGATGTCTGACAAAGTTGTGATCATCTTCTTGGTACAATTATGTGCCCCATAATTCTATCTTTATTTTTAAACCTCTAAAGAAGGCAACTTTGAATGTGCAACTCAATTTTTTTAAATAAATTTTTTTAGCAGGGAGTTCTCTCATATGAAATCCTAATTTTCACTATGCCCACCTAGCACTTGTTCTGAAATCAAAGCAGGGAGAGAGGTGCACCACTGCAGATATGTGTCATTGGAACATTTAACAACAGTTTTGTGAGGAAAAGGAGTGGGTTTAAGATAAGAGTCCTCAATCTCTACAATCCCAAGCTCAGGAATTCACCATTCCCACTGACAGCTTGCTGACTTCTCTTTTTCCCTGACAAACTGTACCTATACCCTCTCTGTTTCCTCCATTTAAGGCTCAGGTCCTGGCTTCACTTTTCTTTCTTCACTCCCCACTCTAGACCCTGGTTTTCCAGATGCTCTCTCTGCTTGACCTTCTCCCCCAAGATATCTCATGGCTCACTCTCTCACCTCCACTAAGTGTTTATAGCCCAGTCTCACACACACACACTCTCCATACTCCCAATTCCCTGTTGTGCTCCACACTTTCCTTTGGTTTCCAGCACACAAATTAATTGTGTTTACGATGTATTCTGTGCATTATATATTCCCCATCCCAACCCCAAGTTTAGAGATCTTTGTTACATTCACTCATGTAGCTCCAGAGTAACTGGGACATTGCGTGGCACACAGTATGTGTTTAACAACTTTTTGTCAGATGAGTAAATGATTGTTCAAAGAAGCACCCCAGATTCCTTCACCATTCCGGCTTTCTCCCACCTCATTGTGTCAATTTACAAACTTGAATTTACACAACACTCATTTTCTCAGCCTCTGATGCTGTGGCTTCTGCAATTTTCAGGCTGCTGAGAGTTGCTGGAGAAAATCACAGATGTCTGCCAGGAAGATCCACCAAAAATTATATTATCAAACCTCACATGTGCCTCAGTCATGCTTGACAATCCTTGTATTTATTTCGTTTCCTCTCTAGCAAATTCCACACTGTGATGTTCTAAAGCAGCTTTCCTATTTGGACTTACATAGAGTGAGATTTTGGGCTCACCCACAGCCAATGTTCAGACTCCAGCAATTGTTTTCATTTGTACAATAGGTCCTTTTCAGCACTTATTTTGTCCCTATTCGTGTTGTCTTCTCTTTTTCTCACCTACTTCTAATTTCAGCAGTCTTGCTGAATTTTGAATCTATTCACAAGCTGCCTTAAATTATTTTTTAAAACAGAAGCATTATGAGTTGTTATTTTTTAATATCCTAAAGTAATTTTAAAAAGCCCTTTGTAAGCTTTTTGAAGTTTATGAATGACTATATATTTCATTATATGATAATGTACTTAGCATTTACTGATGTTGGACATACATATATTTTTCCATTTATTTTGTTAGTACAAAAGCTTGGAACATAACAATTATTTTGCATTCCTGCAAAATCTTTAGGATAGATTCCTAGATTTATTGAAGTCAAAAGTATAAGCACTTTAAGACTTGTTAATGGAAAAAAGACTCAAACTCTGTAAAATAATTTAAAGAGGTTTATTCTGAGCCAAATGTGTGTGACCCGCTGAGAGCACATGGCCTCAAGAGGTCCTAAAATAATGTGTCCATGGTAGCTGGGTTACAGTTTGATTTTATGCATTTATGGAGACAGGAATTACACATAAGATCCTAAGTCAATACGTTTGTCCTAAAAAGGTGGGATATCTCCAACGAGGTGAGACTTACAAGTTATAGGTGAGTTTAAAGATTCTTTGATTTGTAATTAGTTAAAAAATCAAGCTTTGTCTAAAGGTTTGGAATGTTTTAACTTAAATATGTTTGTTAATCAGAGACAAGCCACCAAAACTCAAGTAATCTGTTAGGGAAATTGATGGCCTGCAAGTGTGGTTTGAGCTTTGTCTTATATAGCCTTAGGCCTGTTAATGATTTAGCATGTTACTGCTACAAAGAGTATCTCCAAAAACGGAGGGAGGCATGACAGAAGCCTGTCTGACCTCTCTTCTCATGGCCAACAACTCAGCTTTAGGGTTTTTCTAGGGTATCCTTTGTCAAGAGGGGGTCCCTTCAGTCAGCTGAGGGGCTTAAGATCTTATTTTAATTCACAGACTCATGATAAATGTTGCCAAATTTCTTTGCAGAAAAGTTGCACTGGTTTATGTTCCTATTATGCACAGTGACCATTTCATTATATTCTCACCAGGACTAGGTATACTCATTTTATAATTTTTTTCCAGCTGGAGAGACAAAGAATGCTATTTCATTTTTACTGTATCTCTTTGATCATTTGCTCGCAGACATTTTCACATATTTCTTAGCTATTTGTACCTTTCTTTTTGTGAATGGCTTATTAATGCTTTGTTTTCTATCATCTACTAAGATATTCATTTCCCTGATCATTTTGTCTGTGTTCTTGATAAATTTCATGTAGTAATTATGTGTAACATTTGCCAGAAGTAATTTTCTAGTTTGATAATTGCTTTTTTATTGTTTTTGCTTTTTATATGTATGTATTATTTTAAAATCTTGTTAGAGCTATGTATCTTTGTCAGTGGGAACTCTGTCTTTATTTTTAATCTTAGAGAGTCTTCTCTGATAAAGAAATATGATAATGTCTTCTAGTTTTTGTTTTTAATAGTTTAATTTTTTTTTTTTTTTAAGATAGAGTCTCACTCTGTCACCCGAGCTAAAATGCAGTGGCATCATCGTAGCTCACTGCAGCCTCCAACTCTTGGGCTCCTGCTATCCTCCTCTTGTCTCAGCCTCCTGAGAAGCTGGGATGCCACCACGTCCAGCTTATTTTTCTATTTGTTTTTTTTTTTTTTTTTTTTTTTTTTAGAAATGGGATGGAGTCTCACTGGTGCTCAGGCTAGTATCCAACTCCTGGCCTCAAATGATCCTCCTGCCTTGGCCTCCCAAAGTGCTAGGATTACAAGCATGAGCTACCATGCCCAGCCTTAATAGTTTAATATTTATAGAAGTTATTCTTTATATACTGGCATGTGTTATTTATAGAAGTTATTCTTCATATACTGGCATGTGTTATTTATAGAAGTTATTCTTCATATACTGGCATGTGTTATTTATAGAAGTTATTCTTCATATACTAGCCTACCAATAACTCCAGCTTTGAGTTTTAGCTGGATCAACAAATAATATCCCTTCCCCCTTATGAGTTGGAAACCAGTTATGAGAGAAACATAAAATGTGGGTAGGTATTGTCATCTTTATTTCTGATTAAAGCTGATTAGAATGAGTAATTTTAGATAAGCAGCCAAAAGAGCTAATATTAGCCAAAGAGCTAATATACTTTACCCCTGGATTGGGCTGCCTAGCCAGCCCAATCCTAGGCCTTGCTAGACCCCCGCTGAATCCTCTAAGAGTAGGAGCAGAAACTGCTTCTTTAAAGGACCACGGAGCAGAGGGCAGACCAGCATGCAGCCTCTCTGCAGTCAGACTGATTCTGAGAGAGGAGTCTGAGCCACACACTTTATTTCTTTTGACCTCATCAACCCATTATTTCCCTCCTCCAGATTCGGGGAGGAGAAAGTGAGGACTTGGAAGAAAAGCTGAAAGTGTGACTATAGTTGAAGACCTTGTGCATGGAAACACACACTCAGGAAAACAGTTTCTCTCCATTCCCTCAATCCCAAACCCACTCCCCACCAATATCTAGCACCATTCATTGGAGAATCCTTCCCTTTCTTCCTGTTTTGTGATGCCATCTTTATCATCATCTTATATATTCAGTGGCCTATTTTTGGCCTATATATTCTGTTCCACTAAACTATTATAGCAGGAGAAACAAATTGATAACATTATTGTTATTTTCTGTTATGTTTTACTTTAGGGGGAAAGCTAATCTTCCTCCATCACCCTTTTATTTTTTCCTCAAAATATATTAGTTAATATTGCCTGTTTGTCCTCCAGATGTACTTTGGAATGATTTTGTCATATTCCAAAAATAACCCCATTGGGATTTTGATTGGAATTATAACTATAAATTAATTTGATAGAATTGACATCTTTATAAGATTCAGTTCTCCCACCCAAGAACATGGTATGGCTCTATTTATTGAAGTCTTCTTTTATATCTTGTAGCAAAATCTTGTCATGTATTCATATAAATCTTTCACATTTCTTGTTAAGTTATTCCTAGGTATTTTATCTCTATCATTGCTATTGGGAATGCAATTTTTTTCCCATTATGCTTTCTCTCTGGTTATAGTTAGTATCTAGAAAGCCCAGCAATTTTTATATATTTATCTTTATATGTGTGTATCTTTCATACATTAAGTCATTCTTTTCAGTCTTTTATTAATGTCAAAACTTTCCTCATATAATCCCCTTGGGATTTCTAGACAGGAGTTTTCCACCGGTGGTCCATGTGATCCACTGACATGACGAGAACAGGGATTCTTGGTGCTCTATGAGATACTGACTGTCCCAGCAGTCAAGGAAGGTCTAGGGTAGCCACATGTCACCTGCAACCACGAAGCTTCTGGGAGGCCCTTGAGGGAAGCCTAAGCAGAGTATTTCTTATGTTCAGTCACCATTAGCAATGAGCGTAATTCACCACATCAGCATTCTCTGCTTGGTGGCCCCGTGTTAAACTCAGCCAAAGAGGTGCTCTACAGCCAGGATAACTCCACAGGGCCAGTGGCAGAGTATGCCTCTGTGCCATGTGGTTATGGGTCTATGGAGCTGCTGGAAGAATATGGGTTCCAGGTGCCCACCATACCTGGATCACAGACCAAGGTGAAGTTGTTTAGGGGACTGGGAGATGCTTCGCCAGCTGGAAGCTTGGAATCTTTGTCCTGACACTAAGAAGATTGTCCTGCCACTTGTAGCTGATGCATTTTTTTTTTTTGTGCCATCCAAGCTACTTGCAAGATGAGTACTCAGATAACACATGCCCTTTCTTCACATTAGTGCTTCATCGCTACTTTGAAGTATACAATATGAAAAAGTTCTGTTTTTAAAAATCTATTTGCATTATCACAAAAAATTTCAATATCACATTTGTCTAGAAAAGAATAAGAGAGCTGTTAGGTTCTCTTGGCAACTATTGTAAATTTTAAAGGTTAAAAAAATTTAAATCAGCAACTAATACAAAGTTTCTCATTCATATTGACTAGCAAGAGATGATCTTTAAAAAGTTGACATTAAGAGATGTTTATAGCCCCTTCAGGCATATAATCTTATATTAAAATTATGTCCACAGAAGTAAGCCTAAGTTTCTAGGTAAACAATTTGAGAACATTTTACTTGGAAGTTTTATATAAATTCAATATTTACTATCTTCCCTCTTACTTTACATTTTATTTTTATTATCATAATTATATAATACAAAAACATAATGTATTTTTTCACCAAGCCACAGAAAATTGCTTCCAAATTCCCTAGGATTTACTCCAATATATCTTACAGATATTATCATTTTATTCAGATACCATAATGTGGAATGCTGTCTGAGAACAGCAATCATATCATCTGCAAATTATGAGAATCTTAAATATTCTTTGATAATAATTAGACTTTTAATTTCTGCTTAAGCTATTGCACCAGCAAGGACTTCTACCAAAAACAAACAAACAAACAAACAAACAAAAAACCCAGCAAGAACTTCTACCAAAAAAAAACCCACCACAACAAAAAACACCTGTGGATTTGGGCCAATCACTTCCTGCCTTCAGCAAGGCCATGAGCCATCAGCCATCCTATTCCTCCCCTGAGTCATTAACCTCTTCCTCTCTCCTCTGCTCTCTACCCCTCCCTCCCTTCAGCTTAGGAAGCAGAATCAGTACCAGTTACCCTGATTTGATCATTATGCATTGTATACATGAACCAAAATATCATATGTACACCAAAAATAAGTACAGTTATGATATATCAATAAAAATAAACAGAATCAAATTCTCCATCTTAAAAAAAGAGAGAATCATTCTGTCAGATTTTCATTCTCAAGCAAGTCTAAACACAAAACTTTGTTAAAAAATGTTTGTACTGACTTTCTCCCTTTCCACTGCTCTTAATTTCTCCTCAATTCAAATCTCCTGCTCTGGCCATGCTACCAAAATGACCTCAGATGATTATCTCCACCTTGCAAAACCCTGTGATCTCTTTACAGTCCTTATCATCCTTGACACCTTTGCTGACCATCCTCTTTCCCCCTTTTTAAAAGCTATTATTTATTCAGCACTTACCATGAGTCAGAAATTGCGCTAAGTGCTTTATTTAGATTATCTCATTCAATCTTCTTGACATCCTTATTTTTAGCTTTATTCCATCCATTTTACAGATGAAGAAACTGAGACTAGGAAAGATAAATAAAATTCTCAAGGTCATGTGAGAAGTAAGGGGTAATACCAGGCATTCAGATGTCTCAAAACTTTTTTAATCCTTGTTTGTCTTCTATGAATATTTTTTGCCTTGTTCCTTGTTCTTATCCAGTATCTATATTGCTCATTTTCAAAATTCAGAAAGTTTTCAGTCATTATTATTCAAATATTTTTTCTGAAGTTTACTCCTACTTTCTTTCTGGGACTCTGATAATATAAATTTGGATCTTTTGATGTTCTCCTACGGAAAAGACAGAATTTCTTCTCTTTCTACCCTTGATTATGATGCTAAGAACATACATTCTTTCCCCAGGCCAATGTCTATAACTCCAGTGAGAATGGCTTTTAACAAAAAGTCCCAAAACAATAAATGTTGGCGTGGATGCAGAGAGATAGGAACACTCGTACACTGTTGGTGGGACTGCAAACTAGTATAACCTCTGTGGAAAGCAATATGGAGATACTTCAAAGAGCTACAAGTAGAACTTCCATTTGATCCAGCAATCCCATTATTGGGTATCTACCCAAAGGGAAAAAAGACATTCTATAAAAAAGACATCTGCACTCGAATGTTTATAGCAGCACAATTCACAATTGCAAAGTTGTGGAAACAACCCAAGTGCCCATCGATCCATGAGTGGATTAATAAAATGTGGTATATGTATACCATGGAGTTCTACTCAGCCACGAAAAAGCAGTGGTGATCTAATACCTCTTGTATTATCCTGGATAGAGCTGGAGCCCATTCTACTAAGTGAAGTACCACACGAATGGATAAACAAGCACCACATATACTCACCATCAAATTGGCAATACCAATACCAAGTGATCAACACTTAAGTGCACATATAGTAATAACATTCACTGGGTGTCAGGCAGACGGGAGCAGGGAAGAGGGAATAAGTATATACACATCTAATGGGTGCGGTGCACACCATCTGGGGGATGGACATGCTTGAAGCTCTGACTCAGGTGGGACAAAGGCAATATATGTAACCTAAACATTTGTGCCCCATTATATGCTGAAATTAAAAAAAAAAAAAAAACTCTTGGATAACGAGATTTGATGAGCTGTACACGTGGAGGTGCTAGGAAGGTGCATACGCAGAGAGAGCATGAAAGCTCCATCTCCCCTGTAATTTACCCTATCTATTTCTTCAACTGGCTGTTCATTTGTATCCTTTGTAATAAATGTAAGGAAAGTGTTTCCCTGAGTTCTGTGACTGTTCTAGCAAATTTGAGCCCAAGGACAGGGTGTTGGGAGCCCCAGTTTGTATCCAGATGTTCAGAAGTAGGTAACCTGGACTTGAGACTGGCATTTGAAGGGGAGAAGCCTTGTGGGACTGAGCCCTCAACCTGTAGGGTCTGGCACTGTCTCCAGGTAGATGATGTCACAATTGAATTAAATATTATAGGATACCCAGTTAGTGTCCACAGGAGAACTTTTTGGTGTGTGGGGGAAGAAAACCATACATCTGATCACAGAAGTGTTTTGTGTTGAGTGTGAGAGGAGAACAGGAAAACAGTCTGTTTTTTCCCTCTTACACAATCTATATTATAAAGTCTTATAAAAAAGTAGTGAACATTCTTATACATAATCATTGTCTAAATCTCTGATTAATGCCTTAAACTTCATCCTTAGAAGTGGAATTGTTTGATGAAAATGAGTCTTATTTTTAAAGGCTTTTGATATGTACTTCAAACCTGCTTTCCAAAAAGGTTGTGAATTAATTTATATTCTCCTAGCCTCAAGCAGCCCTCTCGCCCTATTATATTTTAAGAGACTAGCAAAAATATGCTGGGTTCATAGCCTAGCTGTACTATCTTAGGAAAGTTATTTAATCCGGCTAATGCTCAGTTTCCTTTTCTTTAAAACAGGGATAGTAATGATATCTAGTTCACAGGGTTGCTATGAGGATTAAATGAAATGATAATGTAAAATCATCTAGTATAGTCCCTGGCACATAACATGTAGTCAATAAATGTTAGCTACTTTTACCAGTAACCAGTAATATCATTCTTCCCCAAATCATTACTGCCTAGAGTAATATTTGGGTGCAAAATCCCCTAAACACAGTTGGAAAAAGTACCAAGCTTCCCTGTTTAATAAAACTCTAATAGCTGAAGTCACTCTGCTATTGTATCTGTATCTATACACAAGGTCTCAATATTCTAAAAATCGTATCGTGTTTGGTTACCGCTAGAAGTAAAGAGGATCTTTTGAAAGGTGTTTTCTGGCCTCTATACATTATTTTAACAATGGTATATTTTTCTCTATTATTGCAATAGAAGCAGGTTTATTTAAGGAGAAATGGCTCCAATTTGGAAAATATGTTTTTCCAGAAAGAGATGAAATCAATATAAATATCTTCATAATTCGTCATCATAAACAGGCCTCACAGGCATCCATCTGCTACATTTTGGTCATCAGCTCCTAAAAAGAGATCTATGTTATGAGCCATTTAAAAAAAAGTCCCTGGGCAATTTAACTGAGAAAAGCCATTCCAATTAATTTGAAAGTCTTTCTGGCACTTTGTGTAGAATTCAGTGAATTTTTTGTTTGGCTGTCCCCAGAATTGGTGATCAAGATGATCCCAAGATAAACAAAATCACTTGTAGAAAGCTGTTTGTCAGACGGATGCCCTGAAACAATTGCATGAAATTGGTTTAGCTCTATTTAAATACAAAATAGATCATTTTCTATTGCTCTATTAGAATACATTTGCTTAATCTTTTTATAGAGCTACATATTTATTGTGTGTGGGAACATTAGTATTCAGTTTCTACAGAGAAACCACTCAAAACTGTTGTGTCCATTGTCTAAAAGGATATTACTACCAGGAAGATAAATATACAGAATTTATTCTTCTAAACTCTTTAGAGTTCCTTGACAGTGGCTCAACTTGTGTCATTATTTAGAAGGGAAACACTAGGGTATTTCACACCATAAGATCAACAGAGGAAATGAAATTGTAGGATATCAGAAAAGGTACATACTGTTGCTTTCACCTGAGGTTTCTTCTCTGGGAATCTACTAAATAAAAAGCTTCAGTTGGACACTAAAGGAAGCATTTGGGAACAGAAAACTAATTCAACTCTTCACTTTCTGAAGTACAAATAAGCCCAGTGTTTTCCTGCCCTATTTTCCTTTCTTACTCTGAGATCGATGTCAAATTTCCCATGCAGTGGGTCACCAAAAAACAGAGGTATATGATAATAAATGATACAGTTTAGACTATCTTCCAATTTTTTTTTTTTTTTTTTTTGAGACAGAGCCTCACTCTGTCACCCGGGCTAGAGTGCAGTGGTGTCATCATGGCTCACTGCAACCTCAAACTACTGAGTTCAAGCAATTCTCCCACCTCAGCCTCCCAAGTAGTTGGGACTACAGTCATGTGCCACCATGCTCAGCTAATTTTTCTATTTTTTTTAGAGATAGGGTCTCGCTCTTGCTCAGGCTGGTCTCAAACTCCTGGCCTCAAGCAGTCCTCCTGCGTTGGCCTCCCAGAGTGCTAGGATTACAGGAGTGAGCCACATTTAGCCTCTGGCCTTTTTTTTTTTTTCTTCACCCAGAAAAGATGGGTAACTACTCTAGTGGGATGGATTAGGGAAAAATTCTATCTTAGTTGCCCAGAACCTGAATTTTAAAAGGCACCCCTTCCTCCATGCTATATAAGGATCACAGCTTGACAAGCAAAGTACAGGCTAGATTTTGCCCGTAAAGTACTTCCTTGGCCTATACTATGCAATCCTAAATTTTATTTTCACATATGTGTTGCTTAATTCCTGCACCAACACAAGAAAAGCAGCAGGGACAAGTGGTAAAATACAACTTCAGACTTCAGCACTAATCTGGAAATCAAAAACATTTTTATTGTGAATCTTCATGCGTCCAGCTCTATGCAAGACCTGTGGGCTATACAAATGGAGAGAACTTCTGTGAGTTCCTGAAGGATGCTATGTTTTTTGTTTTTTATTTTTTTAAATATTTATCATTGTTTGTTACAGATTTGAGGGGAGAGGGGAGAGAAAGATGCCCATATTGCCTTCTCAACAATAAGAATTTGTTTGAAGGTCTACTCTTCTGTTAAGAGAATGACTTCAAGAATCAGACCACGTGGATTCAAATTCCAGCACTGCTACTTACTAGCTATATGACTTTCAGTGACTGACTTAGACCCCCTATTCCTTAGTTTCCTCATCTGTAAAAATGGGGATTAGTAATGCCTACCTCATAAGTTATCATTATCACTCTGTCTATCACAGCTCTCCTAGTGCCAAGGATATTGTAATATTTTAAAAAGAAGGACATCGTCTGTTGTCATAATCACTCTGAAGTTGAAGCCTCGACTTTGGAACTATGAGCAAACCCTGTATTTAAAATGACTATTTAATTTCTATTTCTAGCCATGACAGGCTAGCTTGTAGCAGAAAAATGCTCCTATGAACACAATTAAAAGAGCCAAATAAAGATTTTTTTTTTTTTTTGAATTCTGAAGGCATTGAAGAGCTATGGAGGCAGCGTGAAGGATCAAGATCCCTGGGGGAAGGAAAGCTCACTGACGCAAGCCTGACAGTCTACATTCTGCATTGATCATTTGCTGACTCATAATGGCTGTAGGTAGAAGGATTGAGAAGCTGAGCAGAAAGTGGCTGTTATGAAGCAGAAGAGATAAGCAGAGGTTTTGAGAGACTCATCAGACACACAAAAAAATTGAAGTTCAAGGCCCCTGAGGCAATCAGAACTTCAGATGCGAAAATCTTGGAGGGAAAGAAAGTGTAGAGAAGTGATTCAAATAGAATGAGCTGCTTTTTGCCTCTAAATATTTGCCAATTAGTAAGCAGAACAGGTCAAGAGTTAGGCAAAACAAAAGGTGGCTGCTAAAAGTCGGGGAAACTAAGCAGAGCTAGTGGCAGAGCCCCAGTGCTGGGAAAATAAACATTGAAATTCAGAGCTCACCAAACTTGGTAAGCACCTCCTCCTTCCAGTAAGAACTAATGGAACTACACCCTACAAATAAGACTAAATGGACATATACCAGCCTGTATAAGCACTGAAATTCAGCCTCAAATCAGACTACTTTAAGGTGTTCTGCTTTTATTCTGACTGCCTGCCAGAAGCTAAATCATTGAGAGCCTCTACAACTTTTCATGTGGAATGTCAGGCATACAGACAGAGGGACAAGAGAAAAAATATACTATAGAAACAGACAATAACTGTGATGAACATGTTCAAGATAATAGATGACAAGATGGAGAATTTCACCAAAGAAGTAAAATCTATGTATTAAAAAAAGCCAACAGGAAATTCTAAAACTGTAAAATACAATAACTGAAATTGATATTAGTCTAGACACAGGTGAAAAAAGCATAGTGACCTAGAAGATTGGTTGGTAGAATATATCCAGATGGAAGCACCCAAACAAATAATAATAATAATAAATGAAGAATAATATAAAAATACCATTAAAAAGTAGGACATTTTGAAGAGGTCCAACATATGTAATTAGAGCTCCAGAAGAGGAAGAGAGTGAGATTGAGTTAGAAATAATTGGTGCAATATTTGAAGAGGTAATGACTGAGAATTTTTCACAGATGATTTAAAGGTATCAGGTGATAGTCAAGAAATGCCATGAACCTTAAGCAGAATAAATAGAAGGAAACATACACCTGGAAATGTAACAACTAAATTGCTAAGAAATAAATAGACAAAAAGAAAAAAATAAAAGCAATCAGATGATCCTCCCAAATAAACAAATTATCTTCAAAAAAGCAACAATAAGACCTAAAGCTAACTTCTCAAAAAAAATAATATAAGCCAGAAGACATCGTAATGACATCTTTAAAGTGCTGAAAGAAAATAACTGCCAACCAAAAACATATTTCAAAAGTTAAGAAAAAAATATGTTGAAAGATAAATAAATAGCCCTTTATGGGATGTGTAGCATGCGAATATTTTCTCCCATTCTGTAGGTTGTTTATTTCCTCTCATGATAGTGTCCATGGCTGTGCAGAAACTTTAATTTCATCAGATCCCATTTATTTATTTTTGTTGTCACTGTGATTGCCTTTGGGGTCTTCCTCATAAATTCTTTGCCTTGGCCAATGTCTGTGAGAGTTTTTCCAACATTTTCTTCTAGAGTTCTTATAGTTTCATGCCTTACGTTTAAGTCTGTCATCCACCGTGAGTTGATTTTTGTGAAAGGTGAAAGGTGCAGATCCTATTTCAATCTACTATATCAGCAAGAAAAAATCAAACAACCCTATCAAAAAGTGGGCAAAGGATATGAACAGAAACTTTTCAAAAGAAGATAGACTAATGGCCAACAAACGTAAGAAAAAATGCTGAACATCTCTAATCATCAGAGAAATGCAAATCAAAACCACAATGAGATATTATCTAACTCCAGTGAGAATGGCCTTTATCAAAAAGTCCCCAAACAATAAATGTTGGTGTGGATGTGGAGAGATAGGAACACTCATACACTGCTGGTGGGACTGCAAACTAGTGCAACCTCTGTGGAAAGCAATACGGAGATACCTCAAAGAGTTACAAGTAGAACTACCATTTGATCCAGCAATCCCATTACTGGGCATCTACTCAAAGGAAAAAAAGACACTCCATAAAAAAGACATCTGCACTCGAATGTTTATAGCAGCACAATTCACAATTGCAAAGATGTGGAAACAACCCAAGTATCCATCAATACATGAGAGGATTAATAAAATGTGGTATATGTATACCATGGAGTTCTACTCAGCCACGAAAAAGCAGTGGTGATCTACCACCTCTTTTATTATCCTGGATAGAGTTGGAACCCATTCTACTAAGTGAAGTATCCCAAGAATGGAAAAACAAGCACCATATGTACTTACCATCAAATTGGTATTAACTGATCAACACCTATGTGCACATATAGTAGTAACGTTCATTGGGTCTCAGGGAGATGGGAGGGGGAGGAGGGGATGGGTATATACACACCTAATGGGTGCGGTGCACACCATCTGTGAGATGGATACGCTTGAAGCTCTGACTTGGGTGGGGCAAAGGCAATATATGTAACCTAAACATTTATATCCCTGTAAGATGCTGAAATAAAAAAATAAAAAATTTAAAAAAACAAAATAAATAAATAAATAAAAAGGAAAAATCAAACCAGTAAAGCTGATATTGTAAAAATTAAAAAAGTTAAGGCAAAATAAAAATATTTTCAGACAAACAAAAGGTGAGGGAATTTATTGCCAGCAGACCTGTGTTTGAAAAAAAAAGTCTAAAGAAGGTGTTCATTCTTGAGGCAGAAGGAACATTCTTCCTGATGGAAGAGCATATAAATGTGAAATAAATGAAAAACACAGGAAACTACACATTAATAATGACTGTATAAAACAATAAAAACAGCTGTATGGGCACTTTAAAAACTTAATGTTTAATAAATTCCTCCTTCATATGCTGAATTAATTTTCTGATTTCTTTGTACTGGTTTTTCAGATGTCTCTTCCATCTCATGGAGCTTCCTTAGAATCAATATTTGGAATTCTTTATCTGGCACTATGAGGAATTCTTTTTGATTGGGATCTGTTGCTGAACAATTGTTACAGTCCTTTGGTGGTGTCATGTTTCCTTGCCTTTTCATGTTTCCTGTGTCCTTCCCTTGATATCTGTGCATCTGATGTAGCAGTCACTTGTTTCAATTTTTTGAACTTGCTTTCAAAAGGGAGAATGTTTTCCTGAAGGTGTATATATGTTTTTCGTTGAGTAGAACACTTTGGCTTTGATTTTGGGTCTGCAGTGGTGTGATCTTTGTATGATTTCTTAGGCAGTACACAGGGTCAGAGGTATCTGTGATTTCCTTGGTGGCTTAGGGAGCAGCTATTAGTTGAAGTTACAGTGAAGTTTTGCTAGGGACTTGAAAAGCAGCCAAGGCAGTCTTTGGACCCCATTGGTGGCAGAAGTGGGCTGAGTGTGCCTGATTTAAGGCCCCAGAACAGCTTATACTGGGAGTACATTAGTATGTCTTGGGGAACCAATTCTTGGGCCTCAGGTGACTTGCTCAGAAGCTAGTAGTCAGAGTAGAAGGGTGAGTGTGTGGGAAAGTTCTCAGGCCCCTGAACAGCTGGTGTGATGTGGGAGGTGGCAGTAGTGGTGGTGGAGCCACCTACCAGCACCCAAGTGGTTGGTGTGTTGGTATTACTGGTAGCTGCAATGGATTGGGCAGGCTAGTCTCCAGTCCCACAGCTGCCTGTAAGAGGGTAGTGGGTATCGTCCTAGGTGTACTTAGGGAGAACTTGGTCTTCCCTGTCTCTTCCCAGCCAGGTGGTGGCTGCAATGGTGTCACCTTGAACTCAGCCCAAGAGTGGAGCATGGCCCAGTGTTAAACTCTCAAAATGGCCCTGGGTGTGGGGCCTGCAATCAAAGAGGGAAGGGCCCCTTTCAGGCAAGCAGCATGGGCAAGAGACTTTGGGGAGTTCTGTATCCCATGCTCATGGATCAGAAGAATCAATATCGCCCAAAGCAATCTATAGATTCAATGCAGTTACTATCAAAATACCAATGCCATTTTTTGCAAATATAGGAAAAACAATTCTAAAATTAATATGGAACCAAAAAAAGAGCCCAAAAAGCCAAAGCAACCTTAAGTAAAAGGGAACAAATCTGGAGGCATTATACTGCCTGACTATAAGGCTATAGTAATCAAACTACCATGGTACTGGTATAAAAATAGGCACCATAGATCAATGAAACAGAATAGAGAACCCAGAAATAAAGCCACTGACTTCCAGCAAACTGATTTTTGACAAAGTCAACAAGAACATACACTGGCGAAAGGACACCCTTTTCAATAAATGGTGCTGATAAAATTGGATTAGCCATATACAGAAGGATGAAACTTGATCCCTATCTCTCACCATATACAAAAATTACCTTGAGAAGGATTAAAGACTTAACTATAATACCCGAAACAATAAAAATCCTAGAAGAAAACCTAGGAAGAAACTCTTCTGGACATTGGCCTAGGCAAAGAATTTATGACTGAGTCCCCAAAAGCAAATGTAATAAAAACAAAAGTAGACAAATGGGACTTAATTAAACTAAAAAGCTTCTTCACAGCAAAAGAAATAATCAAAAGAGTAAATAACCTACAGAATGGGAGAAAATATTCACATATTATGTTTCCAACAAAGGACTAGTATCCAGAATCTATAAGGAACTCAAATAACTCAGCAAGAAAAAAAAAAAAAAAACAACGCCTTAAAAAATGGGCAAATGACATGGACAGGCATTTTTCAAAAGAAGATATACAAATAGCCAAGAAATATATGAAAAAATGCTCAACATTACTAACCATAAGGGAAATGCAAATTAAAACCACAAAGAGATATCATCTTACTCCAATTAGAATGGCTGTTATTAAAAAGTCAAAAAACAATAGATTTTGGTGTAGATGCAGTAAAAAGGGAACATTTATACACTGTTGGTGGGAACATAAATTAGTACAACCTGTATGGAGATCAATGTGGGGATTTCTCAAAAAACTAAAAGCAGATCTACCACTTGATAGATCCACCATTTGATAGTAGTGCAATCCCACTACTGGGTATCTACCAGAGGAAAAGAAATCATTGTATCAAAAAGATAACCATACTGGTATGTTTATTGCAGCACAATTCACAATCATTAGAGATATGGACTCACCCTTAGAGCCCATCAACTGATGAATGGATTAAGAAAATGTGTGTGGGAGGGTGTATACACACACACACACACACACACACACACATCATGGAGTACTACTCAGCAATAACAAAGAGTGAAATAATGGCTTCTGCAGCAACTTGGATAGAATTGGAGGCCATTATCCTAAGTGAAGTAACCTAGGAAAGAAAAGTATATGCCACACTCGCTTATAAGTGGGAGCTAAACTTTGGCTACGCAAAGGCACACAGAGTGGTATAATGGACATTGGAGACTCAAAAGAGGGAAACATGGGAGGGGGTGTGGGATGAAAAATTACCTGTGGGATACAATGGACACTACTCGGGTGATGGGTCACCAAAAGCCTAGATTCCACCACTATACAGTATACACATGTAAAAGAATTCAACTTGTACCCCCTAAACCTATTAAAATAAAAAAAATTTAAAGGAAAAGGAAAAAAGGAACCAATCAAAAACATCATTGAACTTAACGGTGGGTGGATTTTATGGTATTATGTTAATATTAATAAATTATTATATATCGATTAAAAGCTAAAAAAAACAAAAAAACAAAAAAGCTAGTGCCAAGAGCCTGCCTTTCAGTCTCATGTTGAGAAATTCTCAATTTTAAAAAAGAGAAAAAAAAAAACAGATGACACTGACTAGGAATATTCTGTTTCCTTCCACATTAGGAGCCCAAATAGCATCATAGTGTTACTAATACTCATTGAATAGGGCATATGAGGGGCCCTTGAGGAATTATTTAAAGCCCCATCAGTCAATGTTTAGAAAATTAATGCTACAGAAGGAAACCGGAAGCCTTCTAAGGCAACAATGCTTGTGTTCCAGGGCTCTACCCTCTGTCTCACTGTGCATATAGTATTCCAATAACTCCTCCCAGCAACCCCACCAGGTAGGTATGTTTCTCCCTATTTTACGGAAATTCAGAAATGTTACATAAATTCCCAAGATTCCACAGTCAGAAAGTGATGGGAGCTGAATTTTCACCCAGGATTGCAAAGCCAATGGTCTTTTCACTCTACAGTGCCACAGGCCAGAAAAGTTCTAGCCAGTGAAATTATGTTATTAAATAATAGACACAACAGAGTTAAAAGGGTATATATATGTTTAAATGTGCATAGCACACACGTAGAATATTTGCAAAACAGACTGAGAAGATGGATGGATGGGTGGATGGATGGATGGATGGGTAAAGAGAGACACAAAAGCCTCTGACTTGGGGGTTAATCCACTTAAAGACTTGAAGTTTGTATGGTAAATTCTGAAAAAGTGCTGCAACCTAGAGGAAATTCTCTGTTCAAAAGCTGTCAGAATGGCCCCAGCAGCTGTCTTAGCAGTTCACAGTTCACATCACCTGCCTTTAGATGATCTCTCTCTCTTTTTTAATTTTTAAAAAATTTATTTATTGATTTATTTTAAGAGATGAGGCCTCTCCATGTTGTCCAGACAGGTCTTGAACTCCTGGGCTCAAGCGATCCATCTGCCTCAGCCTGATCCACCTACCTCTACTTCCTGAGTAGCTAAGACTATAGCCATGTGCCACCCAGTCCAGCTTGGTGATCTTTTAAAATGCAAATAAAAACAAAGCAAAAGAAAAATAAATGAAGTTATAACACATTTGCATATTAAATAATTCAAATAGTACAAAGTGTATTCAATAAAATGCAGGTTTTCCTTCTACTTCAAAGATCCAACCTTCTTCTTTAGAGGCAATGTTCCCTGATTTTCTGTGTTCTTAAAAAGGTAGATCTATATCTATACTCTATCTGCACGTGTGTGTCTATATGTGTATATACATATGTACATATTGTTCCCTGCACAAATGGAAGCATAGTGTACACTGATCTGAACCTTGATTTCTCACATCATTTTTCACATAATAAAGATTTTTCCTATCACACATACAAATCTACCTCAATCGTTTCCATAGCTGCATAGTATTCCCTTGAAAAGATGAGTCATGTTTTATTTAAACAGTTTCCTACTAATGGAAATTCAAAGTACTTCTAATCTTTTGATACTAAAAATGACATTTTAATGGAAATCAGTCTTTATGCACATGTGCAAATAGTTTTATAGGATAAATTCCTAGAAGTGGAATTGGTGAACAAAAGTGTATGTGCCTTTTTATTTTGATAGCTATTGCCAACTAAATGTCGAGACAGATCACACTAGATTACACTCCCTCCAACAGAATGAGGCAACCTGTTTCCACATGTCCTCATGTACTATAAACTATCAAATTTTTAGCTTTGCAAATTATAAGCTAAAAATCATGGCTATTATTTTTATTTAAATATCTTTAATTATGAGTGTAGCTGAGTAGTGTTCATATGTTTATAAGTAATTTGTATTTCTCTTTCTTTGAACTACCTGTTCATATCCTTTTTCAACTTTTGCAGTGACTTATTGGCCTTTATCTTATTGATATTGTATTTATATACTAAGGACATTAGCCCTTGATCTGTCATATGTTGTTGTGAATGTTTTTTCTGGGTTATCATTTGTCTTTAAATGTTGTCTATGATATTTTTTTCCTAGCAGAAATGTTTGATTTTTATACTGCCAAATTTATTGATTTTTTTATAATATCTGAGCATAAGATGATCTTAATCATTCATGAGACTACAATGCCTAGAAGTTGTATCATATTTAAAGAATTTGTTAAAATGCTCAAGATGCAGAAAAGTTTGCAAAAATATTCATAAAATCTTTGTTCTGGACCACCAATAAGCAATAAATGGCATCTTTTCTGGAATTTTTTGTTGAAGCCCATTGTCAATATTTTTAAAGTTCTTCAAGAGAACATGGATATTGCCTATAGAAACCATGTTGTAAATACTCAGAACTTCCCTCCACCCCTGTTGGGAAGTTGTCACTTAACATTTCAAAGAGTGCAAAGAGGAAGTTGTGAAAGAAACTGGCATGTGTGCCTTAATCCAAAAATAATAACTATACCTCACTATCACTCACTGTAGAATGACATCTTATATTGATGATACTCTATCACTTTATAAAATCCTTATCTGTTTATTACATAATCCAATCTGTATGACAAAGCTAGGACAACTGACTACTATCTCCATTTTGCAGATATGAAAATTAGGAAAGGCAGTGGCTTGTCCAAGCTTACATAGCTACCAAGTAACAGAAAGGGGCTATAGAACTTAGGTCTTCTGATCATAGATCCAAAGTTCCTTTAGCACTACAGTCTTTCTGGCTCAGCTCACTACTTTTACCCCTGCTACTCAGACACTTTCTCACCAAAGAATAAAGAGCTCCACAGAACTAGGCTCCCCAGTATGTCATGCTGGGGGGGTAGTATTCAACAAGGAACATAGAGCTTTGCTTCTTACCCCTGACAAGTCACCTTTCAGAATTGGAGCTCAGGATTGAAGCCCAGATTATGTGATGCCATGCAGGCACCAGCTGATTTATGCTCAATTTCAAAGACATTTATGGACTAGAACTGCAGGAAAACTGATAGCAGAGTCCTTGCTATGTTATGAAGGATCCTGACATCTACAGTGCTGACCTACAGATGCAGATTATTTACAGTCTCAACTGATCACAAGCCTCCTTGGGATCTCACTTTGTCCAAAGATGAGCTGCCGCCCTAACTTATGACACTAAAGATATAGTCCACGATTTTTTGTTCAGGGCCTATGACTATAAACTTGTCTACTTATCAAAAAGAATAATGATGAAAGCAGCATGCTGAACCACCTACTGAAAACGTCAGTGTTTCTCTTCCAGCATATTGATATTTTGGATCAGATAATTCTTTGTGGGGACTAAATGGGAAAATCCTGTGTACTATAGGATGTTTAGTAGCATTTAGCAGCATTCCTCTACCTACTAGATGCTGGTAGCAACCCCCTTCCTCTAGTTACAACAACCAAAAATGTCTCCATACATTGCTCCCTTGGGGAGCAAGATCATCTCCAGCTGAGAACCACTGATATAGACCCTTAATATCTTCTGCCAAACTCTTGAAGATCCCCTTGACTTCCAGTGATGCAAGATCCCTGATTGGCCCATTGCTCAAACTGAATGGGAAAGGAATAGCTAACAGAGAAACTACCTGAATGTAGCAAATAACAACTGAAGTTATGAAACAACTACCTTGAATCTTCTGCTTCGAAATGGTGTCTATTTACCTTTTGGGCAGACAAAAGTCTTCAGATGAAGAGGATTGAGTTGATTACATCCTTCAATCCATGATGTCATTGGTCTTTTCTCTTAGATATGTATATAAATGTATTTATATATTTTCTGTATCCCCATTCCTCATTCTCATTCCCTCACTCCTCAGTGGAATCCATCCTAACATATTTAACATACAGCCTTTTGCTTATGTCTTTGTATTAATATAATGGGTACAATTTTGAATATATTCTTCTCATTTAAGTAAAATAGAGTTCCACAATCACTCAACCATAACTCTTAAACTTACACAGCTCTGGATAACAAAAGTTTTTCTCAAGCTCACTTAGCAGCAAGATCTTACTGGAACAACATGAGGTTATTCATAGTTCTTTATCCACTTAATGGAACTATTCCTACATTTTGCTGAAGAAATATTGTATTTGATCATGAGATACTGCATCTTCCCTTTCTAAAATCCAAATTTTTTGAATTCCAAAACAAATCTGACCTGATCTTATTCTGTCTTTACCTTTATATTTTAGCCACGTATTATTAATATATTTTTAAGATATATCCATGTTACTGCAGATACATCTAGTCCATTACTTCTAATTGCTGTAGACTACACCATGAAGTGGATCCTTCACAATTTACCTACTCACTCCCTCAGTGGTGGGCCGCTAGATTGCCTCCAGCTTCCCACCACTATGAACAGTGACTCAATAAACATCCTAAGACATGTTCTTTTGTGGACCTGTATGAGAACCTCCTTGGCATATACATCCAAGGCAGAATGGCTGGGTCATAAATGTGAGTATACTTAATCTGACCAAGTAATACAAGAATGCCCTCCAAAACATCTTTGTCAGTCTACTTCCACTGTATGATAGATCTGGAATCCCACATTTCCCCAACACTTATCAATATCCGATGTTCTAATGTTGCCAGTCTAAGAGGGATAAAATGATATTTCATTCTTGTTTCATTTGTGTTTTCCAATATATCTAAGCATCTCAGTATGCTAATTAACCTTTGGGGTTTCCTCTCTGTAAATTGCCTGTTTACAAGCTTTGCCCATTTTTAGTAGGATTTCTATATTTTTCTTGCTAACTTGTAGGAGTTCCTTGAATAATCTCTTATTGGTTTTAGACATTGAAAAATATCTTCTCCCAATCTTCCAGCTGTTGGTCAATTTGGTCCATGGATAACAGGAACTTGTACAACAGAAATCCTTAATTTTTATATAATCTAAGTTATCAGCATTTTACCTTACAGTTTGGGGCTTTCAATGTTTTTAAGAAGTCCTTCTTACTTCTGAGTGACAAAGATAGTCCTCTATATTTTCTTCTACTACTACAACAGTTTTACTTTTAACATTTAGCATTTAACCCACTTCCAAATGGATTCACTTATATATGTTGTTTTAGGTTGAAGTCCAGTTTTATTTTTCACCATACAGTGAGCATTTTCTACTAAATATTCCATGCTTTCCTCCTTGATTTAGGTGTCATCTGTATTTTATACTAAATGCTCAAATATATAAGTCTCTGTCTATTAATAATTTCTCTATTTTATTTCAATGATCTATATGTCTATTTTTTTGCCAATACCACTGTTTTTATTTGTATTGCTTTGAAGTATGTCTTTTGGAACTATGTCTATATGTGGTAGGGCTAGTCTTCTCTTCATTATTCCTTGAATAGTTTAGCTTCAATATTCATGGACTTTTATTCTTATATATGTATTTTAGAGTAGGTTTATTGTTAAGTTTCTCAGGAAATTAATTCATAGTTTATATTGGAATTGCACTTAATATGTTAATTAATTAGAAGAGACTCAAGTTTTTTATATATTGAAATCTTCCACCCAAGGATATAGAATTATTTAAGAAAATCACCCTATGTTCTTGATTAGACTTTTAAATTTTTCTCGAAAGACTATTCTATAGTTACCCTAATTTATGTCATAATCACCACAACCCTGTATTTTAGGTACTTTTATTATCATCATTTTCCAGATGAAGAAACTGAGCCCAGAGAAATAAATAACTTGTCCAAAAACAGATTGCAAGTAAATAGCAGAATGTGGACTCAAACAACTTAGGGTCCACACTCTTCACTTCTGTACTGCATCTCTATCTACTGGCAGTGACATTAGTTTGGCTGCTTCTGTGAATGCTATCTTCTTTTTATGTATTATGTTTTCTGATACGTTGTTGCAGATATAGTGAAATTTGGTTGATTCTTTAAAGTTGATATGTGTATCTAGTGAAGTTGCTGAAATATCTTATTAGTTCTAGTAGTCTACTCATTTTGTGTGTGTGTGTGTGTGTGGTTTTTTTTTTTTTTTTTTTTTTTTGTATATCAACTGTAAATAATGAGAGTTTTACCTTTTGCTTTCCAATGTGTAAATCTCTCATTTCTTTTTCTTTTCTTACAGCATTGGCCAAGACCTGCAGTACATGGTTATACACTATGTAGTAGTGATCGTGGGCAAAACTGTCTCTTGTAAAAAAGTAATGTTATCTCAGAAGAAGGTTTTCATTTCATCTTGGCTATAGTGTATCAGCACATATGTTTAACAAAACTAAAGGTTAGAAAATGTCTGGCGGCCAAGAATCCATTCTAAACAGAGGAATCATGCTCATCTAAGTAGCAGAAACTACTTTTCCATAGAAGATGACCCTTTCAGGGAAGAAATAGCTCCCTTGTGATGAACTTGACTTCATTCTAACTTTAAGTACATTTAACTCCACCCTAAATTCCTGTAGCCATAACACAGCTCTACACCTGTCATTTGCTTCACACAAACTCTTAAACTTGATTGCTCCTGACAATGGGTTGCTCTGTATCCCCCACGGGGGAATTCACAGAGAGCAGCATTGGAGAGGCATTAGAGATCAGCCATCTCTCTCATTTCACACACACCTAAAATTTTCTATGGTGGTGCCTCATCCCCTTTGAGCACAAGATACACCTGGGAAGGCTGTTGCCAACAATTAAGGAGGGCATGAGTCAGACCAGGGGCTGCCATGGTTTTCTCCTCATTGGCCTGATCCCCCATCTTTAGCAGAGGTCAGCCCTGCTGAGCATTCATGGTAGCACCCCAAGGCCTACAGTGACTTCTTCTGTGTAGACTTCCATGAGGCCCAGAGGAGAAAAAGAGGAAGTACCCACCCTTATCTCTTGGATCCCAAAGGCTTCTCCCTATCTGAGATTGGTGCATCTGCACAAAGGTGAGCCCTGGCAGCTCACCTGTTGTTAGGTCCTGGGGCTTGGGTGCAGTCAGGCCCATTGCAAGCTCCTAGTAGGAGACAAAACACACCCTCCCCTTCCCCACACCCAGGGTGAGTAATGCCTGTGGGAGAAATAAGTGAACTGAAAAGTCCCACAGAAACTTCAAGCCCAGCACATCCAAATGGGACTTCTCATGGTCTCCTCCAAACTCACTGCCTCTTACAGTAACCCCTGCTGCAGGAACTGGAACAATCTCCATGCCGCCATTCTCAGGGCTTTCCTCTCCCTTCCACCTGAGAACTTACCAAGCCTTGGCCCATTGCCCCCCTGAGAATCGCTGATGCCCACCCTCTGTTCTTCCTGAATGGGGACTTGGCCATGCCCTGTCAACTGCTCCCTCTGCTCCACTCCTGACCCTGAGATCCATCCTCCACCCGGCTGCTGAAGGGATCTGTCCATCATGCAAATCCCACCATATCTAGCTGCCTAAAACCCTAGAAGACTCCCCACCACTCTTGGGCAGACCCTACGCTCCTTAGCCTGGCCTCCACTACCCTCATGGCCTGGCCCCACCCAGCCCTCCAACCTCACACTCTACTAGGACCCCAGACCCTCACTTCCCACCACGCTCCCTGTCAGTGCTCCCGATCCCTGTTTCTCTTGACGGGAACCCGCATGCCATCCCACTGGAGCGGCCTACTGCCTCCCTGTCCTCGAACACTCATGGTAGCAGGGTGTCCTGCTCCTGGGAGCCTTTACTGCTTCCTGAACTCCATGGCTCCAGCTGAGCACGTACTGTTTCTCTGCGCCTTTCCTGCCAGGATCCTGTGCTTCCATCCCACTGCTCTCTGCCGGACGCTATCAGAAACTGGATTCTCTAAGAGAGTAATAATTGCACAGCCAGGCAGCTTTCGTCCCTTTTCATGTTTCAGAGAAGACCCAAGCACAAAACATAGTGAGTTAGATTTGGTGTGGGGTACCCCAAAGGGCCACCTGGAGCAATGTCTAGCTGGCACACCGTGGGCCATCTGAAGGAATGAATGATGAATGAATGACTGGCCTACCCCCATCCAGAAATAGGCAGAGACCAAGTTCGCAGCACATCCCGGATACAAGAGACACGGGGTGGCACCACTCCTGCGATCTGTCTGTAGGGGGAGCTGCACAGCGGCAGCGCGCGGCGGGATGGCTGGGCCTGGGGGCGAACGGGTGAGGCCCGGGGCTGAGGGTGGTGGGCGGGGGGTCGAGCCTGCCACTTGACCCCGCGCAGCAACTCTGCGAGAATTTCGCTTTTGCTTTGGCCACGGCCGGAGGCGGCGGGGCCGTCCCAGAGCGACTGCGGTCAGGCACCCCGGGAGTTGATTGGAAAGCGCCGCGAGTCCCGCGGGCCGGTCGGACTCCACGTGTCACCGAGAAACTGATGTAGAGAGAGAACAAAAACAAGAGACCAGAGTCCTGGTCTCTTGGGAAAGTCCTGCCGCGCCTCGGGCAATTATAAAAATGTGGCTGGGCGGGTCAGCCTCCCAAACACCGCCCTCACCTGCTGTGGCCGCAGGTCCGCATCCAGCTGCCCGCTCCGTGTCCGCGCAGTGCCGGCTCAGCATGTGTCCTCCGCGCGGTAAGTTCGGCCCGCGCTCGCTCCGGGCGGCAGGGCGGCTGCCGGGGAAGAGGGGCAGGAACTCGGGCCCGCCTAAGGAGAGCCTGGAAGACAGTCAGCTCTCGCCTGCAAAGGAGAAAAGGGGGGAAATGAGGAGTGGGCGCCTACAGTGCACTAAAAAGGGCATTGTCTCTTTTCTTCTTGAAACAGCCCGGTGAGCTATCATTATGCCCACCTCACCGATGAGAAACTGAGGCCCCGGGGGAGGTTTCTTGCCTAGGGTCCCTCAGCTACAGCTAAAAGAAGGCAGATCCCAGGCAGCCCTAAGTCAGGCTTTGTCACCCACCTTTTCCAAAACACTGGGTCCTGAGGCTGCGCCAGTATCTTCGTCACATGGCCTCAGTTTCTCTGTTCAAAAAGCCTGAGGCTTTCTCTAGGTGGGCGCTGAGTCTAACACCCTGCCCGAGCTCATCCAGGTACACTCACAGCAGGCTGGCCTACAGCCCTATAATGGAGTGCTGCTTTCTAATAATATTCATCTGTCAGGCGTTGAAGCAGGGTGGGGTTGGAACTGGGTGGAGGGGGAGGGCGGTCCAAGCGGAAATGGATGGTGCAGATGGCCGGGGGCATGGAAGGCACAGGCAGCCAAGCCAGACCACAGCTCAGCCTGCCCTCGCTTCCCCTCCAGGCCTCCTCCTTGTGGCCACCCTAGTCCTCCTGGACCACCTCAGCTTGGCCAGGAACCTCCCCACGACCACACCAGGCCCAGGAATGTTCCAGTGCCTTCAGCATTCCCAAAAGCTGCTGAGAGCTGTCAGCACCACCCTTCAGAAGGTGAGCTTTGCGCGTCTTCCTCCCACTGTGCAGCCCCCTGCAGAAGGGGCCTCTGAACCCATCCTCTGCTACCTGAAGGGACTGCAGGGAGACTGTGGAAGCTCATCAGCAGCTGTCAGGAGTGGGAGAAGGAGCTTTACAGATGGCCCAGCTATTAGCTAAAGAGTCCCAGAGAAATTGTGTCTCCAGAGAAAGTAAGACTGGCAATAAAGTATAATGGCATTTGCTTTGGCTGTGTCTACACGGAATAAAGTGGGTATTTACAGTGTTCCTGTGGCCTGCCAACAGAGATGGAATGGTGTCAGGTCCACACTTTTCTCTGACACCACTTATCAATCCAGGAAACAGGTACTAGGTGCATACTCTGTGCTGGGGGCTACAGAGATGAGTTAGATTCGCCCCTGTGGCTGCTGGTCACCTCCCACTCTGCTGACACAGTTCCTTGTCCCAGCAACACATCTTAGGGAGGATTTGACACTGTACATCCAGCCTTCATTATCTAGGGGAGAATTACCTAATTTTGTTTGCAGCTTCATTTGTCTTTCTTGGTTTCACATTTCAATGCAAAAAACATTTTTTTGGCCTTTAAAAACCGCTCCAATGGTTATTGCTGCAAAGGGTAAAAACTGATAGTTTAAAAGATGTCCTCTTGCCTTCTTGCTCTCTAGGAAATCTTTCTTGAGTGTTTTCTAGCTTGTTGCACTATGAATATCTTAAAATAAGCTCAATGAGAGGCCTTCCTAAAGAACTCTTTTTACCTTGTTATCTTTCAAAATGTGCTGTCCATTACTCCTCACAATTCAATCAATCTTAATTAGACAGAGGCCTCACCAAGTAAAAACTGCAGAGTTAAGTGTTTTGTTTCCTGAAGAAAAGTTCAACGTGGGTAAAATGTAGGAGCTCCAATTTGCATAGATGCTTTATGAGAAAAAACTGACTCTTCTACTCCCAGATGCAGTCCTAGGGTTGAAAGATTACAAAATTCAATTTGGTATTTTTTATATCATTCCTTTGTTAAATTTGCCAGAACAAACCAACAGGCTCCTAAAGAACACAGAGGTGACAGACACATGTGATTCATAGGCCATATCCGGCCCACAGATTTGTAGAGTTTGGCCCATATTTTTATTTTTATTTTTGAGTTTGATGCCATTGAAAAATTAGACTTTTCGTATAAGATTCCAAATTTCCAGCTTCTCTTCAAAAGATCTGAAGAACCTCAACACCGGGCCTACACCTTCAAATCTAACTCTTTACGACCTGTTCAAAATAGTGGTCGCCCAGGTCTGCTTAACTCCTCCCAGAACAGCGTATTAGGTTCCTATTGCTGCTGTCACAAATTACCAGAAATTTAGTGGCTTTAAAAAACAAGAACATACTATCTTACAGCTCTGGACATCAGAAATCCAAAATGGGTCCTACTGGACTAAAATTGACGTGTCAGCAGAGCTGTGTCCCTTTCTAGAGGTTCTTGGGGAGAAGCCGTTGCCTTGCCTTTTCAAGGTAGAGGCTGCCCACATTCCTTGGCTCATAGTCTCCTTCCGTAGTCAAAGCCAGAAATGACTGATTGAGTCTTTCTTATGCTGCATCACTCTGAACTAACTCTTCTGCCTCCCTCTTCCACGTATGAGGACACTGCAATTACGTTGGGCCCACCCAGATAATCCAGGATCATCTATCTACTTTAAGGTCAGCTTATTAGCCAGCCGAATGTCATCTGCACCTTAATTCCTCTTTGCCCTATCAAATACCACATTCCCAGGTTCCAGGGATTGAGAGGTGAATCTCTTTGGTGGCAGGGCATTAGTCTACCTACCACAGATAGGGAGTTTACTACTTGTGCCCAAATGTATTCTGCATTATCAGGCCTTGATTCATGTCTTATACAGTTATTCCTGCCTGAAATTCCCCTCTCTACCCCTCAACATTCTAATCCTCTTAAGACAGCTGTCCAATCTGCAGGAAAGCTTTGCTTCCCTTCCCACCCCTCCTCAGAAGCTTCATACCCTTCTCACAGCACTTCTTGCCTACTGATGCATCTCCTAATCATCTGGGCACTTGCCTGCCTTGGCAGCTAAACTTGGAATCCAGAGGGCATCACACAGTCCTCTCTTTTGTTCCTTAGTACCTAAGGGAGTGCCTGGCACACATCAGGCTGTTGAATGGAAAAATGATCCCAATTGTCAATCAGAAAGTCCTCGACTTCTTAAGATACATTTCAGAATTTTATCTAACAGTGCTTTCCAACACGCTTGTAAGATGACATGTCTCTGTGTGTTTGTGTGTCTGTGTGTGTACTGCAAATGAAATCTCAACTTGCCTTTAGGGTTTGCATGTTTGTTCTATCCATCAAGCTGTGACCTTAACAGTTCTCTCTGTAGAAATTGTACTTGAAACAGGTATTCATAAAACACAGGCGCTTTGGCAAAAGAAGAAATTGTTTTCACCAGAAGCAAGCGTCATGGTGTGCTGTAGAGGCTGATTAGCACAGCCTGTTGAAATGATTTATTGTGTTTACATAATGGAAAAAGATGTCCAGAAAAACATGTCCTAAGCAAAGGGAGAGGAGGGAGAGAGAGAGACAGAGAGAGAATGTAAATGACCTGTTTCTTTTTATCTTAGGAAGAACCAGAATTTCTACAGGTCAAAGAGATGGAGGCCAAGGCAGCCAGCTGAGGCCTTGCTGGCACCCTGGGGTACCAGCCTCATGGGAAGCCGGGTGCCTTATTCATGTTATAAACTAACTGAGTTTCTCCTTCTGTTTTTTTCAGGCCAGACAAACCCTAGAATTTTACTCCTGCACTTCTGAAGAGATTGATCATGAAGATATCACAAAAGATAAAACCAGCACAGTGAGGGCCTGTTTACCACTGGAATTAACCAAGGTATAGAGAATTTTCCTCCCAAGGCATGTAATACAATTAAGAGCTGTGCATCAAACCTCAACTGCTTCTAAAAATTTGCGTATTTCTGGTGTCCATCATTATGGGACTTTAACAGGTCCTTTTTCAGAAGTTAGATTTTAGGGAAATATTATAAAAACAGATTTTTTTTTCACAATAATGTGAATATAGTTAATACTTCTGAACTATACACTTAAAAATAATTAAGATGGCAAAAATTTTATATGTTTTTACCTTAATAAAAAAATATGCCTGAGATGGAAAGTCAGAAAGATTTACATTAAGAATTAATCTTTGATATATGATTTTTTTTTCCTTCTAGAATGAGAGTTGCCTGGCTTCCACAGAGACCTCTTTTATGATGGTAAGACACACAATTCTTAAATGCAATGGGGGTGGGAAATGTTTTTAGCCCATCTCCATGGTTCCTTCCCCATTTTGTCTTGTCACCCAGACCCAGTGCCTTAGAAGTATCTATGAGGACTTGAAGATGTACCAGCTGGAGTTCAGGGCCATGAATGAAAAGCTTTTGATGGATCCTAAGAGGCAGATCTTTCTAGATCAAAACATGCTGGCACTTATTGACAAGCTCATGCAGGTAAGGCCCCACCCTATCAGTGAGAGAGCACCTTCTTCATGCTGAAGATAGCCAGGCAGGGTCCTTGATGAAGAAGTGTAAAACCAGCCCTTCCTGGATCGGGAGAGGCATGGAATCCCCTCTCTTGAAGGCCCTACAGAGCTATATTTGGGGGGAGGCAGCCTTAAGGGCACCCTCTACAAGGGAGGGCACATGCAAGCAGATCACATTTAAAAAAGCAGCCTCCTATTTCTTGACCCTGTGGTATGCTCCAAGCTCTATGCAGATGTTTTCATGCGTTTTCTTATGTTGCTCCCCACAACAACCATATGTGGTCTGTACAAAGGAGGAAACCAAACCTTAAGAGAGTTAAGCCACTTGTCTGAGGTCACGCTGCTTATAAGAGGCAGAGTCAGGATTTGAAGTCCCTTCAAAAGAATCCCACTACACTTCTCACCTCTGTGTGTACAAGGCACCAGAATGCGTTTCCACAAATATTGCCTAGGAAAACAAGCAGGGTTGATGCCTGATGTTGACCCACTGCGTACAAAAATGTGAATGAAATAGAAGAATCACCTATTATCTGGAGACATCCACAATGTTACTCATAGGCAAGAACTTGCTTTGTAATGTTCTGAATCACCATAGTACACAATGCTAACACAAAACATGGAAATATTTACAAAAGAGAGGGTGATTAGGGCCTGGGATAAAAATATGTCGACAGAAATCATTTCCTGAAAAGTAACTGATTTACTTTTATTTTATTCTTTTCTCTTCTTGTGTGTGTATGCACACCAAATTACTTGTTTGAAAGGCAGTGAACTTAAGGACAGTATCAAAGAATGTTACCAACTACAACTGTAGTTGTTATTCTATTTTCAGGTGGGTGATTAGGGGACTGGAATCTACCAGTAACCAGACAATGATGCCCAAGTCACTTAACCCCTCCGTACCTCAGTTTGCTTCTCTGTAAAATGAGATGTCTTTACCGACCCTACTTTATTTTAGGCTTTTTGTGAGGAACATGTGAAAGTATTGATTATTGAGCAAATATAGACTTATATTGTATTATCAAATCAAAGGGCTAAAATTGGGAAATCCATTGCCAGGTTTACTTACCTGACACAAACAGTGTGTCTTTGGTAAACAGGTGTAATACTGATAGAATTCTGATCAATGGCAGTTCATCATCTCCCTGTTCTAAATAGAACTGGGCTTTTAAGGTAACATATATATAAATTAATTAGATATTGCAGCAAATATCATCATAAAGGAACTGTATCTTTCCAAAACACATCTCCCACTGATGACTTTCTGACCCTTAGCTTTGGATAATGAGTATTTCTTCTCTCGGGTTCTGCCCAGCCATCTGGCCATGAGTATATTTGGGTTGAATTTAGGAGTATAAAGAGGGACTGAGTTGCAGGTTTTGAGACATATATTGATTTCACCTGTCTTTAGAGATGAATGTTTTAATTTTGGAATACCGTACATGACATGCTTAATATTCATTGTCTTAGGCCCTGAATTTCAACAGTGAGACTGCGCCACAAAAATCCTCCCTTGAAGAACTGGATTTTTATAAAACTAAAATCAAGCTCTGCATACTTCTTCATGCTTTCAGAATCCGTGTGGTGACTATAGATAGAGTGATGAGCTATCTGAATTCTTCCTAAAAAGCTGAGGTCCTTCCCAATCTTAAAGTTGTTTTGATAAAAATTTGAAAGTAGAAATTCCAATAGGTTGTAAGTTAAGAGCTGGGGAGGGGGAGGCTTGACCTGGTCCTACTTCAGCTCATACAGGAGTTCTCATGCTTAGGTTTACATTAGTTGCATCACACAAAACTTGAAGGACAGGACTGTTACATCTGCGCAATTCCTTTGATCAGGTGTCTTTGCCATTTACTATGGATAAGTTGCTTTTAAGATCTTATGAGCAAATTGCTAAGGAGGGAAAATATCCTGTCTGAACATGTTTTTCTTTCCCTTTAAGAGAAGAGCAAGAATTTATAAGCTATTTCTGTACCAAAGTGTTTGTAGAAACAAATGTGCAAGGATAACTTATTTTTAAATATTTATTTATATAATTTTGTGTTCGTGAAAGCATGTGAACTAACTTATATTTATTTATATTATATTTATTAAATTATTTCTTATCATGGATTTGAAAAACACTTTTTAAATGTTCTAAAAATAAAATGATTGAATTAAAATGATTCTCATATTTTCCTAATGCCATTGGACTACTTTAAGTGTTAAAATACCCATTGTGGAAAAACTGAAAACTCTGATAAAATTCCAACAAAATTACCCTAGAAAGAATACCACAATATTCTTATCCATTTCCTAGTTCCCTTAATCCAATTTTTAAAGAGAGCCTAGTAAGACAAGATTTGCTTTATTACTCAGGCAACTGAGTGAGTTATGGTTTTTGAGAGTTTACTATTTTTGTTCATCATCTGAGTCTAAAAGTAAACTGTGCATTGGACAAATAAGTCATAATATTCTACAACTGGGGAAAATGCCACTAAGATATCTTCTACTTATTCTAATTTTTGTGACTCTTTTGGCTCGGAAGGGGAAGTTGTTTCTAAATTAAAACCAGGAAAGCTCTCTATTTGCCTAAATTTATATAGAACTTTTGCCTGAACCACATGGATAATTGCCTTGCTCTGGCTTAAGAGATGTACTCTTAATGAGCTAAATGGTAAATTTCATCTTTTTAATTCTCTAAACCATGTGAATTTTAAAAGATGTATGACTTAGTCTATTTTGCGCTATCACAGAATATCTGAGACTGGATAATTTATAAAGAATAGGGATTTATTTCTTACTGCTCTGGAGGCTGGGAAGTCCAAGATCGAGGGGCCAGTATCTGGTGAGGGCCGTACTGCTGTGTCATCCCACGGCAGAAAGGCAAGAGAGAGCACGACAGGGCTGAACCCACTCCCACCATAAAGGCATTAACCCATTCATAAGGGCAGAGTCCTCATGGGCTATTTACCTCTTAAAGTTCTCATGTCTTGATACTATTACAATGACAATTAAATTTCAGGGTGAGTTTGGGAAGGAACAAAGCATCTTCAAACCATAGCAATGCACCTGACAGAACACAGTATAAGTTTAGTGCTTTGATAATGCTATTCTTCCCTAGACATAAAAAATGAAATATTTAGAATGACCACCTCTCCTCAGCTGCTCCACCCACCAGATCCCAATCCTTATCCCTGTGAAGTGGGAGAGGAATGTGTGTGGCCTTTCCACATCCTCCTCTGCATGGCAAACTTCCTCATTTTTTAGATTCTCACCCTACTATCTATTCAAATAGATACAAATCATCAGAATCCAGATCCCATCACTTATCTCCTTTTCTTGAGTGATTTTTCCGCAAGGTTGAATGATCTGCAAGTGCTTTACAGATGGGTTTCTTTCCTTTCAAGTGTCAAGCTTGGGGTTTCAGCAGCTCTGACTGTGAAGAGCATCTAATGGGCTTGCAGAGTTGCTGCCACTCCTCACTTGGAATGGTGATTGCTGGTTGTCTGGCCCGGAATTAAGGAGGGGCAAGCAGGCAAGCAGTCCTCCAGGGACTGGGTTTCTATAGAGGAACATGGGTGTTAATTTGGTTCTACAAACTGCCACAAGATATGGTTCAAAAACATGACTGGCTCCAGAAACGTCTTCACAACTAATTACATTCTTTATTACATGTCAATTTTCTACTTTTTTTTTTTCTCCTTTAAGCCTGGGTCTGCAACTTACAAGTAGCATTACCAAATTGTTTCATCATTCCCCATCTGTTTCCTCTTCTAAGAAAGGAAGATAATACTAGAACCTACCTCAAAGAATCAGAGCAAGGGTTAAATGGAACCTCTTACACAAAACAATTAGTCTTGTGCCACACACATAGTAAGTGCATAATAAATATTAGCAAATTTTGAAAATTATTGTTAGTCTTTGTGGTTGGCAACTGCACAAAATTGGAATTCAGAAAACCAGAGCCTAATTCACAGTGTTATTGTGAGGATTATATGACACAGTATACTGCTGGAATCTAGTCGGTGCTCCGTGTCAATCTGTTAAAACTCCTAAAATTGCTTCAACATCTCACCAACGTCCTATTCCCCCGAAGCACTCAGCATACTGTGCATGTTCAGCACAAGCAGCTGCCTGATGCAAGGTACGAGGACAAAAAGGCAGGGTCCCTGCCTTCCAAGAACAAAGAGCAGGGAGCAAAGTAACTTAGTAAGAACGAATTCCTCCAAAACTACTCCCAGTCATAGCCACTTGGAGATTCATTTGATTAACAAACTACTTTGTTAAGAAGAAACTAAACCTTAAAAGTGTTTCTCACACTTGAAAATGACTAAATCAGAGATCAATGTGAAAAACATTTAGCAGTCAGCTGCTCCACTGAGGGTCCAGAGCTTCGGGGGAGAGAGAACAGGTCTGGGAAATGGTCGGGGCAGACATCCAAAGGTGAGTACTGGAAACTCAAAGGAGATGTAAAATGTCCTTTGACACACAACGGAAGGAAGAAAACACAGGAACAAGTGGGAAGAACAGAAGCTTTGTGGGGGCCCAGCACTGACAGGCACCTTGAGTCCTCTCCTCTGTGTCACCCTGGGCCATTCAGGTGTTCTCCTTGTTCGAGGACTAAATATTTGTTTCCACCTAGCATAATTTTGGCTTTCTATTATATTTTAAGGCAAACTGCATTACAGTATGTGAAATAAGAAAAAAATCCACTCATATTTTCCAAAAATTGAATTCTGTGTACTTGAAATTGTTTATAATAAAAAAATATGAAATGTGTATCAGCTTTTTCATTGAAATGTATTTGGTGAGGACAAGTATACAAACTAATTATATTTATGTATCTTTAAATTTGATATTAAAATACGAGTATGAATTATGACATCAATGTAACATCAAATATATTCATGGAACCTGTTTTAGAAAAAATAGTAGCTAATGCTTATTGTGTGCTCCACTAAATGCCAGGCATGTTTCTAAGTGTTCACCACAAATACATATAATCCTCCTAAAAACCCTTTTTATAGATGAGGAATCTGAAGCAGAAGATCATGTCAGGTGACATCATGAGTAGGTGGCAGATGTCGTGATTTGAACGTGCGCATCCAGGTGGCCTGACCCCAGCCTGTGCATGCAAGCACAGTGTCCTTTTGACTTCCATGTTAAAGTCACAGTAAGTCAAGAGCACACTTTCACCATAACCATACAGCTATCATCGCAATTACTTATATATCTCCCCTCTCTCTCACTACATTGTGAGAACCTCAAGTATAGGAAGAGTCAAATTACATATGTATTTGTGTTCCTAGCCCCTGGCACCCAAAGTGATAGAGAGAGAAAGGGAAATCTTCATGGGCTTTGACATGCTTCTCATTTCTTATTGTAATCTAGAAATATAAAGGTCTTTAGTCTTTGAAACTTATTCCCAATTACAAAAAAAGTTAAAAAATGAAAGATACGTATACTTACCTAGTTCAAAATAATTATACAGGTCATAATGGGGGGAAAATCCAAAATTCATGAGCATTTTGATTTAGTTAAAATAATTTAAATATCTATGGTTTAGGACTATGTGGTTACTATCCTTCCAAAACAGCATGCCAACAAATCATACCACAGCAGTGAATTGGAAAGAATTAATACTTTACTTTGGCCGGGCGCGGTGGCTCACGCCTGTAATCCTAGCACTCTGGGAGGCCGAGGTGGGCGGATCGTTTGAGCTCAGGAGTTCGAGACCAGCCTGAGCAAGAGCGAGACCCCATCTCTACTAAAAATAGAAAGAAATTATATGGACAGCTAAAAATATATATATAGAAAAAATTAGCCGGGCATGGTGGTGCATGCCTGTAGTCCCAGCTACTCGGGAGGCTGAGACAGGAGGATCGCTTGAGCTCAGGAGTTTGAGGTTGCTGTGAGCTAGGCTAACGCCACGGCACTCACTCTAGCCTGGGCAACAGAGTGAGACTCTGTCTCAAAAAAAAAATAAAATAAAATAAAATAAAATAAAAAAATACTTTACTTGCTGTTATGTTGCAGATGCCTTAGAAACACACTCCTGGCCCGCAGCTTCAAGAGACCCATGCAAGCATCTCATCTGCTGGTTTCTAAGTGGCCCTGCCAGGAGCAGGTCAGGGCCCAGCAGGGTCCTCAATATCCCCTCAAAAGCATTCTCCCCTCAGTGACCCCCACAGGAGCAGCTCCACTTTTCAGTGCTTTAAGAATGCTGGTTCCAGGTAAGATTTCTCTCCATGGCTATGGAAAAATTTAAAACTCACTGAACTACTCCAAGTATTTTCCTATAATTGTTTCAATAAAAAACAGAATGATCTTTTAGTTTTCCAAGCTTGATTGAAAAGAAAATACTACTATAAATTCTTAGAGCATCTTCCCTTCTGAAAATAAAACTCATGCCAAAGGTTACAACAAACAACAATAATGGACTTCTGTAAAATAAAAGTGACAGACTAACCTGAGGATTCCTACCCAGGAATTTACATCAGGATTGAAACAAGTTAGGTCTAAATCTGCAGTGGGCTCCAGGATGGAGCTAGAGGCCCAGCTAAGAAGCAGGGGAACCTTGGAACTCAGAGCCCAGAATTCAACCCCAGGGCCTGTATGTTAGCATCATACCTGTGGAGCCATCATCAGGAGTTCTCAAACCATGGCATGTGGGAAGAGAGGCCTACAACTGTCTCCTGAAAAACCGGGATCCCAGCAATGAATCCTGTTTACCCAGCCGGGATCAAGCCCTTCAGCAGGCAGTGTGCAGCTTCACCCCAAGGAGGACTTCCAGAAAACGGGAAATGGGCTAGGCCAACTGCTGGAAACTACCATTCTCATGGGAACACATTTGAAAAACTGTGATGGGCTCTTTAGAGAATGGAGTGAAATGTGCTTCCACGTAAAATGCAGAGGAAGAAAGTTTTCCCCAAAGCAATACAACAAAATAACCAAATGAACCCCATGATGTGCAGAAAAATCCCAAGGAGAGAGGTGCACAGGTGAGGGACTCACATGAATCTGCCTGGTTTTAAATAAAAACACACTTTCCCACCCCCGGAGGGGAGGAAAGTATGATCCTTCCTGTGGTGAAAGGGCTAGGAGGACATGCACGTCATCCTAAACCTCTGCAAGCACCTGGTGAACTAGTTTACCCTGATTCATAGTCACTCAGCCTCTGCCTAAGAACCAGAGAGCTGGGATCAAAACCAGCTGTTACCCAAGACCCAAGGGAACAAACAAAATAACATGCAAGTGAATACGAATACAGAGAGGACACATGAGCACTGTCACAGGCAGGTTTATTTTGCTTCCCTTCATCCTTAATTTATGGTGTCTTCAAATACGTCAAACAAAACATATCCAAATTGTTAATCACCACTGGCATGATGCTGGGATCATAACAATATTTACACAGACCCCAAAATACATTTCACCAGTTAACAAGAGCCAGTGTGGCCCATTATTCCCTGTGGCAAGTCTTCCTTAAGAAAAGAAGGAAGTTTTTCCTTGGTTCTGCTAAAGCTATTTCTGAGTCTGAGTAGCATCCCCATTCCCATCCCCCCACCCCTCCAGAAAAGTAAATGATGCCAGGGTGAAAGTCAAGAAAAGTAGCATTTGGCCAGTTGAACGTCTCCAGTGAGGTGAGACGCCTTTGAGACTGCATGCCGTCATTGCAAGGTGGGAGAGAATTACATTCCTTTCCAATGTCTTTAGGCTTCTGCACCAAAGACTGGAGGGCGGGGGAACCTCAGTAGCCCTCCTGGCAGAGCAGGCCCAGGGAGTGCAGAAAGCTCCCCTACCACGCTTGAGAAGCACCCAGAGAGATCAGAGCACTTTCACTTTTGATATAACCTTTTGGAGTGTTTATGTTATTTTGCATACTTTAAGGAATACAAAGTCTAAATAAAATTTTAAATAGAAAACCTCTGTGAATTACTGAGGATTCTGAGAAGGAACACAACATTTGTTAAACTGTGCTGAAAATATATAATCAAGGTTTGGATTGGTTTGAGCTTGGTTGTAACAATCTGCTGAAGGGCAGCGCCACAACAACAACAAAAATGCTTAAAAACAAAGGCAGGAACCCTGTGGTTTTCTGGGAGACCAGAAAGGCTCCCTCTGGCCAGCCCTGGGCTCTGCTTTCTCCCTTCCTCTCTTCGCCGCTTTGGCTGCACCGGCGCCACCCAGTGGCCCCCAGGAACACTGCTTCAGCACAGGGGAGGCCCGGAAGGCTCCGTGCTGCCCTTGTTGGCTCCAGTACTAGAAAAACATCATCTGCCTCTCCTGAGCTTTCCTACCTGCCTGCATCTTGACGTGCATCATCTCCTTTCGTTCTCATCACAGCCCAGGACCTAGGGGGTTTGCATCCATTTGGCCGATGGGAACAAGAGAGGCTTAAAGTTAGGTTAAGAATTTGCTTACATTCACCAAGGTAGCTAAGCATTTCAGCTGGGATTTGAACTGACTCCACTGCACCTTACTTACACTGCTAAATTTGCATAATTCTCTGAACTCAAGCTTATAACCAAGCAACACTTTCTATAGTAGAAATTTGGTATTTCCAAATACACAGCTTGATTCTGAGTAAATGACTAATTAAGATAATTTCCAGCTCGCTTTCTAGCACTTCCTGGACGTCAACAGAGATGACTTCTTTCAAGCAGTTGTACAAACTCTGGGCTGTGACATCACTCTGATCCTTTTATTGCCACTTCAGCATCCTGAACTTGCAGATGGTAACATCTTCCATCCTCTCCCAGATATCATCAATATCACTAACCTCCAGTGCCAAGTTGGCAATGGCAATTTTTATCCACTTTTCCCCAGCTTCCCAGCAAGGGTAGTCAACTGTTAGGAGGATTTTAGTTTTCGATTCATCTAAAAGCAGATAAGAAATTCAGTAGTTCCTCTAAACACTTCAATCACTTGTAGCCATTTAAAATGAAAATATGCTCTCCTTATTAAGAAAAAAAAGTACACCATGATTTGTCACTTTAAGCACTTTTAAAATATACTTAGGTGCCTCCCAAAATCACTCTTTTCCAAACTGTTTTAAGTACTGAAGGATTTGTACCCTCATAATAAGCTGAAATTAAAAAAAAAAAAAAAACCCTCATTCATTAGGAAACGTGAAAAAAAAAGTACTGAAGGATACTATTTGATATATTACACTATTAGAGTATAATGTTCAACAAAGATAATGCAGATGACTATTTTAAAGCCAACACAAATGAGGTTGGAATAAAAAAATCACAAACCAAAAATAATTCATGTGGTGCAAAAAGAAAAATACACAGCTTTCTTCTGGCCCGCCTGTCTTTTATCTAAATGTTAGCACCACACATACAAACTGCCTTAGTGGCCACTAAGGAGAACAGCAAGAGATCTGAATTCTAATCTCTGTTATGCTATTTCCTGGCACTTGGGGGAAAAGCCCATTCCACAGAAAAGTCATAGGATGGTAGTTTCTCATCTGTATCTGATTTGTAGTATCTGTTGATCTCTTAGAAAATGTCATACACTTGGAAGGTATGATATTGTGAAACATATATGTGATCTTCCTCATCTTTTTGCCAACAAACAGCTCCAGAAATCCTTGGACTCACATCAGTGGCAACAGACTACTATATGCCAACGAGATGACTGGCGGCTGGGGGCACAGAGATAGCTTCAGGATGGGAGTGGGACACAGGAAGAACCAAAGCAAGATCAGAGGGTTAGAACTTTCAGCTCCAACCTTCAGGGAGCAGAAAGGGGCTGAAAGTTGAGTTGATTAACTTTTGCCAATTATGTAATTAATCATGTCTTAAAAATGAAGCTTCCCTAAAAAGCTCAGAAGGACTGGATTCAGAAAAGGTTGCAGGTTGGCAAAAAAGTATGGCTGCTCCTATGTTCAGGACCCTTAGAGATGTCTCACCGGGTAGCTCTTCATCTGGCTATTCATCTGTATTCTTTACGGCACCTTTAATTAATAAACCAGCAAATGTAAGTGAAGTGTTTCCCAGAGTTCTGTGAGCCACTCTACCAAATTAATTGAACCCCAAAATGAAGTCTTTGGAACCCAATTTACAGCCAGTAGGTCAGAAGTCTGGGAGATTTGGACCTGCAACTGGGATCTGAAGTAGGGGCAATCTAGTGAGACTGAGACCCTGTGGGATCTGGCCCAGTCTCCAGGTAGTGTCAAAACCAAATTAAATTAGAGTACACCCAGCTAGTGTCTGCTGAAAAGTGTATTGCTTGTTTGGCGTATGGGAAAACCCTCCCCCCACCTTTGATCACAAAAGTATTTTGTGTTGATTGCTGAATTGGAGTAGGAAAGAATGCTTTGGTTGATTTTTCCTCTCTTTCTACTATATCACATAAAAGAGCATACATGTCTGCCAGTGCAAACCATTGACCCCATACAAATATTAGCCTGCTAATTGATTCAGTTTTCCTGCCTTCACCTTTTTATCTGGCTGTACTATGGGGCAGCACAGCTCACTGGTTGCGGAGTTTAAGTTAAGGATCCTCTCTCCTGACAAGGTTCTTATGGGAAACGAACAAAGTTAGCGATCCTCCAGGCATTGCAAAAGCTGGAGATGACACCCCAGAAGGGTGAGAGAAGTGATAGAAATACTTCTCATCCTTCCCCTAAGACCCCAACCTAAGCTCATCTGCAGCCAACAAATTATTAATATGCATCTAACGTGTATTTGGAGCCTTCCCCACTTCACAGGTTCCCTGACAACTTTCTACATTGAAGAATGGGCCCAAAGGGATGGCCTGCGCCATCTAGTGGTGTACTGATGAATGGCAGCTTGCTCCTAGCTCTCAAAACTGTCCCAATGAAAGTTGCACAGGGAAGTATAAAAAACTCTAGTTCTCAGGACCATCTCAAAATCTATTGTATCAGATTATGAACCTAAGTTTTAAGAAATATCCCCAAGTGACTCTGTTGAGTCATGGACGGTTTTTAAAAAGCACCACAGTGAAATACTGAATCTGAAACTACCTGGAGAGTGACTCAATATCTCAAAGAACATTGTAAAAATACCCAGACAAAAGTAAATGTTTATTGATTTATTGATTTAGATACTATGTTGTCATCTGCAGAAAGGTTAGAAATCCTTAATCTTTCTGAGCCAGGTGTGCCTCCAGGAAGACTGACCCAGCAGTGTGGGTGTTGGATGACCGTCCATGGGGGAGACCAGCGGGAACCAGGATTCCGCAGACGGGAGAACGGAAGAGTGTGCTGAAGCCCATTTGGTGTCCAGTTACCACTGTGCTGCCTTCTGAAATGGTTTATATCTGGTCATACAGGTCCAGACACCTGTCAAAGCACAAGAAAGATCAATTAGAAAAAGTGGTATGAAATTTTAATTAAAGAAATCAATTTGTGAGAACATGCAAAGCTCTAGAGGCTTGGCAATCTCTCTAAAGTTCAAATAAGAGTTTGAGGTTTTAACTTGCCTTCCAACTTGTGTTCTAGGCCAAGTGTTTCCCAAACTTAACTTATTTGCCTACCACTGTCATGATTTTTCCTATACCCATATGTCAGGTGAAATGTGACTTCCTCAATATTTCCTTAATTGGAAACTACTATAAATAAAGCACTGGTATGACTTGCCATATGGAGAGGGAAGTCATAAACACTGTATTTTAAATGTATTCATAGGAATTCCACCTAAAACAATCTCCTATCATATATCATTCTGTACATTGGAAAACACAGTGCTTGGGGAGTTCTTTCTGGACACTTCACTGTGAGTGAACACCACGTTCTCTGTTTGAAATTTAGCTCCTTTCTAACAGGTGTCTTTGTCTCCCACAGCATAGGTCCCTTTAGTGAAGATGCCTTAATAATGACACATGATCTCAGGTAGTCCCAAGGGATGTATATTGCTAAAGAAGATTCTAAAAAATTAACTAGAGATCTTATAAAGTGATTTTTAAAACAACCAAGAAACTTAGTCTAGAAGAACACTTGTGATTCTGGTTGTTACAGGCTAAGTATCTCTTATTACCATGGCATTTGAGGTGATGAAAAAGTATTATAACATCTTTCATGTTCATTTATTTAACAAACCAGTGAATACAAACAAAAACAACACAACCCCAATGTACAGAGTCCAAACATGGATTTTTTACAGGTCAGTAATTTTAGCTTGGATAAATAGGCCTGTTTTAAACTGGCTATTTTTTATGGCATCCTATTTAGAGTAAGAACCAATTACATTCATAGAAAAGGTTCATGCTTACACTGGGACTGAAAATTACAAAAACAAATGACATTCCAAAACTGTTTCATTTCAAGAGATAAAAACATGAGAGAAAACGCAGACTTGAACACAAATGTGTACCTTGGAAAGACAGGCATCACGGTATGACTGGCACACAGCACAAGTTCTGTGTCAATGTTCATGGTTACCAAATTCATCTGTACACATATAACCTACTGAATATAAAGAAACAAGTTGAAAAAGGATTCAAAACTTAATTAAGTGATAAACAAATGTACAGAACACTTAACAGGTCCCTGATATCAATACATATATGCAGCAAAATAAAAATACTAAACGATAAAAGAAATAAATTTTTGTAAACAAAATATAGTAAAGGAAACAAAAAGAATAATAGAAAGTCAAAAGAAGAGATTGGGTTACAACTCCTTTAATGGCCACCTACTTGATCATTTGTATTGCCTTTTAGTGATATTGTAAGTCAACACTGAATTGTGTATGATCCTGAGAAAGAGGTGAAATGTCCCAATCACAAATGCAAAGGACATGGAAATAATCTCTGTTGCAAACTTGTGGCATTGGCAGGAAGGACCTCTCTACCATTTGTAGACGAAGACACTGCAGCCCTGAGCTCCCCTAGACAGTTAATTCAAGGGCCGGAAGTAGACTCATGTGACCTGACTTTAAACGCATTGCTTCTGCTTTCCTTTAGGCTCACTGTGCACATGTCTGTTCTAAAAACTTCCTTCACAGAGAATCAGACGTCAAGCTCAGAACTGCTGCAGGAGGTGGGGGGTATCTGGTGACCCCTCTGTCTCCCCTCTCCCAGAGGTGGTCCCCATGGCCTGCAGCTCTCTCTAACTTTTCCTTCAACACAGGACGGTGTTAATGGGTAGTTGCTAGAAGGCTTCCCAGCACCAACATTAAACAGGGAAATGTGGTCCCACACGAAGGCTGTAACTGTTACAGCAGATGTTACAGCGGTAGTCCTGAGGACAAACCGAGAGGCACACAGTCGGAGAATCAAAGTTTATTGGCCAGTGGGCTCAGAGGGGTCTCACCACCAAATTCTGAGCCCCATCTACTCGATTTTTCAAACTTTTATTAAGTTGGGGTGGTCCGAGGGGTGGGGTCTCAGGTGGCTAAGGTAATAGGTTAGTTGATGTGTCAGGTAATAGGTTGTTAGTATTATGCTGATGCGGGTCTTCCGTGAGGGGTGGGGGTCTCAGGTGGCGGATGCGCCAAGTAATCGATGGGGGTGTTCCACATCATAACCACACATAGCAGGCGCTACCAGGAAGGACCAAGCAGGCAGGCAGGCTAAGTACACGGGCCACCAGCCAGAGTGCAGACCTACTCCAAGGTCATGGAAGACACCTTGTTAAATAGCCCTCATTTACATTAAAAACTCTAAAATCCAGACTTCTGTTCCCATAGAAACAAACCAAACCAAAGCAAACCGACTCTGCTCTTAGCTGAGCACACTCACTATCTGAAGTGGTCTCACACTCGCTGCACCACCCGACTGAGCTCCAGGGGTTTGGACTGCGGGGGCCTGTGGAGCCAGAGCTGGCACTTCGGTTCCAGCAGCTGGGGGCTTCTTTCTCCCAATCAAATTTTAAAAATTTTATAGTTATTTTAAAATGTTACAGTTAATTTGTTATAGTTAATTTAAATGTTAAATTCCAATTACTTTCTCACCTCTCTCTACCCCTACCACTACCCACCACACCCCATGCTGCAAACCAGAGTTTTTATTCAAAATACAAAACATGTACATGCAATCATTTGGCTGTCTGTACAGTTTCCTTGAAATCCATTTCACCCAAAAGGAATTTGAACTCTGCGAGTTGCTCCAGATATACTTCAATGTATCTTTTCCATTTTAAAAGTGAACAATCAACAAATTCAATTTAATTTTTTAAAAATAGGACTTCTTCCAATTTAAACAATGCCATTGATAGATAACATATCAAGATATGAAATAATGACAATTAGAAGAATTATTGATTGCTTAAATGTTAACATAAAACTGATCTTGAGAATTCCATGCTAGAATCACACACGACTTTTTCTTTCGCTTCCAACCTCTCCTTTTTCTGCTGTGTTTTTCTAGGCCACTGAGGCTTCCAGCCCCTTGACCCTATATTTTTGAAGCCTCATTTTTCATCTGTTTCTTTGTTTCAATGTTTTATGTTACCAAACTGGAACACTGTGCACACACCGTTGACCAACCTTTCATAAGTGATTTTCAACCTTCTCACTATCATTGCTTAGATCATTCTCCAGTCTGGAATTGATTCATCATTTACAGAACTAGGCTAGTAGTTTAGCTGCCTTCCCTCATTGAATATCACACATTCCCCCAACAAATCCTCTTATCACTAAGTTATGGAGAAAGAATCTCAGAGAAACTTTTCAACTTGCCCAAGGCCTCATCTACGGAGGGGTGGGACTGGGATGGGAGCCCACACTGTGCGCTCTGTCCACACTCCTCAGACTGCCCCCTGCCCTCTACCTTCTCTGCCCCTCTCCAGCCTAGCTAGCAAGTCTGGGGGGAAATGCAGGAACAAATCACATACCTGCCCTGGGCATCGTGATTGCCCCCTGATGGCCTCCACCTGGCTCCTCTCCCTTTCCATTCCAAGTCACTGGCAACCTGTGAAGGACCCTCAAGATCTTCAAAGGTCACCAGAGCCCATGGAGTCCAGACAATGCCCTCCCATGCCTCCACTCTCCAAAAAGCCCTCCAAAGCTGCTTCTTTGGAATAAGCCACAAGTTTAGCAAAACAATTTCTTTCTTAGAATTAGGGATATAAAATATGAGATCACAATGCATTCTTTTAAAACATTCAAAATAGCACATCTAAGAAATATACATCCCTGCCTTTAATCTGAGTTGGTTTTTAAAATGTATACCTCTGGGGTAACTTTGGCTTCTGGCTCACTCATCAGTTTGTATTTCTTCCCATTTTGCACTAACTTCTGGCAAAAAGCAGGATTCTCCAGTGCCATGAATTTCTTAGAGGAGTGCTTTCCAGACTTGGAAATGTCCTACAGGTGGGAATAGGCTTTGGTTTTAAAATTCATCAGCAACAATGGCCAGAAGCAGTGCGTGTGGCAGCCTGCTAAACGCACTTCATCTTCATTTCCTCCTACACAAGAAAGAAATGGAATAACTTTCACAGTGCTCTGAAGACATGTGCCACAGGCACTCAGGTGCCTTTCATCTGAGTTCAGGCTTCTGGACCTCCCAATATCTTCCTGCAAAAACACTACAGCCAAAAGCAACAAATTTACCCTGTGTGCACCAACAACTTTCTTGTAAAGGATGTGAGAAAATTAAGTGAGCACTGGCATCATACATTTGGACTAATTACATGCCCTTTATACAAATAGAATAAAATTAATTTGCCGAACATGGTTCCTGTCTATTCAGTTTATTTCTACCCAATATTTTAGGTATTTTTATGCTCATTGTCATAACCATCCCTTTGGCATTTTATGTGTGTTGCTTGAATGGCATAAAGAGATTACTGTAACCATTCACTCAGGCTTCCTTGGTAAAGCAGCTATAGAGCTGAACAGGAAATTTAGGTTTCCAGAAGGCAAAGTTCAAGGAAATCTTTTCCTGTACAAAAAAAATGAAAATATTAACCCAAGAAGAAAGAGTAAGCCTAAAACATCATCCAGGAAGGACATCCAGCCTTGCCCATGCTTTCTCTCTTGGTGGGGTCCTCCTCTACATTAGCTGATATGAGAGTTTTTAGCCTGGCTTCCTGGGGAGTTTAGATAAAGCCCTGCTAATTTATTTAGTATAATTGTTAAAAAAAAAAATAGGCTCATTAAATAACATTACTTATCCTGAATTTGTGCTAATTACTCAAACTGTGATTAATCAATTAAGAAATTTGTATAAATGTAATCCTTATTTTTAATTTTTATCAAACCCTCATTTCAAATCCCAAAATATGATTTTTACTCACCTTTTCATCAGTCTGCTTTGCTTATCTCAATTCTCATCCACCTCTATCTTCCATCCAAGTTCTAATGAGGCCCGACCCTGCTTAGCTTCTGAGAACAGATGAGATTGGCGCCTTCAGGGTGGTGTGGCCACAGACAGCTACCTCTATCTCCATTACAGCTGTACTGATCGTGGGAAAGGTAAGAAAGGAAATTCAATGACCACTCTGCTGATCTATAGAGAAGTTTAGAAAATGAGCGAAGTGTCACAGTTTTATTTTATATTCTTGAAATCTGGTTTCCATTATGAATACACAAAATACCATCCCTAAGCCACATTACCTTGCATACATTAGGTGCTTCATAAATATCTGCTGCTGCAAACACCAGAATGCTGCACCACTTGGGTAGATAGTGAGGGACCTCTGGCTCTCCTAGGGACAAAAGCAGGTGCCACGCCTTGGGGAAAGAGAGCTCATGTTCCATGTCACATGGTTGCAGAGTGACCCACAAGAGGTTCTAACATGGCCACAGAACTTTTAACATGTAAGACACCAAACATCAAGCTGGCATCATGTTCTGTTAAAATATAAAGGTATATCAGTGTTCTAGGCTCTCCATGGTTTCCACACATACTCACACATACACTCATGCACACATGCTATTTAAACTTTTACCAAATAAGTACTTTCTTATTTGTACTTTCTTATTTTCTTATAAGTACAAGCAGAGGGAATGTGGAAACTGAAGGAAGGTAAGACAGGGTGGGTCTCTGTTAACATCAGTCAAGGTTCCCATTTGTCCCAAGGTGACAATCCGGGGCTTGGAAACAAGATCTGCTTACTTGCTCCAGGACAAAACACAGTCCTTGATCTCAAATTCTATTCTGTTGACCTCAAATATCAGATCACTTTCCATGTTCCACACACTGGAAAACTCCCTCGAGTCCACCTGTAGTCTGCACTGGACAGATGAGAACACCTGTTCAGTCCTAACGTTTACATAGGAGATTTCCTAAAATTATTATGGGTTTTTTCAATTCATTCAAAAGCACAGAGGGAACTCCATAGCAATCTGACACAGCATCATTCTCCAAAAAAATGATCCAAGTGATTACATAAGATGTGTGAACATGAGTTATGCATTCTGTGTTTTTTCCAACCTGGAATTATTTTTATATAAAAACTATTTAAGTCTTCTGCATTCACGATTAGTTACCAAAACTGTGCCTGGCAAAGTAGCCTGGTGGTCACTTCTTCATTGTGTGTCTGAGGGACACAGTGATGAAACACAGATAATAATAAGTACTATTCACATAAATGTTTTCTTAAAGCAATTTAGAGAATCCTATTTTATAATAAAAAATATTCACATTCTCAGTCACCAACTGCTTGAGTACCCACCTCTGGATTTGCAACCAAGGGCAATTTTAAACAGATATTTAAACATCTTAAGAAGTCAGTTCAATGACCTGTTATCGTGTTTGTAGAACCCACCTCAGGCCGATGGCAAGAAAATATGATCAAATGTGACTCTTCAGTTTCAGCGCACGCCATTCCGTCAGGTAATCATCTATCGGATCTTTGTCTGGGGCTGTAACTGCTCTCGCTCTCTCCTCATCCTTCCACCTGGTCCTCACGTCCTCCTCACACGCAAGTCTGGGGATCATGGGGGGTTACAGAACACAAGGGGCAAAGGTGCCGCCTCGCTCCTGCCCCGAGTAGCAGGTTCCTGGACAGAAGACTCCCAAGTCCCCATCTGTGCAGACCATGAGGGTCTGACACGGAATCATCAGCAATGTCCTCAGCAGAGTCTCTCAACACAGGGGCCAGTGTCTCACCTGGAGCACGGCAGCCCCCATTCCAGAGTCTTTCAGGGCGGCAGGACCCCAGAACTCCCCTGGAGTCTCACGATGCCTGAGATGACACTGGGCGGGCACCAGCCCTCCAGGCTCCTTATCCAGTTAGAGAGATGCCCTCGGAGGTAAGGAAGGAGCGGACCCTGGTTTCAGGTGAATTGAAACTAGAACTGGATTGAGAGTCTCGACCTAGCACCCGATGGGGCCGAGGCCCCCCCGGATCTGGCTCCCCACTGCTCCAGCCCTACTAGACCCCTCGGCCTGCTGCCCTCCGGCCACTCCTCGCTATTTGTGCCAGGGGAGAAACACTCCTGCCTCAGAGCCTCTGCACTTGCCGTCTCCTCCCACAAATACCCTCACACCCTTGCGGTCTCTGCACAGACGCTGCAGATCGCAGACACCCTCCTGACACAAGCGGTCTTCATTTTCCTTCCAGGCATGGACCCCTCCTGCCACACTGCACCCAGCAGCGTCTGTTGCCTGTCCCCTCCCCACCAGCATGCAAGCTGCAGGACTGTATCCCCAGGGCCTGGGGAGTGCTTAGTGATTTTTTTCAAGGACCAGATTTCCGTAATATTAAATGTATTGTGAAAGGCAACAGCAGTGAATTTTCCTCTTATCTACACTGGCCACTGGGGGCACAAGTGTGGGCCCTCAACTTCTGTAAATAAGTCTCTCTCTGCCACGTTCCTCAACTGTTAAATGGGAATTAGAATAATACCACTAACAAAGTTACAAAAATTAAATTATAGGTAGGGCCTGCACCCTGGCACCCAGCAAGCACTCAGTGAGTATTCGAAGACCTATGTTGCTATTATTTTGCTATGGAAATGGGTGGGAATCATGTATAATGCAAGGCTTCTAAAGTA